>NC_072791.1:1403122-2603122 GCF_028583425.1 Eublepharis macularius | reverse complement strand
GGCAAAATGCGCCCAGCTCCATTATTTCCAAATTGACACAAAACACCGCTGGTATTACGGCACTCTTTACTAATATTTTGATTTCCCGCTTCAGCGAGATTTATTTGCGAGCCCCGCAAGTTTCTGCCGAACTGCATAATCAGTGAGATTCGAGGCTGTAGGCTCAAAAGAGGATCCAGATAAATTCTGAGAACTGAGCTGCAAAATCCAGACAGAGCTTCTTGCATAAGCTGACCTGCTTTGTAAAATAAAATTAGAACCCAGGGCCTACCTCGCACAATACTTCCAGTGTGACCAGATACAGGCCTTTAAAATGAGCAACGAACACAAAATATATATGGTTGTTGTGGATTTTCCGGGCTGTATAGCCGTGGTCTTGGCATCAGGAACTACAATGCCAAGACCACGGCTATACAGCCCGGAAAATCCACAACAACCATCGTTCTCCGGCCGTGAAAGCCTTCGACAATATACAAAATATATAACTTACAAGTGCCGGTTGCATGGTTTATGAAGAATGGAAATTCAGCTGTGGAACCACGCAGCTATGGATTTGGCTCCCCGCTAAACCTGGCGACTTTTTGGAACTGCAAAGTCGGGATATTTCTGCTCCTCCCTCTTAACCTTGCCCACTCTAGTTTATCTGTAATAAAAATCAGGGCACAGTAAACATTGTAATATTTGCATTCTTTCAGATTCTATTCTTGGACATGTGTGAATGGAAACACCTTGCTGTAAAGCTAAATAGGAGGTTTAGAGGTCATTCTTATTTGTTAGTAAATTTTCATCTGAGGGCCAAGCTACACATGACGAATGACACTTGAATGGCAAGTGGATTGAGTGGAGGGCAAGTGAACAGGGAGAAATACACTTGCTGTTCAAGTGTCATTCGTCATGTGTAGCTTGGCCCTGAATATCCCCTGATTTGCTGGCTAAGGAGCCAGGGGTAAGAAATTTTGCTAAATCACAGCACACTCTCTTAGCAAAGGCTATGGGTTCAGCTGGTTTTACAAGGGAACCAGTCGAATTGGCAGTGGACACAAACTGGCCATGAATATAAGATCTTCTGTATTGTTCTGCAGGCAGAATTTCCACAGGCATCGGATCAGCCACTCTAAGAAACTGATCGCCGACGGCCAGAACAAGCAGTTCTTCATAACTGTGCTTATTTATATACTGCTGTTCTAGGCAGATGAGTGCCCCACTCAGAGCAGTGAACAAAGACAGTGCTATTATTATCCCCACAATGCAGCTGGGGAGCTGGGGCTGAGAGGAGGGGCTGACCCAAGGCCGCCCACAGAGCTAGTGGCAGCTGTGGGATTCGAACCGGCAGAGTGCTGACTCACAACCCAATCATTTAACCACTATGCTACAGCAGCTGTGCTTATATACTTCTCCTCTAGGCAGATTAGGGTCCCTCTTATTCTTATTATTTATTCTTATTATTTATTTAATTTATAGCCTGCCCTTCCCACAAGCAGGCTCAGGGCTGGTTACAGCGGTGTAATCATACAAAGATAAAACATTTAAATACATTAAAATCAAAACCAACAATATGAACAATCAGACCCAAGATGGCAGCCTCATCCACTCTTCTCAGCACAGCATAAACAAAGCGTGGAGAGGGGGTAAAACTGATTATTTCAACTGCAACTTCACATATGAGGGGGGCAGGGGGTTATCATCCCCCCAGCAGGAGACCCGTTATATCATCATCATGATCCCCACAATTTTGCTGGGGAACTGGGGCTAAGAGGAGTCGTTTACCCAAGACCACTTGCTGAGCTCATGGCAGTGCCCCACTCAGAGCAGTGAACAAAGTCAGTGTTATTATTATCCCCACAATACAGCTGGAGAGCTGAGCCTGAGAGGAGGGGCTTCTCCAAGGCCACGGGCTGAGCTCATGGCAGGAGTGGGAGTCGAACCACCAGAGTGCTGACCCGCAGCCCAACCACTTAACCATTATGCAACAGCTGCTGGAGGAGTGGATTTAAAGTCTGGCAAAGTCTTGCTTCCTCATTTTATCCTTACAGTGTTGTGGGGGGCTCAAGGTCACGCAGCAAGATCCCTAGCAGAGAGGGGATTTGAACCTGCGTCTCTCAGGTCCTAGTCCTACAGGGCATCTCAAGACCATAGCTCTCACATATCAAGCAGTTCAGTTTTAGTTAAATGTGAAACAAACCACAGCCTTCAGGGATGAGTATTTTTAAATTAATGAAACAAACTCAGCCCAGTCAGTTGTTTAGAAACCGGCGGAGACGATGAAATTTGCTGGGGCCGAAACCGAAATGGGGTGGGCCCCTTTCCACAGTGGAGAGTGAGATGTTTAGCTTTAAAGATGGCGTCTCCAACTCAGATGGGGTGGTTCTGGGCTCACAGCCCTCCTTGAGAGAGATGCATCTCCTCTCCAAAGGCTGTTTGGACTCTAATGGGTCCTGAGTCTTCTCATCAACATCAAGTCAGGCAGCGTTACATAAAATAATTTTGGTTTGGTTTTGTGGACGTCTGCTTGTAAATATATTCTGGCCCAGAATGCGTCTTTCCTTGGCGTGGCATTTGAATATTTAGGGAGGCATGAAATACAAACATCCCAGCAAATAAATTTTAATAAAGGATGCCCAGATGACTCCGCAGCATCTGCTATATCGAGAGACTCCATTCTGAAGCCCAAGCTGCCATCATTTTCCGTTTTCCTGAAGAGCATGTTAATTAATTATCCTCGGACCACGCGGCTATCGAGAACAACTTCCCATAACTAAAAACTAATATAATTATAAGATTTAGTGGCAGCAATTTTAAAAAGGACACAATTTTTTATCAAAGGATTTTAAAAAATATCCCTTTTGGATGCTTGCAGACACTGAGATAACTATAACATTTGATAACATTGTTAGATTTGCAATCATTTTCAGGCAAATGAGCCGTATAATAGGCTGGTTTTATGGGTTATCCTTAAATGGTAAGCCTTCCAATTATGCCAGAAGAGAAATTACTATATGGGCTAATTGTAGAATTTTTGTCTTGAATCCTGTGTCACTTAAAGCAAAGAAAAGACCTGGTCTGTGTCCCACTGCAGGACTCGGTTTGCGGATAGCAGTGCCTTCGGCCAACACGAGGAGGCTTCCTCTGACACAAGATATCTAAAAGCCTTGGAGGAAAGCTTTCCAGCACTGGAGAAAGGTGCCGCCGTCAGCTGAGTGGAACGGTAAGATGCACCCCATTGTGTCCCTGAGACACAAAGAGGCTGTACGCAGCCGATCCAGTCTGTGCAACCAAATTCACAACCGCAAGAAGGGACAACCTCAAGCAACACTTTGAAAATATTAAGGGATCCACCCACAGTTCCAAATTTAAAATTCGGAATTTGCATTTCCCTTCAAAATTTGAGCCTCAAGAGCTTTAGATGTCTCAGCACCTGTACTTGTCTTTAATGGAGACAGGTAGCTGTATTAGTCTGTCTATGGCAGTAGAAAAGAGCAAGTATCAATGAAGCAAATCAATGGCTGTTCTGCCCCTGAGCCTATGGGAGTGGCGCCAGGGTCACATCTGGTCACTTTTTGGCGAGGGGGGCACAATGTTGGAGGGAAACGCAGCTGCAGTTCAGGAGGACAAGGCCACCTCAGCGAGAGAGCAGGCAGGGTCCAGGACGGCTCTGCCGGGTGGTGCGGCAGAGGGACTGAGCTCTACCTCTGGGCAGGGGTCATTTCGTAGAAAAAGAGCTGCAGGAACTCATCAGCGCAACTCATTTGCATATGCCACGCCCTTGACATCACCAGAAGCGTGTCATTAGCATAACTGATTTGCATATGCCCCACCCCCTGACATCACCTATCCTGGCTGTTTTGGACCCAACCAAAATTGGGCCCAAAATGGCAAAAAGGGGCCCAAAATGGTCAGGATCAGGCCGCTGCTGAGCGGGAGAGTGATCCACCACCCGTCAGAGGCCCAATCCTGGCTGTTTCAGGACCAATCCTGGCTGTTTTGTGTATGATCCTGGCCATTTTGGGCCCAAATTGGGCCATTTCAGCCCTGATCTAGGCCAAAATGGGCCCAAAATGGCCAAAAATCAGGTGGGCGGGGCCACCTGACATGTGACCTTTTTGGACAACTACCGGAACTGCGTTCCTGCGCGTTCCCCCTCGAAATGAGCCCTGCCTCTGGGAGAGGTCACAACTGTGAGGCCTGTCTCTGGGGATGAGCACACCTGGTGCCATTTAGTCTGACTCTTGGGAGACACACACTCTGTGTGTGAGAGTATACAACCTGGTGGCTAGGCAGTGAGAGCATGTTTGTACCTGCAAGCATTAAACGGAATTTAAAGCACAACCTCAAGCCATAACTAACTTAAGAGCCTCAGCCAGGCTTCACCTGTGACTGTCTGTCTCTTCTGTTCTTTTAAAGCCACCTGTATGTAAATAAATCTTTTTTGTTGTTTTGTGGCACCTCTTGCTTCGGCGACCTCTGTACACTTCAGGCGCAATGCAAAAATTACCTCACAACTGTTCTTCTGGACATACTAGTGCCCACCCAAAGCAGTGGACAAAGTCAGTGTTGTTATGCCCACAATGCAGCTGGGGAGCGGGGCTGAGAGGGGCTGAGAGGAGGGGCTCACCCAAGGCCACCTGCCAAGTTCATGGCAGGAGTGGGATTCAAACCAGGGAAGTGCGGCATTGCAGGCCAGCTGCTTAACCATTACACTACCCCAGTGTTACCAAACCCTTTTCTACTGCCACAATGAAAAACGGGGGTTAAAGAGACCTTTGCTGTCATCATGGAAAAGGTGTTGGGGGGTGTAATAGAAAACAGGCTCCACTAAAGTCTCTTCGACTGCTGCCCTGGGAGACAGGAACTTAACGAGGCCTTTGCCTTCATCACAGAAGAGGAATTTAAGGGGTTTGATGAGCAGCGGGCTCTGCCAAAGCCTCTTCTATTGCCACAGTGGGAAGCAGGGGGTTACGGAGGCCTTTGCCTCCATCATGGGGTAGGTACTGAGTAGAGTTGCCAGGACCCCTCAGCCTCCCGACAGGGGACAGGAGCCTGGCACTTACTTTGGAGGAGAGGGGGGTGCATGCCCTCACAAGCACGATGATGTCACTTCGGGGGAGTGACATCATCGAGCAGCCCCTGGGAGTGCGCCCAGGCACCGCGGGGGCTCAAAACGGGCCTGATTTGAGGTGCTGTGGAGCGCTCCTGCACTCTGCAGCACCCCAAAACAGGCCCGTTTTGCCACGGATCGGGCCTGTTTTGAGGCACTGTGCAGCACAGGAACGCTCCCACACTCCACAGTGGCCCCAATCCGGGCCAAAATGGGCCCAATCCTGACGGCTGCTGCACACAGGAGTGTGCATGGAAGGTGCGCCCCCCCAACTGGTTAGGTAAGGGGGGGCGGCGTGTGGGGAGTGGGGGCGGGGTCTGGCATCCCTAGTACTGAGGTATGTGTCAAGGAAACATCTACTTCTGCTAGATGAGGGAGCAACATGAGGAGGAGTAATAATAATAACAACAACAACAACTGACTTACATACTGCCCTTCAGGACAACTTAACACCCACTCAGAGCGGTTTACAAAGTATGCCATTATTATCTCCACAATAAAACACCCTGTGAGGTGGGTGGGACTGAGAGAGCCCTGAGAGAGCTGTGACTAGCCCAAGGTCACCCAGCTGGCTGCAAGCGGAGAAGTGGAGTATCAAAGCCGGTTCTCCAGATTAGAGTCCTGCCGCTCTTAACCACGACACCAAACTGGCTCCGGTAAGGAGGCCCTTGTACTTTCTCAGCAGAGTCGTGGTTGCTCTCCCAAATCCACAAGAGAGTTTCTGGGTGAGCTGCCACAAGTGAGGGAAGAAAAGTAGCATCTTCTAAACATTGGGATAGAAGGTGGGATCCTATGAAGTACTGTGTACACTTTTGGGCAACACAGTTTAAGAAGGATGTTGACGGGTCATTTCGTAGAAAAAGAGTTGGAGGAACTCATTAGCATAACTCATTAGCATATGCCACGCCCCTTGCCATCACCGGAAGTGTGTTATTGGCATAACTGATTTGCATACGCCACACCCTCTGACATCACCTATCCTGGCTTTTTTAACCCAATCCTGGCCATTCAGGGCTGAAATTGGGCCCAAAATGGCAAAAAGGGGCTGAAAATGGCCGAAAAGGGGCCCAAAATGGTCAGGATCGGACCACTGCTGAGTGGGAGAGTGATCCACCACCTGTTAGAGGCCTGATCTGGGCCGTTTCGGCCCCAATCCAGGCTGAAACGGGCCCAAAATGGCCAAGAGTCAGGTGGGTGGGGCCACCTGACATGTGACCCCTTTGGGGAACTGCCAGAACTGCGTTCCTGTGCGTTCCCCCATCAAATGAGCCCTGGATGTTGACAAGCTGGAGGACAATGAAGATGGTGAGGGGTCTGGAGACCAAGTTCTTTGAGGAAAAGTTGAAGGAGCTGGACATGTTTGGCCTGGAGAGGATGTGACTGAGAGGTGATAGGATAGCCCTCTCCAAGTATTTGAAGGGCTGTCCCATAGAGGATGGAGCAGAATTGTTTTCTGTTGTCCCAGAGGGTCGGACCAAAACCAACTGATTAAAATTAAAGCGAAAGAGTTTTCAGCTAAACATTAGGAAGTGGAATAGGCTTCCTCGGGAGGTGGTGGGCTCTCCTTCCTTGGAGGTATTAAAGAAGAGACCGGACAGCTATTATGACTCAATATGAATGTACACAGATCGGGAGAGGGAGGGCATGGAGGGAGGAGCTGCTGTTTGGCTCTCGTGGCCCTTTCTGATGTGCCCAGGGTAATGCCAATCGCCACTTTGGGTATAGGAAGGAATTTTCCTCCAGGCCAGATTGACCAGGGATCCTGGAGGTTTTTTGTCCTCCTCTGGGCATGGAGCAGGGTTCACTGGGGGAGGTGGGGGGGGGCTAATTGTAAATTTCCTGCATTGTGCAGGGGGCTGGACTAGATGACTCTTGGGGTCCCTTCCAGCTCTATGTTTCTATGAGGTTAGACAATATGTTCTTTGGGGTCCTCTTTGTTTCCCACATTTTATAACACTAAAGCAAATGGACACAGTTCTTTCCATGTACAAAGCAGCCCCCGCCTGGCTGGCAAGCAAAGACGGATGCTGCTCTTCCTTGGTGGCTGTCCAAGGCCGAGAAATGCAGCCACTGCAATGGGTAGGAACACGTTTTGCCTCTCTCCAATGGTTGTCATCTGAAAGATGACAGTGATGGCTTAATGCCCCTCTGGACAGCAGCGGACGCTGAGAACGCCTTGAGACGCTTGCCTCTTGGTCCATTCATCTTCTCTACAGAATGAGACGCTTGGATGAAGCCCGTTCGTCGCCTGCTGAATTACAGAGGGAAGATCCTTCTTTTGATGGGGAGGCTGTATATGGAGGGGAAGAAAAGGGGGGGGGTTACGGAAGTGCCCCCAGATTTGGGTTCCTAGTTTTACAATCCGGGGCAAAAATATGAGAAGCCTCTTCCCCCGCAGTCATTTCCAAATGTGATTACCTAAACAGCAGGCACAACTCCCGCATTTGGCTGCTTAATTAGCTGGTGGGCCTGGAAATGCTGCCTTTGTGTGTCTGTGTAAGGAGAGGCGCATTGCACATTGTGGGAGCTGAATAGCATATTAAGGCAGGCAGGTTTGGAAATGGGGCTTGCCGGAGGAAACCTAGCCGGTAAAACCAGCAGGGCCCAGCAGCAGCATTTTTATCCCTCTATGGCAAGGAATGGGGGGTGAAAAGAAGAAGAGTTCAGTCACGGGCTCTCCGAGGGTTTTAGGCATATTCACGTAGTTGCTGAAGTGAAGAAAATGGAGAGAGAGAGAGAATGTTCTCCCATTCCCATAATACTAGAAGCGGAGAGAGGACCCAATTAAGTTGATGAGCAATATAGATTCGGGACGGACAAAAGGAAATACTTCTTTATAATATTGTGGAATTCAATGCCAGAGGAAGTAGTGATGTGTGTGTTATGTGTCATCAAGTTGCTTCTGACTTAGGCCGACTGTATGAATGAAAGACCTCCAAAACATCCTATCATTAAGAGATCTTGCAAACTGGGGGACGCGGCTTCCTTTATTCCGTCAAGCCATGTCTTGTTGGGTCTTCCTCTTTTCCTACTGCTTTCCACCTTTCCTAGCATTATTATCTTTTCCAGTACGTCTTGTCTTCTCATGATGTGACCAAAGTACGACGGCTCCAGTGTCAGATGTGCCCTGCTTATCCACCATGTGTACCTATTATACTCTGTATTGTATTCTGGGCCTCTGAGAATGTGTAAAGAAATATCTGTGTCGCTGTCTAACTGTGTAGCTGTGAATCGCATATCTTGCAGGTGGCTGCTTTCACTTTCTCGACAGGCATGGGAAAGTGTCCTTGAAGCGCTGGTTGGAGCCGTATCTCCCTGAGACATGAAATGAGCTCATCCTTGTCTTCCCCTCCCCTACCCCCTCCAGCCTCCTAGGCTCTGTTCACCCAAATTCTAATGGTCCTTATCCCAGGGCAAGAATCTTGCCCTATAACTAACGTTGCTTTCCCCCTTTCCATCACTTCTGCCAGTGCTGTAGTCTGAGTGCACTAATACTGATGGATCTCTAATAAAGTAACTTTAACTGCACTCTTGAAGTGTCTGCAGTGAAGTAACTGGGGAACTACCTGGCAGGGCCTGACACCCAGTTTTGTTATTTTAGCTTCTAGGGAGAATTCAGGTTTGATGTGATCATGTCCATGGTATCTGCAAAACTCTCCTCCAGCACCACATTTCAAATGAATCCATTTTCTTCCTATCGGCGTCCAACTTTCACATGCATACATGGGGAATACCATTGTTTGAATTATCTTGATCTTGGTTCCCAGAGAGAGATCTTTATCTTTAAGGATCTTATCTGGCTCCCTCACAGCTGTTCTTCCGAGTCTCAGTCTTCTTGATTTCTTCATTGCAGTCTCCCTGTTGGTTGATGATTGAGCCAAGGAATAGAAAATCTTGAAAAATTTCAATTTCCTCATTGTCAACTTTAAAATTGTGTAACTCCTCAGAAGTCATTACTTTTGTCTTCTTGATGTTCAGTTGTAATCCTGCTTTGGCGTTTTCTCCTTTAACCTTCATCAGCAGTTGTTTCAAGTCTTTGCTATTTTCTGCTAGTAATGTGGTGTCATAAGCATATCTCAAATTGTTAATATTCCTTCCACCACTTTTCACTCTGCCTTCTTCTAGATCTAAACCAGCTTTCCTTATGATATACTCTGCATAGAGGTGGAACAGGTAGGGAGATAATATGCATCCTTGTCTGATACCCGTGCCAATTGCAAACCATTCTGTTTCCCCATATTCTGTCCTGACAGTAGCCTCTTGTCCAGAGTACAGGTTGTGCATCAAAACAATCAGATGTTGTGGAACCCCCATTTCTTTTAAGACTCTCCATAGCTTTTCATGATCCACACAGACAAAAGCTTTGCTGTAATCTATAAAACACAGGCTGATTTTCTTCTTTGGCGTGCTCAACCATTGTAAATGGTAAATAGTGATGGCTGCAACCATATATATTGATATGCGTCTATATACAGAGGCAGTCAAGCTCTGAATCCCCACACCAAGAGTCAACTTCAGGGTAAGGCCTCATCTTCTATGCCTTGTTGTTGGCCCTCCATAGTAATTGGTTGACCTCTGTGTGAGACTGGATGCTGAACTAAACAGATCCATGTGTTAATCTGTAGTTGCAAAATAGTAAAGAGTCCAGTAGCACCTTTAAGACTAACCTACTTTATTGTAGTGTAAGCTTTCGAGAACCACAGCTCTCTTAGTCAGATACATCAACAGCTTTTGAGAACCACAGCTTTTTGTCAGATGCATCTGACGATGCATGTGGTGAAGAGACCTGTGGTTCTCGAAAGCTTATGCTACAATAAAGTTCTCGAAAGCTGCTACAATAAAGTTCTCGAAAGCTTATGCTACAATAAAGTTGGTTAGTCTTAAAGGTGCTACTGAACTCTCTTTACTACTTTGCTACTACAGATTAACATGGCTAACTCCTCTGGATCTCTGACCAGTGCACGTCCTACCTTGCAAGGCTGTGTTGAGGATTGCTGACCCCATGTGTGTGAAGCACTGAAGACTAGAAATGTGATAAATGCTTTTGAACGGTTCTTGCTAATGTAACAGGGGCATTTCTTTTTCCTAGCATGGCTCATTTCCATGCAGGCAATTATGCAGGTAGAACAGTTTGCAAGATTAATCCTTTAGGAAGATCCTCAGCTGACATCGTTCTTCCATCTTCCCAGGGCTGAAATCCAGCAGTGGCCAGCGGGCTTCCTCTTGGGAAAGCCTAGCATTTTCAGTTCTCGCTGCTCCAAAGATGTTATTATGTTTGGCTTGCTGAGAATGCTGCTCTGGGTGTTATTTTCCTGCCAGCTGGAGGATGCGGCTGCAAACGGGGATTTCTGTGCGGGAGGCCCAATTGCTCCCATTGGCTGGATTTGTCTCCCGCACACTCAGGCTTACAAGCTGCCCACGGAACTGCCAGCCGCTGGCAGATGGGGCTTGGCCCTGCCGGCCTTTTTCTCCTCTAAATACAGAGAAAAGAATCTGCCTTCTTTACCCGTCACCTCCCCACAGTTGCTACAAAATAGGAACATAGCGAAGTCTCAGGGTGGCTAACAATAAACGAGTCTTTTCTCGGGCAGCCCTAACAGAGCTGCATAGCAGTTAAACACAGTCTCAGAAGAGGGCCGCCCCAATTTTTAAAACCTGAGGAGAACATAGGCTCCGTAACAAAAGTCTGTGACTCTCCAGAGACTTGTAGCAATGATGGGTTGAAAAATCTGTTTTACTAGGGATGCCAATATGGTCCCGTGGTTAGAGAAGTGAACATAAAGCATGCTGAATGTCCTTGGGCTAGTCCCGTTCTCTCTCAGCCAAGCCAACCTCACAAGGTTGTTGTGACTAGAAGAGAAGTGACTCAGCATGCCGAGAAACTGAGAGGCACTATTTTTTCCTTTTTCTAGAAACAGGCTGTATGAGTGTGATGCTTCTCTTTGAGCTAGAAGCTTCTGTCTGGCTCCTCCTTCTCTTTCTGTGATTTTGCTCTTGTCTCTCCTCCTAGTCTTGCAAGAAGCAAGATGGTTCTGTAGATGGTTCTCCAATGATTTGGAGTTGGGAGTAAGCTGTGAAGTGGCCAGGTTTGCGGATGACACTAAATTGTTCAGGGTGGTGAGAACCAGGGAGGATTGTGAGGCACTCCAAAGTGATCTGTCGAGGCTGGGCGAGTGGGCGTCAACGTGGCAAATGAGGTTCAACGTGGCCAAGCGCAAAGTAATGCACATTGGGGCCAAAAATCTCAAATATAAATACACAATGATGGGGTCCAAACTGGCAGAGACTGTCCAAGAGAGAGATCTTGGAGTCGGGGTGGATAACTCACTGAAAATGTTAATGCAGTGTGTAATGGTAATTAAAAAGGCCAGTGCTTATGCTGGGATTATTAGGAAGGGAACTGAAAACGAATCAGCTAGCATCATAATGTATAAATCAATGATACGGCCTCATTTGGAATACTGTGTACAATTCTGGTGACCACACCTCAAAAAAGATATCATAGCACTGGAAAAAGGGCAGAAAAGGGCAACTAGAATGATGAAAGGGATGGAACACTTCCCCTGTGAAGAAAGGTTAAAGCGCTTGGGGCTCTTTAACTTGGGGAAACGACGACTGAGAGGTGACATGACAGAGGTTTACAAGATTATGCATGGGATAGAGAAGGTAGAGAAAGAAGTATTTTTCTTCCTTTCTCACAATACAAGAACTCGTGGGCACTCAAAGAAATTGCTGAGCAGTCAGGTCAGAACAGATAAAAGGAAGTACTTCTTCACCCAAAGGGTGATTAACACATGGAATTCACTGCCACAGGAGGTGGTGGCAGCTTCAAGCACAGACAGCTTGAAGAGGGGACTGGATCAACATATGGAGCAGAGGTCCATCAGTGGCTCTTAGCCACAAGGTCTAGACGGAACTCTGTCTAGGGCAGTGATGCTCTGGGTGTTTGGGGAGGCAATCAGTGGGAGGGCTCCTAGTGTCCCTTACCCACTGGCAGACCTCCTGAGGACACCTGGTTTTTGGCCACTGTGTGACGCAGCGTGTTGGACTGGAGGGGCCGTTGGCCTGATCCGACATGGCTTCTCTTATGTTCTTATGTTCTTATCTCTTCTCTGCAAATGAACCAAGAGGCACTCCCATACCCCCTTCTTCACAAGCAGCCAGATTAGCTGCCCACTTGCAATAAGGAATAGTGTTACTTAGATCAGGTTTCTATGTTTTCTTCTGCTAATATGAATGTGAATCAGCTTCAATAAAAGTAAGTTTTAGCAGTTGCAATACACTGGCTCCGAGAGCATTTCACCACATTTGACTCCATGCTTTCCCAACTGTGCAACTTGGCTGCAACAACTAACAAATATCCCCACGAGTTGCGAGCATTTGATTACAAAGAGAAAACTACGTCTGCCGTGCTGAGTTCCTTGGAGGAAAGCTGGGATAAAATGTACAGACAGTTACAAAGAATTCTCCACCTGGAGTTCGCTGTTGAAGCCTAGAACACGGCACTCTCGGAACACCACGTGTTCCACAATTGGGGAGGGGGGATAAAAGGAGAATTTATGTGTTATTGGGAGGGGGGGTAGTTCCTTGTTATAAACATTCTCCCCTGACATGTAATTGAAATAACATTCAAGACCAGGAGCTACACAGAAAGAAATCAGTGGATATTAAGAATACAGGAGGATAACTGCTGAATCTGAGAGCTATATAAGCCAACATGCTGGTTCCCACAGTAACTATTGAGAAGCCTCAGTGAAGCCCACAAACAGGGCATGAAAAAAATCCCAGCTGTTTGATGCCCAGCTGCTGCGGTACACTGCCTCCGTACATGGAAGTTCTGTTTAGCTATCACGGCTAATAGCTATCGATGGATCTTTCCTCCATGACTTTATTTAATCTACTTAACGGCCATCGCAGCAAATTCCACTTGCTAAGTATGCATTGTGCAAAGCGTCACTTTCTTGGGTCTGTCCTGCATCTCTGTGTGTGCAAAGTACCATCAAGTCACATGACCTGCCTCTGCCAACCCTGCTTAGCTTCCAAGATCTGATGAGACTGGGCTAGCCTGGGCCTGAATCAACCCCCCATCCATTTCATTGGGTGCCCCTAAGAAATAAGGGACTGATGATAATGATAGCAACAACAACAACTTTCGATTTATATACCACCCTTCAGGATGACTTAACACCCACTCAGAGCGGTTTACAAAGTATGTCATTATTATCCCCACAACAACAAACACCCTGTGAGGTGGGTGGGGCTGAGAGAGCCCTAAGAAGCTGTGACTGACCCAAGGTCACCCAGCTGGCTTCAAGTGGAGGAGTGGGGAATCAGACCTGGCTCTCCAGATTAGAGTCCCGTGCTCTTAAGCACTACACCAAACTGGCTCTCTAATATCATTCAATTTAATATAATTCGATGTATGTACCGCCCTGCAACACAACTTAATGCCCACTCAGAGCAGTTTATAAAGTACGTTATAATTATCCCCACAACAATCACCCTGTGAGGTGGGTGTGGCTGAGAGAGCTCTGAGAGAGCTGTGTCTGACTCAAGGTCACCCAGCTGGCTCCAAGTGGAGGAGTAGGGAATCAAACCCGGCTCTCCAGATTAGAGTCCTGCGCTCTTATCCACTACACCAAACTGGCTCTCTGATGTGGATGGCCCAGGCAAGCCCAATCTCATCAGAGCTCAGAAGCTAAGCAGGGTGGGCCTTGGATAGTACTTGGATGGGAGACCTCCGGCCATGACCAGAGTGGCTATGCAGAGGCAGGCGATGTCAAACCTCCGTTGGTCTCTTACCTTGAAAACCCTTCCAGGTCGCCATGAGCTGGCTGTGATTTGATGGCGCTTTCCACCACCAAGAAGTGAGAGAGGGTGTGGCAGCGTCCCCCTTCGCCCAACTCACCCAACCCAGGATGAGAATTATGTCCAGACTGTCGTCCACTAATTTCATTCCGGCTAGCTTTTGAGTTCCCGCAAAGGACTGCCATTTTAGTATTTGGCTTCTAAAAATATAACGTTGGTTCAGCTATAAATTAAGGCATTGACAGAGATTTAATGGGACTGGAAAGCTACTATAGCTACAATTAATTAAACAGATATAAAAACTGAGATTATACAATTAAACAGACGCTCAATTAATTAACAAGATATGAAACTATTAACACAACAGATATGCGTGCATCCTCTGACGGCCTACCAACGGCACACACTACCAGAGCCGTGAAAAATAATCCCAGCTCCGTCTCAGTGCATGGAAAAGAGGTGTCTGAGAGCACGCCAGGTGGGCGGAGCCAAAAGCAGGGCTGAACCCAGCTCCAGAGCCCTCCTCACCACCACAGTGGGCCCAGCGTGCGGCCCGTCCGTTACAGCTTGATCCTGCCCTCATTCCAAGACGCTCTGAGTGGTACTTGTGGTTCTTCAGTAATATCCTCAGAAACACCCTCAGCGTTGGTTTGGGTGGCTGGCCCACAGTCCTTCACCACCAAGCTTGGCAGAGGGAGAATCCGAACCCAGGTCTCTCCAGTTCTACACACTAAATGTTAGAGCGAGTGTAAAACAACGCTGCGGAATTAAACGCCGAGCTGGTTAGAGAGGCAAAAGCTTTATTTGAGGAAGTTACATACTTGAGAGTAAAGAGGAGAGAGAGATTCCTTGCTATCTGACTACATCTTGCAGAGAGAGAGAAGAAGTGTGGCAGGAGAGAGAAGAAGCAGGATATTGCCCTGTTTAGCCCAATAGGAGACAAGACAAGGAAATGACCCCCAGGAAACAAGAGAGGTGCTGCTCTCACTGTCCTAACGAACTGATCCTTGCTGCCCCCTGCATGGTAGGCTCTTCTTCCTTCTTGCTGCTGCAGTACAACCAGACATTGTTATTTCTAACACCCCTTCTCAATGTCTAGTGTACAAAGTCCACAAAGTTCAGTCTTTCTCGTAGACTTTGAAATTTCTCTTTGGCAAGTGGCTTGGTGAGGATGTCTGCTATCATTTCTTCTGTAGGGCAGTACTGTAGCTCAACAAGCCCTTCTTCTTGCATATTTCTCACAATGTGATTCTTTATGTCAATATGCTTGGTTCTTGATCCAATTCTTTCTGTATTTGCAAGCTTTATGCAAGATTGATTATCTTCAAAGAGTTGTATAGGTTTGGGTTCATTTATCCCAAAGTCTTCTAATAGTTGTAGAATCCACTTGAGTTCTTGGCATGCTTCTGCTGCTGATATGTATTCAGCTTCTGTAGTTGATGCCGCTACTAGGTCTTGCTTTCTGCTTGTCCAACTGATTGCTCCTCCACCATAAAAGAATATTCGTCCACTGGTAGACTTTCTGTCTGTGATGTCTTCTGCCCAGTCAGCATCCATGAATCCCACTAGTCTGGGATTGTCGCTTGCTGGTAGCTTGAGCTTCAGTTGTGCAGTACCTCTCAGGTATCTTGCCAGTCTTTTGACTGCTTGCCAGTCATTCACACTTGGTGATGCACTTTTCCTGCACAGTATTCCAACTGCTGCTGCTATGTCAGGTCTGGTCACTGTACTTATGTAGAGCAGTTTTCCAATTGCTTCTCTGTACACTTTGATGTTTCTCAGAGGTTCATTGTTTCCATCTTGCTTCAGGAAATCTGTTTCCATTGGAGTACATGTTGGTTTTCCATCTTTCATATCCATGTAGTCTAGGAAATCCATGATCTTTTGCTTTTGATTGAGAAGATAGCTTCCATCTTCCTCTCGCTCTATTTGAACTCCAAGGTAAAAGCTGACATTTCCAAGACGCTTTACTTCAACCTCTTGGTTCAGGTGCTGAATTATTTCATCACAATCTTGTTGATCCTCACAACAAAGAAGAAGATCATCTACATAAATCAGAATAAAAGTCCATTTGTTGTCTTTCTTTCTTGAGTACAGGCAGCGTTCTGCCCTGCCTTGCTTGAATCCTTCTTTGATGAGCATTTGGTTCAGGGCCAAGCTACACATGACGAATGACACTTGAACGGCAAGTGGATTGAGTGGAGGGCAAGTGAACAGGGAGAAATACACTTGCTGTTCAAGTGTCATTCGTCATGTGTAGCTTGGCCCTCAGTTTCTGGTTCCAGGCTCTTGCAGCCTGTTTTAGTCCTTAAATGCTCTTCTGCAGTTTGCATACAAGTCCTCTGTCTTTGGACTGTTCAAATCCAGGAGGCTGTGTCATATACACATCTTCTTCCAGCTCTCCATGAAGAAAAGCAGTTTTCACATCCAGATGCTCCACATGCATCTTCCTTGCGGCTGCTATGCTCAGCAGTGTTCTTACTGAAGTGTGTTTCACTACTGGTGCAAAGGTTTCATCGTAGTCTTCTCCATACTTCTGGGAATATCCCTTTGCAACTAGTCTTGCTTTGTACTTTTGTACTTCTCCATCTGCATCAAGTTTGGTTTTGAAAATCCATTTGCATCCTACTGTCCTTTTTCCAGGTGGTAGTTCTGTGAGGATCCATGTCTTGTTCTGGATCAGAGAGTCAATTTCTTCTTTTGCAGCTTTTCTCCTTTTCTCTGCTTCTCTTGCTGGCATTCCTTCTATGTCTTCCCAGCTAGAAGGTTCTGGTACAGCTTCTGTTTTTGCCAGGTAAGAGAATTTCAGTGGTGGAACTCCTTTGTTTGTTCTGTCTGAGCGTCTGACACTTGGCTCTGCTTCCCCTTCTCTTTCTGTGGGCTCTGCAGGTGTCTCTTGCATCTCAGTCAGGTCCCAGAGTTGCACAATCTCTGGCTGCTGTGCTGCATCAGCTTCCTTTGGTGTAGACTCTCTGGTGTCAGGCTTGCTTGCCTTCTCTTCTTCATCAATGTGCACCACATGGCGGATCTTCACCGTGTCTGTCTCTGGGTTGAGGATTCGATATCCCTTGCATCCCAGTGCATATCCAACAAATATGCCTGCTTCTGTTCTGAGATCCATCTTAGACCTCTTTTCCTTCGGAACATAAGTGTAGGCCTTTGATCCAAACACTCTCAGATGCCTTACATTGGGCTTGCGGTTGTACCACAGTTCAAATGGTGTGCTGCTTGCACCCTTTGTAGGTAGCATGTTCTGCAGATAGGCAGCAGTGTTGATAGCTTCTCCCCAATATTTTTGAGGTAGCTGTGCTTCTTGCAGCATGCTCCTGCACATTTCTGTGAGAGAATGATTTTTCCTCTCCGCTATCCCGTTGAGTTCGGAGGTGTATGGCACGGTCAGGTGATGCTCTATTCCTTCAGCTGCTAGGAAGCTTGTCATCTCCTTCCCCACGTACTCGCCTCCATTGTCTGTGCGGATAGCCATTGGTTTTCTCTGGAATCTGTTCTGCACCATTGCTAGGTACACCTTGAATTTCTCCAGTACTTGGCTCTTTTCCTTGAGCAGGTAAATCACAGTAAATCTTGAAAAATCATCAGTAAAAGTCAGAAAGTACTTACTTCCACTGGGTGTTACTGTTCCCATGGGTCCACAGACATCACTGTGAATCAGCTCCAGTGGTCTTGTCGTCTGCTTCTCACTCTGTTTGGTGAAAGAAGGTCTTGTGCCTTTGGCTTGAATACAGCAAACACATTTCTCTGCATCAGGACATTTTCTCATTTGCAAATCATTAGTCAGATTCTGCCTTTCAAGCTGATATATATAATCCATATTAGCATGTCCAAGCCTTCTATGGATAAGACTAGTACAATTCTTGTGGGTGCACTTTTCAATTAAATTCACTGCGCCTTCAGAGCAATCCAGCATATACAGGCCATCCTCTAATGTGCCTTGTGCAATTAATTCACCTTCATTGCTAATAAAACATTTCTCTCCTTTGAAACATTTCTCTCCTTTTTCGCCATTACTGATACAGATAAGTTAGTTTTAACTTCAGGTACGTATAGACAATCAGTGATCTGCACTTCTCTAGTTTGGCCACTGGGTAGTGCACAACATGCAGATACGGTCCCTTGTCCCCGAGCTGTTAAAGCTTCTCCATTTGCAGTATACAGTTTGTCATAGCACTCATTTATTTCATCAAAGAAACTTTCTTGATTGCATAGATGGTTAGTACATGCACTGTCAATTGCCCATTTGCATATGCTTTGATCATTTTTACCAACATTTAAACAGTTGTTGTCAGATCTGTTTTTCTTTTGGCCATCGGCATTAGGTGACTTAATGGCTGCATTAGCATTCCTAAAGCCTTTTGCTTCCGTCCCTCGTGACGGTTTGCTCACTCTCTGTGAATCATGAAACCAACAGTCTTCTTTTAAATGTCCTTTCTTACTGCAGATGCTGCAGAAGAAATCATTTCTTGAACTGACTCTTAAAGCTAACTCTTTTGGCTCGTGTTTATAAGCCTGTTTGCTAAAATTTTCCTCTTGCAGTCTTGCAAGTACATGGTTTAAGCTTAGACTTTCTCTCATTTCCAAAACATGCACAATGCTTGCATAAGATTGAGGAAGGCTGCTTAACAAAATTATAGCCAAATCCTCATCCTGGATCTCCTTTCCAAGGGATCTTAATTTCTGTGTTAATTCCATGAAATTTGCAATATGATCTTTTAGTTGTTGCTGGGGCTGCATCTGAATCTGATACAATTGCCTCATTAGCAAAATTTTAGTTTTAATTGATTCTTGACAGTTTATTTCTAGAAGAGATGTCCACATTTGTCTGGAAGTGGGCTCATGAATAACTCTTATCAATTGTTTATCACTTAAAGCATTAATAATAATAGATCTTGCCTTGTTGTCTTGTTTTGTCCATCTGGCTTCATTTTGTTGATTCCCCGTCGGTTTTTCATCTGTTACCGCAGACCAGACGTCCAATTGTATGAGGTGCGCTTTCATTCTTTCTACCCAGAGATCATAATTTCCATCGCCTAGTCGGTCGACCTGGAACCCCTGCTGTGCACTGTAGGAGTCGGCCATCTTTCCTCTATTGTCTGCCCTCTGTACTTTAGCCTGCGGCTACGGCAGAAGTTTTATTGCTCTCTCTTAACTTCAGCTTGCGTTAATTTGCCTCTGTGGCCCATCACCCTGTTAGAGCGAGTGTAAAACAACGCTGCGGAATTAAACGCCGAGCTGGTCAGAGAGGCAAAAGCTTTATTTGAGGAAGTTACATACTTGAGGGAAAGAGGGAGAGAGAGATTCCTTGCTATCTGACTACATCTTGCAGAGAGAGAGAAGAAGTGTGGCAGGAGAGAGAAGAAGCAGGATATTGCCCTGTTTAGCCCAATAGGAGACAAGACAAGGAAGTGACCCCCAGGAAACAAGAGAGGTGCTGCCCTCACTGTCCTAACTAAGTGATCCTTGCTGCCCCCTGCATGGTAGGCTCTTCTTACTTCTTGCTGCTGCAGTACACCAGACATTGTTATTTCTAACACTAAATACATCTAGGGGGTTGCAATCCTCCAGGTGGCGGCTTGAGATCTCCCGGAATTACAACTGATCTCCAGGCCACAGCGATCAGTTCCTGTGGAGAAAATGGCTGCTTTGGAAGGTAGACTCTATGGCATTATACCCCAATGAGGTCCCTCCCCTCCTCAAACTCCACTTTTTCCAGGCTCCACACACACACACACACCCCAAATCTCCAGGAATTTCCCAACCTGGACCTGGCAACCCTAAATACATCATATACTGTACCACCAGGGCTTTCCTACTTACTTGACCATCTCTCCCATTATGGGTCCACAAGAGTGTTCTACCCTTCTCAGCAGATAGCATCAGATGGGTAGCCATGTTAGTCCGTATTGGCAAAACAACACAAAGCATCACCGTAAAGGATAATACAGTTTTCCAGGGCTAGAGCTTGCATGAGTCAAAGCTCACTTCATCAGATACAAATGAGAATGAAGATCCATCAGCTCTTCTGTCCAGGTCAGAAGATGGGAGGGGTGTTAGAAGGAACAGCCAGGTCCAGTGTCAGGTCCAGTGTATATCTAAACTGTACTGACTCCATTTTCTAATGCTTCTAGTGTTTAAGTGCTTTCTTCCCAGGTGCACCAGTTCCCAGGCAGCATTCCCACCGGAGGCGACTGTTGTGTCTAACACCGTTCCACCAAGCATTGGCCTTGAAGGAGAGCAGCTTCCCAGGACTGAGAGATGTTGTTATGAGAACTGTGGGGGGAGGCAAATCCAGATGGGTATTGTTACTTTGTACCTCATGCTTTGCCCTTCATTGGTAACAATGACTGTGTACCATCCTGAGTCTCCTATTCAGGACTGTGGACTATAATGGACCTTTTCTGCAGTAAAGTTTCCTTATTCAATCAATGGACTCCTGTTTGCTTTTGAAAGGGAACCTGTAGGAAGAGCCTTATCTAGCCACAAGCTGACATTTTGTTACCAATCATGCCTGAGTCGGGCCCAGCGGAATCCAAGGGAGTCCCGGACAAGGATCCCTTGTTTGATCCGTATGCGTCCCCCGACAGTCAAACAGCGCAACCCCAAGAACCTCAAGAATCGGTGTCGGTCGGGGCTGGAGCTTCGACCTCCACACCGCCTCTCATCGACCTCGGCGGTGAGGGGACCAGGCCGAAGGCTACCGCTCTCCCCTTGATCTCGTTACCCACCCCGTCGGAGTGGGGAGCCAGACCCCGAGAAACGCGAGAGCGCCGGGCCGGAGGACTACATCCTAGAGTTTCGATGGACGGGCGCCGAAGCCTAGGAACTGTCCCTGAGCTGGATAGCAGCCAACCGTGGCTGTTTTGGAACAGGACGACCGAACGTACGGACGGGAATACATCCCACCGCGGCGCCCTGAGTTGGGATTATTCGGAACTTGCTCCATGGAAAGAGCCAACGGAAGTTCCTGATCAAAGTTGGGTGCAGATGCAAAGTCGCACCCATGCTGTAGATTCCGGGATCTCGGCAGTGACGGGTCTAGCCAAAGGAATTTTAGCAGCGAGATCGAGAGTCGATCAAGGAGATCCTCCGCCTTGGGGGCCGTTTTCCCCGGTGAGTACAACCGAGGGAGATTCCGCTACGGGGCAACCGGGTCCAAGCCGAATGCAACAGTTGGAAGCTAGACTGATTGATATGGAGGAAAGTTTGGCTCATGCCATCCACCTAATCTCAGCGATGGGGGCAGGAGAGAGGCTTTCACCTGAAGAAATGGCTGTACAAATAGCCACCCTCCAAAGCGTTATGTCCTATCCAGTGGAGGACGTTGGAGAACCGGGGGAAACGCCCGAGGAACCCCCTAGATTAGACGAAATTCCGCCTAGCGGGGATACTCCAGCTGAGGCACCCGGAGAGACTCCAACGGAAACCCCTAAATCAGACGGGGATACACCTGCCGAGGAGACTCCAGCTGAGCGGCCTGGAGAGGGGGAAGAAATACCAACCCGTCCAACCGAGACGACGGTGATACCCCCTCCTGCTTCTACAACGACGGTACGGCCGACTCAGACGGAAGAGCCTCCGGCTCCTCCTGGGGAGGAATTGCCACAACAACCACGAGAAGCGGTCCCCCTTCAACTAACCCCGAGGGACGGCCTACCGGCACCTCAAGATCAGCCTCTGCTTCCCAGGATCACGGTGTCGGGAGGGGCAAGCCCGCGCGACCCACCACCCATCAGACCTTCGCCGCTGCGGCCCCTTCCGCTTCGACCGCAGTTAACCCCGTTGCAGCAACCGATACGTTTGCCACTTGATCAACCCGTGTTACCACCTCCGAACCAACCGGTGGGACCTACACCACTACGACCCCACCAACCCATCCCTCAGCGGCCAGTCACTACACAGCCGCACAGGCCACCTCCACCTCAACCGCTACTGCCAGCACCTCCTGTATTGCCACCACAAGCCCGACCGAGATTGCAGCCGCCTGTCCGACCACGACTGCAGCCACCGGCCCAGCCGAGAGCACCACCGCCAGCCCAGCCGAGACCGCCACCCCCGGCTCAACCGGTGAGGCCGCCGCCAGCGCAACCAGCACCGCTACCACAAACGGGTCCCCCCATACCTCAAGTGCCATTGATGCTTCCGACGGACTTCTACCCAGCACCGGCTCCGAGGCAAGACCTCCCGATGGGTTGGGTGAAACTGGAAGCTACTTTTGATGGAGATCCCTCCAAACTGGGATTTTTCTTAGTGCAAGTGGTGCAATTCTTCAACCGGTGGGGACACCTCTTCGGCAGCGAGGCCAGTCAAATTGAACATCTCGGCTCCCGCTTACAAGGCAAAGCAGCGGACTGGTATGTAGGACTATACAATATCGGGGCCCCGGAACTCGATACTCTCCAGGGGTTGGTGGATGCTATCCGAGCGCAATATGAAGACCCCTTAGAGGAAACCAGGGCCCGAACAGAATTGCAAGCCCTTAAACAGGGCAGTATGTCGGCGAGAGACTATATTACGAAATTCCGACAATTGGCCGCCAAATGCCCTAGGTGTGAGGAGTCCACCAAAATCATTCTGTTCAAGCAAGGACTAAACCCGAGACTTTTGGACAGAGCCCTCATGCAGGACAATCCCCCTACGTTGTTAGGCTGGATCCAACTTGCCTGCGAAGTTGAGAATCGCATTTTGGAAGTCCGTTTGGTTGAACAACAACAACAAACGGGACAAAGAAGACCCTTGACTTTACAGAAGGGAGGACGGGGAGCTGGGTACGCCACCCGTGGAGCGAGAGATGCTAGATGGCAACAAGGGCTGTGTTTGCAATGCGGACAAGCCGGTCACTTTGCAGCACAATGCCCCTACCGGCCTGTGCAAAGACCTCCGCTTCAACTACGGCGCCCAACCCTTGCTCCATTTCCTACTCTCCAACGCCCGATTCCCGCGCCACGCGCGAACAGAGGCCGCGGCGCTTCCCAAAGGCCCGCCTCAGAGAGAGGACTGGAAGCGGAAGAAGTTATGGAATACGACCCCGCTTCCCCAAACGCAGAAGTCAATCCAGAAAGCCCCCAGTCGGGAAACGAGATGGATCTGTCGTAAAAGGGCCCAAACGACAGATCCGCCCCAAGCCCGTCCCTGCACGGAACCGGCCGCCTGGGTCCATCTTATTCATGCCAGTAACTCTAATCAACCCAGAGAGAAAAATGCACATCCGAGTGCAAGCCCTTATCGACTCGGGCTGTTCGAGAGACATCATCGCCCCAGCTTTAGTCAATGGACTAGTCTTACCAACTCGGGAATTACAAAATCCAGTAATCTTTGAACAAATGGATGGCACCAATATGAACCCCGTTACCACTGAGACCATCCCAGTGATCACAGGCATGGGACAACATTGGGAAAAGAGGTCTTTTGTCATCAGCTCCACTGCCAAATACCCGTTAATTCTAGGCAGCAAGTGGCTATGTGATCACAATCCCTACATAGACTGGGCACAAGGATGTATCACCTTCAGTCATGCCAACTGCAAAAATCACCGTTGGAACCAAAACTGGGGCAATGATCCAACTCATACTGAAAAGGCCCTTCTTACTCAAGAAGAAATCAACCAAATACCCGAACCGTATTGGCCTTTTCTAAACGCTTTTTCCGAGGAGGAAGCTGATACTCTACCCCCGCACCGACGAACGGACTGTGCGGTGGAAATTTTACCCGGAGCCTCACTGCCCAAAGGACGACTCTATCCCATGAGTCTCCATGAACGAGAAGAGCTCCGGAAATTCATCGACACCAACCTCCAACGAGGGTTCATCCGCCCAGCCAACAGCCCCCACGCCGCTCCGGTTCTCTTCGTGAAAAAGAAGGATGGGGGACTACGACTGTGCACGGACTTTCGAGGACTTAATGCAGTGTCCACCAACAACGCCTATCCTATACCACTCATCCGAGACCTTCTCAACGTCGTGGCCCAAGGTAAGATCTTTACAAAATTAGACTTAAAAGATGCTTACTTCCACGTCCGTATCAAGGCAGGGGATGAGTGGAAAACCGCATTTAATACGCCCCTCGGACAATATGAATACCTAGTTATGCCTTTTGGATTGACGGGAGCCCCGTCTGTATTTATGTCCATGATAAACGAAGTTCTGCACGAATTTCTGTACAAAGGGGTGGTGGTATACCTTGATGATGTCTTAATTTATTCAAACACAGAGGAAGAACATATTCAAATGGTACAAAAGGTCCTGGCCACCTTGATGAATAATAAACTACCCATCAAGTTGTCCAAATGTGAATTCCATAAAACCGAACTCACTTACCTTGGGTATTGCATCTCCCAAGAGGGTTTAAAAATGGATCCATCCAAAATACAAGCGATTCAAGAATGGCAAACACCCACCACCCGTAAAGAACTACAATCCTTCCTGGGTTTTGCCAACTTCTATAGAGACTTTATAGCAAATTTCGCCCAAATCACGCTCCCCTTAACAGAATTGTTGAAAACAAAAGATAAAGGGGACCAAGCTAAAAAACCCTCCTCCAAACTACAATGGACCTCCAATTGCCAAACTGCTTTCGAATGCCTGAAAAGGCAATTTGTAACGGAACCCATCCTCGCCCACCCCGACGAACAGTCCCCTTTCGTAGTGCAAGTCGACGCCAGCGATACGGCAATAGGGGGAGTTTTACTGCAGAAGGGGGAGGATGGAAAGTTGCGGCCTTGTGCGTTCTTGTCTAGAAAATTTTCGGAGGCGGAAAGGAATTGGAATGTGTGGGAGAAGGAGGCTTTTGCAGTAAAAGCAGCCCTTACTAATTGGAGACATTGGCTGGAGGGGGCGCGATACCCCTTCGAGGTTTGGACAGATCATAAAAATCTGGAGGCCCTCCGAAGCCCACGCAGACTGAATGCCAAGCAATTGCGATGGGCGGAATTCTTTTCCAAATTCAACTTCACTCTAAATTATCTCCCGGGCAAGACTAACTTTTTGGCGGATGCCCTATCGCGCATGCCCCAACACAGGAGCAAACGGGAGGAGACTGTCGACACGGTCTTCTCGCCTACGCAACTTGGGGGCGTGGTGACTACTCGCAGTCGAGCCAAACAGCCCCTCCCGGCCAACCAGGAGTGGAAATCGAAACTTAAAACTGAGGTGGAAAAGGAGGGGGATAAAGCTCCGCGCCACAAGCTGGTCCAATCCCCACAGGGGGATTGGCTAGCGGGGAACAAGTTTTATGTCCCAGACAGCCTCCGGCTGGAGGTTTTGCAGCGCTGTCATGATGCTCCCACTGCTGGTCATTATGGGTATCTGAAAACATTGCATCTAATCCAAAGGCAGTTCTGGTGGCCGGGCATGCGCAAAGACATTTCCCAATATGTTAGTTCCTGCCCCGTTTGCCTCAGCGCCAAAACCAGAAAAGGAAAACCTCCGGGTCTCCTGCAACCATTGGAAACACCCAACAGACCTTGGGAAATAATATCTATGGACTTTATCACTGATCTACCTGTTTCAAAAGGACATAATTGCATTTTAGTCGTGGTAGATCTGTTCTCCAAACAAGCTCATTTTATTCCCTGTACTGCTATACCCACCGCTCGAAAACTAGCAGATTTATTTTTAAAACACATCGTAAAATTACATTCTTTTCCGTCCAAGGTAATTTCGGATCGCGGCGGACAGTTCGTTGCCAACTTCTGGCGGGAGCTTTTGAGAATGTTGAATATTGAGCAAGGCATCAGTTCAAGCCACCACCCACAAACCGACGGACAATCCGAAAAAACAAACCAGATACTAGAACAGTTTCTTCGTTGCTACATTAATTTCCAACAAGATAATTGGGTAGACCTTCTCCCTCTGGCCGAATTCTCATATAACAACAGTGTACACGCTTCAACTGGAGAGGCCCCTTTCAAAATTGTCTATGGAGCTCACTTCAATCCCTTCCCGTTGGACGCTCCCCCTCTCCATTCCTCTAATTTGCCAGATGTATCTTCGTGGTGGGGGGAGGCGGCGCAACAATGGACTCTTATTAAGAAACATCTTGAAAAAGCCAAACTGGATTACAAAAAATACGCAGATCGCCATCGTGTGGCCGAATGGGATTTACAACCTGGAGATCATGTGTATATTTCCACAAAGAACCTGAAACTAGCTCAGACAAGCCGTAAACTCGCTCTGAAATTCCTAGGACCTTTCCCTGTGCGCAAAATAATAAATAAAGTGACTGTTGCTGTAACTTTGCCCAAGAACTTACGCCACGTACACGATACGTTCCATGTCAGTCTTTTAAAAAGAGCTCCTACCGATGACAAGTGGCACATCAAAGCTCCACCCATTCCAACTTTGATTGACGACCAGATACACTATGAGGTGCAACAAATTTTGGACTCTAAACTCAAACGAAATCAGCTTTTTTACCTCATTAGATGGAAGGACTTTGATTCTGGGTACGATGAGTGGGTGAACTCTGTACATGTGCATGCTCCTAAGTTAACCAAAGCTTTTCATACTCGCTACCCATATAAACCAGGGGGGGATCTGTTTTAAGGGGGGCAGAATGTCAGGTCCAGTGTATATCTAAACTGTACTGACTCCATTTTCTAATGCTTCTAGTGTTTAAGTGCTTTCTTCCCAGGTGCACCAGTTCCCAGGCAGCATTCCCACCGGAGGCGACTGTTGTGTCTAACACCGTTCCACCAAGCATTGGCCTTGAAGGAGAGCAGCTTCCCAGGACTGAGAGATGTTGTTATGAGAACTGTGGGGGGAGGCAAATCCAGATGGGTATTGTTACTTTGTACCTCATGCTTTGCCCTTCATTGGTAACAATGACTGTGTACCATCCTGAGTCTCCTATTCAGGACTGTGGACTATAATGGACCTTTTCTGCAGTAAAGTTTCCTTATTCAATCAATGGACTCCTGTTTGCTTTTGAAAGGGAACCTGTAGGAAGAGCCTTATCTAGCCACAAGCTGACAGAAGTCAGTATGCATAATCAGCCTGTTCAGCCCCTTCACTGGCAGTTTTCAAGAAGAGGCTGGATGAACACTTGTCAGAGATGCTTTAGGCTGATCCTGCACTGGGCAGGGGGTTGGACTAGATGGTCTGTATGGCCCCTTCCAACTCTATGATTCTATGATTCTAGAGCTAGGAGGTGGGAAATGCAGAAAACTAGCATCTGTAATAAGATAATAGCATCTGTAATAAGATCTCCTGTGGCTAATAGTCCATCAGTGGCTATTAGCCACAGGAGATAGATGGTATTCTCTTTGTGGGGAGGTGGTGCTCTGTTGTCTTGGTGCTGGAAGGAAGGCAGTGGGAGGGCTTCTGGTGTCCTGGCCTCACTGACAGTCCTTTAGATGGCACTGGATTTCTAGCCACTGTGTGTGACAGAATGTTGGACTGGATGGGCCACTGGCCTGATCCAACATGGCTTTGCTTATGTTCTTATGTTCTTATAAGAATACCATGACCATATTCAGCCCTGGGGGATTCCATCATCCAGAACATTTTAAGGAATTCTATTTCCTCAGTCTCACGCTGTAATTTCCCTTTGAAACTTCTCTGTAGGACAAATAGTAAAGAGTCCAGTAGCACCTTTAAGACTAACCAATTTGCAGCGTAAACGTTCAAGAACCACAGCTCTCTTCGTCAGATGCGTTATGTGTCACGGTGCTCAACCAATTGTTTCCGTGATTGCTTTTCAGAGACTCTGCTTTGAGCAACAGGAAACGCTCTATCCAAACATCTTGAATAAATCTCGTGAAAAAATAAATATCATGAATAAACGTGCGTTCTCAGGATGACATGTGTTTGGGGGCGTGTTGAAAAACATGGCTCACGTTGCCAACTTTCCCGTTTCGTGCCACAATCAACATTTTTTTTTCCAAAAATGAAATTGGCATCATCGCACCGTTGTGAATGAGCTCTATTTCTGTTTCAACTGTTGTTGAGTGCCGTTTCCGATGTCATGACAGAAAAGTGCTAATGAGCTCAAAAGGGAAACAAAACTGGAGATCTTCTTCCCCCCTGGCATCAGTAACAGAGGGGAGGAAACGTATTCCTGATCACCAAGAATCCAGGAGGTCAATGGAGCATCATGTCAACCAATGTGTGCAGCTTCCTTAGGCAAGTAACTTATTTTATTTACTTCAATTATACTCCAGCTTTCGCCCAATGGGGACCCAAAATAATTAACAGTGTTCTCCTGTACTCCATTTATCCCCACAACAACCCTGTGAGGTAGTTTAGGCTGAGAGTGTGTGACTAGCCCAAGGTCACCCAGCAAGCTTCCATGGTAGAGTAAGGATTCGAATCTGTGCCTCTCAGATTCTAGTCCAGCACTCTTATCACTACACCACACTGTCCACAGCAGCCAGGGCTTAATTGCAATTGTGGAGAACAGTAAAGAGTCCAGTAGCACCTTTAAGACCAACCAACTTATTTGTAGCATAAGCTTTTGAGAACCACAGCTCTCTTCATCAGATGCATCATCAGCTTTCGAGAACTTCATCAGGTGCATCGTCAGCTTTCGAGAACCACAGCTCTCTTCATCAGGTGCATCGTCAGCTTTTGAGAACCACAGTTCTCTTCATCAGATGCATCGTCAGCTTTTGACAACCACAGCTCTCTTCGTCAGGTGCATCGTCAGCTTTCGAGAACCACAGCTCTCTTCATCAGGTGCATCGTCAGCTTTTGAGAACCACAGTTCTCTTCATCAGATGCATCGTCAGCTTTTGACAACCACAGCTCTCTTCATCAGATGCATCATCAGCTTTTGAGAACCACAGCTCTCTTCATCAAATGCATCATCAGCTTTCGAGAACCACAGCTCTCTTCGTCAGGTGCATCGTCAGCTTTCGAGAACCACAGCTCTCTTTGTCAGATGCATCGTCAGCTTTCGAGAACCACAGCTCTCTTCGTCAGATGCATCGTCAGCTTTCGAGAACCACAGCTCTCTTCGTCAGGTGCATCGTCAGCTTTCGAGAACCACAGCTCTCTTTGTCAGATGCATCGTCAGCTTTTGAGAACCACAGCTCTCTTCATCAGGTGCATCGTCAGCTTTCGAGAACCACAGCTCTCTTCGTCAGGTGCATCGTCAGCTTTTGAGAGCCACAGCTCTCTTCATCAGGTGCATCGTCAGACTACCGACTAATGCGGCTACCTCCTCTGGATCTCATTGTAGAGGACGGTTCCAGAGAGCCAGTGCCCTCTAATCCTCCCCATCCAGAGACATATGAATACCCACAAGGCACGGAGAATCCATAACAGCAATGGCCTCTTTGTGAACTCCCCTACAGATGTTTTTGGAGATGTTCTGCAGGGCCCAGCATAGCCCTGTGCCACTCTTCGTGCCATCCAGCTGGGCAGTGAAGAACGTCTCTGCTCTCTGGCCTCTCCCAAGACATCCCCGCATTTACACGGTGTAACTTCCATCCGAGTTTGACTCTTTGTCCTGATTTCCTCCTGCAAAAGACGCCAACCTTCCTCTTCAGAGTGTAGGAGTTAATTCCCTCGATGTGTGCGCCTGACGTGCCAAAGCAGGGGGAAGCAAAATGATTAACCAAGCGCATGTTGCAACCGTTCCAGGTTTCTCTCTCGAGGAGAAGGGAATCAGCGTGCCTGAAAGGGTTTTTAAAATCTCTGGCTTCCAGATGGCCCTGTGAGCTCTTCTGCTATGGCTTGGTTTTGGAAAGCCAGACAGGAGAGACAAGTGGGGCCAATCCACTCAGCAGAGCCGCGCGTGACCCTGGGAGCTCACCCAGGGACAAGTGGATTAGCTACCACTTAAGTAAAAGGCATTTGAGGAATTAATTACCACTTAGTACCCTTCCACCAGCCTGCAGCACTTGCAGCCAGAGAGAGGAAAGGCCGGGGGTCTCCTCTCTTGCTCTCTTGTCAAGCTTACGGTGAAGGCGAACATGTTTGCAAAGCCAGAACCGGGGAGGGGGAAAGAATGGCTACTCCAGAATAATTTGCAAGCCGTTGTCATAAGAGAGGCAGTGTGGTGTAGTGGTGAGGATGCCAAGCTAGACTAGAGTTCCAATCCTCACTTGGCCCCAAAGCTTCCAGACATTGAGCCAGTTGGTCTCGCTCATCTCGACCTACCTCAGTTGTGGTGGCTAATAGCCGCAGCCAAGTTTGCCAAGTCTGTCAAGGGACACAGAGTACACAGTCCCGGTCAGGCCACAATCCTAAGGAACCAGGCTCTACCAATGAATCATGGGATCATACGGTTGGAAGGGACCTCCAGGGTCATCTAGTCCAACCCCCTGCACAATGCAGGAAATTCACAACTACCCCCCTCCCTGACTGCCCCAGTGACCCCTGCTCCATGTCCAGAAGATGGCAAAACACCTCCACGATCCCTAACGAAAATGGCCTGTGGAAAATTGCTTCCTGACCCCAAAGTTGTGATTGGCCTTAGCCTGGGTATGTAAGAAGGGGCCACGAGAACGAAGCCCTGATGCAACCCTTCCTGCCCTCCCCCTCATGATCTGCCCAGGTTCACAGACTCAGCCTTGCTGTCAGATGGCCATCGGGCCTCTGCTTAAACACCTCCAAAGAGGGATAGCCCCCCACCTCCCGAGGAAGCCTGTTCCACTGAGGGACCGCTCTAACTGTCAGGAAATTCTTCCTACTGTTTAGCTGAAGACCCTTTTGATTTAATTTTAGCCCGTTGGTTCTGGTCCAACCTCCTGAGGCAGCGGAAAACAACTCCACGCCACCCTCTCTATGACAGCCCTTGAAGTACTTGAAGATGGTTATCGTATCACCTCTCAGTCGTCTCCTCTCCAGGCTAAACCTTCCGAGCTCCTTCAACCTTTCCTCATAGGACTTGGTCTCCAGTCCCCTCACCATCTTCGTAGCCCAGCCACTTAACTACAGGTTTTTGCTGAGCGTGAGCATATTTTTTGATCCCCTGTCAAAAAAAGAGTACGTAAGAAGGGGCCACGAGAACTAAGTACTGATGTAACCCTTCCTGCCCTCCCTCTCATGATCTGCCCAGGTTCACAGGATAAGCACTGCTGTCCACTGGCCATCGAGCCTCTGCTTAAAAACCTCCAAGGAAGGAGAGCCCACCACCTCCCGAGGAAGCCTGTTCCACTGAGGCACCGCTCTGTCAGGAAGTGCTTCCTAATGTTTAGCTGATTAACAAGGCTGAGAGAGCATGACTGGCCCAAGGTCACCCAGAGAACTTCCGTGACAGAGTGGGGGGATTCGAACCTGGGCCTCCACAGATCCTAGTCTGACTCTCTAACCACTCTACACACTACTACTCTTGAGCAAGTGAAGGGCACCCCAAACTTCAGGACACTGTGTTGTTGTTGTTTTTAATTTTAATTTTTTTTGTCAAAGGTAAGCATGTATTTCAATTAAAGTTGACAGTAAATATTTTATGTTGAAATTTTAAAAGCATACTTTTAAACCTTCCATCCTTTGTTCTTTCCAAGGCAGAGAGAGAGAGAGAGAGCACCAAGGAGAACTCATTATTACACTCAAGGAGAGAAACTTGTCATTTCAACAACCTAGGGGGAAAAACCTTGGTCCCAATCCCCAGGGGAAATTCTCATGCAGAAGCGAAGGGAAGGGAGCTCTTGTGCGGCCCTCGCTCATTCCAGCGGTGCTTGACTAAGCGAACTCTCCCGGGGGATCCTACCTGGAACAGTTTCCGCTCTTGCTTCTCCACTTCACAGCTCTCTGGGTCAGGCCGCACATCCAAATACTTCAGTTTGCCAGCAGGGATTTCCAGCAGTGTGGAGATGGGTGAAGCACGCATGCGCAAACACACACACGGGCACACACACTTATGCCGGCGGCTCTCAAGTGCCCTCACTAAAAATATTGTTTTCAGCAGTTCATGGCTCATTTCTTTAAAATTAAAACAAGACTAGTGCCACAAAAGTGATAGATTTCCAGCTGTCTCCATGGAGAAGAACCGGGACTTGTACGATTTGATGAATGAAACTTTCCTGTCATTCACACCTAGCGGGGAAAAAATACCTTTCTCTACTTTCACAAACTCCAACGGCTGTTTTAATGTTATTTGCCTGCATCAGTTTAACTTGTGAACTTTTAACAGGCAGGCTTTAGCTGCGGGTGTCAGGCTACGGGTGACAGGACATGGCAGAGAGATCCCTGTACCGTTGCAACAAGAAGTCCAGGCTCTTGGTTAAATGGTTTTATTCAGAAATCAAATCATTTCCATATATATGTCCATAGGATTACTCAGAAGCAAGGTAAGCATCTAAGCAGTGAGAGCAAGATTGACAGGAATAGTAATTCTTGGGGAAACCCTTTCTCTTAACACACGGTTGCTCCTTCCCCCCTCCCAACAGTAAACAGGACTTTGGCACAAATTTGCCCTGAGAACATCTCACCATAGCTGTACTATCAAGTTGAGACATTGAGAAAGCAAAAGAGCAAAGTCGAGACATAGCAATGCATGGGAGTGAGGTCTACAAGGTCGTGAACACTGAAAGTTTCTGCAGTCCATTAGATAAGCACCTGCAAGCAGCCTGCGAAAGAAACAGTTATGGCATTGGCAATAGGACATCAAGTTACAGTATGAAACGTTGGTTCAGTATTAGCATTGGCATGGATGGGGCTCAGACATGACAGAGGGACTGTGAGTGAAAGACACCTTTTGTTTCTTGAGGCTATTTTGATTCTGGTGTGTTACTGCAATACAGAATGTCCAAAAATATCGAAGAGGATATTTATCGAACAGTGACTGATCAGCTTTGTTTATAAACTGAAAGTGATTGAGGCCACCTTCAGTGTCTCCAGTAGAGCATATTCGGGAGATTTTAATAATTGCAGATTTATTTAAATGTAATTGATTAGTTAATTGGTAAAAAGGCAAATGATTAATCAACTAAAGATTTTTTAATCAGCTGATAGCTCGAGCGTGCAGTTAATGCTGCATGATAATATGGGCAATGTCGTTAATGAGGGGAAGGAAGTGGGAAGCGTCATTTTTAATTCAGGTGACGGGCCCTGAAATGTGACTGTTTTTAAAAAGTGAATCGGTAGATGTGAATTTCCTTTTCCTGAGAATAAGCAGGTACATTACGAGTTACCATTGTCGCCGTAAAGAAGCAGCATCACATGACATCAGGACTCAGAAGGGCATCATGGATCCCTGGGAAGAAGAAGGCAGCGGGGGTGGGTTGCAGTCTCCCAGCTTCACCCCCTGCCCAGGTTTCCTAGTCATGTAGCAGCCTAGGCTTGGTAGAGGGAGTGAGAGCGTCCATAATCTATTGGGTCTCTGTGGTGCTCAAAGGGTGCTCCATTATCCAGAATCCCAACGCTGCACGGATGTATCTCATGCCAAAGACTGAGAACAGAACAGGGCCCTTCCAGGACGGAGAATAGAAAAGAGCAAGAGTCCAGCAGCACCTATAAGACTAACAAAATTTGTAGTAGGGTATGAGCTTTTGTGAGCCACAGCTCACTTCTTCAGATATCTGAAGATGTGAGCTGTGGCTCACGAATGCTCATAACCTACCACAGATTGTGATAGTCTTACAGGTGCTACTGGACTCTTGCTCTTTTCTATTGCTACAGACAAACGAATGCGGCTACCCATCTTAATTTGTCTCCACGGAGGACTGAGAAGAGAATACCGTCCTTCTAAATCTGGGACTTGGACTTCAGGAGACAAAATTCTGTCCTCTTGATTAAAGGGAGGAGGACAGAGTGGGAAGCTCTCCCATTACCAAGCCATGCTCTCTGTCCGCAGAAAAAAAATCAACCCCCCAACCCCGCTATTTGCTTAGGGACCAAAATGGCTGCATGTCATCGTAGCCATGAAGCTAGAGTCGCCAGGTCCCCCCAGGCAATCAGCAGGGGCCGAGGGAGACTTACCGGGCACAGGGGGGCTCATTAGCAACGTGACGCACAGACGTCACCACATCACCAGGCCTGCTCTGGTATTTGGGCAAACCTCTACAGTTTTAGCCCAAACACCAGAGTTCCACCCAGCAACGTGATGACATCTTTTCCGGGTGCATGGGGAGTGACATCGTCACATCGCCGGATTGCTCTCCTCCCCCCTCCCAGTTTCCAGCTCTTTTCCCCTCACCAGCCAGCAAAGCAGCGGCAGGAACTGCGGGCTAAGAGTGGGGGGTTCTCTGCCCCCAGCAGGGTTCTGGCAACCTTCCATGAAGTCGGAGCTGCTCCCATCAGGACAGCCTCAGCACGAACACAGACAGGGCTGGCCACGATAATTTGATGGATCCACTATAATCACTGGTTGGGATAAAAGGGGTGGTGCTCCATTAGTTTCATTCTTTCTTGTTGGGCGGAAACAAAGTTCCCATAGGAGAGGCTGTATCTGCTAGTTGCGTGGGGTGCCCCAAGGGGAGAACCGGGTTTGATTCTCCGCTCCTCTACTTGGGTCAGTCACAGCTCTCTCAGAGCTCTCTCAGCCCCACCCACCTCACAGGGTGATCATTGTTGTGGGGATAATATTAACATACTTTGTAAACCGCTCTGAGTAAGCATTAATTTGTCCTGAAGAGCGGTATATAAGTTGAATGTTGTTGTTGGGTTTTGTTGTTGTTATTGTTTTGTTGTTGTTGTTGTTGTTGTTGTTTTACCCCCAGTGCTCTTCACCCTTTATGTTAAACCTTTGGTGGAGATAATCAGGAGCTTTGGAATGGCCTCTCACCGATATACAGATGACACCCAGCTCCATATCTCATTATCTGAACCTCCAGAGGTAGCTGTGAAGGCCCCGCACCAACGTCTTGAGGCTGAGGTTAAACAAACAAGCTTAATCCAGACCAGACAAAGGGGGTACTTGTCTGGTGCTGAGCTACCTAGATGAGGTCCAGCTTTCGTCAGCAGGCCAAGTTCAGCGTTTGGGTGTGCCCTTGGACGCAGCCTCGTTGATGGATAAACAGGTTGGCGCTGTTGCTTGGGGCGCCTTTCAGTTACGTCTCGCTTGTAAGCTCACCTCACCTCGCCAGGCTGATCCGTTCTCTCGTAGCCTCCAGACTGGGCTGCTCCAACGCACTTGATATGGGACTCTTTTTGATATGGGACTCTCTCAATGTTTGGAACATAACTCCAGTGCGGCATCAACTATGCCGGTTACTTGTTGCTTCCATGCCCAATCCAGCGTGCTGCCGTTTATTACCTTTAATGTTTTTCTCAGCCCAGGACTCTCATTAAACCACAACTCCCAGTATAGTTCCACATGCCGGCTACATTCCTCGGGCAGCCTTCCTCTTGCGGTGCGCTACCTGAAGGACAGTCCATACAGCAACTGCCAGGACACTTTTCCCACAGTGGGTCTGTCCTCTGGAATGCTCTCCCAGTGCGAGTGTGGAGGGTGCCTTCACTTGCTACTTTTAGGAAGGCATGTGAGCCTGATATGATCCAGAGAGAATTAGGTAAAGAGCAGACACCCATTTGCAGCAGATTCACTGTCAGGTCTGTCGCCCACTGTCGCTCCATATTGTCACCCAGCTTCAGATATGTTGCAATAGCATCGTGCACCTGTTTCCTTGTTGGTTGTTGTGGATTTTCCGGGCTGTTTCCTTGTTGCTTTCCAGATTCCAGGACGGTCGAGCCCTTATCTCAGATGGCTTGCCCACAGCGGCCTTGGGACAGCTCCTTCCCTTCCCGCTACTGATTATGTTCGGCTGGGAGAACTGGAGGGGTGGGGGACATGGGGAAAGGTTGATATAATGTATCATGTACTCAATGCGTCATTCTGAACAAGAGACCTGTGTACAGCCAGACGCCTTTAATTGCTTCTGTGTAACCTATGGACATACGTATGGCGAAGCCTATGATATCTCAATAAAGACCCATTTACTCAAGAGAGCTTGGATTTCTTGCTACAAGGGTTGGGAGTCACCTTCAACGTATCCTGTCTTCCATAGACTGACATTCACTTTTGTCTTTTTTAATTTTGAGATTTTTTTTAAAAAATTCCATGTTTTTAATCTATGCAATTTAAAAATCTTGTTAACTGGACCAAGATGTTTTGTGACCTTGCAACCTGGTGTTGCATTGTTAACTTCCTGGAGTCTGCGGAGATAAGGCAGAACGTAATTTGCTTAAATAAATAAACAGTGATGTCAGGACTCCTGCTGGCACAATGCTAGCATAGCTCAAAATGGGCCACAGGCAATGAACCGTAGGTTAACTGCCAACGACCGAGAGCTCTTTGGCTTGCATCAAAGGCTTGTCCCTCTGATAAGTTCTGGAAATGGAAAGGGCAGGTGCTGAGTGGATCTTTTCCAGCTGAGATCTACCCTGTTGTGTTCATCAGACAGCAACGGTCTGGCAGTCATCAAGCCCAACATGAGGGCATGAAGATTGTGCTGCTGGACTAATTGAATCAACATCTGCCTTCCTTGGGAGCTGTCCTGGGTCCTGAAGACCTTACCGTCTGGTATCTGAAAGAGCTTCCACTCTGTCTCAAGATCTGTCCTCTCCAGGCTCACATAGCTGCTCATGGGTTTGTGGGCTCGCAACTGGTTAGTATTTTCCCAGCATGCCTGGTTTCTCAACATCTAGACTGATTGGCAGGCTAGGAGTGAAAAAGATGAAAAAAGTAAGCCAGTCCAGGCAACACTTCTAACATTATCTAGCAGGTGATTGTTGCAGCATCTCCATTGAAAACAATCCAGCCCTGCCCCCTGTGGCCTTTGGGTACCTCTCATTTCTGCAATGCTGTAATTCATCTCCAGTGAAATATGCACTCCAAAGCCTCATTGCAAATCACACGCCTCCCCTGGGTTGTAACACAAGCTGAATTTGATAGAGATAACTGTGGTTTACACGGACGTAACCAAAGAGGAGAAAGTTACCCTGAAAAGGGAATCCAGGTGAAATGAGGTATGAAATTGGAAATGTAGCTCACTGTGGAGTTCCAGCACTAGCACTGTGACTGAAAAGTGGCTCTCACAGAAAAAACAAGGAAAGGAAATTGGATCTTGGGCTATTCACTCTCTAGGGTTACAAACCTTTCGGAATTCTTCCAAGCTGCCAGCATAGTGGACTAGCTGCACAGAAAGGGCCATTTCTCAACGGCACTGGAGGCAGAATGTGTCTGATGGGTTGTCCTGTGCCTGGAACTCTTTGACTGTCAGTTACCAAAACTTGCAACACTTACAGGCAGGGCTGCAAGCGTGGCATTCAGGATGCAGTGAAGGAATTGCAGTTCCGCTGCTTTTCATTTAGGGGTGGGAGTCTCTCATCCTCAACAGTCTTCCAAGTGGCTGCACACACAGCCCAAGAAACACGAGGGCTTGCTGGCGACTTCTAAGTCAAAGTGAGGAAGGGAAAACAGGGTGCAGCAGTCAGAGCGCTTAAACCAGATAGAGCTGAACTTAAAATCCTACTCAAAAGTAAAGCTCGAAAGGTGGCTCTGGGCTGTAGCCGGGGGTGGGGGAGTCCAGAATTGGAAAGATGTTAGAGAGTATCCCAGCCATGCCCCGACAGCACCACTGCAGGAATTTGGCTTGGACCAAAGTAATGGCAGCAATGGGTCTAGAAGGTAATGGATGTACCAGGCTTGGGGTGGCAGAATCCTTGAAACTTACATAAGCAGAGGCTTGATGGCCATCGGAGAGCAATGCTGATTCGGTGAACCTGGGCAGGTCATGGGAGGGAGGGCAGGAAGGGCTGCATCAGTGCTTAGTCCTCCTGGCCCCTTCTTATATGCCCACGGTAAGGCCGATCGCCACCTTGGGGTCAGGTAGCCATTTTCCCCAGGCCAGTTTGGCTAGGGATCCTGATGGTGTTTTGCCATCTTCTTGGCATGGAGCAGGGGGGTCACTGGGGGTGTGGGTGGGTGGGTGGTGAGGTAGCTGAGAATTTCCTGCATTATTCAAGAGATTAGACTAGATGCCCCTGGAGGTCCCTTCCAACCCTATGATTCTATGAGTCTATGACCTGCAACAAAATCAGAGGCACAACCATCAGGAAATGTCACCCAAAGGCTGTGGTAATTTACCCAATGATAGAATCATAGAATCATAGAGTTGGAAGGGGCCGTACAGACCTTCTAGTCCAACCCCCTGCCCAGTGCAGGATCAGCCTAAAGCATCTCTGACAAATATTCATCCAGCCTCTTCTTGAAAACTGCCAGTGAGGGGGAGCTCACCACCTCCCCGGGCAGCTGATTCCACTTCTGAACTACTCTGACAGTGAAAAAGTTTTTCCTAATATCCAGCCGGTACCTTTGTGCATGTAGTTTTAGCCCATTGCTACGCGTCCTACCCTCTGCTGCCAACTGGAACAGCTCCCTGCCCTCCTCCAAATGACAGCCTTTCAAATATTTAAAGAGAGCAATCATGTCCCCCCTCAACCTCCTCTTCTCCAAACTAAACATTCCCAAGGCCCTCAGCCTTTCCTCGTAGGGCTCAGTCTCCAGACCCCTGATCATTCTTGTCGCTCTCCTCTGCACCCTCTCGATTTTGTCCACACCCTTTTTGAAGTGAGGCCTCCAGAACTGCACACAATAATCCAGGTGCGGCCTGACCAAGGCAGTATAGAGAGGGGCTATGACCTCCTGCGATTTCGACGCTATGGCCCCTTTGATACAACCCAGGATTGAATTAGCCTTTTTTGCCACCGCATCACACTGACTGCTCATATTCAGTTTACAGTCCACTCTTACCCCAAGATCCCTTTCACATATACTACTGCCCAGAAGTGTATCCCCCATCCAGTATTTGTGCTTCTCATTTTTGTGGCCCAGATGTAATACTGTGCACTTGTCTTTGTTGAATTGCATCCTATTCACAGCTGCCCACTTCTCCAGAGTATTCAGGTCTTGCTGAATTTTAATTCTATCTTCTTGGGTGTTTGCTACTCCTCCCAATTTGGTATCATCAGCAAATTTAATGAGCAGCCCTTCCACTCCTTCATCCAGATCATTGATAAAAATATTGAAAAGTACCGGGTCCAAAACCGAGCCCTGCGGCACCCCACTGGACACCTCCCTCCAATCTGATGAAACGCCATTGACCACCACTCTTTGAGTGCGGTCCTCCAACCAGTTCCCTATCCACAGAACTGTCCTATAGTCTATTCCACAGTCTTCCAGTTTGCCCATCAGAATGTCATGGGGGACTTTATCAAAAGCTTTACTGAAATCCAGATAAATCATGTCAACAGAGTTCCCCCGATCCAGTAAGCTGGTCACTCGATCAAAGAAGGAAACCAGGTTGGTCTGGCAAGATCTGTTAGGAACAAAACCCAGCTGACTTCCCCGGATCACTGAGCGGTCCTTCAGATGCTTACAGATTGATCCCTTTAAAATCTGTTCTAATATCTTCCCAGCCACAGAAGTCAGACTGACTGGCCTGTAGTTTCCCGGGTCATCCTTCCTCCCTTTCTTAAAGATTGGGATAACATTCGCTCTTCTCCAATCTTGTGGCACATCCCCAGTCCTCCAGGAGGCCTTGAAGATGATGGACAGGGGTTCTGCAAGTTCTCTAGAAAGTTCTTTCAGCACTCTTGGGTGCACCTCATCTGGCCCAGGGGATTTGTATTCATCCAGTGCAGCCAGATGCCTCTCCACTACCTCTCTGTCAACGTCAATTAGCCGCTCAGGTGTCCATTTTCTACTATCTCTAGATGTGCCTGAGTTCTTCAGGGAGAAAACAGAGGCACTTGATCATTGATACAAGTCCATAGGCTTCACCAGGCCACACATGACCACACACTAGAAAGCCAGTCTGACCAGTTGATGTCCTCCTTGGCTATATCTGTGGCTTCCAAGATCCGACAGCCAGTTTGGTGTAGTGGTTAAGAAAAGCAGGACTCTAATCTGGAGAGCCGGGTTTGATCCCCTACTCCTCCACTTGAAGCCAGCTGGGTGACCTTGGGTCAGTCACAGCTCTTTCAGAGCTCTCTCAGCCCCACCCACCTCACAGGGTATTTGTTGATGCGGTCATAATAATGGCATACTTTGTAAACGGTTCTGAGTGGGTGTTAAGTCACCCTGAAGGGTGGTATATAAATTGAATGTTGTTGTTGTTGTTGTTATCCTGCTTTGTTTTTAACAAGTATAGAAACTCTGATTCTCAGGGGGTGGAAATCTGTTTCTGGCACCACTTTCCATGTGTATACCAGGCAATTGCAAAATCACAGAATACACACAACGCTACCTTTAGTATCTGCTTGCCTGAAGCTGTGGCCAGGATGGGGCCGGTGGGTGACCTCACAAGAGATTTTTCAAAAAGAAGCTTTTAAACTGGCAATGTGGCCGCAGCCATTTTGGGGGTTGTGGCTCCTTCTGAAAATCAGAAAACTGTCTAAGGAAAAGCGAACAGCTGTGGTTGGTCCAGCCATCCACGCCCCAAAGTGCCGCCGTTCTTCTGACCTGCCCAACCGTGGCTCTGTCCAGCTTAGGGTGGATTTTTCAAGACCACATTCGTTTTCATACCCTATTCAGCTACCGAGACTCTGAAAATAGCAAGATACTTAAAGGAAGCAAGAAGCAAGATTGTTTTTTGATTTAAGAAGTGTCTGTTCTTAGCGAGTAAACACTTCTGAAAGGGAAATTAGCAATCTCGTCTTCTAAGGCTAGGTTTCTGACACTAACGATTCACAGATGCAAAAATACTTAGTGTTGGGCAGGACGGTTTGAGATATTTCCAATGGCAGAGAGGAAATCATTAATGAGATTCTACATTCCTTTCCTTAAAGCTCTCCCTCTCCAGTTTACAGGCCTGTCTGTCCACAAAGGATAGCTTCAACTTTTTATCTGCCTCAGAGTAACCACTAGGCAAGATAATTCTCTGATTAATAAATATTTAGTATTCATACTGCATGCTTCACATTGTATGTTTTAACTTGGTAACGTGACTATTTTTACTTCTGTGTATTGTGTTTTAAGTTGTTGCTACTCTAGTGCTGTAACCAGCCATGAGCCTGCTTGCTGGGAGGGTGGGTAAAAATTAAACAAATTAAATCAAATTATTGCTTTAACCCTTATAAGAACTCTGTGATGTAGCTCAGTTTACAGGGGGAGACTGAGAGGGAAGGACTTATTTACAGTCATGTAAGGAGTTTGTGGAGAAGGGTGTCAGGTTTTGCCTTGGACGCCATGGCGTTGGACGTTACAGTACCTGGCTCTGACCCCAGGGGGGCGTCAGGGATACTGCAGGACCCTGCTCTGTGGAAGGAGGGGCGGTATGCATCACCCTGACACCCTCTCAGTCCACTTGCTGGCCTGCTCAACCTACCCCAGCCATCACTCACACTTCTCTCCTCCTTCTTCACCAACCTCTCTCCCCACATCCTCATATTCTCTCACTTCCCATCACTCCTACATCATTCCATCACTCCTACACAACCCACCCCGCCCTGTGGGTGGACTTCCCTTTTATCCCTTCACCAATTCCCTGTCTCACCTGTCAGCCATGCCCCCCTCCGGCACTCTAGCCACGCCCTTGGCTGACTCAGGCAACTGCACGTGGGTTTGCTCTGCAGGCTGCCCAGGGCCCTCACACCTGTTCCTCCTTGGCTGGCTGACAAGCTTTCTCCACTGAGCTGGCTGCTTGGGGCAGGCACACCTGTGCCTTCTTGGCTGGCTGCCAAGCTTTTTCTCTAGGGTGCCCCAGGTAGCTCCACCTGTGGCTGCTTGCCTTCCTGCCCCACCTGGCTCTGGCTAGTCCCTTCTAGCCTGCCTGCAGGTTGGGGCGTGGCCCTGTGGTGCCTTGACTGCCTTCCCTCTACTGCTGGTAAGGTTTCTGTCTGGTTAGCCACTGGCTGGCTGGCTGTCCCTGATTCCTGTATCCTCTCCCTCTGGTCTGTCCTCCTCTTGGCTGTCCTCACTCTCCCTGCCTGGGCTCCCAGACTCCCACTGGAGGGTGGGTCTAGCTGGCTTCCATCTGCCCCTCCTAACACTCTGAGGCTTGGGTGCTTCTTTCCCTCCCTCCAGTGCTGGCAGGTTCTGGCCCTGGGTGTCTGCTGAGGTGGCTGGGTGGCTGTCTCCCAGCTGTCTCCTGTCCCCTCCTCCCGGCAAGTCCGGAGGCTGTGCCTCAGACCCCAGACAAAGGGAGGGTTGGACCCGGGACTGCATCTATCACAGCTCATCACCTGAGCTGCCACACATCATGTGCTTTTGAGGAGAAAGCATGTTCAGCCCAAGGGAAGTGTGATGCTGTCCAAGGGACCGAACTTTCTCCCATAAGACCTGGCACTCACGTTCTGTTCATATTGGGCTGTTCCTTGTGTGGTCACACGTAGCAATGCATGTAGCGGCCATGCCCGAGTGGCAGTCCGGTGCCAGCACGATGCTGGGGGAGTGCAAAGTCCCACGGCAGAGCGCTTGCACCTCAGCTGGCATCACATTTATACCGAGCTTCGGAGGACATCTCCTGAGGGAAACCATCCATCTGCTGTGGCACTCAGCTGCTCGGTTGACAGCGGCGTTAGCAAAAGGTCCAGAACCGCACTCCGTACGCATTCCAAAGCCTGTTGCGTCGCAAATTACATTATGACTAAGCTGCTGCGTGTTGGCTGAGTCAAAATGAAATGGAAAAACAGCAAGTCGCCAGGACCAAGTGAGGCGGATCAAGAGGAATTGTTAAAGAAGAGTGCCACCTCCTGGATCCAGTAAAAATGATTCAAGGTCCATGGGCTGTTCATGAATGTTACTCGTGCGTGGCGGGGAGACATCAAGAGGTGCTTCTTGCGGAAGGGAGCATCCCAGTCATCTGTCCTCTTTGTATAGCGATAAACCAAATACAACCAGGGAGTCTCGGGTTCGAATGCTAACTCTGCCATGAAACTTTGGAAATCATAGGGGTTAGGTGGTTGGGCTGTGAATCAGCACTCTGCTGGTTCAAATCACACTACTGCCACAAACTTTTGAGTCAGCCACTCCTTTCAGGCCCAGCACCTCAGCTGGATTGTGGAGATAATAATACACTACGAGAGCTGCTGTAGCATAGTGGTTAAGTGGTTGGACTGTGAATCAGTACACTGCTGGTTTGAATCCCACTACTGCCACAAACTCTGCAGGTAGCCTTGGGTAAGCCACTTCTCTCAGCCCCAGCTCCCCAGATGTGTTGTGGAGAGAATAATAACACTGCCTTGGTTCACTGCTCTGAGTGAGCCCTAATCTGTCTAGAAGAGCGGTATATAAATGCAGTTATTAATATTATTTGCATCATTTATACCCTGCCTCTCTCCCCAATGGGGACCCAAAGCGGCTTACCTCATTCTCCCCTCCTCCATTTTATCATCAGATCAACCCCGGTCACACCAACTTCTCCGCTTGAAGCCAGCTGGGTGACCTGGGGTCAGTCACAGCTCTCTCAGAGCTCTCTCAGCCCCACCCACCTCACAGGGTGATTGTTGTGGGGATAACAACATACTTTGTAAACTGCTCTGAGTGGGCATTAAGTTGGCCTGAAGGGCAGTATATAAATTGAACGTTGTTGTTGTTGTTGTTGATATTATTAGGCTGAGAGAATGACTGGCCCCGGGCCCCCCAGCAGGCTTCCACAGCAGAGAGAGGATTCGAACCTGGGTCTCCTGCATCCCAGTCCAACAGTCTCACCACTACACCACACCGGCTCTTTCTTTGACTTTTGGCAGGTTGTTCTCGCTCAGCCTTGCCTACCTCACAGGGATGTTGTGAGGATAAAATAAGGGAGGGTGTCATGTTCGGTCTCATGCATGGAGGAAAGATGGCTTTGGCATGGGCATGGCTGCGCAGAGCGCCGGTGGGCCTGAATTCCAGCTCCCAGGCGCGGACAGGGACAGCCCAGGTTCCAGCTCTGTGCAAGGAGGGGAGGGATACATCACCCTTGCTCCCTCTTCACCACTCACAGGCCTGCTCAACCTGTAGAACTCCCTTCCGCCTCTGCTTCTTGCCTCCAACTCTCCCGCTCCTGCATACTCTCCTAAACCCTCCACTCCTTTGCCTCTCACCACTCCTGCACAACCCACCACAAGCTGCCCACTGAGCCTGCCTCTATAGGGCTTCTCCCAACCCTTCCTCTCAGGCTCTGCCCTCTCCCTGATGCCCTCCAGCTGGGTGTGCCCTCAGGTGTTTCCTCCCTCGTCCCAGTCTCTCCCTGCCCTCCTCTTCTTTCTTGCAGGGTGGGGCTGGCAGGGCCTTTCCAGGTGATGCGGCTTGGCCACTTCTGCCTCAGCTCACGAGGTGCTGCCGTGGCCTCCTCGGTTCTGGCCAGTTCCCCAGGGTAAACTTTGCTGCTGGTTCCCCCTAGGACAAGTGCACAGTATTACATCTGGGTCACAAAAATGGGAAGCACAAATACTGGATGGGGAATACACTTCTGGGCAGTAGTATATGTGAAAGGGATCTTGGGGTAAGAGTGGACTGTAAACTGAATATGAGCAGTCAGTGTGATGCGGTGGCAAAAAAGGCCAATTCAATCCTGGGTTGTATCAAAGGGGCCATAGGAGGTCATAGCCCCTCGCTATACTGCCTTGGTCAGGCCACACCTGGAGTATTGTGTGCAGTTCTGGAGGCCTCACTTCAAAACAGACGTGGACAAAATCGAGAGGGTGCAGAGGAGAGCGACGAGGATGATCAGGGGTCTGGAGACTGAGCCCTACGAGGAAAGGCTGAGGGCCTTGGGAATGTTTAGTTTGGAGAAGAGGAGGTTGAGGGGGGACATGATTGCTCTCTTTAAATATTTGAAAGGCTGTCATTTGGAGGAGGGCAAGGAGCTGTTCCAGTTGGCAGCAGAGGATAGGCCCTGAAGCAATGGTCTTCAATTACATGCACAAAGGTACCTGCTGGATCTTAGGAAAAACTTTTTCATGGTCAGAGTAGTTCCAAGGTGGAACCAGCTGCCTAGGGAGGTGGTGAGCTCCCCTTCACTGGGAGTTTTCAAGAAGAGGCTGGATGAATACTTGTCAGAGATGCTTTAGGCTGATCCTGCACTGGGCAGGGGGTTGGACTAGATGGTCTGTATGGCCCCTTCCATCTCTTGTGATTCTATGATTCTATGACCTGGGCAGGGGCATCTAGCCCATCTGTCCTGGCATCAGTGTCCCAGGTAGGCGTGTGTGCCTCTTGCCCTTTAAGGCTTGGCTGGGCAGCGTGTGCCTGGCTGGTTTCTCCAGCTGGCACCTTTTCCCCCTCCCTCTCCACTGGCTGGAGCTGCGTCAACTCCTCTAGCCTCTCTGCGTCTGCTGCTGGGGTGCCGTCAGTTTGCAGGTAAGGGGTCTGTGGAAAGTCCGGGGTGCTTGGGGTACTCGCCCCCAGACAGTACGGTAAAGAAAAATGCTAGTTCTGCACCAGATCCAAACAATATATTCCATCCTTCCCACTCCTCTGCACATGGGTTGCCTTATATTACATCACTAATTCTATTTCTGCCTCTGGCGTGAGGCAAAGAAGTGGGCAAGGAAGAGACGTCCCACACGCTGACTCCAGGAATGCATTTGATGAGCCCTCCGTGAAAGCCCTCCGTGATGAGCCCTCCGTGAAAGCCCTCCCCTCTCCCAAGACTTGCATAGAATCATAGGGTTGGAAGGGACCTCCCAAGGTCATCTAGTCCAACCCCATGCACAATGCAGGACATTCACAACTATGTCCCCTCCTCTCACTCCCAGTGACCCCTGCTGCATGCCCAGAAGATGGTAAAATAACCTTCAGGATCCCCAACCAAACTGGCCTGGGTGAAATTGCTACCTGACTCCAAGGTGGTGATCGGCATTACCCTGGGTATGTAAGAAGGGCCACAAGAACTAAGCACTGACGCAACCCTTCCTGCCCTCCCTCTCATGATCTGCCCAGGTTCACAGAAGCAGCATTGCTGTCAGGTGGCCATCTAGCCTCTGCTACAAACCTCCAAAGAAAGAGAGCCCCCCACCTCCTGAGGAAGCCTGTTCCACTGAGGGACCGCTCTGTCAGGAAGGTCTTCCTAATGTTTAGCCGAAAACTCTTTTGATTTCGTTTCAACCATCTTAATCCCAATACTGTTGCTTCCCGCCCACCCCCTGCCCCCCATGTTGCCCATACATATGGAAACATCCATTTCTTTCTTCGGTCAGCCATGTGAGTTTTGGCCAGCAGCAAGACTCAAGGAAGAGAGAGAGAATTTTTCCAAGGAGTCCTCCAGGCAAACTTCAGGCACAGATGTTGGTTGGCTTCTGAACCTTCGTTCTCCGTCGGCAGCATGTCCCCTCATGTCACTCTTTGAAACTCGCTTCCTTTTTAGCATGTTTTAATTAAACAGGTTTGTGTCTCCTTGGACAAACTATTATATTCAAAGATATTGCATTTCACTCGAGTAGATGAAATTAGATTTAATTAACTTCCATTAATTGAAATTCAAGTAGAATTGGAAAGAAGTTGAGGGACGGCGATGTTTTCTTTTCAAATGACGTTTTGGTTAAAAGGGAACACAAATATTTCAGTCCTTTTAAAGCAGCGAGGCAGCAGGATTTGAGTCCAGAAGTACCTGGGAAACCAAAATTTTCAGAGTATAAGCCTTCAAGAGTCAAAGATCCCTGCTTCAGATATTGCACATGGCCACCGGAAATATTAAACAGCAAAATGTGCACCCGATGAGTGCGGGTGGCACACTGTCCCACCTGCTGTAGCCTCCCTCCAACCTCCACAAACTGTTTGACCTGTGGAGTTTGGGGGGCTGCGATCAGTGGCCACCACCCCCCTCCCACACCACACGCACATTCATTCCGTGTGCATACGTCTGTATTCATAAATAAAGAAGAGGGGCTGGCTGTCTATCGAAATGGACTGTATTCTGCACTCTGCATCATCACAGGGCTGGATCCTGCAGAGCAGTTGCTGTAGCAGACGCGCTTTGCTCTGGCTGAAGACTTCTGCAGGAATAATGCACTCCCAATAACAGAAGAGACCTACAGGGCACAAGCTGTAATGTAAGGACGATCATTTTACTGGGGATATTGAACTTATTTTCTACCAGTCATCTGTAAGACACTCCCTTTTAAGTAAAATAGTAATGAGACTAACCAACTTTATTGTAGTATAAGCTTTCAAGAGGCACAGCTCTCTTCGTCAGATGCGTATCTGCTGAAGAGAGCTGTGGTTCTCGAAAGTTTATGCTACGATAAAGTTGCATCTGCCGAAGAAAGCTTTGGCTCTCGAAAGCTTATGCTACGATAAAGTTGCATCTGCCGAAGAAAGCTGTGGCTCTCGAAAGCTTATGCTACGATAAAGTTGCATCTGCTGAAGAAAGCTGTGGCTCTCAAAAGCTTATGCTACAATAAAGTTGCATCTGCCGAAGAAAGCTGTGGCTCTCGAAAGCTTATGCTACGATAAAGTTGCATCTGCCGAAGAAAGCTGTGGCTCTCGAAAGCTTATGCTACAATAAAGTTGCATCTGCTGAGGAGAGCTGTGGCTCTCGAAAGCTTATGCCACAATAAGAGTTGGTTAGTCAACCAACTTAGAGCCAGTTTGGTGTAGTGGTTAAGAGTGCAGGACACTAATCTGGAGAACCGTGTTTGATTCCCCACTCCTCCACTTGAAGCCAGCTGGGTGACCTTAGAATCATAGAATCACAGAGTTGGAAGGGGCCAAACAGACCATCTAGTCCAACCCCCTGCCCAGTGCAGAATCAGCCTAAAGCATCTCTGACAAGTATTCATCCAGCCTCTTCTTGAAAACTGACAGTGAAGGGGAACTCACCACCTCCCTAGGCAGCTGATTCCACCTTGGAACTACTCTGACCATGAAAAAGTTTTTCCTAATATCCAGCCGGTACCTTTATGCATGTCGTTTTAGCCCGTTGCTTTGGGTCCTACCCTCTGCTGCCAACTGGAACAGCTCCTTACCCTCCTCCAAATGACAGCCTTTCAAATATTTAAAGAGAGCAATCATGTCCCCCCTCAATCTCCTCTTCTCCAAACTAAACAACATTCCCAAGGCCCTCAGCCTTTCCTCGTAGGGCTCAGTCTCCAGACCCCTGATCATTCTTGTCACTCTCCTCTGCACCCTCTCGATTTTGGCCACATCCTTTTTGAAGTGAGGCCTCCAGAACTGCACACAATACTCCAGGTGTGGCCTGACCAAGGCAGTATAGAGAGGGGCTATGACCTCCTGCGATTTCCATGCAATGGCCCTTTTGATACAACCCAAGACGGAGTTTGCCTTTTTTAGCACTGCATCACACTGACTGCTCATATTCAGTTTACAGTCCACTCTTACCCCAAGATCCCTTTCACATATACTACTGCCCAGAAGTGTATCCCCCATCCGGTATTTGTGCTTCCCATTTTTGTGGCCCAGATGTAATACTGTGCACTTGTCTTTGTTGAATTGCATCCTATTCACAGCTGCCCACTTCTCCAGAGTATTCAGGTCTTGTTGAATTCTAATTCTATCTTCTTGGGTGTTTGCTTCTCCTCCCAGTTTGGTATCTTGGGTCAGTCCCAGCTCTCTCAGAGCTCTCTCAGCCCCACCCACCTCACAGGGTGATTATTCTTGTGGGGATAATAGTGGACCAAGCTACACATGACGAATAACACTTGAACGGCAAGTGGATTGAGTGGAGGGCAAGTGAACAGGGAGAAATACACTTGCCATTCAAGTGTCATTCGTCATGTGTAGCTTGGCCCAGTGACATACTTTGTAAACCGCTCTGAGTGGGTGTTAAGTTGTTCTGAAGGGTGGTATTGTTGTTGTTGTTAAAGGTGCTACTGGACTCTTTACTATTTTACTACTACAGACTAACATGGCTAACTCCTCTGGACCTATTAAGTAAGACATTAGTATTCCGTTTTTTACAGAACGGAAACTGAACATAAGAACAAAAGCAGCTCTGCTGTGGAACAAGAGGAGAAACCGTCCTGAATCTCAAATGTGTAAGATCCTATAGAGCAGGGGTGGCCAAATGGCGGCTCGCGAGCCGCATGCGGCTCTTCAAGTCTTATTTGGCGGCTCCCGGAGGCTTGCAAGTTCACTCCAACCCCAGGCTCTTTTAAGGGGCAGAGCCGACCAGCCGCTCACCCGATCTATGAACCCAGCGTGCTTCCCCTTTCCCAACGCTGGAGCAACGAAGGGGCGGGCCAGGGCTGAGGACAGCCCACCCCTCCTCGCCTTGCCGGGCACTCCTCTGCAGGCAATGAGTTTTGCCGGCCCCGCGCTTGCAGAGCACCCAGGAAGGGCAGTTGGGGGGAAGGGAGGAAGCGCCAAGGCAGAGGTGGCCCAGGACCTCCTGCTTTCTGGCTTACTCCCGAAAAGGCAGCTGCCGAGAGCCGCTCATGGCATGAAGCACAGCCTGTGCCGGGGGGGGGGGGGGGTCTTTTGCATGGGTGGAAGCCTCGTTAGTTGCAGGGAGGACTGGCACACCCATAAGTGTGTGCAGGACAGCTGAGATGGAGGAGCAGGGAATGTGTTTGCTTCAGAGGACATGTGCTTGCTTTAAGATTGTGTGGCTCTGTTTTTGTGATCCTTCCTTCCTTGATTTTTCTTTCTTCCCTCCTTCCTTCCTTCCTTCCTTTCTCTTTCCTTCTTAACATTTCTTTCTTCTTTCCATCTTTCTTTTTCTTTTCTTCCTCTTTCTTCCTTTCTCTTCTTTCCTTCCTTCCTTCCATATATTTCCATACCTTTCCATATCTTCCTTCCTTCCCTTTCCATATCTTTCTTTCTTTCCTTCCTTCCATGTCTTCGTTCCTTCCTTCCTCTTTTCCATATCTTTTCATACCTTTCAAAATCTTTCCCTTCCTTTCTCTTCTTTTAATATCTTTCCATATCTTTCCATGTCTTCCTTCCTTCCTTTCGTGTATTTCTTTCCTTCTTTCCCTTCCCTTCTTCCTTCCTCTTTACTTCTTTCCATATCTTTCTATGCCTTTCCTTCCTTCTTTCCATGCCTTCTTTCTTTCCTTTTTTATCCTTCCTTCTTTCCATATCTTCTTTCTTTTTTGTCTTTTCCTTCCTTCTTTCCATGTCTGTCTTTTTCTTCCTTTCCATCTTTCCGTGTCTTTCCCTCCCTCCCTTTCCTTTTTTCCTTCCTTCTTTCTTTCCATGTATTTCCTATTTTCAATAAAACATTAGGGTTGCCAATTCCAACTAAAAAAATACCTGGAGTCTTTAGCCAGAATACTCTAGAGGTGGTGCCTTGCAAGGATGACATCACTTTTTGTGATGTCACTTCCAGGTCAAAGGTTAGGTGGTGGTCCTTCCCAAGCTCCACCCCTTCTGATGATGTCACTCCCAGCATACTGTGCCAAAACCCCACCCCTTCCTGTGATGTCATTTCAGGGCACTCCACCAAACCCGCCTGTTCCTCTGAAGTCACTTAAACGCATCATGTCTTGTGGCTCTCAAACATCTCAGGTTTGTTCTGTGTGGCTCTTGCATTAAGCAAGTGTGGCCACCTCTGCATAGAGTTATGGTTGTTGTGGGTTTTCCGGGCTGTATTGCACTGAGATCTCTCAGTGTCACAGTGTGGAAAAGATATTGGCAGGTATCTCTGTCTTTTGGTGCTACACCTCTGAAGATGCCAGCCACAGCTGCTGGCGAAACGTCAGGAACTACAATGCCAAGACCACGGCAATACAGCCCGGAAAACCCACAACAACCATCGTTCTCTGGCCGTGAAAGCCTTCGACAATACATCCTATAGAGTGCCAAACACAGTAACCCGACAGGAGCCGTGTCCGAGGACCAAAGTAGGCGACATGCAGACATATTTTCCTCTATGCTTTTTCCCCCCCTTTACAGAAAACCATCGCAACAGGCCGCCAGTCTCTGCCAAGAAAGGGCAAATGGAGAAGGAGCTGCTTTCTCCTTATCCCTGTGTAATGTATCAGCTCAAATGTATTATGTTTTTCTTTATAGGGGAAAAAGATGCTGGGTCTCGCTGTCTTTCCCCTCTCCAGTGATGAAACAAGTAGACAATATTAGGAAGGTGGCACATTCCCTCTTCTACCCCTCTTCTGCTCTCAGTGACAACCTCCAAGTCTGCTTTTTAATAACAATTAACCATTGGGGTAAGAGGAGGGTTGCCACTTTCAAGGTGGGGCTGTAATGAGCTTTTGTCCATGTCTGAAACGAAGCTTCTACTAGCAAGGAGAAAGATGAATCTCTCTCCTGGAAAGCTTACAGCAATTAGTTCTCAGACCTGTCAAACAGATAAGTTCTTTGAACCACCTGTTTATCAGTACATTTATTTATATAGGGTTCAATATTGCTTTGCAACTCTTTATCAAACACACAGACACCTGTCTAGAGTTTATTTCACTTTATTGAAAATACACCCTAGTTTTTTAATGAAACAAGTAATCAAAATATAAATAGTTATTAATATAAATCCTATAAAAACAGAACACAGAAAGGCAATAAGAAATAAGTTTGCTAACATTTCTTAATAAATTCCAAGTTTAACATAACAGCTACAAGCATTGCCAGCTTCAAGAGGGGACTGGACAAATATATGGAGCAGAGGTCCATCAGTGGCTATTAGCCACAGGAGATAGATGGTATTCTCTTTGTGGGGAGGTGGTGCTCTGTTGTCTTGGTGCTGGAAGGAAGGCAGTGGGAGGGCTTCTGGTGTCCTGGCCTCACTGACAGTCCTTTAGATGGCACTGGATTTCTAGCCACTGTGTGTGACAGAATGTTGGACTGGATGGGCCACTGGCCTGATCCAACATGGCTTTGCTTATGTTCTTATGTTCTTATAGGTAAAAATAAGTTCTCACCTAAATTCTCTCAAGAGATTTCTTCCATCAGAGCTCTGCCATTCTATCTGCATTTGCAATTTTATACGTCATCATATGCAAATATCTAATATCTGTTCACGTGATAGCACAAACAAACGATAATTGGTCTGATGCTTCATTGAATATTCATAGTTTCTATTGTACAACCTTCCAATTAGTAAAAAATTACGTTATACTCAAACTTACAAAACAAAACTACAAATCTCTGAGAAGTGTCAGGAAAAGTTAAGTTGAGAGATCACCATTGGTTGAATCTCTGATAGAGGACCATTAATCTCGATAGAGTCCACTATTTTAATTAACTGTCAAAAGATTAGAGCACACCTGTTAGAATTACCTAACACAGAGAAAAAAACACGCAGACGGTTCATGCAAAGTCTGAATGTTCATCTAGAGAATACAAGAGCTTGGCCTAGTATTGCTCAGTGTTGATTATTGTCATGTGCTTTTATCTATATTGGTGCAACAGGGCCTGGAGTTCTCCTGGAATTATCTGATCACCAGACTACAGAGATCCATTCTCCTGCAGGAAATGACTGCTTTGGCGGGTGGACTCTATGATGTCACATCCTGCTGAGCTTCCTTCTCTCCCCTCCCCAAACTTCACCCTCCCCCTGCTCTGCCCCCCAAATCTCCATGAATTTCCCAACCTGGAGTAGGCACCCTAGGTAAGAGACATATAACTTCATCTCACTTTTGGTTTGTGCCTCAACAACAGCAGGAGGCCTCCAATTGTGCACCTTGCTTCAGGTTAACAAGAGCTCAGAAGCTGTTTGTCTTCTGCGACCATTACAGAGTTACAGCTTTCTTTCTTCTTCTTCTTCTTCTTCTTCTTCTTCTTCTTCTTCTCATCATCATCATCATCATCATCATCTTAACATTAACAAGGTGCATAATACAATTAATACAATTAATAAATGAGCGGTTATAGGTTATATATGAGTAAGATAACAAGACAGGAAGATCTCAAGATTACCAGTTCTTACAGTTTGTGAGTTTCTCCGTCAGCAGGGGGCGCCGCGTCCGTCGGGTCCGTTGTGGCGGGGGTGCGGTCAGCGCAGCCGGCGGGTCCGGGGGGTTGTCCCGCTGCTACCTAGGCCGGGCAGGCGGCCTGTCTGCTGGCTCCAGGGGTCTCAGCTTCCCTTTTGATTGGCCTCAGATGGCTCCAGGGCTGTTAAACCGTGTCTGGCAACAGGTAAGCACAGCCTCTGGGCCCAGGGATGGTCCTTCCCTCAGGACAGCCTCCCTGTTTCTCCTCCCTGGCCAGGGAGCCTCTGACCCCTTTTATCCCCCCCCTCGCTAGGGGCAGCCCCGCCCCGCTCCCCAATCGCCAGCGCCCCAGGTGAGGCTCATTATCTGTCCCAACGCCGGCAGCAACACCTGCCTCCAGCCTTTCCGGGGTGGGAAGCCTGGTGCTCCTTCCTCCCGCCTCCCAGCTGCCATTGGGCGCCCTTCCCCCGTCTCCCTGGTGGGCGGGCGGGCCGGCCTATCGCCTGCCGACGCCGGGGCCGGTTCCCACCCCCTCGCTGCCTCGCGGCCCCGGGCGAGGCTCGGCCTCGCAAGCGCGGGCCTCGCGGCTGCGCCGCCTCGCCTCTGCCGTCGTCGCCGCCACCGCATTGGGGCCGTCTGCCCTAGAGGCGTCCGCTCCGGCGGCCGCCCAGCCTGCCGGTTTGCTTCCCCCGGGTCGCTTCCTCCCGCCCGGGTTGCTGCCGCCGCCGCCTCCTCCGCGGCGCCGCGACAGCGCTTCGCCCGGCCGCCGGGCCGGCTGCCGCGGCCGCGCCCGTCCGCCGCCGCGCCTGCCCCGGCTAGGTGAGTTGTGGGGCCCCTGGAGGCGGGGGGGGCGGCGGCGAGGAGGGAGGGGAGGCTCGTCCCCGGACACGCCCTCCCCCTTTCGCTCCCAGATGCAGGTGGGTCTTCCTCGTGCATTCTTGACAGGAAGTCGGCGTTCCGGTGCAGGTGCCCTGGTCGGTGTCTCGTCACAAAACTGAAAGGTAAGAGCGACATATACCATCTAAGTATGCGGGCATTGTGGTCCTTCATCCGCGCCATCCACAAGAGGGGGGCATGGTCCGTAACCAGGGTGAAGGGGTTATTGGTGAGGTAATACTGGAGGGCCCCCACCGCCCACTTGACGGCCAAGGCCTCCTTCTCCACTGTGGCATACTGCCGCTCGGCCTTCTGCAACTTGCGACTTAGGAAGAGGACTGGCCGCTCCACCCCGTCGATTTCCTGAGAGAGCACGGCTCCGAGCCCCGTGTCCGAGGCATCAGTGTGGACGACGAAAGGCTCATTGAAGTTGGGATTGTGGAGGACCGGGGCGTTGGACAGGGCCCCCCGGAGCGCCCGGAAGGCCTCATCGGCCGTTGCCGTCCAGGGGAGCTTGGTAGGCAGTCCTTTCCGGAGGAGATCTGTCAGGGGGCTGGCCCGGGATGCGAAGTTCGGAATGAACTTGCTGTAATATCCGACCAATCCCAGGAAGCGTCGGAGCTGCTTCTTGGTGGTCGGACGGGGACAGTCCTCCAGCGTGGCCACCTTCTCGGGGACCGGCCTCAGCACGCCGCGGCCAACTATAAATCCCAGGTATTTGACCTCCTGGAAGCCCACCCGGCTCTTCTGCGGGTTTGCCCGTAGGCCGGCAGCGTCCAGGGCTTGCAGAACCCGGCGAAGGTGTTGCATGTGGGAGGGCCAGTCGGGGCTGAAGACGAGAATATCGTCGATGTAGGCGGCGGTAAACCCCTGGCACTGGGCTAATGCCGTGTCTACCAGCCGCTGGAAGGTGGCGGCCGCCCCGTGTAGCCCGAAGGGCATCATGCGAAATTGGAACAGCCCCTGGGGCGTGGCGAAGGCTGTCTTCTCCTTGTCACCTTCCGCCATGGGCACTTGCCAATAGCCCTTCGTCAGATCCAGGGCTGTCAGATATCGGGCGGTGCCCAGTTGGTCGATGAGGGTTTCCGCCCGCGGCATGGGGTAGGCGTCAAACTGCGCGATGCGGTTGACCTCCCGGAAGTCAATGCAGAAGCGGACGGATCCGTCGGGCTTCGGCACTAGCACCACAGGGCTCCTCCATGGGCTGCGGGAGGGCTCGATAACCCCGAGCTGGAGCATGTCAGCTACCTCGCGGTCCACTTCATCCCACTGCTTCCGGGGCAAGGGCCGCCAGGGTGCCCGGACCACCCGCCCCGGCGGGGTAGGTATGGCATGGGTCACCGTCGTGGTGCATCCTGGGATCCGTGAGAAGCTGTGGGGGAAGTCCCTCAGCAACTGTTCCACCTGCTCACGCTGTTCCGGGAGGAGCGCCGGGTCTAGCGTGGGGGCCTCCGGGGGGCCCCCCCGGGGGGTCCAGGGCAGGTTTCCATCGGCGGGCTCCAGGGGGTCGGCGGCGAGTTGACACGCCTGCGGCTCCCGCTCCCGCCACGCCTTGATGTCGTTGACGTGCAGCCTCTTGGCTTGTCGCCGCGAGGGGCCCCACTGGACCAGATATGTCAGAGGGCCCAGCACCCGGGTGATTGTAAAGGGGCCCCTCCAGGGGTCTCCGGCTTGTTGCGGGCCAAAGACTCGCCGGTTGACCAGGACCTTGTCGCCTTCCTGGAAGGTGCGTAGCCGGGCTCCCTTGTCATAGCGCTCTTTTTGGGCCTCCTGGGCCTCAGCCAGATTGCGCTGAGCCGTCTCCCGGGCGAGCTGGAGGCGTTCCTTCAACTCCCGCACGTAGTCCGGCGCTGCTGTTGCGGGGTCGTCTCGGGGGGTCGCCCATTGCTCCTCGACCACCCCCAAGATGCCTCGTGGCCGCCGGCCGTACAACAGCTCGAAGGGGGCGTAGCCGGTGGATGCCTGAGGGGTTTCCCGTAGGGCGAAGAGGAGGGGATCGACCAGAAGATCCCATTGGTTTGGCTTGTCCCGTGCCAGCTTCCGCAACATGGCTTTGATGGTCTGGTTGAGGCGCTCCACCAGGCCGTCGGTCTGCGGGTGATAGATGGACGTAAAGATCTGGCGGATGCCTAGGGTTGAGCAGAGCTGTCGTGTCAAGGAGGCCGTGAAGGGTGTCCCACAGTCGGTGAGGATTTCCCGGGGCAACCCCACGTGGGCGAAGAACCGCATCAGTGCTCTAGCGACGCCGGCCGCCTGCATGGACCGCAGGGGAATCGCCTCGGGATAGCGGGTGGCGTAGTCAACCAAGACCAGTAGGAACCGGCAGCCGCGGGCCGTACGTGGCAGTGGTCCCACGAAGTCCATGGCTAGGCGGTCGAAGGGGGTCTATACGAGCGGCAGGGGCATCAGTGGGGCTTTGGGGGCCGGTCGGGTGGATGCTCGCTGGCACACTGGGCAGGAGCGGCAGAAGGCCTTGACGTCAGCAGCCACGGACGGCCAGAAGAAGTGGGCCAGGACCCGGGCCAGCGTATTATTGGCCCCCTGATGGCCGGCCCAGGCGTGGTCGTGGGCGTAGGAGAGGACGGAGGCCCGGAAGGCCTGCGGGACCAGCAACTGCCGGGTCTCAACCCCCCGACTGGCAGTCAGCCTGTACCAGAGGCCCATTTCCTTGACAATTCGGGGGTAGCGGCCAGCCCTCCGCCCGTCCCGGATGCACCCCTCACTTACCGCCACGGCGTCCCGGAGGGACTCGAGGGTAACATCAGTCGCCTGGGCCTCCCGGAAGGCGGGATCGGCACCCCAGGAGGGTGGCGAGGGATCATCAGGCGATGCCGAGGTCCCGGCACGGGGCTCGGGGTCAGTGGTGGCGGGGAGGGCCTCCGCTGGCGAGGTCTGCAACCGCACCTCCAGGCCTGGCGCATCTCGGCCCAGCAGTACCGGGTAGGGGAGCGCGGGCACTCGGGCGAGCTCCAACTCCCACTCCTGTCCTTGGTAGCGCACCGGAACTCTCACCACCGGGTACTCTTCTGCGTGTCCGTGGAGGCACGCGACGGACGTGCGCCGCACGACAGGCAGGCCCTCGGGCAAGAGCCTGGTCCGTATCATTGAGACGGAACTGCCGCTATCTAGGAGTGCTGACAGCCGCCGGCCCGCAATTTCAACGATGACCAGTAGGGGCGGGGGCCGGACCGCGCGGGTGGCCAGTGGTAGGGCTTCCTCCCACCCGGCATCGCACTCCATTAGGGGGCAGTCCCTCATCAGGTGGCCCCGCTGTCCGCAGCGAAAGCAGGGCCCTCGGTCGGCAGTGCTGGCAGGGGCCGGGCCGCCGGGGGCCTTCACGTTGGGTGGCGGTGGTCGTGGCCAGCGGGGCGGGATTCCGCTGCTGCTAGGTTTGGCCCCGGTGGGGGGGAGGGCAGCGGAATCAGCCCCCAGGGGTCCACGGGGCCCTACCCGGGCCCTCCCGGTGGGTCGGCCGTCGCGCCCTGGTGTAGCTCCGTCCTTGTTGGGCTCCCTTGGCTCTGCCGCCATGAAGTTTTCCAGCAGGGCCGTGGCCTCCTTGAGATCGGCCGGCTTGCTACAGGCCACCCAGTATCGTGCCTTGGCTGGCAGAACGTTCAGGAGCTGCTCCAGGACGACCTGATCCGTGATGGCCTTTTCGCCCGGCGTCTCTGGCTTGAGCCATCGGTAGGCCAGGTCCCGGAGGGTGGTTACGAACCCCCGCGGCCGATCACCCTTGTTATAGCTCAGGGCCCGGAACCTCTGGCGGTACGTGTCGGGGGTGATGGCGTAGCGGTCCAGAATGGCCTCTTTCAGCCTCGCGTAGTCGGCCACCTCCTCCTTTGGGAGAGCCTTGAGCGCGGCCTGCGCTTCCCCGGTCAGGTAGGGTCCGAGAATGAAGGCCCACTGGGCGGGGGGCCACTGGGCAGCCTCCGCGGTGCGCTCAAAGGTTTCCAGGAACGCGTCCACATCATCCTCTGGCCCCAGCTTGGTGAGTTGGAACGGGGCGGCCCTGTGGGGGCCCCCCGGGCCAGCTGGGGCTCCGGCGCCGCCTTGGGCGTCCCTTAAGGTGCGGCAGACATCCCGGAGGAGGGCTGCCTGGGCGTCGCGCTGTTGGGCCACGATGTCTTGCAGAATCCGCCCCTGCTGCTCCGTCTGCTGCGAGGTTATGTCGCGCAACAGGCGCCCCTGTTGCTCGGCCATCCACTGCCCGAACTGGGCAAAGTCAAACGAGCCGCTGGGGTTGGCAGGCGCTGCCCCTCCGCCTCCTCCTCCCTGGTCCATAGCTGTCGGGGGTGTAGGCGGTGTGGTGGTGGGTCCCGGAAACGTTGGCGGACGGAGGAAAGACCGGCTGCTGGCCCACCCCGCAGGCGTGGGTAGGTAGGGGAGGCGCTTCACTAGCGGTCGAAGGCCTGCATTCTCCACCACGTTGTGAGTTTCTCCGTCAGCAGGGGGCGCCGCGTCCGTCGGGTCCGTTGTGGCGGGGGTGCGGTCAGCGCAGCCGGCGGGTCCGGGGGGTTGTCCCGCTGCTACCTAGGCCGGGCAGGCGGCCTGTCTGCTGGCTCCAGGGGTCTCAGCTTCCCTTTTGATTGGCCTCAGATGGCTCCAGGGCTGTTAAACCGTGTCTGGCAACAGGTAAGCACAGCCTCTGGGCCCAGGGATGGTCCTTCCCTCAGGACAGCCTCCCTGTTTCTCCTCCCTGGCCAGGGAGCCTCTGACCCCTTTTATCCCCTCCCTCGCTAGGGGCAGCCCCGCCCCGCTCCCCAATCGCCAGCGCCCCAGGTGAGGCTCATTATCTGTCCCAACGCCGGCAGCAACACCTGCCTCCAGCCTTTCCGGGGTGGGAAGCCTGGTGCTCCTTCCTCCCGCCTCCCAGCTGCCATTGGGCACCCTTCCCCCGTCTCCCTGGTGGGCGGGCGGGCCGGCCTATCGCCTGCCGACGCCGGGGCCGGTTCCCACCCCCTCGCTGCCTCGCGGCCCCGGGCGAGGCTCGGCCTCGCAAGCGCGGGCCTCGCGGCTGCGCCGCCTCGCCTCTGCCGTCGTCGCCGCCACCGCATTGGGGCCGTCTGCCCTGGAGGCGTCCGCTCCGGCGGCCGCCCAGCCTGCCGGTTTGCTTCCCCCGGGTCGCTTCCTCCCGCCCGGGTTGCTGCCGCCGCCGCCTCCTCCGCGGCGCCGCGACAGCGCTTCGCCCGGCCGCCGGGCCGGCTGCCGCGGCCGCGCCCGTCCGCCGCCGCGCCTGCCCCGGCTAGGTGAGTTGTGGGGCCCCTGGAGGCGGGGGGGGCGGCGGCGAGGAGGGAGGGGAGGCTCGTCCCCGGACACAGTTCAACTTTTTACATAATAATGTTATTTATAATACCATTTTCTAATGTGATAGAAAAATTTGAGCATGAGTTACACCCTTCTAAGTGCAATGAACAGTGCCATCCTAAGCAAAATTCACTGGGCTTAGAAAGGTATAACTCTGCAAAGAATTGCACTGCATCATCGTGTCAGGTGCATCATCAGCTTTCAAGAACCACAGCTCTCTTCGTCAGATGCATCTGACAAAGAGTGCTGTGGCTCTCAAAAGCTGATGATGCATCTGATGAAGAGAGCTGTAGTTCTTAAAAGCTTATGCTACGATAAAGTTGGTTAGTCTTAAAGGTGCTACTGGGTTTTTTACTATTTTGCAACTACAGACTAACACGGCTAATTCCTCTGGATCTGCAAAGGATTGCACTGCAAACCCTATAGAGTACGGACTCTAGCAACTCTCTCTAGAAAAGTTTTCTGAAAGCAGCTCAACTATCTCTCCCAAAATAAAGGACAGCGAGGGTCTGGGATTGCACTCTGTCAGCAGGGACAGGTCCTTAGAACATGTTCAGAAGATTTTTAGGAGTATCTGTAGCAGTAGAAAAGAGCAAGAGTCCAGTAGCACCTATAAGACTAACAACATTGGTGGTAGGGTAGGAGCTTTCGTGAGCCACAGCTCACTTCTTCAGATACCAGTGACTCACAAAAGCACATACCCTACCACAAATTGTCTTAGTCTTATAGATGCTACAAGATGCTTGCTCTTTTCTACTGCCACAGACAGACTAACACAGCTACCCATCTAGGAATATGTGTTACTTTCAAGGACTTGTACAGAGCAATCCCATCCATTACTCAGCAGTAAGTCCCACTATATGTAGCATATAAGATTGCAACTTTACTTTTGACTATTTCCACCAGGAAGTGTGTTTTTTGCAATTCAATTTGAGGGGCATATGATGGATTTTACCATGATTTGTTGTTGTTCACAGCTCTGTGAATGTTTTTGTCGTAAGCTGTCTTGAGCCCATTTGGAAAAAAGTGGCTTCTAAATAAATTAATTAAATGTCATACAAGATCATACCACCCCTAGTTTCCACAGAGACCAACTCGCAAAATGGCACAGCATACCTGCAGAGGGTTGTGTTGTATAGGGAAGTTTATGTGTGCTACTGGTTTCCAGAACCAAGTAGTATTGACAAAAAGTAACCCCCCCACACACACTTTTAAAAAACTTTAATTAGCTGAGTTCTGCCCATCTCTGTTTTGGAAAAACATTCTTCATCGTATTCAAGATAAAGACAAAAGCTCCTAACACTTTGAAAGCCTATAGCTGCTCCCCCGCCCACTTTGAAAGAACAGAAGGGCCCCGAAGTCTATTAAATACTGTACAGAAGAGATAATAACTCAGCCACTCATGCTAAGCAGATTTGGATGGAGGGGATAATATGTCTGCAGCACTCCAAAGGTTCTTCAAACATGCAAATGATTAGACCAAAATGCAAATATGGTGTTTAGATTATAATCTGCAAAGCAGCGAATGGGGTTTTTAAAGGTACCAAAATTCGGAGAGTCTAAAAATAGCCATGCACCTTTGTAGGCAATGCAGAGGCTTTTCCGGACTGTACCACCTTCTGGGGGAGTGGATGCCGTGTTTGCATGCTGCCCCCTGTGGAGAAATTGGCACATCAAAAAAAAAAGGCTAGGCTAGACTTCTTCTTACCAAGGTTTTCTTGTTTTACAAAGGAAACATGAAAAGCTGTAATTCTCCACAGAGATTTGATGCGGTAGAGCGTGCAGGGTTAGGGATATTACTAAGGCCTCAGTTTTTTAGGAGACTCTGGATTGCCAAAGGAGAAAAATAGGCCCTGTGAAAAAACTTAAATCCCCTTCAGAAGTTAAAGTTATAAGAGAGGGCATCAAGAGCTGTTATAGTATAGTGTGAAGCATGTTTGACATGTACGCGGGGAGGTCAAATCCCAACTCAGCAGCGCTCTTGGTGATATAATATCATAGAATCATAGGTTTGGAAGGGACCTCTAAGGTCATCTAGTCCACCCCCCTGAACAATGCAGGGAATTCACAACTACCTCCCCTTCCTCCCCATACCCCCAGTGTTCCCTGCTCCGTGCCCAGAAGATGGTAAAACACTGTCAGGATCCCTGGCCAAACTGGCATAAGGAAAATTGCTGCCTGATCCCAAAGTGACAATCGGCATTACCCCAGGCATGTAAGAAGGGGCCACGAGAACTAAGCCCTGATGTAACCCTTCCTGCCCTCCCCCTCATGCTCTGCCCAGGTTCACAGAATCAGCATTGCTGTCAGGTGGCCATCTAGCCTCCACTTTAAAACCTCCAAGGAAGGAGAGCCCACCACCTCCCGAGGAAGCCTGTTCCACTGAGGGACTGCTCCAACTCTCAGGAAGTTCTTCTTAATGTGTAGACGAAAACATAGGGGGGTCACCATAGCCCTGAATGGAGGACCCCCTCCACCTACTGACTGAATGCCAGGAGACGGAGGGGCAGCCCAAATTCACTGACTCTGCCCTCCCCTACACACCTCTAGTGATTACCTGCTCATGAGCACAGCTCCTAGGCATGGAGGAAGCGTCCACTCCCCTTGTTATCAGCAATATTCCGACAGCAGCACGCAGATGACCCAGCGTGCATTCCTACGATGCAGACGGCTCGCCAGTTCCACAGAGGCAGCGATGCTCATGCCCAGCTCTCCCCTCCCAACTGTTCAGTCGAGTCGTGGAGGGGGTTGCCTGTAGAAAGTCCATGTCTCAGCCTCACAGAATGGTTTGGAGGGTAGAATCAGGGTGGGGGAGGGTGACTTAGGCTGTCCTGAGCTCTTTGGAACAGCAGGATTCGGGTCCAGTGGCACCTTAGAGATCAACGAGTTTTTCAGAGTGTGAGCCTTCGAGAGTCAGAGCTCTCTCGAAAGCTTACACTGAGAGAGTCTGAAGAAGGGAGCTCTGACTCTCAAAAACTTACTCCCAGAATATCTTGTTGGTCTCTAAGGTACCTCTGGACCCTAAAACTGAGCTCTTTGAAGGAAGAGTTGGATAAAAGTATAACAAAAAAGGGAGCACTTTAATGGCTGAGGGTTTTTTCACCTTTTCTAAATGAAGACTTCCTAGAGAGTTTCTCTACACAAGACATCTTACACAGGATGCTCAAGTGTAGGGAGACACAATGTTAGCCAGGAAGCGCAGTTTAAAAAGACAGAGCGGGCGGAGATCACTCCTCAGAGGGTTTGTCAATTTCACCTCTCTACATGAGGGTAGTTTAAAAAGACAGCGCCCACAGACATCTTTCCTCAGGAGATCTCTGCTGGCTCTATCTTTTTAAACTACCCTTCCCGGCTAACATTGTCTCTCCTTAAACTTGAGCGTTCTCATGCAAGACGTCTCGTGTAGATGTGTCTTAGTAGCCTTGTCAAACACTGAACTAGAAAATTTTTGAATTTATGGACAAATCTAGTTTGTATCCCCAGTGCTTAGAAAAGGGAAGTAATTCTCAACTGGTAAAGAAATTGGGAAGGAGGTTCCCCAAGCCCAAATCCAGACCAGGCGGATCAACCAGCACCCAAATTAATCCAAGCACCGAAGCCGCCTTACTCTGAGTAAGACCCCTGGCCCTCCCGTCTGACCGTTGCCTGTGGTGACTGACGGTCTGCCTGGTAAAAGCCCTTCCCGGGATGATCTTCTTTTAACAAGAGGGTACGAAGCCATGGGTGCCCCTTCGAACTCATTGGATGGGGCAGAAGACGAGGGGCCACGGCTCAGTGGCAGAGTCCCAGGTTCAGTGCCCAGCATCTCCATTTAAAAGGTTGGGGTCAGAGGCGCTGTGAAAGACCTCTGCCCGAGTCCCTGGAGAACCACAGCTAGTCGGCTTATGCCACTCTGACCTTGTTGGATGGATTGTCTGAGCCAGTATAAGGCAGCGTCATGTCTTCTTGTGTTCACACGTGACAGATAGAGAGATTAACCAAAGATGCCAGGAGCTATGCCTGGCACCTTCTACGTGCATAGCCGGTCCTGAACCATGGAGCTCTGAGCGCATTTCTGAATTTACATAACCAGGTTGTGGCGTTTCATGTTCGAAACAGAGGGAGGGGTCTTCAAACATGCCACTCCCCTCGCGGCAGTGCTACAGTCCAAGGAACTCTGTCAGGTCTTGCCCAGTAAATCCCCAAACACTTCACTGCATCAACTCAGGGCATGAGTTAAAGGTACTTTATTGACGAGATATACCAGTATCAAGATATTCAGACAGGAGCATTGGCAGAAGTGACGCAAGGTGGGCAAGCAAGGTTGATTATAGGGGGATATTCCCACCTCTGGGCAAGGAAGTCCATTAGGAGTTTGGCGTGAAGGGTCCAGGATCTCAGAGAGGAGGGGGAAGGGAAAGGATGAGCTCATCCCAGTCCTTTAAGGAGGGTGATACGGCTCTGACTGGAACTTCAAGGCCACGTTCTCAAGCCAGCCGGGAAAGAGTAACCAGACACCTGCAAGATAAGCAGCTAGCAGCCAAGCAAGCAAACATGTTCCCCTCGCATATTCTCAGAGGTTCAAAACAACATGCAGTAAGACAGACACGGCAGGCCAATATCAAGACAAACATGGCAGATATACTAAGGTGTATCTGACAAACTCTTTGCCTCTTGATTTCTGATGCTGAAGAAAAGAAACAATGGTAGAAAAGGGCTCTTTCATCCAAAGGCTCTCTCCATAGGAACAAAATGTCTGCAGTGTAGCTGACTCTGGTACAGGCATAGGCTTGAATTCATAGCTAAGCTTTCATTTGCTTCTAGCTTGTTCCTGCCAGCTACAAAACCACAAATGCTTTGTGACTCTCCGAGTCATTTCAATTGACTTTTGGCCTCTTCTGTCACTCAATGGCCATGGCAGCTCTGCCGTGGTTGCTCTTGCCGGTCCCAGTGAAATCCGAACGCTGGTGTGAATCGGGAATGTCATTCCAGCCACCCAAGGAGCAGCTGTTGGGCAGATAAACCCTGTGGATTGTCTTGCATCCAAGAGCAAGATCTGGAGAAAGAAGCTTCAAAAGGCAGAGGGCCTGCTGTAGGAGTCAGGTACAAAACAATCGACCGCTATTGGAGACTTCCCTGTTTCATTGTTCTCTTCTCTGCATACTGGCTTGATGGGGGAAAGAAAGGCTTGGCCTATCACCAGAATGAGGGAAGCAAAGGCGGAAGAAGTTGCCTGGTTTGGGAGGGACTAGGGGGAAAGTCCTTGTCCAGATACATGGCAGTCCTTCATCCACCTGAGTAAGACCTCCATGACAGACCTGAAAGAGGGCGAGGCTACGCCAAGGTGTGGGAACAACCTGAGAGGCTCTGAGAGATCATTTAGGGTTTAAATGATTACGTTAGGGATCCCATTTCCCAGGAGGAGGCAGGGGATCCCCTGCTTCCATCCACTGCCCCCCCCCATTTATCTGGCTGACAGGGTGAAACGTGCAGGAACGGGGCAGCACTCCAGATGTCACTTCCTGGGAGTAACACCATCGCACCGCCTTAAGAGCACTCCTGCGCCAGACCCCCCCCCCGCCCCCTGAGGGGAGGTGGCTCATTGCCACCTCCCTGTGCCCGCCAGGCCCGGCGGCCGCCGTCATCACCCACTGTCGCGCACAGGGCTGGGCACAGCAGGCAGGAGGTTCACTGGTACTGCAGGGCTGAACACAGCAGGCAGGAGTTCAGTATTACAAGACAGCAAACCAGGGTCCAGGAGTCAGGCCAGGTGTCAGGGTCAGGCTATCAGTCAGAGAGAGAGAGCGGCAGGCAGAAGAGTAGTCAATAGGCAGGCCAAGGTCAAAGTCCAAACAAGCAGTAGAGCAGGGTACACGAACGTCCAGGTAGCAGGGAGTGGCGAGCTGAGTTGCTTCCACGCTTGGTCTTCTCAGCGTCTTCCTTTATTGCTGTTCTAATGAGGGGCAGCTGTTGCCTCTCCCTCGAACAGCTCCACCCAGCGTTGTGCTTGTAGCCGGCTACTCCTCCGCCTTTCCAGAAACCCTGCCTTATCTCTAAGTTTCCTCCTTTCAGCTGGCCCCAGAGGCTCGGATTTCGCTCTTGCCCTGGGGGAGTCTTTGTCTCTTACAGCCTCTGTGGAGGTTTCTGGCTGTTCCTCGTCCCTGACAGTCTCTGCAGAAGCTCCAGGCTGTTCCTGCTGAATTCCCTCTGGAGCAACAGCAGTAGTTTCTGACTGCTCCTCCTCTCCCATAGCTTCTGCAGGGGCTTCTGACTCCAGAGGAGATCCTGCTGGCCCTTCCTGCTCATCTTCTGAGGAGGACTCTGAGGCCCTAGGTAAGGTGGCCAGTCGGGGCTGGGGCTGACTCATGACACCCACCTTCTGTACACTGGGCCAACGTCAACTGGTGGCTCTAATTGTATCGAGTGGGAGTTTCCTGGGGGCCTTGGATTGAAGAGGGTATAACTCCAAGATCCCTTTTGCAACCTTGTCCAAATTTGGGTGATGGTTGTAGGAGAGCCTGCAAAAGACTCCCCGGGAATATGGGCTGTGTAAGTGCCATGGGGGCCATTCCGCGCCCCATGAACTGCGAACTGGTTCAGCAACAGAAAATGTTGCCGGTTCGGCAACAGAAAACAGAAATTGTTGCAGTTCATGATCTAGGGATCATTGTCGGCTCGGCACCGAACCGCGGACCGCTGGTTCGTTAATTTTTTTTGGTTCGTGCCCATGTTTACCTACGAGCACTCCTGCGCTTTGCAGTGAGCCAATCTGGGCCCATTTGGAGTGATGTCGTCACACTGCACCAAGAGCGCTTCTGCATTTCATGCGCGAGGAGCATGCAAAGAGGGAAAAGGAGGTAAGCGCCCGGTCCCCCCTCCCACCGGGAGGGTAAGGGGACCTGGAGACCCTCAGTTATGTACTCAAAGAGGTCCAGAGTCAAAAGGGGCCTGATTTGTCGTCTGTTCCATTGCCTGCTCAATGCCGGAAATCCAAAGCTGGGGCACCCCTGACTGACAGCTGCTTCTGCATGAAACCCTCCAATGAGGGAGTGCCACTCCCGGCCCAGTAGGTGGGTCTATTGCCTAGCAGTTCTGGCTCAACTATCTCCTAACATGCAACCAAAATTCTGGAACTTCAGCCTGCATGGATCCAGTCTTACCCTGTGGAGCGGCAGAGGATAGGTCAGTTAATTGGGGCAGGTGACATCCCTTCAGGAATGTGAAAAGCTTTATTTATGTGACTTATATACAGCCCCTCCACCATATTCCATGCTTGAGAGGGTTTAGAGCAAACATGGCCATGCCCCCCACGTCCCGCCCCACATCTTCTCCTTCCCAGGCTAAACAGTCCCCGTTCCTGCAACCTCTCTTTGTAGGACTCACTTTCCAGACCCTTCCTCGCCTTCACTGAACCCATCCCACCCTTGGTGCGAGAACAGGGGGGTACACAAGAGTGTCCCTCCCCACTTCCAGTTCTGAAAGGCCGTTTGCACATTGGGAGCTTGAAAAGGGGCCAACTGCTGAATGTGATGTGGAAGGAGGGGTCATGATCCGGCACGTGGAAGTAGGAGAAGCTTCAGTAGGTACTGAGGGAGATCCCCGCTGCACACTGGAAAGGGAGCGGCACACGTGGGAGAGCCTTTAATGGGGTCTGCAGATCCGTGCTCCTGGCGCCCTGCCCTCTGGAGCCCCCTCCACGGACCCAGACCATCTCGGCAGGGGTTCCTGTGACTGGCAGCTGCTATCCAGGGACCCAGACAGACAAACAACCTCCCCGTCACCTGCTGCGTGACTTTCTTGAGCTGGAGATGCCAGAGAAGGGACCTGGGGTCATTGGTAGGTATGCTGCGCGCCTTTCCCCTGAGTCTCGGAAGCCACAGCCTTTCAGACAAGGTCCCAGATGTGTAGAACTGGCTTTGAGCACACCTGCCGTTAGGATTGCCAGCTCTGAGTTGGGAAATTCCTGGAGATTTGGGGGTGGAGCCTGGGGAGGGCGGGGTTTGGGGAAGGGAGGGATCTCAGCGGGCTATAATGCCAGAGCGTCTGCCCTCCAAAGCAGCCATTTTGTCCAGGGGAAGTCATTTCTGTAGTCTGGAGAAGGGGTTGCCAGGTTTCCCCCGGTAACTGGTGAGGGTGGGGGGCTTACCCAGTCAAAGGGATATCCTCATATCACCAGCAACGTGTGTACATTAGCACATCAGGATGCAGGTGGCATTTCCCACCATTTCCCACCATTTTTCCCTCTAGCTGAGCAGCTGTGGGAACAACCCACTGGTGGTAGAGACTCCCCTGCCCTGACTGGGGGCTGGTAAGCCTATCTGGAGATCAGTTATAATTCTGGGAGATTTGCAGGCCCAGCCAGGAGGTTGGCAACCCTACCTGCTAGGGCACCTCTCCAAAGTCACCCGGGAAATCAGGTTCAAATTTTCCGTCTTCTGGGATGGACTGCAATCCTGTTTTTTGTCACTGAGCGCTGTTTTTGCACAATGTGGTAGGATATGATTTGTTTTGATTCAAAAATGGGGTGGAGGGATATTTTAGACTGATAGGATACTTGTGGTTTTAAAATTAAAATTGTCCTTAATCCTGCCAATGTCTCCTCTAAAACGGGCAGGTCCACTTTCAGTTTTATTTATTTGAAGCATTCTCTCCCCGTTTATCATTTAGATCAAAACTGGGATAGAACGTTTCTAATAAATAAAACTGAAAGTTTGCCTGCAAGTTCTCAACAGATTAATCCATCGATTAATAAGTTCATCAGTCAGGGTCGGCTGAGCCCTGAGGGCACCGGGGCTTCTTTTTTGCTGCTAATTTGGTTCCGGCGCTGAAGTGTGATGGCAAAATGCAAAAAGAGGATACTGAGAAAGGCCTTTAACTACAAGCAGCCATTTGACTGTACGGTCATAAGCAGCGTTAAGACTTCTTAATCCATTGAAGTCAATGGACTTTGAAGAGCATAACTCTCCTTGGGATTACAGGTATATTAATTAAACTGTAAAATATCTTTCTGTTCCTTAGTATAGCTCCTCTTTTGTGCTTTCAGTAATGTACAAATATATTTAAACGGGAGTAATGGTGAAAAGAGAGCTGGTTAATCAGCCAAAGAAACCAGTGGACAATCCTGATTAAAAATCTTTTGTCTCCTTTGTTGTCCATCTGGGCTGTACCCGAAGGACAAGCGGAGTTTACCAGATGGTCAGTTTAATGAAGAATTGGTCAGCTGGCATTTGGGGTGCAGGAGCAGCTTCTGGAAGGAATTTTAGCGGCCTGAGTAAAATTATGATAACTTGGAAGTCAGTCGTGTTGATTTAGAATTGCGGCACAAGTTTCCAAACCCGCCATTAAGATGGAGAGCAAGGACTCAGGTTCGAGGTCATCCCGAAAAGCATGAAAGTCAAAGTGATCACAGCGTGAGCTGTGAATGACGGAAAGACTTTTGGTTCATCCTAACATATTGATTATTTTTTTAAAAAATTAACAAGAAAGAAAAAGTATTTTTAATAGAACAGGGTTCAAATGCCAAAAACTTTGTTGCTGAACTGCTTTTATCCCCATGGGGGAGGCAAGAAGGAGAACGAAGATGTCTATTGTATTTATTTGTATGCTGTAATCCACCCTGAGCCCGCTCGCGTGGAGGGTGGCCTATAAATTTAATAAATAATAATAATATATTTCCCCCTCCAGCAAGAATTAAAAGCTGCTCATATTCTGCTGCCGATCATATTGTCTTGGTCCTGAGCTGCACAGAACAGGCAGTGGCTGATCTTTAGACAGAAATCTCAGAAGGATCATATAGACACACCTTGAAACATGAGTGTAAAGACTGCACAATTTTAAGAACATAAGAGAAGCCATGTTGGATCAGGCCAACGGCCCATCCAGTCCAACACTCTGTGTCACACAGTGGCCAAAAAACCAGGTGTCCTCAGGAGGTCTGCCAGTGGGGAAGGGACACTAGAAGCCCTCCCACTGATTGCCCCCCCCCAAAACACCAAGAATACAGAGCGTCACTGCCCTAGACAGAGAGTTCCATCTATACCTTGTGGCTAAGAGCCACCGATGGACCTCTGCTCCATATGTTTATCCAGTCCCCTCTTCAAGCTGTCTGTGCTTGAAGCTGCCACCACCTCCTGTGGCAGTGAATTCCATGTGTTTATCACTCTTTGGATGAAGAAGTACTTTCTTTTATCCGTTCTGACCTGACTGCTCAGCAATTTCATTGAGTGCCCATGAGTTCTTGTATTGTGAGAAAGGGAGAAAAATGCTTCCTTCTCTACCTTCTCCATCCCATGCATAATCTTGTAAACCTCTATCATGTTACCTCTCAGTCGTCGTTTCTCCAAGCTAAAGAGCCCCAAGTGCTTTAACCTTTCTTCACAGGGGAAGTGTTCCATCCCTTTCATCATTCTAGTTGCCCTTTTCTGCACTTTTTTCCAGCGCTATGATATCTTTTTTGAGGTGTGGTCACCAGTATTGTACACAGTATTCCAAACGAGGCCGTACCATTGATTTATACAGGGGCATTATGATACTAGCTGATTTGTTTTCAATTCCCTTCCTAATAATCCCCAGCATAAGCATTGGCCTTTTAAAAATAAATCTAGCCCCCAATAAAGTATGAGTGGATGATTCAATTCATGCTAACACGGAGACAATGGCTCTGAAACTTTTCTGGTACACCAGATTTAAAGAAGCAGAAGTAGTACCTGGTCAAGCGGAGGCCCCATCAGCTTATCAAACATCACTCTGGTGGAATTCAAGTCAATCCCTGGAATTTTTGGACTCGTTTTAAAATGTTCATCTATTCTAAACAAAGAGAAAGAATGAAAGAAAAAAGCATGAGTTTTTCTTCCAGTAAAGAACAACAACAGAGCAAGAAAGAGTTACGTCCCCCCCCCATACCCTCCTCTTCCTTGATAAAGCAATTCTGACATCTAAATTTGGTGGAGGGAAAAACATTTAAAACCATCTGTGAAGAAATTATAACATACCGATGAACACGTGAATTATTGTGCATTTCATTTAATTTCACAGCCCTACAGTTGTTTGGAAAACATCTTCTATCAAAGGTAAAGCTACAACAAGCATTTTTAAGTGTGACTGCATACATCAGGGGTCCGCAACCTTTTTAGAGCCTGCAGGCACATTTGGAGTTCTGACACAGAGTGGTGGATGTAACTTCAAAATGGCTGATGCAGGGAACAGAGCAAACTGAAACGCCTAGAAGTTAGCCATTTCGTAACGCTAATAGGAACTCTCCAGCATTTTAGGCAGATGCTCTGTTTAACAGGATGCCTTTTTAAATGACCATATTCTTTAAAAAATACTTTCTTGCATACATGCAAGAGGAGAGGAGATGACTGAGAGGTGATATAATAACCATCTTCCAGTACTTGAAGGGCTGCCATATAGAGGATGGCACAGAATTGTTTTCCATTACCCCGAAGGCCAGACCAGAACCAATGGGTTGAAATTAAATCAAAAGGGCTTTCAGCCAAACATTAGGAAGAACTTCCTGACAGTTAGAGCGGTCCCTCAGTGGAACAGGCTTCCTCGGGAGGTGGTGGGCTCTCCTCCTTTGAAGGTCTTTAAGCAGAGGCTAGATGGCCACCTGACAGCAATGCTGATTCTGTGAACCTGGGAAGATCACGAGAGGGAGGGCAGGAAGGGCTACATCAGTGCTTAGTTCTTGTGGCCCCTTCTTACATGCCCAGGGTGATAACACAGTAAACAGATTTATTGTGGAGGAGATATACTTACCTTGAACTTACCTGTGATAACTGCTATTTATCCCCCCACTTTGCAACAATAGTGTAAACTTATTACTGCCTATTTATACCACAAGAACAGATGGATTGAGGTTTGCATGCAATTACATCTGAGGAATTGTAGCGCAAGCTTTATACTATTTATACTATTTATTGACTATTTATTGCATATTTTTGAATATTGTTCATGAAGTCTGGATTAATTTTATCTGTGTGTATTGATGAGTATATGTGACATTGTGTTGATATTTGGTTGAAATGTAATTGACTTATGGGTGCCGGTGGCATAAATGTAACAGAGTGAATGTTTATTGAGTACAATTACTTACAGACGATTATGCACCTTGCACTTTATAGATAAAACTGATGAAAGATATTAAAGTATTAATTGTTATTCAGAGGGACTAGTGTCTACTGGTTGGTAAATCTTCTGGACAGGGAGCAAGGGTCACTGGGTGTGTGTGGTGGGGGAGGTAGTTGTGAGTTTCCTGCATTGTGCAGGGGGTTGGACTAGATGACCCTGAAGATCCCTTCCACCCCTGTGATTCTATGAGCTAAGCTGCAAGAGACGAATTACACAAGGAGGAGCAGGTGAAGGGAGTCACAATGTTATCTGGGAAGCTGAGTTTTAAAAGAGATCGGAAGGCTTTGTCAATTTCCCCTCTCTACAGAGCCAGCAAAGATCAATCTTCAGAAGGTTTGTTCATTTCCTCTTCCCTCTTAGAAGGGGAGGTGAAACTGACAGAGCCTGGAAATTGACAACCCCTCTGAGCTGGGATCTCCCTGGCTCTGTAGAGAGGGGAAATTGACAAAGCCTTCCGGCCTCTTTTAAAACTCAGCTTCCCAGCTAACATTGAGACTCCCTTCACCTGCTCCTCCTCGTGTAATTCGTCTCTTGTAGCTTGGCTCTATGATCCTGTGCAGCTTACGTTCAGTGCGGTCCTGTGTTGGCAGCTGCTGCCAAAGCAACTTTTTCAAAAGTTGCCCAGCCAATCGGATCTCCAATAGCCAATCAAGAGCCCTGCAGGACACAAGCCCCACTTGACCCCACCCACTTTTTAAAAATGCTCGGCAGGTGCCAGGAAAGGTGGCTGTGGGCTCTGTGGTGCCCGTGGGCACTACAGTCAGGAATCCCTGGACTATGATATGTAAGGTATTGTTTTGTGCTGGTGTTGTTCAGTGAATAAAAGAATGATCTGTAATCTGGGAGATCCCTGGTACGTAGATCCAGAGGAATTAGCCGTGTTAGTCTGTAGTAGCAAAATAGTAGAGTCCAGTAGCACCTTTAAGACCAACCAACTTTATTGTAGCATAAGCTTTCAAGAGACAGAGCTCTCTTCGTCATATGCATTCTCAGCTTTCGAGAACCACAGCTCTCTTCGTCAGATTCCTCGTCAGCTTTTGAGAACCACAGCTGTCTTCACCAGATTCATTGTCAGCTTTTGATAGCCACTGCTCTCTTTGTCAGATGCATCGTCAGCTTTCGAGATCCACAGCTCTCTTCATCAGATGCATTGTCAGCTTTCGAGATCCACAGCTCTCTTCGTCAGATGCACCATCAGCTTTTGAGAACCACAGCTCTCTTCGTCAGATGCATGACCCCCTGGTACAAACTTCCTGGGCAGTCATAGTCAAGTCACCTTCTCTCAGCCACAGCTTCCTCCTGGCCTACCCTACAGGGCTGTTTAACGGTTACCAGAAGAAAATGTTGCTGAAGTGCTTTGAATCTTGAAAGTGCTGTTCAAATACTGTGTGTTGTCGTTGTGTTCCCCAATTTACATAAACAGTATTGAGTGCAGGGGTCATTCATTCACAGGAGCTTTTTCCTTGTGAGGAAGCAGCACTAACGTACTCATTGTGAGGCCTTTTGTACAAAATGATTTGGAAAATGTAGAAGTTGAGCAGATAGGAAGCAATTATTAATCATGCCAAGAGCCTCCCTCCCCAAATAACTCGAAGACCTACAAAATGCTCAGCTCCTTGAAGACCTACAAAATGCTTCCACCAGTCAGAAACCCCACTACAATCTTTGTTCCACCCCTATTCAAATCACTCCAAAAAATTCCTTTCAGCTCCCACCCAAGTAGGGAAAATGTTATGCTTGAAAAAGGCATTCTCCTCCAGTGTCCCACCCAATAAGACACGGGAGTCCAGGATTAAGGAGAGGGCAAGATTTATTTCATTGTTGCAACAGCAGGACGGAACCAGTCCTTAGAAACCAAAAAATTGTTTCCCTCTGGCTCCTCCCTTGAGCAGCAGAGTTTTTATAACAATTATGCCTAGAGGCAGGCACGAACCAGGAAAACGGTGGTTCGTTGCAGTTCGTGGTTCGTTGCATTTTACAAACCACAAACTGACATGAACTTGCCCGGTTTGTGAACCGGTTTATTTGGTTCGTTGGTTCATCACTTCTGGGGCTGCAGAAGGTCAGCAGAAAGCCCATTCCACCCCGCATTGCCTAGGTAACAGATTGATCAGCGCAAGGCTGTCTGCAGTGACAAACCGAAAAACGAACCATATGAACCGCTTTAAAAATCATAGCAGTCAGAAATGAGCTCCAAAAAACTGCTGGTTTGCGAACTAAAAACTGGCCCAGTTCATGACGAACTTTGGTTCGTGTTTCAGTTCGTGCCCATCTTTGATTATGACATCACAATATCAGTGTACTTAATTACAATACGATTGATTCATAGTTATGTTGTAGTTAGAAATTTTAGTACGCATGACACCTTCTTTAGGGCAAAGTCAGCTCATACCACATTGTGCATGTGTGATCCTACAAAATAAGCCATTGTCTTAAGTATGTGAGTATGTTACCTTTTCAAGGATTCCTTTCTGCCTGGATGAATTTGGCAAACACACAATGCTAGCCTGTACTGTTGTCTTCATAGACTCATAGGGTTGGAAGGGACCTCCAGGGTCATCTAGTCCAACCCCCTACACAACACAGGAAATTCACAACTACCTCCCCTCCCCCCACACACATCCAGTGACCCTTGCTCCATGCCCAGAAGATGGCAAAACACTGAGACAAAGCTCTGAATTCTTGCTTTCAGTACTCAATGTAACTAAACACAGCTCCTCAACCTTACTAAGCAATTGTGAACTTCTTATAGCAAAAACATAATCACTGCTTGTATTAGGTCCATCTGCATACAATTAATTGTAATTATAAGTGAGCTTGGCAGTAATATCAAAAATATGAAACAGTTTCCAGTTGCTCTGAATAGTTAGCAGCTCTTTAAGGTCCCTTAAGCCCAACCCATTTATTACCCACCCACAAATGTTAAGCCAGGGGCACACTGGCCAGTTAACTTTCTGGGAAATTTCCTGGCGGGCATCTGCCCTGAAGGGCTGCTGACAGCTGGGAGCAAGCGGAGACAAGGCCCTGCCTCTCTGGCAAGGCTGTTCAGCTTTGATCTGGCCAAAAAGCGGCTCAGGAGTAGGCGATAAATCTATTGCACACTATGATAAAACCGAGAGAAGCATGTGTGCGTTATGTATTTTGGGGAGCACATTTAGAATAATGTCGATATACACTTATATATTACTCCTTGCATTGCATGTTAAAATGTGTTTTACTCTCTCCCTTCCTCCCCCCCTGCCCCACAATGTACTGTACGGTTTTACTTTTCACTGTTGCTTCTCTGTTATGCCCGGAAGGGTTTGCAGGCATATTAAGCCAGCTCTGAGTATATTCCCTCCCTGCGAGTGAAAGCCACAAATTATGCCAGGTACGACTATTAGTGAAAGGATGCCGTGTTCCTCACCGCACAGAAGGAGTCTGTCATTAAGCTTCATAATCACTCACCGCGGCCCGCCTAAATTTATTTTGCCTCCTAAAATCTAATTATAGAAAGTAACTCTCGCTGCCATTAAAGGCTGCAGGAGATCAAAGCCTGGGCAAAATGAAATTCTGGCGTGTGGGGCAGAAGTCCTTCCGACACATCCCTATGCTGCATTCAGCGGAACCCGCCATTGAGGGAGTGTCTGTCTCCTTTTGCTCACCGTTGTCTCTTTTTTACTGCGGCTTGAAGTAATTCCCGGTTGGAAAGGCACAGGCCCACGGAACCACATCTATGTCTTTGTGCCTCGTTGCTATGATGTGCCCAAGTACTACCTCATGCTAAGCCTAATTTATCTGTGGAACTCATCGCCAAAAGATACTGCAAAATGCTTGGAGGAGGAGAGTCGCAATGGTTACTGCAGCATGTCACCCACACCCCCTGTTAATCTCCCTTCTGCTGGCCACATACTTAAGTCGCTCAGCCTCAGGCCTCATATGCAGGATGAGAATCATAATTCAGGCCTACTTTACAGGGCTGGGGTAATTAGTACTGAGATCAGCATGCCAACCATTTTGACCAGTTCTCATGCTAATTAGTAATAGCTGTAGGGATGCCAGATACCCCTACCCTTCCAGTGGGAGGGGTGACCCGGCTCTTGCCTTGTAAGAGTTCCCTGGTGCTCCTCATGCATGAAATGCACATGCACACTCCCGGACCTACGCAATGATGTCACTTCCAGGAAGTGATGTCATTGTCCGAGGAGCACGAGCAATTGAGCACGCTTCTCTGCGGGCCGATTCAGGCCTCAAATGGGTCCTATTCGGCCCATTCTGAAAAGTGCAGGAGCACTCTCAGGGTGGAGCGATGACATCACTCCCAGAAGCGGTGTCGTCACGTTGCACTGGGAGCACCCAGGAGAACAGTTCCGCCTCCCCTGCTGGCCAGGTGAGTAGAGGTGGGGGCAGAGGGGGGAGCGGGGGGAGCGGCACCGCTAACTAGCTAGGAAGAGCACCTCCATATCCAGGGGGCGTCTGCCTCTGAGGACCTGTTCTCATTCAGTGCAGCATTTGTGTTTTGATAGATGCACCAGCAAAGGGTGCCACAGGGAACTCTACATGCAGTGAAGAGCCGTGGGGGTTTTTCCCCCCTTCTCCTTGCATAGCCTGCAGACACTGTAGTGGTCAGGGTCTGAGAGGCCCAGGTTCAAATCCCCCCTCTGCCATGGAAGCTCACTGGGTGACCTTGGGCCAGTCACACCCTTTCAGCCTAACCTACCTTACAGGGTTGTTGTGAGGATAAAATGGAGGAGAGGAGAACACTGTAAGCTGCTTTGGGTCCCCATTAAAGAGAAAGGCGGGGTATAAATCAAGTGAATAGATAAATCCTCTTTTTTGGCCTGACCTGGGCACAGCACCTCGGCTAACTTACTTACTTATGTCATTTATAGTCCACCTTTCTCACTGAGACTCAAGGCAGATTACACAGCATGAGAATAGTACAATCAGTATCAAGGAAATTTCCATAAACAATGCCATCGAGTAAATAGATACGAGTTTTAAAAAACAGAGCATTAGCAAGAATCCAATACAGAGTAGAAGAAATGCTGAAATGGAACATAAGCAGTTCTAGGACTGACATTAGACAACATGAAGCACAGGTGGTACACAGGAGTACAAATTTAAAGCAACAGATAATATGTAAGGCAGCATAGTGGTGAAGTCTACGGTCCTTAACTCATTAGTGAGGACTGAGACCCCTTCCCCACAAAACAGCCCTCCCATTTGAGTAAAAAGCCTTTTTGAATAATTTCGTTTTGCATCGTTTGTGGAAAGCCAAGAGAGTGGGGGCTCTCCTGACCTCCTCAGGCAGCCCGTTCCACAGGGAAGGGGCCACCACAGAGAAAGCCTGTGTGTGGGCTGCAGTTGATTTTGCCTGTGTGCTGGGTGGCACTTACAGGAGACCCTGTTCAGATGAGCGAAGCTGCCGTGGAGGGATATAGGGAGGGAGGCGGTCCCGCAGGTATGCCGGGCCAATGCAATACGCAATCTTTACCAGGCTACTGATCTGCTGTCAGTCTTGGATTTCTCAGCCGTTTTTGCACCCTCAGCCACAGCATCTCTAGGGACCACCTGGCAGTAGGGTTGCCAACCTTTAGGTGGGGTCTGGAGTTCTCCTGGAATTACATGTAATCTCCTGCCTACAGAAATCAGTTTCCCCGGAGGAAATGGCAGCTTTGGAGGGTGATTGTAACCTCTTTTCTCTGGGGATAATTTAGGAAGCAAACTTTCAACACAAAGGTAAGATAAGTTTCTTTCAAACCTTTCAACAATTAAAACCCTCCAAAGCAACCATTTCTTCCTGGGGAACTGGTTTCTGTAGTCCAGGAGATATTCAGGCCCCACCTGGAGGTTGGCAACCCTTCTGGAGGAGCAGGGCCAGTTCCATGAGTTCCTCCAGCCCCTGCTCCAAGAAGGATTGTTTGAAGAGTCTCTGCTTTGGGAACCCCCAAGGCAGTCACTGCTGCTTTGCAAGGGGGGTGGGAGACCTGGGCCAGGGCCTCCTCAGCAGCTGCCCATAAACTGTGGGACTCCTTCCCCAAGGAAAGAACGTAGGAAATTAGCAGAGTTTAAGACAGAGATTGCACATTGAAATTAATGAGAACAGACACACACTCCAGTATAGCTCTGTAAGAATACTTTACTACATAAAGGATAAAAATAGGGTTACATTGGATGAAAATAATAAATTGCTAGACTAACTACATCTTGCTTGTAAAAGGTATCTTAAGGTGGCTCAATACTCAGACTGAACAAAGAGCAATGAAACTTCAGTGTACAGCATCACTTAATTGCACCTCCCCCCCCACCCAATAAACAGGCTGCCCAATAGAAAATCCTAATTCTACTTGATTATGCTGAGAGACTCCCCTTTCCTTGGTGGAAATCCTTATTCGAGGTGACATGCAAATAAGTTTAAGGAGCTCCGTCTAGCTCCTGTTCCGTTCAGCTCCTGTGGCTAATTGCTGTTGGTGGGCCTGAATATCTGCTTATTATTCTCTGCGAAGGAGATGGGGCTATGGTCAAATCTGGCTGGCATGTGATAAGTTCACAAAACTCTTTATCCTGCTCCACCAAATTTGGCCGTGGCTCAGTGGCAGAGCCTCTGTTTGACGCACAGAAAGTCCCTGGTTTAATGTCCAGCAACTCCAGTTAAAAGGACCAGGTAGGAGGTGAAGTGAAAGACGCTGCCAGTTTGAGTAGGCAACACCGACCTTCCTGGACCAAGAGTCTGAGCCAGCAGAAGGCCGCTTCAGGTGTTTGTATCCAGGGTGGCTCTTACAATGCTGCTTTCCTGGGTCTGGCCTTTGATTCCCATTGTGTGCTGTTGATGTTACGTTGTTCTCATGTTTTATTGTTCTATTAATATGAATGCTGCTTTGTTCTTCACTTGTGTGCTCTGCCTAGAAATGCACCGGGAGGAACGCCATAAGCAACACCTTGCTAGACACTGAACGGCTCTAGATTTGAAATGAACTTTGGAACATGTGCAATCTCCTTGGAAAAGGATTAACGAAACAGGGATGAAGCTAGACACCTGTCGGGAGAAGCGTTACCCCGATATTCTTTCTCCCCACACGGGGACTGGAGGAACAGGAGCTGGAGAGCCAGGTGTCCTATAGGAGCAGATACCTGTGGAAATATAAAGGAGCATTGAACAAGAGAGTCTTCATATTCCAAACATCACCTGAGACTACTTACCATGTCGCAGGTGAGCACTTTGAACTGGACTCTTTAGAAAAGAACGATCCTTCTTGGAAATTATATGAACCTTATTTGTATTTTATTTATTTATTTATTTTAGATTTTTATTCTGCCCTCCCCGCAAGCAGGCTCAGGGTAGATTACATCAAATAAAAACATTTCATAAAATTTACATCTCATAAAAGCAATAAAACAGTTTTAAAAATTTCAATATAATGACTAATATGCCAAACAGCAGCCAGACGGTGGACATCTCCGATGAGGAGGGCTCAGATCTTTTCCTTTTTCCAGGCTGGTGGAGGTTTAGCCCAGCCTCAACCATATGCCTGGTGGAACATCTCTGTCTTACAGGCCCAGCGGAAAGGTAGTATACTGCCGGGCCCTGGTCTCAACAGACAGAGAGTTCCACCAGGTTGGAGCCAAGACCAAAAAGGCCCTAGTTCTGGTCGAGGTCAGGCAGGCCTCCTTGGGCCAGGGACCACCAATAGTTGTTTATCTCCCAATCGAAGCATCCTCTGGTGCACATATGGAGATAGGCGGTCCTGCAGATATGCTGGTCCCAGTCCACGTAGGGCTTGAAACCATGGATCTGATTTGGTACTCCACTGGCAGCCAATGCTACTGGCGCAGTATTTCCTCCTTTTATACCTTTTGGGAGTAGCAGTACGTTTACACATTCTGTAATTGATATGAATACATCAACACGAGGTTTTTACAGTTTGTACTCAGCTTCAGGATTTCTGCCCAAGTATTGAAATAGGATTCATGGTGTACGTGTGGAGTAGATTGCACCTTTCAGGTTATGAGTTTGATTCTCCATCTGCACATAGCACTTTATTAAGTAAAAAAAAAAGATTGCCAAATTGGAGTGAGAGTGGTCGGAGCTCGTGGTGGACTTGAGTCCTTTTGTTTTTGTGTGAAATGCTGAGAAGCAGCTCAGAAATTTTGGAAATATCTCGAGAGTCGTTCTCCCATCTGATAACAGCCTACAGGAAACCAAAAGTGGTATCCTGAAAGGTAGTCTAATACACACGAACACATGAATCTGCCTTATACCGAGTCAGGCCCCTGGTCTATCAAGGGTGGTCTTGCCCTCTCTGCTGGGAAGGGGTTTTCCGGAGTCTCAGGCAAAGATTTTCCACGTCACGGCTTTTGAGTGGAAATGCCCATGGTTGAACGTGGGACCATCTTTCTACAAATCACATGTTCTGCCACTGAGACAAAGCCCCTATCCTGAGCTATAAAAAAATGCAGGGCTTTTTTTCTGGGAAAAGAGGTGGTGGAACTCCGTGGGTTGCCCTTGGAGAAAATAGTCACATGGCTGGTGGCCCTACCCCCTGATCTCCAGACAGAGGGGAGTTTAGATTGCCCTCCGCGCCAGTGCCAGCGCGGAGGGCAATCTAAACTCCTCTCTGTCTGGAGATCAGGGGGCGGGGCCACCAGCCACGTGACCATTTTCAAGAGGTTCCGGAACTCCGTTCCACCACATTCCTGCTGAAAAAAAGCCCTGAGAAAATGGAACCTCTGGGGACAAACAACAGAGGACGACTCTCCTTCGCGTCAGAACGTCCAGTAGAATGCAAAAATAATGCATGGACTGGAAGAGGGCCCCAACCAACTCAGTACGTCCTACTGCTCAGCTAAAGGGGGGGGATAACTCTTTGAAAAGCCTTCAGCATTCGCTGATGGCTCCATCATTAGCTGAATGGAGGATACAACCTAGTATTGTCATTTGTTCATTGCTGGGCAGTTGAAAGTTCTTCAGTGACTCAAAGAAAGGAACAATGAATTGTTATCTGGCTCCTCCTGGGTTATTTTGCAGCAGCTTCCCCAAAGGGGCAATTTTTGATTCCTCTCTAAAATGGCAGCTCGTCTTTCTTCTGCAGAAGGCCAAACCAGACATGGCCTAGGAGTTTCATACCCAGAGCTCCCAAACAATTTTTAAAGTCAGTTCTCAAGTGTATAGGGGTAACAGGGCACACTTGAGAAATGAGTTTTTAGAACCGGAGGAGCTAGCCGTGACAGTCTATATAGCTGCAAAATAGTAGAGTCCAGTAGCACATTTAAGTCTAACCAACTTTATTGTACCATAAGCTTTTGAGACCCAGTGATTTTTAGAAAAATCACGGGGAGCTCCAATTATGGAACATCAAGCACATATCTGCTATGCCCATATGCGGACTCCCAATATTTGTTTAAATAGCCTGCTCCTGGACTATTTTAATGACTTTTAAAAAAAATTATTATTGATTTTATGGTTTTGTGACTTTTAATGTATTTTTAATGTTGTTAGCCGCCCTGAGCCCATCTGTGGGGAGAGTGGGGTATAAATCAAATCAAATCAATAAATAAAATAATAATTTAATTTCTCCCAGAAATCATACCCGGAGCACCTGACTGGCTTGCAGGTGGAAATAAAAATTTGAATTGGGTGGCTCTGAGCCTACATCGTTAAAGCACTGGGGGTTGGACTAGATGGTCTGTATGGCCCCTTCCGACTCTATGATTCTATGTTCTCAGAGGGTGCTGCTGACCCACCCAGTTAGATTCAGAGCTGCGAGGGATGGAGCATGGCTTGGCTACCGTCTTTTTGCACTGAGGCTCCATGCCCCAGAACGGACGACTTTCCATGGAAAAATCGGCTGCCCCTTTTGTTGAAACTCTTCCTTTGCATGCTGAGAGTACAATTTTAAAAGGCAAATGAGCCAGTCGCAGCCCGCTACGAGTCTGTTCTCCATCTGGCAGATAGGAAAAGACACTAAAATCCAGAGAGTTGAACCAGAGTCGATCGCCCACATCTGTCCCTGCCATTCTCACAAGCCCTGCCCAGAAGACGAGAGGGAAGATGCATTTCAAACAAATGGGCTTGCGTGCATTCATTTTGCACACACGCCAAGACGGATCTATTTGGGAAGCCTTCACAACAGCGACCCTGCTAAACCTGAGTATTCACAACAAGCTGCATTTGAACTGTGGATAATGAGGTTTTCGGCAATAGACTGCCAAGCACAGAAGGTAGTTCTCAGCTGCAGCAATGTGCATCAGAAGGACCCCCAAGGCTGGCGCCACCATTGAGGTGGTGAGGTGGGCGCCGTGGGCACTGCAGGGCCAGAGGGGGTGCCAGAGGGGGTACCGGGGGTGGAGGCGCGTGCCATGGAGCTGGTGTGCCTGGCCCATGGCTGCTGCTGCAGCTGGCCAGCCCCGCGCTGCTACTGCCACCACTGCCACATGCTCCCAGCTGGGTATAGCAGCCAAGGGCCAAGCACAGCAGGTGGCCGGGGCAGCGTGCGGAGCACGGGCAGTCTCCTCACGCTGCCCCACCCACACGCTGACCAATGGGCCCAGCTTTGCTGTGAGATGACATCATCACGTGATGATGTCATCACTCAGTCCAGGGGTGAACGCATGCTGTCCGTGTGAACATGGCAGGGTGGCCGCAGGTGCCAGAAACCCCGGCGCCAGCGGTGACGACCCCACAAACATCACTGGAACTAGGCTTGGGGGCTGAAAGCTGGTTAACTCCAGGAGCTACGGATTGTCATGGAATTTTTGATAAGATGCTGTTTTGCAGACAGGGCCTTTTTTCTGAGAAAAGAGGTGGTGGAACTCAGTGGTGGAGCTCAGGACCGCACAATGGGTCAGCTGGAACAAGGGGGGGGGGTTGAAAGTTTAAATCGCCCTCGGCAAAAATGGTCACATGGCTGGCGGCCCCGCCCCCTGATCTCCAGACAGAGGGGAGTTTAGATTGCCCTCCGCACTGCTCCAGCAGCGTGGAGGGCAATCTCAACTCCCCTCTGCCTGGAGATCAGGGGGCGGGGCCGCCAGCCATGTGAACATTTTCAAGAGGTGCTGGAACTCTGTTCCACCACGTTCCAGCTGGAAAAAAGCCCTGTTTGCAGGTATCTAATGCCTTAATGGCTGGAAAAGATAGAACAGAACAGACACAGATGCTGGAAAATGTTCTCTTTCAAAAGCCTATTTTTCTTCAAGCTGAGTAAAATTATCCCAAAATCAAAACTTTGGGAGAAAAGATCAGATATATAATTGGCTTGATAATTAATTGTACCTTGACTTTTGTTGACCATTTGGCTTGGCTATTCAAAAGGCATTAACACCAAATAAATACACACATCTAGTATGAAACTCATTAACTGGGACCAAATAACTGACCACCAGAGAGACAGTTGCCCCCCCCCCCAAGATCTGCAACTGATCAAAATACCAAAACAGAGCAAATGAAGACACTGAAGAACTGGGAAACCACGAATAGAGACATTGTAATACACGCTATCATCCGCTTTATATACTTTGTATTGGATAAATTTTTCACTCTACCATGAGGGGGAAACACACAGCAGAAATAAGTAGCACAAAGCCCATTTGTACACAAGAGATCAAAACTTAAGTTCTGGAGCACTGCTCCAGAAGCAATGACACCACTTCCGGTTGGTGCCAGAAGTGACATTGCGCAGTGGAGCAACACCAGCATGCCCCCCCCTCAGATATTTTCCTTCCAATAGCCTGTGAAGAGCTAGCAGGAGGGGAGCTCCCTACTAGGAATTCAATTCCTAGGCGCACGGTGCCAGTTTCCAATCAGGAATTGATGTGCAAGGGGAAGGGTTTCATCCTCTCCTTCCCTGCCAGTTTCCTGACCCGAGACAGCCCTGGGGTCCAAGTGTCTGCAATCTTGGGGACTTCACCTGTACTGATTTCACCATATATTGGAACAAACAGCTCTCCCCTGGAGCTGTTTCAGGTTGGGGAAATGATGCAGCGGGGAGGCATAACCCCTCTCTTCCTGCTCAGCACAGTCCCGATCTGAATCCGTCCTGATCTGATTTAGTCCCAATCTGAATCCGTCCTGATCTGATTTAGTCCCAATCTGAATCAGTCCTGATCTGATTTAGTCCCAATCTGAATCCGTCCTGATCTGATTTAGTCCCAATCTGAATCCGTCCTGATCTGAATCAATCTCGATCTGAATCAGACTAGATCTAAATCAGTCTCGATCTAAATCAGTCCTGATCTGAATCAATCTCGATCTGAATCAGACCAGATCTAAATCAGTTCTGATCTGAATCAGACCGGATCTAAATCAGTCCCAATCTGAATCAGTCCCAATCAGAATCAGACCGGATCTAAATCAGTCCTGATCTGAATCAGTTCTGAGCTGAATCAATCCCAATCTGATTCAGTCCTGATCTGAATCCGTCCTCATCTGAATCAATCTCGATCAGAATCAGACCAGATCTAAATCAGTCCTGATCTGAATCAGTCCTGATCTGAACCAGACTAGATCTGAATGAGACCAGATCTAAATCAGTTCTGATCTGAATCAGGTCCACATGTACCTGGATAGCACCTGAGTTCCCAGCTTGGAACTCCAGGCACATCTCTGATCACAGGCAGACCCAGCAAGGACCTGGAGAGAGTGTAAGATGTAGTTCGGCCCTTGGCCTCCTCTTAGTTTATCAGCTGGGAACTAACATTGATTGATCTAGGCACCTGACCTTCATCTAATCATCAGTGGGTCACTGGAATGAAACCCAGTTCCCTGTCATCAAAAGCGGCTTCTCGCATGGCAGGATGGGTCAGCTAACAAAGAAAGCAATAAGTTCTTTTTGGAACTTTAATTTTCTATTTAATGGATTGCAGGGCAGCTGATTTCCTCCTTGGGCTGGAGGACAGCATCACACTTAGCAGAGCATAGCAGCAAGGTACAAATCGGCGATGGTGGCAATTACGGTTGCTGTCAGCGGAAGAAATATATTTTGCCTTCATTGCCTTCTCTCTTTTTTGTTTTTCCTATTTAGACTTGATTATGTCAAACACAAATTAGATTTATTCGATCACTGTTAAGGGGTTACATAACCTCTGTAAGTAAAGAAATGTGGCCCATCTTTTTTTACATAATACATTTTATTTAAAAGAACTTTTCCATAATAATAAAAAGTCACCATAGGTGGGGAAAAAGGAAAAAAAGAAAAAGAATATCTACCAAAAAAAGAAAAAGAGAAAATAAAAGAAATTAGGAATAGTTACCAATTTTCTCTGTGAAAAGATATGTAGATATTACGCAATATACCCTAACTCCAAATTTACCCTCATCATCAATATTATATCTTAACTCCAAATTAGTCCTGGATGATTAGTCCGCCCCCTCTAAAAAAATTTCTCATCCTCTTTACCATCAGTCACAAAAACCATCAGTTCATTTCTTGCTGTTTCTCACAAAAAGTCTATAACAGGCTTCCAGGTAACAATATATTCATCCAGTGATTTTTCCCTAATCAAAGATTAGAAATGTAGCCCATCTTCTGAAAACCTTAAAACTGCCATTCCAGAAATACATTCCTTCAGAAAATAAATAAGAGATTTCTGGAGAAAATGTTTCAAATATGTATGTATGTGCCTGTCTGTCTGGTCTTGACTGCAATTAAAGAAAAATTAAACTTCATTTGTAAAGAAACCTTCAAGGATAACTTTTTCTAAAAAATATAATGCAATATGCTCGACCCACCCTAAAACTATAGCTTTAGCTAACTACAGTCCAACTTCTCTTTTGAGGCACTTTTCTTCCTTCTAGGCTCCCTTTCAGAACTGGATTTAACTGAGAGAAAGGCAACATTTGGGGAAGAGAATGTGGGGGGCTAAGACGTGAACAACCAACAGTACAGAAATGAGAGCTTTCCTATGTGAAGGTGACTTTTATTTGCACAGTCTGTGGACATAAAGAATAGGTCAAGGAGAGAAATTTCCACTGGATCACGCCTCCAGTGCTTGAAGTTACGAGAAGATGAGGAACACTGTGTGTATTTTATTTATTTTTAATTCAATTTTATACCACTTCTCTTCCATTAAGATCTTGTAGTGGTAGTGTGGGTATAGTGGTGTCAGACTGTGGCTAAATAAGGCTCTCACTACAGGGTTCCCTTTAGAAGCAAACACAAGTCCATTGTTTGAAAAAGGAAACTTTACTGCAGAAAAGGTCCATTATAGTCCACTGTCCTGAATAGGAGACTCAGGATGGTACATGATCATTGTTACCAATGAAGAGCAAGCATAAGGTACAGAGTAACAATACCCATCTGGATTAGCCTCCCCCCCACAGTTCTCAAAACAACATCTCTCAGTCCTGGGAAGCTGCTCTCTTCAAGGCCAATGCTTGGTGGAACGGTGTTAGACAAAACAGTCTCCTCCGGTGGGAATGCTGCCTGGGAACTGGTGCACCTGGGGAGAAAGCACTTAGACACTAGAAGCATTAGAAAATGGAGTCAGTACAGTTTAGGTATACACTGGACCTGACAAGTGGTTAGAGCACTAAACTAAAGCTGCCAAGCTTACATCCTCATTCAGCCATAGGACTTCCTGGGATACCTTGGGCCAGCCCCTGTATTTCAGCCTAGCCTACCTTACAGGACTGTTGTGAAGATCAAATTTCTGAGGGAAACCTTGAACTCCATGAGGCATTGAGCTTCTTGGAAGAAAGACAGGATAAAAGTATGACGGATAAGATTCTGCACTGTATTGTGTCCCAAGCAGATCATGAGAGGGAGAGCAGGAAGGGTTGCATCAGTGCTTAGTTCTCGTGGACCCTTCTTACGTGCCCAGGGTAAGGCCGATCACCACTTTGGGGTCAGGAAGCAATTTTCCCCGGGCCCGTTTGCCTAGGGATCCTGATGGTGTTTTGCCATCTTCTGGGCATGGAGCAGGGGTCACTGAGTGTGTGTGTGGGGAAGAGGAGGTAGTTGTGAATTTCCTGCATTGTGCAGGGGGGTTGGACTAGATGACCCTGGATCTCCCTTCCAACCCTTCAGTTCTATGATTCCTCTCAAGTACTGATCTTCCATCCTTAAAAATGTCAAGATGCAGCTGCTTTGCAGAATTAAACTGGTATAACTGCCATTGCCTTTCCCCAGACAGCCGTCGTTCTGTGAGGAGGGGCCTGGATCGTCGGCAATTAGTTCTCATCATTCTTTCCTACCTACAGTTAGCAGGATTTTTTGAGGGAAGGCTTGACAATTAAACAGAGAGAAAAGGTGCACACTTATGGTGCAGATGAGGCCTGGCACAGAGATGCAGCCCGTCCCAATTTTCAGTGCCTGTCCCTTAATACAGTCATTTTTCATCCAGGGGTGATCTAACTCTAGGTAGCGATCAGCGCTTATTAAACTTAATTTGCCGCTTAACAAGCTCCTCGATGGCCTTATGAAGCATTCAGATTCCAGCCTGCTGCGATGCTTGAAAACAGAATCCTCTCAGAGCTCTACGCCGGTTTCGTCCAAATTAGTTCATTATTCCAAGAGACTTTTGCCCTCTGGAAAGACGGCAGAGGAGTGTGACAAGAGAACGGTGTGAATCCAGGGGCAGGGGAAGTTGGCGACAAGATCGCAAGGGGGTGAAAGGACACTTCTCGTTCAGCTCTGACTTCTTCCGTGTTCCCGTCGAGGTGACAGAAATGTCTCGCCCTCCATCAGATCCAGCTAACAGCCACGTTAAGCAGAGCTATTCCAGTCTAAGCCACGCACTAACAGTCGCATGGAAGTCCTGCTAACATTGCAATCCAACAAGAACAAATATGTTAAGCTGGGGTAGGTGTTCTTTTGGGGCACGTTTCCAGAGATCAAGATTGTTTTCCTGTAGAAACAGCTTTTTGGATTTGACCGGGGCAGTCCGCCTGAACCTGTCCACCGCCCCAGTCTATCCTACTATATAGAAGGCAAGCCATATTGGCGATGACTCACTTTTTATCTTTACGCAGGAGCTCTCGCAGGCCCCGCCACAAGGATAAAAAGTGAGTCGTCAGCAACACGGCTTGCCTCGGAGGCCCTGAGGAGGCTGCAGCTGTGGGAAGGCCCAGCGCAGCAGCGAGGCCCTCCTGAGGCCCAGGAAGGCCCAGAGCGGTGGTGCGAAGGCCTGGTGTGGTGGTGCAGCCCTCCTGAAGCCGTTTTCTATAGCCTGTTGTTTACACAGTGGGCTTGATTGCTAGTGAACATATAAAGCTGCTTTTCATGGAGTCAGGCCATTGGTCCATCCAGCTTGGCATTGCCTGCTGTAATTGGCTGCACTTTTCCAATGTTCAAGATCACGAAAAGTCTTTAGCCAAATAAATTACCTGGTGATGCAGTACAGACTCTGACCCAGTGTCTGACTACTGTAGTCAAGTTGCTAAAGGTAAACAAGCTGAAACGGAGTCCTGACAAGATGGAGGAAAGGTTGGTTGGGAAGGCCGAAGGCCTGAAGGACGCAATGCTCCTCACTTTTGATGGGGTCCAGTTGAGCCCGGGGATGATTCTGGGTCCCCTTTTATTGCTAGAGAAGCCAGCTGATGCAGCTGCATAAAATGCATACTATCAACTCCGTTTATGGACCTCCACCTTGACTTGGCTGGCCTTGCCGCATGGATCCCTGCTATGTCTACAGCAAGGCTGGACTACTGTAATGCACTCTACAAGGGTCTGCCCTTCAAGACAACTCAGAGAAACTACAGTTGGTACAGAATGCTGCGGCCCTGCTACAACCGGGCTCTAAGCTGAATCTTTGCATCGCTCTCCTTCCTTCTGCAGATGCTCCATTCGTCGTCAATCAGTTACTAGGTTCAGTTCAGGATTCTGGATATCAGCTACAAAGCCTTTCATGACCTTGGACCCACATACTGGATGTACCACCTCTCTTGCTACGTTCTACCAGGATAGCTGTCCTCATCTCAGCAAAGGCTTCTGAAGGTGCCACCATACAAACAGGTGAAGTCGGTGACCACCAGCTTACATGACCTCTCTGTGGTGGCCCCCACTCTATGGAACGGCATGCATGAGGCGACCAGGAGGGTCCACACACTTGTGTTGTTTCACAGAATGTGCAAAATATCATTGTTCAAGAGGTCATTCTTTTAAAGGGAGAATGCTAGTAAAATGGATCCATTCAGGATAACTTCTGTAAGGAATAAACTCTTCTTTAGACAACAATTCTTCCATGGCCAGCCCGATTGCATTATTTTGCTTTATTATAAAACTTCTTGTTAGACTGAATTGTTTTATGTAAGGGATGAACATTACCCACATTGAGTGTTTCGTTGCCTTAGACAGTTTTTGTTTGCTTTTGTTGTTTTTCCAAATTTTCAAGCCCAGTCGCGTTGCGTTATTTTGTTCAAGAATCTTTGCCATTAGACAGTATTGTTTTATCATATTTTGTATTCAGCTTGTTGATTGACTGAATAAACTCCCATGCCAGTAATCTGCCATGCCCTGTTGCATTAAGTTCTTATCATATTTGTAATCCACCTTGAGTCCCGTTGAGAAAGGTGGACTATACATGAAACTAATTATAACAACACTTTCAATCTGGGATTTTTTTTTAACTGGACATGCCAGGAAGTAAGCAAGGGACCTCAGGTGAAGTGATAATTCCACTCTTCTCTGAACTGGATTTCTGTGTCCAGCGCTGGGTGCTGCAATTTAAGAAAGATGTAGACAACGTAGAGTGGGTTTGGAAGAGGACAGCCAAGATGGTCAGAGGTCTAGAAAACAAGGGGTGGAAATACATGTAACTAAGTACCTAGTGATGCTAAAGGGAATCTCATTTCACACGTCCCCCTCTCCGACTTTCCATGCACTCGCTCGAACAGTCACACTTCAATTTGCTCCACATGAGTACATTCATCCGTCCAACATCAGTTCCTCTTCAGTTGCTAAAAGTATCCCCGTTTCCCCCACCTCCCACATCCATTCATTGAAATGCAGATCTTGACTCTCAGACCTTAAAGAAATGCCAATTGGCAAGTCAAAGGAGCCAACAGAACTTGTTCTCCCAGCAAAAACAGAGCAGAATTGGCGCTTTGTCCTCCAGACTCGCTAGTAGATGCAATTACACAAAGGGAGCTCCCATGAAAGCGGCACGGACGTGCGTCGAGCAAGAGCAGCCTGCATGTGAATTGAGGATGACGCATAAAATCTTACGTTTGGATGCAGGGATGCCAAGGTGTTTAATAGTTACAAAGCATTGTAAAAAAAATAGCATCATAGAATCGTGGGATTAGAAGGGACCTCTAGGGTCATCTAGTCCAACCCCCTGCACAATGAAGGAAATTCACTACCTCTCCCACACACCCCAAGTGACCCCTGCTCCATGCCCAGAAGATGGCAAAACACCTCCAGAATCTCTAGCCAAACTGTCCTGGGGAAAATTGCTTCCTGACCCCAAGGTAGCGATCAGCATTACCCTGGGTGCATAAGAAGGGGTCACGAGAACTAAGCACTGATATAACCTGCCCTCCCTCTCATGATCTGCCCAGGTTCACAGACTCAGCATTGCTGTCTGCTTAAAAACCTCCAAAGAAAGAGAGCCCACCACCTCCCGAGGAAGACTGTTCCACCGAGGGACCGCTCAGATAAAACCAATTAAGACCAAAACTAAAATACATATGTAAAAACACAGAAAGGGCATTGAAAACAGGGCAGGAAGGAGGGCTCACTGGTAGATCGTGTCATTCAAAAACTCAAAGTGTGGCCGTACGGCACAGGGCAGACTTGTCCTCTGCATCTCCCAAGGTCAATGCTAGAGAGAACAGGCTCGTTACAAAAGGGGAGATTCCAGATGAGCAGTAGGAGAGACTTCGGAAGAGTGGTTCAACCGTGGAACCAGTTTGCTCAAAGGGTGGTGCGCCCTCCCTCGCTGGAAGTCTTCGAGCAAAGCCGCCATCCGTCAGGAATGCTCCAGCTTTAGAGCTCCTGCAATGAAGACGGGACTGGCCTAGGTGGCCTGGAAGACCCCTTCCCAGGGCTTTCTTTCAGCGGGAACGCGGGGGAACGGAGTTCCGGAGCCTCTTGAAAATGGTCACATGGCTGGTGGCCCCGCCCCCTGATCTCCAGGCAGAGGGGAGCTGAGATGGCCCTCGTAGAGGGCAATCTAAACTCCCCTCTGTCTGGAGATCAGGGGGCGGGGCCACCAGCCATGTGACCATTTTCTCCTAGGGCAACCCACTGAGTTCCACCACCTCTCTTCCCAGGAAAAAAGCCCTGCTCCTTCCAAATCTAGGATTCTAGAGCACTGATCCTCCTTGCCAGCTCAGCTCCAAGCTGGTGGACTCTGCCATTGCTCCACCCACAGACCTGACCCAGACTCGGCCCCCCTGGCCAAGAGAGCGTTTCCTTCAGCCCCCACCTGGATACCCCCATGTTTTATTTTTAAAGTGTTGGCACCCCACATTCTGGCAAGACTGAATTGAAATGAATCGTGGCACGATTGCTGGCCCAGTCATGCTCTAACTCACCAGCCGGAATGTTCCTTTTTCGACATCTGATTAATTCTAAGCCAGTGCCCAGTTCATCAGCTGTCACTGGGATTTTATGGGGAAATTAGCCATTTGAGTGGCTGTATATCTGCAGAGAGATGAAAAGAAGCTGCCTGGTGCATTATTGGACAGCATGAATCCTTACAGGCTCGGGAGAGAAACAGGAATATAAAGTCAGAAATCAGTCTGCCGTGCAGATTTGCCAGAAATATGATGCCATTAATTTGATGTAGCACATCCTCTCCGTCTGCTGCCCTGTGGGAAGGAGAATTGGCATTGCTGTTGTTCCGGGAATGCCTCAGAACTGGAGCCCTCAGAAATGCCAGGGGTTCTCCTCTCCTGGACAGTTCGGGAAAACGCTACGCAGGCACGAGCAAACAAAACAAAAGTTTGCTTCCTGGTGTTAAATGTGGTCCTTTTTCAATGTTTATGCTAAATTGTACTGGATGTGCAGGCATACACTGGTTGCAGCTGGTATTGTCCACATGAGAGCCTTTACCCTGGGTCTCTCTATATGAGACATATGAAACGTGAAGAACGTGTTGGGAGAGGCAATGTTAGCCGGGAAGGGTAGTTTAAAAAGACAGAGCTAACGGCAGGGCAAAGGCTTTGCTATATATTGGAACTGTGTGAAGGGGCTGTGACATGCCAGAAGGGAAACTTCAGTTCATTAGAACCTCTCCAGGTCCAAGCCCGGCTCTGGAAGGCAGCTCCTGCCCATTTCCATTCCTCGCTGCCCTCTGGTTGCCATCCCACCCAGTTTTAGACTGGAGAGGTGAAATTGGCAGTTTTCAAGGCTGGAAATTGGCAGTTTTCAAGAAGAGGCTGGATGAATACTTGTCAGAGATGCTTTAGGCTGATCCTGCACTGGGCAGGGGGTTGGACAAGATGGTCTGTATGGCCCCTTCCAACTCTATGATTCTATGATTCTATGATTCTATGATTGACAGAGCCTTTGGGGTGGCGAAGATGAATTTAACAAACTTTCTGAGGAGCGATTTCTGCAGGCTGTGTCTTTTTAAACTACGCTTCCCAGCTAACATTGCGTCCCCATACACTTGACGAACATGCACTGAGGCATCTCGTGTAGAGAGACTCTCCTGTTTGATCTTTAGATTCTTACTCTGAACTTTCCCAAACCAGTGATGCTTGATCATTCAAGTAGCCTGTCAGCTTTTGAGAACCACAGCTCTCTTCATCAGATGCATCTGATGAAGAGAACTGTGGTTCTCAAAAGCTGACAATGCATGTGACAAAGAGAGCTGTGGTTCTCAAAAGCTGATGATACATCTGATGAAGAGAGCTGTGGTTCTCAAAAGCTGATGATGCATCTGATGAAGAGAGCTGTGGTTCTCAAAAGCTGATGATGCATCTGATGAAGAGAGCTGTGGTTCTCAAAAGCTGACAGTGTATCTGACGAAGAGAGCTGTGGTTCTCAAAAGCTGATGATGCATCTGACGAAGAGAGCTCTAGCTCCCAAAAGCTGACAATGCATCTGACGAAGAGAGCTCTAGCTCCCAAAAGCTGACAATGCATATGACGAAGAGAGCTGTGGTTCTCGAAAGCTGACGGCGCATCTGATGAAGAGAGCTGAGGCTCCTGAAAGCATCAAGCACACATTTAATTTCTGGGAGAAATTAAATGTGTGTTTGATGTTCCATAACTGGAGCTCCCAGTGATTTTTAGAGTTTCAAACACAGAGGCAAATGGGTTTGCATGCATTCATTTTGCACACATGATGGCATCTGAGAAAGAGCTGTGGTTCTCAAAAGCTTATGCTACAATAAAGTTGGCTAGTCTTAAAGGTGCTCCTGGACACTTTACTATTTTGCTACTACAGACTAACACAGCTAATTCCTCTGGATCAATAACTTCAGCTGTTGCCTAACCACAGGCAGTTTGGACATCAGTGCTGGCTCTTCTCTCTGGCACCGGCAGGGCTGGCATTTGTGTTCTGACCATAACTGGGCAGTACTGCTGGCAAACCACTTTGAGGCGGTCCAGCCGCAGTCAGGGGTTCAACACCCCTGGGCTCGTGAGAGCAGCCTGCACAGTCAAAGAAGTGGCAGCATCCCGGCTGGCCCTGGTTGAACTCTGGCAGAGGAAAACCAGGCCCCCCTCGAAGGTTGCCAAGGTAGCTTTAAATGGTTTGTTCCTTTAAGATAAATTGAATTTGACACTCCTATTATGGTGGATTAGCAGGGACCGTCGATGTGAACGGGCACTTGTCATTTCAATGATGTCTCATTTACTTGAGGGCCGCAGTTCTCGGAGGCCTCGGAATTGATTCGGTTTCCTAACAAGGGTTTTAAATACATCGATGACACCGAGCCAGTTTTGAAAGATGGAGAGTGTTAAAAATAATGGTCACGGGAGGGGGCTGGAGCCCAGGTTTTATGGCCTGTTCGAACAGGTCCTAATGAACAATGAAATTTTACCTGTGTGCTTTACAGGACAAATAACGATGATCACCAGCAAGGCCAGATGCCAAACAAGTAGGACTAGTTTGGGGGCACAAAGGAAGGGTGCTGGGACCAAACCCTGCCCAGAATGACCTTCATCACAGGTGTGAGGGACAGAAGGCCACCACTTGCCCACCGTTGCAAGCAGTCTCCCACCCCCTCCCTAACTATGGAGCAGCAGGGAAATGGGGGGGCAGGGGCACAACTCCTGTGACATTACTTCCGGTTGAGTAACCAGAAATAGCATCACTGCACCTGTGAAACTCTAGGAATTTCCCAAATCTCTATGGTATTTTACAGTAGCGATTTGGAGAATTCCTAGAGTGTTGGAGATGCAGCAACGTCATTTCTGGGTGCCGCACTGTTCGTTCATTCGTTCGTTTGTTCACTTGTTCGTTCGTTAGGCAGGCAGGCGGATTACGTCATTCTGCTGTCTTCCATTTTATCCTGTGTAGAGACATAGATATCCAGATAGACGGGTGGGCTAGGGTTGCCAGGCCAGCACTGGGAACCCCCAGAAGACACAGAGGGGCAGAATCCGGACCATCTCTGTCATGCCAACCTCATGATGTCACTTCCAGCACGAACCCAGAAGTGACATCCCTGTGTCAGGGCGACACTGTCGCGTTTCAGGTAAGTCTTAGAGCATCAGCTTGATGCATCGATGTCACTTCCAGGATCGTGCCAGAAGTGATGCCGTAGCTTTGGCACAACACCAGTTCCCTGCCCCCCCCCATTTCCCCTCCTGCAGCAGCAGGAGTGGGGGAACCCGGGACAAGGGATCTCCCACGGTAGCAGGAGACCTGGCTGCCCTAGGGTGTTTGGACTTCCAGGCTGAACACCTGCTTTCCTGACTGGTGCCCATTGCAAGGTGGGAGAAAGGACTAGCAATTCAAAGAGCGGTGCTAAGGGCTTTCAGGGCCCTTCCCCAACGTTTGCAGTCTGCTGTCCGGTCATGCCTCCATCAGGGCTACGGCAACCCTTGGAGCTTCTGTCTGGGTATCACATTCTTCCCAGAAGCTCTGGCCAGTATGCCTGGCTCTCTCGCCCTGCATTTTATCCTCACATCAACCCTGTAAGGTCAATCAAGGTGCCAGAGAGCAGCTGGCCCAAGCTCACCAGGGGAGCTTTATTGCTGAGCAGAGATTTGAACCCAGGCCGCGTTCCGTTCCACCACCCTGGCTTCCCTGTGCCAGCAACAGCCTCCTCCTGTAACGGCCCCTGTTTGTCTTTGACCAGCCCCGTGAGACGTGCGAGGAGCAGCTTCCATTCTCCTGGCCAACTCCATGAATCTCCTGCAAATAAGCTTTTAGCAGCTGTAAACTATCGTTATCGTTTTAATACGCTGCCGGCTGGTCCTGGAAAGCCTCCAAGGCTTGAGTGTGTTTTTATGAACACCTTGGCCTTCCTCCTCTCGCCGAGCGCTTGGAGCCTGCTCGGGATTCCAAAGAGGGCCAGGAGGCACGCTGAGTGAGTGGGCTCACCGTTCCAAAGGTCTTTGGCAAAGTCCTCCGTCAAGGGAGATGAAGCCAAGGCCGGCTCAAAGCACCTGTTGCGTCACCTCCCAAATAAGGTCCAGCTATTGTCTCCTCCCACACAACCACCAGCTCGATTCGAGGCTAAACCTTTATTGGGGTGGGGGCACCACAGTTTCAATATAGTCATTAATGACCTCGAAAGGGGATACAGGGTGGCAAAGTTTGCAGATGATCGTAAATGATTTAAGAGTCTTAATTGTAAAGTACTCCACTCATTCATAAATACAGCAAATGTAATCTTCAAAAAAAGAAGAAATGATATCTGGAATTCAGACTGATCACTCTTATTGGTATCTGAAAGGTGCTTTGACTCTTCGAGGTTTACACCCTGAAAGTCTTGTTGGTCTCTCAGGTGCCACTGGACCCAAATCCCCCCACTCTCATGACCTATCCATAAATGAGGGTCTTCATAGCATAGAGCTGAAGGTCTTTTCAGTTACGAGTATCTCTGGGTACCAGCAGAGAAAGTGCAGGTTCGCACTGGGGGAAAGAAACGGGCATCGTCCATGGTTGCAGGTCTGGTAGCAGGGTTGCCAGCTCCAGGTTGGGAAATTCCTGGAGATTTGGAGGTGGAGCCTGGAGAGGCCAGGGTTTGGGGGCGCTCAGGGGGCATAATGCCGTACAGACCACCCTCCAAAGCAGCCATTTTCTCCAAGGAAACTGTCATCTGGAGATCAGTTGTAATTCCAGGAGATCTCCAGGGGCCCTCTTGGAGATTAGCTAACCCTACCTGGTAGCCATTGTAAACCTAACTTTGAACTAAACCCTTACAGAGGATGTGTATAAACAGCATATTCTTCCCTTGTACAAGGACACCATTCCATGCCAAGAACAAAGAGCACAGCTAAAGGGGAATTCAAGCACTGCAAATCCCCCTTGGTTTTCAGGACGATCAGATATGTGTGTGGGGAATGCTGTTTTCCTCAGTCATATGCGGTCCCAATCATGACCGAGAAACATGACCCCCCCCCCCGTTGCATGTCTGACAGAACCCCCTCATGGACTTTGTCATGTGTAAATGGACCTTAAAGAAAAGGGTCTGATTGCATTGTGAACTGCCCCCTCAAACGTGCTTCAGGAACACGAAAAAGCTCAGGTTATATTTATTCTATGATTCTGTGATTTATGGAGGGGCAGGGAAACCTGCTACTGTATATTAAAATTGGGTTGATTGTTTTCCTTGTTTAACAAGGCACAGAGACTCTCCTAAAGTGCAGAAAGACAATCCATGCATGAAATAAATAGTGAGATCGTGGTCAGAGTCCCTTGTGGGCTTTTTGCGGTCTGAAAACGATGGCAGGTGGCCCTGCACTCTCAGACTACCTTCAGAAGACCCTTTCTCAGGAGCAGGCTGACCTCATGTTGACATGGACGTAAATCCAGCATGCTCCCTCGAGGTGAGGCCGCTTGCTTCCTTCAGAGCTTTGAGTCAGCTGCCAGCTCTCGCCCTCCTCCAGGTGTGATGTATTTTATTTCAGAGAAAGAAAAGATGAATGGAGTGGGGAATCGATGGTCCTCCCATAATTCTTAAAACTGGCTTCCCCACTGAACGTTCCAAGAGAAATATGAAAGTCTGCTCGACTCAGTCCGTTTAGGAAGCCCCCTTCTCCCTTCCCTCCCACCCCAGGCGAGTTCATCACTATTGACAGCAACATCAAGTAACAACTTGCACATATGAAAAAACCCTGATTGATCGCAGACCAAAGACTTTAAAAAGAGCTTTCCTATCACCCGGCTCCAGGGATGGATTGACCGGGAAGCGGACTAAGCAAGCGCCTAATTTGAGAGACCCTGGAAATCTTTGAAGATCAAAATTGTCATGTATGCAAGCATCCATGCCATTGTTATGTTCTGCATCTTACACTACATCTTAAACTCATACTGACATAATGCCAAAGTTAAATACTGTATCCTGTGCATTTTATATAAGTCAACTGAGGGTGTCTAGACTGCTAGTAATAATTTCCAGAGGAGCCAGTAGCCTCTTTGTTATCGCTAAGAAATATGCACTTTCACTTCTGAGTGTCCTTGGGACGGAGCTGCAGCTGTGCACTGAAATGTATCTTTTTCACAGATGGGAATGATTCCACTCTGTACTTTGTCTAGACTAAACTACTCTGTTCCCATGTCACTTTTTGAGGTTTCACGCCTGAATGCAAATGGGCCAGAGGGCAGGAGAACGTCCCCTATAATCAGTAGTCCTATTGTTTGAATAATCACTTCTTCCAACTTCTATCTACGAGTGCACACCTGAACTGAATAGATCTCTGAATAAAGTTTCTTCAACCAATGCACCTGCGTGCTTGCTGTGAGGGGCTTGGGAATCTAACTGCCAGGGACTGCCACCCTAGGACTGACAAAAATATCAGCCCTGTGCAAAGATACAGCGGAGGCAAATCCTCCTAAGCACCTGCTTAAGTCTCTTCTTCTAAAATTAAAGGGACTTAACCAGTGCTTAAACTGGCCACATCAGATTAATAACAATAAAAATAATCAAGATGGGTAGCTGTGTTAGTCTGTCTATTGCAGTGGGGAAAAGCTAAAGTCCAGTAGCACCTATAAGACTAACAAAATTTGCAGTAGGGTATGAGCTTTCGTGAGTCATGGCTCACTTCTTCAGGTATCTGAAAGCTCATACCTTACCAATAATTTCGTTTGTCTCAGAGGTGCTACTGGACTCTTGCTCTTTTCCAGTAACGATAATAGAAGAGACGTCCTTATACAGCAGGAATGGCTGTTGTTGAACACTAGAGATGCTGAGGTTTTGCTAGCACTAAGCCTGTTGAATGGTTGCTCAGGCAGGGCTGATTTAATAATAATAATATAATAATAACATTCGATTTATATACCGCCCCTCAGGATGACTTAATGCCCACTCAGAGCGGTTTCCAAAGTATGTCAAAGGTCACTCAGCTGGCTTCAAGTGGAGGAGTGGGGAATCAAACCTGGCTCTCCAGATGAGAGTCCTGCCGCTCTTAACCACTACACCAAACTGGCTCTCAGGTTGCAGTGGCTGGGCAGAGAGTGCTCAGCCCCCCACCCACCTACTAGGCTCCCCATCTTGCCCTCCCACCCCCGTGCCCCCACCTGTGCATCCTTCTTTTGCCCACTTGCAAGTTGCCCTTCCACCCGCAGTCATGGCTGCCCACACTGCCTGCACATCCCTTCCCAGTGGTGCTGGGTGGTGGATGCAGTAGGAGCGCCACTGCCCTGGCCCCCAGGAACGCTGATGCTTTGTGTGCCACCCGCATGCCCTTCTCCAGCAGCACTAGGCAGCGTATGCAGCTGGGAGCAGAGGAAACAAAGCACTCGCCAGCAGGCAATGGAAGGGCACGAGTGTGCAGGCATCAGAGGAGATGTGTGAGTAGGGAGTTAGCAGCCATGCGCCCCACCAGAAGCCATGGGCCCTGGCAGCTGCCCCACCTTGTCATGTGCTGACACTGAACCCGTGTTTCTGCACAACAGGAGGCAGCTTGCCTCTGTAGCTCCCAGCCTGCATCTTGCACACCTCCTGCTGAGGCACCATTAAGTTCTCCACCATCACGGCTCCTAATTCCTTAATTTATCAAGCAAGAAAGGAGAAGAAACTAAGGGCATGCATATAAAACAGGGCTCCCCAATCTTGTTGAACTTCTGAGCACTTTGGGACTGTCAAGAACAGGTAGTAGGTGCCCCCCCCCAATGGCTGCTGTGGGGTCCTTGGGCCCGTCATAAAATGTTGAGCATCTCCGAGTCACGATTCCTCCTGTGACAGAGGCAGCTCTGTCTGGATGGAGGATCTCTGCAGATGAAGAGGTGATACCTCCTGGGTCCTTCTGAAGCAACTCCTGTTCCAATAAGGTGGAGGGAAGTCACCCTCTTGCAGACCACCGGTACTAGAGCAAGCTGCTTGAATTTAGCCATTGAGCCTTGTGCTCATTTGCAAAGATAAGCTTTGCAAGACCAGAGATGCTAATGAGGTGTGCTCTGAGGTGCTTGCCAATTAATTAACATGCTCGGCAAGGTTAATTAAGGTTCCATGTGATGTGTGTAGGCAGGCTTGGAAAAAGAAAGACAGAGGAGCTCTAAGGCTTCTCTTAAAATTAGCAAAATCAAAAAGAGTCCATTAGCACCTTTAAGACTAACCAACTTTATTGTAGCATAAGCTTTCGAGAATCACAGCTCTCTTTGTCAGATGCATCTGACGAAGAGAACTGTGATTCTCGAAAGCTTATGCTACAATAAAGTTGGTTAGTCTTAAAGGTGCTAATGGACTCTTTTTGATTTTGCTACTACAGACTAACACAGCTAACTCCTCCGGATCTTAAAATTAGAAATCTCCAGGAGTGGTTTGGCAGGTGTGATTGTTCATTCACTGTGGCTGGCCTAGAATCGCCTCTGCTGGGCCAATAGCATCTTCTCTCTCTGGCCAAAGATTTTACTTTATTTATATCCCATCTTCCTCCCCAATAGGAACCCAAATTTATTGATTGATTGAATTGATTTTTAGCCTGCCCTTCCCGCAAAGAGGCTTGCCTCAGTCTCCTCCCGTCACAACAACCCTGCAAGATCTCATCCAAGATCTCCCAGCAAGCTACCATGGCACAGAGGGGACTCAAACCTGGGTTGCCATTTTACCCACAACACCACACTGGTTCCCAAGAAGGTCAGCAAGGAGCAGTGCCAGGGAAGAGCCCTCGTGAGCTGCAGCTGTATTAAATCACTTGCCACAAAAGCAGAAAGAAACGGCAGAATGCCATGTGGTGGGCGAGAATCCTGCTTTGCTTTCTGTGACCGCTACTGCCGATGCCCTCCATGAGTCCACATAGGGTTGCCAGCTCCAGGGAGAGAAATACCTGGAGATTTGGGGGGGTGGAGCTTGGGGACAGCAGGCTTTGGGGATGGGCGAATCCCAGAGTCCACTGTCCAAAGTAGCCATTTTCTCCAGGGAAACAGATCGCTGTGGCCTGGAGGTCAGTTGTCATTCCGGGAGATCTCCAGCCACCACCTGGAGATTGTTTCTCTTGCCCCATGCATCTGACAAAGAGAACTGTGATTCTTGAAAGCTTATGCTACAATAAAGTTGGTTAGTCTTAAAGGTGTTACTGGACTCTTTTTGATTTTGCTACTACAGACTAACACGGCTAACTCCTCTGCACCTGGAGATTGGCAAGCCCCAGTGCCAGTTTGCCACCTAAAAGAGCAGAGATGGAGACACCTGGTTCAGAAATGGCCAGGCTACCGCCGGGCTGCTTGATAGCAAAGTCCCAAGGAGAGAGGCCTGCCCATCACGGCTGCTTCCGACCTTGAGAAGCAGGCTGGCAAAGGCAGCCCCTCCCCTGCCCCATGAAATCCCTGGGATGCGTTCAGCAGAAAGCGTTAATTCCTTTTTCTTCTGTGCATAACTCATTCCAACAGCTAACCAGAGAAAATTGGACTTCGAGACCATTCTCCGCAGTGCGATTCTCTTTGGGCTTTGTAATAAATTAAAGGGAGCTGTAAAGGATTCCAGCCATAAAGAACGATTCCCCCGTTCCAGGACCACAGAATGGAGAACGAGGTGACTGTTCAGGTGTCCTTAAAGATACTTCCTTGGGTATCTTTATGGCCACTTCCGCGGGGCCCCAATCCTCAATGCAGTTGAGGCATGTTAGTCCCAGGTAGAGCAGCCAACCAGTGCAATCCCAAGCAGAGTTACTCCAGCCTAAGCCCACTGAAATCAATGGACATAGACTGGAGCGACTCTGCTTAGAATATCTCCTGGCTGTAGGATTGTTCCGTAGAATTTCTTTTAATTCCTCTTTGTAGATTTCTCCCTGAAAACCAGCAATCTGTTCCTATTCTTCTTTTTAGAAATTTGAGTAAAATCCATTCCTCTTTTGAGAAGAAAAAGATTCAATTCAGTCTCACAGAAGCAATGCGTTCAGTTTTGGGCACCACAATTTAAGAAGGATATAGACAAGCTGGAAGGTGTCCAGAGGAAGGCAACAAAGATGTTGGGGGGTCTGGAGACCAAGTCCTAGGAGGAAACGTTGCTCAATATGTTTAGCCTGAAGAGGACTGAGAGGTGATACACTAACCGTCTTCAAGTACTTGATGGGCTGTCATACTAAGGATGGCACAGAGTTGTTTTCTGTTGCCCCAGAAGATCGGACCAGAACCAACGGTCTGAAATTAAATCAAAAGAGTTTTCAGCTAAACATTAGGAAGAACTTCCTGACAGTGAGAGCGGTCCCTCAGTGGAACAGGCTTCCTCGGGAGGTGGTGGGCTCTCCTTCTTTGCAGGTTTTTAAGCAGAGGCTAGAAGGCCATCTGATAGCAATGCTGATTCTGTGAACCTGGGCAGATCCTGAGAGGGAGGGCAGGGAGGGTTACATCAGTGCTTGGTTCTTGTGTTCCCTTCTTACATGCCCAGGGTAAGGCCGATTGCCACCTTGGGGTCAGGAAGCAAGCAATTTCCCCCAGGCCAGTTTGGCCAGGGATCCTGACAGTGTTTTGGCATCTTCTGGGCATGGAGCAGGGCCGTCTCCACATGGCTTACCTGAAGCCGCACCATGATGCAACGTTGTGGATCGTGCCGGGGAAAACGCGAAATTTTGCCTTTTCCCTGGCACAATCTGCAATGTTGCGGCATGGCGCGGCTTCAGGTAAGCCATGTGGAGACGGCCCAGGAGTCAACTGGGGGGGGCGGCGTGTTGGGGGGAGGAGGTAGTTGTGAATTCCCTTCATTGTTTATAATACGTAACGGCTGCGGTAGGCTTACCCTGCTTACTCTGGACCTAGAACTGCAGACAGAGCTGGTTGTTTAATCACACTCCAAGAAGAAACCTCGGGGTGTGTGGAATTCTTCCAAGGAGAACAGGAGAACATAAGCGTAGCCAGGCAGCCATCAGTCCAGTGGTCCATCTAGTCCAGGGAAGCCCACCAGCAGCGCCTGCACACAACAGCCCTCCTGCAGAGGCACCTAAAAAGCAGAAGCATTCTACCTAGAGAGCCCTTCGGCCACCATAGCAAATAGATCTATCCTCCGCAAATTTGTTCAAACCCCTTTCAAATCCAGCTAAGCCAGTGGCCATCACCGCATCTTGTAGCAGTGAGTTCCACAAGACAATTCAGTGAAAGAGTACTTCTTAAGCCTGTGTACTGCTGATCAGTTTCATACAACAAGCCTGAATTGTCGTATTATGGGAGAGGGCAGCAAGTTTCTCTCCGTCCCCTTTCTCCACACCATGCAAATCTTGTAGGCCTCTATCTTGTCCGCTTAGTTCAAAGTCCCAGGGATGCTTTAGCCCCACCTCTTAAGGAAGGCACTGCAACCCTCTCAGGTCAGGGCCCTTTTCTGTACCCGTCCTGCCTCTGCAAGGCTGGTGTGTCTCCACCATCCTGGACAGAGGACTCAGCAGCTGCCCGTCCCAGACTTTGGCTAAGGAGCGGACCTGCATCTTCCTCCTCTCTTTGGGTTCCAGGCATTGGGGGAGGACATTCGGGTTTCATCAAGCACATGGCACACATTTCCCGAAGCACTGCCTGCAAAAGTTGCATTTTGTATTTTTCCTGACTTTTTAACCATTGAGAGGACCACATTGAATCAAAATAGTTTTAGAAAGACAGGCTGTATATTTTGACATAAACAGGGCTTTTTTTCAGCAGGAATGCGGTGGAACGGAGTTCCGGCACCTCTTGAAAATGGTCACATGGCGGGTACCCCCCCCCGATCGCCAGACAGAGGGGAGTTTAGATTGCCCTCCACGCCACGGAGGGCAATCTAAACTCCCCTCTGTCTGGAGATCAGGGGGTGGGGCCACCTGCCATGTGACCATTTTCATTGAGGGCGATTTAAACTTTAAAAAACTCCCCCCTTGTTCCAACTGACCCAAAGTGACATCATTATGCAGTCCTCCTGAGCTCCACCACTGAGTTCCACCACCTCTTTTCCCAGAAAAAAAGCCCTGGACATAAATAATTACAACCCACTCCAGAACCTTTGGAGGCGCAAGCCAGCCCTGTCCGAAATGGCTCTTCTCTCCAGTGCCCATTTTCTTGCCTACTGAACCTCTGCAAGAGCGTAACCGTTTCGCCTGCTCCTGGCAAAGGCCCTCCTCTGCAGGCAGCCCCCGTCTCCAGTCCCGCTTAACTGCCTTCCCTCTTTACACGGCGCATAATCAAGGGGGACAGGTCCGTGGCTCTCCTAAGTGGATTTCTATTATTCCTCATTAGGCCCTTTGTTCCAATCCTCTGCTTCCCATCTGGCTTTAAATATTTAGACGCCATGTCCGAAGCCTCTCCGCGGGGACAACTTTTGCCTCGGTTGTGTAATCCCTTCTCCAGGCATCCGATTGGGAGCTCAGGAGCAGTAATGAGGATGAATAGCGTCTCCTCTCTCTCCAGCCATCTCAGCCTCCTTCCCTTCCTTGCCCATGCTTGTTAAAAATCATAAATCAATCTGTTCTGCTGTCCGTTCCCCCACCTGCAAAAAGAGAACTTTCCTGCAAGCATCTTTGGAGCGGCTCCCTGACAGAGACGTTTGCTGGACACGCACTTTGCCCTCCATCTAGAAGCAACAAATTGGTGCCTCTGAGCTCAGATGCCTAAGAAGAAGCCGGGTAGAGATGGGCACGAACCGAAATACGAACCAAAGTTCGTCACGACAGACAGCCTGGTGCCAGTCAATCAGTTTCCTAGGCAACGGGGGTTGGGCTTTCTGCAGACCTTATGCTGACTCAGAAGTGACCTTCTGCTGACCTGGAAGTGGTGATTTCCTGACCCGGAAGTGATGTTTTCACGAACCAAAATGAACGAGTTCGTGAACCAGGGCAGGTTCGTGAAAGTTTATGGTTTGTGAAACATAACAAAGCACAAACCACATGGTTCGTTTTTTTCTGGTTCGTGCTCATGTCTAGTCTGTAGCCAGCTCCCTTCATCATCTCCTCTTGCTTCTCCCTCCTCCAAGCCTTCCCCCAGGATCTTCTCAAGGCCTGATGGTGCATAGTTGAGAACCATCCTCTGAGGAGCCTCCCTACACCCTAAGGAGCATTCCTTCAATGCAAGAGCAAGATTTGTGCCTGGTAGCCCCGTAAAGACCAACTAGATTCCCAGGGTATGAGCTTTCAAGGGTCAGACCTCCATTTGTCAGCTTTGTCTCTTGAAAGCTCATTTCCTGAAAATCTAGTTGGTCTTTAAGGTGCTACCGGGCCCAAATCTTGCTCTTCTACTGCAGGCCAACACGGTTAACTGCCTGAAACTTGCTTCAACTTAAGTGGCTCTTCCTCCAACAGAAGAAAGATCAAGATGGGTAGCTGTGTTAATTTGCCTGTAACAGTGGGAAAGAGTCCAGTAGTGCCTGTAAGATTCACAAAATTAGTGGTAGGGTATGAGCTTTCTGAGTTTTTAGGATAGGACTTTCAGTTGTTGACCTAAAAGTAGCAGTTCTCCTGCAAAGGAATTTCAAAGAGAGACTGCTGAATTGCAACCATTTATGAAGCTCAAGACAATGCATCCACCTGGACTGAATCAAGACAAAGGCTTCCTGTCTCATTACCAGTGCTGATTTCTCCACACCCACTACCCCTCTGCATACCTCACCCTAGTCAATCATGCCTACCTTTGTCAGTCACCGGCGATTATCATTCGGCTTCTGTAATCACTCCTCTCTCCAAGATATAAGAACAGATGGACTCACATTCTAGCTGTATCTGAAGAAGTGAGCTGTGCCTCACGAAAGCTCATACCCTACTGTTATGCACAAACTTGTGCCCTAGGTGTCCCTCTCGCCAATCACAATAAGAGACACACACCACGGAGTCCTGTTGAATTGAAGCAGAATAGATGGTTTAATTTAAACAATGGAGGAGCAATTTACACAGGAGTAGGTGGTCTCCTTGTGTCCAAAGCTCATCAAAGCTACAAAAGAATTGCAAAGCAATTAACACCCTCAGGTTAACTATAATAATATTACAATATTCTAATATTTGTTATCTTATTGGCTCGTAGTCTTTGACACAGGTGTCTAGGGTTGGTTTGATTGGAAGACGCAAGTCTAGGTCAGCTACGTAATTGGGGAAATTCCAAGATGTGCAGTTCCTTATCTTGTCCTTGTGCCTTTTCCCCTCGGAATGACACCTTCTGTGGGTGGAAAGGAATGTTCCCCCACTTATCGGTCTTTGCACCTGTTTCTCTCTTTCTTAGCCTTGAGAGAGAGATGATACTAAAATCGGCTGACCTAGTTTGCTACATTAATCAGTTTTTACAGAGTTTTAACATGTTTTAACATACATTCTTCTTTGGTCTTCTTGTTTCAAGTGTCATATTCTTACAGGTTGCATTACAAATACTACATTGGCTCCTGAGCATAGAAAAAGTGCAAGGCATGTAATACTGAAAGGCACAGAATTGGTATATAAAATCCCTTTCTTTAAATCCATATTCCTCACTACCGGTAATTTTGTTAGTCTTATAGATGCTACTGGACTCTTGCTCTTTTCCACTCCAACCGAAGAGGCACTGAAGTTGGAGGAAAGCTTCCAAGTTTACACTCTATGGAGTGAGATCTCACCATTTTGAGGCTATTCTTTAGCTCTTGCCCAGCACAGCCCCAAGCAAACCTTCACACAAGTAGCTTTCATTCTGAGTCCCGACGCATCCCGGGCTTCCCTTCCCAGGAAGCGCATCAACGCTGTCTTCATAAGATGGGTAACAATGAGTGAGCCTCTCCAAAGGACACCCTGACCACTGTGGTCCATCTTCTTCTCCAGCAACTCACAATGAAGCATGGTTGTTGTGGATTTCCCGGGCTGTATAGCCGTGGTCTTGGCGCTGTAGTTCCTGACGTTTCGCCAGCAGCTGTGGCTGGCATCTTCAGAGGTGTAGTACCAAAAGACAGAGATCTCTCAGTGTCACAGTGTGGAGAAGATGTATACAAGAATAAAAGAACATGAAAGACACTGCAGACTTGGCCATCCGGAAAAATCAGCAGTGGCTGAACATAGCCTAACTCAAACAGGACACAGTATCCTATTCCAGGACACCAAAATACTGGACAACACTTCCAACTACTTTGTCAGATTGCACAGGGAAGCCATTGAAATTCATAAGCATAAGCACAATTTCAACAGGAAAGAAGACTTTAAGAATGAATAGAGCATGGCTTCTAGCCCTGCAAAACACCAGGCTAATGAAATACTCCACATCCCACAATAGCCCTGCAGAGAAGATTAGCATATCAAGCATCAATCCATATGCAAAAGAACCTCCACAGGATACAGTGAGGCCTCCCTCCATTAGCATTCCACACCCCGGGAAATTCCTACAGGATAACTCAGCCCAAACCCACTTTCCTGAGTAGATGTAAATTACCTGCCAACATCTTTTCCACACTGTGACACTGAGAGATCTCTGTCTTTTGGTGCTACACCTCTGAAGATGCCAGCCACAGCTGCTGGCGAAACGTCAGGAACTACAATGCCAAGACCACGGCAATACAGCCCGGAAAATCCACAACAACCATCGTTCTCCGGCCGTGAAAGCCTTCGACAATATATCACAATGAAGCATGTTGGGCAGTTTCCAGTTTCCAAGGGGAAATGAAGAGGCCCACCGGATCAGGCAAGCACGGCACGAGGGGTGGCTGAGGCAGGACACATCCAAGGATCCTCTGCAGTACTTAGGAATTCTGTGGAAGAGGAGTGGTGTTCCTCAGCGGGCATGGACGCGAAAAGGGTTCCCTGAAGTTGACAGAGGGAAGTCCCTGTCTTCATCCCAGTGGGGCAGCCATGTTGGTCTCTGGTAGCTCTGGCGAGGCAGGCAGAGGGCTGAGCAAATGCCCCGTCCTGGGCTGAGATGGGACGGGCTGAGATGGGCTGGCAGGCTGCAGAGTCTACTCAGCCTTCCCCTCAGATAGGCTGGAAGAGTGGCCACTCAGGGGGTCTGGGGGGAGATTTGGGGGGAACCCAGGAGGGGAGTGTTATGCCTGCAAAAGGCAGTCTTCTCCAGAGCCCCACCCAATAAGACACTGGAGGCCAGGAGGAAGAAGAGGGCGAGATTTATTTCGTTGTTTCAACAGCAGGAGGGAAACCAGGCATTAGAAGCCCCCCCAAATTGTTTCCCTCTGGCTCCTTCCTTGAGCTGCAGAGTTTTTATAGCGTTTTTGACATCACAATATCATTGTACTTCATTACAATATGATTCATAGAATCATAGAGTTGGAAGGGGCCATACAGATCATCTAGTCCAACCCCCTGGTTCATCGTATATGTCGGAGTTAGACATTTCAGCACTCAAGTCACCTTTTTAGTGCAAAGTCAGCTCATATCACATTTGCGCATGTGTGACACTACAGAGTAAGCCGTTGTCTTGAGTACGTTACCTTTTAAGAGTGCCTTTCTGCCTGGATGTATCTGGCAAACAAACAATGCTGTTATACCGTCATCTTCTGAGACAAAGCTCGGAATTCTTGCTTTCAATACTCAATGTAACTAAACGCAGCTTCTCAAAGTTCCTAAGCAATTGTGAGCTGCTTATTGCAAACGCATAAGAAATCACTGCTTGTATTCGGTCCATCAGCATGCAATTCATTGTTATTACAGGTGAGCTCGGCTGTGGTATCAGGAGGAAAGGGGAGCCCTTCGAAGGCAGGTTCTCGCGAGGGCCAGGGAGGAAGGCGAGGGCAAAGGCCGCTGCTGGGGCGTGCTGTCGCTCCCAGCGCAAGAGAAGGAACAAGCCGGCCGAGGTGTTCAGAAGGGATTTTTTAAAGCTGCACCTGTTCAAGCACACAGGAAAATGAAGGAAATAGAAACCAACAGGCGCAAAAACAATTTCATGAATGGAGCTGGACTGAACACCAGCACATGTTGAGCTTTGCTGTTCATTAGGAGGCAGCCAAGATAAACAGGAGAGTGGCGGGGCACAGGACTCCGCTGCAACAACCTTGCGTAGCTGCCTGTCAGGGCTGGGGTCAGGGCCAAATTTAGGGTTGCCAGCTCCAGGCTGGGAAATTCCTGGAGATTTGTGGGGTGGATCCTGGCAAGGGCAGGGTTTGGGGAGGGGAGGTGTAATGAGCTTTTGCCCGTGTCTGGAACGAAGCTTCTACTAGCCAAGAGAAAGATGAATCTCTCTCCTGGAAAGCTTTCAGCAATTAGTTCTCAGACCTGTCAAACAGATAAGTTCTTTGAACCACCTGTTTATCAGTGCATTTATTTATATAGGGTTCAATCTTGCTTTGCAACTCTTTATCAAACACACAGACACCTGTCTAGAGTTTATTTCACTTTATTGAAAATACACCCTAGTTTTTTAATGAAGCAAGTAATCAAAATATAAATGGCTATTAATATAAATCCTATAAAAACAGAACACAGAAAGGCAATAAGAAATAAGTTTGCTAACATTTCTTAATAAATCCCAAGTTTAACATAATCAAAGTTTCTATGAAATACATAGGTAAAAATAAGTTCTCACCTAAATTCTCTCAAGAGATTTCTTCCATCAGAGCCCTACCATTCTATCTGCATTTGCAATTTTATACGTCATCATATGCAAATATCTAATATCTATTCACGTGATAGCACAAACAAACGATAATTGGTCTGATGCTTCATTGAATATTCATAGTTTCTATTGTACAACCTTCCAATTAGTAAAAAATTACATTATACTCAAACTTACAAAACAAAACTACAAATCTCTGAGAAGTGTCAGAAAAAGTTAAGTTGAGAGATGATCACCATTGGTTGAATCTCTGATAGAGGAACATTAATCTCGATAGAGTCCACTATTTTAATTAATTGTCAAAAGATTAGAGCACACCTGTTAGAATTACCTAACACAGAGAAAAAAACACGCAGACGGTTCATGCAAAGTCTGAATGTTCATCTAGAGAATACAAGAGCTTGGCCTCGTATTGCTCAGTATTGATTATTGTCATGTGCTTTTATCTATATTGGTGCAACAGAGGGGCCTCAGCGGAGTATAATGCTGCTGAGTCCGCACTTCAAAGCAGCCATTTTCTCCAGGGGAGGTGATCTCTGGGGATCGGTTGAAATCCCAGAAGATCTTAAGCAACCCTAAAATACACACAAGGATGGGGCAAAACCAGCATCTCAACATGAGCAGGGATTTCCCCTAGACTCTACTGCCTAGAGATTGCCCTCCAGCGCTGCCATTTTCTCCACGGGAATTGATCTCTGTTGCCTGGAGGTCAGCTGTAATTCTGGGGAACTCCAGGCCTCACTTGGAGGTTGGCAACTCTAACGTGGATTATGGAGCAAGAGCGTCTGAAAGATTCAAGGAGAGGTATTGAGTGTAATGTTTTATTTCTCGTGTGTTTCCTTATTAAAATGTTTATGCCCACCTTTCCCTTTGTAGCTCTAGGCAGCTTACAATTGGTAATTAGATTAACATCAAAATCCAATTGAAAAATCAGTTAACCCCCCTAGAATGATGCTTGTAGCTCAAACCCCTAAGCTCCCTAGTAAATAAGGTGGCTTTGCAGTCCCTCTGAAAAACCTCCAAGGATGAAGCCCCCTCAACTTTAGGGAACAGCTCCCCAAAGCAGACACTACTTTAAAAAGAAACAAGCTCTGATAGCTGCTGTGCCAACAACCATAACATCTCGTCCTACCCTTACGCAAGGTATTTTCACACCTCTTTGCTTTCCTGACACAAATTTGTGTCCCCACATTTCAGTCCAAGGTTCTTTCTGTGTAACTGCAGAGCATGAGCCTCCAGGGCAGGTGCAATGCTCTTGCATGTAACAACAACAACATTTGATTTCTAAACTGCCTTTCAGGACAACTTAATGCCCACTCAGAGTGGTTTACAAAGTGTTTTATTATTATCCTCACAACCAGGGCCGGTGCCAGAGTTTCTGGCACCTGAGGCCGGGGGCAGCTTCAGGGCTGTTGCTGCCCACATGTGCGCGTGCACCCTGGACTGTGTGAAGATGTCACCGCGTGCAACATCATCACGCAGCATGCCGCTGTGAGCCGGCCCCATTAGCATGACAGGCAGCTGGGACAGTGCGCAGGTGGCCTCCCAGCCCTCCCGCTCAGTTGCCGCATGCTGCCCCGGCTGCCTGTTGTGCCTGGCCCACAGCTGTGTGTAGGCGGTGGCGGCGGCAGCACGGGGCAACTGAGTGGGAGGGCTGGGAGAGTGCCCGCTCAGACTGAGCCATGCTGCCACCGCCAGCACACACTCCCACCCAGGTGCAGCAGCTGCAGGCCAGGCACGGCAGGCAGCCGGGGCAGTGCGCAGGCGGCTTCCTAGCTCTGCAGCGCACGCCCCTGCCCCCAGCACCCCCTCCGGTGCCTCAGCCCTCGAGGTGGCTGCTGGATCCGCCTCCATTCACACATCGGCCCTGCTCACAACAATCACTCTGTGAGGTGGGTGGGGCTGAGAGAGCTCTGAGAGAGCTGTGACTGACCCACAGTCACCCAGCTGGCTTCAAGTGGAGGAACGGGGAATCGAACCCAGCTCTCCAGATTAGAGTCCTGCTGCTTTTAACCACTACACCAAACTGGCTCTCCTGAGCATCAAGCACTGAATGTCTCCTGCAGGGCCCCTTCAAGATATTTTGCCTCCCTAGCTGCACCCATTGCCTCCTCCTATGCCATTGTCAGCCAAGCCTGAGCCAAACCTCTGCCACGGCTCATTGGTAGAGCGTCTCTGAAGTTCAGTCCCGTGTCTCCTGTTAAAAGAACCAGGTGGTGGCGTATGATGTGGATGATCTCAGGCCAAAACCCGGGAAAGCTGCTGCCAGACTGAGTAGGTGATATTGACCTTGGCGGAGTGATGGACTGGTTCAGCTGAAGAGAGCTTCAAGCCTATGTAGTAGAAAAGAGCGAGAGTCCAGTCGGACCCAGAAGACTAACAAAATGTATGGAATCTGAAAAAGTGAGCTGTGGCTCACCACAGCTCCTACCCTACCACAATTTCCATTAGTCTTCTAGGTGCTACTGGACTCTCGCTCTTTTTTACTGCTATATACAGGCGAACACAGCCAGCCATCTTCAGGTGTGTGTGTAACGGCCAGGGCCCAGGAGTCAACGCCCGTCTCTTCCAGCACCATTATGGCCTAGAGGGAGCTGAGCCACTGCAGAGTGATGGCAGCCCCCGATCAGGCCACCCCAAGCCCCTGCTTTGACAGCCTGGCTGGTGAACCACCTTGTCAGTCTATGGAAAGCAGGATACTCTAATTTCATCTCCTACCCCTTGCAGCAAGAAATCCAACGTCTCTTGAGTCAAAGGTTATTTATTGAGAGAATATATATTCAAAATATGCAAGTGTCCATAGATAATCCAAAGGTTAAGAGAAGCTTTGGTTGTACACAGAACTCTTGTTGAGAATGACGTGTTAAGGCTGGTAGTATATCAAACCCTCCAAATCCCCCCCCTTTTGCTTGCCCAGCTAAGACAGAATGTGAAAGTAACGGCTCCAAGGTCACTGCGGCCGGCCATTCCCGATAAGCCCATCTTGGGGATCCAGCTGCACTCGGGAACCTGCAGACACAAACAAATACTGGGAATTTAAAGCAAGGGAGGATAGCAAGACGGAAGTGCGGTGGGTCACAGTCCTGACACACCCCAGATCCCCCTGCACACGGGACAGGTGGAGGAAGGGTTCTCCGCACGGCTGCACCACATAAAAGGCAACAAAGCTGCCTGGATGCTCCCTTGCAGGCAGAAGTCCTACGGCTGAAGAATTCACAGCCAAGAAGTTTTTAGCAACTCAAAAAGAAATGAAAATTACTCACATGATGAATCAATGAATCCTTTAAAAGGCAGGTGATTAATCCTCTAAAATTCTGTAATTAATTGACAACCCCCAGTTCGAAATGCCCAGCGCAACTGAGAGAACCGCCAATCCCCTCCGTTCTGCTCTATTCGTCATTCCGACTTGAATGACAAATTGAACACTAACTCATAAACTATGGATCGATGCATAGCGAGTCTTAATGCCAAGGCTGAAAATAAGTAATATAGTTATCTTCAGGCCCAGCTCTTCTTTCCAAAAGAGAATGCTGCTATGAATGTGAAAATGGATCATTGCAAATGGAAGCCAAATGGATACACTCATTGGCTTGGCTTGAAAAGCACGGCTGGGAATTTCTGTAACTAATCCACTCCTAAAAGGAATATGACGTCCTTCGGATTCTTTATAATCCTGAAATATAGGTTCTCCCTCCTTCCCCCACTAAATCATTTGCTATTAATTCTATTAGAAATATTAACAATTAACTGGAATTTCTTCCTTTGCCCTTATGTACAGGAAATTGCAGTAGACGTTTATGAGCATCCCAGATAATGTTTTTAAAGAAAAAAAATAATGGAATGATTTCTTTTAAAACCCCTTACAATACAGCATGTTCTAAAGGGGAAGATGCTGCAGCTTACTTTCCCTTTATGCAGAAGATCCAGAGGAGTCGGCCGTGTTAGTCTGTAGTCGCAATGTAGTAAAGAGTCCAGTAGCACCTTTAAGACTAACCAACTTTATTGTAGCATAAGCTTTTGAGAACTTATGCTATAGATGCATCTGATGAAGAGAGCTGTGGTTCTCAAAAGCTCATGCTACAGATCCATCTGACGAAGAGAGCTGTGGTTCTCAAGAGCTTATGCTACAGATGCATCTGATGAAGAGAGCTGTGGTTCTCAAAAGTTCATGCTACAGATCCATCTGACAAAGAGAGCTGTGGTTCTCAAAATCTCATGCTACAGATCCATCTGACAAAGAGAGCTGTGGTTCTCAAGAGCTTATGCTATAGATGCATCTGATGAAGAAAGCTGGGGTTCTCAAAAGCTCATGCTACAGATGCATCTGACAAAGAGAGCTGTGGTTCTTAAAAGCTTATGCTATAGATGCATCTGATGAAGAGAGCTGTGGTTCTCGAAAGCTTATGCTACAATAAAGTTGGTTAGTCTTAAAGTTGCTACCAGACTCTTTAAGCAGAAGGAGTTTCTACAGCAAGTTAAGCGATTGTCACAGTGACAAAGGTCGACTATAAATAAATAAATAAATAAACAAAACTGACGGGTAGAGGGACTGTAGAACGGAAGTATAATAATCAAGCTGCAGCATTCTGCACCTGAGTTGACTCCGATGGGAGACCTACGAAGAGTCTCCATGATACCATGCCATGAATCCAGATGGCCCTATCAGCTGCATCAAGAAGATCGGGGGCGATAGAGAGCTGGGTATTGTCCACATATTGATGACATCCAATCCCACAGTTAGAAACGATTGCTCCTAAAGGCTTTACCTAGAGGCTGAATAACAAGGGGGACAGGGCTGCATCTGTGGAACCTTGCAAGGTAATTCCCACTTTGGTGATAGCCGGTCTCCAACCGCAACCCTTGGAGTCTGTTCCGTGAGTAACGATTTAAACCCATCCAAGGCACATCCCCTGATACCCACTTCTGCCTCCAAATGTTGGCATGATCTATTGTATCAGAATGGGGGCACAGGATCTGACCCAATGCCTCTCGAGCAACCTAGTGTCAAAACTTTCCATCTATCTGAGGTGAGCAGAGATAGTTTTCCCAAGTGAGCAAGGAGAGTTGGCGTTCAGTACGGAGAATCAAAGCCATTCCTGAAGAGCAGTGGAGACGCTTTCAGTCACAGACAGACCTTCAGCTGTAATCAGAAGAGGTTGAATAGCAGCTGAGTTCCCCAATCAGCCGCCAGTCAATAGCCTATCTCAATGACCTTGTCTAACACCACCTTTTCTTCGTCATGGCAACCACCAAAGATTGTCAGTAAATTCTTCCGTGTTGACTGGCTCTGTTTACTCCATGTGTTGGTTGTCCTTTTGAGGGCTTCCTCTCGCACCAACTTCTTTGCTTGGTTGTTCTTGTCGCTAGTTGGGGGGCAGCTGCCTGTCTTCTGACATTTTCCCATCTATTGGATTATTCCCAGGATGGTCACTTCCTCACAGAGGTGGCCAGAGATTTTTATTCTTCCATCAGTATTGGATCCTTGCTGATGTATCTGAGATCCAGAGGAGTTAGCCATGTTAGTCTGTAGTTGCAAAATAGTAGAGAGTCCAGTAGCACCTTTAAAATGGACCAACTTTATTGCGGCATAAGCTTTCGAGAGCCACAGCTCTCTTTGTCAGATGCATCTGTAGCATAAGCTTTTGAGAACCACAGCTCTCTTCGTCAGATGTATCTGTAGCATAAGCTTTCGAGAACCACAGCTCTCTTCGTCAGATGCATCTGTAGCATAAGCTTTCGAGAACCACAGCTCTCTTCGTCAGATACATCTGTAGCATAAGCTTTCGAGAACCACAGCTCTCTTCGTCAGATGTATCTGTAGCATAAGCTTTCGAGAACCACAGCTCTCTTCGTCAGATGCATCTGTAGCATAAGCTTTCGAGAACCACAGCTCTCTTCGTCAGATGTATCTGTAGCATAAGCTTTTGAGAACCACAGCTCTCTTTGTCAGATGCATCTGTAGCATAAGCTTTCGAGAACCACAGCTCTCTTCATCAGATGCATTGTCAGCACACAGTTCTTCTGGTGATGCATCTGACGACGAGAGCTGTGATTCTCGAAAGCTTATGCCACAATAAAGTTGGTTAGTCTTAAAGGTGCTACTGGACTCTTCACTGTAAAATATGTGAGGCCTCCATTCTCTTCCACCTCCAGTTGGACATTTGGCTCACTCGCCTTGATGCTGACAGAAGCATCCCCTCCTTGATGCTAGCCGTGTGTTTGTTGAAGATGTCCTCAGGCCCAGTCCAGCACTCCTCCAAAACTTTTGCTAGGAATATAAAAAACAGACCTCAGGAAACATACGCACATTAATCACCCTCTTCCTTGATGGGAGCCCCTTTACTGAGAAATGTCTCGTTGCAGCTGTCGCCTGTCGGTCTGATAGAGCACCTGGCCCTCCAGGAGAGACGGCAGCGTTGGCAGCTTTGTGCTGCCTTGCCAAAGTTGTCTCAAGATTCTCTGGATAATTGGGACCGTCTCTCTGCGTCGGGGATGGATCAGCCAGTACGGCCACCAGGACTGTTTCAGGTGTGCCTAGGCCCTGCCTCCATCACCTGGGCCAGGGCAGCCACGTAGCAATAAGGATTGCACCCAGCCTTCCCACAGGGCCACAGGGGAAGGGGCCTGGCTGGGCAGGCAAGGAGACTCTTTCTCCCTCCTTCCTTTGGGAAGGCAGGGCCAGGGCAGGCTGAGAGGCAGGGCTTGTTTCCAGAGCTGTTTCTTCTTCCCTGCCACCCCCAACACCACCACTATACTTCCTCTAATTATTAAAGAGAAGCTGGAGATAATAACAATAATAATAACATTTAATTTATATCCCGCCCTTCAGGGTGACTTAACACCCCTTAGAGCAGTTTCCAAAGTGTGTTATTATTATCCCCACATCAACAATCACCCTGTGAGGAGGGTGGGGCTGAGAGAGCCCTGAAAGAGCTGTGACTGGCCCAAGGTCACCCAGCTGGCTTCAAGCGGAGGAGGGGGGAATCAAACCCGGCTCTCCAGATTAGAGCTCTGCACTCTTAACCACTACGCCAAATTGGCTCCGCTGGTAAGCTTTTAACTATCTGTCTATTAACGACAATGCCTTTACCAAAACCAAACCCCCAGCTGCTGGAGGATTCCTAATGGCCCCGGTGGTGTTTTGTGTGGTTAGAGGACAGCTTCTGACCTTATAATCTATGGGCTCTTAAGTGTGGGCTAGAGTCAGCCCTCTTCCTTCTGTTTTGCAGTTGGCCAGAAGGTGAGCTCTGCTTTCTTGCCAACATTCCCCTTGGCGGGATTTGAACCCATGACCAACTACTACAAACTTTAACCTTTGCATGGGAGAGGTCTTGGACATTGTGGTAAGAGTACCTCCGCTAAGAGACCTATGGAGGTATAGGGGTGGTGCATTCAGGGTAGGGGCACATTGCTACAGGAAGAGATTCAAACCCCTTTCTTCTGTTGGTCCCAGAGGTGCCTACTGTTCACAACTTATGGTGGGGGGGGGCCTTGTTCCCACCCATATTGGGTTCTGCATATGGGTAACAGCTGGTTGGTGTCAGGGAGGCATGCTGACATCAGCACATGCTTCCACATATGGCAATGTGGGCAGCTCTATTGGCCATTGCTGCTCAGTAGCGAGATGTGAGGAACCGTTTCCCTGCATGCTTTGCGGCAAGTTCTGCCTTTCTTTGAAACAGAGCTGGAAGGCTGACGCTCGGCCGTCCTCTCTGGCATTCAGAAAACCAGCCAGCATCCAGGTGCCCGTAGAGCTGCCAAAAAGCAGGAAATGTGCACTCTTGGCCAACTGCGTGGATTGTTTTAATGTGCACTCAGAAGTGACCACGTGTGCCAGTGCTGGGTGGGAGGCAGCTGGGCTCGTTCCTGTTTGCCGTGACTTGGTTGTTTGTCTCTAACAAAACTAAAACAGAGGCCAAACCACGTCCACTTGAACGACGGCTAGGGGTGTGCACACAAAAAAAAAAGTTTAAAAATCCAGGAAATCTGGATGCAGATTTCAAGGATCTCAACAAAATTCGGAATTCTTGAAAGCCAGGAAAGACATTTAAAATAGATCAGAGAATCCCAGATTTATTGAGTCACTGTTGCCTATGGGGCAAACTATCTGGGGGCCTGGGGGGGTCATTTTTCAAGAAAACTCCACCATCTTTTCAGAGTACCTAAGCTGAATTTCCTCTAAATACCTGCCAAGTTTCAGGAATATTGGACCACGGGATGCAATTCTATGGGCCCCTAAATAAGTTGTCCCCAGCGATTCTCTATTGTTTCCTATGGGGGAAAAACATTTCCAACCAGGTTCTCAGGCAAAAACACACAGGGGCAAGACTGCCAGTGGCCAAAGGCACACTCCCAAATGCAACCCCAACCCAGAGAAAGCCCAACAGGCCCAAACTGAAGTCCCTCCCCCCCACCAAACCCGAGCGTCCCCTGGACAAACTGCCCAGGTACTCTCCATTGTTTCCTCTGGGGGAAACACTTCCAAGCAGATTATCAGGCAGAAACACTCAAGGTCAAGGCTGCCGGTGGCCAAAGGCACACTCCCAAATGCAAGAGGAAGCCCAACAGAACCAGACTGAAGCAAGGGAGGGGATGGATTCCTCCCAGTACCAAAGTGAAAAAGCAGGATCAGCATCAAACCGGGGAATCCTATCAAAACAGAGCATTCCATCCAAACCAAACTGAAGCAAGAAGAACCAAAGTGAATCAAGGAACCAAAGAATCATGTCAAAATGGAGAATGCCACCCAAAGCAAACTGAAACAAGAGACATTTTGCAACTTAGCCCAACTGAACCAGTGTCACTCATAGAAAGCAGGCAGAAAAGAGGAACTCCGACACTCACTCCCCCCTCCCGGTCTCACTCCCCCTCCCTCCTGCCTCTTCCCCCCTCCCTCCCTTCTTGGAAAAAGAGCAGGCAAAGCCCCGGAAGGAGCCATCCAGAGGCCGAAGCCACATTTCCTGGATTTACCCAGATTTATCCAGGGGTCTGGATCCAGGTTCCTGGATCGGATCCCAGATTCTCTGTCTTGATTCAGGAAAGCCAGATTTAGCTGGATTGGCAAATATCCAGGTTTTTTTCCCCTGAATCCTGGATCCTGATTGCATACCCCTAATGACTGCCTGCCATCTTTCAGGCAGGCTGAAGGAGACGGGCAGCACACCTGGTTCCACAGCTTTCTCAGGTGGTCCCTGGACAAAGGAGCGTTCCCTTCATGAGAGAAAGGCATTCTGCCCATGCTCAGCCTCAAGAACACTTTGCCCTTAGATGCTCTGTTTGACATTCTCTCTTTGGAAGGAAAGGAACTCTCCACGGACTCACTCAGCTACCAGGCCCCTTCCCCCCGCCCCCGACTCTCAAAATGTGTTCAAAAAACATATTGTGCCAAGTTTTCGATAACTAAAATTTAAGCCCCTACAGAAACCAAGCTGAGAATGAAAGGTCAGGCTGCAATCATTCAATAAGATCACCTTCCCATTCTCTAGGGCAGGGGTTCGCTAATGTGGTGCCACGGATGCCCGTTGACCCCTTTCTTGATGCCCATCAATTGTGTATAGAAAGTGCGAGAGGCCAGGCAGGGATTTTGCCCAGCAGGGTCTGGTCACTGGACAGCTGATTGGCTGTGCCGATTTTTTAAAAACATTGCTTCAGCAGCAGCTGCCCCTGCAGCACAAGGGTCTTCACTGTGTGACTGAAGGTATATGTAAGGAAATATATTTAAACAATGTGTCCTCTTTGAAGGCATCCTGTTAAACTGAGCTTCTGCCTAAAACGTTGAAAAGAACGATGCACGATCTCACTCCCTAACTGTTTCTGGCTGGCTCCGCCCCCACCTCGTTTTGTGGTTGGCTCCGCCTCCTGTGGCAGCCACCCTGGGCCAGAATTCCAAAGGTGCTCCCAGGCTCCAAACGGTTGGGGAGGCCTGCTCTAGGGTCCCTGATTGGCTCTCCCAGCCAGGATTTCCAGGTGCCTGAGGACCCTCCAGAAGCCCCTTGAAGGCCAGTCCCCTGGTGATGAGGCCTGATCATGGGCCCACTCCCCTGTGGGACTCGGCCCTTGCGTAACTGGTCATTTAAACTGGGCTGCCCTGCATGCCCTGCAGCAGCATGGCACAGAGGGCAAGTCCATTCAGAGGAGGAGCCATGCCAGCGCAGAGTCCCACTGCAGGGCGCCTTTTCTCTTGCTGCAATCACATTGAAGCCAAGTCCCCAAAGCATCATAATAGCAGGATCCATTATGTCTACACATACATGCAGATTCTTCAAACAGGACAGACTTAGAGCGTCACAGCGGACTTCAACCATTCCCTGGTCTCTGGCTCCCCACAGAGGAACTTCTATGAAAAGCCTGCATGAATGCATCATACTAAACTGACCCTAGAGACTGACCTTCTTTTCCTTTTATTTTTATATGGACATTTCTAACTCTTAAAGCTGAGCAGAGGTGGATACAAAGGAGCAAGAGAAGAAAAGCAGAGTGAGTGATGTGGTTAGTCCAGGCTCAAAGAGATCTAGGCTCAAAGCTCAGGCCAGTTGCCCGCTGTTATCCTAGCCAGCTCACAAGGTTGCTGTGAACACGACAGCCTCCATGTACACAGTTCTTTGGCCAGAGGGGCAGGATTGAACTCTGAGGAACCACGTAGGGCACTGGGGGGTCAGCTCACGCAGGTTTTGCTGCCAGTCCCTTTTGGTCCTGGAATTTATTACATCAATTTGGTTTCAAGTTTGTTTAAAGACAATTTTAGTACCCGACAAGTAAACATTTATATAAAGTGAGAGAAGGGTTTTCAGTTTAATCAAGGAGCAGGCATCCATGAGCATCTCCCATAAATATTCAGTTATGGAAATGATGTGATTTAAGTAGATTTTCATGCTTGCCATAAATAAACATTGTCGGAGATGAATACATACTTTCAAACAACCAGCAAGAAGTAAAGACCCAATAATGTCTGGTGACAATCTGAAAACAAAACACATTTTATTTAGGGGCAAATTCTGTGTTCCCCCATGCAGAGCTGTAGCCAGCTGAGGATTTTCAAATTGTGCTATCACCTTCTTCTGCAGGTGTGTTTGTTTTGCTTCGAGCAATGCTCTTAAGAAGACCCTTTGTGGCAGGATGAGCAGCTCAACGTGGCAACTTCAGACCTCTCGTCCACTGAGAGCCAAAAGGAACAGGAGGCAGGGGGAAAAGCAGAGGCTTTTTGCACGAGAGAGAGAGAGAGAGAGAGAGAGAGAGAGAGAGAGAGAGAGAGAGAGAGAGAGAGAGAGAGAGAGAGAGAACCTCTCCCATTGCAATTCTCACTTCATTGTGATTCTCTCCTCCTTTCCATCCCCCCTCCCATCCCTTCTTTCCCCCTTTTTTTTTAAAAAAAATGTTATGTCCATCATAGGATTGATGAATTGCTGGCTGAAAGCACCAAGGCAGAATTCCCTTTTTATTCTTTTTGCAGAAAGCCCAGGCAAGTGAAATTAACCAACTTTCGTCAATTTCACCTCCTTGCTAAGTAGAGGAGGCCAGTCAATTTCACCCCTAGCTAGGTGGTGAAATTAAGGAAGATCGATCAATTTCACTTGCACAGGGCTCTCTGCAAAAAAAAGAAAAAGGGAACTTGGAGCTTTCAAACCAGCGATTCTTTGTAAGACTACATTTCCCAGGGAACCCTGCAGGACCCGACATGCAACTGCGTGTATCGTGTAGTTTCCCTCTGAGCCTCTATCAACTTTGCCTGGATTTTTGCCCCTGCAATCCTTCAATAGGAAGTGCCAGGCACTGGATGTGCAGCTTCCTGCAGACATAGCAAGGGTGCCACCACGAAATGATGCTCCCCCCTCCCCCAAAGGATAAGCCAGCTGGGTGCTTTCTTCCTAGCATGATTAGCCGCCAGCTGGTCCAGATATCAAGCATGTTACCTAAGTCAATCCAGGTGGCTTTTGCAGCAGTTTTGCAACATTTGACAAGCACAAAATTGTCTAGGTAGGGCCAGCCCTGGAACTGAAAGGACAACTTTCTGTTTAGCTTTTTACTGGAAATGGGGGGGGGGGAGGGAAGGTTGCTGGTTCTATGAGTGAAATGGCTGTGGTGGGCCAGAAGGACGGGAAAACTCAGCGGGGGGCTCTCTGTTCAGGGTGGAGTCCCAGCAAATCAGCCACCTGTCCTGGCCCGCCCAAAAGAAGTCCGAAGAATCGGGTGTCCTCTCTTACTCGAGGTGCTCCGTTCCCACCAGGAACTGCTGAGCCCCACCTCTGCTTCCACCAAAGCTCACCCTAGGAGATGCAGAGAAAGAACAAGAGGGAAGCGTCACCACCTGGGGCAGAACTGTTCCAAGACCCAGGTGCCAAGCTGGGGCAGAGTTTTCACTATTCCGGGGCCCTGTTGGCAAAGGTAATTAGTATGCTTGGCAGGTAACGGCCAAAAACAGTCAGAGCCCTAAAGCCCAAATACTGTGTGCAAACACACACACATATGAAAGGAACAGAAGCTTTGCCAAGGAGATCACAGACAGGAAACGCAAGTGGTCTTGCAATGTCTTGCCTATACCTGCCTGCTCTCCCATGAGTAAGACTATTGAGTTCGGACAAGAGTACTGCAGAGCAGAGGTCACTCAGGCCTCACAAAGAACACAGACACTTTTGCCATTTGCTTGCCATATTTCTCAGAAAATAAAAGCAGTCTTTGGCCTGAAGAGGGGAGACGCTGTGGCACAGCCCACGTGTTGCACGCAAGAAATCCAGGACCAGTTCCTGGCACCTTTACAGAGGATGTCAGCCAGGAGAGCTGTCAAAGATCTCTGCTTGAAACCTTTGCCTGCTCAAGGCTGCTGTCTCCTTCCTGGTGAGAGAGCTCCACGGAGTCCAATGGGCACAGAGTATAGCTACTAATGAGAGTTGCCAGCCTCCAGGTGGTGGCTGGAGATCTCCCAGAATTACAGCTGTTCTCCAGGCCATAGAGATCAGTTCCCCTGAAGAACATGGCTGCTTTGGAGGGTGGACTCTATGGCATTACACCATGCTGAGGTCCCTCCCCAGGCTCCACCCCCCCACACACATACACATACAAATCTCCAGAGATTTCCCAACTTGGAGCTGGCACTATGCTCAGGTGGCACTCACAGCCTTCTGGGAAGAACAAGCAAACAGCGCGAATCATCCAACCGTGAACAGAAAAATTCCAGCAGCTGATCACAGGTCTCGGAGGCCGAACGGGACACCCAGACCTTTTCAAGGCTGGGGGCCCAGGAACAATGCGACAGCCCTTCAGTTAAGAATCCGGGAGATCAGTTTTAGTTGATGCAAGAAACAGAGTCAGAATAAACCAAAATGCAGTGGCATGTCCCAGTGTGAACTACCCATTCTTTATCAGCTTTATTCAAGTATTTCCAAAGTCAATTGCTGGAGAGAAAAAAGGGGTGTGCCAGAGAAAGGTCACCAGCTGGGATTCTGGAGCGCCCCTCTTGGGCCATGCAGTGCAGCAGCCGAAGGGCAAAATGTCTGGGGCAGCCCTGTGGCCAGAAAACTTCTCACGCCTGTTTACAAGGGAAGCACCACAGTGCGGAGAGTGCGGTCACTGCCAACTGCAGCATTCACTTGCCGGGCATGGTCTGTAGCTGCGTGGCTCTGCTGCCCCCAAGCTTCTGCGGGCAGGCATGGGAAGTCTAGGAACGTTTGCTGTCTGCTGAGCTCATTTGATTTCAGTTCCAGTTACGCATCCGTGGGATTCTTAACCCAGCATGCATCAAACGTAGAATATTTATTGCCACAGATAATAGATGTCTCCTTTCCCCTGTTTTAAATTAAAGTAGCTGTTTGACCATTAGCCTGCTGTTTATAGTACCCTGCTTGGAATATTGATTCGCTTTTTGAAAGTAATGCAAGACGCTGACAGCATGCAAGATAATTGAAGTAACCAATTTTTGAAACACTGGAAGCCCTTTGCAGAATCCATCACGACTCTTTCCTGGGCTGAACCTTCGGGAAAAACACAAACTGAGGGATGCTTCGGAAAGAAACTCCATCAACGCCCATTATAAGTCCAAGAGGCCTGGTTTTGTTCTAAGCCAGCAGGTTTCAAATTGAGCTGCCCCAAGGGTTCCCCCTCGGATTTTAAGAGTGGTGCTCTCTCCTTAATGGTGGCCACTTGAGATGGGCACAAACCAGGAAAATACCAAACTGTGCGGCTCATCATTCGTCGCATTTCATGAACCACCAACTTTCACGAACTTGCCCTGGTTTACAAACCGGTTCATTTAGTTCATGAAAACGTCACTTTTAGGGCTGCAGAAAGCTCATTTCCCCTCCCCACCCCCCATTGCGTAGGAAATTGAATGATCAGCGCCAGACTGTCTACAGTGACGAACCGAAAAATGAACTGGCCTAACGTTTGTGGAGGCTTGTCAGAAATGGGCTCTGACAAACCACCGGTTTGAGAACCATGAACAGGCCCGGTTCGTGATGAGCTTGGTTCATATTTCAGTTCATGCCTGTCTCTAGTGGCCACCATGGGTAGAGAATATAGCCCCCCTCCCCCCCTCCAAAGAAACTGAAAAAATGAGTGCGCCCATTTTCCTAAAGATTTTTTTCTGTTTTTCCAATAGGAACCTTTTAAAAATCTTCCTATGAAATATTCTCTTTTAGAATTAATGAAATACTCTTTAAGGCAAGGTTTTTCTTACTCAAAATATATAATATATAAACGTCTGAGGACTTTTTTTAAAAAAATTGGGAGATTGGGAGATGGTCTACAGCATTAGATAATTCCTACATACAGTATAGACATATATATTTTCAAGAGTTTTTGTTATTTAAATGTAAATTTCAGGATTGTACTGTTTAGACTTATCAGAGGTAGCATTTTGTAGAGGTTCTAACCTAGTTTTACCGTTCCAGACTATATATTTCCAGTTATGCACAGGTCACTTTATGAATTATTGGATGTCGTATTTCATATATGAGATTTGTGTGTGTGTTATGTGCCATCAAGTCGCCTCCAACCTATAGTGACTCTATGAATGAAAGACCTCCAAAACATCCTATCCTTAACAGACTTGCTCAGATCCTGCAAACTGTTGGATGTGGCTTCTTTGATTGAGTCCAGCCATCTCGTTTTAGGTCTTCCTCTTTTCCTGCTGCCTTCCACTTTCCCTAGCATTATTATATTTTCCTGTGCATCTGGTATTCTCATAATGTCACCAGAGTAAAATAGACTCAGTTTTGTCATTTTAGCTTCTAGGGAGGATTCAGGCTTGATTTGATCTAGTTCCCATTTACTTGTCTTTTTGGCCATTCGTGGTATCCACAGAACTGCCCACCTTTCACATCTAGAGAGACATCTTTATCTTTCAGGGTCTTCTCTAGCTCTCTCACAGCTGCTCTTCCACGTCTCAGTCTCCTTCTGATTTCCTCGTTGCAGTCTCCCTTTTGGTTGATGATTGAGCCAAGGAATAGAAAATCTTAAACAATTTCAATTTCTTCATTGCCAACTTTAAAATTGTGCAACTCTTCAGTAGTCACTACTTTTGTCTTCTTGATGTTTTGTACTTTGTACTTGTGAAATATAGTTCAATTTGTCTTGTTTAAACTACTGCATTGAATAGTCTTCATGTTAATGTGACATCTTAATGTTAGACAGTCATGAGGGGTTTTTCTATGTCTCGAACTCCTGAGACCTGGCAGCAAATCCCTTGGCAAGCCTGTTGGGTTGGGATTGATAAACCCCGACGTCACTCCCGGACTGGTTGAATGCATTGTGAGTGCTGAGACCTGCCACCCCGAAAGGGGGAGGAGATCGCTCACCTGGCCTTCTCACAGGCTAGGGTTGCCAACCTCCAGCTGGTGCCTGGAGATCTCCCAGAATTACAACTGATCTCCAGGCCACAGAGATCAGTTCCCCTGGAGAAAATGGCTGCTTTGGAGGGTGGATTCTATGGCAGTATACCCTGCTTAAGTCCTTCTCTCCCCAAACCTTTGTTTCCTCATAGCTATTTGCTATCAGAATACAGAGTGACACACCCCTTGGAATGAAGCTTGCTCCTAGGAATCTGTAGCATCTTTTTGCAAGCAACCTTGGACCCTTTTGTGGAAAGGCAGGATATCAATATGCAAAGTAAAAAATAAATAGCAGACTTGGTGAACGTCCCTCCGCAGTCTTCTCGTTTCTCCCTGGCCTCCCTCTGTGAGCAAAAGCACAGCCATTTTTTCTATTAAAGCACACAACATCCCTTGGGCAGCGAGCAGAGAGTCTAAGCCTCAGTGCTTTTGTAATACTCTCATTTGCATTTGAGAATCAAGTTCTCTTCGTCAGATGCATGATACAAACTGGTCAAATACAGAAGAGGAGGGTGGAGAGGGGAGAGAAGGGGACATATATCAGAAGGGGACAAGATGCAATTAGCGGGGAGGCAACCAAAACATTCATTTGCTAGTAAACGTAAACATCTCCTTTTGGTGTGGAGTCAGTTTGCCGTGTTAGTTTGCAGCAGTAAAAGCATCCAATTCCTATGTAGTATAAGCCTTCGATAACCACAGCTCTCCCTGCCAGATGCATCTGACAAAGAGAACTGTGGTCCCCGAAAGTCCACACCAGGCGCCACTGGGCTCCCCCAGACCATGCCGCTGTAAAGGAAATCTGTTACCTGTGATAATGTGATAACCATTCATAGTCTCTATTCAGTCCCAGCTTGACAGAGTCAAATTTGCATATGAATTCCAATTCAGCAGCCTCCCGTTGGATTTTGTTTTTGAAAGGTTTCTGTTGGACCACAGCGACCTCTAAGTCTTTGGTGGAATGTCCTGGTAGATTGAAGTGTTCTCCCACTGGTTTTTGGACGTTGCCATTTCTAATGTCAGATTTGTGTCCATTTATTCTTTTGCGTAGAGGTTGGCTGGTTTGTCCAATGTACAGAGCAGAAGGACATTGTTGGCACATGAGGGCATATATCAGATTGGAGGATGAGCAGCTGTAAGAGCCAGAGACAGTGTAGTTGATGCCATTGGGAGGCTGCTGAATTGGAATTCATATGCAAATTTGATTCTGCAAATCTTTCTGATTTTGCTACTACAGACTAACACGGCTAACTCCTCTGGATATTTGCATTTGAGTTATTTCTCAATTTTTTTTGTTTGAGATACATTATGAAGGATGCATTTTTCAGAACCATGAAAAACAGGGAGTATTTGTTAAGCCATAGTAGTAGGTACATTTGTTATTTCTTGTAAACCAAAGCGATGTTGGAGTTAGAAGCACTGAGATCAGAGGCATTGAACTGTAAACATATCGGTCCTTGTGGGGCCATTAGCCTGGTATCCAAGTAGAGCTGCTTAGCTATGACCACTTTGATCCAATTGTACAGTTTTTGTAGGTTATAGGATTTCCAAATCTAGGGATGTTACAAGTTAGAGAACACTCACTTATAATGCATCGAAGTGACCAGACGATCTCCAGGGCTTAGGCACAAAGGGGTATCGACCCTATGCTATGGCACATGTCCACAGATCTAATAATTGCTAGGATTAAAGGTAGCAGAAAAATTGTAGTGTATGGCTTTATACATTTTTGGTGTCGCTGGGAGCCCTAGGGCAAATGTAATTAGAAGAACCAGAAGACCATTCATATACTTAAGGACTCTCACGGTGTTATGTGGCTTCAGTGAGTCTTTTATGCCCAGAACAGAATGTTTCCCCCTAATTTTAAATCTCAGTATCCCAAATAAGCCGAGTAAGAATGCAATTTATGAGGCCTCAAGTGTTTTCTTTGCTAATGTCTCTAGTTTTTCTAAAGAGGAGTCTTAATAATAACAATAACAATAACATTTATATGTTATAACATATAAATCAATAACATTTTATTTATGTACCGCCCTCCAGGATGACTTAACACCAACTCAGAGCCATTTACAAAGTACGTCATTATTATCCCCACAACAAAACACCCTGTGAGGTGGGTGGGGCTGAGAGAGCTCCAGAGAGCTGTGACTAGCCCAAGGTCACCCAGCTGGCTTCGAGTGGAGGGGTGGGGAATCAAACCCGGCTCTCCAGATTAGAGTTCCTGTGCTCTTAACCACTACACCAAACTGGCTCTCCGTTAAGTCTGTTACTAGATCTGTAGTCCAGGTTTCTCCACTCGTGTCTTCCTTCTCAGCGCTTTCTGGAGGTGGTACTCCCTTCACCCTGGTGTAGTGCACTGACGTCTTGGATCCTCTGGTTTTGGTGGCATGGCTTGTCAAAAGATCCTTGTGGGATCCCTTCCACTTCTCCTTGAGGAGATCCTCTTTTCAGGTTTTAATCACAGCACGTAGTCGCCCGGTAGGATTGTGTGCACCGGTTCGTCAAATGGGAATCTCTGCTGTGGAACAGCCAATCTGTAGAAAGAGGGGAGGCGGAAGAAGACTGCACGGCAGTAACGTACTCGCGCAACAACTGTTCACCTACAACAAGAGATGGGGCCGCTCTATCACAGAGCAAGACCAGCCTTCTAAATCACAGCTCAAAAGGGCTGTGGCCTAATCTTCCCCAGGGATCCAGTGCGAGGGAGGACAATTGGCAAAGCTTGTGATTCTATACACATTTTTGTTAACACCTGCTTAAGAGTCCTGCTTGCTCTCTCAACCTGGCCTGCAGCTTCCATGGCGTATGGGATTTCCAGGTGATTTGACAGGCAGAGCAAAGGTTTTGTTTGCAGTGAAAAAGTGGGCTCTGATGCAACTCAACGGTCGTTGGCAAAGGAAAATGAAGAATTAGCTCTTTTAAAACTATTTTTGCTGTAGCTGTTTGAGTGGGAAAGGCCTCTATTTGCTTTCAAACAAGTCGGGCAATGTGTCACTGCCTTTTCAGTTTCCAAGTATAGTTCAGGCGCTACAGTGTGTCTCAGCAACATCTCAACTAAGGCAGTTCCACCTGCATGGAACCATTTTTTCTTGCTAGCTTGAAATACAAAAGAAAACGGAAATAAAGGTCACCATGGAACTGGACTAAGCTGTGGAAAGATACAAGATCTTCCACGGCCACAATTTGTAGTCGTCGGGGCTTTTTTTCAGCTGGAACATGGTGGAACGGAGTTCCGGCACCTCTTGAAAATGGTCACATGGCTGGTGGCCCCGCCCCCTGATCTCCAGACAGAGGGGAGTTTAGATTGCCCTCCACCGAGGGCAATCTAAACTCCCCTCTGTCTGGAGATCAGGGGGTGGAGCCACCAGCCATGTGACCATTTTCACCAAGGGCGATTTAAACTTTTAAAAACTCCCCCCTTGTTCCAACTGACCCATAGTGACATCATTGTGCGGTCCTGAGTTCCACCACCTCTTTTCCCAGGAAAAAAGCCCTGGAGCAAAGGGTATATAAAGATGCTCCCCACCATTTTAGGGTGGGCTCAGAGTGTTTTTACTGGCTTGAAACTCTGCACCCTTTTATTCCTGGAATAAAATCTCGTCCTCTTCAACGTTCTCCAAGTCTTGGTGCAATCATTGGGCAAAGCACCAGGTCAGAAGCTTGCTAATTTTGCAGCACCTCTGTTGCATTAATTTTTTTCAGGGACCTCCCTGGGGGGCCTGTGGAGAGTGTGTGGCATCTGTCCACTTTTTTCACTGAGACTCAAGGAGGATTACGCAGCATGAGTCAGCACAGTCAATTTCAAAGACAATTCAATAAACAATGTAATCGGGTCTATAAACGCAAACTTGCAAAGCGTCAAGACTGGGAGGAATCCAATACAGAGTTGCAGAAACGCTAACAGGACATAAGCCGTTCTAACGCTGACATATTTTGCAGTTCTGCAGGGCCAATTCAGATCGCGCCCATGGCGCAGGGAGGGTCTCTGCCCCGTTCGCCTTTGCATTGACCTGAAAGGCTCCTGGCAAGCTGGGCAGAGCGCAAAGAGCTGCCCGCGCCCCGATTGGCTCTCAAGTGTCACGTGCGCACACGCCTCCAGGCCCTCCCTCCAGAACCTAGAAAGACTACATTTCCCGGCGTACCATGCGGACAGTATTCTAAAGGGAGGCCCTTGGTGCGCCTTGACTTTTTTTAAGCGGCGTGTGAGAGACGTTTTCTAATGCCTCCCCGGCAGGCCTTTGGCGGAAAAGGGAACGTTTTTAAAAAGAAAGGCCCGTTTTCATAGCGGTCTGGTCGGACAAACGTTACCCGGCATGCCCCGGGCGCCCCTCTGAGGTGCGAGAGGTTCGGTATGGCTGCCGGCCGCAGGGACTACGTTACCCGGCATGCCACGCGGGACGGAGGCGAAGGCTGGCTATGGAGGGCACGCGCAGGAGGTGCTGGGGGATGTAGGGCGAGGGGCGTGAGGGGAGCGGAGAGCGTGGCGGGAGGCGGCCGCCCCTCCCCTCCCCTCCCCTCCCCTCCGCCCGCGTGCGGCGATGCCATGGCGGCCCCGGCGAGCCCCTGGAGCCCGGAGGAGCTGCGCAGCGAAGCGCTGCCCAAGCGGGAGATCGTCCGCTTCCTGCAGGAGCAGGCGGCCCACGGGGTGGGTGGCTGGGTGGGTGGGGGCGGTTGCCAACCTCCGGGGGAGGGGGCTGGAGGATTGCCAGTTCCGAGCTGGAGATTGGGGGGGGGGGGGCTGTGGAAGAGGGAGCAGCTTTATGGGGAAGGGGAATCTGTGGCGAGCCTCATAGGTGCCCCACCCCAAAACTGCCATTTTCTGCAGTGTCAGCAAGGGGTTACCAACCTCCAGGTGGTGGCTGGAGATCTCCCGGAATGAAAACTGGTTTCCAGTTCTTTGCCAAAGCCTTTACCAGCTAGCCCACTCAGGCACTGAGGCCTTGAACGTGGTCGTCGGCTTAGCCACTGCTGACTCTATTAATACAGACTGAGTTTGGGAGAAACGGGCGAAGACCCATATTGGTAAACGATTGCAGTTTCTTATATGGGAACTATATTTGGACAGGTATGCAGAAATTAAAAGTGGGGATGTCAGGCACTTTAACCAGTGAAATCCCCTCCCCAACCTCCGCCTTCTGCAGGCTCCAACCCTGAAATCTCCAGGAATTTCTCAGCCTGGAGTTGGCAACTGATCTCTAATTTGATATCATTTGTAATTCCAGTAGAATCTGGGCTTCTGTACTTGCAAACACGCCCCTTTCTTCTCCTCCTTTCGGGCTCCGCTTGGAGGCTTCCTTTATTTGGGGAAGTTTTGAGGCTGGTTCCCATTTCCAGGCACCTCTGGACAAAATGAAGCTTCTCCCCTCCCCCCCTTAAGAAAACCAGGATTCTGAATGTGAGTTTGTGCCGAGGAAACAAGCTTGGGCTAACCCAGGTACCTGCAAGCATTCAGACGTGATTGCAGATCAAAGCATGATTCTGGACTTCCCAAATCAAAAAGTCTCCAGGGGTACTCTGAGGAGGGAAAAGGGAGAGGCACACGTGTGCTTCCCTGCTCCTTCCAGGCAAGCAGAGGACCCTTGCAATGTGTGAATGCAGCCGCTGCTTTACATCCCTAGATTGCTTTGCCGAAGAGGCAAATGCCTTTCTTTCTTTCGGAATGGTGTTGCCCTAACTCTATTTTTCTTTTTAGTTCCTTGCACAACACAAGTTACTCGGACAGATAAAAAACGTAGCCAAGACTGCCAGTAAAGATCAGCTCATTGCAGCTTATAACCAGCTCTTTGAAACGAAGGTAGGTTGGCTTGGCTCTCATGTTTTCACTAATCTGGGGAGGAAACCACAGCTGGGGGAGCATCTTTTCCATGCAGGGGCTCCCAAATTAAATCCATAGGGGTTTTTTAGTATGGGCCTGGGGAACAGTTCTGGGCCAGAGTTTGCAGAATTCTTACTCAGCAGAGTGGACAGTTGTCCAGAGCCAGACTTTCTCCAGGATTTATCCCACCTGCAGCAGGCAGCCATGAGCCCAGTTCCCACCTTTGGGCTACTAGCAGGTCCTGTGGCTGCTTTGACAGCAAGAGCGCCAGCGTTGCCGGGTCAGGCAATACGTAGCTCATATACAGCTCCGAGTGGCCCCTTTAAGGAGCTACCAGCAGCAGCTACAGCTGGACCAGGGCATCTCAGTTCTCAGGCCAACTGGGAACAGGTGTGGGAGATCAGGGAAGGCAGCTGGGCATGTTCAGGATTAAGCCAGGCCCATATATGGTGCCAAAGGGCAGGCCAGGGAGTGGAGAGCCTTGAGAAGGTGGCAGAATGAGGGGTGAGCAACCCCCCTTGCCTTTTTGTGGTGTCAGAGGCGGTTGCCAGCCCTGGGGCCTTGGGTGAAACCACAAAGGCAGACAGGGAGGACCAAGCAGTTGCAGACCTCTGGGATCCACATTAGTACAGGGCTTTATGGACCAGCTCTGTAAGGCTGCACTGTATCTTGTATAAAGACATCCAGTTGAAAAGAGAGTGGTTTCATTTCAGCAAGGCAGAGTAAAGTGTTTCTCCTTGCTTGACATATCTTACTTGAAAGGGGTCCTGCCAGTAGCCAAATGTGTTGCCCGTTGAAGGCGCAAGACCCCAGGGGTGCTTTGTTTGATGACCTACAAGTTCTCTGTAAGTAACTTGCTTAAGCACTGTAAAGATTCATGGCCATTTATCTTTGATTGTTTTCTTTAGTTGGTGGTATGATCAGGGCTTCTCTGTGTGCAATAGGTCTTCCTATGCAACAGTCCCAGACAAACAGTCGAGTGGAGTCTAAACTCTTTCCTGACCCTGTCAGGTTCCTAGGACTGCCAGACTCCCTTTGCCAGCCTGCACAAAGCACTTGTCCTTTGATAGGCGGTGCTGTGGGACTGTTGGACCCACCGCCTCTTTTTCCTGCAGGGTTTTTTGCTCTCCTTGGTTTAAAATGTGCTGTGGGCAGCCGAGACCCTTCTCCTCTCCTTTTCCCCTGCAGCCTTGTTCTCCCCGTCTATAGACAAAATTGAGGGCCATCGGCTTGTCTTTGTTTTGGTTTAGTTTCCTGTGGGGGGGAGCTTGGAAGCTGCTAGGCCTGAGCCAGAAGGCGCCATTTGCTGCATGCAGAGAATAAAACGAGTGCCCCGGCCATCCACTGCCCTCCTTGCATGGCTCAGCAGCCTTCAGCCAGTACAGAGACCCCAGCTTCTTTCTGGACTCTTGTAGCTTCCAATGTATAGCCCACCCACCCCCCCCCCCAGTGCACATACTTCAATCTATCCTGCAGGTTCTGTCCATTATTGAAGGTGGGAGCTCCTTATCTGGTGCTTACGTCACTCACTAATATTTCAAGCCATTCCATGTCCTGTCTTGGACTTTTATTATATAGTTGCTCAGGTTCGCCATTGCTCCAGTCTGTTCTGTTTGATCAACTGACTGTGTAAGTATTCTTAAAACATTAACTTGAGTACAACAGTGGAAAATGTTCTTGGAGCATCAGCCAGATTGATATCCACGCTAATTCCAAAAAAACAAATTTATTGTTTCTGGGGAACGGGGAAGTTATTAAGAACAGAACACAAAAAGTCACAAACATCTTAAATAATTGTAGGTACACTGATTTTACTATACTCTTTTGGCATAAAATCAGTAAAAGGTGTCCAAAATAGAAAAAATGTGCATCCACCCCCACCCCGTTTCTTAGCTAAATAAACTCTTAGCAGTTTCATAATTTCTGCAACATTCCAGACCTAGGTAAGCCAGCCTTTAAATTATGGCATATATTTAATATGTGCCAATAATGGATGTTATTAATCAAATTGAATATGGTGCTTTTTCCCCAGAAGAAACAATTTGGGGACAGTATCACCACTTCGGTGGAGATTGCAGATATCTCCACAAGTCAAGTGATCTTATGAATTCTGGGTACAGTTAAATACCGGTTGTAAAGACTCTTGGCAACTTTCTTTAAATTTCAAAATAAAAGAGAGAGAGAGAGAGAGAGTAAAGGGGAAATAGATAAAATAACCAGCAGTACAAAGCAAATTTTAAAGCCGCTTTTGTAAGTAGGGGGGAGGCCACATTCTTGCTGTTTGTCTTTGCCTGCTGTTCTCCTGGGGGAAAGGAAGAGAGGTGCACTCTTCTACCTTTCTGTACAATATAGTGGTAATAATCCTGACCTCCTTCATCAGATTGTTTTAGATAGATTCACAATAAGGTAATGTGCATGGAACACTTTGTACTTGTTTTTCTTATCTTAAAATTCCTTGCCTTTCCTACTGAGGCTCAAAACGAATTGCAAATGATATAAAACGATCCAGTCAGGCAGCGTCAGGCATCCAACAGACGGTGCAGTAGGACTATGATCACAAAATTAGGGAACAGTGGAAACAAAAAGCTGTCTAAGGTATGGCAAACCCTAATGCAGAAAGTGGCTTGCAAAGGTGGAGTGCAGTAAAGAGCAGCAATACACACAGTAAGCATTGCAATAGACTGTATAAAAGCAACTTCCAGAGCTGTTCCATTGCACTACCCCTTATAAGAACGCCCTCCTGAATGTTTCTGTTTTCATTTTGTACAAAACAACAGAAGTGTGGGGGCCTTTCTTACCTCAGGCAGGCCAATCTCAGCCATTTGCAGTGTGGCAACTTCAGAAAGCTTTATTCAGATGAATAAAGCTCTCATGGCAGAACATAGTGAGAGAGGTAGTCCTGAAGGTATGTAGGTCCAAGGCAATTAGGAGCTTTGGAGGTGAGAACCAAAACCTTCGTTTGAACCTGGGAAGCGATCAGTAACCAATCCCGTGTCTGCCAAATAGGTGTGATGCACGTACTTTGCCTAGCGGTTGATCGTAACGAGGCTGCAGTGTCCTGAACCATCGGAAACCCCCGAGTTGCCTGCCCCACTAACCAGTATTTTCTTTTTAGAGCTTCAAGGGCACAGAAGGTGCAGAGCACGTGACGGAGCAGGTGAAAAACATCAAGATCGATGAAGAAAAGCCCAAAGAAACGAAGCCCGAGGAAGCTGTTGAGGAGGTAAGTTGGCCTCCTGTCAAGCTTTGTGGTCTTTGGCCAGTGGGAAACGAAGCCTTGCTGGGGTAAGAGGAAGTAAATGGACGGGGCTACATCAGAGTCTGCGCCACTGAAAAATGTTTGTAGAAGTCCCAGTTCACACGCGGCGTCCACTCTGCAACGGAGTTCCTGAGGGTGGGCTGTGGAGAAAGTTTGGAATGCCTGAACTTGTTCCATCCGCACTGACTTCCCCTCTGCTTCCAAGCTGAACTCAAGGCGCTGCCGTTGATCTTTCAAGCCCTGCACGGCCTGGGGCCTTCATGTCTGAAAGACCACCAGCTCCCATTATGGTCACCTTTGGGTGCCTCGTCATTTGAGGCCGTCATTTGGGTTTCAGCCTGCAAAGGGCCTTCTCGTTCGTGGCATTAGAATGATGGATTTCCCTCCCCAGGGAGATCTGTCTACTCCCTTGACCGTCGTCTTCTGCCATCACATAAAGACTTTGGTGTTTAATCTGGTATTACCTTACTGACTCCACTTTAGTTTTTAACTGCTGGTTTATATATACTTAGGTGCTGTTCTGTTTTCAAACAGGTCTTAAATTGTTGTTTCTTGTCGAGGGCATACCTGGACAAAAAAGCAACATGCAGATGTTTTAAATAGTATAATCGTATGATTGCTAGCCTCTTCTTTATTGTAGAAGGTGGTTCTGCCCATGGAGGAGGTGGCAGCAATTTTTGCTGATTCCCCATGTCCCACTGCACACACACACACACCCCGAGCGTGTTCTTGGGACTCCACTGACTTCTGGAGCCAGAATGTTAAGGGGGCACTGCAGGGGGCAAAGGGGCGAGAGCGGTGTGGAAGATTCCTTTGATAAGTCCTGCTGTGCCACCATAAATTAGGGCCAGGGGCCCCTTAGAATTGTGAGAGGAGGAGGAGGAGGAGGCTGACAGTTGTATTTCTTCCCTCTTTCTATTTCAGGGCCCCCCCAAATATACAAAGTCAACTCTGAAAAAGGGGGACAAAATCAACTTTCCCAAGAAGGGTGATACCGTTCACTGCTGGTATACAGGGAAGCTGGAAGATGGGACAGTTTTCGATACGAATATTCAGACAGGTGAGTGTTTGGAGATTGTCGCCTGTGTTGCTGCTAAGGGAGGTGAGAAGGTGGTGCGAACGTGCAAGGCTTGTGCAGACTGAAGCAGAGGCATGTTGTACCAGCAGTGCCTCCTGGGCACACTGCCGTGCAGTGAATGGGAGCTGAGTCAGGCTGCACATTGGCCATTGCGTGACTTCCATTCTTTCCAGTAGAGGCTGCTCAGAAGATATTCCCAATGGCTTGTGCCTTTGAGGATGCACGCAGCCCGGCCATCTTGTTCAGCACTGGGCTGAGCTGACCTTTTTGTTCACTCTATTAATTTAACGTCACGGGATGATGAGAGCCAGTTTGGTGGTGTGGTTAAGAGCAGCAGGACTCTGATCTGGAGAACCTGCAGTCTCCAGGTCTGTGGACAGAAGCCGCCACAATGAAATTGTGGCTGCAAATACTAGATGCCACCATAGAATTTCTAGATAACATGGTGACCAGGCACCTGGGATTCATCAAGCCATGCCTTAGGGAACGATTTGAGGACAGAACTCATAGTTAAGCATTCTGATCTTATGTGTGGGAAGGAAGAGGTTGCTGAGTCTGTAAAGAAAAAATGCTGGGGGGGGACTTTGGTTGTTTGTTTCAGGAAGCGATCTTTGAAGGGGCCGCAGGCTTGCTTCATAGCGGGTCCACTCGGATATTTGCATCTTGCCGGATTCCAGAACAAGGTCTCCCTGCTTGCTCGCTGTGATCCACCTGCATTCCTTGCCAGAAGAGCAGGCTTGGTGCCCGGACGGCTCTTGTAGCTACCAGGCTTTTTGCTCTGAGATATCCTGGCAGGATTTCTCTTGGACAAAATCCGTGGTGTGCAGAAAGAAGATAGAACCATCAGGCTACTGCAGGGAGAATTTATCTTGTGTGAGACCCATTGACATGAGTGGGATCTGTGCAGCAGGTCCCTTCCATTCCAGTTGGTTTGGCACCCGAGATGGAGCTGTGAAGCACCACGCTTACAGAAGAGCATGCAATGAGGATTTCTCATGAAACCCTCTTTGTAGAAACCAAAGACCATACATGGAATTGCTCAGGGCTCGAGGCTGGGCCTTAACCCAGAAGTAAAAAAATTTGGTCCAGAGCATCTGCAGAGTTAAATGGCCCTTCAGTGAAAGTCACAGGACTTCCTGCCTGTTTCTTACACTGTCTTGCCTCTGACTTAGTGTATTTCCAGTTTGACAGACATTGAATTTGTGTGAGCAGAGGCAGGAACGAGAAGAGCCCCAAGAAGTTTCTACGCCCGTTCGAACAAGCTGAAAAGCAAACTCTCTTTTTTCAGGCTCAAAGAAAAAGAAAGCCTCTAAGCCGCTAAGCTTCAAAGTCGGGGTCGGAAAAGTGATCCGAGGTGTAAGTATGTTGTGGGGCAGGCAACAGCAGCTGGGGCATGTCCCTCTGTCTGTCGACTCTGTCCTTTTTGGGGAATACCCAGTTCCAGGCCACGGTCAACCCACGTGACAGCCGTTATTGCCCCAGTCCTAACGCTGGGCCAAAACCATTTGGACAGCCTGTTACATTTAGGCAGAGAATTTAATTTGAAACTGTGCTGATTGTAAAATTCCACTGGCCTGTATATCCTTGGAAATTTAGGTACAGGCAGGGTACAACAGTCTGTAAATTACAACCGAGCAGGACCTTTGCACATCTCTAGGTGGATATGCCGTCTGTCCCTGGCAGCTCCCCCGGCGGGGCCAAGGGAATGAATGCTACGACAAAGAGCCCTTAGGAGATGCTGCCAAGACTGTGTGGCAAAAAACACCACAGCTGGGCTAGGCAGGCAAGGGGAGGCTGAGCAGAGAGGGGGGCAAGAGTGCTGCAGAGGGGCTGGAGGAATCCCGCAGTGGGCCCCTCGTCCACTTGGCCTCACCCAGCTCCCGCTGCAGCCGTGTCGCCCCACTGCATCAGAATTTGTTCTTGGATAGAATTAACTTGGTGATAACACTGCTAAGCCCGTGCCTCAAGCAAGGCTGTGAGATCAGTGCAGCAGAGACAAAAATCTTTTAAAAGAACCGTTTATTTTTAACAGTAAATAGCATTAGTACATTGAAAGAAGGAATTCAAACTATACATGCCAAGAAATTCCTTCCTCCCACACTTAAAAAAAATCAGCCCGGTAAACCTTTTAACGTAACCATTTCTCTCATCCCTTTAAATGAGATGCATGGAGGCGAATGAATCCACTGCCACCCAAGTACCCCCCCCTCCCCCCCGACGGCAGATCAACTTGCTTTGGGGGGTATCAGAAGTGGGCAGCAGGAGGACAGTGTGCTTGAAGAGTTAGGATGGCTGAAGAAAGGACTATACATTCTTTAGGTGAACCGTTGCGATCCAAATGAGTAGCCATGTTAAGTCTGTCTCTAGCAGTAGAAAAGAGCAGCACCTGCGTGTGTGTGTGCGGTGCCCTCAAGTCACAGCTGACTTACGGCGACCCCTGGTAGGGTTTTCAGGGCAAGAGGCTTAACAGCGGTGGTTTGCCATTGCCTGCCCCTGCAGCCCTGGTCTTTGTTGGGGGCCTCCCATCCAATTACTAACCAAGGACGACCCTGCTTGGCTTCTGAGATCTGACGAGATCAGGCTCACCTGGGCTATCCAGGTCAGGGCAGTAGCACTCATAACAGTAACAAGATTTGTGGTAGGGTATGAGCTTTCGCGAGTCACAGCTCACTTCAGATACCCGAAGAAGTGAGCTGTGACTCACGAAAGCTGACACCCTACCACAAATTTTGTTAGTCTTCTGGGTGCTGCTGGACTCTCGCTCTCTTCTGCTGCTATCCAAGGCACTCATCTTCAGTGTTTTGCAGCAATGCTAAATCCACCTCTCATTGGATGTGCAGCTAGGGCATGAATTGACAGCTGGCTTTTCTTCTTTGGCAAGCCAGCCCAGTTGCAGCTGTTTGCTGGCCCAATGTTCCGTTATGCACAGGCACAGCCAGAATCTTTCAGTGCACCTTTTCAACTGGGTTCCTGTGTGAGATGAGCGATTTAAAAAACAAAAAAAAAACCAAGCTGGACTTCTGTGGCACCTTAAAGGCCTATTTGTTTTTATTCTGGCAAAAGCTTCTCTGTACTACAGCCACCTTGGTCGGGGAGTTGGGCTGTAGTTGATGGAGGCTTATGTTGGACTAGAGAAGGGTTAGCTGCTGCAGACTCCCGTGTTTGCAGCCACAGATTAACAGGGCAGCTGCTCTGGAAGCTGGTACTGTGGCGTACAGAACTCTGTGGCCGTGGCTCCCCAGTCCTGATCAGCAGGCTTTCTGAAGGGGCTCAAGGCCAGCCCTGGCAAAGCCCTGAAGTTCTCCACTGGTGGAACAGCAGAAGGCTCTCCTTGCCCTCAAAAGAGGTGTGTCCCCCCACCCTGACCCCCACCTGCGGGTCCTGCCCTGATCTCAAGTTCTCGTTCTGATTTTTCAGTGGGACGAAGCTCTGCTGACCATGAGCAAAGGGGAGAAGGCTCACCTGGAAATTGAACCGGAATGGGCTTACGGGAAGAAAGGGCAACCTGATGCCAAGTATCCTTGTAAAATCCATTGCTGGGCGGCCTGCAAGGCTGGTCCGAAATGCAAGACTGGAAGTTCTTAATCGCTGGGGGGGGGGCGGGAAAGGCAAAGCTGCCTTTGCTTTGAACTGGCTCTGTCTGTCACCACTGAGCTGTCTCTCGTGAAGGCTTGCAGTCAGTCACACTGCCATGGCTTGGGGGGCGGGGGGGGGGGGGAGAGGCGGCCATCAAGGTACAAAATACCAAGGGAGCTGGCTGTGCATCCATGCATGGGGTCTCTCTCTCTCTCTCTCTCTCTTTCTCTCTCATACACACACTCACTCTCAACATACTTTTGTGCCAAAATATTGCTTTGGAAATACTTGGTGTGTAGACCCATTTCCAGCCAGAGATACTCTTTGCCCACCTAGGAGGGTTCTGTTGCCAAGCAACAATCAGAGTCACTTTGACAGTCATTCCCGTGCTTCCTTCTCGGGGCAAAAAAGCTGACTGCATGCGCCTCTCCAACTTTCCCGGGGGGGGGGGTGTCTTCTCTGTGTGTCCTTCTCTGTGTCTTCATGTCATTTACAGGCAAGTGCCTCCCCTTGTCTCTTGTGGGTATCTGGCCCAATATTGACTAGTAAGAAAAACAGGCAGAATTGCTCAGAAGTCATTTTAGCATGCACACGCTCACCGTGCTTTTCCATGGATGTCCTGTGCCCCGAGCCAGAAGAAAAATCAGCTTGTTCAACAAGTTCTCTCTCAGGCCAGGAATGTTCACTTTTATGGTCATTTCCCAAAAGCCTGCACCTCTTACTGATCTTTGTTCTGTTTGAACTTCCGCCCGTGGAATTTCTTGGTTTGTTCGGTTGGAGCTCAGACCTGAGCATAGGAACCAGAACTCAAATGAACCAAGGATCCACCCCCCACCCACCCACCCACCCCGCCGGCCCAGAAAGAGTTCTGCTCTGGAGGAGGGGGCAGGGAGAGAGGGACGAGGCCAGCTGTGCGGGTAAACGAAAGGAGGGCAATTCCTTAACTTCCACACCTCAGGATTCCACCAAATGCAAAGCTTCTGTTTGAAGTTGAATTGGTGGATATTGAATGACTGGATTTTTTCCCCTTCCAAGACTTGACTGCTGTGACGTTGCTCTGAGTCCACGGAATACTATTGTGGCCTTGCTAACCCCCCCTCCCCCCCCCCAAAAACTGCTATATAGCACCTGCAAATCTGAAGACTTCCTTTGGGGTTCTGGATTTTGTTGCTGTTTTACAGAATGCCATAAAACTCTTCCATGGCTAGTATGATGGTGCATTCCTGGGATCTGCTCATGGGGTCCTTCCATTGCAAGTGCCTGGAACTCCGTTTAAATGAAATGTCAGAGGAAAAATGGAAGATTGGGTAGAATTTGGGGGTGGGGGGGGGAGAGGGCAAGCGCCGATATAGAATGGCTGCCAGAAGAAGTGAAGCCAAACCGAATACTCCCTTCTCACTTTGCAAAGTAATGGCAGAATGTGAATAAAAACAAATTAAGGAAATGGGAGGGGGGACCCCAAACGTGGAGTTCTGCTCCTTCAGTGGCTACTGCTGCATCCAGAGAAACCACTTTCACTGGCAATAAGGGCAGGCAGTAACACGCCCCGCCATACAAAGGTCCCACCCATTTTCTAAGAAGTCCAGCAGGCATCACCGTGGGGAATCCTGGTGGCAGGAGGACAAGAAAACCTCTGTTACTCTAAATTAGAGATGCACACAAACCAAAATAGGAACCAAAGTTTGTGATGAGCCAGGCCGGTTTGTGGTTTGTGAACTGGCAGTTCGTCAGAGCCCATTTCTGACGAACCACCACAAACTTCAGGCTGGTGCTGATCAATCGGTTTCCTAGGCAACAGGGGATGGACTTCCTGCAAACCATCCGCTCACCCAGGTGTGGCCTTCTGCTGGCCCAGAGATGATGATTTGCTGACCTGGATGCGACATTTTCATGAACTAAACCAGTTTGTGAAGTGGGGCAGGTTTGTGAAAGTTCGTGGAATGTGACGAACCACACGGTGGTTTTTCCCCGGCTCATGCCCATCTCTACTTTTAAATCCCTGAGCTTCCATACAGTCACGTGACGGATGTCAGAAGGGCGAGATGAACTTCTACAGCTGAGGTGGTCATCCCTTTGTGTCCTCTTTCCTTAGCCCTTGTGTTTACTTCCATGTTGGGTAATGAGGGTCCCTCTCTTCCTGTTCTCTCCCCCTCCCTTCTACTAGTAGTGGAGCAGTTTTAATCAAGCCATACACGTAGTGAAGCCAAGCTATGAGCTTGGCATCCCCCCTCCCCTGACCTGTACATTGCAGCTCGTGGCCAGACTTCGTGGGAGGGTGCCCTCCTTTTCTCAGAACGGTGCCAATGTTCCTCTGTTTCCCTGAAAACCAGCATTAGACTAGGTGAAGGTGGGGTGAAGAAAGAGGCAGAAAAAGAATGTGAAACTTGGGATGGGGGAGGCTCCCTGTTGAGGACTGCTTGCTACTCTAAGCAGAGCCAAAGACGGTAGGGCCAGTAATCCAGAGGAGACTTGGGAGTTCCTTTGCCCCCTGAGTAAGACTCACTCCACAGGAACAGTTTACATAGGATGGTTTTATTAAAAAAGACACTTTAATCAACAAATTTCTAAACTCATACAATGGAAAGTCAATACAAAATCCACCCCAAACACAGCATGGTTTCAGCAAAACACTTCATGTCCGTCAATTTCATTCAAAGGGGTACCTGCTGGCATGATACAAACCCATCCTTCCCATGCCTTCTTAAAAAAACAAACAAAAATCACAGCTTTCAGTTGTGGCCCCTGCAGAGTGATAAAAAGCCAACCAAACGGGGGGTGGGGGGGGTGCACCTTGGAAGTGCGTGCCAACTTTTTACCCCTGTGGGAGGAAACACAAGAAGAGCCTCATTTGGTGCATGTGAGGCAGGGGTGGAGCTGCCTTTCCATCTTCACTGGGACAAACTTTGGCCAGTGCTTTATAAAAATGTTGCAGATTTGCTGCTGAAAATCCCCAATGGGATACCAGATCAGCACATTTCGCCATATAATTACTTGCTAACTTGAGCAGGGGGGAAATGGCTGAGTTTCTGGTGTACCGAGTGGACAGCAAGATACCAATTAACACACAAGTTTTGTCACATGTACCCTGTGAACATCAGCTCGTTGCACATGCAAGGGAGACAAAAGGATCACAAGAAAGTTTTGTTCACATCCCTATTTTTTAAAAAAATCACTTCCATGCCCCATTTCTGCTGAAACGCCATTCTTCTGCTCAGGTTGAAGAGGACTGGTAATATTGCCCGTAATTCCATGCATTTGGGTAGTTGTACTGGGGAAGAAGAGGGAAACGTTAGGAAAGGCAGGGTGCGCCCCACGAACGGGATGTGAAGAGCGTGCTCCCCTCCCGCCTCCCCTCAATCCTTAAAACCACAAAGGAGGCGATTGTAACTGCCTGAGCCGGGCATCTGCCACAGGGGCCTGTGTCTATTAGGCAGACGGTCCCCGCAGCAACACTCCTGAGTCCAGGGAGGGCCTAGCAGAGCCCCTTCGCTTACCTGGTACCAGGCGTTGTAATTGTAGGCAGCTTGACCGGTTTGCATGTCTCCCTCTCCCATGTGTCCAGCTGCCAGAGCCGCTTCCTCGTTGTGGCATCTTTTCTCATCTGGCTCCTCACAACTGCAAGATGGAACACATGCCCTCCAGTTATCTGACAGAGTAGGGCTTGGCTCATACGAAGCATGCCCACAGAGTACGGGGAGGCCAGGCATGCTGGGACACAACCAAGGAAAGGGCTACGGTGGATATAGCCACAGCACTCAACTTGGATTTTCTTCCGAATTACCTTTGGGAATATCCCTTGAAATATTACGGTTGCATTGTGTCTGTGTTTGTTTTGCATTGTTACAGAACGCTGCCAACACAGTTTAGCAGAACTGGACTGCACTTCCTGCCATTCACTTTTTCATCGGTAGGGGCTCTTCAGGAGTTGGAAAATTAATTTAAGAGCCCTTCCATAGGGAAAAAAAATAAGAAATACTGCTCTAAAGAAAGTAGACGGCAGGACAAGCCTCGCTGTGCTCTCTGCTTGGAAAGGAAGCCAGGCCTTGCGCCCTGAAATCTAAAGTGACAGCACGGAAGAATCCTGCGTGGCTGTGTTGAGGGAGCCTGTCTGCAAAGGCTATATAATGGGAGGGGAAATGGTGAGCCCCCTCGCCCCTGGGATCAACATTTTGAAGAACATTCTAACCTTATGGTTTAAAGCTTTTGCTTCTCAACGGAAGGCTTCCTGCACACACTTTTTAAAACCGGAGCTGGATTTTCAAAGAACTTCATGTGATCAAGAAAAAGAATTCTAGATCGTACACAGTGGCAGGTGGGTGAAAGAAGTGTTCTAATTCCAAGTTGGCTAAAGTAGGGTCTGGACTACCAATTCAGATCGTAGGAAGGAATCTCGCATAAAAAATTCTCCCCGCCCCTCAGCCTGGCTGACATTCCTTTTTTTTATTTACTTAATTTATATCCCATTTTTCTTCCCAATTGGGATGTGAAGCAGCTTGCATGGTTCTACTTCATTTTACCTTTCTGAACAGGTAACGATTTCTTACTATTTTTCTCAGTGCAGTGTTTTCTTGGAGAATATCTCTCCGCATGCCATGTGAAGTAATACAAGCCAAACACAGGCTGACAAAGTCAGTGAGAATGAGGCCATCAAAACTCCACTCCCTCTGCAATTAGCAACCAAGGCCTCTCTGCCAAAGGACAAGAGTTCATACCCATTTTCTGCTTTCCTTTTTAAAATCTCCTGTTCCTTCAGAAGGGCTTGATGCTCTTCATAGGCACCTAGAAGCCTGTCAAGAGAGGAAGAAAACACCCGCGGATTAGACGTTGGGGCTTCTGCCACAGGCCCCACCCACCCGTCTGCTTTTGCTCTTCCCACTTGTAGCTCTCCCAGCTTTCTTCTGGTCTCAAGTCTCATGAAGTCCCATGGCCGGCATCTCTAAGCCACGATGACACACACAGAACTTGCAAACATAAAGCCAAGCCTGCCTTAAGTGTCTTGTGGATCGTGCCACAGTAGTGAAAGCCTTCGCTGAAGAGGACCCACAAAATCCCATTTGCTACTGCCATCTGCTGGCCTGAGTAGGTAAAACACCCTGTGAAGAAGCCACTCCCCCCCAGGCACCCCAACCAGTCTTTGGGACCACCCGTTCACTGACAGATTATCGCGAACGCTCAGATAAATTCAGGATAAAACCTCACTTGTTCACATCCACACCAAAATCTTCAAGAAATTCCACTTTTCGCTGAGAAAATATAATCCTCATTTTTATAGGCAACGGACCACCAATCGCTTTGTCAAAGCACGCAATGATGTTCTCTTCGTTTTGCTTGAGGTCTCCGTTGTACTCCATTTCCAGCAAGTTGAGATATAGCTTGGGGTTGTCCTGAGCCCAGGAGGAGGAAAAAGATTTGGACTCCTCTGTTTTCACGCTCAACAGAGCAAAACTTAACACGGATTCCGAACTCCCACAGCAAGGCAGGCAGACTGCGCTTGAGGCAAAGGTCCCCCCCGCCCCCACCTACACGGCCCACTCTCCTGGAAACTCACAACAGGCAACAGATTTGCAAGGTGACCCCCCCCCCCCCACTAACACATTTCAAACAAAAATCAACTTGCTTCATTGGTTGCCCACGCCCCATCCACTCCAGGAAGAGAGACACAAGTCAGCAAGAAATCGGGGGGGGGGGGGATCAAGTCTTTCCTGCCCTTTCGCACAACTACACACCCCGTAAGGCTCCACCACTGCTTTGATCAGGGATGAACCGGCTCCCACACCCTGACTGCAAAAATTCCTCGAAGCAAGAGAGAAAGAAGCTCATACACATTCTAGGGGGGGAAATTACTGCCCAAAGGAAGGGCAACAGAGCCCAACGCTTTGAGTATCTGTATGTTTGTGACTACACTTGAGAGCAGAGAATGGCACCCAGCATGTCTGACAGCTTGACCAGAATTCCATTAACGTCAATTCCATTATGTTTCCTTGGCTTGTTTTTAAAAAGGCTTCCAGGATTCACTTCCATCAGCTCATACTGACAATTCTTACTAATATCATTTGATTTATATGCTGCCCTTCAGGACAACTTATCGCCCACTCAGAGCAGTTTACAAAGTATGTTATTATCCCCACAACAACATCCCCCTGTGAGGTGGGTGGGGCTGAGAGAGCCCTGAGAGAGCTGTGACTGCCCCAAGGTCACCCAGCTGGCTTCGAGTGGAGACGTGGGGAACCAAACCCGGGTCTCCAGATTAGAGTCCTGCCGCTCTTAACCGCTACACCAAACTGGCTCTCAATTCTTGACTTGATAGGCCATTCGGGGGGGGGGGGGAGTGGATTATGGCATAATTCTTCACCACCACCAAGACCACATCCTTTTCTCAACATCTTTTCTCCCTTCCCCTAAAGTTTTAAATTCTATTAAAACCACTCTTCAAATAACTAATAAAAAAACCTTGGAAGACGCATGCTTATGGAGATTGCAATTGGAGCAAATGAACAGTGGCAGTTACTTTCGAACTCAGACGTGATTTTTCAGAACGTCTGGCTTCCTGCTACAGACAGTGCGGACAAAACTGGGAACATTTTCAGATTTTGTTGGCCAGTCTGCTGAACCAAGAGAGCACAGTCCTGACCTGTGGCCTCTGCATGCGACCAGAATAAGGCCCCCTCTGCCACGCCAAGTGAGGGCTGCGCAGAGGGGCACGCACACGGCTACCATGGGAATGCAAGCCAGGCAACATCAGTTTAGAGGGACAGGTGTCTCCATGTCACGACGACGTGCACTGCAGAGCTAAGACGGGTCATCACAGTTGCCAGCCACAAAACAGGAAAGGCTGTCCAAAAAAAAAACCCCGCCGGAAGACACTTACCCCGTCTCTATCGATAGCCTCCAAGAGCACTTTACGGGCCTTCAGGAGGGACTTCTGGATTTTGAGAAGATGCCGAGCGAGTTTGACAGCAAAGAAAGAGGCTTCGTAGCTCGACTTGGCATTTTTCACGGCTTCCTGCAGCAGGTGCTCTGCCTCTTCCATGCTCCCGTGCCTGCGCTCTAAACTCACTCTGCGCAAGCGAATCATGGCCAGTCCAGAAACGTTTTCCTCAAAGGTCTTCAGGATTCTTCTGGCTTCGTTGATGTTCCCTAGAAGCACGACAGAGTGAAGTGTTCAGCCGGCGCTGTTTTCTCGCAGGAACTCAAAAAAATGACCAGAGTCCAGAGCAAGACTCCCAGCACTTCCCAAGCTGCCTGCCCAACATTCCAAGCTTAGTGGTAACATTTCTGGCATCTTAACATTTAAACAAGGCCAGTGGGCACAACTGCCCAAAGCTTTGTTGATGGGCGTCCTCCGTATGCGAGACACCCACTTCTCCCCCCCTCTGGACAAGCTTTCAGCAGCAGCTGCCCCAGTCTGAGGCCAGAGCTGCGTTCAAGTGGCTGAAAAAGAACGAGCTGCAACTGAATCCAGGCGAGAGGTCATCCCAGTTGCCAAGTGTGATGTTCTGTAAGGAAGTGTTCTGCCTGCCCTAGATGGCAAAAGCTTCTTTTTGGCAGATTCACCTAAGAGCCTGAGAGACCTGAATGCACGAGGCTGCCCTAAATGGAGTCGGACCCTTCAGTCGGACCCCTCTCCAGGTCAATCTCGTCTTCTCTGACTGGCAGCAACTCTCCAGGGTGGCAGGCAGAGGAAGGTCCTTCACACCTCCTCCTCCTACTGAAATGGGGATGCCCACGGATTTATCCAGGGGTTTCTGCCTGCACTGGCAAGCAGACCACCGCTGCACCAAGCCACAGACCCAGCCGACTTTTACGAGGCCCCGTTCTTTTGTTGGAAGGGTTGCCCAAAGTGCTTTTTTCCCCGGCCTCACTTAGCACAAAGGTTCTCTCCTCTCTCGGCCAGCCCAGTGAACCCATGCTACAGTAACCTCAAGGTTGGACCGTTGTGAGATACTCTACACGGGGCTGCCCTTGAAAATAACCTGGTCACTTCCATTGGCTCAAAATGCAGCAGCTCAAGTGAAGCCAGATACTTTGCATGTGTTATACTTATTTTGAAGTTGCTGCATTAGTTTATTTCTGGGCTCCATTCAAGTTGCTGGATCTCACAGGTAAAGCCTTTTTCACATTCTGGGATCCATTTAACTGAACCGCCACCGCTCCCAGCATGAGCCCATATGACAGCTCCAATCATCCCTCCTACATCCAGTTGTGCAGACATGAGGAACGGCCACCGCTTTTACAGGGGTGGCCCCCCCTACTGCGGAATGGCCTTCCTGAGAATATCCTTTTTGTTGTCTCAGAAAAGGCTTTGTTAGGCCAAAGTGTTGAGGAGGGTGTTTGATGCCAGCACAGAAGATTAACAGCAGCATCTTTTCTGTTCTGCTTTACAGATTATGGGATGGATCCTATGATCAAGTTCCTTTTATCCGAGGCAGCTGCAGAACACACCTCCTCTTCTGCTAGCACAAGAGCTCATGGAATAACATTGATCTTGTGCTAGAGGAAGTGTGGCCCACAGGTGGATGCAAGGAACTTGTTCACAGGACTGAAGTCTACGTCTACTATTGTTACAACTTCTAATTTTTGTTGTGACAGAGGCATCCATAACTAACAAGAGCTAAGGATTTCTGGTAGAAACACTGGGAAACGCAGGCCTTGACATGAGACTTGAGGAACAGTACCAAATCAGAAAGGAGAAGGCCAGTTCAATTTTCAGGAAATTCTTACATCCTTCCGAAAGCAGGTCTCTTTCCAACAGGTGTGATTTGGGGACTGACAGTTGATGTTGATCTTATTTAAAAACGCCTTACGCATCTCGTCACAATGAATATTTACAACTCAGGTAGTCCAAGTATTTTGATTTTAACAGCCAGTTCCTACTCTGTCTGGGCACTGAATATTCACTGGCCTGTAATGATCGCAGGCTGGTCATTTTGTCTCGGAGAGCTGTGCCGTTCCTCTGGCCCTAGCCCCCCAACCCTTCATGCACCCACTGACCCCCTCACCTTGCTGTTCTTCGAAAGCAGCCCAGAGCAAGTGCACCATCGGCTTCTTGGAAAGATGTATCGTGCAAGCCCGACTGTAGACATGTCTCACCCCTTCGATGCTGTGATTCTCCATGTACTTGGCATACTGCATTTGAAGACAGAGCACAGACTGAATAATTCACAGCTTCCTCTGGGTGGCTGAATACTTGAGAGAACTATAAAATTCTTGTGTTTAAACCCATTCAGCACCTTTATTGAACCATTAGACTAGTTTCTGTAAGGAAGGACGAAGAGAGGCAACGAAGTTGGCATATGCAGCTGTCAAATCTGGTTGCAAGCAGACCATCTCCTAATGCAACAGATATAGTTATACATGAACAACATTCAAACAAGAGTACAGAAGGTTAGTCACTGATCAGCAATGTTTGCAAAGGGGAGAGCCGTGCTTGGGAGTGACACCCCGTACCTTGATCCAGAACTCCTCATAGAGGGCACAGGAAATCACACATCTCTCGAAGAGGACCACCACACGCTCATGAGTCCCATTCTCAATTTCAAAGTCCAAGTACTCCTTCCAGTTCTTGAGCTGGGTTTTCTCCAGAGGCTTCACGTGGAAGTAGGGCCGTTTTATCTGAAAGGGGTGCACGTCATCAGAATGGAAGTATGCCAGTTTAAAAACAAACCACACCAAAAATCTATGCAAGGGCATTAATCCCTTGGCTAATAATCCCCAATTGTTTTACCATATACCTCAGAGCACACGGGAAGTTAGGATTTTCGGTGCCAATGTGCATCCTCAGGGTAACCAAGGAGGTTGGAACAAAGGGGGGTGGGGTTAAATTATTAAAAATAACTAAAAATAAGAAATTAAAAACATGGTATGAAATTTAATAAATCAATTAGGAATACATAAATTGGATTGAAAGCATCAAATGATTCTATATGTATGTACTAAAACCTTGCATATAAACAAAATAAAAATCACTAATGCACAGGTATCATAGTACATTTCATAGCCATATGTACAGAACCAAAAAATACAGGTGCGTTTTGGCCCAAAGATCTTCCTCAGCGGTGTGAAAATATCACAGACAGCGCCCCACCAAGAAAATACAGAAATGAAACATACATGACCCAGCACACAATAAACACTGAGATGAAATGCAAGATACTACGGAGTGAATTCCTTAGAATTCTGCCCCAGAACGGCATAAAGTAAAGTAAGGGCAATGCGTTTTAACAGGAGTTGCAATTCCTTTGCCCCTAAATCTCCTCTAGCTAGGTCTAGAATAGAAAGTTCAAGAAGGAGGGCTGGATACCGACCAAAAATGAAACAGGAATCCTTGGTTACCCTTGGCTTGCGGTGCTGTTGTTTTTTCTCCCCTTTTCATTGTCCTCCCCAATCTGCATCCTCAATAGGGACCGACAGCGAACCACACTTGCCACAGCTGCTACTCGCCTCTAGCTTGGAGCTCTCTGCCATCTGCTTGGAGCTCTTCGCCATCCTGAATCACCTGGTGTCAACCCATCTTTGTAGGCAAGTTAAACAGCATCGGCCCCAATTTCAATCCATCGGAGACTTCACTCCTGCAAGGGCTTATTCATATTCTGTTTCTGATATTTAACGGTGCTCATCCAAATAAACAGAAAGGGCCCATCCTCTTATCCCCGGAGAAGTTCATTCAAGAGCCTCTGGAGAGGCATCTTTTCTTAAAGTTATCTGAGCCAGCGCCACCTCTGCCCCACCTTGGGCAAAAGATCTTTTTTTAAAAGCTGCCTATGTAATTCAAGACGGCATTCCCAAACATGCGGCGTTTTCTGAAGCGCCTTGTTACATGTTCAATATGTTGCTTCAAACTGCCTGAAGGAAGGGCAGGGCGAAGTGTAACATAAGAAAAGCTAGTTATTGTACCCTTATGGTAACAGCAGGTTTGGGACATTTGGATGCAAGGTAACTAGTGCAAACAAGTGAATGATTAATTATCTCGCAATGCTACTTTGGCAACAAGCAAAATGCCCATACGTGGCAGAACAATGAAATCGTTAATTAAAAGACGCTGACTGCAGCGAAGTCTGAGCAGCGTATCAAAGATTCTGGGTCCACACCCGAGCGTGGAATTGCCTTCTGTTCTGCAGATGTTCTTGCTCAATTCCAACATTTGTTACATCTCACCTTTGCCTTTAAGGCCAAGCGGCAAGTGCCACAGAGAAGCTGTGTGTGGAATGGGACGGATCTTAAGTCTCCTTTCCCTGAAGTGCCACAGGCCAAGCAGTACCCAGCAGATAGGAACTGGCAAGGCATGGCACTGGCACTACAAAACTCTGTGCTGCTGTCAGAGGAAAACCAGCCAATATACTGAACACACACCCTGGGAGCAGACGTGACCTACCTCAGCCAGTTGTTAAATGCTGCGCACTCCGTTGAAGTGGCGAGCTGGCTCCTGTGCACTGTTCAGCTTCTGCGTGTGAGATTTCTGCTGATTCCCCATCCCCACCCCCAGTAGACCTTCTGAACATCCCTCTCCCATGCAGATCCCAAGGCCCCACAGCCTCCCTTTCCCCACAGCAGGATTCTGAGGAGCATGACAGGAAGCAAGAGGTAGGGAAAGGGGCAAGATCTCTGCTTGCAAGCCTGGATCACAGCATCCAATCCAGTTACTTGTCACTGGGGAGAGACTATATCCATTCTCCATCTGTGCAAGGAGCTCTAAACTGGAGCTCAGAAAGGAGACGGGCCAGTAGGCTGCGGCATCCGAGTGCTCTCAGGCAGGCCACGTGCACAGATTCTGGGATGCATCTGTCCCTTTGCAAGCTGAAGTGCTCTGTGCTGCACCCAGCTGCTCAGAAGGGGTCAAAGGCACTCTACTCTCCCCCGCCCCCCCCCCCCCACCATCATTAACCCATTTGGACCTCCAACATTCATATCTGCTGGCAAAAACAAGCAGATATTCCTCCCCTCGGCCTAGCACTCAAAAGGGTTTCCTAAGTACATTTCATGTAAAATACAACTTGGTTGTTGATCAAGCAAAATAAAGTGTGTGTGTGTGTGTGTGTGTGTGTGTATGTGTGTGTGTTTTGAACGCACCGCAACACCATATGAGCCGCGTGTTTCAGGTACAGAAACCACTCAAGACCAATGATCTTTCTCCAGTTCTTTCACACACACACACCCCATACCTCTTGTGCTGTCCCCTTCAGCCAGTTCTGCAGAACCGGGTTAGACACACAAACACACACTTAAGGGGAAACATATAGGAGAGGTGGCACAAAACCCTCTTTGCCCATGGCACCCCCACCCCACCCTTCTAATCCTGCAAGTGAAGCCTAGGTGGTCTTGATTAAAATGCATCGTTTCACTTGCAGCTTGGAAACTTCAAATTCAGCTCAACATGCTCAATTAAATGCGTCATGGCACACTCCTCCCACAACCCTGAAGGCACGAAAGCAGATCAGCACGAGGTCCTGTACACAGAAACCTCAACCTCTACCCATCAGCGTGAGCCCTTGCGAGGCTCGAGACAGCCCCCTTCAGCAGGGAGGGAGACTGCCCAGGGCAGCTCACTGCTATCGCCAGCGAGGCGGCACAACTGCACCCGCTGCCTCTGGACCAAGTTGCCACTCTTGGGTGTTTGGGATGTGCAGACCTGCTTGTGGTACTTGTGCCAGGAGGGCTTGACTGAGAGGAGCCCCATGGACACTATGTGGAATGCTAACAGGGGTGACACAGAGGAGCTTTCAGCGCGAGGAATCCCCGAGTCAGAAGTCCGAGGTGAGCAGCACCTGCATCACCTCCGAGCAGCTGGGCTCCGCAGAGGCAGAAGGGGTTCACTTCTTTATTGCTCTGTGTGCCACTCTGAGAGTTCAACCCTGGGCATAAAGACACAACTCAAAAGGTTTTCTAAACAAGAGCCCTGGAGGAACCAAGCCTGCCCTCTGACTGGCAGAAGGATAAGCTGAAGACGCGCCCACCAGAGAGCCAAGCCTCAGTAAGTGAACTGATTCAGCCAGCCAGCCACACAATAGGGGTTGACAAGAGAGCAATCCTAAGAAGGTCTACTCTGAACCCTACTCAAATCTGCTCAACGGGGCTTACTCCCAGGAAACTAGGATTGCACTGTGAGAAGTCCTGGGGAAGAATCCTAAAAGAGCCATCTGCTGTGAATAGAAGCCTTGGCCAGAAATGTACGCACGCACCCCAACTGTATGGAACAGATGCTTATTTTATGTACATATACACAATCACGAGGCCTGAAGCATCAGTTATAGTACTGCCCACAAATGCCAGATGTACACTGGCCTAAAGTCCACCCTATCAGATGACAGTTCAAGACCCAGGCATGGTACTTTCATTTGTGCCTCTTCATCAAGGCAACTTCAAACTTTACTGGAAGTCCTACTGCTCCACTTAGCTAACAGCTGTCACGTTCCTCCGATACGAACAAGATGCACAGCCCCCCTGCAGTCACCTTTTAAAAGAAGATTTAAGGAAACTTACGCCTTCTTCAAAGGTCCACCGCTTGCTCACTTCGTGCTCATTGTGATTGAACATTTCCTGGTGAATCTCAATGATTCTGTGGCGCATGTTTTCTATTTCCGTGATTAACTACAAAAACACAAAAGCGAAAACCATCAGACACCAAAACGGTACCCTCTGAAGCTGACAAACGTGCTGTGAAGGCTGCTGGCCTATTGCTTCCACCTGAGAGCCCTGGAGAGCTGCTGTCAGTCAGATGGGGCATGGTCAGAGATGTAAAAATCTTAGAAATTTTGAAGATACGAGGGGGGGGGGAGTGGACGGACGACATTATATTATTGGAAAAAAACCCGGAAATTTGGGGGGGGGGGGGATTAAATATACTCAACATTATTTCCCTATTAAACCAAAACTTTTTACTGATTTAACATAAAATGCATAATTTACTTAGCATATAAAACAGTACTACTTGACTTACTTCAGAATTTAAAAGTATTAATGTCTTTCTTTAGTTTCTATAAGAAAAATTGCAGACCCTCACAGTATGCAGCACAACCAGCTTTATAACACCGAAAATACTCAACTGTTTTGTAATGTGCTATCATTAAACACAGTATATTAATTCTTGCCCAAATTATTTACATTAAAACAAAAAGGACTCTTGTAAATGTTATACAAGTCCAGTGTGTACATAGGAATTATTGTTATCTAATGCTGTCTTACTTAAAAATTTTCATATTCTGAATTTTCTTTTAATTAAGATGGTGGGACAGGTTAGACTTTTTTCAATGCTCCCTCAAATTTCCCAATTTTTTCATTGGAAAAACTGAGAAAGTACTTGGTCTTTTTCACACAAAATGCTTTGCAAGACAAAGGGTTTTTTCCCTCACTCAAAAAGACAGAATTTCGTGTTTCTTTCAATGCCCTCCCCCACCCCAATCATTGGAAAAGTTCTCAGACGTTTTCATACTATACATTTGGAATGTGAACACGCTTGTCTTAAGGAGCATTTTACTCACTCTAGGAGCAAAAACATTTCATAGGCTTCCCCCAACAAGGCTCCCTCAAATTTCCTAATTTTTCCAGTTAACAAAAATTGAAAAAAAGGGGCTTCAGGAAAACCTGCTGTTTTTCTGATTTCCCCCCCATTTTTTCCTCAGGCCTTCACATCCTAGACAAGACAAGCTCTAGGCTACCAATCCTCAACAGGCAATGGTGTTAATACGACGTGCATCTGTCTCTCTTCCTATGCTCTCCTGTCTCTCCCAAACATCTGTTGTTCCCTAAACACCCTGAACATCAATTTCTAGATTTATCAAGAGACCTCCCAAAAATCAGAGGCGCCTTCGATCCTACACCACGCTCTGGGCCTGATCCAAATCCTCACTAAAGTTCTACACTGGATTGCAGTCATCAAAAACCATTTCAGAGCAACGTCCATTAAAAATTCCTGTAAGAAAGAACAGTGTCATCGAGGTACAAGGTAGTGAGCGTTTTACGTCCCGAAAGCAAGAAGCCGCTGTTTGCGAACCCTCAAACACGGCAGCCATTGCAGGTATGCTTGGGCTTCTGGACAACACTCATCTCCTGAATGTGCTCTCAAAACACAGCAGGCGCCAAAAATGTCTCTTCTGCATCCAGCTCACTTAATTCCGTCGACGGCATTTCCCGAGACCCAGACGCGGCTGGCACGCAAGAGTACCTTGGCAGGGTCCGTGATATCTTCTGTTCCAGAAGGGAGGTCGTTTCCAGGAGGGGGGTCCTCCCCACCGTGGCTGTGGGCAGAAGATGCCAGCTCCCTACGCAGCTGAACAAACTGTTCCGTGGTCAGAATGTCCCGGGGCACGTTATTCTGGACGTGCTCTTTGAACCTGCAACGCAGCGAAGGAAGGGAAGAGAGGAGACGGCCACACTCGTATCTGCTGGCTACAGTATGTCACGGCGAGCACACCACACTAGCCAGGAGCTCTTGAAGAATCCAGGAGAGGCCATCTGCACCCGTCTGAATGCGGCTCAGTGAACAGAACACACGCCTGACGAGCTCGGTATGAAGCAGCTGCTATTTTAAGATCAGCGCATGTTCCACTCAACTGAGTATCAACACATTATCCTCTTTCCAACTGGAAAACAATTACCTCGGCTTCTTGCCATTTCTCTCTCATTTTACAGGGGTGCCCTCGACTCTTGACAGCAATCAAAAAGCCCTTCTCATCGTTAACAAGATAAAGCCTACATGCAACCAACCAGCAAAGCACAGACAGTGATCATCTTTGGGGCTTGAGTAGAAGACCATGAAGACTCATTCGCACAGCTGCATTTTCAAAGCTGACTTTTGACTGGGACTCATCCCAACTTCTGCCTTGAAGGCAGCCCCACTCTACACAGTAGGGAAATCTGTCAAAATACAACAGATTTGAAAGGATGCAAGGTGTCGTTATTTAAAGCATCAAGCTCAATGGCCCACAATGGAACACAAGAGGTCAGCCCGTAAGATCGCTCTGCGTCTGTCCTGAGAGCACCTTAGCTTAAACACTTATGCCAAGGTTGGACTGCTTCTATAAAACGAAGGCAACTTCCCATATGAACAACTATGCTATTTACCAGGTTTGTATCTTTTAGGGAAAAAAAGAGGCTTGGCAAAAACTACCACCTTACTGTTCTTATAGAAATCAGTTTCAGGTAGATAGCCACGTTGGTCTGAAACAGAACAGCAGGATTTTAAGTCCCTTCTGAAGAAGGGGGCTTTGATTCTTGAAAGTGCAGGCCCTGAAAACCTTACAGGAATCAGTAACTGCAAGAGCAGCCCTGCTGCAGAATAAGCCGCCCAAGGGAAGCTGCGGGATCCGGTTCCCCTAAGAAGCCCCTTTCCCTTGTAGCGCAAAACCTTCACATCAAGACGGACTCATGAGGCTGGAAGCGCTGCAACAGCACACGGCGCACCTGTTACTGGCAAGGGCTTGTCACCGTATTTTAGGAATCCCTGAACATAAGCTAGCATTAAACAACTGAGTGCTGTTTTCAAAGCCAATGAACGTTGGGCACAGTGATTTCTCGGTTTTCCCTGTCTGGAGGAAAGTTTCCCTGTCTGGAATTTTTTCTTCACTAGAAAATTAAAACACAACAGCAAAACCAGCCAAATGATAATCTTGTTTCTCTTACCTTTGGAAGTGATGGCTGTACAACTGAGTCGGAATCCCTAGAATGCGGTCGAAGACAGCTGTAACTGCCTTCAGGTTACCTTGCTCGTTTTCCCAGTTGACATACATTTCCCAGAGTTTATCAGAGCGGAAATCTGTCCCTGCGGCCAATACGGCGTGCTCGTAGGTCCTGGGATGTAAATAATTTAAGGGATCATGGAAATGGTTCATCAGTGTGAAATGCAGAGCCCTAGCCTGGCTGTTTCTTCTGCTCCTGTTCTCTCTCAAGGGAAGACACCGTGAAGTCGTGTCACCCACCAGGCCACTCTGCATTCATAGACTTTACTGAGACTGACAACATTCAACATATTATGTCGCAGGAGAAGTTTAAAGTGTAACACAAAATGACTTGGATCATATGGAGCATGTGTGATGACACAATTCCTGCTTTCCTCCTTCAACACCTCTCTTAAGATTTTCAAAATACTGATGCTGGAAGATGTGGGGGTTGAGTGGACGAAAAGCCCCACGGCCCAGAGGCTGGCACTGAGGAAGAGGAACCTAGAAAAGTCATCAATCCCCGTCTCTCCTCGGGCACAGCACTAACTTGGTGCCCCGTCCCCCATGCAGCCCCCTTGGGCAATGTGCAGTTTGTCCATGAGTCTTGCAAACTCCAGCACTGGCGCTGGTGGGAAAGGGGAGTGCAGAAGAAAGCCAGGTCCACACACATTCTTACACAAAACCCACAGGATCCAATCAACACTCTTTGTAAAAAAGTTAATGACAATAACTATTCAAAAAAGACCAGAGCCAGAGAACGTCAAAAATATTTCGTTTCAAGCAGAGGTTCCCTTTCCAATGCTGAAAAGAAGCATCTTTATCCTCTATCATTTCACCCTCATGCCCACCATTTTCTTTATTTTCATTATTAGCTCCACTATTTTCAGGTGGAAGATCAACCAACTACCACTGATCCCAAGGTGTCAATGGGAGCCAGTTTGGTGTAGTGGTTAAGAGTGGCAGGACTCTAATCTGGAGAGCCGGGTTTGATTCCCCACTCCTCCACTTGAAGCCAGCTGGGTGACCTTGGGTCAGTCAAAGCTTCTCGGAGCTCTTTCAGCCCCACCCACCTCACAGGGTGATTGTTGTGGGGATAATAATTGTAATAATAATAGCTCTGAGTGGGTGTTAAGTTGTCCTGAAGGGCGGTATATAAATCAAATATTATTATTAGAGAGCCAGTTTGGTGTAGTTGTTAAGAGCGACGGGACTCTCATCTGGAGAGCTGAGTTTGATTCTCCACTCCTCCGCCTGAAGCTAGCTGGGTGACCTTGGGTTAGTCACAGTTCTCTCAGAGCTCTCTCAGCCCCACCCACCTCACAGGGTGATTGTCATGAGGATAATAATAATACACTTTGTAAACCGCTCTGAGTGGGCATTAAGTTGTTCTGCAGGGCGGGATATAAATCGAACGTTATTATTATTATTATCAATCTTTATATTTCAAAGTAGAACCACATCTGTTTCCCACCCAACCAATGCAAGAGGTAACTGAAGCTGATAAAAAACTGCTGAAGTCATCATCGACGGGCCCCATAAATCAGAATATTCCACTGTGTGGACAGGATTTGAACTTACCCTTTTTAAAGCCATTTTGGTTCTCATTTTAATACCGGCATAGGGAATTTTACATCTATTTAATACCTTTCAACCATAACAGGTCCCCAAGGCAGTTCCAAATACAATATAAAAAGCCTACGATTAAAATCTTTAAAACAATTAGAGTATCTATAAGAGGTGCCACTTTTCAATGTTCTGTATCTGAGATTCCCAAATGAATGAAAGAATATCAGGTGGTCCTCCACAACACAAAATTTAACAAAAGCACAAAAACCCTCTCGTGATTGAGCATAAAAAACCAAACCCCAAACCCCGTGTCAAGGCCCTAGTGGTCCAGACCATTCAAGTTGATTGACAGAAACCTGATTATGAATCAACTAGAACAAATCTTTCACAGCTTAACAGCCTATTTGCAACTAGTGACTTTACATGCAAAATAGCTTTCTCTTTAACCCTTGAGAGGAAAAGTATTAACAATCATCCTTTTTAGACATTGCTTTGTTGAAAAGACTGACATTTCTACAGGGAGGCTATAAAAGATTCTCACAGTGTTGCCTACTGTGAATTACTACTTTGTACAGCATGCATTAACATATATTGTATGCACATCAGGTTTGTCTCTTCTTCATCTTGACAGCTCTTACAACAGCCTTCGCTGAGGGATTTAGCTAAAATCAATCCCAGTGAGAATAAAGAACTGACCAGGGTCCGAATCCAACCCACGCAGGTTTAAGAACACACGGAGGCCACCTGCGCCTCCCCAACAGGAAGTGCTTCTGCATACGGCTGTGCCAAGCCCTCAATGGAATTCCATCCCACTGAGCTCGCACGGCAACGACGTACTTACCCCCGAATGGTCCCAACCGTTTCAGAGTCATCGGAATCCAGAGTCTCCTTGAGGAAGTTTATGTAATGGATCCAGAGGTCAACGCTGAGAGGTATAGCCTGGAGCCCCCTCCGATACACCTACAAAGAGAACACCGGAAAGCTGTCCTTCGTGTCATTAACTGGGTCCTAAGAGAGAGGCAACACTGTGCTATCCGGTGAACCTTAAGAAATACTAATGTACTGGAATTTTGTTTAAATAATCTACCATTACCATTTGGGTGGAGGTTGGCTAGAACATGGCAATGTTCTGATCTCCACGTGCGGAGTCTTGATCTTCAAAGCGCAGCGGGGTCCCTGCATCTGACCAGGCTGTGTGGGCAGGCTTTGGGGTACAGACCATAGGGCACAGACCCTTTAGAGGACCAATGACAGCGTCTGACCAAAAATGCAATAAGATGTAGCAATTGTGACCAGCAAACCAACCACAGTGTTCGAATTTGAGAAATAATAAATGTATAAATGTGACAGAAAAGCCCTGCCCTACTTGTTAAGCTGCAGTGTAATGCAGACGCTTGCACTGCAAAGCTTGACAAACTGTAGTAGAGGGTTAACAACGCACCTGCCAACAAAGAGAGAAAATATTAGCTCCAAACGCCAGAAGGAGTGACAAGCGCAAACAGAAAGCCCTGAGTGGCTGGCCAAAAGTGGCAGGAATTACCAAGAGTGGGTTGGTCATCGGCTTATAGGACCCAAGACCAACAGCTGCAGCAGCTGCCTACGTACCTCATCCGACTGCTTCATGTTGCTGTGCCGCTTTTCCAGGTCAGCGTATTTTTTCCAATAACCATAGCAATATGGGTAATGTGTGAAAAAACTGTCAAAGGCTTTCCTGGCAGCTGGTAAATGGTTCTAGGAGAAAAAGACAGCCTGACTTCAGCAATTTTAGGCTTTGCAAAGGGTTCTTCAAAGGAAAGCCAGGTCATGCACTGCCCTATCTTGGAAACTGCCTAGAGGCCACCAATTGCAAGAGTGGGATCTGACTGATAATTAAGCCTCTCAGCCCCAGATCTATAGCGCTTCCCTAAAAAATTCCTGGTCAGATCACCGATCTGCAGCAAAGCCAACTCAAAAGGAAGAGCGCATGTCCTCTCATACTGCACTGAATGAGGGCAGGACAATGCACACACACACTACCAACATCTTTTTACCTCACATTCTAATAAACAAGGGTGTGGGTTTTTTTGCTTTTTAAAAAAATAGACAGTAAGAAAGTTATGTTGATAGAACCAGAACTATTCTTAATTCTGGGCATAACTCGTAATTGCTTGAAGACAAGCTGCTACCCGGCTCTTTGGCTGACCTGAATGAGCCCTGCAGGCACATGTGCAGATCTGCATTACAATTTAGACACAAACTTGTGGCTCATATGAACAATGTTAACTGCTGCTTGTATAGTGAAGTTAAATACAGCTATTTTCAGGAGTTGCAAAACAGCTAGCCAAATGGGTTTCATCTGTGTTGTGGTCTATTCAGTACATTTATGTGCAACCTTTCCACCTAAATGTGGATCAACACATGGCTCACAGCCATACATTTTAAATGATTCCCACAAAATGTCAACAGTATCAAAATAACTGGGCCAAAAGCAAACACCAGAAGCACATATGAGAGGAAAAAAAATGAAAATTCTCCAAGGTTGGTGAAACCCACCCCAACTCCCCTTCTAACGCCTTTAGGTCTCTGCCTAGCAAAGAACGACTTTGAAGGAAGAGGCAAGGGAGCAGGTCACAGCTCACCACCGCCTATCAATCTACAGGAGGACGAGTGAATACCGAAGGGGGCTGCGCACAGCAAAACAGGCACGAGTCTGGGCGGCACTTACACGCCTGAAGGGCCTGATCCAAGTCCCCTGCGCAAGCTGGCACGAGCAGGATGGGTTTCTCTGGCAGTGACAGCCAGGCGGGCATCTTTAGACAAAACCTGCAGACCTCACTGACAGCCATCAACCGAAAACACAGCTGACGTTAGAGACCATACGCCCCTCAATTTATTATTTAAACATTTGCACTCTGCTTTTCTCCCCACAACGGGGACCAAAAGCCGCTTGCTGCACCGTTCACCTCTCCTCCACGTTATCCTCAGCCACCAGATGAGGCTGAGAGAGTGTGACTGGCCCAAGGCCACCAAGTGAACCCCCAGGGCAGAGCGGGGATTTGAGCCTGGCTCTCCCAGATCTCAGTCCAAGACTTTTAAGCATTAAGGCTTCTTAAAATATATATTTTATTCCAAAAGCACACGAGATGAGGATTTTCTACAAGTGCCCTTTGTGCTAATGATTAGAAAAGAATGAAGAATCAACATTTTCAAAACAAGTGGACAAATATGAATCACCCCCAACAAGGGACAGTGAGTATAAATTACTTTAAAAATAAACTTTACACTATACCAAGATGTTAAACGTAAATGACAAAACTCCACTGTCCCATAACACTTACAATGTTCTTAAGCTACTGGACAGCTACTGGAACTTCACCAAGCATAAGCAAGTAGAAAAGAAATTCATGTCAGAAGAATCCTGCACACACGTGTACGTGTGCGTGTGCGTTGGGCTTGTACTAGCCCACTCTAATTGACTGGGTTGTCGTCTCAGCGTTCCTTTAATCCTGTGTGGACCACAGTTCAATCGGTGCCCTTTAGAACTGCTGCACTCTTTTGACACTGGCAACCCCCAAACAAAATCTGACTCCCCACAGCTGCCCCCCTCCCTCCTTCATACCGTCTAGACATCCTGAAACAGTTCAATGGGCAGAAATGGGAGAAAGAGAACACAGGATACGGAGGGACAGCTCGGCTCTCAGGGGCAGCTGCAGTTCCTGACAGACCTTTGGACAGGGGCAACTTCAAACCGTCAGCCACTGGGATTTACGCTCTACAGAGGGAGGAGGCTTTCTTAATGCACATTAATTTAGAACTGCAAGGACACCCCAGGATGAGAGGCCTTCCCAGGGTTGGCTCCAGGCATCAGAATTTCTTCGGAGCTCAAGCATCTTCAGGAGTGTTACCAGGCCTTCTATCTGAGCAAGCATTTGATGGCGGATGGTGAGCAGGGAGTTACCCTAATTAAAATGTAACATTCCGTATTTTAAATTCTTGGGGGGTGTTCCTTTAAAAAAATACAGCTGGCAATCTGCCCTGAGACTTCCATGGCAAGAAACAGTGTTCCACACCAAAGAGACACAAATGCTGAGCCACTCACCTCTTGCTCTACATACTGCAGGAGATACACCCAGCCAGTGAAGTCCTGTGGGTTTGTCTCAACAACTTTCCAGAACTTCTCAAATTCAGGAGGGAACGAAGGCTCAGGATCATCAGTCTCTGCCGTCTCCGTGTCTGCCATTTCACTGTCCTGGGGGTTCTCTTCCTGGGGCGTGGGGCCAGGAGAGTTGTCAGGGGACTGCTCCATCTCCGTGACGCTCATGATCTCTGTGCTAAAGTCAGCAAGCTGCTCGCTCTTTGCTTCGGTGGCCTTCCCCATGCTCTCGCTTTTCAAGTGGCTCTCGTCGTCCTTATGATCCACACTCTGCATAGCGACGGAAGCTGTTCTGGTTCGGTTAGAAAATAGCCTGTTGAAGTAGGAGATTATCATCAACTGCCAGCACAGGATTTCCAAAACAAGGGCATCTGACATGAACAGCCCTGCCATCTCAGCAGTGGATAGAGGAGGATAAAGAGCTTGAGGATAAAAAAACAACAACAATGCAAGGGACTTGCTCCAAGTCACCCTGCACATCACTGTGTGGACTGTATGGTATACGAACCCAGGTGCCAAACATCTAAAGCCATCTTCTCTTCCATCACCCTGGTCTAGTTATTGAAGGCAAAAATGCTCTGATGAGGAGCCAAGGCCAGAGAGCCAGGAGGACTAGAGGGAGCAGGAGGGGCCTGATGCTGCAGAGGCACCTGCTAACCTTCCTCCAGCAGTGCCAGAAGCTGCCCTGCCAGAGAGACCTTACCAGCGGCCCCTGAGATAGCCACCAGGCCTCCATTGGGCAGGATACAAACCGGGGCTCATAGCCCCACAAGCCCCACTACCACGTCACAAGAGCAGCACTGGCAGAAGGCCTGGGCCAAGGCAGCACAAAGGAGGCAAAGGAGACTGGCAGCATGCATTCCCAGCCTGGACCGAAAAACGGGCTCTGAGAGCAGTACTTCTTTGCAGGATCCTGGCCAAAGCACAGCCCAGATTCAGGAGCCTCTGCACCTGCCAGCCAGAGCAGCTGTGCCAGATCAACTCCCGGTCTGTTTAGGCTGTGGCTTGAGAACGCTGCACTGCTGTATCCACAAGCCCACAAGGCACAAGCCATGTACGCCAGCACCAGTCTATGCTCCCCACTCTAGCCAGCTAAGCCTGAGGCCTTAGGGGTAAAATGGAAGTAGAAAGAGAGCCTTGTACACTGCCCTGAGCTCCTTGGAGGAAAGGTGGGATAAAAATATGAGACAGATACTGTTATGCATATATCTGACATGAAAGAGACTTAATTGTGCCATAAGGTCAGGAAGAGGCATATGACACCAAGAGAAACAAAGCAATTTTACGCAAAGGGATTCTCGATAAATATCTTAACTAGCTCAGAGTTCACATCCTAAAAGGTTATTTTGCTTTCAAAACTGAGCAGACAAATATTATTTGTCTACCACTACCTTGGGACTTCCTGTTCCAACAGCTGACCCAATGGCGGGGTGCTAATTAACAGATTTATAGAATTGAAAATTTGAAAGTATAACTGCCTTAGTTTTCTGCAAGCGAAACTGCCAATTTACCCAGTAGATGAGACACAGCAAACGGATGCGCCCTGTGCTACTTTAGCACACACATCTTTTCCCATCTGAGAATTTTTTTTAATGTATACCCCCCCCCACCACCACCACCTTTCAGCCCAATGGGACCCCAAAGTGGCTCACATCGCTCTCTCTTCCTCCATTTTAAAACAACAACAACCACATGGTTATACAGCACTCTTCTGGACAGATCAATGCCACACTCAGAGCAATGAACAAATCCAGTGTTGTTGTCATTACCCCCTGGGGAGCTGGGCTGAGAGGACTGGCGGCCCCCAAGGCCACCCACAGAGCTCGTGACAGTGGTGGGATTTCAGTGAGCAGAGCCCAGCCACGGAACCACTGCTTTGCTACTGCGCTCTCTCTGTGAGGCGAGTTATGCTGAAAGAGTGCGATGACCCAGGGTCACCCAGCAAGCCTCCAGGGCAAAACAGAGATCTGAACTTGGGTCTCTCAGATCCAAGCTCAACACTCTAATTACTACATTATTTCATTTATTATTTATCGAATGTTATTTTTACTCTGCCTCTCTCCCCAGTGGGACCCAAGGCAAGGTGCATCCTTCTTTTCTCCGCTGTGTACTCACAACCACCTTGTGAGGTCGATGACCCTTAGAGCATGAGACTGGCCCAAGGTCACCCAGCAAGCTGCCATGACAGAGCGGGGCTCAAACCTGGATCTCCCAGATCTGAGTCTGACCCTGTTCCTCACACCACAGTGGTTCTGTACAGTACTCTGGCATTCAAAGCAAGAAGAAAGAAAAGTTGAAACCATAAAACCAATTTTTAAATACAGAAAACAAAAATGTAATGTTTGGACAGAAACCACTCATGCAGTCAGAACAGACTGCCAAGATTATTCTCAATAATATTATTTTATACTATACATTATGAGCAAAACCTTGTCTTAAGAACTTTTCATTCATTCCAAAAGTAAAATTATGTCTTAAGAGCCCTGCCCCACTGCATTCTCCAAACTTTTCCATTTCTTCCATTGGAACAGTGGAACAAAAGTCCTCAGAGGAAAAAAAAGTCTTGTTTGTTTCTTGGCCACGTCTCTACATAACCATCAGCCCCTCTTAATTCTGATCATGCACAGAACACATTAGCTGCTGTCAAGCACACGGGCAAAGAAGAGCCGAGTTCCCACCAGCCACAGAAGAATGCAGGATTAAGTAACAGCAGGTGTGGGTCCTCCTGGCCACCCCCTTCCCACAATCCCACTCGGTAAAGCAGCCCAAATGCTCCCTCTTTCCACCTCAAGGTCAAAAAGGATCAGTCCAACTTTCCCCATGGAGAGCTCCTCGGAAGTCCCAACTCTTCAAAGCCACCACAGCTTTTATGGCAAACTGAGACACAGAAGAAAAGCAAACGGGGCCCCCCCGACCTGCAATTAGGCAGCCGCGTCTAAAGCCTCACTCCGCCCCATATCCCTCAGGGTCATGCTTCATCCTTGCCATGATCCCCAGCTCCGCAGGACCAAAGGCTTGGGGAGAAAGCTTGGCCAGCAGGGTTCTCATCAAGCCCGGGCAAACGGAGCGTCAACAAGCCCTGATGCGGCATCCTCCCGCACTACTTTTGAACATGACAGTAACAATTACTAACTTGTAAACAGGATTCTAGATGATCAATTTACACACCCCTATAATTAACACAGCGCCGCCCGCCGTCACCAGCGCGCGCTTGCATAAGAAAAACAGCCCAAGCAATGCCTTCAGGACAAACAGAAACCCCTCCCCAGTTTCACAAGTTTCGGGGGAGGGGGGGAGGTAGAGATTTAATTGAGCAAGGCAAACCCATCTCATTAAAACCGAGAAAGCTCTCAGACTTGGAAAGCTTTTCTTCTGACCAAATGGGAAAAGGCTATCACTTTTTAAGTAGGGAAGTCTAACATAACCCATGAATCTCAACCTTCATTCCTTCACGGGCAGCATAAAACTCTAGTCCTCAGTGTTTCAGAGAAAGGTGTGAAGAAGATGTGACAGCAAAACGTGAGATATCCAAAGCTTGTTACGATTTCCAGGTGTCACCGTGTTAACTCTCAAGAGCTAGATGGAGCAGGCCCATCACTCCCCTTCGGCAGTCACTCCGTTGGCTTCCCATCAGTTACCAAGCTCAATTCAGGGTCACGACTATCACATTCAAAGCCATCGTGGCCTCCCCCCCATCTTCCACCATGGCAGCTTTGCTCGTCTGAACAGGGCCTTCTGCGAGTATCGCCCTGCAGTTGGGCAAAATCAACAGCTGCCTGCACACGTGCTTTTTCTGTGATAGCTCCTGGCTTTCCACAAACTAAGCAAAGCTGAATTATTCAGGACTTTCTACCCAGCTTACAGGACCGTGTCATATGAAACAGATCAGAGACGTCTTTGCAGGGATGAAGACCAAATGCTACGCTATTGGGCACTGTCTGCTCATGCAGATATGCGTCTACTAGCAGGTTTCCACACTGCTAAACATGCCATGGAAATTAGTTATGCTTTGCTTCAGATAAGAGTTCATCTCTGTGCTAGGCTTTATGCTTATTTAAATTTTTCTGCCTCCATTCCCTATTGTATCCGTTTCCTTGAATGTCCTAACTGTTGTATTGTCGAAGGCTTTCACGGCCGGAGAACGATGGCTGTTGTGGGTTTTCCGGGCTGTATTGCCGTGGTCTTGGCACTGAGAGATCTCTGTCTTTTGGTGCTACACCTCTGAAGATGCCAGCCACAGCTGCTGGCGAAACGTCAGGAACTACAATGCCAAGACCACGGCAATACAGCCCGGAAAACCCACAACAGCCATCGTCCTAACTGTTGTTCATTGTTATAATTTGCTCAGTGAATGTCATACATGGATTATATTGTATTTTCACTTGCCCTGCTGTAATCTGCTTTGGATCTCGTAAGAAAGGCAGACTATAAATTAAATAAATAATAAATAATTCCCTGCATCAGAGATTAAGAGTAGTCTTCGTTTTTTAGAACCTAAATCACTTCAAAACAGAAAATATATCCAAGGGTAAATTGGCATTTATATACTCATGAAATGTATTGCTCCATCTGGATATTTTTTTGCCTGTCATAAGCATATCCAAGTTGTTGGTGCAAAGATAATTAAGCAGGTACTTTACATTTTAACACTGGGAAGTTTGTTGAATAGACAATATTAAACAATTACAGGTTCCTGATTGTCACAGCTCCTAAAGAAAATATTTCACTGGAGTTTTTTCAGCATTCTCTAAAATTATTCATTCTCCAATGGTTGTTGTGGGTTTTCCGGGCTGTATTGCCGTGGTCTTGGCATTGTAGTTCCTGACGTTTCGCCAGCAGCTGTGGCTGGCATCTTCAGAGGTGTAGCACCAAAAGACAGAGATCTCTCAGTGTCACAGTGTGGAAAAGATGTTGGCAGGTCATTTATATCTACTCAGGAGTAGACTGTGACACTGAGAGATCCCTGTCTTTTGGTGCTACACCTCTGAAGATGCCAGCCACAGCTGCTGGCGAAACATCAGGAACTACAATGCCAAGACCACGGCAATACAGCCCGGAAAACCCACAACAACCATCATTCTCCGGCCGTGAAAGCCTTCGACAATACATATTCATTCTCCATTATATTTGGATTATTTTTAAAATGATCTATTCATCTATGTAATTAAGTTGTAGTACTTTCTGTTCTGGATTGCACAGGCTGGCCTGACCTTATCAGATCTTGGAAGCTAAGCAGGGTTTGCCCGGGTAAGTACTTGGATGGGAGACCACCAAGGAAGTCCAAGGTCACTATACAGAGGTAGGCATTCGCAAATCACCTCTGTTTGTCTCTTGCCTTGAAAACCCTACAGGGCTGCCATAAATTGGCTGTGACTTGACAGTACTTTATGCATACGTTTAGCCTCACTCTATGAAAATACTACCAAACTTGTTGAAACTACTTTCCTCATGTCAAAACTTGTACCTTGACACAAGTCAAAAGTTGGAGATTTTAAACTATATTGTTCTGAACTATTTTGATCATACCATGTCGCCAGATAAGCAATACTTCATGCTTTTGAACAACTAAACATATGCAGTTTATTTAACCCACTTAATATTTTCCTGAAAATCTGCATTACATTTTGGTTCATCGAAGGGAAACAAGATCGTGGGGCAGAGAGAAGAACGTTAGTAGTCAAAGAAGAGAAAACCATGGAGAGAACAAGGAATCTGGCAGGTCAAAAATATGCCTCTGAGACACACATTCATATCCTTTCTGGGATTTCTATCCCAAAGCTGCTGCTGTTATTATTTACGTCATTTATAGTCTGCCTTTCTCAGGGAGACCCAGGGCGGATCACACAGTGTGAGGTCAGTACAACCAGTGTCAAGGCCACTTCCGCACAGTGTCAAGGCCACTTCCGCACAGTGTCAAGGCCACTTCCGCACAGTGTCAAGGCCACTTCCGCACAGTGTCAAGGCCACTTCCGCACAGTGTCAAGGCCACTTCCGCACAGTGTCAAGGCCACTTCCGCACAGTGTCAAGGCCACTTCCGCACAGTGTCAAGGCCACTTCCGCACAGTGTCAAGGCCACTTCCGCACAGTGTCAAGGCCACTTCCGCACAGTGTCAAGGCCACTTCCGCACAGTGTCAAGGCCACTTCCGCACAGTGTCAAGGCCACTTCCGCACAGTGTCAAGGCCACTTCCATAAATGCTAAATGTAAATGCTAAATTGCAGCAAATGTGTATCCATATAATGTCCCACTTCAATGCAAGCAACTGTGTACGTATTTGCCTCCCTTCTCCAGCATTACTTTTCTGCTCTAGGCAGGGGAAATCAGAAGTCGGCACACAGAGGGAAGAGGACAAGGGGGAAAGGAGGGATGAAGGAAGCAGGAGATTTCACAGAGATGCAGGGGGGGGAGCAGGAACCAGGAGAGGGGGAGGGCGACAGAAGATGAGGAAACTGGGACTGGAACTTGCCTGTCTTTAAACTACATCTCCAGGGACCCCGTTCCCTACACTTCCCCAACAATGTCTAGACATCACGCAGAGCAGACTTTCCAGTGATGTGGATGAAGTTTCTGTTTGGCACTCTAAGAACGTGCCCTTGTATGACCCTCCTGGGGGGTTCCCATGCTGTTTAATATGCCGGTCTTAGATTTGCTTATGCTGTTTCAGCATTTCTTCTACTCTGTATTGGATTTCCGCCAGCGTAAATCTTTGCAAATCTGCATTTATATACCCCATTACATTGCCGACTGAAACGTCTTATAAATTGACTGCATTGACTCTCACTGCTGTAATCCACTTTGAGCCTCAGTGAGAAAGTGAGTGGGCTATAAATAACGTAAATGATAATAAACAAACTGCAAGAAGAAACCCAAAGAAACGGTACGGCAGAGTGGCTTAACAAGAGGGGAGGGGTCAAGGGCTAGCCTCTGACCATTATTCTCTTTCACTTGTGCTGGGTAGGCTGCCGTTCTCACTGAGACCCAAAGCAGATTACACAGTGCAAGGGAAATAGAATCATTATCCGAGGCCGGTTCCTGGCATCTGGCGTCTCAGTGAGAAAGGCGGACTATTATAATAATAGTAAAAACATAACGATGGTGATGATGATGATGATAATGGCCACCTGACCGCAAGGCTGCTTCGGTGAACCTATGCAGATCACAAGAGGGAGGGCAGGAAGGGTTACATCAGGGCATAGTTCTCGTGGCCCCGTCTTACATGCCCAGGGTAATGCCGAGTGCCACTTTGGGGAGAGGAAGTGATTTTCCCCAGGCCAGTTTGGCCAGGGATCCTGACGGTGTTTTGCCATCTTCTGGGCATGGAGCAGGGGGTCACTGGGGGTGTGCGTGTGTGGGGGGGGTAGTTGTGAATTTCCTGTACTGTGCAGGGGGTTGGACTAGATGACCCTACAGACCCCTTCCAACCCTATGATTCGAATAACAACAACAATAACAGTACGCCCTCCATCCTGTCTTTCCCACTCTTGAACTCTCTTTCCTGATGGGCGCCTTAAGCCCACCCTCCCCAAGGAGCTGCACCTCTTCCTCCACCTGCACTGCAAGGGGCACGTGGGAAATCACCAGCGAGGGTCTCACGTCACCACCCCAGGGAGGAAACGAGGACACGAAACTCGCGCTGATGCGCCTTCTCCCTCTTGTGTCCGCGAGTCCCGCAGGCGACGCTACCGTGAGCGGAGCGGGAGATGCCCTTCCCCCCCCCCCGGGCAGCGGGAAAGCGAGGGGCCGCGCATGCGCCTGAGCAGGGGCGGGGGAGGGGCGCCCCTCCCCCCCCCGAGCACGCGCCGGCCGTGAGGGGGCGGGGACGCGAAGCGAGATCTCCTCAGGCGGGGGGGGGGCTAAGGGGAAAAGGCCCCCCCGCTGCCCCCGCTGGCTCCCCCCGGGGGCCGCTGAGGGGCCCCGCCGGCTCCCACCTACCCGCCGCGCGCTCTCTGCCATCGGGCCCGTCCGCCACACAGTGACGCAGCTCCCTCTCAGCGTCGCCTGCGCAGGCGCGCCACTCCCGAGGCCTTCCCGCGACCGGCCGCCTGACCTGCGCAGAGGGAGACTGGCGCAGGCGCACCAGCTGCCCCTGCTGGGAGGCAAAGGCCCGCCTAGCGAGCGCCGTGAGGAGAGCGCGGAAGGCAGCGGCGCATGCGCCTGAGAGGCTGAAGCCGCGCGCCCTGGCCCGCCCCTTCTTTTTAACGTGGCTGAAGGAGTGCGAAAGCAAATTAAAAGGGGTGGCTTCTGCGCATGTGTAGAAGGCGGGGCGGAGTAGGGAATCGCTTGCCGCCCTCCAGGCGGGCCCTGGACATCTCCCGGAATTCCGTCTGATCTCCAGGCCACAGACATCAGTTCCTCTGGAGAAAATGGCTGTTTTGGAGCGGGGACTCTACGGTATTATTCTCCACTGAGGTCACTCACCAGGATCTACAGCCAAATGTCTAGGGTTTTCCCAGCCTGTGGAGGCTGCTTTGGTGCATAGCTGCGAGCTCTGACAAAATGCGCCTGTCTTGAGGCAAAGGCAGCTGTGGAAAAGAGGACTTTCTCCCCACCCCTAATGAAGATGATGGGGGTAGGAGGGAGATATATCAGGATGGGAGAAAAGATCTCGCACAAGAGGCATCATCAATGGCTTGTGGAACTCTCTGCCTCAGGGTGCAGGGTCTGCCTCTAAGCGTCTTAAGAAGGATAAGGAAGGATCCATCAACGGCTGTTAGCCACAATAACTAACTGAATGGAAAGAGCAAGAGGCCAGTAGCACCTAACAAAATTAGTGGTAGGGTATGAGCTTTCATGAGTCACCGCTCACTTCTTCAGATACAGCTAGAATGGCACTTGCACAGTCAGAGGCAGTCAACCTTTGCTGCCTAGGGAACCTAGGAGGATGCTGGGCTAGATGGATCATCATAAGGGGGTCTGATCCAGCATGGCTGCTCTTACACAGATAGCTTTGAAAGGGAATTTGAGGAAGTCTGGAAGAAAAATCCATATCCATCCATTGCTTACCGGGCTTTGCTTAAGTGCCAGGCAATTCAGTCTTATGCCCAGCATAAAGTTTACTACAACACAAAAAAAAAAGAAATTGCTTCTGCTTAATGCTTCATCCTAGCTTCTAAGGGATTGGTAAGCAAAAGCACAGCCATTTTTCTTGCTAGCTCGAAATACAAAGCAGTTTAGTTGCTTGGCCTTGAGACTGTAACTGTGCAGAAAACGGTTTAGATAGCAAGACCGTAGAAGCTGTCAGCACAAACTGACTGAAGCAAGCTAGATAAGGGAGATGGGAAAGTTCCACTGGAGCAGAGAAGCAAAAGGAGGTGGGCTTTCCTCAGAACAGGAGCTTTGTCTCAGAAAGAATTGGGTATAAAAGATTCCCCCCACACACACACATTTTGTGGGGTGGGCTCTGAGTGTTTTTACTTGCTTGAAACCCTGTCTCTTTATTTCATGAAATAAAAGCTTTTCCTCTTCAAAGTTCTTCAAGTCTTGGTGTAAATTACTGGGTGAAAGCACCAGGTCAAAACAAGCCAAGGGATGTATTGTCGAAGGCTTTCATGGCCGGAGAACGATGGTTGTTGTGGGTTTTCCGGGCTGTATTGCCGTGGTCTTGGCATTGTAGTTCCTGACGTTTCGCCTGCAGCTGTGGCTGAGAGATCTCTGTCTTTTGGTGCTACACCTCTGAAGATGCCAGCCACAGCTGCAGGCGAAACGTCAGGAACTACAATGCCAAGACCACGGCAACACAGCCCGGAAAACCCACAACAACCAAAGCCAAGGGACGTTTGCAACAAGCTTGTGTCCTTACATTGCTCAAAAGCCCCATCAACTTTTCATGAAAATAGAAGCCTAGAGCTGCTGCAGCTGCAGCTGCTTATTGAGTACTGGAAGAGTTACAACACAAAAACTCATCCTGAAACTTCTTGGAAGTGCTTTTCTAAAAGGCTTAGAGAAGTAGTTCTTCAAGACACTTGAACCCCCCAACCCCATAGAATAGGTGGAGCTAGCGGCCTGCATCAGAGGTGCCCCCAAAGTCACCAAGCAGGAAGGGGTTTGGCCCTTCCGGGTCCCATGCTGGAAGAAAAGCCCAGGGTAAAGGTCATAAATCCATTTATCCAACCAGTGTTAACTTATTTAATGCAAAGGAAGCAAGTGGCTGGTGCAGATGAATTTTATTAAAAACCTCAAACCTCCCCCGCCCCTAAAATGTAAAGTGATGTTTACAGATCAATCTGCTCAAGAGTGCATGAGGACCACCCCCAACTGTTGATGGATCTGCAAAGTAAGATTAACAAAATCTAACCTAGGTAAAATAGTAAAGAGTCCAGTAGCACCTTTAAGACTAACCAACTTTATTGTAGCATAAGCTTTCGAGAACGAAGAGAGCTATGGTTCTTGAAAGCTGACGAAGAGAGCTATGGTTCTTGAAAGCTGACGATGCATCTGACGAAGAGAACTGGTTCTCGAAAGCTGACGATGCATCTGACGAAGAGAGCTATGGTTCTTGAAAGCTGACGATGCATCTGATGAAGAGAGCTATGGTTCTTGAAAGCTGACGATGCATCTGACGAAGAGAACTGTGGTTCTTGAAAGCTTATGCTACAATAAAGTTGATTATTCTTAAAGGTGCTACTGGACTCTACTATTTTGCGACTACAGACTAACATGGCTGACACCTCTGGATCTATAACCCAGGTAAGTACAGGGTGAAACATAAGTAGATCCCCTTAGAACTTCTGTTGGTCTAGCTGAATGTCTGTAAGTGGTAGAATATACAAGATATTAGTACCTATGGCGAGAAATCCAAAATAATAGTTAAGAGTAGTCCTGGGGCAACGGTGCAATGAACTTCCAGGTGAATCCTAATCCATCAGTTTTGTATCAGTTTCTGCATTTGAAATCTTTTGCAGGAGAATAATTAAGCAGTTCAGTGGCACTTAAAGACTAACCACATTTTTTCCAGCAGGAGCTTTCACGAGCCAGAGCTCGCTTCATTGCATGCATGTAGGAGAATAGTGATGCTTCTTAGATCAGCAACAGCATTCCCTCTTGGATTAAAAGGCATACCTGCTGGTTTCTGAATATTGCAGTTTTTAGTATCAGATTTTTATCCTGTTTTTTGCATCGGGAACTGAACTGCCTGCCCAATGTCGAGAGAAGGGCTTTGTTGACACAGGATTGCATATATCACAGTGGAGGTTGAGCCCCAGATAGCATAACTGATGTTATCTGTGGTCCTGTGACTGTCTTGGTTGAATGAAGACAAAGGTGGTTACATGGTCCGGTTCCTGGCTCCTGAGTCTGCCCCTCTCTTGGGTGGCTTGTTGTAGGTGAGAAATTGCTTTAAGTGAGCAGGCTGTCTGTGAACAAGGAAAGGCCTGTTACATTCATGACTGCGTATGCTAAAACAAATACTGATAGTCTTTCAGATGTTAATATAGTAGAGTCCAGTAGCACCTTTAAGACTAACTAACTTTACTGTAGCATAAGCTTTTGAGAACCACAGTTCTCTTCGTCAGCTGCAATAAGCTTTCGAGAACTACTGTTCTCGTCAAATGCAACTTTATTGTAGCATAAACTTTAGAGAACCACAGCTCTCTTCGTCAGATGCAGATGCATCTGACGAAGAGAGCTGTGGTTCTTGAAAACTTATGCTGCAGTAAAGTTGGTTAGTCTTAAAGGTGCTACTGCACTCTACTATTTTGCTACTACAGACTAACACGGCTAACTCCTCTGGATCTTTCAGATGTTGGACTCCTGTTTCTTTTGGCAGTGCTTAGTTGTCTCCTTCTAAAACCCATTTGCAAAATGGTCAAGGAAGGGCACAGAGAGATCTGAATTGTTGCCAGTCTCGCTCCTCCCTCTTTGCCATAGTTTAGGGAGCAGAGAAGACAATGAAATGGCAACAGCTGAGAACAGGCAAAAGCAGGGGGTGGGCAGCGGGAGGAACTGCCCTTTAAACAATAAATGGTACCGTCAACGGAGGAAATTCCTCCACTAGATACAAGTTTCTTTAGCCTTGGCGTTGCCTCTCCGTTTCCCGTTTCCCAGACCAGTCGATTCCGTTCAGACCCGCTTGGGCTGCCTTTGCATTTCCGAGGCTTTCTGGCCTCAGATTCGTCTCTTGCACTTTTAACCCCTGTGCCCCCGCTGGAGGTGTTTCCACTGGGCCTAAAAGGGAACGCCTGACCGACCGTCGTGTCTGAGCCCCACCCATGCTAATTTTAACCATCCTTTTGTGCTGAACCAATGTATCCTGCTGTAACTCGATATCATTTTACCAGTGTCATAACTTATTTGTTTCACAGGTGTTTAGCTGATGGCCTATAACAGCTTCCAGTGTTTCTGACCTTGTACTCCCTCTCAGACTTTGCTATGTCTTGCTTCCTAGTAAAATCAAAAAGAGTCCAGTAGCACCTTTAAGACTAACCAATTTTATTGTAGCATAAGCTTTCGAGAATCACAGTTCTCTTCGTCAGATGCATGGAGGGCAAAAAGAAACTGGTCAGATATAGAGGAGGAGAGGGGAGGGCGGAGTAGATGCAAACAGCTCCTTCTGATATGGAGATCAGTTTGCTTCTGTTAAGGACGTCAGTTACTTCTGTTAACGGGATAACCATTCATAGTCTCTATTCAGTCCCAACTTGACAGAGTCAAATTTACATATGAATTCCAATTCAGCAGCTTCCCGTTGGATTTTGTTTTTGAAAGGTTTCTGTTGAACTACAGCGACCTTTAAGTCCTTGATGGAACATTCTGGTAGATTGAAGGGTTCTCCCGCTGGTTTCTGGACGTTTCCATTTCTAATGTCAGATTTGTGTCCGTTTGTGTCCATTGCTTCCTAGTGACTCAACTTGATATTACAAGTATGTGAAATGTTCTCACAAGAAAAGCGGCAAAATCTTGTTTGATTGGGAGGGGGGGAAAGAGCGGACTTGAATGTAACCTCTCTCACATGATGTCATTCCTTTCAACTTTTACTCTTGCTGCTTAGATGCTTACCTTGCTTCTGAGTAGTCCTAAGGACATATATATGGAAATGATCTGATTTCTGAATAAAAACCATTTAACCGAGAACCTGTCTTGCTGCAATGGTCCAGGGATCTGCCTACCATTTCCTGTCAGCCATCGCCTGACACCGATTCACCTCTGCTTCTGGGTCAGCCCAAGTCTACTGTGTTGCTCACCTCTCCTACTGACAAAAAGTGCAGCCTTCTAGAATTGTGACAGATGCACAGGTGCCGAGTGTGATTACACAAAAAAACAAGACAAAACCCAACAGATCCTTGAAAAAATGCAACTTTCCAACATGTTTTAAGCTGTAAATTCTTTAAGGGGAAGTAACTTGGGAGCAGCTAAACTCTCCCACATAGAAAACTTGGCCAAGAATTTTCTAACATGTTCCCCAAGGTAGGAGAATGAGAAAAGATGCGGCCTGCATCTGTTGAGAGTTTGTGTTTATCACTATTACAAAGTGCGTTTGCCCACATAACGTCAAAAAGCCAGTGCGGTGCTGTGATGGTTACAGTGTTGGGCTCAGATCTTGTAGCCCTGGATCTAAGCCTTACTTCCCATGATACTCACAAGGAGGCCATGAGCTGGTGAGTAATTCTTACAGTCTAACCTACTTCACAAGGTTGTTGTGATGAAAAAATGGTGGGGACGACTATATACAGGGTCCTGTGCTCCTTGGTGGAAGGGCAAGTAAAAACGTGTAACCTACTAACAGAAGAGTAAAACTAGAACATTTGTAACCATCCTATAGTAGTCAAACTCCTGTAGGAAGAAAGAAATCTGTCCACCAAGAAGAGGCCTTTCAGGTGCCTCACTAGGCACCACTCCCCTCTTCAAGGACACATTAGCTACTTCCCGGTTGCACAGCCCCCGGCCTCTTCCCGAACTCCAAGGACAAGCCTTCCCAGGCAGGCAAGAGGCTGCTAGATCAAGGTCTCCCCAACAGAGCATTTGCTCTTCCCAACCACTTGTTCTCCCATGCATGTGCGGAAGGTGGGTAGGGGACAGAGCAAAGAAGAGTTTTCCTGAAGCTTCAGGACTGTCGACATCAGAGTCAGAAATAGCTGCTACAGCTACTGGTAAAATAGGGGAGGAGAGGGTGTCAGACAGAGTTTAGAACTCAGAACTTTTCGGGATGCGGGTTTAGAATGCTAGAGTCCTCAAAAAGATTCAGGGTGGAACAGAGATCACAGGCAAGGGGCTGGGCGGGCCGGTTTTGGCTCTTCTCTGGAAGAGTCCACAATTTGGGCTAACTGAAGAAAGAAACATAGCTTTGATTACTTTTAATTACAAGTGATTTCCCCCTTCTTTTTTATGGATTTCTCATGACTGTAGTTATTCTGAACCCACCTAAAAGGCCACAACTTGATCCGTGCTACCGAAGGGATCAGGAATGTGGCCCAAACGCCTGGAGTTATCGGAGAGTCTAAGCAAGAACCAAAGGGCAAACACCGTGACGTGCCAACTACTCCAATTTAAAGAAATATCAACATACATTTTTTCAGTATTATATATATATATATATATATATATATATATATATATATAGATATAGATATATAGATATAGATATAGATATAGATAGATAGATAGATAGATAGATAGATAGATAGATAGATAGATAGATAGATAGATAGATAGATAGATAGATAGATAGATAGATAGATAGATAGATAGATAGATAGATAGATAGATATACACACACAGAAGGAGTGGCATATACAGAAATTTGAAAACAGGTTACAATTTAAAGGCAAGCATCAAATAGATCATTCTTAACTTTAACTCAAAGTTAAAGTGCAAGGTGCTGTATAAACATTCCTGTGTCCATATACAAAGTGCTAGTGCCTATTTTACAACAACCTAAAGGTATTAAGTGTAACCATGGAATATAATACCACTCCAGTAGACTGTTTATAACCAGTAGTCATTATATAAATTTAAAGAGACGGTGCAAAAAGTCCAATCAATGTGCAGAAAGCATCACATAAGAGTCATATAGCATCCTTCTTAAATTATTTGTAGAATACTCTTCTGTGGAAATCCAAGGATGTGATTATTCCATGGTTACACTTAATACCTTTAGGTTGTTGTAAAATAGGCACGAGCACTTGGAATATGGACATAGGAATGTAACATACAACAGCTTGCACTTTGAGTTAAAGTTTAGAATGATCGATTCAATGCTTGCCTTTAAATTGTAATCTGTTTCAAATTTCTGTATAGGCCACTCCTTCTGTGTATACATACAATACTGAAAAAATATATGTTGATATTTCTTGACATTGGAGTAGTTAGCAAGTCACAGCATTTGCTCTTCGGTTCATGCTTTTTCTACCGTGACTCTCTCTTTGAAATTGCTCAAAGAGTCTAAGGCAAGAAGGGGATTAATTGGGGGAAACTCTACGCTGCTAACTTACGGCGGCTCTAAGTGCTATAGCTCCATCTAAAGAATCCTGCAACTGGGAGGGTAGAGAAGGCGGTGTGAATTCTGCTGGACCATTCTGACTCCCTCCTCGAAAGTCCAGCTTTCAAGGTTCCTTTGGCATTGGAAATAACTACGAAGCCAGTTTACATCTACACAGTAGATAGAACTTCATGCTGTGGTATAGGCAGCTCCTTAGTTTCCAAGCTACAAGCATCTCCTGGGGGGAAGGGCTTCTCTGCCACAGTCCATCTCCTTCCACTCTCCAATACTTAAGCCGGTTTCTTGAACTGTGTTGCACCTTTGCTAGTTGTTGTCTGGCCACTTACCCAAAATGCATGCCACAAAATCTTCAGCATTATGCTTTCCTGAAGATCAGTTGGGCATTATGCTTTAAATTGAGCTGTTCAAATGAAGAAGAGTCTTCATATATACAGAAATAAATCCATTTATTTTTAGAACATTCTGTGTTTCAAATGAATACAGTACTTGAGGAGGAGGAGAACTGGCACTATATCGCTGAGGATTGCACAGCAGGGTGGGAAAGTTAACACCTTTTATAAATTTTGGACAGAGAAAATTCAGTCTTGTTTTTCACACTAAAGTATGGAAGCGACATTCAACATGTGACGTACCTTTTAAGACATGTGTCAGTCAAACTCTGTAAAAATTATTCTTTTCCTATAAATTTTGGTCAACATGCTTCATTATAACCTGTTAAAGGTTTTACAAGTGTGTGCAGATAACGATGCCCGAATGTCAAGCGGATGCGATTCATCAACAGCAGAAGCAACGAAGCCGAGACTGCCCGGTCGTGAGAGGGACCGATTGAAAAAAGACGCCTTTGTTCACAAACGTCACACAGAACCCTGTTTGTCACACGTCTCTCAAGGATTTTTGTTTCCACGTAAGGCTACATGAGAGAACGTGCCATAACATGATTTCATAATTAAAACGACTATTTTATTATTATTTCATCTCCGTTAGTATGTGCAGGGCCCATGCCACAAAGTCCAAAGAAGAGTGCAAACGAGCAGGGACTGGCGTTGCCTCAAAAGACATCCGCTCCCAACTGGGCAAGACGTTGGAACAGCACCAGGGAAGAGAAGAACTTGCAAGCGCCATACTGATTTTGGTTGAGGTGCAGGACTTTGACTGGAGGAGTCAAGTCCTGCTCAGTCGGTCGTTCAGAACAGCCCCTCTGAGCCCGCTTCTGCACAGGCACAGATGCCGCTGAGACCCTTCCACTCCACGTGGCTCAACCCACGCGAGCCCAGCCTGGCAACCTGTGACGAACGCAGTCACTGGACAGACACCTGCCGAGGCGGCTTCAGGTAGGTCAGTCAAGGAACTCCTCCAAAGTTCGTTTGATGTGAGGGGGCTGGGATGCCGCGTGGACCAGCAGATTCGGACCCATTTGTGCAAAAAGCGCTTTTGACAACTTAGCAGTGGCTGTCCGGATATTTCCACCAGCTCCAGGCAAGGAGCCGCTGTTTGTCATGTTACCCAACAGGTGCCACAAAACCACCAGGACTTTCTGCTCCACGGCATGAGGCTTCCGGGGATACAACTCGACAACGAGCTCTGAAATCAGGAAAAGAATAAAGGGGGACAGGTGATGAGACAGCGCATGTAGCGGTTACAAAGTGTTGGGCTGGGGTCTGGGGGCCCCGAGATCGAATTCCCACTCTGCCCTTCAAGTTCCTGTGGTGACCTCGGGATGGTCACAGTCCCTCAGCCCCACCGGGTTGTTCTGGAGGGTGCAACGAAGGAGGAAGACGGAGGTAAGCCACCCTGAACTTCATGGAGGAAAGGCAGGATGAAAATCTACACCTCAGTCTAAATGTCCTGTCATGCTGAAGTCGTCACGACACGGTGCCATGAGGCATGTTCAAAGAGCAGGGGCAGGACCGGGCAATCAGGAGGCCTTTCCTTGGGCAGATGCGACCAGCCGTCGTGTGAATGCTAGAGAGGTGTTGGCCTCCCTCCCTCCCTCCCTCGTGGTCAGCTCCTCTCCACCCAACACCTGAGGCCTCAAAAAAGAGTTTCCGGCTACCTCTAATAACAACAACATTCAATTTATATACCACTCGTTCGGACTAGTTAACATCCACTCAGTGGTTTACAAAGTGTATTATTATCCTCACCCTGTGAGGTGGGTGGGGCTGAGAGAGCTCTGAGAGAGCTGTGACTAGCCCAAGGTCACCCAGCTGGCCTCGAGCAGAGGAGTGGGGAATCAAACCCGGCTCTCCAGATTAGAGTCCTGCCGCTCTTCACCACCACACCAAACTGGCTCTCTCTAATGAAAAGGCCACTTAAGAAGAGGCAGGACTGGGCATTCTTCCACCGTTCTCCCTCTGCAGCTATCAGCCACAATGACAAAATACGCAGAGGGAGGGGCCTGGGTCACAGCAAGGGAGGGTGCCTGGCTTCCACCCACTGCTCGTGGGACTTCCGGGGTCCTCTGGTGGGCTAGTGTGTGAAACAGGGTACCGGACTAGACGGACAACTGCGCTGATCCGGCACGGGGAGAGCCTGTGATTGCAAAATAAGGCCAGCAGGTCAAGCAATCCGAGAGAAATTCCCAGGCAGGCAGAGGGACACCGGCCTGGCTGAAAGAGGGAAGGGTTCCATCAGCAGGCGTGGACCACTCCGCGCCACAGGGGCATCGGTTAAGCCAGCCTCTGGAGAGGGTCCAGGGAGCTGGCCAGACCCAAGAGCCACCGAGTCGAGTCCACACCTGGAATCCCACCTCAGCGTTCTGAAGCTAACTGGCAGGATGCCCTGTGTCTGAGCACCCTTTCGTTCCCCAGCTGGACTGGAGTCCAGTGGCCCCTTAGGGACCAACAAGGTTTTCAGGGTGTGAGCTTTCGAGAGTCAAAGCTCCCGTCTTCAGATCTGAGAATCTTGTTGGTCTCTAAGGTGCCGCTGGACTCCAATCCTGCCGTTCTACTGCAGTCCAACATGGCTACCCACCTAAATCTTTTCCCAGCTGTTCCACAACTGGACTGGTATTCCGTCACTGTTCCGTAACGGGACTGGCTTTTCATGTGCTTTTAAATCCTGCATGATCTGCCCTGAGCATTCAGGATGGCAGCCGCCCTCCATGCTTCCCAGCACAAGCGCCCTGAACACCCGGGCTCCGCCGCAGCAGGGGCTGGGCTGCCATTGTTTTGGAAAGAAGATTCGGCGGATGAGGAAGATCTGTGGCATGTTCCAGGCTTACCGGCTAGTTTTTCAGTGATGTCCTGTTTGGCTTTTCCATTCAGGAACTGGGCCTTCGTGCAGAAAGGCTGGAGGAGCAGATAACTGTCTAGATGCAGAGGAAAGCAAGACAAACACCAGTCACTGTGTTTGCTTCAGGACGGGCCGGATGGCTTGTGATGCGGTGCCCCCCCCCGCCCCCCGCCATCAGACTGCTAGACGAGGGCTCCAATATGCCGCTCCCCCCGCCCCTCAGTCATTTCACCCATCGCTGAACGCAGCTTTCCTTTTCCGCCTGCCTTTCCCCGTCTGCCTTCCACTTATCCTTCCACATCCTGTATGCAACTGTTAATGAAGGCTGGCCTAAGCAAAGGAACGACTCAAACAAAAGGGAACCCAGCCTGTGGGAGGTTGCCCACATTTCTGCTAGTGGCCGCTACAGTTAACAGCTGTCCACAGGTATGGGGGGGGGCCACATGTCCTTCCAGCAAGTTCAACTACAATCCCCCCCCCCACCCACCGAAAGTATGAGAAAACTGCACTACTCTATGGCTTGGCTCTCACGGACCCGTTCTAGTAATGGAGGATGGCTCTTTGCACAGGCAGAGGCACTGTGGTTAGTGGGAAGGATCCAACCCCGTGCAAGGAGAAATTCTTCTCGGCCCACACAAGGGCCATTCAGGCCCTGAACAGGAACGGATTCAATCCTGTGCCCTCCTCTGACAGAGAAAACATTTGCTGAAGGAAGGCACTGGATCCATCTCCACAGATTCCCTTTGCAAGAGTGTGTTTTGGCAAAAACTTTTTCAGAAGAAGCCGGACAAGCGGCTGAAAAGAGCCCCTCACCTAAATGCTGGCAAAGAGCCTGGATGACACTGGTGGCGGCAGCGTAGATGCCCGGATTCTTGGAGTTCAGGTTGTTGTCCACCAAGGCAGGGATGAGCATGTTGATGACCGGGGAGAGCTTCTCCTTCAGCAGGGGGATCAGCCGCTGCATGGCCTCCAGGGCCACCTGATTGACTTTGCTGTTGGAGTCGTGCAAGCGGGACTTGAAAGCGTCAAAGATCTACACGAAAGAACGTGGCCACAAGAGTCGGAATCCTGTTCCTTCACAGAAACGAACTGTTTCTACATAGTTATCATACTGTGTGGCTTATCCTCTAAGGGCTCTGGTTCTAAGCAGATTTGGGTTCAAGTCCCCCCTGTGTTAGAGCCTTGAAGCATCTCCATGGGTAAGTTACTGACCTCGCCTCATTCACAAAACAGGGATACTTGACTAGTTGGCAAGGCAAAACACAATAAAGATCATACGTTGTTTTGCAAACGATGGGCGCATACAATGTGTAACCCTCATCTGTAACGTAAGCTGAGAACCTGAGAACTGCAGGGGCATTCCAGGGGGGAGATAAGTCGATCACCGACTAAAACGGTTTTCTTTTTCCTCACGTCAATTTCAATTGTTGTGAGGGAGGCCAGTGGCCATTTTACAAAGGGCAGGTGGAGGGTGAAGCAATTCCTCTCTCCAAGGCTGTCCGGCAAATCCATGGGCCAGGGAGAAGCGAGGTCCAGTCTGTGGGGCTCCTGGTCCAACTCCAAGGAGAGGAGGTGGAAGCATGCAACGGCTAGTGGGCTAAAAAGGCGAGGGGGGGCCCCAGAGGCCAGGCCAGAAAGAAAAGGAGGAGGGAGCTACTTCTTGTGCCCTGAAGCAGCCATGTGGGTGCCCCAGCCAGGCTCCCTTGTGATGCCAGTTTCAGGCAGTGGGGGTGGGTGGTGGAATACTTTCTCACATTATGCTCATTTGCTTGAGACGGTGATTCTTTTGCTTGGCTGTGAGACGTCTGGGATCCATGCCTGGGGGGGCACCCCTTTGCATGGCTATGCTGGGGCCGCTGCTTAGTGCCCTACAGAAGACCCCAAGTTCAACACACACCATCTCCTCTGCCTGAGAGCTGCTGTTAGTCACAGCACTGGACTGATGGACCAGCCACCTGACTGGGCAGCCTCAGGCAGATCCACGCTCTCCTCCACGTCCCACCTCCCGGGTTGCTCTGGCTTCTCTTCTAACCACAGCCGCCTTCCATGTCCAGATGCAGCCAGCCTTCTTGCAGCCCCCCACCACATTTACAGCTGTGGGTTTCTTACCCTCCGGACTTCCTGCCCATTCTAGTGTTGCTGCGTGCTGTTACCTTCACAATGTTCGCAACCACAAGGTCTTGGTTGCTTTCTGTGTCTGCTAACAATTGTCTAATTCCACTGATCCGCTCCCGGAAGTCCTTGGCATTCAGTAAAGTTGTTATGACCTTCACGTATTCGGCACTTTCTGAGGTGTTACGAGGACCCAATTTCCGGGTTATCTCACATGCTTCTCTCACCTCTCTGTCAAGAAAGCAGCACCGGAGATGAATCGTCAAGCCTATCAACAGAGGTTTTCACTTCTGCATTGTGCTAAACAGGTATGTCCTTGGCCATCTTTTAGAATGTACTTGTTAGGAACCTCGCCTCGCGTCACAATGCAAGCTGGCACACAGGGCCAGGCACAACCTCCAGTAGCCACAGACTAGTAACCTCGAGCCCAGATGTATTCAAGAGGGAAAGGGAGCTTTCAGCAAGTAATTCCTTTGCCTACAAAACATGTCTGTTTATCTATTTTTTTTAACCTTGGCACTTCAAGTGTTGGTGTGCGTGGGAAGGGAGTCACACAACTTGGTTAGATCACAGAGCCACTTGCTGTCAAGGTGCTACTTCCTGACTAAAGTCAGTAAAATAATACAGATGTACTTCCCACAGTAAATGTATGTATTAACTTTGTATGGTTTGTTCGATGTTACAGCCTATGAGCTGAAACAGACATGAAGAGATACTAGAGTTCAACTCGTGTTCTCTTACCTCAAGGTTTGTCGGGAAGTGTAGGCGTCCTCGCAGCTTAAAGTTTATGCAGCTCCGAGCCGCTGCACGGGGAGAGCAGGAGGAAAGGCGCCCAGAGCATTGCTGCATCTTGCCCCCCGCCCCCGCTAGCCTGGCCCCCACCTGAAGCCCCGCGGCTCGGAGCTGCATAGCTCGCCGTCGCTCTGCGGGGGCTGGGCAAGGGGTGGGTGGAGCGACGGTCTGTGAGATCGGGGTAGAGGCAGAGCACGCCAGGCTATGCAGCGCTGGGTCATGTGGCTTTGGGCAGGGGCCAGGCGAGCGAGGGGGGGAGCTGCTCTGGGCGCCTTTCCTCCCGGCTCTCCCAGTGCAGCCAGGCGTCGCTCTGCAGGGGCCAGGCCGGGTGAGGGGGGGGGGGAGATGAAGCGATACTCCGTGTAAGCGGGGAAGGGAAGATGCCGCGATGCACCTCGAGAGCGGGAGGAAAGGCGCCCCAGGTCTGCACTTCCCTCCCTGCTGCTCTGTAAATGTTAAACTATAAGCTGCGAGGACGCCTACACTTCCCGACAAACCTTGAGGTAAGAGAACACGAGTTGAACCCGGGTATCTCGCCACGTCTGTTTTGGCTCTCAGGCTACGTTAATAAATGTGTGCTTGAACACAGCAAATGCTTCACTCCGGCCAGCCTGCAGCTCATTCTCGACGCTCGTTCGGTTCACTGGAGGCTGCTCGTTCGAAGTCCGAGAGAAATGCTTTTGTGGCACTGAAGAGCCACCGTCTGGCATAGCTTTAGTGCAGAGCAGCCGCCTGACCTCAGGTGCCAGCACTTAGCTTACAAAGCAGGAAAGTTCAACCACGCAGCCTAGTCTAGTCTGGAAAGCTTCTAACTTGCTGATATTCCGAAGAGGCTAGAAAACCAAGCTTCTCTGCAGAGTGTCGGTGTTAGGAAATTTGGGGGTAGCCCCCTTTATCCCATTAAAACTCATTCATCTGGACTACTCAGAGTTTGTGAGAAAATCTTTTTACGCCTTATGCTTTGCATTTCTGTTCCTGCAAGTATTATTTTAACATTGTAACATAGAGCCCATTAGAAAAAGCACAACGAGGTTACTTCCACTATACACCGATGGTTAAGAATGGTTTACATCTGCAGTTATTCAGCCCCGGCAAAATAAACTGTAATGATTTCAAGAAATGGGTGCATGTGTCTTTAAATGTTTGGTGAGATAGGTGAAGAGTGGGGGGGGGTGAAAGAGAGAGATGAGTGAGTGATGTGATTGGTTGATGACAGAGAGTGGGCGGAGTGAAGGCGGTTTTCAGTTATTGAGGGAGAAAAAGATTCAGTCAGGGCCGGAGAGGCGAGCTGTGGGCAGCCTGAGGGTGTTCATGTATTTGTGAGGGAAAGGCAACCTGAGTGGAAGCCTGAACTGAGTGTGTCTGGGAGACTATATATTCACTCTATTTGAAGCAGGCAAACTGTGTGTGCGCCTGAGAGAGAAAGAACTGAGAGTGAAAAGAAAACAGGCTAGCTGTGTGCTGTCTGAGGAGTTCTCGGTGAGGGAAATATAGAGCCTAGAGAAAGAGGCTAACTGTGTGTGAAGCCTTACAAGAGATCTGTGTGAATGAGCTTGGATGAAGCAACTGGAAGAACTAAGAACGACTTTTATGTAACCAATACGCTTCTTAAAAAATAAACTTTTTTTTTTTGTTATATCCCAGAGTAGCAGTCATTGTTATCTCCCATTCCTATCTTCAGGGCCACACAGAACCACGAAGGAGCCTGACGCTCAAACACGTTACAAAAGGGAAAATTTAAATAAAACATTTTGGAATAATATATTCCTGGTGGCAGCAAACTACCCAGAGGGTGTAAGGGGGAGATTCAAAGCAAAATCCACCCTAAAGAAAGTGAAGATCATAACATAAACCTTTACTTCGATGATCACCACGTTTACAGCTCTGAGAGGCTGGTAAGTTATAGCCAGTTGTGGGTAGGAGAGGGGTAGGAAAAGGATGCATTGTGGGAAGACATGGCTGAGATTTGCTGGGTCAGGGTTCTTTGTGGGTTTATTAGTTTGTGTTGGAAACGTCTGTCTTTAACTTATGCTGTTACTTGACCAGGGTTGCAGTTTGTGTTGGAGGAAGGTGAAGTGACAAAAGTTTTAACAAAATCAAATGAATCAATACCTGTCGCCAGCCGTGAGTGGGTCACGTGACGTAGAGGAGGATCTGGAACTGTCCGTGGTGCTGTTGTGTGAACGCCTTCCTTTGGCAGAGGGCGCGACGATGGGCATCTCTCCCAGTCCCTGTGATGGCAGGACAAGAACGTATTCAAGTCAGGTCCTTCTACACACTCCCTTTTAGAATCATCACATGGCTTCTCTCACTTTGCCTGCAGCGCAACGTTTTCAGAGGGCGGCATCCCCCCGGGAGACCGATCCCTGCCGTCAAGGGACCAAAAAAGAAGGGATACAAATCCATAAATATAAGCTTGGCAGCTCTAACTGTTGCCTTGAGGGCAGATTCAACCATGCCAAATCCTTCTTTGTTTCCTCTGCAGCCCACTCTGCCTCCAAGGAGCTCCAACAGGACGGAGAGTGGCCAGGTTCAGACCTCCGCAACTCGGGGTATACAAAATGATCCTTTGGGACTGTGTATTTGGTCCTGATAAGATCATGTTTTTAAAAATGGGAAAGCCAAAGGCAAACAGCACATAAAGTCCTCCTCCCTGCGAGAGCCACACCGGCACACCTCCTGTTCCTCTGCAGGGCCGCACCCTGGAATAGTCTCCTCATCTGGCAGAGGACAGGAGGGCCCGAGAATCAACTGCTCCTCTGATGGAGATCTGAGAGCTCTGGAGACCCGCCCCACCCCCAACATTGCCACGAGCCCCTAGATTCCAATTCTCCAGCAGAGGAATCTGCCTTGACAGCAACTCCTATGCAATTATAATCAGGGCTGGCAGAAGAACCCCTTGTTTTGTCCAGAGACGACTTCTGGGGCGGTTACAAGTCCACCACACTACAACAGTAGTTGTAGCAACTCCAGCACAGGGTTCAGGAGATCTCTCAGCCCCAGGGTCAATTAACCCCCAACCACCTAAAGCCAGGACTTGAGCTAGCAGGCCCCCAGGCTCTCTTCATAACTGACCAAGTTAATGGAGAGTGGTTAAGTGGTTGGGCTGTGAATCAGCACTCTGCTGGTTCGAATCCCACCGCTGCCATGAGCTCAGCAGGTGGCCTTGGCAAGCCACTTCTCTCAGCCCCTGCTGTATTGTGGGGATAGTAACAACACTGACTTTGTTCACCGCTCTGAATGGGGCACTCATCTGTCTACAAGGGCAGTCTATAAGTGCAGATTAAGTAGGCAACCCTGTACAGGAGAGAGGCCCTGTCCGGGCTCCCTCTGCCATCACGGAAGACAGATTCTCCTCACAGGATCAGGGCCCAACTATGCCCTTGTAGGATGAGACCCTGGAGACAGCACAGAATGCAGGGAAGCAGGCTGCTTCCCTTTAGGACTACTTATGGCTCAATTCAGGCAGGCATCTAAGCAGTTCAACTACTCCTAGAGAAACTTGTGAGCAATCAGTGCTTGTGAGATTTCCTGTACTAGTTATCTGACCTAGACCCCAGTTACGCAGTGGCAGCACCACTAAGGAACCAGCCAACCTGTTCCTCCCACAGAGTCCTTTTCCTGTTCTAGCTCAGACTGAGGACAAAACAGAATTTCTATCTCCGAAAGAATCTCTCGGATACTGGACCTCTAGCAGTGGATGACAGAAAGGGGCAGGAAGAAAACTGAACCCTCTCCTCTCAAAGGCAGTCCAGTCAGAATGTGTGGAGTCTTCATAATGATTGGTCAACTATGAAGCGGGCGTGATGGGGAGGGGAACAGTAGGGAGCTGTGTTATGGACGTGAGGCAATCATCAAGACTCACGCCAGGACGCTGGCTGTCTCCTCAAAATGGGAGAGGGAGTCTGCTGTTAAAACGGAAGCTGAGTTGGCCAAAGTCCACCTGCCCTTGCTAAAGTCAAGACTGCCATCAAGACGGTTCCCAAAAGCCTACCCACCAACCCAGACACATTATGTCCCAGGCGTCATACTCCGGGAGAGCTGCATGCCATACCTTCTTCCGCAGACTGCTGACTGTCTCCTTAACATAAGGCAAGTCCTTTGGCTGGACATACTTTTCAAGCATTCTCTCAAAGTCGGCATGTGTCATCAAGGTGAAGAGCATCTTCCGGCCGTAGTACCTACAAGCGCCGCAAATGAATACACTCATGAAGACCGCCTGACTGCACATATCCAACACCAGTCTTACAAGCCCATTATGCTATTTTCATGTCTGTGGCTCATTTTGCTTTTATATTGCTAATTTATTATGTTTTTTTATGATTTTATGTTACAGGATTTTTTTTTTTTACTGGAAGGCTTTCTCAAAAAGGCCTCTGGAGAGGCATCATGTAAGTTCCCCATATCTAAAATCCGCCCCGAGCCTGCCTGGGCAGGGAGGGCAGAATAAAAATCGAAAACAAATAATAAAATAATAAACAGTATAAAATAATGAACAGAACAGTATTTTGAGCCAGAGATGGACCCATAATGTACATGCAGAGTTTTTAGTTAAGGTGACTGGCGTTTCCCCACTACTTCTGCCCCCCCGTATTCACATTTCTTCAATGAGAAACTTAAAAAGTTTCCGTAACAGCTGAAGTTCTCAGAATCCCAACAATTAATCCCTCGACTAATCTCAGAGTCCATCATGCCAGCTCTGTTATCTCTCGCTCTGTATCTGCTGACCTTGTTTCCTGTGAGCCATCCTGAACAAATCTGGCCACAACAGACAAAATCTTGTCTGTAACGTCCTTAATCCCAGACAAGATGCGCCCTGGTCCCATGTGCTCCACGACATCCGAAAGATGTTGGGCTGTGCATCTTCTCACTGCTGTGTTCAAGTGGCTGGGAGGAAAAACAAGAAATCCTCAACGGAGAGAGTGCGCCACGATCTCACCTCCTAACCGCAGCTCTGCCGGCAGCCCCTGGCTCCTTGCGTGCGCTTGAAGGCCACGGGCGAAGAAGTCTGGAGGCCTGGTCTGGCTCAGAACCCTCAACAGCAGGTAAGAGCCCGGAAGGACCGTCCACACCTCAGCCTGCCACCCCCCCTAACCCAGAGCCCCCAATGCCAGGGTCAGATGCGCTGCAGCAAAGCCACCCACCCTGGCACGTGACAAGATTCCCAGAAACATCACTACGGGAGCAGGGGCTGGTCGTGTTGTCGGAAGAAGCAACAGGGAAAGAACTGAGACTGCTGAGCTTTTACAGTTTTGAGGTACGGCCAAAGGCCTAAGCCACTTGCAGAAGGAAAGCTCTGCAAATGTGGAGAACGCAATCAGAAAAAAAGAGGAAGTGAATATTGCTGAGAACTGCCGCAAAGTCTGTGAAGACAAGCCAGTGTGGTGTAGTGGTTAGAGCGCTGGGCTAGGCGTGGGAGACCCAGGTTCAGGGCCACCCCCCCACTCTGGCACGGATGCTCGCTGGGTGACCCTAGGCCAGTCACACACACTCAGCCTAACCTACCTACCTCACAGGGTTGTTGTGAGGATAAGACACGGAAAGGTGGCTCTGCGCTCCTTTGAGGAAGGACGAGATAAAAATGTACAAACAGTAAGAAAGATGAGCCAGAGAGGTCCGTGGAGTAAGCACAGCTTCACCTTGAACAGGATTTGCCAAGACTTTACGCTTAAGCTCTTTGTTACTGTTTGCTTGAAAGTGGAGAGAAAATTCATATGGATAATAACAACAACAACAACAACATTTGATTTATATAGCACCCTTCAGGACAATTTAATGCCCACAAAGAGCAGTTTACAAAGTGTGTTATTATTATCCTCACGACAATCACCCTGTGAGGTCGGTGGGGCTGAGAGAGCCCTGAGAGAGCTGTGACTGACCCAAGGTCACTCGGTTTTCCAGATTAGAGTCCTGCCGGTCTTAACCACTACACCAAACTGGATAAATCACAGATCTCTTTGTCAGATGCATCTGGCAGGGAGAGCTGTGGTTATTGAAGGCCCATACTGCATTGGAATTGGATGGTCTAGCTGTTTGGCTTCTACAAACTAACAGGGCAAACTCCTTTGAAGCCAACTGATACACACACTAAAAGGAGATGTTTACATATACATATACTAGCAAAGGAACGTTTTGGTTGCTCCCTCCCCCTCCCCCCCTAATTGCCTCTTCCCTCTGCTCTTCTGTGTTTGACCAGTCTCTGTATCAGGCATCTGACGAAGAGAACTTGATTCTCGAAAGCTTATGCTACAATAAAATTGGTTAGTCTTAAAGGTGCTACTGGACTCTTTTTGATTATGCCAGCACAAGAGCCCCCCTGCAAAGGTCTTCTGGAGTGTTACCTTTGGCCTCCACTGACTAGCGAAGCAAGCGCGCGTGCAGGAGTGACATTGTTCACCATCGCCTTCAACGCTTTGTCCACGTCTTCCCTGATGAAAGTGTTCGACTCTCCTGCCTTGTGCAAAAGGACTCTGACTGTCGCATCGAGCTCTTGATCCATGTTCTTTTTCAGGTAGTTGAACAAATCCCCCAAGCAAACAACGGCCGCTCGGGAAACGACAGAGCGCAGATTCTTCACCTGCACAAAAGAAAGGCTTGCGTCAGCCGAACACAACTTCTCCCTTTGAATTTTCCAAATTGGAATTTTTAGAAAGTTCTTTCAAAGTTGTGGGGGAATTGTATTTTCCAAAAATTAAAAGATGAGAACAAACAGAGCAGCCTGTTCACTTGGCAGGGAATTTTAGTTGGTTCTCAGCCCACTGCATTCCACAGGGGGCAGCTCAGCCCCCCAAAACACACAGAGGTGGCAAAGGTGCTCTAAGACGTACAGTCAGTTTCTTCCAACAGACTCAGTTCCAGAGAAGCAGCCACACTCAAAAGTTACGTTTCAATCCTAAATTTACACAGAAGTAAATCCCACTGGACTGTAGCCAATGGTGGGGCTTTTCTGCTTGTCCCCTCCCCCCCCCCCGCACTGTAGCCCCCAGTGTTATTCCTGCAGGACCCCTGAACTCTGGAGCTGGTATTTCAGAGGACGCAGGGAGCTGCAGCCGGAAGGGGGAGACAGAAAGGTTCTGTCCCGCAAGCAGAGCCCATGAATACACTCTGCAGTGTACTTGGGCTACTCTCAGAACCGTGTCCCTCCTCATGCTTACTTGGAAGAACACGTGGCTGAGATCAGAGGGGCTGGGTTACAAATAAGGGCTCCTTAAGAAGCATCGGCCAGAAAATCAGAAGATTAGTCTTTTAGGGGAGCCCAGAGTCATTCATGGAAAGGGGGCAAGCAAAAGCCAACTGGAAGTGCTTCTGGCATATTATACAAAACTGTGGGCTGCCCAAAGAACCAGCAGAAAAACTGGAATACCAGACTTTGTGAATGGCAAAAGCCCCCTCTTAAATAGGGCTCAAGGGCAGCGCAGAAGCATCCCAGATGTTGAAACAGAAAGAAGGAATGGAGCAGCTGTCGGTAACGCCACAGGCTTGGACGCTGCCATCAGAGCCCTCCGAGCCAGTACTTGCAGGAAAAGATTTGGGTATGAAATGTTCACCTCCTGAACAACAGCCAAGCTGGTCTCGTGCAGTTTTGCAGTCAACACATCAGGGTGATGGGCAGAAAGGCACCGGATAGAGTTAAGGCCTCCAATTTTCTTCTCCCTGTAAAAGTGATACAGAGCAAGCCATTCAGGTAAGATCAGGGCGGGCAACTTCCTTGGCATCAAGACTCGTATTTAAATTTTCAGCTGAATCTTTTTTTTCCAAAATGATGCCTGCTAACATTCGAAACAAAGGTGCCTTTCCCCCCACCTGCTGCCCCCATCCAGATGGACTAAGTGTGGGAAATAATGTTTCCCTTCTGACCCTAGCAGATACCCAAATGATCCAAAGAGCATGCTTTGCATGACGTACCAATCTTCATCGGCGAGATACTGTAACGCTTCTGAAAGAGCGGTTTCTGGCTTGGGGGAGGGCCTCAGTTCCGAGGGTCCCATGATCTCTGTGCTGTGCGTTATCAACAGTGTCTGATCTCTGAACTGCATCTGTGGACCTGGAGACATTCCACCCATGAAATCACCACTTGGCTTGGACAAAAACGACTCAATAAATTCCACGGTGGGAGGAAGCTGGTGGACGTTAGGCAAGAAGGGTGTGGGGCTCCGTGGCAGGACAGGATGCTGCCACGCCACCAGGAAACAGGGGAAGTCAAAAATCCCAACATTACAAAGTTACATTCTGAAGTCTACGACTCTTTGGGAGTCCCCACTACAGCCCACACAGCCACTTCAGCCCATCGTGCAAGGGGCCAGCCTCATCCACCACAGCAACATGGTCACGTCCTGTCCTGAGCGCAGACTTGGGCCACGCTGCAAAGAATTACCTGGTTCTCCGAGGCCTGGAGGCGGTGTTCTTTTTATGCTTGAGGTTCTCTTCAACAGAGGGCTGAGAGGTGCATTCCCTAAGGGCAAAGAACCAGAACTGATTACAGGCACATCTCCATGATTACGGAAGGGCTGTCTGGTTATTTGTTTTAAAAATCTCCAAAAGTCAAATAGGAATAGATCAAAACATCAGAATACCGAATAGCACAAAACGAGAGGAATGTCTGAATAAAGGAAAGGTGCTCGATAGTTCATGTAGCGTTACTGAGCTTGAAAGAAGATTTCAGGACCAGGATTCCAGATTTATCCTTTGCAAAGGCAGTGCAAAGGGAGAAACCAAGCTAGCACCCCACCAGACAAGAGGAACCTCTCTGGAACCCAGCCTGTGACTTCATCATCTCTGCAGCCACAGAATAAGTTCATTAAGGGAAAACAAACAAACATGGATTACTAGTTTCTGGCACCATCTTTTCAGAATCATTTTCCTTAAAGAGTTCCCCAAGGCTCAGCTCCTTTCTGTCAAGATGTCCGACTTCCCGATGCTCTTTTTCTTCTTTCTTCTTCTGTCTCATTTTTTCCCGGGCGGATTTGGATAGGGCCATTTTCACCTGCACAGAACAGTAAAGCATCTATTCGGGGAAGAAATAATACAAGCACTGGACGGACCCCTTCCCCTCCAGCCATAATTTCTCCCAGCCTTTTTAGAGAAACTCACTCAAAAAGAATTTTAGAACAACAGAATAACAGTCCCTTCAACAGCTGTCTAAAGAAACAGCCACCCAACGTGCTTTCACTTTACTGATGTGCACTTTACTGATGTGCACTTTGAATGATGCCACGGACAGATACGGGCAACGCCGTACTGAGAGATTAATAGCCGTAGAGGAACGGTGCAGACACTTTATCCTGAAGGCAGCCAAAGTTAAGCTTCCTCATGCTGCCCAATAACCTTAATCTTGCCCACAGACTCGGGTGGCAATGCAAGCCAGCATGCAGGCACGAGGCTTTCTTAGCTTGCCGGGTTGACCACTGCTTGCCACAGGGCCATGATGTACATTTACCCTCAAGGGCTGAGCCCTCTGTATTCTTTTGGGCCATGTGCAAAACCATCGTAGGAGAGAAAGAGACTTGCACCCAGCAATCTACACCACTAGGCTAGGTCCCTCGTCAGTTATCTGTTGACGTGATGTTGACGTTTTCTTGGCAGACTTCTGTTACGGGGTGGTTTGCCATTGCCTTCCCCACTCATCTACACTTTGCCCCCTGGAAACTGGGCACTCATTTTACCGACCTCGGAAGGAGGGAAGGCTGAGTCCACCTTGAGCCGGCTACCTGAACCCGGCTTCTGCTGGGATCGAACTCAGGTCGTGCGAGCAGAGCTTGGGCTGCAGTGCTGCTGCTCCCCCCTCTGTGCCACGGGGCTCTATCTGATCCTGAGACATTGCAGAAAAAGCTCCCAAGCACAGCAATCACAGTGAAGTGGCCAAATCCCACCAGGGCCGCACGAGACTCCCCCCCCCCTTCCTTACATCTTTGTCACTGTCCACCTCCAGGCCGGGCGCAGGGCTCTGCTGCTGGACAGCTCTCCCATAAATCCCAGCAAGAGGCTCCACCCTCGGTTTGAGGGAAGGCGCATCTCCATTCTCCACGGGGAATAGCAGCGATGGGCCACAGGTGAGCGGAGCTGAAGGTGGGCTTCCAAACACTCCTGAAACACACACCACCTTATTGGGCTGTTGTGAATGTGCCAACCGATCCGTCTTGCGTGCAAGGAATTGTGTTTGTGTTTTTGTGAAGGAATCACAGGACAGCACACAGTAAAAAAAACAGCGTTTTCTGATGAGAGGGATCCAGACCACACTACCGCCCACAGCATGGCCTTCCCCAGGGCTCTCACCGTCCTTCGCCTCTTGTGGTCGGCGGGGCGCTCCAGTTGGGTTTCAAAGGACAGCGCTCAATTTGCAATGCTCTTAAATAGCTTAAGCATTTATATTCTCTGCTGAAGCTGGGAAAATACCTTCACCACTTCACTTGGGCCGCTGTTCCACAAAAAGCAACGGTGAGTGTGGAGTGTGGAGTGTGTGGGGGGGCCAGGATCAGAGAGAATTAACACAAGTCGTACCTCTTCCAACAATGACTACGGAGTCATCCGACAAGGCACTCAGTGAGATGAAGTCTAGACTATTCAGTGGCTGCAGACTCGACGAAGGCCCTGCAAATCCTAACAAGACAGACCATGTATTTAGTAGGTGCACTTCTAGACTGCCTTCGGACCCCACGTGGTCTACGGGGCGTGTGTCCAAAGCATCCTCTGTGGATTCTTCCATTTCAGGGAGTGCCAAACTGGCATCTGAAAGCACGGTGCCAGCGCTTCTGAACATTGCAGCCACAGGGCTCTCCTTGGGCACGCAGCCAGAAACAGAGCGGCCGGGGGGGGGGGGGCTCTTGCTCACAGCGCCGCAAACCCTTACCCAAAGCCTCGGGCCAGTCCATGGGGTGCCACGTGCCCGATGGACTCCTAAAGGACTCCAGACGGGATCCAAAGCATACGCCCTGACCCCCCCCCACCCCAGTTCTGACAATTTTAACTTTCAAAAGAAAGCCAGAATTTGCAGGGGGGGAGGGGAGGGGGGGACAGCAGCATCAGCCTTCCAGGGAAGGAAGGACGGGAGGCGCTGCGCTGGAGGGGAAAAAAAGAAGTTCAATGCAGGAAGGCTAGTGAAAGCCGGCTGCAATACACACAGCAAGCAGGGTCAGTGAAGGAGAAGAGTGGAAAGAGAAAGCCAGTTTGGTGCAGTGGTTAAGAGCAGCAGGACTCTCATCTGGAGTTTGATCCCCCCCTCCTCCACTTGAAGCCAGCTGGGTGACCTTGGGCCAGTCACAGCTCTCTCAGGGATCTCTCAGCCCCACCCACCTCACAGGGCGATTGTTGTGAGGAGAATAGTAACATACTTTGTAAACCGCTCTGAGTGGGCATTAAGTTGGCCTGAAGGGCGGTATATAAATTGAATGTTGTTATTATTATTATTAAAGAGGCCTCAGTCCAGAGAATGTGCAGAAGCCCCAGGCGGCTCCAGGAGTGGCACTCCCTTTCAGTCCTCCATTTCGGGGCATCCACCACTTAGCTCACCTTTTGTGGATTTACTGTGCCTTTGGTACTCTTTGCTCTGCCCTTTCAAGGTGACAGGCATCACAACCTTCGGCCTGTCCTCTTCATAATCTCCCGATCCACTGTTGTAGCTCAGACGCCGGCCACTAATGCTCACGCTGGAAGCCGCCTTGTCATGAAACGCTGTCCCTGGAGGATAAAAACCCACAGCAGAGACTCCCGTGAGGATCGCCAAGACGGTGCCTGTCAGCACCACGTTCCCACGCTGGTCCCTGAACACTGCGCTCACCAGCCACTCACGGGGCATCCCCTGCTCCACGGCGCCTTCTCGTGGCCTGCTGGTGAAAGCCCCTGTCACTCCCATTTTCTGTCATTCCCATTTTCCAAAAGTCTCCCCAAACCAGGCGGAAAATGGTGAGACAGACGAAGGGCTTGGGAAGATTGTGCAAGGAACACTGTGCAAAGAAGCTGGACTGAGAGGGCCCTCATGAAGAACAAGTCCTTGGCAGAGGAAGAAAAGGTGTATCACCCTGCCGTGCATTCAAACCAGTCACAAGGAACAAGGCCAGAACAAGCAGCCATAATAACCCGGTGCCCAAAAAGCTGTATGGTTAAGAATAAACCTATCAGAGAGACTCCAAGTGGTGTACCAGGAGGAATGCTTACTGCCTAAGGAATGAGGCCAGCTTGGTTCCTATCAGGTTCCAGTCTCAGCAGAGCTACATACTCAGGGGGCAGCCCCAGACAGCCACTGCCCCCCCCCCCCCCGCTTCAGCCAGCCTCTCATTTGTGCGCATCTCGACGCTCCTTCACCAGAATGTTGCAAGGATTACTGAGCCAGGCTGCCACGGAGTGGTGATTAAGAGCCTCAAACCAGAATCTGCCATGGAAGCTCGCCGGGTGGCCTTCGGCCTGCCACAAACACTCAGTCTAACCTCCCTTGCAGAGAGGCTGCCGAGGGGATAAAGTGAACAGAATAATGATGTACACCCTCCTGGGCTCCTTGGAAGGATACAAGCGTATTACTGCTTGGGGTAACAGCCAGAAAAGTGTCAGGAGTGAGCCCCCGGACCTCTTCTACAAGCCAAGTGGGCAGAGCAGGCCTATCCAAGGAACGCAAGAGCGTCCACACGATCTTGTCATCCAACTGGCTCTTTCTCTCTTTTTTTTTGGCCAGCTGAAATGGGCAAGAAGCGGAATGATCAACAGTTAGACGGAGCTGCCCCCACATATGTGCCCTCTTTCCTTTCTAAAAATCAACCAGGATCAGTCTCAGCAGCTGGAACAGAAACAGCCGGGCCCTGTCCACACCCCAGGGGGATTTAGTGCGACTAGGAGCAGCTCCTCCACCAACCCGCCCAGTCATCACATACCCGCCGCTGCTGCGAGTTCTTCCTTTCAACTACCCTCTACTTCATGGCTAATAACCAGAAACAGCACCTTCAGCTGCGAAGGCATCCAGAGGCCGTCTGTGAGCACAACAGCTTTGCCTTCGCCGCGTCTGATCTGCCCTTAGGCATCCAGTGGCATACCTGTGCCGGGACTCTGCTCTAGGGCAGGACCTCGACTCCACACTGGTGAGATCTTTGCGGGCCGGGAATTGCCTCCAAGAGGGAAAATGTCTGACCTGTCAAAACAGAAAGACGCCCGTGAACACATTTCTGTCGTACAGAAGGGACTTCAATAGTGAATGCCTGGATGTGCTACCCAAGCATTGAGAACCCACGGAAACGGAACCTCATTTCCCAAGACTGCCAGCTAGGCTAGGCTCTGAGAGGTCCAGGTTCAAATCCCCATTCTACCATGGGAGCTTGCTGGGTGGGCCAGTCACTCATTTTTAGCCTGAACCGACTTCACAGTGTTGTTGTGAGGATAAAAAAAGAGGAGGGGAGCATGTGGTAAGCCTCTTTGGGTCTCTATTTGATGGGAAAGGTGGCACGTAAATGAAGTAAATAAAATAAATGGCAATAAATGGAGTGTATAATCGCTGGTAAACGCCATTTGTGCTGCACCTTAGGCATCTGAACTTGGCACCGAGATGGAAAGCTCAAAGGGACACTCCCAGAGAATCTTAATGAGCACAGAAAGCGGTCTTCTACGGAGTTAGATCTTCGGTCTATAAAGGTCTCCTATCTAGCAGTGGCTCTCTGGGGCGGCAGCTACTTATATGTCGTTGATTTTATGCTTATGGTCATCTTTGTTTCTGGTTTTATTTACTACTGGTTTTTCTGCATCTATCAGAATGGTTTTATGGGTTGTAGACCAGTTTTAGCGGCGTGCCAGATGGGGCTGGTCATCTCCACTGATTTAACAGAATCCTGTTGATGTAACAGCAACACATTTCTATTTCAGGAACACTGAGCTCCACTAAGAAGCCTCAGCTTGTAAAATTCTATTGTAAACTTTATATTTTGCATATTTACTTTATTTATGTGTGTTTTATGTGCCATCAAATCGCCTCTGATCTATGGCGACACTACGAAGGAAAGACCTCCAAAATGTCCTATCATCAACAGACTTGCTCAGATCCTGCAAACTGGAGGACGGGGCTCCTTTTATTTATACTTTATTTACAGTCCACTTTTTTGTGCTGAGACTAAAAGTGGATTAAAGGACATAAAGCAGTGCTATCAGACAGCGTAAGACAACCAATGAACAATACAATAGGACTAGGATTAGAGAGCTGGGAAACAATGCAAACATTCAACTGAAGCATACAGAAAGTGGATTACAAAGTAAAGAAGATCTAGTAAACGCAGGTGACACCTATAATAATCGCTGCAGTGGACCATCCCATTATAAAAGGTGCACTTCTGGGCTGTTCGTTTTGCTCCAGTTCTAATCTCTTTTTTTACAATGCCATCTTCAACTTTTCTGTTTTGCACATTGTGTGGAATGATAGAAGGGTGGGGGCCCTCCTGACCTCCTCAGACAGGCCATTCCACAAGGTGGGGATGTACGCGAACCAGCAGGTGCCAGTCTTACCCATCTGCAAAGTGGTACAAGACCGAGAAAGTCATCCTTGGTCTGAACAAAACTCACGTGGTTCTCGTTCCCTGAGGCTCTGCAGAAAGTGGAGAGGTCACCGACTCCTGGCTATAGACCCCACTTTCGCTATAGGAACTGGTGCTTGGAGAAGACAAGCAAGACGGAGACTCGGAAGTCAGGTCCAGCTTCAGCAGGGAGTCCGGACTCCCTAGATCAGAAGTGCTGCCGCTTAGCTTTGCCCTCTTCTTAGCAGCACTATTACGTAGAGACCGAAGAGAACTCTGCATCTGAAGGGAAGGGGGGGAAACACTAAGCTCACACCATTTAGGAAGGCGGCATATATAAACGGTCTGATCACCTGGGTGAGGACTAGGCTTCAAGCTGAAGCAGGCACCATTTTTGGAAGGAAACATACAGTTTCAGGAGGCTTGTCTGATTATTGTTATTATTGCTATTGTTTGCTTATAGTCTACCTTTCTCGCCCAGATCCAAGGCGGAAGTGAATACAGGATAATCAATAGCTAGGGTAATCACAGAACAAAAATACAGTATGATCAACAGTTGGGACATTCAATTAAAAACAGAATAGGGTATGGCAGCCGCAAATTTAAAACCAGCATAAAGCCAAACACATAGATGGAACCTTCCTGAATTAAAGAGTAATTAACACGCCATCTTTCAGAACATCAAATTACCCAGTAGGCGCATATCTGCATCAGGAGACAGTGCCCAGCAGCTTAGTCTACAGTCCCTGTCCCTTACCAAGGTATTTCTTTGTGCTATTTCTTATGATGCTGGCCTAAAATCTGAGACGAAAGCCCTCTTGAATAATTCAGTCTTGCATAGTTTGCGAAGAGCCAGTTTGGTGTAGTGGGTAAGAGCGGCAGGACTCTAATATGGAGAGCTGGGTTTGATTCCCCACTCCTCCACCTGAAGCCAGCTGGGTGACCTTGGGTCAGTCAGAGCTCGCTCAGTCCCACCCACCTCACAGGGTGATGGTTGATGTGGGGATAATGCTAACATACTTAGTAAACTGCTCTGAGTGGGCATTAAGTTGTCCTGAAGGGTGGTATATAAATCAAATGTTGTTGTTGTTAAAAAAGCCAGGGAGGCCATTCCACAAGGTTGGGGCTACCACAGAGAAAGCGGATGTACAGGCAGTTGTTGATTTAGCCCAACTGCAGAGTGGTATTTGCAGAAGGCCCTGGTTCAGATGAGCAATTTATCACTAGCTGCTGCTCGGTTTAGTATTCACCAAAAGTTAATGTTCAGCACCACAGGGGCCGGTGATAAAAAAAAAAACCAAGCATGAAATTAAAGGTGTCCATTGAGTAGATAATCACAAAACAACTGTGGTAGGAGAGCTTTTTGCTCAGACAGTTCTCAATACAAATGGTCACATCCTCCAATAGAAAAAGGATTTCAACCGACCTGTACTGGCCATGTAAATTACCTGTATGTGCAACACAGAGGGGGGAAAGCTAGCAAATTTGCCATTAACAGTAAAAATTAAAAAGCATTAAACTCCCACCTCTTCCTCATCTAGGTCTTTTTCACTGATGTTCAAATCCGAAAGGTCAATAGCCAGTCTCCTTTCGCATTCGTTCAGCCAGACGTCTTCTGGGTTCCCATTCTTAGGACTCGCGCTGCTGAATTCTGCTTTCTCGGGGTTCCCACCCCGAGGGATTGGAGGCACTGGCTTGGTTCCACTCAAGCCTCTTCGTGAAGCTGGAGATCTCACAAAGGCAGGTTTCAGCTGAATGGGAGGAGCGCCCTGAGCCTTTGCCTCTATGGGAGAAAAGAAATGCAGGAAATTTTAAGAATAAGGGAAGCTGTATGGGCGGCATTCTGAGCCTCCTTCCTCTTGTGCCAGGGGCACTTCTGCTTCAAAGGATTTCCACCAGTGCCCTCCAGCCACTGCAGACCCTCTGTGATGAACTCCACACGGCTCCCAAGGATCCAATGACCCCCCCATCCCCCCCCCGCCATGAGCTGCTCTTCAGGGGATGCTCCAGGCTGCAGCAGAAAGAGGGAGACGGGGGGGGGGGGTCCTGATCTGCAAAAGCAGCTCCGCTCTCATGGCGCTCAGGGTCCAAACATGTGTTACCAGAGAATACATTTCACTGAGAAATTAAAACAACACTCTTTTTCCACACAGAGAGACCCGTCCTTGCTCCCGCTCCCGGCCCTGCAGGTACACGTCGTGCAAGGGGCTGCAGCAGCTACGTGACGGACCTCCTCCTGTCTCCTGGGGAGAGGGGGCTGCTTCTGATCTCCTCAGCCCAGTCCCTGTCCTCTCACTAGGGCTGCCTCCACCACCAGGCACCATCCTGACCCCCAAGGCCAACTGGCAGCATGGTGCACGGGGAAGGAGGCGCCAAGGGAACGCCAGTTCCAGAGAAGATGGCAGCAGGGCCAGGACTGGTTCGTGCCAGGGCTTGGCCAGCCCTTTTCCTCCCCTGGGTGGCCCAGCCCTAGTGGCTTGTGGTGGAAAGCAGCTCAGCCCTGGCCATGAGATGGCGCAAGGGAAGAAGCTTAAGTACGGCACGATTATTGGGTGGGATCCTATGGCACAGATTCTTTCCTGCTTTGGGAGACCTCCCAAAAGCTGGCACTTAAAGACGTGTTCGGCTACTGCTGCGTTTCAGCATTTTTTTCAGTTCTGTGTATTGGATTTCCATTGGTTTTTAAATCGTTGCAAATTTGTATTTATATATCCTATTACATTGTTTATTGAAATGTCCTTGAAACTGACGGTACTAACTTAAAACTGTGCAGTCTGCCTTGAGTCTCAGTGAGAAAGGCGGATTATAAATGACGTAAATAAATAAATGGGAGCCCCAGAACAAAATGCAGCTTGACAAGTGGGGGGGGGGGTAGGAGGCTGCTGAGGGGGGACGTTTGGTGACCTTTCTCGACCACTAGCAGAGTTTCTGCTGAGCACAAGAGGGAAAGAGGATAATAATAATAACAATAGTAATAGTAGTAACAACAACAACATTTGATTTATATACCGCCCTTCAGGATGACTTAACATCCACTCAGAGCGGTTTACAAAGTGTGTTGTTATTATCCCCACAACAAAACACCCTGTGAGGCGGGAGCCTCAAGAAGGCAGCAGAGGGAAAGGGCTACAGAAGGTAACTGATCTGGGGCTTTTGAGGTATGCTGTTTGCAATAACAGTTAAATTAATGCAAAAACTAATTAAATTAAAAATTAATAAAACATACGAGTAGACAGAAAAGCCCAATCATACACTCTAGAAGCCGGGCGTTCATTAAAGACAATCAACCAAAGACAACCAGCATTCCCAGATTTTTCACTTTTGCTTCGTGAGATGCTAAGGGAAATTCACGGGCGCGCTTGCCGGTAGAAGAGCCCTCAGTATCCTTTTACAAGGCAAACCTTTGGAAACTGAGCCAGTCTCAGGTGGGCCTTTATGAAGAATCATAAAAAGTTTTAAGTTATGCTAGACGGAGAATTTATTATTTGGAATACCACTGCTTATCACGTGCTCACAGAAGGAAACGGGGGAGATATAAATCAATCGTTTTGTAAGCCAAGCAGTTCACGTTTCATTCATGAATTCCCCTCCGACACCCGGGAGAGGTTTGCCCTCAGCCACTCCCCTGGGGCAGGTCCGGCCACTGCTCTGCCTCCTTCTGCCTCTTGCCCTGCTGGGGGGCCCGCACAAGGCTAGTCTCACCTGGACCTTTACCTGCATCACCTCCGGCCATTGGGCTGGAGAACTTCTTCTGGAGAGTAGGTTTCGGAAGCCCTTCAAAGCTCTTAAGGGGCCAGGAATTCGAGAAGTTAACACCATGACCTGGTGATTTCTTCAGTGGATCTGCAGGAGGGGAAGCATGCTTCGGACTGTGCCTGGGCGACGAGAAGGGATAGGCTGGAAGGATAAAAGACCCTTGGCTGGTGTGTGAGCTCAGGAGAGACGGAGCATGCTCAGGGGGGGTGCAAAAGGTCCGCTGAGGCTTGCTGGTGAAACAGAGGCTGGCAAAAACGGAGTCTGCGCGGGAGAGGCAAAGCATAAAGTAAATAACACGGGCAGAATCCAGAAACACAAGTCAGCCTAAAACTGAAGCACGAGCGAGCCATTTCACGTTCTAACAGCATGGAGATATTGTCTGTAAGCACGCTAAGTCAGAAATGTTTTCCTTGCTGCTGATCGTCCGTGCCTTGTAGCCAGTTAATACCCTCCACTTTGGTGAAACAACCAAGTTGTAGGACGCAGCAGAAGGACCAGTTCAAAAGCGCGCGCACACACACACACACTCTGGAGTCACACAGTTTTGGATTTATTGGTCTGCATCCTACTACTCTGTTCAGACAAGTATGAAGAGCCTCCCAAAAGGCAGTGGAACACGGTGGAGCGGAGTGGCCAGAAAACAGCCATAATCGTTGGGATGGCCGGACAGGGAAGGGCCGCTGGCTCCACAGCAGCACCCCTGTCTCCAATCCAGTCCCTAGCAGCATCCCCAGGTCAAGAGCCTCAGGGAGAGGGGACGGGAAAGGCCCTTCTCTGCCTTCTGCCTTGCAGGCAGCCCCGTGGCCCCCCTCAGAATCCACGCCACGGTCTGACAAGGGCAGGAGCTCTGGCTCCGCATCGGGGCACCTTAAATATGTCCCCCCTCACACTCAGCAAGTGTCCTTCTGACAGGCAAGCCAGCAAAGCGGCCCTGGCCCCAGAATCTGCCACTGCTGCACTCCAGCGGGAGGGGGCAAGGGAGGACCAGAGGCACAGCTGCGCTTGCTTTTGCTGAGAGCAGAAGACAGGCCATCCCTGTATCCAACTGAAAGCCGGCCTTACACAGCATGTTGGTTTGATGGGGCTTTAGGAGGGAAGCTTCCTATTAATTTCATCATTCAACGGAGGGAGGGCCCCCTCTGGCAGTCGAGCAGCGAAGCATTCCGCGTGTGGCCCTGCAAACCTGTCGCCAGGCAGAGCCCTCATGACCAGGCCCATAGCTGGTCAGCTCCTTACGGCTCCCTGTGCTGGCTGGGCTGCTCCCCTGGCAGAGAGAGGGACGTACACACTGGAAGGGGCCCAACAAGCACAAACGTCCCCCAGGCAGCAGCGCTTCCAGTACCTGTATCATGTCGGTGGTTATTCAGTCCAAGGAACTCTAAGTCCGAATCCACACTGCCGCTCTTCCCGAGCGAACTCAGCATCCCGTGTTTTCCTGACAAAGGAGGCTGGTGAGAGGCCATCGCATCTTTCAAACACAAAGGAAAGGCCAGTCGATTATGCTTCCTTGTGCTGTTCGCAGCAACAGATTTTAATGGGTTTACGAAGGAGAAAGGAAGAGACCCCAGCCCTATCCTAGAATTTCACTCCCTTTTTTGGAATTTGAAAAAAGAAAGGGAAGCAATGTTTTGACACCCCTCCCGCAAAGGTTCCCGGGGTTGTATGCCAAGGATCTCCCAGGCAACCGTTTAGCCAGCTTTCTTCATGTTCACAGGGCAGGATAAGGCAGCTGGCAAGATGCAAGAAGGCCGGCTTTGCCAAGGCACATCAGAAGCGACACAGGAGAGCTGCAACTAACTACAAACAGTCTTCAAGACATGGCAAGATACACATCGAAACAAAACTTTTTAAATATGCAAGAAGTAAAGGAAATCAGATCCTGTTTTCTGCAGGTCCTTCAATCAGTCCACCCAGCCAAGCACCCTGCCAGGTGAACACAGCAATGTGCCAGTGGAAGGAAACAAAGCATGCCTAGGCTTGCCCAGTCTTTCCATGGGCTTTTTCATTGTCTGCATGGAGCAGGAAGGATTAAGGATTAAAGCTAGTTACTTATTAAAATAAGAGAACAATTTTTAGAAGCCACTGACATTCGAAACCCTTCTTTAAAAAAAACACGCTTACAATTTTAAACTAAGAATTCCTTCTCAAGTTTAGAAGCTGCCACAGGCACAGCACTGTTAACAAACCTGGGGGCACAAACTCCTCACAACCCTGGAGCAAACCCCCACCATCCTAATTTATCAGCTCATTGGTGCCAACAAATTATACGGCATTAAGCAAAGACAGAGAGGACTGTGGCTCAGTGACAGAGCACGTCCTTTGCACTGAGACAGCCCCGGGTTCAATTCTTGTCATCTCCCCATGAACATGTGACTTCTACTGCAGGGATCCACAATCTCGCCTGTGGAACTTTGAGAACAGAGAGTGGGGCACAACCGAAAACAGCGGCCACATGAGCACAACCAACCACAAAATCCTGGGCGATTTTAGGCTAAGCTCCCTCCAAGGATGAAGGGTCTTGCATACCACCTATTACTTGATTCTTTTTACTGGAGATACCAGATACTGAGCCCTGACCTGGATAGCCCAGGTCTGCCTGATCTCGTCCGATCTCAAGAAGCTAAGCAGGGCTGACCTTGGTTAGTAACTGGATGGGAGACCTCCAACCAAGTCCAGGGTTGCAAAGGCAGGCAATGGCAAACCATCTCTGTTAGTCTCTTGCCATGAAAACCCCAGCAGGGGTCGCCATAAGTCAACTCTGACTTGAGGGCACTCTACACACACACACCAGATACTGAATCCAGGACCTTTTGCACGGACAAAAGGATGCTCCACCACTGAACTACGGCCCCTTCCCTAAAGGACCTCAGATGGCGGGAAAGATCTTTTCCTGCCGGAGTCTCAGCTCATCAGAGCAGAACTAGAGGTGGCCATTGATCTGAAGGCTGCTTCAGATGATCAGAAGGCAAATCACGGTTTAACATCGTAACCCTGGTTAATGCTGATTCCTGTTGATGAACTGTGCAATTATTTGTTTAAAATCTTTCTATGAAGCCCTTCCACCCAAGTAGGGTCCCCCGAGGCAGCAAACATGAAGGCATCAGAGCATTTAAAGCATTAAACCAGAATTTAAAAAGTATATATAAGTATTTAACAATAAAACACATAGACATACAAACACACATCTGCTTAGCAAGGGGTTATTTGCACCCCGCCTTCTTTCCCAATGGGAACTCAAAGTAGGTTAAAACTGTCGGCTGTCTTCCATTTTACCTGCATAATCTTGCATGGATGGCTAAGCGGAGTGTGCTTGACCGGCCCAAGGTCGGTCAGTCAGCCAGCCAGCCAGCCTCCGTGGCAGAGTGGGAATTCGAATGTGGGCCATCCAGATCCTAGCCAGGCACGACACCCCGCGGGCTCTCCATTCCCTAAGCGCATTCCCACACTGCTGTCACAAATCAATGCAGGGACTGGCCCCCAGCCCATCTTACCGCCTAATTCAGTAAGCAGGTTTCCGACAACTCGCCCCGTTTCCCAGAGCGCAGGCGCGTTAGTGCGCCCCTAGTGGGGATAAGGGGGAGTCGCTCCCGGCAGCGCTCACTGCCTTCCACGGCCCATCCAGTGCACATGGGGCTGAAATGGATTGCTGCCGGGTGGCTGCCCGCTCAGGGGCAGGAAGGCCAAAGGACAAGCACTGCCAGGTGGCCTGAAGGCGCCTTCCACTGGGGTGTGTGGCTGCCCTGCCTGTTGCAGCGTGGCCTGGCCTAGCGGTGCGCTGCAAGCTGGTGCTGCTTGGCCCATTGCGGCGTCAGGTGGCCTGGCCCTGGATGGGCAGCATGCTACAATGCAGGGCTGCCGGGCCCATTGCAGCGCGGGGCGGCTCGACAGAGGAGAGGCAGAAGGTCGCCGCCCCCTCTCCCTTGACCACGGATCAGTTGGCCCACGAGCGAGGGGGTGGCTGCAGCGGGGCACCTGCCCATCCACCCTGCAGGAGGGCAGGGAGAAAACTTTCTCCCTGCCAGCTGATTCACGGCCAGAATTGAGCTGCAGAAGGGTAAGCCGCCCGCTGCCCCTGAGTCCCCTGTGCCTGCCAGCCCTCCCATGCCCCGCCAGCCAGCCCTTCCATGCCCTCTGCCTGCCAGCCCTCCCATGCCCCACCAGCCAGCCCTTCCATGCCCTCTACCTGCCAGCCCTTCCATGCCCCCTCTGCCTGCCAGTTTTCCCATGCCCCGCCAGCCAGCCCTTCCATGCCCCCTCTACCTGCCAGCCCTTCCATGCCCCCCTGCCTGCCAGTCCTTCCGAGTCCCCTGTGCCTGCCAGCCCTCCCGTGCCCCGCCAGCCAGCCCTTCCATGCCCTCTACCTGCCAGCCCTTCCATGCCCCCTCTGCCTGCCAGCCCTCCCATGCCCCGCCAGCCAGCCCTTCCATGCCCCCTCTACCTGCCAGCCCTTCCATGCCCCCTCTGCCTGCCAGCCCTCCCATGCCCCGCCAGCCAGCCCTTCCATGCCCCCTCTACCTGCCAGCCCTTCCATGCCCCCTGTGCCTGCCAGCCCTTCCATGCCCCCCATCTGACAGCCCTCCCCAATCCCAGGTTTCTAGAACCCGTTCTATTTTTTTACCACAACAGGCTTTGTTGCTAGTTTTTAAATACTTTTCATCCCCTTCCAACTGCATCAACATCTCTTTCTCCTGACCTTATCATGGTTGTTAAAAGAAAACATGAAGAGCCACATGCTCAAATTATAATAGAAGAGCTACGAGGAGAGCATTCTTTTTTTAAAAAAAAAACAGGCATATTTTGACACCACTATTTCTGTATAGCTGGTTCGTCTGGCATCTAGCGCTTCTCCTGAAAGGGGCCTGTTGCCTGGTTTCAGTGGCAACCACGGGCACCGTTTAGGCACAAAGGAACCCTGTTAAAGCAGCCAGTTCTGTACATTCAGCAGCCCAAGCTCAGTTTTGAAGAGTCTGCAGGAACTCCTGACAGCTTTGTGCAGAAAGATAAATGAGTTTGGGCACTGGAATTGGCAAGGGCCGCAGCATTCTCCTGCATTGTACGGCCTATGCTGTGTCCCCGGCTGCCTCCTCTTGGATAAAGGATGAGGGGGTGACTGTTTGCTTCTGCAGGAATTCCGGGGGGGGGGGAGTGGCCGAGGGGAGGGGTGACCCAAAAAGCTGCTGAGTGTCCACGCATGAGCAGTCCTCACACAGGGGTGCAGTACTTCCGGCTTCTCACACAGAATCTGGGCAATTCAGGTAGAGGGTAAGTTCCTCCCTGCCAGAGGCTCTTGCTCTGTGGCCCTTAGCCTTGGGGGTCTGGCCTGGGGGCTCTGTAAGAAGCTGTGTAGCTCTTACATCCTAGAAGTAAGCCTTTCACAAGTAGTCTTGTGAGTCACAAAAGCATGGCCAAGACACCCCAGGGCTTCACACGCATTTCGCACGTCACGCTCAGCTGGCTTACCCTGAGAAGGCCTCAGTTTTGAAGAATGAAAGAAATCGTTTGATGACAAGGGCTGCAAGAGGAACACAAAAGAGACGGCATTAAAATACAGCGATTAACCATGCCCTCCCACAGGAGACCAAGTGAGATGTGCCTGTCCGTTTGCAATTAGTTAAGACTGCTGCATCTGGAGACTATTTAATCTTCAGATGAACTGTTAAGTCATCAGATGACAATTCTGACCTGGTTGGATTTCTTATAGAATCATAGAATCCTAGAGTTAGAAGGGGCCTTGCAGACCGTCTAGTCCAACCCCCTGCCCAGTGCAGGAGCACCCTAAAGCATCCCTGACAAGGACTGGTCCAGCTGCTTCTTGAAGACTGCCAACGAGGGGGGACCCGCCACATCCCGAGGCAGCCGATTCCACTGCTGGATTACTCTTAACGGGAAGAACTTTTTTCCTGGTACCGTCCCTCCTGTAGTTGAACCTCTTACTTCCAGTCCTATCCTCTGCTGCCAACAGGAACAGTTCCTTTCCTACCCGAGTGACAGCCTTTTAAATACTTAAAGAGAACAGTCATGCCTCTCCTTGACCTCTTCTCCAAACTGAACATTCCCAGGTCCCCCCGTCTTTCCTCGTAGGGATTGTCCTCATCGCTCTCCTCTGCACCTGTTCCAATTTGTCCACATTGCAATCTGTACGTGCCTCTGGAGAGACAGCACAGAAGTTTTCTAAATAAAGACCAAAGTAATTTCCCCGATCTGCTCCCCTACTCCACCTCTGAGAACTGATGATCACCTGTGGAAATGGAGGAGTCCTGAGAAAGATTTTGAATGTACCTCAGCAGGGCGACTCGCTGTGCATCAGACACAGATTTCCCAACTGCTCCCTCCCAATATGTGCTCCATTTCTGTGACTCCCCCTTCTCATTCCCCCATTACTAATTTGCTGATGCCTTAAATACCTTTAGCCACCACATGTTAATTTGTAACAAACTGAACTCATTGGAATGCACTAAAAATTAATAATTACTCGTGTTTCCTCCATTACTCCAGAAAACAGTTTCAGACCCTGAATTACTCTGCCTTACAACTTACTTTCAATTTACCAGCTAACTCTTAAATGTAGGCAGTAGAAAAGATTTATCCTACATGTTTGGGAAGTACTTGTTAGAGACACGAAAACCTGGGGAAAGAACAGAAGTGTAGGTGTGGGAGCACTGGAAAAAAAACTATTATTTCTTATTCTTTCAGAATGTATGAAATGCTTAAAACAAGGTATAATGAAACTTTTACTATCTCGACCTATTGTCAGTCCCTACCTGTTGACTGTATGAGTGTTTCAGTCCAAGTAATAAACTTTCAATGCTATCCTAAACAGAGTTACTCCAGACTAAGCCCATTGATTTCAGTGGGCTTAGACTGGAGTAACTCTTCATTGGTTTGCATTGTTTATTTTGTTTACTACAGTTTATTTTCCACCTTCAAATTTTATTTTTCCTACCTCTCAGAGGGAAGGGTTAAGGTATGTATGCTATGAACCAAGCAATCACAATATACTTCACTTCATCCTAACATGCACAGAAAACTATGCAAGACGGAAGCACAGCCACCACAACTATATGGACTCCCTAAAATTCATAAGGATTCAGTCTCACTCCGACCCATCGTGAGTGCCATTGGTTCGCCGACATATGAATTAGCTAAACATCTGGCCAATCTTCTACAGGACCACATCAGAAAAACCACGTCTTGCATCAAAGATTCAGCACATTTCATCAACAAAATCAGTTCTCTGAAACTCAATCCACAGGACATACTGGTCAGTTTTGATGTTGTGTCCCTGTTTACTAAGTTTCCAGTAAAAGACACAATCACACTTATTAATCAGATTTTTCCAGAGGATGTAACAGCCTTATTCCACCATTGTCTGACAACCAGTTACTTCCAACGGGATAACAAATTCTATGAACAGATGGATGGGGTGGCCATGGGGAGCCCTCTCAGCCCAGTTATAGCAAACTTTTAATTGGAACATTTTGAAAAAACAGCTCTAGAATCAGCACCCCACAAACCTAGTGTATGGTTCCGGTTCGTAGATGATACCTTTATCATTTGGAGCCATGGTAAGGAAGAATTGATGGAGTTTTTAAACCACCTCAACAATATCCACCTGAACATACAATTCACCATGGAGAAAGAAATCGGGGGGAAACTTTCATTTCTAGATACTTCGGTCATCCGCAAAGCAAACTTTCAGTTAGGTCACAAGGTCTACAGGAAACCAACTCACACTGATCGGTACTTACACAAAAACTCCAATCACCACCCCCGACAGAAAAGAGGCATAATGAAAACATTAGTAGACCGTACAAGACGGATATGTGAACCGCACTTTCTCAACGAGGAAATTAATCAACTAAACCACGCACTTTAAGCAAATGGCTACTCTAGAAATGAAATCAGAAGAGCGAGTAAACCAAGGACAAATCAAACAACTAAGGAAAAACAGTCTCCCACAGGAAAAGTGTTTTTGCCATATATCAAAGGAATCACTGATCAGGTGGGAAAACTTATGAAAAAGCACAGCCTACAAACAGTATTCAGACCCACCAGAAAAATACAACAGATGCTACGTTCAGCAAAAGACAGTAGAGACCCCCTCACCCCTGCAGGAGTATACCGTATACCCTGCAGCTGTGGACAAGTTTACATCGGGACCACAAAGCGTAGCATCCAGACAAAAATAAAAGAACATGAAAGACACAGCAGACTTGGACAACCTGAAAAATCAGCAGTGGCTGAACATAGCCTAACTCAAACAGGGCACAGTATCTTATTCCAGGACACCAAAATACTGGACAACACTTCCAACTACTTTGTCAGACTGCACAGGGAAGCCATTGAAATTCACAAGCATAAGCAAAACTTCAACAGGAAAGATGAGACTTTAAGAATGGAGCATGGCTTCCAGCCCTGCAAAACACCAGGCTAACGAAATACTCCACATCCCACAATAGCCCTGCAGAGAAGATTAGCATATCAAGCACCAATCCATATGCAAAAGAACCTCCTCCCTCCATTAGCATTCCACACCCTGGGAAACTCTTACAGGATGGCTCAGCCCAAACCCACTTTCCTGAGTAGATATAAATTACCTGCCAACATCTTCTCCACACTGTGACACTGACAGATCTCTGTCTTTTGGTGCTACACCTCTGAAGATACCAGCCACAGCTGCTGGCGAAACGTCAGGAACTACAATGCCAAGACCACGGCTATACAGCCCTGAAAATCCACAACCACCATTGTTCTCCGGCCGTGAAAGCCTTCGACAATATAATGACATTTATGTTCCTGGATGCAGAGAAAGCTTTTGATAATGTGCCTTGGAAATTTTTGATGAAAGTACTACGAAGTATGAACAGTGGAACTGAGTTTTTAAATGGAATGCAAAGCATTTATATTGATCAGCAAGCTAGAATTTTAGTAAATGGTTCCCTAACGGAGAAATAAAAGGCCACTGTCATGCTACACAGACATGCACAATAGTGCTGCACCCTACACTGTACAGCTGTGTTAATCAGATTTCTAAGGATCCCTGAAACAGCAGCGCAGAAGATAGACATGGTCCAGGTTGCACACTGTATGGCAATGCAGCCTAGTAGTTTGGGCCAGAAGGCTCTGCAAAACTGCCAAGTGCTGCCTCCTGCAGGGAGGACAGCCACCGGCCTGTCTCATACCAGAAGGCCCCTGGGGGCAGCTCCAGTGGGAACCAGATAAATTCCTGGACAATTAACTTCAATGGCACAGAGACTGTCTGTGGGCCAATAAGTTGGGAACAGAGAGCAGCAGAGAAGGGCTACTGCTTGCATGCCCAACTAACTCATTGGCTTCCTGGAGGTTTCTGGCTGCCACTGTGGGTTGGTGGCTAAATGCTAGACTAGATGGAGCTTTGGGCTGCCTCAACAGAGCTCTTCTGATGCATCAGAACATAAACTGTATGGAAGTAAAATCAAAAAGAGTCCAGTAGCACCTTTAAGACTAACCAATTTTATTGTAGCATAAGCTTTCGAGAATCACAGTTCTCTTCGTCAGATCCCACATCTGACGAAGAGAACTGTGATTCTCGAAAGCTTATGCTACAGTAAAGTCGGTTAGTCTTAAAGGTGCTACTGGATTCTTTTTGATTTTGCTTCTACAGACTAACACGGCTAATTCCTCTGGATATATGGGAGTAGAGCAAGTTAAGAATCACAAGAACATCACAGGATGGGTGTGCGTATCAACTGCTGTGGAGAGGTGCTCTGGAGTCCAGCTTCCAGCCTATGATCAAGCAAGCAAGCTTTTGGGGAAATAAGTGTTTTATCTTTTCTCTACTCCTCTCCAAGGCCTACTGAAAAGAACAAGAGTCCAGTAACACCTACAAGACTAACGTTTGTGGTAGGGTATGAGTTTTTGTGAGTCACAGTTCACTTCTTTAGGGCCGATGTGATTGATATGCCTTTGTGAGAGCAGGTAAGCTAATAAAAACTTATATGGACATAGGTTTTCTGGTTGGTTGCCGCATGTCTGAAATGCAGCCTGCATCAGAAGGTGATTAGATCTAATACCTGGAGAGCAAAACATTATCTTATCTTGAAAGCTAAACTGTATATGATTAACCACATGCATATTAGAGGTCTACAAATCAATCCTTTGCTGGCTGGCCCTGACCCTTGGGTGCCTGGTCTAGCACAGTCTAGCCTACCGGGTCACTCCAAGCACCCTCCTGGGCTTGCACCGGAACACTGCACATGCTGCCGGCGCCTCAGTCCTGGGCTTTCAGTTTCCTCCCAAGCTCCGAAGAGTGACAGCTCTGGGATCCCCAGCCGAGGAGGTGCCCCCTCTCCCGATCAGCTCTAACAGAGGCCTAGGAGTCAGGCCTTTGCTGGCTGGCGCTGACCCTTGGGTGCCCGGTCTAGCACAGTCTAGCCTACCGGGTCACTCCAAGCACCCTCCTGGGCTTGCACCGGAACACTGCACATGCTGCCGGCGCCTCAGTCCTGGGCTTTCAGTTTCCTCCCAAGCTCCGAAGAGTGACAGCTCTGGGATCCCCAGCCGAGGAGGTGCCCCCTTCTCCCGATCAGCTCTAACAGAGGCCTACGAGTCAGTCCTTTGCTGGCTGGCCCTGACCCTTGGGTGCCCGGTCTAGCGCAGTCTTGCCTACCTGCCCACTCCAGGCATCCTGCCGAGCACTGCCCTTGTGGCCGGCGCCTGGCTCTTGCGCTCCCTCCCCGCGCGGCCATGCTGGGGGGACGGGCGAGCTTGGCGTGTGTTGAGTATGAGGCGCACCCAGACACACACACCCAGACACCCTTCCGGGCGCCTCCTCACCTGCGGCTCGGCCGGGGCCGGGCTCTCCCAGGGCAGCTTGCCTTTGCCGGCGCTGAGCACCCTGCGTGGGGGCGCCGGGGGCGGCTCGGGGCCGGGCCCGGCGTGGGCGCTCTGGGTGCGGGGCGGGCCCAGCAGCCAGTCGGTGTCGGCGCCGGGGCCCGGGCCGGGCAGGGGCAGCGCGTACTCGAGGCGCCCGTCCGGGGCCAGGCGCGGCAGGGCCTTGCGGGCCAGGCGGGCCTGCAGCGCGGCCAGGGCGCCCCGCCCGCCGGGCCGCAGCTCCACGGCGTCGACGGCGCGCAGCAGGAGCGGGCGGCGGGCGGGCCCGAGGGCGGCGGCCAGGGCGGCGCAGGCCTCGAGGGCGGCGTGGCGGACGCGGCGCTTGGGGTCGGCCAGGGCGGGCGCCAGGGCGGCGGCCAGGGCGGGCAGGTCGAGGCGGGCGGGCGGGAAGGCCAGCAGGGCGGCGGCGCAGAGGCCCAGCACCAGCTCGCGGGCGCGGGCGCGGCGGTGGCCCAGGCGCTCGGGGCGCAGCAGGCGGGCCAGCACGGGCCCGGGGCCGGCGGCGCGCATCAGGCCCAGGAAGAGCCGCTGCAGCTCGCCGCGCACGGCCGGCTTGGGGTCGCCCAGCAGCCCCGCCGCCGCCGCCACCAGCGCGTCCAGGCGGGCGGGCGCGGCGGCGGCGGCGGGGCCCAGGCGGGCGGCCAGCAGCCCCAGCGCCTCCAGCGCGCCCAGCGCCACCTTGAAGTTGGGGTCGCCCAGCAGCCCCGCCAGCAGCCCCAGCAGCCCCGCCGGCAGCGCCAGGCCCGGCCCGCCCTCGGCCAGCGCCCGCTTCAGCTGCGCCATGGCGCCCACCCGCGCCCGGTAGTCGCCCGCGTCCTGCAGCCGCGCCCGCAGCTCCCGCGGCACCAGCCCGCCCCCCTCCGCCGCCGCCGCCGCCGCCGCCTCCGCGCCCTCCGCCTCCGCCTCGGCCTCCGCCAGCGCGCCGCCGCCGCCGCCGCCCCGCCGCAGCAGCAGCAGCAGCAGCAGCAGCAGCAGCAGCAGCCCCGCCGCGGCCCGGCCGGCAGCCCCGCGCAGGGGAGCATCGCCGTCTCCAGGGAAACGGCGGCGGCGGCGGCGCCCTCGCCACGCACGCATGCACGCACGCACGCACGCCGCCCTGCGCCGGCGCGACGGAGGGGCAGGGCACGCCGGGAGCTGTAGTCCTCCTCGGACATCCGGGGCTTCCCGTTCCCCTCGGTCGCAAGCCGGGCGCCTCTGACGCGCCTTCCGTCTCCGCTCCTGTGGAGGGGCCTGAGAGGAGCCAGGGGCGCCTTCCCCGCCGCCTGCTCGCCGCCGCCTGCTCGCCCACGCCTGCCCCGGGCCCCGCGCCCGCGACTCCGGTGAGGCTATGCGCGCCCCGCGACGGGGGAAGGGAGGCAGGGCCCGCCCCTGGCTGGAGATGGGGGATCTCCAGCCGCCCCCTGGAGGTTGGCAGCCCGTCTCCCCTTCACCCCCCCCCGCCCCAGTGCCCACCCCCTGTCTCGTGTCAGTGAGTTCCACACGCCAGCCCGGGAACACTTCTTCGTATTCATTGATGTGTGCCATTCATAGTGCGCCTTTCTCACTGAGACTCAAGGCGGATTACACAGTGCGAGATCAGTACAGGCAGTAGCAAGGACATCTCCATAAACCATGCCATAGGGTAAATAAACACAACTTCACAAAGACAGAGCGTAAGCAAGGATCCAATACAGATGTGAGGAAACGCTGAAAGAAAACACAAGCAATTCTAGCGCTGACATTAGACCGCAAGAAGCACAGGCAGCTCATATATTTAAGACAACAGGCAGTAGATAAGGCAACATAGTGGTGAAGTCTGTGGTCCTGAGAGCCCCTCCTTGCAACACATACCTGCAGCAAGATCCCCTTGGAAGCGGCACTGGGCCGCTTTGGACTTTGGGAGTTTTCAGAAGCGACACCAGGAGTTCGCTTGGAGGGAGCCTCTTGGCAATGCTCCCAGTGCCGAAGAGGGTGCAGCGGAGCCCAGGCCCAAGAAGAGTGCCACAAAAGCAAGAGAACTTCTTTTGAAAAGCGGCCCCGTTTGGGGGGGGGGCATGTTCAGAACTTGCTAGAACTGCCCCCCCCCCCCTCCACTGCTGTTTTTCTTAGTCTCATTTCCCTTCTCTTTGCCCAAACAGTAACATTGATGAGACGACTTCATCAAGGCTCATGAACAAGATCACAGGAGGTGCTGCAGCCTCGTTCTGAGAATGAAGAACAATCCTTGAGACTCTTAGTGAATTTGACCAGGCCGCAAGCCAGTTTTTTCCACAAGGAAGATTCACGAAGTCTCTCATCACTCACACTTGAAGAGAGTTTATGTATGTGTGTCCTTTGTAGTCCGCCTTTCTCACTGAGATGCAAGATGGATTACATAGTGCGAGATTAGTACAGGCAGTATCAAGGACATTTCCATAAATAATGCCATAGGGTAAATAGATACAAGTTTAAAAGACATAGCCTTAGCAGGAATCCAATCCAGAGTTGAAGAAACGCTGGAACAAAACATGAGCAATTCTAGGACTGACATTAGACCACATAGAAGAACTACCTAGTAGGCTCATACAGCTGGCCCATAGCAGCACATACTTTAAGCAACAAGCAGCTCATACTTAAAGCAACAGATGGGTCATAAGGCAACGTAGTGGTGAAGTCTATGGTTCCTAACTTGTTAGCAAAGCATCTTTTCAAGATCCCCTCCCTACAATACAGCCCTCCTTTCTGAGTAAAAACACCCTTTTGAATAATTCGGTTTTGCATCTTTTGCAGCAGGACAGGGGAGTCGGGGGGGGGGGGGGGCTCCTGATTTCCTCAAGCAAGCCATTTCACAGGGCAGGGGCCACCACAGAGAAAGCCTGTGTAGGGGCTGCTGTTGATTTCACCTGTGTGCAGGCTGGCACCTGCAGGAGACCCTGTTCAGATGAGTGAGGCTACCCTTAAGAGACAGAGGGAGAGATGCGGTCCCGTAGGTATGCTGGACCAACGCCCTAAAGAGACTTGTATGTGACAGCTAATACCTTCAGCTGCCAGTAAGTTTCGCAGGGTAACCTGGTTTTTTATTTATTTACTTCCTTCCTTTCCCTCTGAAAACAGCTTAATCAAACACTCCTTAGGGGGAGCAGTTAATGTGAGACGGAAATTGTTCTCTCTTTCCCCCCCACTGTTCTTGTACAGTTAAGAAGAGTGGCCTGAGTTGTTTTGTTCTTCAGCTGCAAGGAATGAGATGCTCTTGTCGGGCATGTAGTGCTGGGAGTTTGGCATGTAGTACTCAATTTATTTGAGATTTTTAGTACACAGGAAGTGGCCCAAGTCAACAGTGCCCGAATGTGAGAGATGTTTTATTTATTGTTGATGGTGTTTATATATAGTTCACCTTTTTCATTCAGATCCCAGGCGGATTACATACTGCAAGCGAATACAATACAATCAATAATTAAGACATACGGTAAAAAACAGAAAGCAGTAGGGTATGGTAGCTGTGGATTTGAAAAGTAGCCTAAAGCTGAAACACGTCACCGAAACCTTTCTGATTTAAATGGAAGGGATTAACACGACATCTTTAGCAGCATTTTTAAACACCCGTGTTTCCTTTTGCCTTAGATGGACCAGCCGTCTCCCACCTACATGATTGCCAACTTAACTCCCTTGCACTCCGAACAGCTCCTTCAGGGCCTCAACCTCCTCCGACAGCACCATGAGCTCTGCGACATCATCCTGCGCGTCGGGGAGGTCAAGATCCACGCGCACAAAGTGGTGCTGGCCAGCATCAGCCCTTACTTCAAAGCCATGTTCAGCGGCAACCTTTCCGAGAAGGAGAACTCGGAAGTGGAATTCCAGTGCATTGCGGAGGCCGCTCTGCAGGCCATCGTGGAGTATGCTTACACAGGGACGGTCTTCATCTCGCAGGACACCGTGGAGTTGCTCTTGCCGGCGGCCAACCTGCTCCAGATTAAGCTCGTGCTGAAGGAATGTTGCACTTTCCTGGAAAGCCAGCTGGATCCCGGGAATTGCATTGGGATCTCTCGCTTTGCAGAGACGTACGGCTGCCACGACCTCTACCTGGCTGCCAACAAATACATTTGCCAGAACTTTGAAGACGTTTGTCAGACAGAAGAGTTTTTTGAGCTTACGCATTCTGAGCTGGACGAAATTGTTTCCAATGATTGCTTAAATGTGGTTACAGAAGAGATGGTCTTTTACGCACTGGAGTCTTGGATAAAGTACGATGTGCAGCAGCGCCAGAAGTACCTGGCGCAACTGCTGCACTGTGTGCGCCTGCCTCTGCTGAGCGTCAAGTTCCTCACGAGGCTCTATGAAGCCAACCACCTCATTCGCGATGACCACACCTGTAAGCACCTGCTGAACGAAGCCCTGAAGTACCATTTCATGCCTGAACACAGGCTGTCTTACCAGACGGTGCTAACGACGCGCCCTCGCTGTCCTCCTAAAGTGCTCTGTGCTGTGGGAGGGAAAGCTGGACTCTTTGCTTGCTTGGAAAGGTGAGGAAGAGCAACAGCCAGGTGCCGTCTGGTTAACGCCCTGCCTCCCCACTCTCATGTCCAGTTGCCTGTGACAGAGCAGAAGCTTCCTTTGGCAGGCCACAGCCTGGGTCTGGCAGGTCATGTAAGCGTGAGGCAGGGAAAGGAGCGCCATGGGAGGCAGTGGTGGATTCCCATGGGTGGCTCCCTCAAGCGGATCAAAAAGCCTACCCAGTGGGGCCAAAAGGAGGAGGGGCTTCTGCGAGACGGGGGGGAGGGGAGCACCGGAGTTTACGAAACAATCTGGAAATTTCAGAGTAGGGGTGTAAACTCCTTTGGGCCCTGCCCCCAAATGAACAACGATTCCTGCATAGGGTTAGCAAAAACAAAACAAAGCTTGGTAACCTGAAATGGGGCCTGCTAATAAAAAATAACGCTGAACAAGCGGTGGTGAGAGAGAGGTAGATGAGCAGGCAGCAGGGGCGGGGCGGGGCAGAAATGGGAGGGATGAGGAAATGGAAGCAGCAGGGAAAGAGGGACTGTTAGAAGTGGAAATGGGGGTTTTGCCTTCTTCCAGAAGCCCTTGCGGGTCCCCTGCTTACTGTTACAACAAACGTGGTCCTTTCTAAATTGCAAAATGGGCCAGAGTTTGTCGTTCATGTTCTGTGGCAGCAAGCCTGCAACATATCGTGGTCCTTAAGAAGCGCATTTAGCAAAGGTGGGGAGGAGCCAAGGGTTGCCCTAGGCAACTGCCGCTCGCCCAGGAATCTGTAAAGAGCCTATTTGAGCAGAGCTACAAGCATGGCTTCCTCTCACTAGACTAGAAAAGAGTCCAGTAGCAGCTTTAAGGCTAACCAACTTTACTGTAGCACAAGCTTTCGAGAATCACAGTTCTCTTCTTCAGATGCATCTGACGAAGAGAACTGTGGCTCTCGAAAGCTTATGCTCCAGCAAAGTTGGTTAGCCTTAAAGCTGCTATTTTGCTACTACAGACGACCACGGCTGACTCCTCTGGATCTATCTCACTCGACTGCACTGGTGCCAGATTTAAAGGCTTTTCTCTATGACTGGGCCCAGGCCTGGAGTCTCATTCGAAGAGTGCTGCAACCTGCACAGAGTAGCCCACTTAGCTCACCAGCACGTCATCTGCAATGGCTGCAACCTCGTGTGCCAATTAACACATAGGTGCCTTTTGTGCAGGTGGCACGCAGTTTAAATGAGGCACGGAGGCCATGCATGTTTACCTAGAGAAAACCTTCTGTCTTGTGAGCGTCCCCTTTATATTGGACTGAACAGTCGTTTTTGAAAGACGGAAACCGGTGGGAGAGTTGCCGTGGAGGGGGGCGAGCCTTGGAAGCACTGGGACAGCAGTTCAGCAGTGGGAGGAGATTTGCTGGCATTCCCCTCCTGGGGTCATAGAATCATAGAGTTGGAAGGGGCCATACAGACCATCTAGTCCAACCCCCTGCCCAGTGCAGGAGCACCCTAAAGCATCTCTGACAAGTATTCATCCAGCCTCTTCTTGAAGATCATCCATGGGTTCTATAAGCTGGTGAGGCCTATAGAAAAACTGGGGATGCCTGCAGCAGTTGCTGCCTTCTGGGGGCTTGCTCTTTTTTTGGAAAGTGAAGTGACTTTCCTCTCTCCCTCAAGAAATATTTGATTGATGGCTGACTGCCCCCCCCCCCCCGCCATTTCTGTATTGTTGCAGTAAGGGTGTTTGAACATTTATGCAGTGGAAGGGCGGCCAATGAGAAATCAGGGCCACACCTTTCTAAGCCTGTTGACATCAACAGAAAGAATGGTCTAAGGAAGATCTTTGGGGTAGGAAGCTATGAGCCAAGAGCGTTTCAGCTCCAGCTTCTACTGATGACCCCCCCCCCCCTTTGTGTTGCTGTTCTTCCTTTTCCCCAGTGTGGAGATGTACTTTCCTCAGAATGATTCCTGGATCGGTTTGGCGCCCCTCAGCGTCCCTCGCTTTGAATTTGGAATTTGTGTTCTGGACCAGAAGATCTACGTGATAGGAGGGAACGCCACCCACATGTGTCAAGGCATCAGCTATCGCAAACATGAAAGCTCTGTGGAATGCTGGGACCCTGACACGAACACCTGGGCATCGCTGGAAAGCATGAATGAGAGCAGAACCACGCTGGGGGTGGCTGTTCTGGCGCGAGAAATCTACGCCTTGGGGGGCTACGATGGACAGTCCTACTTGCAGTCAGTGGAGAAGTACATTCCGAAAGTAAAGGAGTGGCAGCCCGTCGCCCCCATGAGCAAAACCCGGAGTTGTTTTGCTGCAGCTGTTTTGGACGGAATGATCTATGCCATTGGCGGCTACGGCCCCGCTCATATGAACAGGTGAGTGCGGTGGGGTCCCTGAAGCTTGGAAGAGAAGGATGCTAAGCCCTTGCGTGCCTCGGGGGTTCAGCCTTGCTGGATCTTCTGCCAAACAACCGGTAGCTGCCCTCAGGGGGCTTGTTAGTTCTTGCTCTGGAGAATTCGCACAAGGAAATCTTGATGATCTTCAGATAAAGCCTGTAGCTGAGTTCAGCATGTTTTCCTTCAGTGCAAATCTTGTGAGAGAAGAGCTGCATGTTAATGAAGCTGTAAATCAGTTTGACGCTGCTAATTGGAGGCCCATACAAAGCGATCCCTGCGTGTGTTAGCTTGGGGTCCTTTTATCAGGCTAAGAGCACAGCCACATCGGCGTTGGTTTGGTTTTACAACTTGCTTGAAGGAAGGGGCTCCTCCAGGGATGGCTGGTGATACAGCAGGGGCATCCCAGTATTCGCACCCTGAGAGCAGGGGGGCCATATTGGAATAGGAAGGTGTGTTCTCTGGAATGTCTGGAATGCCAGCCGTGGGGTGTTTTGCCCCGCCGGTAGAGAACTAGCCTGTGGAAATGGTGGTCTTTCTTTAATTATATTCATGCCTGGCCTCTTCCTGAAGGCTAAGGGCACCGCATAGTAATAGGCAACTAGCAGGGTAAAGACCTACTGCGGGAAGGTCTAGAAGACCCACTACACTTAGGGAACACCTTAAAGCTGGAAATTAGTAACACAGTTAATCTAAGTAATTATCAAAAATATTTTTGATCATTTTTATCCAAGCCAGCTAGGCGTTAACAAATCAATAACCAAAATACAACTGCAGTGTTCCGAAGATAAGTCATTCAGAATCCAATAGATTTGAGCATCAGCTAGATTTAAACTACCCCGAGCAGTTGGTCGCTGCATCTCCTCCCCTGCCGGCCCGGCGTCTCCACTGTGGGGCCTCCAGCTCAGGAGTTGGCTTCTGGCTTCCTGGTGTCTTTGGGTTTCCCTGGAGAAATACAAAGAAGAGAGCTTCGCCTCCGCATTCATTTTGTGTGGACTCTGGAGAATCCAGACTTGCTTACAGGGTAGTTTAAATCAAGTTGATGCTCAGATCTGTTGGATTCTGACTGGCTTATCTTTGGAACACTGTAATTGTATTTTGGTTATTGGTTTGTTAGTGCCTAGCGGCTTGGATAAAAATATTTTTGATAATTTCTTAGATTAACTGTGTTACTAATCTCCATCTTTAAGGTGTTCTTTCAGCACGGTGGGTCTTCTAGACCTTCCCGCAGTAGGTCTTTATACGTCTGCTCTCCCTGAAGGCTTGCCGCAGGTGGTGATGCTAACCCTGAAAATAAAACATCCTTTGAATTCTGGATTGTTGCTTTGGGTGAGGGGAGGCAGGAAGCTTTGGAAGGAAATGTCTTTAAACCCCCGCACAAAAGATAGTCCTGCTGTACCTTGGGCAAACCTTCCTCTCCTCCTCCCACCTCCCTGAAACCCAGTACTGGGACAAAGCAGGTGTGCTGGAGTAGAGAGACAAGCGGGAAGAGTGTCAGGAGGTTTGGAGCCCAGCACAGTGCCTCTGAAAAGCCAGAAGGCAGGCTCCTTGCTTAGAGGTGGAGGAAGGGTGACGGGGCAGCGTTTCTTTTTCCCCCGTGAAACCGCCTGGGGGAAGGGTGGGGCCAACAATAGGACCAACGTGAGTGCTTCTGTTTGGTTGAGCAAATGCAGAAAGTGGATGCGGGGATCCCGTCGTCTGCATCGTCTCTCTGTTGAGATGCTGTTTCTTACCTTTCTGGTGAGCTGGCGTGTGATTGCAGGCGTGGCTTTTATCCATCCAGGTGCTTAGGCCCATGAAGTGGGGTGATTTTTCATCTGGCTGGGCATGTTGTTGGATGTAATAATAATAACTGCACTTATATACTGCTCTTCTAGACAGATTAATGCTCATAGCAGCGAACAAAGTCAGTGCCGTTATTATCCCCGCAATACAGCTGGGGAGCTGGGTTGAGAGGCGGGGCTTCCCCGAGGCTGCCTGCTGAGCTCATGGCAGTTGAGGGAGTCGAACCAGCAGAGTGCTGATGCCACAACCTAACCACTTTACTGCTACCCCACTTCTTGTTCTCCTTCTCAGTCTCAAGGGCAGGAGTCTTTTACAACCAAGTACTTTGCAGATTTTCCTCCTTTGCCTGCCAAGGGAAAACCCATCTTGAGAAGTCTGATCAATCCTCTTTCTTTGTGGTACGCAGAGGTTCTCTGTGCTGTCAGCATATCTTAAAGACAGTATCTCCTGTCTTGTGCAGTAGCGCAGGAGATTCCCAAAATGCAGCAGTGATGTTGGGAAGGCCTCGTGAGTGCTTAATTCAGCACAGAATCGGTGCTATTAACCTGCTGTTTGTCCCCATCTGCAGTGTGGAACGATACGATCCCAGCAAGGACTCGTGGGAAACAGTCGCTCCGATGGCTGACAAACGAATAAACTTTGGTGTTGGAGTTATGCTGGGCTTCATTTTCGTAGTCGGAGGACACAACGGAGTTTCTCACTTATCCAGCATTGAGCGATACGACCCTCACCAAAACCAGTGGATTGTTTGTCGGCCAATGAAGGAACCCAGAACAGGTAGGATGAATCCCAAGAGGGAGGGGTGTGTGTGTATGTCTCTCATAATATCACCAGTAGCAAGCCAGTTCACAAGCAGACAGACATTAACACATACACACGCAAAAACCAAATTGCTGTGCAAAGCCCAATGTCATAATATAAGAACATGCAAAACATATGCTATCAGGAGTGGATGCAGTTAAAACCACTTTCAAAAACTCTGGCATAGTGGTTGTGAGTGGTGGGACTCTAATCTGGAGAACTGGGTTTGATTCCCCCCTCCTCCGCTTGAAGCCAGCTGGGTGACCTTGGGTCAGTCACAGCTCTCTCAGAGCTCTCTCAGCCCCACCCACCTCACAGGGTGATTGTTGCGGGGATAACAATAACATACTTTATAAACCGCTCTGAATGGGTGTTGTCCTGAAGGGTGGTATATAAATCTATCATCGTCTTCGTTATGGTTATTATTGTTATAGGGATGCACCAGATCCTAGACCCGAGTTCTTTTAAGCCAGAGTAAACCTTGCTGGGAACTCCTTTGCCCCTTATTCCTGGGGTGTTCTGTTCTCCTGAGCTGCCCACGTTATCTTGTGTACAAAAACTTCTGCCACAATAAAGTCGTTAATCTTTCCAGTGCCACAATGCTTTGTTTTACAGCAGCAGACGAACACAGCAACCCCTCTGGAATCTGAGTGCTGTAGGTTCTCTGTTCTTGCTTGGTAACAGGTTAGCCCATCCTGTATGCTGACTTTGCCAGACAGAGTTATGTCCTCCTCTTGGCTTCAGTGGCTTTAGAAGAGTGTAGTTCTGTAAATGTAAACTTCTGCATTTAGGAAGGAAAAATCAAAAGCATAATTATAGGATGGGGGAGACTTGTCTTGGCAGTAGGTGAAAAGGATCTAGGGGTTGCGCTTGGAAATGCAAATATGTCAGATAAATGCTGGAAATGTAAAAAGCATGAAGGATCATTTTATCATATATGGTGGACTTGTGAGGTAGCTAAGCAATACTGGGGAGATATAATAGAAATAATTAATGAGGTTTTGCAAACCCAAATAAATAAGAACCCAGAATTGCTGCTACTGAACTTGGGAATGGAAGACGTTCCAAGGCAGTACAGAACATTGCTATTTTACATGACTACAGCAGCAAGACTTTTGTATGTGCAGAAATGGAAAGTGCAAGAAATACCAACTATAGAAGATTGGATTTACAAATTGTTGTACATGGCAGAAATGGACAAAATGACAAGAAAACTGAAAGATCTTGATCCAGGAGAATACATTGCAGACTGGGGGAAACTGAAACAATATTTAGAAAAAAAATGGGATGTGAAAGGAGGACTGTGGCAGTTTGAGAATTATTAATTTGTGATTTTATAAAGGGGAGAGAAGTAACTTTACCATTAATGGGGAAATTTAGTTATTAATTAATCTAAGCTAATACTATTATTAAGAAGATTGTATTAAAAATAGATTGGTCAAACAGCTAGGAATAGAATGGATATATTAGAGAATCTGAGATATAGAATAATTTGAACATGCTTAGAATAAGGGATACAATATATATAAGATTTAGAAGAATATAGTTAAAAATAATTTAAACGATAAGATGGGTTAAGGGTTGGAAAGCTGTTGGAAGTCAATAAGGAGGGGGGGAAGGGTGGTTGTTATCATTTAGGTAATATGGGGAATGTATGTAAATTTATGTACTCACCAATAAAAATTTTTTTGAAATTTTTTTTTTAAAAATGAAAAGGATCTAGGGGTCTTAGTAGACCATACACTGAACATGAGTCAGCAGTGTGATGTGGTAGCTAAAAAGGCAAATGCAGTTTGGGGCTGTATCAGCAGAAGCATCGTGTCCAAATCATGAGAAGCGATGGTATCGCTCTACTCTGCTCTGGTTAGACCTCAGCTAGAGTACTGTGTCCTGTTTTGGGCACCACCATTTAAGAAGGATATGGACACTCTGGAACATCTCCAAGAGGAGGGCAACAAAGATGGTGAGGGGTCTGGCGACCAAGTCCTATGAGGAAAGGTTGAAGGAGCTCGGAATGTTTAGCCAGGAGAGGAGACGACTGAGAGGTGATAGGATGACCGTCTTCAAGTACTTGAAGGGCTGTCAAATAGAGGAGGGCGTGGAGTGGTTTTCACTGCCCCAGAAGGATAGACCAGCACCAACGGGCTGAAATTAAATCAAAAGAGCTTTTGGCTAAACATTAGGAAGGACTTCCTGTCAGTTAGAGCAGTCCCTCAGTGGAACAGGCTTCCTCGGGAGGTGGTGGGCTCTCCTCCTTTGGAGGTCTTTAAGCAGAGGCTCGATGGCCATCGGACAGCAAGGCTGTTTCTGTGGACCTGGGCAGATCCTGAGAGGGAGGGAAGGAAGGGTTACATCAGTGCTTCGTTCTCGTGGCCCCTTTGTATGTACTCAGGGTAAGGCCAATCACCACCTTGGGGTCAGGAAGCAATTTTCCCCAGGCCAGTTTAGCTAGGGATCCTGACAGTGTTTTACCATCTTCTGGGTATGGAGTAAGGGTCAGTGTGTGTGTGTGGGGGGGGATGTAGTTGTGAATTTCCTGCATTGTGCAGGGGGTTGGACTAGATGACCCTGGTGGTCCCTTCCAACCCTATAATTCTGTGCTTAGGAGGGCACTGTAAGATTCTGATTATGTACACACATCAAAATCAGTCATATCGAACTAGATAGGGCTTGCACTCCATCATACGGATATTGATACAGGATTAAGTTCCTCATCATTGGTGTGCTTGTGCTTCAGAAACCTTTTCTTTAAAATTCTCTCTCAGCCGTTCTGTTTGTGTCTCTTCCTCCTCTGCAGGAGTTGGTGCTGCTGTCATTGACACTGACCTTTATGTGGTCGGCGGCCACTCCGGTTCCTCCTACCTGGACACTGTCCAGAAATACGATCCCCTCTCGGACACCTGGCAGGACGTGGCTGGCATGATGCATTGCCGATGCAACTTTGGCTTGACTGCACTTTGAAGAGGCTGCGCTGGTGGACGCAACTGGCTTGAAGGTGCCTGGCGAACGGGGCCCGGATGCTGCCTTCCTGGGAGTCGGGAGAAAGGGCTGAAGGCTTGCTTGAAGCGCAGACTGCTGATCCCCACTGAGAATGTGGTTCTGGTGGTTCTTAATCCCAGAAAAGTGGGCGGGGGCGGGGGGGGGGGAGGAGGTGTGGAGCAGGGTTTCAGGCGGGGAGTCAGGCCGCACGAGGTCACCGACACGAGAAGTGCTGCATGGCCAGAACCAGCCGTAGGAGCTCCCCATTCCCTCTGGCCCCGCTGGGGCCTCTGCCGCCTCCCAGGCAACTGACTTAGTTAACCTTGCTGGCGATGAGGGGTCCTCTGAGCGCAGGCGGTCTTTTCTGTAGAGGTCCGGCTACATCTTTGCGTTGGGAGACTACCATTGCTTCACGGTTTTTTACAAACACTAACCTAAGGGCTGCCTTTTTTCTTCAACTCAAGGTTTGTAAATAATCCATGCCGTAGTCCGTGTGCCCAGACTCTCTCTCTTCCTCCCTCCCTCCTCCCCCCCCTTTTTTTTTTGGATGACTTCCTCAATAGGTTTAGGGATCCTAATAAGGAGGGGCTGGTTTTTCAGTAAAAACCTTCAGGCGGCACACTTAATGCCTTTTTGCCCTGTATTCTTTGGACCTGCCCAAGTTCTCCCATCCCTTTTCTAACTCTTGGGTTCTTATTTGGCTGGGAAGTCACCTCGCTTACAGGCTTAGCCCAGAGGTCCAGCTTTCTGCAGCAGATCCCACGCGGCCTCCTGGTTTTCTGAAATGACAGATAAGCTTCCGAGCCGGTGTCTGAAGACTTCGTCACAGGGTTGTGCTCCCGCCCCTCTGCCCGGCTAGTGGTGGCGCCTGACTCCAGCTTACCCAAAGAGACCTGAGCTCGCATGTGTTGGAAGAAAGCTCCTTGTGCTGTTCGTTGAGCAGAGTGGATGATTGCAGCCCACGAGACGAGCACCCTCCTCCCCTGCCGCTCTGTGGATATGGACTCACAAACGGCTGTAAAGAACAGGAGAGTGATTTATTTTTCGCGTGTCCCTGTTCTGACGTGGTGCTAAAAGGTGAGCTATCTAGCACGGGCGTTAATAATCCGAGGGCAGTCTGACAGAAGCGGTGGCGCCTGCATCGCAGCCCTGGCTTGGCAGGCAGCGGACTGCTTAGGGAGCCCTGCCAGCCGCAGAGGTGGCTCATGCCTGCAATTCTTCCAAGTTCCTTGTTTTCCATGCCCGTTAAATCATCTGTGCCTACGGAAAGTGTCCAGTCTTTAACAAGCCAAGTTTTTGTTTCCTCCCGATGAGCTGATCAGATTCAAACAGGTTCTTTAGGGGTTGAAGAGAGGAAGCGCCACCCCACCCCCCCACCCCTCCGCATAGATGGGCATTGGCAGCTGTGTCCCTCGGGAGAGCTGCCCCCTGGCCCCTGCTTGTGTCCGTGGGACCCTCCTGTGCTTGAGGGATTGCCCTCTAGAAGAGTCAGACTTGAGGCCTGTCCCAGCCTGCAGAGGCAGCCCTTTGTGTGTGTCCTGTAAGCCAAGCTGACGTTTGGTGGGAGGGAAGCAAAGCCCGGCTGGCTTATCCTTGTATGCACTCAGCTTTTAAAGTGACACTCCAGCTATGTTTTTACATGTTTGCCGACACAGATTAGTTTTGTACTTCGACTGTGTGCACTATTCCATTTTTTCTGTATTCACAAACATGCAATAATAGGAGGCGGGTTGAAAAGCCTTTTTCTTCAGAGTATCTAAAGATGAGGTTCTCGTGAGGGGACTTTCTTTGTTCCGACCGGCAGCTGGAAAGCTGCCCTTTGCGGGGTCTTGCTCTCCTTGGAGCTGGCTGACACTCAGGCCGAAGGTGGGAGCGTGCCCGCTGTCTCCTGGGGTCACGTGCTCGCGAGGGGGAAGCCTTGCCCGTCTGCAAACCTTTGCACATACGAGTTCCTGAAACTGGTCCTCAGATACTCACAGAAGAGTTTTCAAGCGGGTAATGGGCAAGCACGTGCTGTTCTGCAAAGCAGCCCTGGAGTGGCTTGTTGATTCTTGTTATGTAGCAATAATAACAGTGACTTTCATGGCAAGTGAGTGGGAGCGTGTGTGTGTGCTGGGCGGGGGCGGGAACCCATTCATTTCCTTGGGGCTTGTGTGAAGGAAAGCTTGTGAGCGGCTGCAGAGAGCAGCCAGTGTTGTTCTGATCAGTCCCAGAACTGCTGGACTAAACTGATGCTGGCTTAGTCTCTCTCCCTCTCTCCTCTCCCACTCTTAAGAGGGCTGTGTGCTGAGTGAGATTTTGGGACAGGTGAAAGACAGATGTGTGAGAGAGGGAGAAAAATGGCTGATGCAGTCCGTGTTGGAAGGAGAAGATGTAAGAGCATTTCTGTAGGTAAGCCACATGGCTTTAAGAGGAGAGCTTGGCCACGTTGCTGGTGTCTCCTGCAAATGGTTGGCCAGACGTGAACATTTCTTAGCAACCTTGAATATGCTTGAGCCAGGGATGTGTTTCCATAATAGTCCTGAATCTGGTTGTTAGAATGAGATTCGGTGTTCCAAGGTCTGACCTGTAGGAAGAAGGCACTTTCCCTGTAGAAGCATTCCAGGTTGCTATGTATGTCACAACTTTTTCTCAAGGATTTCTGGGCATGTGGAAGGGGGGGGATCATTCTTGTTGGGCAGTATTCAGAATTGTTAGCTGATTGAAATTGGGTTCTTCGTAGGTGTGTTAAGTGATGCAGAGTGTCTGCATTACAATCGGGTAAGTGTGAGGGGGAACAGCCATCATTTTGAGATGGGGCTGCATGGACTTCCTTCTTGCTGATGAATTGATAAATGCCGTAGGTACCAGTTGTGTGTCAAATACAGGAAATCCTTTATTCTGCTGAAGACACCTATGACGGACCCCCACCCTTAACGCTTCCCACTGTGAGCATATTTTCCCGCCAAAAATTCAGTTTCCCTGCTTTGACTGAGCAGCCCCAAGTAGCGTGTTAATATTTGTGGTTTTGAAAGTCTGTTTGTCCCATCCTGACATGCAGATATAATTTTGGCTTTTTGCCTAGCCCAGGAATTTGATGGGGAAAGCAGGAGCCTCCTTCCTTTTTTCTTGGAAACGGTACTAGAAACAGCATTTAAAAAGGAATTAACAACTTTATTTAACAGGCAAGAGTTGAATAAATATAGTCAGGGGATGGAAATGTGGAGGTAGAATGTTGTTATTACAGAATACACTCCATGTAACAGGCAAAATAGTATCCTTGAAGCTTATTTTCATGAATCCTCGGTTCTTAATAGTGAGAGGTGTTTTACTTAGTAATTTAGTTACAGCAACCATGTTTCTTCAGGAAGTTTCCTATGACAGTTCAGATTTTCTGGACTTAGTCACTTTCTCTGTGCACCTAACTCCTTTCTTGAAACTAGAGGGTATTTCTATCTCTTGAGTAGTCTAAAACTTTTTTTCTCTTCACCACAGACCCAGGGTCCTCCTCAGAGCCCAAACCCCCTTCGAAACACGGCCAGAATTAATCTTCTTCTCCTTAGAAGATATAACTCCTCTTCTTTTTGGGTTGAAAGGGAGTCTCAACCCAATCACTCTCTCCAAAACACACTCCCAGTTCTCTGGTGTCTGTGTAAAGCTTATTCTGACACTTATACTTTGAATTCTTAGATAGAAGTCTTCCTCAGGACAGTAAAACTACTCTAAAGGTGAACCAGTCTCACTTTTCTTGTCAGACTCCCTGACTCCAAATCCTGTCAGAAACCAAATGACTGCCTTCAAACTGGTTCTGACAGTCACTCCAGAATGGAGTTTTTTTTTAAAAAAACTCCGCTCCTCGGCACTTATCATATATTTCCCCCCCAATCTATCGCTGACAATTCAGAGAAGAGAGAGCAACCTGTCACTCAAGCTCTCTATTCTAGGGAATAGTCAACCCTTTCCCTCCCAGCTCTCTGATTTTGCTGCACTTTACGTGCAGTCCACCACAACACCATACTTGTTTCTCTCTTTGGGAGTATAATGTCCTATTCACTGAAGCACTCAGGTGCAGGCAAATTGGACAGCTGGTTTTAATACCTGCAGGCTGCAATAAGCTAACCATTGTTCAACAGTTTTATCTTGCAGGGAACGTCTTTTTGCATTAAGATGTCATACACCTTAAATTATCATCCAGTTCTAGGAAATCATTCAAACAACGTTTAGACTTTAAGGGAAAGCACTTCCAAATGCCCTAGCTTCCTGTTGTAAAGCTGTTCAGTTGTCTGGAAGTATAATTGCTTAAACTTGCGGTGTTGTATGGAAGTCGGCGGGATGCATAACCATCGTTTGTGCAGGAAAGCACTCTTGGAGCCAGAAAGTTGTAGCAGTGAAAGGGGCAGAGCCGATGTCCAGACTTGCCTGAAAATGTTGTCCCTCTACCCCTGTGAGCATTTTATTCATGCTCAAAGGTGCTCTTCCTTCCAGTTAAAGTGCAGAATAAGATGGATCAGCAGCGGCTTCTGTGGAGGTGTGCAGGAGCATAGCGTTGGCTTTGGAACCCTTCTGGAGGCTGGGTTCCTTCCTTGCATTCTCTTCTGTCCATCCTACCTGCCAGAGCTAGTTAAATTCATTGTTTTTGCAGCTCCCAGCATTGTAAAAAGAATAGGAACTCTCCATGTTTGCCTTAAATTTCTTTCACTTCATTCAAGAATTGGGTGACGATTCCTCTTTGCCTTACATAACTGTGCTATAACCTCTGTGGTCTGAGGCAAGTTAGTTCTCCACAAGATCCTGACCCTTCACGCGCTACGTGGTGCTTTGACATGCATGAGGGGTGGGGGTCTTCTATGAATTTATCAGACAACTAGTGCAGTTTTGGGTGTTTGCATTCTGCCTTCCCTGTGTGTTCCCATTTTGGTTTACAAAGGTCGCGTTTGATTCGAGCGGGGAACTGCTCCAAGAAGAATTTTTGTTTGTTTTGTTTGCTGAATGTGATAATGCTCTTATCATTGTGGAAGTATTTCATTTGATTGTGCAATGTTTACTAAATAAATCTGTGGAAGTGTGGAGTGTCCTTTCTCTTTTTGTTCTTTGTCTGTCAAAGCTTGGGGCAGCTTTCTTTCTTCGACTCCTCTTCCTTCTCCCTCTTTATTATTGCTCATCGTCATATGTAACAGGTATTTCTTTGCCCAGCTTATCTTTATGCTTATGGTGCCCTTGTGAAGTTGCTCGTGGCTTTGGGGCTGAGATCTGTTTCACGCAGTAAGAGATGGTGGGTCAGGGTCCATCTGAGCCGTTATCCTATCGCAACAGGCCAGTGGGACATTTCTGGGGAACGTACCTACCTACTTTCTGTTGTGGGGGGGGACTTTTATTACCTCTGTTTGCCAGTTACGAGGTCCCCCTTCTCTCCTTGTCTGAATAATAAATCAAGGCTTCAAACTTGATGATCTTGGAAGCAGAAAAAGTTTATTAGGAGAAGTTCTCAAATGAGTCTGATGCACACACTGTTACTGCAGGGTGCATTACATTAAGTTGTTGTATTGCTGGAAAAGTATAAATGCAAGACAGTATTGTTTACAGTACAGAGGATCTCATACAGATTTATAAACAGTCAGTTTTTCAAATAATCAAATCAAAGTTACATGATTTCCTCAATGTGGTGGATTGACAGGTCATGACGAGCATTTAAAAAGGCCACTATAATAACATTCTGCAGGGCACCGATAGTTTCATAACGTAACGCGCCCATGCCCAAGGCCGGGACTAAAACAGACTTTGGTGTGTAATGAGGCCTTTTCATTGGTATTGTTAATTGTAAGGACAAGAACGTTAAACAAAAAAGGTGCAGAAAAGATTCATTCACAAACAATACATAATCTAGATCAATGGATTTTAACTAGGACACAGAGGGCTCCCCCAAATTTCCCAACACTTCCCACCTTGGCTGGTGAACATAGGTGTGGGGGAGGCTCCCAGGGGAAAGCCAGTTGTCATATTTGGAGGTTAATTCATTTGGTAGGCATTTACTGTATTTTAAATTCTTATATCACACTTTTCTCCATGAACATAGATCCAGAGGAGTTAGCCGTGCGTAAATTTGACTCAGTCAGACCTGGATTGAATAGAAACTCTGCATGGTTATCTCATTACCAGAAGTAACTGCCTTCAGGAGTTCCATTCAGATTCTGCAATGGAGGGAAGGGGTCCCACCCAGCCTGGATTGTGCATTCCACCTCTTTCATGACTTTTTTGTAACTGATTTGCATTTACATGGCCCTCCCCCCCCCGCCCTTATATCTGTCAGTTTCTTCATACCCTCCATGCATTTGATGAAGAGAGCTGTGGTTCTCGAAAGCTTATGCTACAATAAAGTTGGTTAGTCTTAAAGGTGCTTCTGGACTCTTTAATTACATTTTTTTTTACACTGTGTGATCCACCTTGAGTCTCAGTGAGGAAGGCAGTACAGTGAATTAAAACAGCTTGCAATAAGAAATATTAAACAGGCTACGTAAAACCAGCTATGAACTAAAACAAAGCCAACAACATAACCACAAGGGAGTTGCAGACCTGATTAGAAGTACTGCGGAGCAGTTGGCAAGTCCTCCAGAGGCTGTGTTGACTCCCTAGTTTTTCACACTGCTGAAATGCCAATTAACAGCTTAGCCCTGTTTGGTTCTTGAGTTGCCGGGTGTTTCACTGAGTCCTGAAAAAGATGACTTCTCAGTTCACCTAGAGTAAGACAGACGGACAGTTGGCCAGCTAGCGTTCTTCAACCAAGCTCAGACCGTGAGGCAAGCATGTCAGAGAGAAGCTGAAAGCGGCATGCTCTTTATCGCCCCCGCATGCCCCTATGCCGAGCCAGCCAGGAATGGGAGAGGGCTCGCATTCTAATGGACAGGTGATACCAGCAACAATTGGGTGCTAAACGGAGATGCCTAGGTAGCTAGCTCTCAGGTTTTTTAGAGAGGCAGATTTTATTATGCAGCGACTGTAAGGTATTCTTATTTTAATGTCTGTTGCCTGCGTAAGAGTGCTTCATACTTTTTGCAAACACCCCTTAAGCTAATAAACTTAATTTTTATGTAAGATGAGTCTGGAATACATGACTTATGGGTACACGCCAGAACGAATGCAGGGATTGGAAAGCCTTGGCATTTGGGAAGGGAAGAGCTTTCAGTCTCACAACAACAACATTTGAAGTGTGTTATTATCCCCACAACAACAAACACTCTGTGAGGTGGGTGGGGCTGAGAGAGCTCTGAGAGAGCTGTGACTGACCCAAGGTCACCCAGCTGGCTTCAAACGGAGGAGTGGGGAATCAAACCTGGCTCTCCAGATTAGAGTCCTGCCGCTCTTAATCACTGCACCAAACTGGCTCTCAAACAAACGGAACACGTCCCACCTGCCTGGTTGCTGAAGTGGCTGTGATCAGTGCTCAGAATCGGGAGGAGAGGAGGTGGACCCCTCCTGTATAAGGGAGGCCTGGAGTTCTCCTGGAATTCCCAAATCTCCAGGAATCTGCCAAGTTGGAGTTGGCAACTCTATTTCTACAACGTTAGTGCAGTAAGAAGTGTGGCAGCCTGTTTAAGCAAAGGTGAATTCCAAGAGATCCTCTCGTTTTCTGTGAGTCTTTCTTGGACTGGAGCTGTTTCTACAACCACAGTTTGCCATCCAAGAATAACTGGAAATTCTAATAGTGGCTGTTATGACCTTTACTTCCTCTGGGGGTAGATTTTGCCTTTAGTCTTTCCCTTGACACCCTCTGGGTAGTTTGCTGCCACCAGGAATATTATATTCCAATATATTTTATTTAAGTTTTCCCTTTGGTAACGTTCCTAAGCGTCAGGCTCCTTCGTGGTTCTATGTGGCCCTGAGGATAGGAATGGGATATAACAATGATAGCTACACTGGGATATAACAAAACAAACTTTTATTTAGTTAAGAAGCGTATTGGTTTCATAAAAGTGGTTCTCGGTTCTTAAAGTTGCTTCATTTACTCTCATTCACACAGATCTCCTATAAGGCTTCACACACAGTTAGCCTCTTTCACTAGACTCAATAGTTCTCTCACAAATACTTCAAATATAGGCAGCACACAGCTGGCCTCTCTTTCCCTGACTCTTATTCTCAGAAATATGAAACCTGCTCAGGCAGCCCACAGCTGGCCTCCCTTTCCCTGACTGAGTGTCCTTTCACAAACAGGCTCAGTTCAGGCTCCACACAGGTCATATTTCTCTGGTAAACACTTCAGCACTTCCGCCCACTCTCAGTCATCAATCAATCGTATCATTCATTCATCCGTCTCCTTCACCCCACTCTTCACCTAGCTCACACCAAGCATTTAAAGACACAGGCACCCATTTACTTAAAATCATTCCAGAGGCATTTCTGGATTATTTACTTGCATTATGAAGGAAGGAAATTCCCACGTTCTAAGTTCACTTCCAACCTGCAGGGTTGGAGCCAAAGAACCACAAACTGATCTATTCGTGGAATGCATTTCCCCCCCAGTTCCATCGCCTTCTGCATGACTCCCCCCCCCCCTCACCAAGTACCACCCAAAATCTGTGTTTTGGGACCATCTCTAGGGGGACCCCTACTGACATTATGGGTGTTGCACAGGTGTCAGTGCCCCCCATTAAGTGTCAGTTTACCCTTCTTTCCCCTATTATTCGGGTTAATTAAAAATCATCAAAAAATTCAGTTGAAAATTAGCCCCCCCCCCCAAATATGAGCAAAAGAACCTTGGTGCTTGGAGAAAATAAAGAGATTCAAATTGATAATTAAGTGGAAAAGTAATAAAAATCATGAGAGATTTTTACATTTTCATCAGCGCATCTGTTAACATAATTCCTGCGTTTGTTGCTTTTTTGAAAATACTTGCTTAAAATTATTGGAAAGATCTTAATGTCTGCGAAAATTCTTCTCAAACTCCAGAATCCTGAGTGTGCCTGGGTAAGGAAGAAGATAATTAAACCTTCATCAAATAAATGTCAACGTTAATCACTCAAATGCCAATTCTTATCTTCATAGGAGCCAAGAAAGCTGTATAAATACCACATCTCAGAAACCCTGGTTCTCTTGTAATTTGGCTGACCTTTTTATTTCAATGTTGCCAGTAAACTGGAGGCTATGAAAACAAGGAGCTGAGAATATTAATGCTTTAAATTAGATTATAGAGCTATGTAAGACAAACTGTGTATATAGTAGGCGCATGCACACACACCCCCTCCTTTGCGTAAGTGATCAGCCTTGAAGGCACGTAGCTTGGTGCCAGAGAACATGATCTGCATGCATAAGGCCCTGCTTAAGGCTGCCTGGTATGTTCAGGGTGGTAGTGAAAGATTCTCTATTTATATCACAACGAAAATGTAACAAAGCCACTTAAAGCACCTCTCTCTGCAAACAGGCAAGTGCCGTGCAGAGGGATCAAAGACCGAAAACATCCCATTTTCCCATATGCTTTCATTTTATTAACTTCGAACAGTCAAGCACATGCCGTACTTGATGCAAAGTGGAAGAAAAATAAAGAGCAACCTTCTTTGCTCAAGGACTAGGATTAAGCTGTGGTGGATTGACACATGAAAGCAAACCGGTCGTTTCCAGGAAATGCACGCATCGGGGTTGTCTTGCTCAGCGCAAAGAGAACTCCAGCTATTGGGCTGCCCCTGAGCAGTAAACAGACAACAGAGGCTATTGGGTGCCCTTTCGAGACCTCTGTTTTCTGCACCCAGAGCTTATTTTAGCAAGTGCTTGCAGCCATGGAAGGCCCTGCCACTGGGAGGGCGGGAGGGAAGGCCTCTCAGTGGGTGCTTTAGGGTGCTTTAATGCAGATTCTCTCTTGTCCAGGTTCTTCTGTCACCTCAAGTGAGGCACACACTACCCGCCCCCCCCCCCCCAGGCCCATTTCATGGTTGACTGGGGCTAAGTCAAGCCCTGGCAGCAGCATTTTTTTTTATAATAGGTTTTTTATTTTATTTTTTTACTAAGAAAAGGGGAATACAGAATAAACAGGGATGGGGGAAAGAAGTTCATGTTATATCACTCTACTACATTGCACAGTTCAATCTATTTCTTGTCACATCAATCTGTTCTGCAGATCAGCCACTTATTTGCAAATTTTTCCATTCATTTTAAATAATGTCCATAAAAGTCTTCATCCTAACTAAGAGCTAGCTTTCTTCAGATTTTCCTCTGTATCCAGCTATAAAATGAATCCCAAATGTCATTATATATTGTATTTTCCATCTCTTTCAATAAACTCGACAATTTATCCATTTCAGCTGTCTCAAGAATCCTTTCAATCAGATTTTCTCGCGTTGGAATGGCTGTCGTTTCCCAAAGTTTCGCATATAGTATCCTGGCTGCTGTGATTATATTCAGAATCAAATGTTTTTGGTTTTTATTAAGTGGAACCACCATGTGGTTTAATAAAAAGAGTTCTGGTTTCAAAGGCAATGAAATCTTAATTATCTGTTGAGTCGTTTTGTGGACCATCTTACAGAACTCTGCCCCCTGGCAGCAGCCTTGAGAGGTTTGGCGTGGGTTGGGAAATTCCTGGAGATTTGGGCGTGCAGCCTGGGGTTTGTGGGGGAGGGGGACGGACCTCAGCGGGGTAAAATGGCATGGACCTGCCTGAGGCGGTCAAGACAGCCCCCGCTCTCCTGGCTTTCCGTAAACAATGCAAAACCGAACTATTCAAAAAGGCTTTTTACTCAAATGGGAGGGCTGTATTGTAGGGATGGGGTCTCAGGTGCTTCACTAATGAGTTAGGGACCAGAGACTTCACCACTATGTTGCCTTACAGATTATGTTGCTTATGTAAGTATGTTGTAATCTGCGGAAGTTTTGTTATGAAGTTTCGTTAACCATCTATGTCTTTTTGACACTGTTCAAACTGATTTATTTATTTCCATCATTTATAGTCCACCTTTCTCACTGAGACTCAAGGCGGATTACATAGGGAGAATCAGCATCGTCAATTTCAAGGGCATTTCAATAAACAACTTAATAGGAGACAAAATCCAACTTTGCAAAGATTGAGAATCAGAAATCCAAGACCGAGTTGAAGGAATGCTGAAACAGAGGGAAAGCAATTCTAAGACTGTCACATTAAACAGCACAAAGCTCCCCAGGAGGTAGAGTTGCCAGCTCCAGGCTGAGAAATTCCTGGAGATTTTGGGGGTGGAGCCTGAAGAGGGTGAGGTTTGGGGAGGAGAGGGGCCTCAGTGTGCTATAATGCCATAGAGACCACACTCCAAAGCAGCCATTTTTTCCAGGGGCACTAATATCTGTGGCCTGGACGCCAGTTGCAATTCCGGGAGATCTCCAGCTAACACATGGGCAACTCTATGAGGACATGCCCAAAGCAACAGACAGCGCACAACAGCACTTAGTGGTACAGTCTACGGCCCCTGACCCTCCACCGATGCAGCCCTCTGAGTCCCCTTTCTTCCATTACAGCACTCCTATCTGAGTGAAAAGCAATCCGGGAGATCTCCAGCCCCCACCTGGAGATTGGTAACGAAATCTTAAGTGGCGCATGCGCGCCAAACCCGCACAACAGCCAACTGTGGCTTTTCCCGCCAAGGGCGCGACCCGTCGTCTTTTTGCGCAGGCGCAGAGCCAGCGAGAAGACCGGGCGGAGGCGAAGACGCGGTTGGGGGGCGCCCTGGTGCCGCTCTCTCTCGTGCTGCCCCGCTCTTTTTCCGGACATGCGCAGAGGCGCCGGGGAAGGCGGAAGTGGCCAAGATGGCGGCCTCCGCGGCGGGTCCGGCGCTGCTGCTGCTGCCGCTGCTCCTGGCGGCGGCCGGGCCGGCTCTGGCGGGGCGCAGCCAAGTGCGGGCGCTGAGCGACGGGACGTGGCGGGAGCTGCTGCGCGGGGAGTGGATGGTGGAGTTGTGAGTCGCCCGCGCTGCCTCGGGGGGGGGGGGGGAAACGGTTGTCCGGCCTGGGCTTGCCAACCTCCAGCCGGGACCGGGAGATCTCCCGGAATCACAGCTGTTCTGTGGCATCGCACTGGGGCCAGCCCCTCTCAGGCTCCTCCCCCGAACCCCCTGTCTCCTCCTGCCCTCGGAGCTGGAGGCTGAGCCAAGGATTTAACTCTGCTTGGATACGAGTCTTTCACTATAATAATAACAAATGCACTTATATACCAATATATGAATCTATTGTTCTTCTTGTTAGGGAGTGACTGTTCTATACTGACTGTTCTAATCCGTTCTAAATTGTTGAGTTGTACTTACAGCTTAGTATCCCAGTGTGCCTTCAGGCTGCCAGCCTATGAAACCAACAAGGTATTCGGCCAGTTCTCACAACCACTTTTCAAACCGATGCCAAAATCTGTGCAGTTGCAAAAAGGAGGCGATATAACCTAGTTGATGTCAATCATTGAAAAGATACGTCCAATTGTGCAGGGTGCAGAGAGGGATAACTGCAAGCTCTCCCCCCTTTTCTAATAACCCAGCTTGGACTCCGGATAGCAAGATGGAGCTTTTTGTCAGCTAAACAATATCTCTGCCGCACCCTCCCCCCCAAGCTGAGCCCGTTAGTCTTGATCTGCTCATGGCATCTCCGGGAAGCGGGCAAGAAGAGGAGCCTATGCTACCCAAAGGCAAGCCAATGCAGCACATGCTGTTTGGAACAGGGTCCAGATCTTCTTGGAGAAGGCTTGGAAACACGCAATCAAAAGTAGTTTTATGTTGGTAGCCGTGTTGGTCTGCAGTAGAACAGCAGAATCTAAGTCCAGTGGCACCTTAAGAGTCCAACAAGATTTGCAGGGTGAATCTTTTGAGAGTCAGATACCTGAAGAAGGGAGCTCTGTCTCCCAAAAGCTCACACTCTGAAAATCTTGTTGGTCTCTAAGGTGCCACCAGACTTGAATCCTGAAGTGTGTCTGTGAAGGAAGCAAAATGGATTCCAGGTGCTCTGTATTAGCATCATCATCATCACCATCATTTTTATCTTTATTATTATCATTATTATTCAAATTTCACACAACACAATCAATAATAAATAAAGATCACGTGTTATTGTTGATTGGCCTTGCTGAACTGATACAAGTTTCCACCAGAGGCCTATTATTATTATTATTATTACTATTACTATTATTAGGGTGCTGGTTGTGTTAAAACCAAGCAGTCACTGATACAAGTTTCTTTCTCTAGCTACGCTCCTTGGTGTCCTGCTTGCCAGAATTTACAGCCCGAATGGGAAAGCTTCGCTGAGTGGGGAGAGGATCTCGAAGTTAATGTTGCAAAAGTGGATGTGACGGAGCAGCCAGGTGGGTAGTAATGGTGCCCGTAAGGGAGAGAAGTGTGTAAAGTAGGTCACGTAAGACTTAGGTGATCTCCATCCCTGTACCCTGACCTGTAGTCCTGCCGTTTTCCCTGAGCAAGAATGAAGTGTGGCTTTCAGAGTTGTCCTGCCCCTTCAGAAGCTTTTCAATTAATCCTTAATGAAAAGAGCAGCCGTGGAAGATGAGCTTCCCTGACAAACAGCTTGTCTGCTCTTGCTGTCGTGTGAAGCCAAGGGATAATGTTGCTGTGGAGAAATGCTCTTGTTTGTGGAGTTAACTTTCTATGGGCTGAAGTTCCGGAGTAGAATGTGATTTGAGAGGGAGAGAGTCGGTTGGTGAGGAGGTTGACAGTTGAGGGAGGGGAGCTGTAGGTTGGAGTTAAACCCCAGATAACAACGTATCGTCCCTGCCCTACACAACACCTAATTAGGGCATGAGTATAGAGAAGCAGAGGGAGATATAGTAGGGGTTTCTGTTTACGTTTTATTAGTCCTTCCGTTCACTGTTTATTTACCTGCGTATAGTTAGCAGTTCAATACATGAATTTTGGAATTTATGAAGGAAGAAAGCTCTTCTGTTCCACAATAGTCCCCCAACCCCTTGGGCCCACTAGCAGAGGGTGGGTGGGTTAGGAGGCTGTCCCCCCTAACCAGGACCCCAACCAGGGACAGTGGTGGCAGCGAATACCCGGAGACAGGGAAGGGCGACGGCCCCTCCAGGTGCCTGGCCAGAGGCAGAAAGGGAGGGGTGGGCAGAGCGGGGACTTCCAGTTAAGGCAAAAAAGAAGGGAGAGGCCCCGTTTCGCCGCAGTTGCACAGGCTCATAGTTGTCAATGGCCTCACCAGCGGCATGCGGAATCCTCAGCTCCATGCAGGAGTTCTGTAGACAGAAAACAAGTGCAATAAAAAGTGGCTTTTTGTGTAAGCTGTAAACTGGGAAATACCTGGTTCAAATCTTCTCTCTAGTGGGTTTACAGGGTTGTGGCTTTGGCAAACCGTACTCAGCTCTCCATTGACAGTATGGGGACAATGGTTTTGGTCTTTTTTTCCAAGATCAAGGTAATAATCTTGATATAACATAAAGCATTTGGAATAAACGCAAGACTCTGCCAAGGTTTTTTTAATTGAAGGTAGCAAACTATTTGCCATTTGTATGTAACATATGTAGGCAATAACGAGGGTAATAAATAACTTGGGGACATATTTAACCCACTTTTCAGCTTGTAGAACTGCTTGTTGCCTTGAATCCACCCTGTTTCAAATCTCTGATCTTCTGCTTTTAAAAGATGCTGCCTTAAGGTTGGAGTGGTCAGGTTAGTGGATTATTCAGCGCCATCTGGAAGTATAATCTCTAAAAACTGTCTGCCTAAGAAGTGGGAGGCGTTTGGAGAGCAAGCCCTGCTAAAAATCTTATCCTGTTAAGCACACAGATTTAGACTGCGTAATCTGCCTTGAGTCTCAGTGAGAAACATGGACTGTAAACATAACGAAATTAAGGATAGTTTGGGGTCTGAGTGCTGTGAATGTGAAGAGTCAGCTGGAGAACGTGACCTCGTGGAGAGGGCTTGAGCTACAGCGGGGTTCGAGGGTCACACGAAAGCATGGGCGTGTAGGAAGAAGAGCCTTCGTATGCCTAAAGCGCCCATCTGTGTTCTTGGGAGATAACCCAGAGGGAATCCGCTTTTTCAAACTGGTGTTTCCTCACTGTGTTTGTTCAGGACTGAGCGGACGATTTATCATAACAGCACTCCCGACCATCTACCAGTAAGTATTTCACACTGTAAGATGATGTAGTTAGAGGATGGGATGGATGTGGTGGAGTTCTGATGGGCTGTGCTTTTGCTGGTTTTAATGTTTTTAAAATGTGCTTGTATTATGTGCGTGTTAATTTCTTGGCTGCATTGGTGGCCCTTACATGGGCAGAAAGGGAAGATACAAATTTTGTGAAATAAATAACATGATCAGGATTGGAGAAACCCTTGGGGACCAGTTGCTCAGGCACAAAGGTCTGTTGTTTAGAACCAAGCATGTTTATTTTCCATTGCTGCCCGTTTTGCTGCCTTCGAATTTAAAACTGTCTTTTAGGAAAGCTGTGAGCGTGTGTGATTGGCAGAGTGCAACTGAACTGTAGTTCTTTCTGCTTAAATTTGGAGGAAGAGGGCTTGAAGTTTGGAAAACAGGAACTGTGGAGTCAGGAGGGATAGTGTTTAATAATAACAGCAACAACATTTGATTTATATACTGCCCTTCAAGACAACTAAATGCCCACTCAGAACAGTTTACAAAGTGTGTTGTTGTTATCCCCACAACAATCACTCTGTGAGGTGGGTGGAGGTGAGAGAGCTCTGAGAGAGCTGTGACTGACCCACGGTCCCCCAGCTGGCTTCAAGCGGAGGAGTGGGGAATCAAACCCAGTTCTCCAGATTAGAGTCCTGCCACTCTTAACCACTACCCCAAACTCTCTTAATTGTCCTTGCTGATTGTGGTACTGCTTTAAAGCGAACAAGCAAAATATATGGGAGTTTTTAACTCCTTGAGATTGTCAAGTACTGAGCCAGGAATCAAAAGTTATTGACTGGTTGCTCTTCTTCTGAACAGTTGCAAAGATGGAGAATTTAGGCGGTACCAGGGTCCACGGACTAAAACGGACTTCATCAATTTCATCAGTGACCAAGAATGGAAGTCCATCGAGCCTGTTTCTTCTTGGCTTGGTCCATCTTCGTTCCTGTAAGTGCTCTTCTTTTTCTTGTTGATAGGCTTGTGTAACAATCAGGTGATACCAAAGCTGGAATCCCTGAGGTGAATACTGTCATTTTATGGAGCAAAGGAGCCAATGCTCTTAAGTCCCCATCCTGTAACCCTCAAGGGGTTTGTGTTGGTACAAGCGCCCCTGCATTTATAGGATATGTTTTGTGTGAAGTTTTGTGTGGTGGAGAGACAGTTGTTGAAAGCAGCTAGGGCATTTTTAAATCCTTAGCAGTTCTGAAGTAGCACAGGGAATAAATACTTCTTTAGCAGGTGGAGGCCTGTATCTTCTGGAAGGAGATTCCTGTAGAGGTGGGTGGGAAGGAGTGAAGCATCGTGGTGATAAAGACCAACAGTGGATGTGTCTCGCTTGGGACTGCAGATCGTGCAGCTTGGCTGTAGAGTCCTCAGACAGTGCAAGTTCACAAAAGCAAGCACAGCTTTCACTGACTGCCATGTATCCTGCCTTAAGGACTAGAACCACTGAATTCTTGAATGCGTTGACTGCATCACGGGTGTTTCTTCCATCCTAAGGAGGCATCATGAGGCATCAGTGGGAGAGCATGTGTTTGCCATGCAGCAGCTCCTGGGTTAGGGCACCTTCCAGCGGCAAAGGACCAGGCAGCAGGTGATGGGAAAGAATTCCACCTGAGATCCGAAACTGCTGCTACCAGTCTGATGAACCAAGGGTCCAGATCAGGAGAAGGCTGCTTTATGTGTCCAAAATAGTACAGAGACCAGTAGCACCTTTAAGACTAACCAACTTTATTGTAGCATAAACTTTCGAGAACCACAGCTCTCTTCATCAGTTGCATCTCTTCATCAGTTGGATGCATCTGACGAAGAGAGCTGTGGTTCTCGAAAGCTTCTGCTACAATAAAGTTGCATCTGACGAAGAGAGCTGTGGTGCTTGAAAGCTTATGCTACAATAAAGTTGGTTAGTCAAGACCTCCTTGCTATTTTGCAACTACAGACTAACACGGCTAACTCCTCTGGGTTTGAGTGTCCAGACATGCAGACTCATCTGCCCTAAGGAGGACGTTCCTCCGTCCTTTCTGTTGGACAGGGCAGCGTTCTTCTGGCTGGGCTTCCTCTGTGGCTGGCTGCCCAGCAAACCCCTGACGCGGCCTTGCACTGCATAGATCGGCACCTTCTCCCGGGCTTTGGGTGGAGGTCTTTCCTGTCACTGCCTGCCTGGTCCTGTTACCTGGAGATGCTGGGGGTTGAGGGGGGGGACCTTCTGCCTTGAGCCGCAGCCCCTCCCCGTAAGAAGGAAGTGGAGGCAGGGCAGGGCTGTTGCCTTGCGCTGGTGAGGAATGCCCCCCTGTTCTCTCTTGCATTGACTGCGGATTGACACTTGCAAGCTGCCCCCGCTTGGTGCTGCAGTCCTTGAGGGTGGCATGTCCAGCCGTGCCCCGTAGCCTGATGAGGGAGATTGGCACACTAAGTAGCAGGGCCTGCCATGCAGACCCCTTCAGGGCTGACGGGTACCCCGGTGGCGGGGAAGGGCTCTTGGGGGCTTTTGTTTCATCAGCCGGCGGGCTCTCTGCATGCGGTCTCCTTCCCTCTGTTGCAGGATGAGCAGCATGTCGGCGCTGTTCCAGCTGTCCATGTGGATCAGGGTATGTGCCGCACGTCCCCCTCCTCCCCTGGCCTCAGCACTCCTTGAGTTTTCCCCAGACGGACTCCTCTCCTCTGCTTCCCTGTCTTGTAGCACTGCCACAACTATCTGACGGAGAACCTCGGCATGCCGGCCTGGGGGTCCTACGCCATCTTCGCCTTTGCCACCTTGTTCTCGGGACTGCTGCTGGGGCTCGTAAGTGGTCCCGTCCGTGGGCAGTGAGGGTGGGGTTGGCCTTGTTCAAGCATGACGGTGCCGCGATGCTTTTGTGCCTCGTCGCAAGGGAGAGTTGCTGTGCTTTCTCTTTTCAGCTGATGGTGTTCCTGGCCGATTGCCTTTGTCCCTCCAAAAGGCCCAGGCCCCCTCCGTACACTTACCAAAGTAAGCTCATTTATCTCGAGTTTCGAATGGCGTTGATGGGGAGCCCAAACCAGCCTCTGTTTGGGAGGCTGATTCGAGATGCTACTAAGAATTAGCATCAGATTCTTGGGGGTGGGGTGGGGGAGTGCACATGCATTCGTGGTCTCTGGTGTCTTACTATCTGCTAGGATGGCAATCCAGCACTCCGTTGATAGAGAAGCTATTCCACCCCCCCCCCCCCCAGCTTAGGGCTTCTTTAGCCTTCTGTAAGCATCATTGCTTTTCCAATGAGCCAGAGCAAAGTGGAAAATTGGAGACTTTTTTTGCTGAGAGGCAGTTTCCGAAAGTCCCATCCTCTGCTGGAGACCGTATATCTTGAGGTAATAGGAGCATCAGGGCTCTGCAGAAGGGGTGGCCTGAGGTGGCCCCGCTGGTTGAGGGGGTGCAATGCCTGCCTTCCTTCCCCCTCTTCCCCCAGGGCCTGTTCTGTGCCCGGCCGATGTCTTTGTGGGGAGGCCCCCAAGGTGGAGTGTTCTGGCATGGGGGCTTGCCTTGATGGCAATGGAGGGGGCCGGGTTTCCTTCCATGTTTGTGGGTAAATCTAAACAGTGGGAGTTTGCATCTTGCCTGTTCCTTTGGGGAGAGAGGGTTGCAGACCTGGGGGGGGGGGTTGGGGGGGGAAGGCAGTGATCACGGCCCCAGAGGCCCACCTTACTCAAAGTGGAGGAGGGCGGAACTGGTAGCAGGGAGACTCCGTGGCTTGCCCCCTGCCTGTGCTGGCCAGTGTCCTCTGCCTCGTGCCTGGGCCTAATGGCAGCATCCCTTTTTGCTGGGGTGTTGGAAGGGGAAAGGGGTTGACATGCTTGGAACACTCTCAAGTGCTTTTGCTGGTAGGTTTAGTATTCTGATACCTGTTTCAGTGAGCAGAGAAGAAGAGAGGCTAGCCCAGGTGCGGCCCCGGTGCTTAGCCGTTGTCGCCTAGAGTTGGAAACACCTGTGGTGTTGACGCTGGTCTCGTAGGTCCAGATCTGCCCCAAATCCCTGGGGCTTAGGAAAGCTCGGCTTCACAGCAGTGATGGCTCCTCCTTCCTTCCTTCCTTCCTTCCTTCCTTTTTTTAAAGAAAAGTTTCCTGAGTCTGCTGAGCTCTGGAAGCAGCTGGGTGAAGAGGTCGAGCCAGACGAGGGCGACGCTTTGGATGCTGACCTGAAGCACCGAGAGGCCCCCACCCCTGTGCCGAATGCAGTGCGGCAGCGAGCCGTCGCCCCTGCCGCAGAAGTGGAGAAGTCGTAGCAGCCCACCCGCTCTCCCGCGTCACTGTACAGTGGTTGGTCAGATGTGCGGGGGGAGGGTCCCTCCTCCCCAGGAGAACTGAGAGACGCAACAGTCCGGGGAAACCCTTCTGCTTGGAAAGCCTCTTAGAGGCACTCGTTGGATTAAAGTCTGCTATTTGACGTGGTCGCTCTGGAAGCGCTGGGCTCAGCCAGGGGCGGTTTGTAAAAGGGGCCTGTATCTAGAACGTGGTGTCTCCAGAGGAGTTGTTCCCCGTGACCCCTGCCGGGCAGCTCAGCCAGTGGCCCTGTTTCCAAGCTGCAGCCTGGACTTCTCTGTAAAAACAAAACGAAAACCTCCCCCTTGTGCCTGTGGGATGGAAATCCGGCAGATGTCCCTCCCTTTGCATTCTCTAATGTTACCAAGCCTGTAGTGTTGTAGAAGGCTCTGACCAAACCGGCCAAAGGGGATGCCCAAGGGGGAGGGTCTTTGGCCTTGTGGCTCTTGAACGACAGCCTCCCCCCCCCACACACACACACATGTGACAAACTGCTTTTGAAACTGAGATGAGTTTTGCTAGCAGGTGGGGCAGGGGCTCCTGTTCAAAGGACTATGTCCCAAATCCGCGGGGTCCCGTGCGAGCCTTTCAACATGTCTGAAGCAGCTGTCATGTTTCCTCCTGTGGCTTGTTTGCATTGCCTGCCTGTAAGCATCAGATGGCTCCCTTTGTGCAACGTGCCGCTTCTGTCCCAGGCTGTATCTCTCGATTTCAGACCCCACAAAGCAGAGAGGGGCTGTGTCCCAAATTCCATCTTCTGCCGTTTGGTGCCACTGGCTGGGCATGGGGCCAGGCAGTGTTACTGCGGGATGACCGGATGTGGCTGGATGTGAAGTCTGCAGTTCAGTCACCTTCGAACCTGCATAGTGTTCGTTTGTTGTTGTTTACAGTATCTTGAAAGTGAAGGACCGGGTGCTGTTGGCACGGTGCTGATCTCTCTTCCCAGGTGCCTTTTTGTACCGGGATTCTTCCCTTTCGTGCTTTGGAGCACGTTGGCTTCTGCAGCAGTTTCCTTCAGCCAGGGCTTGAAGTCCAGCAGTGTTGAACCCCGTGTGCATTTCCGTATGTGTCTGTTGTGCTCTGCTTTCCAGGGCCGACGGTTGCACACTTCCCTTTCTCAGCCACAGCCGTCTCCTGTGAAAAGCTGCCCATCTGGGACTGACCACTTTCCAGTACTCGCATTTGATCCTTGGGATCAGCAGTGGGGGCAGTTTTGGTGTAATTTCACCTTTCTTCTCTGCATCCACGCACTGCATGTTGCTACAGAATTTAAAAGAAGGTCGGGCTGGGTGGGCTGTAAGGCTAGTTTTTGACACAGCAGCCAAATTCGCCTCCCTTGGCAACCCTTTTGCTAAGTTTAGATGAGCTGTCGAGACTAGATGCTGGAAAGTGAATTTAGCAAATAGGTTGGCTCACAGCAGCAGAGACCAAGAATGGCCAGCGTGGTCCGTGATCTGGTGAGATTCCCCCAATACCTTGGAACCTGCTTTGGTATTGCTGTTCGTTACATTCCACTGCAAAATTGGATGTGGGAGGTTCTTCTTTGCAAGTTGCTTGCTTCATCTGACCGTGGGCGGATGACAAGATCTTGTGCCCCCACTCAAGACCTACAGTGCACGTTGCCCTCTCGGGCTGGGCGCTCTGACATCTTTTCCCTCTCGTATTGCCTGCCCTGCAGAACAGACGCTGCCAGCTCTCTTCAGGAGGACGTAGAAGGCAGGGAGCGGCCCAGCTGCTGGTGCTGTATGAGGCTTCCCAGCGGGGTGGGCAGGCCACAGGGCTGGCAGGCATTCGCCTCTCTCTGTGTTGCCGTGTTTGCCCCTCTTGCAGCCTAGTGGTTTTTAGGCATGAAGGAGAGAATCACGGAAAGCAACAGGAAACCAACACATGCGCCGTGATCAGCTTACTAGGACAGCAAAATTAAACCATTTGTAATCACAATCAAGAGTTTATACAATTGATTTAAGTGTGTGTTTATAACTCATTGTTTCCAAAAATGCACACAGCCATAACACACTGGGAGCAAGTGGTCATTCAGGCATTAAAGAAGTACTTGAAAGCATTTACCGATTTTATAACAAAACCAAACTAGCAATGCAGAGAAGATAACAGACACAAATTTCTAGAAAGCGAAGCGCTGGTGACTGAATTGCTCAAACACGAGTCTGTATATAGCTACAATAGTAATTTCAAAGTGCTGGCGCCTGTACAAAGTGACTGTGCTTGCCCAGAGTTCGTATAGTAAACAACATGCAAATGCAGCAATGCGGTTTTTTTCAAATAAAGGTAACAGTTCAACGTAAAGGGATGTGTCTTCTGGATTTTGGAAATGATTCATTATAAACACAAACTTTTAAATCAATTGCCTAAACTCTTTATTGTGATTACAAATGATTTAATTTTGCTGTCCTTGTAAGTTGATAACGGCATGTTTTTGGGTTTGCCTGGTGGTTTTTAAGCAAGTTTGTTGGAAAGCAGGCTTGCAGGGGTGTTGTGTTTGCTCTCAGCGTTGTAATGAAGCTCAGCCGGTGGTTGAGAGGTTCCTTCTTGCGTTTCTCTTTGTTCCCCTTTGACTAGACAAGTTCTCTTGTGCTGACGGAGGGCCTAGTAGGCTCATACCTGCTTTGCTTTGGCTGTGTGAAGAAGCAGGGAAGGTTCAGCTTTTCCGTGACAGAAATGTGAATTGCTGTGGTCTTGGAAAGAGAGGCGTGGAACTGCTGGCCTGCAGGTTGGATTGCTGACTGCATGGCAGAGAGGGGCCTTGGAAGTCTTCCGTTTTCTGGTGCGGCGTCTCCCCACCCCCACCCCACCCCTGCCCAAGCCCTAAGCAGAGAATTCTTGGGTTTAGTTATCTGCTAAATGGACATCCTGTGCTGTTTGGACCAGACCTTGAGTTCCATCTTCTAAGTAGTTTTGTAAGGGCCTGAGATCTACAGGCGGAGTAGAGTGGGCTCTGCCATCTCAAGACTGGGGGTGGAGAAAGCTGTTTTGAAGACCTCCCATCTTTCTGAATAAACCAAAGGAATTGGGGTGGGGTCACAGAAAAGAGGCTTTAGCCCACCTCGTTCCCTGGTGCATTTGGTTTCCAGGGGCAGAGTGTGTCACAGAAGGGGGGCCATTGTAGACCCCCAGCTCTGACGTGGTACAGCCTGTTCCGCCTCCTCTGGCTCCTGTTGGAGAGGAGGATGCCTGCATGCCCAGCCCAGGTTAACGTTTCTGTAAGGAAAAGGGAGGAGCAGCTTTGAGCCCGGACGCTTTGCCATTCCAGGGGAGAGGACGTGGAGCTCCTCCTGATCACATGATCTGGAAAGGCCGCACTCCAAGGTTGGATCCGGTGGGCATTTTTGAGGAGGGGTCTTCAGAGGAGCTCCTGCCTCCCCATCCCAGGCAGCTTAGCATTCAAGTTTCTCTGTATCTGCATTTCAAGGGCCTAAAGACCTGCGTCTGACCTGTGAGACGTTTCCAAGCAATAAAGCCGATTTGTGTCTGGAATCATTTCTTTGTGCAGAACGTGTGTCTTGGGGGTGGAAATTTCAGAGTCCCCACTCAGTTGTTTAAAACAGGTGTGGCTTCAAACTCTTTCCCCTGTGAGTAGTTACAGTACAGCTGCAAGGTCAATGGGCATACTTCCAGAGAGAACAGTTGCTCGTTCTGGGAGGAGGGCACTTCCGTTTTCAGGCAGGTCAACCTCGGTACTTGATCATGTGACTACATTACAAAGCACAAGTATATATGGACAGAGCACAATTCTACGTGCAAGGCATGAGATCAATAGATCAGAGAATACATAAATGGCAGGGATGGGTGCAGACACGACAGCAGCCAACAAAATAATTGAAAGAGCTGAAAAGTACAGCTTAAGGGTGGAGGGGGGGGCGGCGCATATATGTGATGGCACAGTGGGGGCCTTGCTTAGGGGTGAGAGGGTTATGGGGGTCAGGATATTCAGGCCTTGAGTTCAAATCCGCCTGACTTTTGGCACGTCAGGGCACCAGTCCATCTGTCTCAGAAGCTGCTTCTCTGCCTGAAGCCAGATTCCAGCCACCCCCCCTGCCCACCCCACCCCCCCAATAGCAAATTGCAGCGGAACTGAAGCACTCTCTGTGTTATGCGTTGTGATCAGAGTGTGATCAATCCCCCCCCCCCCCCACGCCCAAGTTTCTTTGCTTGAGATACACGACCAGCCGGATGACCTGCTGGTGGCCGCCTTTTCTGTGTCTCTGGAAATCCACTTGCTCCAGTCATCCGCGCTGATGCACAGCAGCTTTTTGTGTGGGGGAAGCAGCGTGCGTTCATCCCTGCGGTGCCCTGTCAGTTGTGCCACCTGAGGCTGGTAGGTTGACTGATGCTAGAGGCCTGTGTCATTCTAGCTCAGTCTACCTCACAGGGTTGCTGGAAGGATAAAAGAGGGGAGGAAGAATCAAACTGACCTGGGTGCACGGGGGGGGGGGAGGGGTGAAATGAAATCCTGTCCTCAAATCCTAGCTGACTTATGGCAACCCCTGGTGAGGTTTTCAAGGCAAGAGACTAACAGAGGTGGTTTGCCATTGCCTGCCTCTGCAACCCTGGGCTTTGCTGGAGGTCTCTCAATTACTAACCAAGGCCGACCCTGCTTAGCTTCTGAGATCTGATGAGATCAGGCTCTCCTGGGCTATCTAGAGTAGGGCACAAGGAGGGTAGGGGATGAAAATGTACCTGACCCCCTACTTTTTTGGCATCTCGGAGCATACTTCCCTCTGCTGCATGTCTTCCTCCTTTAGTTTCCTCAGCCCAGTGGCTTACAAGCCGAGTTCCCTAAAGGTGGGAGCATGCAAAGGTTGAAACAGCATGTCCACGGCCGTTTTTCCAATGGGAGGCCTGCCTGGTGCCTTCTGAAGTGAAGGTCTGCCCCAGGCTTTCTCCTCCCCCCTCTTTCCTCCCAACGGGGTGTTCCTGTGTGGGCCGGGAAGGACAGTGCAGAAGCTGCCGCAGTGGCTCCTAGAACTGGCGTTTATTTTTTTTTAAAATTTATTGGATGGGTTTACAGACATAAACATAAAAATTATCATCAGAACTGGCGTTTAGAATAAATGCCTGCCCTGTGGGCTGCCACGTCTTGTTTCTGGGGCAGTCCTGCAACGGGGCTTTGTGTGGGCAGGGGTCTTTTCTGCTGGCATCAGAATTCAGCAGATCAGGCTTTGCTGAGAGAATCAGAAGGGGGCCTCGAAATACATATCAAAGAGAATCAAGGCAGCGCAGGAGATAAAAATGGCCTTTTAAAAGAGAGCAAAAAAAAACAATAGAAAATCATACCAGGCTGAAAAGCAACACCTGGCCCAGTCAGTCTGGTCCAGAGTTCTGCTTCCCTTAGCAGTTAACCGTGGGGGCTTTTGGCCACAGGAGGGCAGCTCCCACTCTGCACATGAAGGCCAGCTGAGTTTCAGGTGTCTGTACCTTTTGATCCAGAGGATTTAGCCGTGTTAGTCTGTAGTAGCAAAATCAAAAAGAGTCCAGTAGCACCTTTAAGACTAACCAATTTTATTGTAGCATAAGCTTTCGAGAATCAAGTTCTCTTCATCAGATGCATGATACCTGACGAAGAGAACTTGATTCTCGAAAGCTTATGCTACAATAAAATTGGTTAGTCTTAAAGGTGCTACTGGACTCTTTTTGATTTTGTACCTTTTGAGGTGCTGTCTGTGCTGCACATGTGACCTTGCTATGCTGCTTGGGAATTCCAGATGTAGAATCACAGGGTTGGAAAGGTACCTCCAGGGTCATCTAGTCCAACCCCTTTCACAATGCAGGACATTCACAACTACTTCCCCCCCCCCACACACACACACAGTGAACCCTGAAGATGTCCAGAAGATGACAAAACACCGTCAGCATCCCTAACCAAACTGGCCTTGGGAAATTGCTTCAAAGTGGCAATTGACATTTCCCTGGGCATGTAAGAAGGGGTCGCGAGAACTAAGCACTGATGTAACCCTTCCTGCCCCCCTCCCTCTCATGCTCTGCCCAGGTTCACAGAATCCACATTGCTGTCAGGTGGCCATCTGGCCTCTGCTTAAAAACCTCCAAGGAAGGAGAGCCCCCCACCTCCCGAGGAAGCCTGTTCCACTGAGGGACCGCTCTCACTGCCAGGAAGTTCTTCCTAATGTTTAGCCGAAAACTCTCTTGATTTAATTTCAACCTGCTGGTTCCGGTCCGACCTTCTTGGGCAGCGGAAAACCGCTTCATGCCATCATGTGGGTTCTGTGTTGTGTCAAGAAGTGCTTTCTTTTGTCAGCCGGGATCTCTGGGACAAGCTGCATTAGAACGACTGAGAAAGGTATGTCCAAAGCCTCTCCAGTTACTCATTGCAAACAAGGACAGAAGAGCAAGTGTGGCCCGTTGCTGATGTGCGAAGGTGGCAGCTCAGAAACCCGGCCGCCTGGCTGCATGTCGGAGGCACGGCCCTTCCCTTTTCATGTTCGGCTTTCTGCCTGAGTTTCCTCACAGCGTCTGTTGTGTCCTCCATCCTAGATTACGGGCTCTTTTTCTGATGGGTTCCCGAGGCTTTCAGGCCTGTGGAGATGGCAGTGGCCCTGCAGCGTTGGCTCTCCTGGCCCTGAGGCATGCCAGGAGGCGGGCTGCAGTTTCGGCAGCATTGTGCGAGAAGAGAAATGTGATCACGGTCACGACTGTAAATTACACATGAAGTTGCAACGGATGTGCTGTGGTGCAATGAATGGCACACAGCATTGACACAGATCAGGGTCAAACTCACAGGGGTGGGGGAAAGGCACCCCTTGCTAAGCTCACAGAATATTGCACACTCTCGCGATGGGCTGTTGACCCACTTTGCCTGAAAGGTTAGCTATATTGCCCAGTCGGTACCAGTCCAGCTCCAAGTCTTATTGGATAGCTGTTGGGCTCTAAGCCCTTTCCAATCTAGTTTCAGGCTTGGCTATGGAATGGAGATGGTTGATGACCATCTGAATATAGATGAAGGGCCAGGCTTCCTTGTTCCTTCTGGATCCATCTGCAGCCTTTGACAGTTGACCAATGCCAATGGACATAAGTCTGACATCAGGAACCAAAACATTCAAAAACCAGTGGGGGGACATTTTAACATTCCAGGACATTCAGTTGATAAAAGTAGCAATTCTCCTGCAAAGGAATTTCAAAGGGAGATTAGAAAGACAGACTGCTGAATTGCAACTGATAACGAAGCTCAAGACAAGGCGTCCACCTGGACTGAATTGAGACCTAGGCTTCCTGTCTTGTGACCAATGTGGATTTCTTCACACCCACCAACCCTCTGCATACCCCGCCCTATCCAATCACGACTGCCATTGTCATTCACCAGCTATTGTCATTTGGCTTCTGTAATCACTCTCCAAGATACAAGGACAGATGTACTCACATTCTAGATGTATCTGAAGAAGTGAGCTGTGGCTCACAAAAATTCATCACCTACCACCAATATTGGTAGTCTTATAGGTGCTACTGGACTCTTGCTCTTTTCCACGGCTACTGACAGACTAACACGGCTACCCATCTTGATCCGTGCCATCCTGTTGAGGCATTTGGAGGCATGAGGAGGTATTGGGGACGTGCCTTTCCCTGGTGTAAATTATTTCTCATGGAACACACTCAAAGGGCTGCTGCTGGAGACCAGCTATCTTCAGGGTGGGAATTACCTTGGGGGCTCCAGAGGGCAAAATTTCATCCCCCATATTATTTAAAGTCTTTAGGAGAAATTTATCTATTTAAAGTCTTTAGGAGAAATCGTAGATTTGGAATGGGAAGTTATCAATATGCTGGTGACGCACAGCTCTGTATCTCAATCTCCAGGTCCCTGGTGACGCAATAGAGGTCTTCTCAGTCACGGCCTGACCCCTGTGGTGAAATGGCTGAAAGCGAAAAAAAACCTGAGCCTGGACCCAGACAAGACAGAAGGGATGCTAGTTGAGAAGGCAGAGATCGTGGAGGGCCGTTTGCTTCCCGGGGGGTTCCCAGTTGACCCTTGCTGACTTGATCCCTAGCCGAGGGGTTTCACAGGATCCATCATTGCTGCTAGAGGAGCAAGTAAACGCCGCTGCAAAAAGGGCCTCTTGCAATCGAATCTAGCCCAGCAGGTGGGCCTCTGCCTTGCTATGGCCGGTGTGGCCACCTGGATCCAGGCCATGGTCACATCAAGGCGGCACTGCTGTAAATGCTGCTGCTTACCCCGCGAGACCATCCCCCAGGGGTTGTGTTGCTTCAGCTCTTCAGCCTGCCCGCCTGGCTGCGGTTTTATATTGCATGATTGTATTGCGATTTTCTTTTAAGATTGTTGCTTCTTTTTTGGTTTGTTGTAAGCTGCTTTGTGTCTTGCGTTGTAGGAGAAAAGTGGGATTAAGATAAATAAATATTCAAAGTAACGCGCTCTACATCGGTCTCTCCTCAAAGGCCACTCAGAGACTCCAGTTGTTGCAGAATGACCCCCCACCTTGTGGAATGGCGCCCCCTCAAGAGGTCAGGGAAGTTGTTACTCTTCTGGCTTTCTGCAATCTCGGCAAAACTGAATTATTCAAGAGGGCTTGATGACGACAACGTATTTTGTAAACTGCTCTGAGTGGGTGTTAATTTTGTCCTGAGGGATGGCATATAAATCGAATGTTGTGTTGTTATTACTATTATTATTACTATTACTACTACTACTACTACTACTACTACTACTACTATTATCAGGAGTTGGTAGTGAATGCATATAGAATCTTATCACTCCCATTCTGCGGTTACTCCATTCCTACGTTTTGGCTATCACATACAAGGCCCTTCACAGCCTTGGTTCCTTATATCTAGGGGAGCGCCTCTCTCCCTTTGCTCCACCGCAACAGCTTTGCTCATCTGAACAGGGCCTTCAGCGGGTGCCACCCTGCACATGGGCAAAATGAGAAGCCCCCCCTCCTTAAGGAATGGCCTTCCTCAAGAGGTCAGGAACGCATCCACTCTCTGGGCTTTTTGCAATCTATGCAAAACTGAATTATTCAAGAGGGCTTTTTTAGACTGGTCATAGGGCTGTCCTGTAAGGAAATAGTTCAGAGAGAAGCACGGGTTAAAGGGATAGGGACTGTAGGCTATACTACCGTTTGTTACTGGAAGAATGCTTTCTACCAGGTAATTTCTGCATCGTTTGTGTCGTTTAATTGCTTATGGTTGTTCAGCGTCGTTTTAGCTCGGAATCAGATTTCTGCTTGTTTTCAAATCTTACGCTTTCCAAACCTCACTGCATTGGATGTCCCATCTGCAGATCATAACTTGCAATGTGCAATCCATCTCGAGTCTCAGCGAGAAAGGCAGACTATAAGAAACATAAATAAATAGGCCAAGGTGGCTGGTGTAGGATATGCTCGAGGGCCCCCACACACACACACAGGCAGCCTCCGTTCTCTTTGCTTCAGGGACCCTCCAGCCAGATCTGGGCTCCATCCTCACCATTCTGGCCTTAGGAACTGGTGTGGGCACAGCACAGCAGAATGTCTCTCAAGGGGAGGGAGGCTTAGCTTGTCTGAAGGAAATGGACTCATGATGAGCGCTGCTCCTCTGGGCTCTGGGAGCTCGGAAAGCCCTTGCGCCCATCCCAGTTCTCCACCCAGCCCACAGCACCCTTTTCCTTTAATCCTAGGTGTGAACCGCCTTCTCTCTGGGTAGTGACTGCTGCAACCCGCAAATCCGAAGAGCATCTTTTATTCCTACTCTCATCTGATGAAAGACGCTTGAGTCTCGAATGCTTGTGCCCCGGCAATCTTGTTGGACTTTAAGGTGCCACTGGGCTCAGGTCTTGCTCTTCTCCTGTTGGGGTGTACGTCTAGCACTTTCGGAGTTGCTGTTTAGAGGTCCTGCCTAGTTGCTCTGCCTCCCGCTCACTAGTTCGCACCGGCACAAGGGCTTGCGCACTCCACCGTGCTGTCCCTCCCTTTTACCACTCTTTGAAAAGCGAAGCAGGACCGAGTAGTTGTGGTGTGTCTATAGGGACCAGGCTATAAGCATTCAAAGTATCAGAAAGTTCAACAAAACGAGTAGTTGTGGTCTGTACAAGCAGCAGGCTGAGCAAATTTATGGAAGGGAGGGGCTGTAACATACTAAACATAGCCTAAAACTGTTGTGGCTAAGAGCTAAACTACAAGAGATGAATTGCACGAGGACGCACACGTGATGGGAGTCGCAATGGTCGATGGGAAGCCAAGTTTTAAAAGACAGATCGGAAGGCTTTGTCAATATCCCCTCTGTACCCAGCCAGCAAAGATCGGTCCTCAGAGGTTTTGTTAAAAAAAAAAAGAGTCCAGTAGCACCTTTAAGACTAACCAACTTTATTGTAGCATAAGCTTTCGAGAATCACAGCTCTCTTGGTTGGATGCAGGTTTTGTTGATTTCCTCTTCGCCTCCCAAAGGCTCTGTCAGTTTCACCTCCCCTTCTTGGCATTACACTGATTTGGAAGTCTCTCATTACCTCCATTCTCTGGTTCTGGGATTTCTCCTGCAACACATGGTCAAAATGAAGTGCTGATGTAAAAGTCAGACCTTCACGGCTTGGAGATGCCACAAGTCAGAGCCCAAACAAAGGGAGCTTCCATCTTGTCTTTTAAGAATTTATCATCTCCTCTTGAGGGTGTCCTTCCGTGGCACCAGTCCTGGGGGCCCTGCCTGCAGAGGAAGAAAGCGCTAGCTAACCTTTTCGCCCAGAGTGAGTTCTCAGCGGCCTTGTGAGTTCTACGGGGACATGGTTGGGAAGGAGGCCAAGAAATGCACAAAGCAGAATCCCGGCCTGAGATTCCTGGCAGGCTGACTGGGCCTCCCTCTACCCCGCAACAGAAGTTGGCTTGCCTGTGCCTGGCCAGCAAGTGGCAGCAAAACTCTGCAGCCAAACGCGACTGGGCTTTTCCAAGAGCTGCTGCAGCAGTAACAGCTCCTTGCACTGCTCCGTGAAACACTAAGAGGGCTGCTCCGGAGACTTAGAACAAGAACCAAACCACAATCTTCCTGGAGTTTTCAGTCAAAGATATTACAAAATATTATGACTAAATAAATTTTATATAAAGTGCAAAAAGTGCTCAATTTCATAACAATAAATACATGTCATAAGTAGGGGTGTGCAAGGAAAAAACTTTCGGCTTTCTTGTTTCGGGATTACCCGAAACAAGATTCTCTACCGTTAAAGCCGAAAGCCGAAACAAGAATCTCTTTCGGGATTCGGGACTCGGGATTCTTTCGGCATTCTTTCGGCATTCTTTCGGGTTTTTTGGGGGGGGGAATGCCTCCGTCTTTCAGGACGCCTGGAGGAGGCATTTTCCCACCGAATAAGCCCATAATTGGTGGGGACCTTCCTCTAACCCTTCTCTAACAACCACCCAAGTTTCAGACAGATTGGACTTTGGGGGGCCATGTTATGGCCCCCCAAAGCAGGTCCCCCCATCCTCCCATAAGAAAGTGAAGGAGCAGCATATTGTTAGCATGCTGCTGCTGATCTTTCTTCATTATTTCCTATGGGGAAAAAATGAAGAGGCAGGCTTCCTTTGCCAGGGGTGGCATTTTGCATGCAAAATGCCCCCCAACCCTCTGGGGCCCTTCTCCCACCCCTCCTCCCACCCCCCACCAAGGCTCAGCCTGCTCCCACTTGGGGGGGCATTTCATGGCCTCCCCAAGTAGATGCTCTGCTCTCATCTCTACCACTGACAGCTGGGGGAGGCTTGTGTTGCCAGGGGTGGCATTTTGCATGCAAAATGCCCCCCAGCCCTCTGGGGCCCTTCTCCCACCCTTCCTCCCACCCCCCACCAAGGCTCAGACTGCTCCCACTTGGGGGGGCCATTTCATGGCCTCCCCAAGTAGGTCCTCTCAGCCCCTAAAGTCCACCCCTTACAGCCCCACACAAACCCAATTCCCCCCAGCTGCCACACACAGACCCAAATCCCCACATTAGCCCCTCACAGACCCAAATCCACCCCACCTGCCCCACACCCATAACCCCAGGAACAGGCTGGCAAAGGCCAGCCCTCTCCCTTTGTTCCCTATGCTGGGAACTTCTAAACTCTCTTTCCCTGGGCAATTCTGCACAGCCCAGGGGTGCCACAATGGTGGGCACACTTCTGAGTGCCAGCTGGTCCCTGTGAAAGAGCACCTGAACCACAGACACCCTCCCTCAAATTCCCCCACCACCTACAGAGATGGCTGGCCAGCCAGCCCCATTGTTCCCTATGATGGGAACCAACTGCACAACAAAGAATAAAACAAGAACAACACAAAATAAAGTTTTAAAAAAAATATATTCTCCCTTCCAAAGTACAAGTAGGCAAAGCATTATGACACATTACACCAGCAGTCCCCCACACAGAAAAATTAAAACAAAACTCACTTAACATCAGAGAATCACAAAGCATGATTCCTGTCAAAAACACTTTATTTCTTGAACAGCTTTAGGTTACACAGCAGGGGGGAACACCAAAGGGCATGGCAGCACTATCTTACACAAAAATAACACAACTCGCTTCACATTAAAGAATCACCCCAAAAAATTGCTGTCAAAAGCACTTTATTTCTGTAACTGCTTTAGGAAGGCACCACAGAGCAGGAAAGTAGTGTACTACACAAAAATAACACAACTCACTTCACATCAGAGAATCACACAAACACAATTGCTGTCAAAAACGGTGAAGTGGGTTGTATTATTTTTTGCAGTACATTGCTATCATGCCCTGTTGTGCCCTCCTACTGTGTAACCTAAAGCTGTTCAAGAAATAAAGTGTTTTTGCCAGGAATTGTGTTTTTCTGATTCTCTGATGTTAAGTGAGTTGTGTTATTTTTGTGTAAGATAGTGCTGCCATGCCCTTTGGTGTTCCCCCCTGCTGTGTAACCTAAAGCTGTTCAAGAAATAAAGTGTTTTTAACAGGAATTGTGCTTTGTGATTCTCTGATGTGAAGTGAGTTTTGTTTTAATTTTTCTGTGTGGGGGACTGCTGGTGTAATGTGTCATAATGCTTTGCCTACTTGTACTTTGGAAGGGAGAATATAATTTTTTTAAAACTTTATTTTGTGTTGTTCTTGTTTTATTCTTTGTTGTGCAGTTGGTTCCCATCATAGGGAACAATGGGGCTGGCTGGCCAGCCATCTCTGTAGGTGGTGGGGGAATTTGAGGGAGGGTGTCTGTGGTTCAGGTGCTCTTTCACAGGGGCCAGCTGGCACTCAGAAGTGTGCCCACCATTGTGGCACCCCTGGGCTGTGCAGAATTGCCTAGGGAAAGAGAGTTTAGAAGTTCCCAGCATAGGGAACAAAGGGAGAGGGCTGGCCTTTGCCAGCCTGTTCCTGGGGTTATGGGTGTGGGGCAGGTGGGGGTGGATTTGGGTCTGTGAGGGGCTAATGTGGGGATTTGGGTCTGTGTGTGGCAGCTGGGGGGGAATTGGGTTTGTGTGGGGCTGTAAGGGGTGGACTTTAGGGGCTGAGAGGACCTACTTGGGGAGGCCATGAAATGGCCCCCCCAAGTGGGAGCAGTCTGAGCCTTGGTGGGGGGTGGGAGGAAGGGTGGGAGAAGGGCCCCAGAGGGCTGGGGGGCATTTTGCATGCAAAATGCCACCCCTGGCAACACAAGCCTCCCCCAGCTGTCAGTGGTAGAGATGAGAGCAGAGCATCTACTTGGGGAGGCCATGAAATGCCCCCCCCAAGTGGGAGCAGGCTGAGCCTTGGTGGGGGGTGGGAGGAGGGGTGGGAGAAGGGCCCCAGAGGGTTGGGGGGCATTTTGCATGCAAAATGCCACCCCTGGCAACACAAGCCTCCCCCAGCTGTCAGTGGTAGAGATTAGAGCACCTACTTGGGGAGGCCATGAAATGGCCCCCCCAAGTGGGAGCAGGCTGAGCCTTGGTGGGGGGTGGGAGGAGGGGTGGGAGAAGGGCCCCTGAGGGCTGGGGGGCATTTTGCATGCAAAATGCCACCCCTGGCAAAGGAAGCCTGCCTCTTCATTTTTTCCCCATAGGAAATAATGAAGAAAGATCAGCAGCAGCATGCTAACAATATGCTGCTCCTTCGCTTTCTTATGGGAGGATGGGGGGACCTGCTTTGGGGGGCCATAACATGGCCCCCCAAAGTCCAATCTGTCTGAAACTTGGGTGGTTGTTAGAGAAGGGTTAGAGGAAGGTCCCCACCAATTTTGGGCTTATTCGGTGGGAAAATGCCTCCTCCAGACGTCCTGGAAGACGGAGGCATTTTCCCATAGAAAAGCCGAAAGAAAGCCGAAAGAATCCCGAAACGTTTCGGCTTTTTTCTTTCGGCTACCCGAAACGTTTCGGCATTCCCCGAAACGTTTCGGCATTCCCCGAAAGAAGCCGAAACACTTTTGTTTCGGCATTCTTTCGGCATTCTGAATGCCGAAACGCACATCCCTAGTCATAAGTAGTAATTATACCAGTCAATATCGTAAAATCATTCACTACAATTGTATCCAAAATGGTGGGAGCAGCATACAAGAATACTATAAGGGCAATTCATTCATATAGGTGCGCTCAGGCACTCAAAGATAACGAGTCCAACCATTTCTGAAACGGTAATGTAAAGCTGTAAAGTTGCTTGAAGGATGACAAAGATGCAGAGGTGCCACGCCTACGGGGTTTGCCGGCATATGTTATCCCATCCCGTTTCGTGATATCACTTCTTCACAGACCTATCTTTCGTATCTATTATACAGCAAAACAATATTACAAGGTACGGTACCATACACACCAATCTTATATAAATTATATTTAACATCAAAGTCCCATCTACTTACAGCAAATGCTTTACTTAATATCACACCCCCATGTTGGTATTTTCAGTCAGTCTGAATGCCTTGGGTGGCTCTTTGCTCAAAAGTGACTTATATACTTGAATTTAAAGGAACGGTAGCTCATAAGTAACAAGAGAAATCTAAAGAGCTGTTAAGGCCATAAGGTGCTAAACTGTTGAACCGGTAAATCCACTGAGACTCCAATTGTAACCATTTCTGTTGGGCATTAGTGTATTTAGTTGTATCCAACACCTCTAAAACTGAAACCCTAAAGTCTTTGTGCCCACTATGGTATTAAGAAAAATGTTCAACAAGGGGTGCATCCATTATTCTATGTTTAATCCGGGATAAATGCTCTTGAATCTGAACTTTTAAGTGGGCAGCTAGTGCTTCCTATATATCTCTATCTCTATCTCTATCTCTATCTCTATCTCTATCTCTATCTCTATCTATCTATCTATCTATCTATCTATCTATCTATCTATCTATCTATCTATCTATCTATCTATCTATCTATCTATCTATCTATCTATCTATCTATCTATCTATCTATCTATCTATCTATCTATCTATCTATCTATCTATCAAAGGACAGCTACACTGGATCAAATAAACAACAAAGGACGTCTTACAGGTAGAAAAAGATGAATATAAAGGTTTATTTGTGATGGGATTAATGACCTCAGAAGTTTTCATAGTGAAAGGACAAATGTTGCAACTTCTGCAGGGAAAATGCGGACATAGAATAATGGATGCGCTGCGTGTTGCTCCCACCATTTTGGATACAATTGTATTGAATGACTTTACGATATTGACTGGTATAATTGCTACTTATATGACATGTATTTATCGTTATGAAATCGAGCGCTTGTTGCACTTTATATAAAATGTATGTAGTCGTAATATTTTGTAGTATCTTTGACTGAAAACTCCGGGAAGACTGTGGTTTGGTTCTTGTCCTTGCGCTACTCCAGCAGCAAGGCCCAGTTCAGCAAGCCGGCGCAGCTGCCGCCGCCTGGGTTTCCTACAAGAGGCAAGGATGGGGAAGGGAGTGTGAGCTATGCATGGGGCTGGGCCCTGGTGTCGGTCCGGTAGGCCCTGCCTCAGGGAGCTCGCTTTTGCAGCCAAAGAAGATAGTGCTCAATAAAGCCATCTGAGGAATTCCCAGAGTTCTGCCTTCTAGAAATTACTCCCATGGCTTGGGACGATGCATCAAGGGACAGCTCAAGCGCCATGGCCTTTAATACCAATCTCTGGAGCAGAGCTGGATCGTGGTGTCCAGGGTCATGTACCTTGACTGGCAACAGCTACCCCAGCCTCCCATTTTAGCTGGAGAGGGCGTGGATTTCTGCAGCCACTCTGAGGGCCAAGCTACACATGGCAAATGACACTTGAATGGCAAGTGGATTGAGTGGAGGGCAAGTGAACAGGGAGAAATACACTTGCTGTTCAAGTGTCATTCGTCACTTGTAGCTTGGCCCTGAGCCTCTGGCCCTTCCCCTTCTGAGCTCTCAGCGCCTTCCCTTCCTGCTTTGCCTGCCTGGCCTCTACATAAGTCCAAAAGATAGATAATCTCCATTCCTCCAGTGTGGATTCTTCAAGCCCACTCTGTCTTCAGCCCCCAAGCTTACCTCCCCTGTGCTTTCCCCCCTGGAGGACGCCATGGGAGAAGGGCTTGTGGAGACAGAGAGCCAAGCTACAAGTGACGAATGACACTTGCCTGGCAAGTGAACAGACTCAGGGCCAAGCTACAAGTGATGAATGACACTTGCCTGGCAAGTGAACAGACTCAGGGCCAAGCTACAAGTGACGAATGACACTTGAACGGCAAGTGGATTGAGTGGAGGGCAAGTGAACAGGGAGAAATACACTTGCTTTTCAAGTGTCATTCGTCATGTGTAGCTTGGCCCTCACGTGTATTCCTCCCTGTTCACTTGCCATTCACTTGCTCTCTGCTTGAGTGGAGAACAAGTGAATGGCAAGTGAACAGGGAGGAGTACACGTGAGTCTGTTCACTTGCCAGGCAAGTGTCATTGGTCACTTGTCGCTCGGCCCTCAGAGTGACAGAACTTTTTCTGCTGCCTTCTGGCTGGAAATTGCTCCTCCCTTCCTTGCCAGCTGTGTTGCTCCTTAAGTCCACACCAACTGAGTCGGCTGCCACCTTGAACAGGGAACCTGAAGGTTTGGGCAGGATCCGGATGCTACAGGGGCACGGGCATGAAGACAGAAATGCTACACATCCTTTTGGGGGTTTAATTTGGCAGCTGGGGGTGGGCGGGCTTGGATCTCTTGTCTGATCTGCTTGATGCCTCCCACAGCAAAAGAAAACCAAATGGTGGCAGGAAACAGAGGATGGGGCCGGATGTGCTTGGTAGGGCCACTTGGTAGCACATGGCACCACCAGGCACTATTTACTGAGCCAGTTTTATAAGCCCAGCCAACCATTCTGCTGGCAACTGGAGCCCAAGGCGGTTAACAGATTAACAGTCTGGGGTCCAAGGTGGGTAACCGTTTTAACAGTCATCTAACGTCACAGGAACTCATAACATCGCCTGCAACAACACGCTTGATGCTGCTATGAGGTCTCTGCGTGTTGCTTTCCTGCCCCAACCTTGCAGGGCGCTTGCTGGCTTCTGGCCTCCTTCACCTCTTGGCCAGGGGTGCAATTCTCCCGGCATGTTCTGGGCAGGGCAAGGCCAGCTGGTTTCCTGCCTCTGCTCCCAAGCAGGCCCCTCCCGTACTGCCCCCTGCCGGCTAAAGAAGAGCCCCTTCGCACCTCCTGGAGCCCAGGCACTTGCTCGTTCAGCAGCAGTTCTCCTCCAGACGGGATTAACCTGTCTGTTGAATGTGGTTAGTTCAGCTGAGCACAACAACAGCGGCAGCTGACCTCTGCGGCGGGGGTTAGGAAAGCCCTTCTGTACTTGGCATGCATGAAGGGGAGATTAATGCTTATCTCGCCAGCGCTTTGTTGTCTCGCTTGCTCTCCAAGGCCTCTCACAAAGAGGAAGCCGTTTATTTGCGCTGGCCAATTTGTTCTATCACAGGCTTGGTAAGCGCTTTACAGGGAAAGAGAGGCCAAGTGGGCCTCTTCTCAGCTAGCTTTGCTCAGCTCTGGACACAAGAAGCACACCTGGCTCCCGGCCACAGCTCTCTTCTACCCCACTCCCTGCACATGGGAGGAAAGCCTGGATCTCTGGCACTCCCTGCAGCACCAGCAGGTTGCGAAGGAGCCCCAGAGGGCCAGGGCTTGGCCCCTTGCCCAGAGGCCCTGCAGTGGCACAGCTGACCTCCCGTTTCCTGCAGGAAGGGATGCTGGGCGGGGGCGGGGGGGGGGCAGCCCAGTGTACATTTATGTGGGGGCTGATTTATTGCAGCTTATGATGTACCACCAGAGAGCTTCATGGTGGCCATTTGGACTCGGGTGCTAATGTTAAGCAACTCCTGGGGAAGTAAATGTACGAAACAAGTAAGTTGCGGGCTCCTCATTTTGTTGAGTCATCGTGGGCATTCGTTCCCTTTAACGACACCAGAAGATGAGAAAGAGAAAGAAGAAAGAGAAAGAGAAGAGAAAGAGAAAGAAAGAAATGTTTACTAGCGGTTGCTTCCTTTCTTCTGTATACTTATCTCCGTTGCTGGAATGTTGTATATGCCGAAACGCGGACGCCGCTTTACTCCTTCCCTTTGTGTAACTGACATGGAAATCTTACTAGATTACCGCTGCTTTATTAATTATGTCTGCTGACCGTTTGATGTTGGACATGGTTCAGACTTAATACTTCGTTCATGTTGATGTCTGGCTCTTTCATAACTTTGTAGCACTGTGCACTTGAAAAGGTGTTTTGAACACACTTTTGTTATACAATTGATTCGTCCCGTTATTGTGGTTTCCCTCTGCTAGTTTGCTGTGTCGTTTTGACTTTCTGAGGGCTGCTCCTTGCTGTTATCGATTTCACGCTCCAGGTGGTGGCTGGAGATCTCCCGGGATTACAACTGTTCTCCAGGTGACGGACGTCAGTTCCCCTGGAGAAAATGGCTGCTTTGGAGGGCGCTCTCTATGGTATTATACCCCATTGGGGTCCCTCCCCTTCCCAGACCCCACCCTCTCCAAGCCCCACCCAAATCTCCAGGAATTTCTCAACCCAGACCTGGCAACCCTAGGCCTGGAGTTGTCTTGGAGCTACAACTGGGCTCCAAGCTACAGAGGAGGACAGAGCTGCTGCCAAAGTGAACTTTATTCTGAGCTCGCTGCTAGGGTTGCCAGTCTCCAGGTGGTGGCTGGAGACCTCCCAGAATTGCAACTGGTCCCCAGGTGACAAAAATCAGTTCCCCTGGAGAAAATGGCTTGAGTGGGAAGGTGGATTATATAGCATCATACCCAGCTGGGGTCCCTCCCCTTCCCAACCCCCCCTCCCAAACCTCCCCCCCCAAATTTCCAGGAATTTCCCAACATGGACCTGGTGACTCTACTTTCTGCCCTCCTCAGGTTACCACCCACAATTTTCCGAGAATGACCCTTTTTGCCCCATGTTCCCTGGCTCCAACTATATCATCATCATCATCATCATTATCATCATCATAAGGACAGGAGTGTTTCTGTTAATCAGCCCAGCCCTGCCCAAGTAGATTGTGGGGGGCAGCATTTGCCAAACGTGGTCATTCATTCGCTCCAGTTGTCGGTAAAAGAAAAAATGGTGTCCAAAACAACTCAAAACATTTGTGTCCCTCGGAGGGTGTTAGAGGAACTCATTTGTTCCTTTGAGGAACATTTTGGAGAAGGAAAGTGGTGTGCACAATTATGATACTTTGAAAACTACTTAAATATTCAGGGGGGTATAAAAGAGGGCAGGATTTTCTCCTTTAGGAAGATTTTTTTTTTAAAAAAAAAACTTGGTATAGATTCTTTGTGAAGCAGGGACACACCTGCGACGGAGCCCCCTCGCCGCATGCCAGAGAGCCAGTTTTCTCTGATCCGGGCATCTCACAATGGGGGTGTTTGATTATATGGGCGTTTACCACCACCACGCCTTACACGCAGTTATTTTCATGTTATTCCTGACTTCTGGGGGAAATTGCAGCTTGGCAACAGTCTCTCATAAAATGCCATCCTGGCTGCAATGGATAGAGAGAGGCTCTAATGCCAACCCCCCCCCCCAACCTGGGGCATGCACGCAGACAGCCCTCTTATAGGGCCTAATAGCAGCAGCCACGTCCTGGGGCTTTCCAATCTGACTGGGCTTCTCTTGAACGCTTTTAGGTTTTGCATAGGAGTGTTACAGACCCCATCCCCATGTTTTGGCAGGCAGCAACTTTGCAGGTGTCTCTCTATGGGGGGGGGGGCTTCCGCCCCCTGGCCACTCTGTGCTTCCTCTGTGCCTTGGCTACTTCTCTCCTTTCTGCTAGGGGGCGCTTTGGGACTGTGTGCTTCCAGGTCCCCACTGCTCCACGGAGGAGGAAGAAAGCTAAGGGCCTGTCTGGAGCCGGAGGCAGCATTGGCGTTCGCAGGGCCTGCCACCACAACCATCCCCTTTTGTTTCTCCATGGAGGCCCTGAGTGAGACAGGACCCTGCCCTCACGAAGGAGCTGGCCAAGCAACGGGTGTTCAGGGGGGCAGCCGCCGCCGCCCCCCCCCACGCACAGGCAGAGAGAGCCCCATGGCTTGGCTGCCCCCAAACTCCAGGGAACAGCGCCTGCCAGGCTGTGTCTGATGCACAGCGCCAAGTGGTGACATTTTAACGTCAGGGGAGTGGATCGTTCCCTTTCCACACAGGCCAGCAGGGGAGGCAAGCCAAGAAAAAAATAACGAAGGTTAACGAACGGTCAACGATAAACAGCATTTTGAAAGTGGAGGCTGGCAACTCTCTTGTCATGGCTCTCGTTGAGTAGAGAACTGGGTTCAAATCTCATTGAGTAGAGAACGGAGTTCAAATCTCTCCTCTGCCACAGAGCTCACTGAGGGCCAAGCTACACATGACGAATGACACTTGAACGGCAAGTGGATTGAGTGGAGGGCAAGTGAACAGGGAGAAATACACTTGCCGTTCAAGTGTCATTCGTCACTTGTAGCTTGGCCCTGAGATACCAAAGTCTAGCAAATTCCCTGCAATTTGATCTGCAACATAGGAGTGGGGCTACCAACCTTCATGTTGTTTCAGGTGCGTAGCTGTGTTGGTCTGTCATAGAAGAGCAAGATTCGGGTCCAATAGCACCTTATAGACCAACTAGATTCCCTGGAAAGCTAGTTGGTCTCTAAGGCACTTCTGGACCCACATCTTGCTCTACCTCCGGGTGATAAGACGGAGATCTCCTGGAATTACAACTGATCTCCAGGCAACAAAGTTCAGTTCCCCTGAAGAACATGGCTACTTTGGAGAGTGGTGGGACCCCCTGAAGTCCCTCCCCTCCCCAAACTCCATCCTCTCCAGGCTCCAGCCCCAAATCTCTGTGAATTTCCCAACCTGGAGCTGGCAAACCTGCATAGGAGTGCTGTGAGGATGTGTGGTGTGTGTGTGTGTGCTGGTGTGTCGGGCTCAAGAAGAGTCCGGGACTCCTGGAAGCCGCGGAAAGACAGCCTGCGTGCTGAAGGGGGGTCAGCTCCCAGTGGGGGGGGGCATGATATTCCTAGTCCCTGCTTGGGGGGGGGCGCCCACCCCAGCCCTTGGTGACTGGATGCCCTCCAGCACTGCCAGCCCAGCCGAGCAAGAAAGCCAAGTGGAGTGTTTGACTAGGATGTGGGGGAACGAGGTTCGAATCCCCACTTAGCCTTGGGAGCTTCCTTGGCCTGCCACGCCCTCTCAGCCTATCCAACCTCACAGGGTTGTTGTGGGGGTAAAATGGAGGAATGATGTAAGCAGCTTGGGGTCCTCGCTGGGGAGGAAGGCGGGTCATAAATGAAGTCAATAAATAAACCAGCCTTCTAGGCCTTTCACACCCATGTGAACCTCGTGTGAACGCAGGCAGATCGTGAGAGGGAGGGCAGGAAAGGATGAGCTGGTGCTCAGTTCTCAAGGCCTTTTTTTGCACGCCCGGGATAATGCCCATCGCCCCTTCAGGGTCACCTGGTTCTTCTTGTTGGAAATTGCAGTGTCTGGTGTCCTGCAGCAGCAAGAAGGAAGAAGAGCCTACCATGCAGGGGGCAGCAAGGATCACTTAAGACAGTGAGGGCAGCACATCTCTTGTTTCCTGGGGGTCATTTCCTTGTCTCCTATTGGGCTAAACAGGGCAATATCCTGCTTCTTCTCTCTCCTGCCACACTTCTTCTCTCTCTCTGCAAGATGTAGTCAGACAGCAAGGAATCTCTCTCTCCTCTTTACTCTCAAGTATGTAACTTCCTCAAATAAAACTTTTTGCCTCTCTAATCAGCACAGCGTTTATTCTGCAGCGTTATTTGCACTCACTCCATCACTTCTGGGCAATACCAACACATGGAATGAATGCTGTCAAGGGACAGGCGGGTCCTTTTCAGGGTCATCTTGCGGTTAAGTGGTTGGGCTGTGTATCAGCACTCTGCTGGTTTGACTCCCACCACTGCCATGAGCTCAGCAGGTGGCCTTGGGTCAGCCACCCCTCTCGGCCCAGTTCCTCAGCTGTATTGTGAGGATAATAACAACACTGACTTGTTCACCACTCTGAGTGGGCCACTGATCTGTCTAGAAGAGCGGTATGTAAGCGTAGTTATTAATCTCTTGTACTTGTTTACAGGGACAGGAGCAACCAACAGGCTGCTGCAGATGGAAAGACTGCACTGCATTTTGTAAACGCTCGGGGGCTCCAGCGGTGTTTCAAATTCTGAATAAACAAGCCGGAGGAACTCTCTGAAGGGCTACCGATCAGTCAAGGGCTTTGAGGAACAGCATTTGCAACATTTTGGTATAGGAAAGTTTTGTGATCTCCAGTTTATTCCCGTGACCTTAACATCTTGCAATTAACAGTCTGGCACGCCAGATGGGACTTCTCCAGTGCATCCTTATGATCCTTGGAGCTTTTCGCGCTCCACAAGTATGAGCCGGGCCACCTCTCCTGGACCCTTTCAGCTCAGAGATACAGTCATCTTCTGACCGCGATGGGCGTGTTGTATCCAAAGAAGATTTGAAACAACTCTTTGTGGTTCTTTTTGACAGGACAGCCTGGAAGTAAACGGTTACGTGTCTCAGCCTCCATCTTCTCCACAGGGCCAAAGAAGCTGCCTATGGAGGGGGGTGGGGGGTGGGGTGCTTTCCCCAAACAATCCTGGGAACTGCAATTTCCTGGAGACGCCCAGGGGATCTCTCACAGATCCCTGAGGAGCAGAAAAGAGCAAGAGTCCAGTAGCGCCGCTAAGACTAACAAAATTTGTGTTGGGGTATGAGTTTTCATGGGTCACAGCTCACTTCTTCAGATACAGCTAGAATGTGAGTCCATCTGTCCTTAGATCTTGGAGAGTGGAGGGATTACACAACCTGAATAATAATCGCCGGTGACTGACAAAGGTAGGCGTGATTGGATAGGGTGGGGTACGCAGAGGGGTAGTGGGTGTGGAGAAATCAGCATTGGTAATGAGACAGGGAGGCCTAGGTCTCGATTCAGTCCAGGCGGACGCATTGTCTTGAGCTTCGTTATCAGTTGCAATTCAGCAGTCTCTCTTTCTGATCTCCCTTGGAAATTCCTCTGCTGGATAACTGCTACTAACACGGTTACCCATCTTGATCTATCTCAGATCCCTGAGGAGAGGGAGCAACCAGGAAGCCACGGTAGACTCATGCTCAAGGCATCTCCAAAGGCGGAAGAATTGACTCTGTCTCAGGCTTGTCAGGAAGGGCAGACGATGCACCGTTTCTGGGAACGCGTTCCAGAGCATCCAGTGAACACGACACCTTGCGAGTTGAAGTGAATTTGCTCCAACAGGAGAAGCTGCAGAGGGAGGAGTCCTGAATGACCAAGATGTTGTTGATCTGGGAGTGCGCTGCAAGAGGGGAAGCAAAGTGGTGTTGCACGCACCCCTCTTCTTCAAGGTCCAGAGGCTCTGCCTTTTGGAGCAGAGAGAGCCTTCAAGACTAAGGGCATTTTGTAGCATTTGCTTTTATTTGCAAGTGTACAAGTACTGTTATTTGTCCTGTCCCGTAAGTTTGATCTTGATCAGGGGGGAGGCTGGCCTCCCACGCCAGCCTCCCCCCCGGCTTGGCTCCAGGGACTGGCCGCCCCGCCTTCTCTGTGCAGGGCCTCCTATGCTCTCTGGCCAGGCCGGGACTGGGGCCTGTTTCCCCTCCACTCCCCCCAGGCCAAGCCAAAATCTACACCAGGCCTCAGGCCTAAGGGGGAGGCAAAAGCAAAAAAAGGGTGGAAAACCACAACAGGAGGAGGAAAAACAGTCAAGCAATAAATAGGGGCCGTCGTCACACGGGCATCTCTTCCGTTAAATTTACAGCATATGGCGTCCTACCTGTTATCGGCACAGTAACGTTTATTTGGGTCACCTAACGGCTCTTCGCACCACCAGCTGTCCACACCGAAGCACTCTGTTCTGTTCTCTCTAACCGCGCAGAAGCAGCTCCCCCCCCCCTCCTTTTTAAAAATTATTCTGGCGTTAAATTCTGCTATAACGGAATAACAGCATATAAACATTCCGTTAGAGCAAAACATTTCGACCCTTTTGTTTTTCCAACTTTGAAATTATATAAATAGCCCTTTGCCCGCAGAAAACTCCCTGTCTGACGTGATCCCCATCGCTGAAGACTCTGCCATGGCGACTGAGTCATTTTTACTTCAGCAGAAAGTTTGCATTGTGTTATGTCGTTACGGCGTTATAAGGACATAATAAAATTTTAAAAAGGGGAGTCGCAGGAAGAAATGGATTCTGGGATTGAAGGGAGGGCATAGGGCGTTGCGAGGCGAACTACATCGATGTGAGGCATTCACACTGAGGCGCAAAATAGCGTGACTATCAAGCACAAAGCAGAAGAGAGAAAATCGCTACAGTGTTGGAATAAGGTGGGTGTTTGCCGGGAAATAGCGCCATTTTAGCGCTAAATAAAAGCCCGTGTGACGACGGCCAGGGATATAAGAAGTGTTTTCTAATATATTTAAAGTAATCAATGTTCTAATTAAATACATTCATAAATAAGTATAAAAGTGCTTATAAATACAGATCATGCTATGTAAACAATATGAAACCACCAAACCAGATATTGCCAGCTGCAAAATCTACTATCTGTTTTATCCTTTTTCTTTCAAAGCAGCTGAGAGGAAGATGTGAGAAGACCAAAAAGTAAACGTTCAAGGTAAGTATCCACAAAAGTCACAACGAGTAAAGTCTTAATTCTGTTTCCTTCTGCAGGTGATGCCAGAAAGCCAGTCTGCCCTCCAGGGCAAGGAACCCTTCCGCCCAACACAGGGCCGGCAACAGGGCTTGGTGTTTCGTCGGCTGGACTTCTTCAGGGGCGGTTTAAGGGATCACCTCATGAGTCAATCCATACGGCATGCTCTTCTCATACAGTGCAATGGGTCTCTCTAGTGGCAGATAACAGGGCAGGCTTTCAGCACTACCTGTGACAAAATACACCTGCAAGGAAATCCACGCAGATGAACCTAGCATGCAAAGAACGATTTTGCCTCCTCGAGAGTATTATTCCAGTGGGAAAGACACACCGGCAATCCAACCATTCTGGGTCCTTTGGCCCTCTGCCAGTTGTGGATACTTTGATGAAGTATGGACGGTCACTGGGAGAGGGGCAGGGGCAGTGGGATGCCTGCAGCTCCCGTTAAACCTTTCCAGGTGTTTAGAGATGTCCGTGGGTAACATAACAGGCTGTTAGCAATGTCTCCCTCAGCCAACAGTGATCTGTGACTCACACAAAATACCCTACTACAAATAGTCTTATAGGTCCTACTGTATTCTTGCTCTTTTCTCATGCTACAGACAGACTAACACAGCTACCCATCTTGAAATGTCTCCCTCGTGACATTTTGCACAAAGAGGTTTGTGTTCCGTTACACTGTGGCTCTAATAGTTGAGACTTTGGTAAGTCAGACAAATAAATGATACTTGCTGCAGGCTGTGGGGAATGGGAAAATCCCTCTTTATCAATGTCATTAAACAGAATTAGAAACTCTATTTAAACATCAACTGACTTTTAAAAATATCATCCCTATTACTTGGCCATAACTTTACTCTTGAATAACTTCAGGGTGATGTTAAAAGTCATTTTTTTCTTGTTTATGTAACATTTTTGTAATGTTTTTCAACCCAATAAATTGGATGTAGGTAACCCACTTTGATCTCGGCTTCCTTCGTCTGTCTAAAATGGGTGATGTGCTAAGGATAGAAACTGGGGAGACATGGAGAGATCTGTGATGGGAATTTACTGGTGCTTTTAAAAGCTGAATTGCTGACATGTGCATGCCTGATTTGGATCAGAGCCACATGAGGAGGGGACAGGAGAGTCTAATCTTTCCACTTGCCCCCCGTGGTTTTCACCTATCAAAATCACTTTTGGTGAACAGTTGTTGGCCTTAAAGGAAAAACAGGTCCCTACCCAGCTGTTAGCCACATTTTTTCTCTTCCTGGGCTATTTGCTCAAGGAGGACAGTTTTGGTAGACAAAATCATGTTTGGTGGAAGCGTTAAACTACTCCGTACAACCTTAGTGGGGCTTAACAAAAACCTGGGAAGGTCTGATCATGCATCTCCCAGCGTCTCGCCTCGTTTCAAGGGGCCTGAAGGAGAGATCTGTAAGAGCAGGTAGAGAATAGCAGTGCTTTCTGGGGAACAAATCCAGAAGGACAGACAGGGTTAGCTTCTCAGGGACTTCTTTGGTTCTTCTCAGGAAGGATAATTTCTGGAAGTCCTGCAAAAGGTATGAGTAATCCCACCTCTAGCGGAAAGCACCAATAAAACCTACAAAAAACAAATGGAATGGAATTGCTCATGATTTTGTTTGTTTGGTCCCAGTTGCCAGATAAAACGGGTCTGTTTCCTTCAGTGGTCCCTGTCCAGCTCTGCCAGGGGATTCTCCGAGACTGCTTCACTTCATCAGACTAGGCTGGATGAGTTAAAGGTCTTTATTCAGAGGTTACTACCATTTTAGAGCACAGTACAAAGTAATTGCCAGGAATATCAGGGGAGGGCCCACAAGACAACTTAACGCCTGCTCAGAGCAGTTTACAAAGTGTGTTGTTATTATTATCACAACAAACACCCTGTGAGGTGGGTGGGGCTGAGAGAGCTCTGAGGGAGCTGTGACTGGCTTCCTGGCTTCAAGTGGGGAATCAAACCCGGCTCTCCAGATTAGAGTCCTGCTGCTCTTAACCACTACACAAAAGTGGCTCTCAATTGATCTTGAGAGCCCAACGAAGGTCGTCGGACTTGTGAAGGCAGCTGATGGGAGCGGAACAGAAGTATTTGGAATGGAGAGGGCAGGGCACATGTTGTTGTGACATTTTTCCTTGTGGCTTCTCAGCTCCCCAGTGGAAGCGGCTTTCCCTCATCTTAGTCAACCGCAGGCAGCACGGCCTGTGACTCGGGCCAGGTTCTTGCGGTTTGAGCTAACCAATGGCAAGTAAGAAAGGTCACCTGATCCGTGTCCTGACCTGAAGCCAGGCCTTCCGCTCCTCCTTATCCCACACTATGATGCCTGAGCAGATCCCAGCTAGACGAGGCAGCCCCATTGAAACGGGAGGCCCACCACACGGAATGCCACATAGGCCCACGTTTGAGTCATTGCATCATGTCTCCAACAAAGCCTTTCCATCCAGCAGCGCAACTGTGAGCATTTGGCTGCCACATGCCAGGGCCTGAGGAATCTGTGATAAGCAACCAGAACTCGGTATTTAGAATCCTAGGGTTGGAAGGGACTCCAGGGTCATCTAGTCCAACCCCCTGCACAATGCAGGAAATTCACAACTACACCCCTCCTCACACAGCACATACGCATACATCTGCATTCCGCAATCTGGCCAGTGGTGAGGCCTGTTCTGGTCTGAGAACCAAATTCCATGTCCTTGGGGCAAAAGGGGAGGGGAGGGAGGAGTGACCAAGTCCGTCCGCCCGAGTGTTGTCTGTTTACCTCGTCATGAGAATCGACTTCAATATTCTTGGTGAGATCAGAAGGGATTCTCCAAATGATTGGAAGCAGTTCAATTTTGAAGGGAACCATAATTTAAAAAAAAACCTGAACTTTTACTTATTCCTGACTGTAAAAAACTATAAACATACCGAGCTCCTTCAGCTGTGCATGGGCTGCTTCTGGACATTTCTCTCTTTTTCATTCTGAATTAAATATTTTAGCCTTTTTTGTTTGTACGAGCCGTTAAGGCACAGGGCTTTCAAGGCCAGCGAGAAGCAGAGGTGGTTTGCCATTGCCTTTCTCTGTAGAGCCTTCCCTGGTGGCCCCCCATCCATGTTTTGACCCTGCTTAGCTTCTGAGATGGGACGAGGTAGGACTGTACCACACCAGCTTCCCTCATGGGGAAAAAAAACAGCTAGCCAAAAAGGTCACACCAGTGGAAAACTGGCCAGTTGGGAAACGTTACTTCTCCCTCAAATTTCTGCGAGTTCCTTTCTTTAAAATGAAAGGTTAAAAAAAACACACACCACAGAATTAAAACCTACAAGATGTTTTTGAAACTAACATTGAAATGGACAGGTTTAAGACCCAAAATACTTTGTGGGGTATTTGCTTGCTGAACATTGTTTTGTGTAAAATTAGCTTTGCTAATTGTATCACTCACAAACCATTCTACTCCTTCACTCCGTACCTTCCGTCCTTTCCACCCTGACTCCTCTCTCTGTCTTTTTCGCTGAAGAGAGTGAGCCAAATCATTTATCTGCAGCTTGAGCATTTTAAAAAAAATCTCATTCTAACCCAAAGTGACTTGTATTTTGGAACATTTTTTAAAACACCCTGGGCCACACAGAATAATCATCCATAAGATCTATTCCGGGCCTTCTGAAACCTGAACGTAGCCAGGGGTTTTCCTCTGTAAAATGACTGATTGATATGCAGTTTTGTGGCACAATGTAAAATATATGAGGGTAGCCATTTTATGTCAAAAATGAAATGCAGGAGAGATGAGTGTTTTTGGATTGGGAACATAGCTCCTCTAGTTTCTATGGCAACCGATCTAAATGAACACCTCATTGCAAAATTGATGATCAAAATCAGAGAGATCTACAGCGACATAAAACAAAGGTGGAGCAGTGATTCAGAAATGGACCCCGCCACCACCGACCCCCACTGGTTTTCCCCCCTTTAAAGTTGGAAACTGGAATTTTTAAGGGAAAAGAGGGACTCTCTTGAAAGGCAAGCCTTTCAAGTGCCCGGCATGGCTGGAGATTCAGATTGGCATGCTCCGATGAAACCGAAGCTGCAGAGACGGTTGTCACAGAACACCCCAAATTGCATTTCAGCCTCTCCGGCACTGTTTGCACTACCTGTGAATGCTGTGAATCCTGGAGCCAAAGCAGAAGAGAAGCCTCACGGCTGTCCCTTTCAATGCACCATTTGTACTTTGTCTGACTGCGGGAAAAGCATCCCTGTAAAAAAAAAGGGGGGGGTGAATTACAACTGATAACGAAGCTCAAGACAATGCATCCACCTGGATCGAATGGAGACCTAGGCTTTCTGTCCCATTGCCAAGGCTGATTTCTCCACACCCACCACTCTGCATATCCCACCTTATCAAATCACACCTGCTATTGTCATTCACCAGCTTTGTCATTTGGCACCTAAAATCACTCCCCTCTCCAAGGCGGGCCAGGTAGGCCAGGTAGTGAGTACACACTGCATATGCCCAGCAGTAGACAGGGGGAAAAAAAAACCCCATCGCATTCACGTCCCCAGGCCTTGTTGACTGGGATGAGTCCCATTTTAGAGATGGGGGTGGAGGCTGAGGGGAAGTGCTGCTTCCATGTTGAGCAAGGATTTGAACTTGAGGCGCTGAGAAGTTGATATATCATTTGGAGGGTTTGCTCAAATTCCAAGTCTGAGGATTACACCAAACACGGGATCTTTGTTCTCCCCTCCCGACAAGAGACTTTGTGACCTGATTCTGTCCCTCAACCATGAGCTGAAACTCTGAGCCGGGAGTGGAGGCTGACGCTGTCGGCCAGGACAAAACTTTTCTGACGGCCTTTTGTCCCAAGCAAATGAGAAACGATCCCTTCAAAGGCAAGGAGTCTCAATGAAAGCCGTGCAGCATCCAGGAGCCCCTTTCAGTGGAAGCAGAATTGGGCCTCTTCAGGCTTGGCTCTTCTGGGTCAGGGGACTTTTAATTCCCCAAAGAGCATTCGATAGGAAAGGGATTGCACGGCAGCGCAGTCCTTTTCAAACCTTGCCCTTTGGCCGGAGCACATTCTCCCCCACTTTTAAATCAAGAATAAGCTGTGCTAAGGTGACTTCTGTAAAAGCTGTCTTTGCTGAGCCCGTCTTTAATTTGTGCCAGAGTCTTGACCTGTGCCGTGATGCAGTACAAAGCGACATGACAGCTTAGCTTTAGATTAAACTTTCCCACTTTCCCCTTCTCTAATGGATTACGTCCTCAGCAGGAGAAATTCAGCTTGTTCTTCTCCAACAGATCCCCTGTCTTTCAGACCTGCTACAGGTAACAGCCTGGAAGAAGGCGAACTTCTCTGGTGAACCGTGCCAAGCCCCAGCAGGAAGAATACGGCGTCAGCTGTGGTCCTGTTCTGGTGTTTGTTTGTTTTTTAGATTAAGCACCTTTTTGGACCTGTGACCTTGTGTGGCTTTAAAGTCGTGTTAATAGATCAATCATTTCCTTAGCGTGTAATGCCCTTCATATAATTCATTTGCCCGTGCAAGAACCCTTCAGGGCTCTGTGGTATAGTGGTTAGAGTGCTGCACTACCACCTGGCAACACCAAGTTCAAATTTGCTAAAAAGCTCCCTGTGGGACCTTGAGCTCGTTGCATGCACCATTAGCATCACCGACCTTGCAGGGTTGTTGAGAAGATAAAATAAAGAAGGGAGACCCTGAGCTCCTTATGAGAAAGCTTATAACTGAGGTCTGAACTTGGGATTCATATTACTATGTTTGGGGAAAGCCTACACAGCTTGAGACAACTTAACAAATTTTTACAAAAACTACATGAAAAATCTTGGATACAATCATAAAAAAGATGCAGAGGAGTTAGCCGTGTTAGTCTGTAGTAGCAAAATCAAAAAGAGTCCAATAGCACCTTTAAGACTAACCAACTTTATTGCAGCATAAGCTTTCGAGAATCACAGTTCTCTTCGTCAGATGCATCAAAAGTTCATGCTACAATAAAGTTGGTTAGTCTTAAAGGTGCTACTGGACTCTTTTTAATCATAAAAAATAAATCAATTTCCCGGTTCCTGCTGGTCTTTTGTGCCAGCTCCTCCTGTGTCCCTTAAATAAAAAGCAGTGACTGGCGACTCCAATATCGCCCTGCAAAACTGCAGGAAGGTTACCAGGGGTTACGCTTCAACGTTGCAACGCTCGTTTGGGGCGTCACTTTCCATCTCGACCAATCATGAAGGAGGCAGAGAAGAAGGGGGGAGAAATCTGAGATATTCTTTCCATACTAAAATTAATCAGGATGAGCCCGACTAGGCGGCTGATTGTAAATTAAAGTCGCGACATCTGCGCAGGGAGGGAAATCGGACAAAGCTCGCGGTGGCATCCCGTGACTGCCTCTGTAGTGAGAAACCCACAGTAACACGGGACGCGAACCAGGAGCTGAGACAATTTAATAGCCGAATGTGGAAGACTTCAGTGGCGGGACTTGTTATAAGGCAGTTTTGTGTGGCTGTAGAGGGCAGAGCACACAAAGGATCTCTTGTAGCCAAGAGGAAAGGCGGGCTCTTCCCAGGGCCCCGGCAGTTCCTCCAGTGCAAAACAAGCCCACCCTTCCCTTTCCCCCAAGGGTCCCTCTTTTCCACGCCTGGCATCTTTTCCTTCCAACCTTGGCTCCTCGGCCCAAGGTTGATGAGCCCCATGCCAAATTAAATCCGAGACGTATGCAATAATGAGCAGGGTAGCATTCCATGAAAACCGCCACTTTTCAGTTAAAGGAGCTATGGTTTGTTAAAGGTGCAAGGATTTCAATGTCAGTGTAACTTTGCGAATGAGCTGCACCTCCCGCTTCAGCACGCTGCTGGGAGAAAGGAGTACAGCCTGATGGAGTTTCCTTCACCGTTTGTCCCCCCTCCCCAATCGCCATTTTGCAATTTTTTTTTATTTAGTTTATATAATTGAATAACAGTTAACATTTCAACTTTCAAACAATGTAAACACCATTTTGCAATTTAACCCTATTAAGGACCAAATGGAAACAACTATTATTCCTGTGATAACTGGATGCCTAGAGCACTGGAACAATGCACAGAATGCGATTTGGAGTGTGTTTGAATTAACCCCGGAGCAGCTTCCATAATTCCCATTTTGCTTTGCTGCCAGGAAATGTGTTCAAGTCCACAGGAAGAAATCAAGTAGGGTTGACAACTCTGGGCTGTGAAATTCCTGGAGATTTGGCGTTGGGGGCTGGAGAGGGTGGGGGGACCTCCGAGGGGCATGATGCTGTAGAGTTCACCCTCCAAAGCAGCTATTTTCTTTGGGGAATCTGAGCTCTGTAGCATGGAGATGAGTTGTAATTCGGGGAAGTCTCCAGGCCCGACCTGGAGGTTAGCAACCCCATCAAGTTTAATTTAAGTATGGCCCTGGTTGGGACAAAAGCACTCTTTGGGGGGTCTTGGCCACTGGAAGGCAACTTGTGGAAATAGGAAATAGGTTTATGGCTAGGCAGCCCACTTCCAATGTGCGGCCTTGCAAGAGCTAAGTCCCGCAGGACAGCGCGGTATTTCATAGAATCCTAGGGTTGGAAGGGACCTCCAGGGTCATCTAGTCCAACCCCCTGCACACAGCTGGAAATTCTCAAATACCTCCCCCCAACCACTACATAACCAGTGACCCCCCTGCTCCATGCCCAGAAGACGGAAAAACATCATCAGATTCTCCAGCCAAACTGGCCTGGGGAAAATTGCTTCCTGGCCCCAAGGTGGCAATCGGCCTTACCCTGGGCATGTAAGAAGGGCCACGAGAACGAAGCCCTGATGCAACCCTTCCTGCCCTCCCCCTCATGCTCTGCCCAGGTTCACAGACTCAGCATTGCTGTCAAATGGCCATCTAGCCTCTGCTTAAAAATCTCCAAAGAAGGAAAGCCCACCATCTCCCGAGGAAGTCTGTTCCACTGAGGGACCGCTGTCACTGTCAGGAAGTTAATGTTTAGCCAAAACCTCTTTTGATTTAATTTCAACCCCTTGGTTCTTTTCCAACCTTCTCGACTAGCAGAAAACAGCTCCACGCCCTCCTCTATATGACAGCCCTTCAAGTTCTTGAAGCTGGTTATCCTATCACCTCTCAGTCGTCTCCTCTCCAGGCTAAACTTTCCAAGCTCCTTCAACCTTTCCTCAAAGGACTTGGTCTCCAGACCCCTCAACCTCTTCATTGTCCTCCTCTGGACACATCCAGCTTGTCTATATTTAAATCCAGTCTGCAGCAGCTCAGGGCAAAGTTCGTGAAAAAGGGGCACCCGAGCACCTCCCATCATGGTACGGAGAAAGGAAATTGGCTGGTTTGACTTCCTGGTGTGGTGGCCCGTAAGCCAGATGTGCCTGCCCCTTCCGCAGGGCCTGGAAGAATGCTGTGCTGAAGTATCTCCTCAGATGTTGGCCAGTTCTTTACCCAAAGGGTGTCCTTGGGGCTCCTGGGCTGCTTTCCTACTAGGATTCTTTGTGGCTACTCATTCGTTATTTTATGCAATCTGTTGCAAGCAGAATTGAAATGGGGGTTCCACGCAGCACTTAAAAGAGGACCGTATTCCCACTTAAAATGTAGCCCTGTCCGTCCCCCATGAGCCAAGATCCTATTGAATGTTTACTCACAAGGAAGTCCCATTCATCAAATCCTAATTCTCTCTGCATTTTTTCTCTTTCTTGTTGTTTCTACATCCTAATTAATCACTGGGCTTCCCACAGCAATTCCCGAATCCTCAATCAGTTGTTATTTACTGGTTCTTGATGTGTTGGGTATTTATTAAAAACCTGATTTTTAATTTTTGTTATGGTGCTATTAGGAAATCACAATATACGTTTTTTAAAATGACAGTGCCTTGGCTGGGAAGTCCTTAAGTGCCCCCCTCCCACCACCAAGAACCGATAATTAACCAGGAACGCCAGGGCAGAAAAGAGCTGGGAAGGGAGGCGAGGGGCAGCTGCACTTTGGTTGTCCACGTGGGGCAGCCTTGCACTGCCGTTGCGCTTTCTGTTTGGGAAACAGCTAAGAATGTCCTGCTGTGTCTCTGGCTGTCATCTGGATTCTCTGCCGGTAGTGGAGGGACAAGTGAGGTGCATTCCAGGTGAAATGGCTTGTGGGGAATAACATTAATGACATTCAATTTATACACCACCCTTCAGGACAACTTAACACCCACTCAGAGTGGTTTACAAAGTGTGTTGTTATTTATCTTCACGATAATCACCCTGTGAGGAGGGTGGGGCTGAGAGAGCTCCTAGATGCTGTGACTGGCCCAAGGTCACCCAGCTGGCTTCAAGTGGAGGAGTGGGGAACCAAGCCTGGCTCTCCAAATTAGAGTCCTGCTGCTCTTAACCACTACATCAAACTGGCTAGCCAACTCACCAAAAAAACAAGCCCTAAACTCAATGGCTTCTGTGCTTGAAGTGGAGCATTGGCTATGTGATGCTGGTTTGAACTTGTCTGTGGCTTCCTCTTTATCAGTGGGCCTCAGAAATGGTAGGTGTAGGGAGGGAAAGCAGGACTCTGTGAGGAGCACACATAGCATGGACTTGGAGTGCGGCATAGCGGCTGGAGTAACAGACTAGGATCCAGAAAACTTCCATTCAAATCCCCTCTCTCCCATAGAAGCACGCCGAGTGATTTTTGGCCAGTTGCTCTCAGCCTCACTTATCTCACATAGTCATAGATCCAGAGGAGTTAGCCATGTTAGTCTGTAGTCGCAAAATAGTAAAGAGTCCAGTAGCAACTTTAACCAACTTGATTGTAGCATAACCTTTTGAGAACCACAGCTCTCTTCGTTAGATGCATCGTCAGCTTTTGAGAACCACAGCTCTCTTCATCAGATGCTGACAATGCATCTGATGAAGAGAGCTGTGGTTCTCGAAAGCTGATGATGCATCTGACAAGGAGAGCTGTGGTTCTTGAAAACTGACAATGCATCTGACGAAGAGAACTGTGGCTCTTGGAAGCTTATGCTACAATAAAGTTGGTTAGTCTTAAAGGTGCTACTGGACTCTTTACTGTCTCACATGGATGATGTTGTAAGTAGCTTTGAGTCCCATTGGGCAGATAAATAAATGGGATGGCTTTTTTAAAGGTGGGGCCTGGGCCTTTAACACTTGTAGGGAAGGCAGAGAAGAACAGGCCACACGTTCCTGGCCTGGGAATGCAGTCAGAGGGAAGTCTTGCTGGCTGAATTTCTGTCCACCAGGTAGCTAGAAAAGGTAGTGAGATCAAGAATTTGGATAGGAGAAGGAGGCAAGCTCTGTGCCTGCTACCTTCAGTGTCTTTCCCCCACCGAAGATTTTTTTTTTAAAAAACAGCCTTTTTGATTTGTGATTTTCCATTGGAAGAACGACAGCCACTTCTTAAAATGGGGAAACTTCTGGTTAAAACTCCTCAGTTTGCCCGGAAGTGGCAAACTCTGCACACTAAACCAGCACACCTCTGGCTGAAGGCAGCCCCCTACTCCTGCTCCCAATCACTCACACCTTGTTATCTAGTCACCTAAAGAAAATGCCCTCTTAGGACTTCCGACTGCCTGCACAACAGGATGTTCAAAGGGTGGGGGGGAGGAACTTAAGGAAATAATTTATTTACGAAACGGGCTTTTGCTCTAAGTGGGAATAAAGACAATGCACTTTAAAAAGTTATTCTTGCCAAGTGCCGCTGACTCTAAAATTAGCAGACAATAACATGCACTAACCCTTGTGGTTACCAAGAAATTTGTGGGTTATAAGAAGGTGGCAAATTCTGCATTAATGTCTTTGGAGCCCTGCCTGGGAAAACAGCACCCCCCATGTATTCTGCACCCCCCCCCCCCGTATTCTGCAGATTACGCTGGTTGCAAAAAGGTGGCTGCAGAGTGGGCCGCCGGAAGATTCCAGGCGCTTTCAAGAACAGCCCCACACCAAGTGCCGCGGGAGGATACGGACCGCTGGATGTGAGTCTGGTGTCAGTTTGGTGTAGCGGTTAAGAGTGGCAGGACTCTAATCGGGAGAGCCGGGTTTGATTCCCCACTCCTCCGCTTGAAGCCAGCTGGGTGACCTTGGGTCAGTCACAGCTCTCTCAGGGCTCTCTCAGCCCCACCCACCTCACAGGGTGTTTTGTTGTGGGGATAATAACGACATACTTTGTAAACCGCTCTGAGTGGGTGTTAAGTTGTCCTGAAGGGTGGTATATAAATCGAATGTTATTATTATCTTATTCTTAGTCTGCCTCCCGTCATCACCTTCTTCTCTCACCAATGGCTCCCCTTTTTCCTCTGCTTTTGGCCGTTGCAGTGACTGAGTGGAATAGCTTAGCAGAGGAGCCAGGCTGCCTTGTGCTTTGTGCTTCACGCAGCTTGTCAGCAGGTCTCTTGTCAAGGTGATGCTGGTAATGGGGCTCTGCTCGAGTGGTTTTGGAGGGCTGAATTGGGTCCTTTAGGGCACGCTTCTTGCAAGGCGTCTTGTTGCTGGCATCCTTTCTGTTTTGTTCTTGTTTTCTTGCACTCCTGTTAGCACTGAGGGCTCGAGCAGACGAGAACAAGACCCTCGTGCCTCATTCTGTCAGTTCATAAAGGTTAGGCTGCGATTCCTTTAGAGGCTACTTTCACAGCGGGAGGGGAATGCCGCTCCAAGGAACACAGTCCACATGAGACGGGTGGCTTAAAAATAACGGATGTCCTTTGTTGTTAAGGAACTGCATGCTATAACAAGGAGAGGGAGAACAAGCATTTGGACTATCTAAGCGAGGGTGGAGAGAGATGCTGAGAGCACGTCTTGTCTGCCTGAGATTAGGCAAAGAAGCAGGATGAGAAAGTTAGCCGGAAGGAAGTCCCGGAGAGTAGCAGTCTGGGTACATGAAGAGAAGCAGCAGTGCCAACAAAAGGACGGGTGCCCAGGAAATGGCCTATCTGGTTTACCAGCTCCACTCCCCTCGCCCCCAGTGCCGACGTGCTTGCTACCAAGTCCGAGTTAGCCACTTGGAAATTAATGCCCAGGGAAAAGGGGACTACAAATACTTAAACAGACTGACTGGGCACTGGCAGTCTCCAGGCTTCTCTTCCTCAAAACACCAAGTACAGTCTTGCAAAGAGGGCAAAAACTTTACCTGCGGTCCTGCATGGTGCGGGTTCGGGTCGCCTCATCCCCCAAGGCAGAGAGAGAAGAAAAGCTGTTCAAGTTTCTTGTGCGTAAACATTTACTGTGTGCAGGATGGGCACAGAGTACAGAGGGGCAAAAAGGGATTCATTTTGCTGTTGTTTTCAGGAGGGCTCCCTGGGGGAAACTGAACGAGGCAGGCGAGGAGGGAGTGAGGCTCTCCGGACGCCCCAGAGAACCTCGGCAGGCTCCTGCGATTTCCTGTCCGAAGCGGCACAGAACCAGGGGCAGGCCCAGCTCCCCTTCCCATTGCTCTCCTCCCCCCACCTTCCAGGAGTCATTTAAAAAACATGGCACATCATGCGAGTCGTAACAAATATACCTGTGCCCATTAACAATTGCCTGGAGCATAGCGGGAATGGCACAGATCTATCAATAGCAAGCCGCTGGGAGTGATAACGGCCGCCTCCTTCAGCATGTCGCAGGGGGCCGAGGGAACATCTTTTGCCCTGAGAAGCTTTGCTCTGCTTCGCTTGCGTTCCCCACCGGCGGCTGCCCACCGTCTCCAAGGGAGGCTGTGATGCGGGAAGTGCACCTGCTAGAGAGCCTGCTAGAGGGAGAGGGATGTGGTTTTCGGGAGGCCAATCCCTTTGTGCCGGAAGCGCCAGTGTGACCCTAGCTGTGGATGTGAGTTTGGGACCTCTGCTAGCAGCTTCCCGTTGAGATGGGGGATCTCCTCTAACGGCTCTTTGGCAGAGCATTTTTCTTGTCTGACTTCCTCTCACCTTCGGAGAGCATTCGTGCCAGCTCGTTTTAACGTCCTCCCTTCTGCAGTATTGCATGTGAGGCTTAAGAAAATTCCATGCTCCTCCTGGTTTTGTGCCTGTGGTTTGAGGGATATAGAAATCATTGAACACGTTCTCCTGTACTGCTTATCGTATTGTGATATTCGCTCAATTTATTTAGAATCTCTTCTAAATAAAGATCCAGTTTGGTGTAGTGGGGAAGAGCGCGGGAATCTAATCTGGAGAGCCAGGTTGGATTCCCCACTCCTCCGCCTGAAGCCAGCTGGATGACCGTGGGCTAGTCACAGCTCTCTCAGAGCTCTCTCAGCCCCACCCACCTCACAGGGTGTTTTGTTGTGGGGTGTGGAGAAACGCCATTCTGTGGGTGAATTTAACTCTCTAGGAGCTGCAGGAGGGAGGGGCCAGTCCTGGATTGGAATTTGATTGGAGGGAGAGCGAGTCAGTTGGTGGAGGGCGGTTGGAAGCTGACAGTTGGTGGCTGAGGAGAGGGAGGGAGGGCTCTGAGGGGAGGGGTAGGTTGGAGTTAACCCCCAGTAACCAAGTATCATGCCTGCCCTATACAACATCTAGCTAGGGCATGAGTCTAGAGAAGGAGGGAGAGATATTAGGGGTTTTGGTTTTTTCCCCCTTAGGTTATATATTGTCTTCCGTTCACTGCATACTTGTCTGGGTGGAGTTATGGGCTTAAATAAATGTTGTTGATTAATGGAGGAATGAAGACCCTCTGTTCCACATAGATCCCCAACCACTTGGGTCTGCTAGGAGGGGAGAGAGAGGTCAAGGAATACACAGGGACGTAACCAGAGGGAGGTTAGGAGGCTGTCCCACATAACAGGAAACCCATTCAGGGACAGTGGTGGCAGCAACTACCCAGAGACAGGGGAGGGAGACGGCCCCTTCAGGTGCCTGGTCAGAGGCAAAAAGGGAGGGGTAGGCAGAGCGGGGTCTACCAGTGGGAGGAAAGGCCCCGATTTGCCACATGGGGATAATAATGACATAGTTTGTAACCGGCTCTGAGGGGGCATTAAGTTGTCCTGAAGGGCGGTATATAAATCGAATGTTGTTGTTGTTATTATTATTCTCCAAAATTATGAAGGACATTCTGACGATGGTAAGACTCTCCTCTTACTATCCACCCATAACCATGAGAAAAATTGAGTCTGTGGCTAAATTGCTTTACTGTGCGTCTAAGAGGAGAGGAATGGTTTAAGTGCAGGGGTAATGGATGGTTTTTGTATCCTTGCTGACTGTGCATGTCTATGCTGTTATGCCAATAAAGGTATTCAATTGGATTTGAGTTTGGGATCTGTGTGTATGTATCTGGCATTTGCCGCAGGTGCTCAAGTCCTAGGAAACATGCTTTCCTGCCAACAATGACACAAACCCAGAGACTAGGAAAATCCATACATCCCCTCTCCCTGGCTGCTCCCCGCGTCCACTCAGGAGGCCTTATTACGGGACTGAATGGCATCAAAACAAGGTGGCCACAAGAGCCAGTCTCTTCAGACAGTTTCCTGTGCTCCCCCCACCTCAATTTGCCTCTCTGCCTGGTTCTGGGAATGCTGCCTACTAGAGGTGGGCATGGACCGGGAAAAACCCACATGCTGTGGGTCTGTGGCCCATGGTGTTTTATGGACCACAGACCACGAACCTTTCACGGTTCAGCCTGGTTCGCCAACCAACTGGTTCGTCAGTCTGAGCTGGCGCCAGGAGCGCTTTAACTCCCCCTTGCTCCAGCTGACTGGCGGCCACCTGTCAGCTGGAGCAGGGGGGATTTAAATGCTAAAGCGCTCCTTGCGCCTCTTGCCAGTGGTGCTGGGAGGTTTTAACGGACCACAAACCTATGGACTGGTGAAAAGTCCATGGGTCCGTGGAAAATCGGCCTCCCACAACCCGCTGGTTCATGAACGCTGAACCGGCTCAATCCGTGCAAAATTTTGGTCCATTTTCCAGTCCATGCCTGCCTCTACGGCCTACCTTTCTCCTTGGGTGTCAGCAAGGATTGGGTTCCTGTATGTCACTCCTTTGGAAAAAGAATATCCAGAAGTAATTGGTTTGGTGCTGGAGAGACGTCTGAGAAGATGTTTTTTTACTCTTCTCTAAGGGCATTTCCCTTGCCTTTGTTTTCTGGGGGCATCCTGAGATCTTACTTGTACCACGCTGGCTGACTTTGAATGAAATCCCCGCAGTTCCTTCTGTGCTTATCTGAAGATGTTCGCCTCCTATGGACAAATGGGCTTTTCCATTGTGGCCAACACCCTCGCCTCACATGTATTTCAACTGAGGAATCACACCATGAATCTGTGAAAGTTGTCTCTTGCCTGTTAAGGTTTATGCCACGAGAATAAATCTGTTTGTCTTGAAGGTGCCACAGTTTAATTATGCGTTAAGTAAAGAAGTATTTCCTTTTGTCCTGAATCTATTGCCCATCAACTTCCTCCCTGCTCCACCTCGAGTTCTAGTATTATGGGTCAGGGAGAAAAAGTTCTATCTGCTTTCTCCACCTTGTGCATAATTAACCTCTATCATACCCCTCTTTAGCTGTTTTATTTCTAGACTGAAATGTCCCAAACTCTCCAGTGTTTCCTCATAGGAAAGTTCCTCTAACCCCTTAATTATCTTGATTGCCCTCCGTTGTGCCTTTTCCAGCTCTCCAATGTCCTTTTTGAGATACGCAATTATTCATGGCATTCCAAATGAGGCCACACCATAGCTCTGTACAAGGGCATTATAATACTGGCTTTTGCATTCTTAATCCTTTTCCTGTTCCACAATTCCTAGTGTGGAACTCACCTCTTTCACTTGTTCTGCACACAGCGTCCACATTTTCATTTTGATCCCCACTTATAACCCCAAGATCTCTTTTGAGAATGATGTCAGCTAGTTTAGAATGTAACAGAATATATGTAAAGTTAGGCAGAAAAGTAAAGGTAGTCCCCTGTGCAAGCACCGAGTCATTACTGACCCATGGGGGGATGTCGCATCACGGCGTTTTCTTGGCAGACTTTTTATGGCGTGGTTTGCCATTTCCTTCCCCAGTCATCTACACTTTACCCCCAGGAAACGGGGTACTCATTTTACTGACTTCGGAAGGATAGAAGGCTGAGTCAACCTTGAGCCGGCTACCTGAACCCGGCTTCCACCAGGATTGAACTCAGGTCATGTGAGCAGAGCTTGGGCTGCAATACTGCCGCTTACCACTCTGCGCCACGGGGCTCTTATATTTAAAGTTAGGCTTTTTTAATTCCAGTTGTGCATCTCCTTTCACTTACCAGCGCTGATCTTCCTTGGTCACGTTGCTGCCACACACCTCCTGTAGAGCTTCAGAATCGACTTTGGTTTTCACCATCCTGCATAAATGAATATCATCCTCAGACTTGGTACACTGTGCACCCCCAGTTCCACATGGTTGATGAACAAATTAATTAGCACCAATTTTGGGACCCCACTGCTTACTTTCCTCAATTGCAAGATTCATCCATTTATTCCTATTCTTTACTTCCTGTTGTTTAAATAATTTTAATCCATAACAGGACCTGTCCTCTTATCCCATGAATGCTAAGCTTACCTAGGAGTCTTTGGTGAGGTAACTTGTTAGCAAAAAATTACTTTTTTATTTTTTTAAGTTATATATAGTCTGCCTTTCCCCTCTGAGACTCGGGGCGTATTATACAGTGTTATTTGATATGATTAACAGCCAGAACATTCGAGAAATAATGCAATAGGGTATGGCTTGCAGAAGTTTGAAAACAATCAGAAATGTGAGACAGAGCTGAAAGAAAACATAAGCAATTTGACATGATGTAATAAATCTCTGGAAAAGTCAATAATGCTAGGAAAAGTAGGAGGCAGAAGGAAAAGAGGAAGACCCCAAAGGAGATGACTGGGCTCAATGAAAGAAGCCCCGTCCTCCAGTTTGCAGGATCTGAGCAAGTCTGTTGAAGATAGGATGTTTTGGAGGTCTTTCATTCAGAGGGTCGCCATAGGTCAGAGGCGACTTGATGGCACACCACACACACACAAAGAACTCACCATTGGCAGGGCGGGCAGAAGTCTTCCCTCCAGTTCCTCCTAGTGCCATTTCCCCACATGCACAGCTGGATTCGTCCTGCAGAAAAGACTTGGATTGCTATTGGAGTGACTGTCACAGGCACCCGGTTGCATAGCACTTATCACCTTACCAATGGCAAGCCAAATGTCCTTCGTCCCTTGCAAAAAGACAGAAACACACACACACAAGCACACACCGAATTGCTGTGCAACCCCCTATTTCATGGTATGAGAGCACACAAAACGTGCACTATTTGGAGTGGATGCAATCGAAACCACTTTCAGGTGCAAATGGCGCTCCGGCGTATTAACAGAAAGAAACCACGACTCTATTTTGCAGGCGTGCAAGACTGATGAATTGCCTCTCTGGTTTCCCAAGAAGGGAGGCCTCGTGGCTCAGATTCCCTCCTCTGTTCTGCTCACAGTTCTAGTACGTAACACACACACACGCAATAAATGACAGTAACAGCGAGTGCACAGCAGTACGGTCTACAATCTCTGTTCCTTTAAGAAAATGTCTCTTTGAACCGTTTCCATACAGCACAAACCTATTGCTTGGGTTTAAAAGACTTCCTGAATAATTTGGTTTTGCACAATTTGCAGAAAGCCTGACCTCTTCAGGGAGGTTGTGCCATATTGGGGGTGGGTGGGGGGCACTATACAGACTGCAAGCGTTCAGACATTTGCAAAGTGTGGCACCTGCAGAAAGCCCTGTCTGGATGAGCGATGCTGAAATGGTGGAGCACAGGGAGAGAGAGAGAGAGGCGCTCTTTTAGAGACAAGTCCCACCCCAGCCAAGGCCATGATTCTAGAAAAGATTTGTCTGCAATACTCCTGGCTTCTTGCTGACCTGCCGCTGCAGTTCATTTGCTCCCCCTTCTCCTGTGCTGTCCCTTCACCCCAGACACGTTTGTTTAACTGCCTTAGCCAGGAATGAAAAATACACTTGGCACAACCTGCTCTGGAAGAGGCTCCTGGTACAGTTAGAAGATGTCGTTTCTCTCATTGGGGCCAAGGTCAATTCTGCAGGCGAAGAGACGAAATATTGGGCTGCAATTGAAACCAATGACCATTTTAGAATTGCCACGATCTCCCAGAGGGCAACACACAATCGAATTGCCAGAGAGAACAGCCGACATAGAAGACGAGCAGACAAGCTAATGGCAAACCTTCGTGGCACCTGAGTTTGGGTTGGGATTAGAACCTTCCCTGTGCAGCCATTCTGCTGCTCAGAGATCACATATCATGTCAGAATCATAAGCGCAGTGAGCTGAAAGGAGAACAGGATGGATTTCCTTTCTTCCTTGCTGAAATACCCCAGTTTAACAAGTTCCTTCAATTCATGTTCATTTCCTTCCTTCTGTGTAATGTGTATGTTTACACTGATAAAACACTGCAGAAAAGCAGCTGGGACAAGCTTATGTCTACTGATATGCTCTTCTTTTATTTGTATACCAAGAGTCCCTGAAGTGGGAACCCAACCCTGGCCTTCCCTGCCATGTGCCACCTGCCACCTCTATTGCTTCCCACATTGCTGGTGGTAAGGAGCAATCTGAACCCCTTGGGGTATGTCATCCTTCCAAGGCGCAGGGACAAAAAAACCCTTTGAAACAGTTGTACGAACAATCACATCAAGACAGTCTTTTTGCATGCTTTATCAATTCATAGAGCCAGTTTGGTGTAGTGGTTAAGAGCGTGGAACTCTAATCCAGAGAGCCAGGTTTGATTCCCCGCTCCTCCATTTGAAGCCAGCTGGGTGACCTTGAGCTAGTTACGGCTCTCTCAGAGCTCTCTCAGCTGCACCCACCTCACAGGGTGTGTTGTTGTGGGGATAATAATAACATACTTTGTAAACCGCTCTGAGTGGGCATTAAGTTGTCCTGAAGGGCGGTATATAAATCGAATGTTGTTGTTGTTATTATTATTATTATAGGTGAGTATCAACAAGGTACAAAGAAATACATCAAAAAAGGAAGAAATTCACGGGTTCCTCTTTGGAAGTGAGACCATGTAGCATATGAATCCAAAGACCAGGGAGAAATTTGAAGAAGTTTTGAGGGCAACCACTATACCAAAAAAGGGAACCAAAAAGGGAAAAGGGAAAGAAAAAGTAGATGGTTGCATTGGCCCAGAGAAAAATCCTAAACAAAAGCCATTTTTAATCTTTCATTAAGACCAATGCTATGAAAATATCTACATGTGTGAATCTAAAAGAAAATGGATATAAGATGATGTATAGATGGTATTTAACACCGAAAAAACTAGCAAATATGAGCAATGCTATGTCAAACAAATGTTGGAAATGTAAACAACATGAAGGCTCTTTCTACCATATGTGGTGGACTTGTGATAAGGCGAAACAATTTTGGTCTAAGATGTATACAGAAATGTTGAAAATTATGAAGGGTAGCTTGCCAAAAAATCCTGAAATGTTTTTGTTAGAACTTAACATGGAAAATGTAAATGTAACGGATAGAACATTATTATGGTATATGATCGTAGCAGCTAGACTACTGTATGCGCAATATTGGAAGCAAGAGGAGATACCAGAAGTTGAAGAATGGATACAAAAACTGTTATATATGGTGGAAATGGACAAGTTGACCAGAAAACTGAAGGAACAGAGTTCAAATGCATTTTTAAGGGATTGGGAAAAACTCAAAGAATACTTGGAAAATAAATGGGACGTAAAAGGCCAATTGTGGTCTATAGATAACTATTGAAGTGTGTAGGATAATGGGGCAAGCTATATGTATGAACTTTACCTTTGAAAATAAGGAGAAATAATAGAAGGAATATCTTAAGAATTAAAAGGGTTTTAGTGCTGTTGGGAGTCAAGGGAGAGGGAGGGAGGGAGGGTGGGGAATGTATACATTAATTGGTAATTGTAAAGTAATTGCTATAGCGAGAAAAAGATGAAGTTGACTTTATATGTAATAATTATGTTAGCCTACCCAATAAAAAAAATTATATAAAAAAAGACCAATTAAACGAACACAATGCAGTGTCTGATGGTGCATCTGACGAAGAGAGCTGTGGTTCTCAAAAACTTACGCTACAATAATGTTGATTAGTCTTAAAGGTGCTGCTGGACTCCAGTCCCTTTATGTCTCCACATTCAGCAGTGACAGTGGATCTCTGAATGTGGGGGTTTGGGTGGGCGTTTGGGAGGGTTCTGGGAGGGCAACACTAGAGGAGGCTTGGGTCTCTGTGTTCTTGCTTGTTGACCTTTTGGCTGTATGCAGCTGGCTGAATTAGAGGGACCCTCAATCAGATCCGGCAGGGCTCTTCCGGCAGTTCTGCGGTCTGCCTGCCAACATTGTGCCATCTTCCTGCTCCAAGAGTCTTGCCTTCACTTCACTTTTGGCTCTCTTATTCAAAGCTATTCAAAAGTCCCTTTTGAGAGTGATATTTATCTAAAGCACTGGAGAGAAAAAAAACACCCTCTCTTTTAATTTCATAAAATCTTCCTTTCCTTTCTCCCTTGCCAACTTAGCCTGAGCTCAAGATAACGAAACAATGAGAGCACTTCTTCTCATTCATTTCATGCATTTCTGAGCATTGTCAGGCAAGCCACTTATCTCCGTTTCAGAGTTTTCATTTTGTGCAAATCCCAAGTGGCTGCAGGGTCGCCATTGTGGCAGGCAGAACTTCCTCGAGGATCTCATGAAAGGCGGCGAATGTCAGTGATTTCCATAGTGCATGGGATGTTCCTTCGGGAAAGGCGAGAGTTAATTTAGACAGAGGGCGCGGGGGGGGGGCAGGTAGGGGGGTGCCTAGGAAGACACACGGCAAGGATTGATAGAATTCTGAATGGAGAGGAGAAAAGGTACGGAGAGACATGGCTTTTTTTCTCAGTCTGTTTCTCTCCCTTGTAATTCTCCACTGCTCTATAATTTTGGCTACAGGGTAGCCCCCTCCCCAAATACTTTTTCACACAATACATAATTCCTTTGTGGATCTCACTGCCACAGGATATAGCAATGGCTACTAGCTACTAGCTGTATCCCTCTCGTGACTGGTTCTGTGAGACAACGGCAAGGTGGAGGCTCCGGCCTCTGTTCCCTGCTTCTGGGGGCACCTGGAGGGCCACTGGACGAAAAAGGATGCTGTTTTGCCATCTTCTGGGCATGGAGCAGGGGTCACTGTGTGTGTGTGTGTGTGTGTGTGTGTGTGGTGGGGGGAGGTATTTGTGAATTTCCTGCATTGTGCAGGGGGTTGGACTAGATGACCCTGGAGGTACCTTCCAACCCTAACAATCTGTAGCATGGGAATTTGCCCTTTTTACCACTGCTGCAGACAAAGTCGATGTTTTCAGTGGTCTAAACAGCACACTTGTAATATCTCCTTAGCAGGCAGTCCACAGCAGATCACTGTGGAGTGTGAAATATTTTGTCCCAAAGTGCGTCACTTCACACACCTCGTACTTCTCACCTGCCATTTTCCTGTCTACTCCTCGAGCATTCGCTGTGGCTTCAAGCCTATTGTTGCATTTCCGTCCCTGGAGAGGCTAGCGGACATTTGCTGTGGCCAGGCGGTTAGTCGCCTCCATCTCTGAATGTCTGTGCTGCTGCTGCTGCCAAGGCAAGGGAGGGGAGGTTGTGTGTGTGTGTGTGTGTGTGTGATGTGCTGTCAAGTCACCTCCAACCTATGGCGACCCTATGAATGAAAGACCTCCAAAACGTCCTATCATTAACAGACTTGCTCAGATCCTGCAAACCGGAGGCCGTGGCTTCTTTTATTGAGTCAAACCATCTCGTTTTAGGTCTTCCTCTTGTCCTACTGCCTTCTACTTTTCCCAGCACTATTGACTTTTCCAGAGAATCTTGTCTTCTCATGATGTGACCAAAGTTATGTATGTATGATGGCATCATACTCCCACCTCCACCCTGATGTAAGTATGTTAGGTGTCCCTTTGACCCCAAGGATATTTGGGCGGCAGTGAGAACTTGAGGGGAAGTTAAAACTTTCTTTATACAATTATGAGTCTCAGTGTTCGCATTCGGAGGCAGCGAACCTCTGAATCCCAGAACCAGGAGACAACATCATCGGAAGCCCTTGACTTTTGTGTCCTCTAAAGTGGGGCAGCCCACTGTAGGTTGGGAAATTCCTGGAGATGTGGGGGTAGAGTGTGATAAGGGTGGGGTTTGGGAGGGGAGGAAACTCATCAGGGTGTAAGGGTACACAGCCCACCCTCCAAAGCAGCCATTTTCTCTGGGAGAACTGATTTCTGTAGTCTGGAGATCAGGGCCGATTCCAGATGACTAACCTTAAGTCGCTTCATGCTGCCCTCTTCCGGATCGCGACGGGGAAAATGCGAAATATCGGCATGAAGCGACTTAAGGTTAGTCATCTGGAATCAGCCCAGTTGTAATTCTGGGAGATCGCCCGGCCCCACCTGGAGGTTGGCAACTCTACCCCAGAGCAGCTGGTTGGCCACTGTGTGAGATGGGAGGCTGGACTAGGCAGAGCACTTATCTGATCCAGCAGAATTCTTCTTATGTTCTTAAGGTACTGAATTCCAAGATGCTGGAGGGTCCTTCTGAGGTAGGGTCGCCACCTCCAGGTTAGGAAACTCCAGGAGATTTGGAGGAGGGGCCTGGCAAGGGCAGAGTTTGAGGAGGGGAGGGGCCTCAGTGGGGTGGAACGCCAGACTCCACCCTCCAAAGCAGCTGTTCTGTCCAGGGCAACTGAGAGCTGCTGTAGCATAGTGGTTGGGTTGTGAATCAGCACTCTGCCAGTTTGACCCCCACAACTGCCATGTGCTCCGTAGGTGGCCTCCAGACCCCACCTAAAGGTTGGCAAACCTATTCTGAGGGCACAGGCCACTGTAATTCAATGCCCTGGAAATGACTTAGTTTGGACATTTGGATCTAGGCTCTCTGTTTTGTTGTTAGCTGGGTTAAACTTCCCTTGCCTTCCCTGGACATCCGACGAGGCAAACGGCAGTCTCGTACCATGGGTGAAACAAGATGTGCGATCTTTGTTTGAGTCCTGAGGAGGCAGCCCTTGACACCCCCTCCCCAGTGACCCCCTTCCCCCTTTTTGGCTGACATTTGTTTGAAAACTACAACTGCCTGCAGAGATCCCGCCCACAATTTGTGCTGAGCTGCTTTGGACATCTTCTCATTCTCTAGCGGCACAAAGTGCACAAGGGAATTTCGACTTTAATGAAAGAAGTGAGCTTAATGAAAGAATGATGTGCCGTGACTCGGAGGTGCCCAGCGGGAGCCAGCCACAAACAAGCGCTGACCGGGAAGAAAACGTGTCATGCCGCCCCACCCCTGAGGAGGCTGGCTCCTGTGCTGCGTTTCTCGCTATCATCTCTGAGCAATGAAAACGAGCACATCGTCCTTGGGAGGAAAGCGAGGCAGCCCCTTCGGACTGGCTTGCTGGGGCGCTGAGCTCGAAGGTCTGGAATTGGCCTCCCTGTGCAGGGCTTCAGGATAAAGAGCTCTGTTCTATCCAGGGCTTTTTTTCAGCGGGAACGCGGTGGGACTGTTCCGGAACCTTTTGAAAATGGTCACATGGCTGGTGGCCCCGCCCCCTGATCTCCCGACAGAGGGGAGTTGAGGGCAATCTCAACTCCCCTCTGTCTGGAGATCAGGGGGCGGGGCCACCAGCCATGTGACCATTTTCGCCAAGGCCAACCCACTGAGTTCTACCTCCTCTTTTTCCAGAAAAGAAGCCCTGGTTATATCCCCCCTTCTGGGATGTGTTCCTCTTCCCAAGAATGCCTTTGCCATATTCATTTCCCTCCCATGGTGTATGTGTACTGCCTTATTAGCCCCGAGACATGGAGATATACATTTAAAAATATTTTAAAAATTTTTAAAAAATATCTGTAGTAGTAGCAGCCACCCTCCCCGTCACTGCAACAAAAGGGACGACGGCAACAGCATGCAATGGACGTGTGCAAAGCTGCTCTCAGGCCTTTACTGCAAACACTGCCATGCCTGGGCTGCCTTGGAGGCAGACCTACGCAAGGAGCACTTGTGGGGGTGTCTGTTTGAGATCCTGGAGAACCCCTGGCAGTCGAGGTAGACGGGAATGACCTTGAGAGACCAGTGGCAGGTCTGACTCAGCAGCTGGCAGCTTCCAGGTTGTGTTCTTTCATAGCTGTCTAAGCCAACTCCATAAATGCAGAATGCATTGTGAGACAGGCTTCCTTCAGTCAGTCCTACGTTTACTGCCAATCAAGTTCATAGGGAGACTGGGAAGGTTACTACTAATTTTAAAAACTCTCTTTTTCTCAATTTTCTGCATGCATTGAATAATAGATTTTAGGAACATTTCAAAGTAATCTTTTCTTTGGATTGAAAGTCCCCCAGTGGATTACACTCCAGCTCCACACAGAAGGGGCTCCATTCTTTGATCAACTTGGCTGCTCTCTTCTGCCCCAGTCAGAAGCAAGCAGAGATGTACAAGACGGCAGCTTGAGGCGGGGGGGGGGGGGGCGAGATCTTGAGGCCTGGAAGAAGATAGGCAGGCAGGGCCAGCGGTATCGTGAAAGAGAAGACAGCACAGAGGTGGACGTGGAAGGAGGGGGACCCTGCAGTCCACAAATATGGGAGTTATTTATTTAAAATATTTATATTCTGCCTTATCTTCTCAGTGTTAGATGCCAATAAATTTTGCCACAGTGGGAGCCAAAGGGCACAGTCCTGGGGAGTTGTCTTGTCTGAGCCCCCCATGCAATGGGGGTGCTCTTGCTCATTCCTCTTTGTTGCCTCCAGGCATATACAGGAGGTCTTCCTGAAGAGGTGAATCCCATCTCAAAAGATCACAGGTGTGTTTTGGTGCTGTTTGGATTTTTGACCTCCAGCTCTGAAATGCCCTCTGATAACATTGGTGAAGTGTTGGTGATTGAGCTGGGGTGGACTGGAGCGACCAAGAAGAGTTGTGAAGGGAGGTGAGACAGAGTGTGGGGAGTCAGTGTGGCGGGGAGTTCCACAGGGACTAGAAGGCTGAAGATGTTGCCAAGGGAGATTTATAAAGCGCAGCGCCACAACTTATAGGGAAGGCTTACCCTGTCCAGGCTGGGGGAGAGGAGAAACATGGGAGTTTAGCAAAGGGATGCTGATCCAATCCAGTCGGAGAGGGGAAATGTCCAGTGGTTGCAGGACAGGTCAGGAACATCCTTGGTGGGACGACCTTTGCAGAGATTAATTTTTGGAAAATAATATGAGCATCCAAGATCAGAGGAGATCCTAGGATGCACGTGAACTGAGGGGCTAAAAACCTTCGCAGAAGCCCAGAAGGGCTGTGCTCTCTACACAGTATCACAGGCAGGGATGGGGGGAACTGGGAACTTTTAGCAGTCTTGAATTGGTCGGCAGCAGCCCTGGAGAAAGCAATGGGCAAGCAGGCACCCATTACTGCTGGCCCGGCCCACGCTGAGTGGCCCTCCAGCAATGCCTGTGTCCCTGCGGCTCAGTCCATCTTGCTTCCAGCTGCCAGCTCTTCATTGGGCTCTCTCCGTGGGCCGTGCAGCCCTGAGTTCTCGCAGCAGGGCCTCATCCTGGGAGAAGTGCCAAATGCACATAGAATTCTGGAGCAAGGGACCTGGTGCGATTACAATACGTGATACCCTCCATCTTCATTGTCCCCGGGCTATTTTTCCACCTCAGTGTACACACCACACACAGCTGGTGCTCCAGAAATATGTAATACGTATTGATTCATAACTATAATTTATTAATCTATAGGAGTGTTGGGGGAGGGTACCTTTATATGATGATGTGATTTATTCTTTCAGGAGGGCTCTCTTTCTGGGAACCAGGATGAAGCTACTTTCCAAGGCTTCATGTTGAAATCGTCACACCAATGAAACCGAGCTGGAACGGACAGTTTCTGGTGCCTTTCAACACCTTCCACGTTGAGCTACGGGACTTGGGCTGCTGACAGACAAAAAGAAGAAGTTCCTCAAGTCATAGGGTGGAGGAATTCACTGCCACAAGGTGGCCACTGGTTTAAATATGGCTGACCCATTTATGAAGGGTAGGCCAGTCACTGGCCATGCCAGCTGAAGGAGATCTCCGAGGTCAAGGACAAAATGCCTCAGAGTGTCAAATTCTGGGGAGCTGTCAGCTGCTGTCTGTGGGCCCTACTGGTGGGGTGCTTCATTGTGGCATATAACAAGAACAACAACAGTACGTTTATATACTGCTCTTCTAGGCAGATTAGTGCCCCACTCAGAGTTCATGGCAGTTGTGGGAGGTGAACCAGCAAGTTTGGTGTAGCGGTTAAGAGCGCGGGACTCTAATCTGGAGAGCCAGGTTTGATTCCCCCCTCCTCCGCTTGAAGCCATCTGGGTGACCTTGGGTTAGTCACAGCTCTCTCAGAGCTCTCACCCCACCCACCTCACGGTGTTTTGTTGTGGGGATAATAATGACATACTTCGCTCTGGGCATTAAGTTGTCCTGAAGTGCGGTATATAAATCAAATGTTGTTGTTGTTATTATTATTATAGAGTGCTGATTTGCAACTGCTTTGCTACAGCAGCTCCCATATAATAACAACTGTACTTACATACTGCTCTTCTAGACAGATTAGTGCCGCATTGAGAGGTGAACAAAGTCAGTGTTGTTGTTATCCCCGCAGTACAGCTGGGGAGCTGGGGCCGAGAGGACTGGCTTGCCCAAGGCCGCCTGCTGAGCTCATGGTAGGAGTGGGAGTTGAGCCAGCAGAGTGCTGATTCACAGTCCAACCACCTAAGCACTACACTACAGCTTGGTGGGCCACTGTTTCTATAGACGGATCGCTAGTTTTATTGGGCACGGCTACTCCTATGTGGCTATGCTGTGGCCTCTTGTCAACAGGCCCAAGGGTCAATGCCTAGGATCTTGAACCACCACAGCCAGTTAGCAGGGGCTGGGATTGCCCCAGAGACGTTGGAGAACTATTGCAGATCGTGTAAGAAACATGAAGGTTCCTTCTATCATATGTGGTGGATGTGTGAAAAGGCAAAGCAGTTTTGGGGGAATATTGTGGATGTTATGTCAGATATTTTGCAGAAAAATGTTGTTAAAAACCCAGAACTGTTACTATGTATGAACTTAGAAGAATTCGATAGTATGGACAGAACAATGGTGTTTTACATGGTGACAGCAGCTAGGATGTTATATGCACAACTTTGGAAGACACAAGAGATACCATCGGCAGAAGATTGGATCCAGAAGTTATTGAACATGGCAGAAATGGACAAATTAACAAGGAAACTTAAAGAACAAGATATAGAAGAATTTATTATGAACTAGGAGAAACTTGAGAACTATATGGAAAGGGGGACATGAAGGGGAAAATCTGGTCTTTGGATAACTTGTAAAGGGGGAAGGTAGTTCTTTGCTGGTAGTTGAAATATTTAAACAATGGATAATGATAGATAAGGGATTTTTACTGTTAAATATAGTTTAATAGAAGAGATAGCAGATAGACTGCAATTTAAATAGGGGGGGTTGGAAAACTGTTGGAAGTCTATTATAAAAAAGAGGGGGAATGGGTGGGGGAACTGAAATGGGATGGAGATGTTAATCGAATGTTATGAGTGATATATGTTAACCCATCCAGTAAAAACTTTTTTTAAAAAAGAGAGAGAGAGAGAGAACTATTGCAGATCGGATCAGTCAGTACTGGGCAAAAGGGATCAGCGGTCTGATGGAGCGGGTGGGGGCAAAGGTTGATCCCAAAGAGCTGCGAGCTGCTTAGGAGCTGTCCTTGCTCCTGCTCCCGTTTCTTTCCTGCTGGGCCAAACTAGACACCCAGCAGGAGTTCCTTCCATGACCACGTCCTGCTGCAGTTGATGAAAACCTACTAGGAACCCCGGTCGTACCCCACGGGTGCCGGCAAAGCAAACTTGCTGCTTCAGAGGGGCAATTTAAATCACAGAAGAGGCATGGCTGGGAAAAAAGAAATGAAGCATCGGACCAAAGCAGGTTCAAGCTCAGAAGAACTTCCGCTGCCACGGCCTGGTTTAAAGTGCCCCAGGACTCTCCCTGAAGACTGCGGGCTCAAAGTAGCTGAAGAACCACCTCCGCTGATCCCTTCCGGCCCACGCTCTGATCAGTTCGGGGAGGGGCTTTGCATGAAGAAGGCCTGAGCTTCAGTCCCCGACATGTCCAGGTAAAAGGAACCGGGAGGAAGCGAGCCGAAAGCTTTTCTCTGCTTGAAGCCCTGGAGCAGCCGCCAGTCTGAGGAGATGGCTGACTTTGACAGACGCGCCATCAAGCAGCTTCATGTGTCCCCCCTGAAGTTGTGTGAACCCACAGTACATTTGGTGGGGGGGCATTTGAGGGGCTTCCTGGCTGCCAGGTCTCATCTTTGGCACTCCCCACCCCCAGCCACATATCACCCCCTCCCTATGATTTTCCATCAGCTGAAGAATTTTATATTTCTGGAGGCTTTTTAAAAATAGAGCTCCAGTCCTGGTTTTAAACCAATTCTTTGTTATTGTTTTAAAATTCGTTTTGAATTTTATTGTTACACTAATATTGATATCTTATTGGTGAGCCATCCTGAACATGTTTGGAAGTGAAATGGTGGCATATAAATGGACTAAATCAATAACATGAATACTCTTTTGTCTTTATGCCCTCATCAGCAGCTCATCTTTGATCTTCAAAGCAGCCAGGTGGGGCTTTAGCTTATTAACTTTGTAAAACAAATAACGGTGGAAGATTCTGGTTTTGGAACTGTTGTCCTGTGGGCTTCTTGCCCCCTGGCTTTCCCCAAGTGGTCAGTGGGTGCTTGGCTGTCCCTCTTCATAGTGCCGTTTCGTGCTCATATGGCTAATGCTCTTCCCTGCCCAAACAATCTTTCCATATAGAAAGCTTCCAGAGTCATCTAGTCCAACCTCCTGCACTATCTCCAGAGTCATCTCCAGAGTCATCTAGTCCAGAGTCATCTCCAGAGTCATCTAGTCCAACCTCCTGCACTATGCAGGAAATTCACAAGTCAAGAATTTTTCTGACCAATTTTCTATGGGGAGCAATTTTTGTGTGTGCGCGCACGGAGGAGGATGCTTGTTGTGGCACATTTTCTCCCCGTCTTCTCCATCGCCAGCTAGGTTTTCCTTCATCATGTCTCACCATTGCATTCCTGACACGGATTCTGTTGCCAAGTAGGCCCCCTCCCCTGCTTTAAGGCCTGCCATGAACTGTGTTAAAGTTTCCTGCATTGCTGTTTCACTGCTGCACCAAAGACTGCTTTGCACGTGTGTGCTCTAGTACACGTGTCAGTTTCCTGCCTGCGTGTCAATTGCCTTGCTGCTGCTATAGACCGTGTAGTTTACTGACTCCATGTTTGGTTAACTGCACCAAAAGACTCTTTTTCTGGGCAGCCCTGCCCTGACCTGTATCTGGACTTCCCAGTGTGTTTGGACTGTGTTCCCCGTGCCTGCGTTGCCATCTGCCACGGACCGTGCCTGTTCCCTGCTTTGGACTGTGTTTTAAAATGTTGTTCCCCCTGCCTCCATGGAAGCCTGCCTCATATGGGCCCAAGCCGCTGCTAGCAGCCGGGCGCCTGCCGGGGAAACCTCCAGCGAGCCTGGCTAGGCGCTCCCTGGTCAGTTCCCGCCTGGAGCCTCCCGCGGGCCGGTCCCCGAGCTTGCCCTCGCTACCGGGCAGCCTGCAAACCAGCCCCAGCTATGCCCAGCCGGCATCCATGTTCTCAGGCAGCCAGAAGACCCTGGGAAGAAGACTGCTTTGGGAAGCCATTTCGGCGAAGCGGGCACACCACGTCCGCAGCTAGAGTACCTCGCCCCGCTCTGCATATCTTAGGAGCCGCCCCGGAGAAGGAACTAAGTGCCGACCATCCCAAGCACTTAGAGAATGCATCTCAAAGAAACCTCCGCATTCCAGAAGCTGATGACATCAGGACAAGCCCTGTCCGCTGGAACATCCTTTCAGCCCACTTGGATTTCCCCCTCCCTCTTTTGTCCCCTCTTCCTGAGGTGTCACTTATCACAATCTGATTACCAAAGTGGCCCGTCCAAGCCATTCAGTAGCCCATTAGACCCTTTGTTTTAATCTGTGAGAACCACCAAGTACAGCACCAGCCCCAGGGTACGTTTTGGGGTATTTAAGCTGGTCTCCCAGACCACTCGGTGCCTCGGCCATTCCCTATCCAGACCTCCTTGCTGTCCGTCTGTGGTCCCCGTGCTGGCATTGGGCCACCCTCGCTGCCGTGTCTCTGCTTCGCTCCAGGATTGTGAGTATTTCCCTTACCATCGTTGGGAACCCGCTAATGCGAACGTCTCTGTATTTCCCACTCTATGTTTCTTAGACCTTGTATGTTCTTTGTATGATTGTGCAAGCTAGGCTTACGCTACACTCAATACACGTGTTTGAACCTTACTCCTTGTCTGCCTCTTTTTCACTAGAGTGTCTGGGATCGGGACCTCCGTATACATAGGTTATGATCCTCGCTTAATATTAAAGTTACAGACTGCTATAGCTAATTCCCCATTATAATAAAGAGCAGTTCTGGTAACAATTCCCAATTAGTTCCTTCCTCTTTCAGGTGGGATTGGTGGACACCAGATCTCCAGAACTAGGTTCAACATGCATATATTACTGAAGAACAAATTCCAGATGCTCTTCAGACTGGATCCTTCTGCCCAATGAAGCATCGATGGATTAGCGCCTGATCCATCTTTCCATCTTTCACGGATTGGAACCTTCCATGCTCCAGAATGCAAGTCCATTATGATGACCTGGGAAAAACTGTCTTTTACTCAACAGCCCCCCTGCCATAATCAGCAAGTTTCTTAAAAGAAAAACAAGAAGCGTTGTTTATGGGTTTAATTAAAACACAGCATATGAAAACTTGCTAATCTGATTTGTGCTGGGACTCTGCTAAAGTGCTAACATCAATATATCTGGTTTTAAATATTTTATAATTGCAAGCCTTAAAATATTAATGATGCAACCCAGAATCATCGCAGAGCCCTTTTTGGTTAGGAACTTTTCAGGCGATTAGAGGGGAGGAGAAGAATGCAGGAAAACAACCTAAATTCACTCAGATCAATCTGTCTCCCCAGCCAGCTGGTGGGACTTCATCTTCACAAACAAACCACACCAATCCCTTCCCACAAATTAAATGAAAAGATTCACTAAGATGTTTGCTGTGTTGCTGTTCCCTCTGGTGTGACATGTTTAAGGAGAGTTTCACTCACTGAATATTCACACAGAGGTCTGCCAGGGTTTTAGAGACCAAGCAAAGCTCTTAAAATGCTGTTTGTGGGCGAGACATGGCGGATTTGCAGGGAGAGAGGTGCCCCCCCTCTCATCGCCGGTTAATTAACTTGCAAAATACTGTTGAGATGTTACGGCTGGAGAAACATTGCTTTCAAGCCGTATCATCTGGATGCATAACCAAGAATACAGGTTGCACCATTTTCAGATGGCCCAAAGGGGGTAGCCAGAGCCTTCCGTTAATCTGCCATTTCCTACTGACAATCCCCCTCCCCCACTTTCATTTTTCTCTTGGCTGGGTTGTGGGTGGAGGGCAGTTCAGGCCCCTCTCTGCCCACCACTATTCCATTAGACATCGATTTCCACCCCGCCGTTTCACAGCTTTTAGACAGCAAACAAATCAGGGTTTTTCTCGCATTACAGATGCTTTGATTTTCTGCACTTTGTGCCCCTGCTTTATGAATCTAGTTACAACATGTATTATAGCTAACTTCCTGACACTCTAACCTGCAATACCTCCCCCACCCTGCACCTGGATTATAAAGACTCCTTCCTTGTATCTGACGAAGGGAGCTTGGACTCTCAAAAGCTCACACCTTGGGAATCTAGTTGGTCCTTAAGGTACTATTAGACCTGGACCTCTTTGGCTGAAGACCAACATGGCTTCTCGGTGCAACCAAATCATGACTCAGCAGCTATAACATGGAGCCATTTCTGTTTTCACGTGACAAATTTACTTCTTTATAAGACTTACTTTGTCCATCTGGCATGTTGAGCTGGTAGCTTGCCACTTCAGGAAGCCATTCAAAAATTCTGTGATGAGTCACAAGATCTTTTTGTGTTATGCTTCCGAGAATGAAGCTTTCATTCATTCATTCATTCATTCATTCATTCATTCATTCATTCATTCATTCATTCATTCATTCATTCATTCATTCACAGTCTGCCTTTCTCACTGAGGCTCAAGGCGGATTACACAGAATGAGATTAGTACAGTCAATATCAAGGACATTTCCATAAACAGTGCTGGGGTAAATAAATACAAGTTTACAAAGACAGAGCATTAGCAAAGATCCAATACAGACTTGAAGAAATGCTGAAACAAAACATAAGCAATTGGCTGAGTTAGACAACATGAAGCACATGTAGTATATAGGAGTACATATTTAAAGCAACAGATAATATGTAAGGCAGCATAGTGGTGAAGTCTACGGTCCCTAACTCATTAGCAAAGTACAATACAGCCCTCCTATCTGAGTAAAAAAACCATTTAGAATAATTTGGCTTTGCATCATTTGCGGAAAGCCAGGAGAGTAGGGGCTCTCCTGACCTCCTCAGGCAGCCCGTTCCACAGGACAGGGGCCACCACAGAGAAAGCCCATGTACGGGCTGTTGTTGATTTCACCCATGTGCAGGGATCTCCTGAGATTCCAAAACAACCGAAAGAATGGAGACTGTCCAGCCATCTGTATTTATGGTTCTCCCTTCAAAGACCTAAAACTTCCTTTAGTAAGCTTATTTATTTTTATTTACAAAAATTAGACCTTGCATTTCTGCCCTGATAAGGGCCACCATAAACTTGCAATGGCTTATGGGTAAGAAACCTGTGGAGCTCTGGGGAAAGTTTAAAAATCTCCTTTACTTCATGCAGCGCAATTGACATTTGCAACGGTCTACGTTTTGCCAGTCGTCATGTCACCAGTAAGGAACGCGTGAAGTATGTTGTTTAGTGCAGACCAGATCTGGTGCTTAATCCCCAGTGAAAGGAAGGCCGGAGAAAGGCAGGTGTTTCCCCCGCAGAGAGCTGAAAGTGGTGTGTAAGAGGCTCCACTCCTCACAGTGCATGCATTTCTTTTGTTCCACGGTCACCTTTGGCCAAACGTTTTGCAGGTTTTAAAACAATCTCACCCCCTGCCCAGCGAAGCCTATTCGCTGGTGGCAAACCTGCTGGGCCCACATACACCAAGAGCTTGGGACTCGCTGTTATCCATGCCCAATACAAAATAAATTACTTACCATCCTCTTTCACTCTCTTTCCAACTCTCTGAAGAAACAGTTGTCCACACCCCACCTTCCAGATAATGCCTGTCTCCATTGAGAAAAACTAAAAAAGCAGATGCGTCTCACAGCTGGAAGTTTCAGAGCTGCTGCGGACCACCAGCCGTGCCTTCTGTAGGCTATCAAGGCCAAGAAGCTTGTTCTTCTGTGCAACGAGTGGCTGGCTCTTCCAGAGACGTCTGCACCTAAGATGTCAAGTGATCAATGTTCTTCTTCCATTCCTCTGTCTTCTTGCTGCCGTTTGTTGCCTAGCAAATGTGTAGGCACAGAGTCCTCCCTTTTCCTTAGTATCTGTTTGGTGGAGGCAGCCGTGAAATCCATAAGATGCACCCCCCCCCCTTGTGGTTCTGAAGCCTGGTTCTGTAACCGTCCCACAGGTTCTGTGATTGGGTTGGGCTATAAGCACCGTATCAAAAATGCTGTTTTAATGGAACTGTAATATCATCGGTTTTATCTTGTCTTATTATTGTTGCTTTATCGCTCTATAGAATCAGAGTTGAAAGAGGACTCCAGGGTCATCTACTCCAATCCCCCCTACACAATGCAGGAAATTCACAACTACCTCCCCTTCCTCCTCATACCCCCAGTGACCCCTGCTCCATGCCCAGAAGATGGCAAAACACCGTCAGGATCCCTAGGCAAACTGGCCTGGGGAAAATTGCTTCCTGACCCCAAAGTGGTGACTGGTTTTACCCTGGCTGTGTAAGAAGGGGCCACGAGAACTAAGCACTGATGCAACCCTTCCTGCCCTCCCTCTCATGATGTCTGATTCCTTTCATGTTTGGCAATGTAACAACCATGACCATCTTGAAGCCAGGAACCAACTTTGAGGCTCCTAGCTATATTTTTGGATGAGTTATGCCTGCCGTAGTCAAACATGTAAGCATGTAAGAAAGGGCCACGAGAACTCAGCACTGATGTATTTCTATCTATCTATCTATCTATCTATCTATCTATCTATCTATCTATCTATCTATCTATCTATCTATCTATCTATCTATCTATCTATCTATCTATCTATCTATCTATCTATCTATCTATCTATCTATCTATCTATCTATCTATCTATCATCTCTGCATGGCGCGGAGGGCAATCTCAACTCCCCTCTGTCAGGAGATCAGGGAGCGGGGCCACCGGCCATGTGACCATTTTCAAGAGGTGCCGGAACTCCGTTCCCCCGTGTTCCAGCTGAAAAAAAGCCCTGGTCTTCACAGCTGGTTGCATTCAAATGAACAGGATCAGGGCCAAGCAAGAAAGCAGGAAACCTTCAGGGTGTGATCTTTTCAGTAAGGACTGATTCTAGCCTGGGGTGGCATAGTCCTCCTGAGGAGACTGTACCACTGGGGGTCTCCCAAAGGGCCGTATGGGTTGCTTTATCTCAGAGTGACAAACAACAAACTGTAATCCCCCCCAGAGGTTCAAACAAATAGCCTATATGTTATTTCACAATTATTTAAATTTTTATATTTATGTGTGCAACAGTGCATAAAGTGTTAATGGTGCATACGTTCACATGTAACAATTATCACTAACTGAATAAATAATAATAGATTTCCATTAAGTTCCAATAAATACAATCCAATAAATGCAATCCAAAATTCGTTCATACAAATAGAAGTCCAACTGGTGGAGAGTCGTAAGGTGGTTCAATGAACAGTCCACTCCAACAGGGTCAGACTGGTAAATATCCAAGTCTAAACCAGTAAGGATCCAGGTATTTCTTAGAGCAATCAACTAACCACTGATACTGTCTGTTATCTCAGAGGGAGGTTCACATCGTGAGAGAGGCCAAGGCTCTTTTCACATTCAAAATTCCATTCCCCCCCGGCCCCCCCCCCCCATGATGAACAACATTCCCTGTGAAAGAAAAAATGAACACATCCAGCCTCGGGTGAACTCAGTCTGGCTGGGTGATAGAACCATAGAATCATAGGGTTGGAAGGGACCTTTAGGGTCATCCAGTCCACCCCCCTGCACAGTGCAGGAAATTCACAACTACCCCCCCCCCCACACACACACCCCCAGTGACCCCTGCTCCATGCCCAGAAGATGGAAAAACACTGTCAGGATCCCTAGCTAAACTGGCCTGGGGGAAATTGCTTCCTGACCCCAAGGTGGCGATTGGCCTTACTTACCTGGAGCGTCTAAGAAGGGGCTACAAGAACTAAGCACTGATGTAACCCTTCCTGCCCTCCCTCTCATGCTCTGCCCAGGTTCACAGAATCAGCATTGCTGTCAGGTGGCCATCTAGCCTCTGCTTAAAAACCTCCAAAGAAGATTTTTAAGCAGAGGGTTTTTAAGCAGATGGCTCAGGGCCCCTGCCCAGATCACCTGGCCTAAGGTGAGGGTTACCAGTCCCCCAGTGGGAATAGGGGATGCCCTGCTCCCACCATCTGCCCCCCCCCACACCTGGCCGGCAGGGGCAAAGTAGGGTTGCCAGCCTCCCGGTAGTGGCTGGAGATCTCCCGGAATTACAACTGGTCTCCAGGCCATAGAGATCAGTTCACCTGGAGAAAACGGCTACTTTGGGGGGGGAGGACTCTATGGAATTATGCCATGCCAAGGTCCTTTCGCTCCTCAAACCCCACTTTCTCCAGGTTTCTCCAGGTTTCACCTCCCAGATCTCCAGGAATTTCCCAACTTGGAGCTGGCAACCCTAAGCCTCCAAGGGCCTGCTCCTGGCGCAGCACGACAATGTCACTTCCAGGGCGACACCCTCATGCCGGCTGCAAGAGTGCTCCCGCTCTTTGTGCCAGGCCAATTTGGGCCCCAAATGGGCCGATTCTTTAAGAATGCTTCAAGATTCTTTCAGAATTGGACCAGTGCAAAGCGCAGGAGTACTCCCGCAGCCTGCACATGACGACAGCACTCCCCAAGTGCTGCTCTATCTCAGAGGGAGGCGCACATCGGGAAAGTGTGCAAGGCACTTTTTAAATTCAAAATTCCATTTTTGTCATATGAACAACATTCCCGGTGAAAGAAAAAAGCCCACCAGCGTGTCTGACCCTAAAAACGTGTCGTCTGTGCAGCAAAGCGGGGAATCGGGGCTCTGCTTGAATCCCGTCTCTTTCGATTTGCAGCAAGCACGGAGCAAATGCAGCAACAGACCCTCTGTCACCCTGGAACAGAAGAACTTCCTTTTTTCCCTCCAAACAGGAAAGAAGCGCTTTAGCAAAATAAATAGTTGTGATACAGCCGCCAAGGTCATTGCTGCCGGCCTCGCCTGCCTTCTCCTTGATGGCCCTCCAGAGTTGTCATTAGCACAAATGCCAACGCTGGTCTGTGCTGTTGCGCTACGGTCACTAGGGAAGAGCGCTCTTTCCGATGTGGGGAGGGGAGCTCACAGCCAAGGGGGATGCTCCCGCTTTGATGGAGCGAATGCAAGAAATGTGTCTGGCGGATAGTGCCCAAGGTCAGTGTGAGCAATGCAGTTTTCTCTCCTGGGGAGCAGGAGATCATCAGTCAAGGGCCATTTCCCCCAGGGCCAGCCTTGCACCCTCGGATGGTTTCTAAGCTCCTTCTTCACTTTCGCTCGGAGCGTGCAAGTGGCCCAGGCAGCTGATGTCCCTTTGAGCATCTGCTTACGGTTGCCAGGTCCAGGTAGGGAAATTCCAGGAGATTTTGGAGCCTGGAGAGGGCAGGGTTTGGGCAGGGGAGGGGCCTCAGTGGGGTATAATGCCATAGAGGTCACCCTTCAGAGCTGCCATTTTCTCCAGGGGAACTGGTCTCTGTTGCCTGGAGATCAGTGGTAATTCCGGGAGATCTCCAGCCACCACCTGGAGGCTGGCAGCACATCTTCTCAATCCTCTCTCTCAATCTCGGGCCAGCCTCCCCTCCAGAGGGTTGAGCCTGAGTGTCACCAGCCAGGGTCGTGGTGCTAAGCTTGGGGGGTGGGGGGGTGGGCAGTCTCTGTTTTATTCCACAGGAAGCTGCCTGTGATTTCAGTTGCATACACAGATTGAAACTCTAGCCAGGAGGGGAGGGGAGATTGTGGGGGCCTTGCATGACCCCCCCCCCTTTGTCAGCCTCTGCAAACAGGGCAGGCAAAAGGCCCTAATGAGCAAGCAGGTGGCTGGACAACAAGGTGTAGGAAAGGACACCGCAAGAACTCAAGGAGCCAGGGAACCTTCTCTAGCAGGAGCGTGTCCAGGACTGCCTAGGTTGGAAAGAAGGTGGCTCTGGGGGGAAAAGACACCAGACAGACTCCAGGAGCTCTGCACGTGACGGTGGTGCCAGGCTGAGCCTGCCTGGGACACCTTTTGGGATCCGGTCGTGGGATGCACCCCTCCTCTGTGGCCTGGCGAGCAGGCCTGCGATCTTGCGCGTCTGAGCAGCAGCCGTTGCCTTGTTGCCCAAACAAGGAGGTTTTGTCTGAAATTCAATCCACGGCAGCAGTTGGCAAAATCTGAAGTGCCGGTTGTCAAGGAGGGGAGAAAATGCCCGTTTAGCCACTGCCTAAAGTCTGGCCTCGCCTGGGCCGGCAGAGTCCCCGTCCTTCCCTCCCCCCTTTGCTCATTGATATGCCTCCAGCCTCGCTTTATGCTTGGCTTGGCATTGAACTAATAAACCTGACTCCATCGCTGCTAAGGAATTAGCTTCCCTGCCTAGTGAAATCTATCAATCTTGCCCAGACAATTCCAGCATCCAGTCTACAAAGAGCAATTCTGCTGTGATTGGGCCCCCCGCCCGCCCCCGCCCCCCCGCCCAATGACTTTCAAGGCTGGCGTCTGGAGCAGGGGCTGGTCACATCGGTGTTAAAATCCTTTCTTCTGTGGCAGCAAAATCTAAGATGCATGTTCAAAAAACATTTTGCATCTTAAATCAAGCTAGTTTGGCTGTACAACACGTAGAGTTACCAACTTCTAGGTGGGGCCTGTTGATCTTCCGGAATTAAAACTGGTCTCCAGCCTACATAGATCCGTTCCTCTGGAGAAAATGACTTCTCTGAGTTTAATTTTTTAAATTTGATCAATAAGATTAAGAAAACGGTTGCCTTGGAGGGTGACACCCTTCGGAGGTCCCTCCCCTTCCCAGACCCCACCCTCCACACCAAATATCCAGGAATTTCCCAGCTTGAAGTTGGCAACCCTAGCACAGGGCTGTACTGCCCAGAGACTTTTCTTTATGGTCTCACAGACCTTCCCACAAGTCACACAAGCACAGACTTGCCAAGCAGCATGGAGAAAGCTCTTCTGCCCCTCTAGTCGAGGCTGAATGATGGGGAATGTGCTGTCAAGTCAAGGCTGACTTATGGCGACCCCGGGTGGGGTCTTCACGGCAAGAGATTAACAGAGGTGGTTGGCCATTGCCTGCTACAAAGGCACAGTTGCAAAATACATGGTTGAAGAGAATGTGCTGGGGAAGAATTGGCAAGGCGTCCACAAAAAGGGGGGGGAGTCGTTGTGAATTTCCTGCACTGTGCAGGGAGGGGGTTGGACTAGATGACCCTGGAGGCCCCTTCCAGCCCTATGATTCTATGAAGTGAAGTGAAGCCTCTGCAACCCTGGCCTTCGCTGGAGGTCTCCCATCCAATTGCTCACCAAGGCCGACCCTGCTTAGCTTTCGAGATCTGAGGAGCTCGGGCTCACCTGGGCTTTCCAGGTCAGGGCAGAGGCTGAATGAGTGAAGTTATTTTCTCAGGGCATGCTATTTCCCTCCATGCCATGAAAAGCTTGCTTGGCTCCTTTCTGCCCAGCGAGCCTCTAAAAGGACAGGCCATTTTTCTCCAGGCCTGTTGGCAACTCTAACATAAACAATATCAATTGAGAAATGAAGCCGCTGAAAAGTCCTCCCTGCAGCCCTTGTCAAAGCCTGGCCGGGGGGGGGGGGGGCTGTCACCGCATCCTTTTGAAGAACGGGCCCAGGAGCGCCGGTAATGGGGAAGCGGAGGGGGAGGCAGAAGGACGCCCCCCCGTCCCCCCCCCCAGCAGCCAGGCAGCAAGGTCAGGGGGCCGGGCGGCGAGGCACGGAGCCAGTGCTGACGCCGCAGGAAGAGCGGAGCAACCCCCGCCAGGGGCCGGCGGCAGACTCAGCCGCTCTCGGGATCCCTCCGTGGCGCTTCCGACATGATCTGAGGAGACACGTGCTTGGCAGGTGCCATTCAGCGAGCTGCAGGCAGCGAGAACCATCTTTGCATCCATGGCGGGGCCACCGTTCCCTCCCAGCTGCTCCCTCCCAGAACCGGCTGCTGAGCCCAGCCTCAAGACTTTTCCAGCTCGGAGCGCAGCCGCGGCTCCCTGCGATAGGCCGGCCTCTGCGTGCTGGGATCCCTTCCCGGTCCCAAACCGCCTCCGCTCCCCCCCCCCCGTGATCCTGATGAGGCTTTTAATGGAGAACCCAAGCTTAAGGATTTGGGTTTTCCCCACCCTCCCTTATTTGCACTCCAGCTGATTCTTTGAGATAAGCCCCCCCCTTCTCCTTCCCACTCCCCTTCCTAAGCCACCAAGAGGTCAGCCTGCCCCTCTCCCCCAGTGGGCTGTAAGGGGAGCAGGCCGGGGAGGGCAGGGGGTTGTAGACCTGCACACGGAGGGGACAGTTGGTTCTGCATTTGCACAGAGGAAGGCTGCGTTTTCTTTCTCATCAACCTAGCGGCTTTGGTAACAAAAGTTAAAGGAGCTATGCAAGATGCAGTACTGGCTTGCTGGTGTCAGAGTGTCAGTTTGCTAGTCAGTTCTCAAGCCAAAGCTACGCCATATTCTTATGCTATAATTTGTAGTTGTTTAGTTCTCTCCCTCCAGGCCCAGGTGTTGCCCAAGCCGCATATATCCATGGGAGCGAAGATCCGGCCGACCTTGACGTCCTTGCCTTCCCAGGCCTTCTAGACAGGACTAAGGGGGGAGGCTGGGAAGGGGTGTTTGAAGTGTTGTTACTTTCACTTTGTGTGTCATTCTCAACAAAGCCTTTGTTCAGCCAAGGCTTTCCTAGTCTTTGGAATATGGATACCTGTATCCAGAGCGTTGTCTTTCAATAAACCTTTTGGAACCAAGAAACTTGTGCTTCTTGCAGAAGGGGGGAGATGAACCAAGTGCAAAGTAATGCCAAGTGCCAAGTGCAAAGTAATGCACATTGGAACCAAAAATCCAGAATATAAATACAAGTTGATGGGGTCTGAACTGGCGGAGACTGACCAAGAGAGAGATCTTGGAGTCATGATAGATAACTCACTAAAAACGTCAGCACAGTGTGCGACTGCCATAAAAAAAGCTAATGCTATGCTAGGGGTTATTAGGAAAGGGATTGAAAACAAATCAGCCGGTATCATAATGCCTCTGTATAAATCGATGGTGAGGCCTCATTTGGAGTACTGTGTACAGTTCTGGTCGCCACACCTTAAAAAAGATATCATAGCACTGGAAAAAGTACAGAGAAGGGCAACTAAAATGATTAAAGGGTTGGAACACTTTCCCTATGAGGAAAGATTGAGGCGCTTGGGGCTCTTTAGCCTGGAGAAAAGACGACTGAGGGGAGACATGATAGAGGTTTACAAGATAATGCACGGGTTAGAGAAGGTCGAGAAAGATGTGTTTTTCTCCCTTTCTCACAATACAAGAACTCGTGGGCACTCTATGAAATTATTGAGCAGTCGGGTTAGAACAGATAGAAGAAAATACTACTTTACACAAAGGGTGATAAACACATGGAATTCGTTGCCACAGGAGGTGGTGGCAGCTACAAGCATTGCCAGCTTCAAGAGGGGACTGGACAAATATATGGAGCAGAGGTCCATCAGTGGCTATTAGCCACAGGAGATAGATGGTATTCTCTTTGTGGGGAGGTGGTGCTCTGTTGTCTTGGTGCTGGAAGGAAGGCAGTGGGAGGGCTTCTGGTGTCCTGGCCTCACTGACAGTCCTTTAGATGGCACTGGATTTCTAGCCACTGTGTGTGACAGAATGTTGGACTGGATGGGCCACTGGCCTGATCCAACATGGCTTTGCTTATGTTCTTATGTTCTTAACTCTGGATAACGGGGATTCCACAGTCTGACAGCTGGCTTGTACAGGATGCTGACGGAAACAAGTGGCTACGAATCTTTAAAATCCCTTGTGGTAAGGCCAATTTTTTTCTGTGTGTAAAGTGCTCTCAAGTCACAGCTGACGTATGGCGGCCCCGGCAAGGCAGCTTTCAAGGCAAGTGAGCAGCAGAGGTGGTTTGCCAGGGCCTTCCTCTGCAGAGCCTTGCTTGGTGGTACCGACCCTGCTTAGCTTCCGAGATCTGATGCCATGCTCGCATCGTCATCCTTCCCGGTTTTCTACTCTTTCCCAAAATTGCTTTACTCCAATCTTTTTGGAAAGAATGCAGACTAAGTGCACTATGACAACATCTGGGAGGAAGGGTGTGCTTTGTTCTGCCCTGCACAAGTTCTGCCCAGGTTGGCGTCCTTTCTTGTCAGCGCCTTTCCAATGTAATCTTCCCTTCAGCTTTTCCTTGCCGTGTCACCACACAGTTTCTGGAAGACTTAAAAAAATCAGTAGTACAGAACAATAACATTGATTGCTACTTATCTGTTTTCATTTAAAATTTTAGCTCTTCTGAATCCTCATTTTTGATTAACAAAAAAAGGATCTCTCCATCCTTTTTTGTTGCAGAGATATAAAGGGAAAGGGTAGGCAGTTTTTGTCCAGGTTGCCTGGAAAGGAATGGAGAAGGGAAATTGGAGCAGGGGAGGAATTAATTGCTTTGCAACGAGAGCAAAATGCAAAACTGCTGAACCTTCAGCCCTTGTACTGTTGAAAATAGGTCAAGATGGGTCGCTGTGTTAGTCTGTCTATAGCAGTAGAAAAGAGCAAGAGTCCAGTAGAACCTATAAGACTAGCAAAATTTGTGGTAGAGTATGAGCTTTTGTGAGTCACAGCTCACTTCTTCAGATATAGCTGGAATGTGAGTCCATCTTGGAGAGTGGAATGATGAGAGAAGCCAAATGACAATAGCTGGTGAATGACAATTGCAGGCGTGATTGGATGGGGTGGAGTGTGCAGAAGGGTGGTGGGTGTGGAGAAATCAGACAGGAAGCCTAGGTCTCCATTCAATCCAGGTGGATTCATTGTCTTGAGCTTCCTTACCAGTTGCAATTCGGCAGTCTCTCTTTTGAAATTCCTCTGCCGGATAACCTCAGGCTGAGAGCCACATCTGGCCTGTGTTTGATGCTAGGGATCCCCGTTTCCATTGCCCACCTTGGAGCCCTCAAATGCAGGCAGAGACCCAGAAAGAGGTAGACCTCTTTGTCCCTCTGCTCTTCTTAAAGGCACTTGGCACCCAAGATGTTAAATGAATTTGGGGAGCATCAGCAAACGAGCTGATCCTGCAGTCTGGTGGTGGTTAATGCTCCCAACAAATGGTTAATCCACTTGAGGGCTGGCTGAAAATCGCCAGCTTGGGATGTAATTTGCCCACCTCTGGTTCAGAGGATTTGGTAAGCAACCTGCTCCGTTCCTCCTGTTTTTCCATCAGGCACGCTCTGGACTGCGGAGCAGGCTTTAGCATTCACCGCAAGTCCGAGCACAGAGCGGTCCCATCCCCTGGCTGCCCCCTGGGAGCCGGGCTTCATTTCTTCTGACAGCTCTTTGTCAAGCAGTGACTTCCAGTTGTCACTCGATATGGAAGATTAATAGGAACTCAGCCTTTGTCTTTAGCATCTCCAGCCCCCCTCTGCTGGCACCAGATCAAGGAGTGGTTGTGTTTGTTTGTTTTAAGCGCAGGAAAGAAAATGAACTCTTTTTCATTAGAATTATCCTCTGATTTCCTGACAGCAGAAAGTGACCCTTGCCAGAGCGCCCGGAAGTTTGCAAGCTCACTCCCTTTCTGCCAGGTGGGCGAACTTCTTCTGTGACAAATCCAATTTGCATATTTTTGTTGCGTATAATGAACATAATTTGCTTATTATTTTCATAGGCCTGGCAGGTGCCAAACAACAGCTGGCGGATACGCGAGACTTGTTCCAATGACTGCCAGCTCTCCCAAAGAGAGTCCCCAGACTGCCACTCTGGGGACCTGCCAGCTCTCCCAAAGAAGAGGAATGGCTGCTTTGCTGGCTGCCCCCCTCCCTTCTAGGCTTGCTTTTCTTCAGGCCCTGATCACTGATGGGAATCCAGGCCTTGTTTTCCAAACGCTGAACTTGCTGTGGCCCAAAAATGCTGTTGCAAGCTAGCTAATACTGAAAACGTGCTTTGCAGAACCTCAGATGCTGCATCAGACTCCTCCTACTGGCTAAGTCTCAGCTCCTTTCAAAGCTGCAATAAACCAGAGCTGCTGGGTAGCTTAGAGCAAAGGTCCTGCAGGCAATCCATAGCTCATCGTGACCCAGCTAAGCAGCGTGGGCATTCATCCACAACTAGAGATGGGCACGAACCGAATTGTGAATCAAAATTCAGCATGAACCAGGCTGGTTCGTGGTTCATGAACCGTAGTTCATCAGATCCCATTTCTGACGAACCGCCACGAATTTTTAGGCTGGTTCATTTGGTTCGTTTTTTGGTTCGTCACTGCAGACAGCTTGGTGCCAATCAATCAGTTTCCTAGGCAACAGGGGATGGACTTCCTGCAGATCTTCTGCTGACCTGGAAGTAAACTTCTGCTGACCTGGAAGTGACCTGCTGACCCGGAAATGATGATTTTCTGACCTGGATGTGATGTTTTCACGAACTAAACGAACCGGTTCACGAACCAGGGGCAGGTTCGTGAAAGTTCGTGGTTCGTGAAATTTGACGAACCATGAACCACATGGTTCGGTTTTTTTCCAGTTTGTGCCCATCTCTATCCACAACTCAAGGGCTGTTCATAGAATCATAGAATCACAAGGTTGGAAGGTACCTCCAGGGTCATCTAGTCCAACCCCTGCACAAGGCAGGAAATTCCCAAATACCTCCCCCTCCCCACACTTACTCCCTGCCCAGAAGATGGCAAAACTCCATCAGGATCTTTAGGAAAATTGGCCTGGAGAAAATTGCTGCCTGACCCCAAGGTTGCGATCACCTTACCCTGGGCATGTAAGAAGGGGCCACAAGCTCTGATGCAACCCTTCCTGCCCTCCCTCTCATGATCTGCCCAAGTTCACAGACTCAGCATTGCTGTCAGACGGCCATCTAGTTTTTGCTTAAAAACCTCCAAAGAAGCAGAGCCCACCACCTGTTGGATGCATTCATGCTGTTTGGGTTCATTCATGGCCAACCTTTCAGCACAAACACTCTCTCCTCTTTTGAAAAGGAGACATTCCATTGCTGCAGCTGCTGGCCCAGGAGTTCCGCACTAGCATTAAGGGCCCAGAAGGAGCCCAGTTCTTGGGGGGCGGGGGCGGGCAGCCTTAATGGATGCTGCTGCCAACCTACTTCTGCTTACCCTTTGCTGATGGGGGCGTCTCCGTGGTGCCCTCGAACGGAAGAGAGAGGGGCTAAGAGGAGGCCCCAACAGAAAATTGCTCCACTGTTGCTGAAGAGAATGTTTATTGCATAGAACCAACTTCCTTATTCAGGAGCTCAGTGCTGCATAATTACTGCATTATTAAAAAAAAAATCCAACAGAAGCAAAAATGCAATAAAATAAAATAACCCCTCTTAACTCATTGCAAAATGCTGCATAGCGGTCGACTGCAGGGAAATCTTCTTCTGGTTTCCTTGGCTCATATTCTGCAGATCTTTTATTCAACAGATTCTCCAGTGACTCTGATGGTGTTTACTTTGTGGAGCCCTTCTTTTTCTCCCCCCCCTTTTCCCCCACAGAGTTCAGACACTGAGAGACAAAGAATGTTCAAAGTTCTGTCCCACCATTTAATCACAATTTATTATTTCGACAGCACTTTTGTATCCCAGTCAGCCATGGATGTTTGGATCTCCTGTTATCCAAATTTCAATGCACTGAAAGAACGCTCTCTGTCCCTGCTCAGTAGCCCCGTAAATAGCAGCACAAGCCTCAGGTGTAGCCCCCTGGCAGGAGTAAAGCAGGAATGGACATTATATGGAGATTTATATTAAAAATTATATCACGCTGTTTCCTTCAAACAGCATGTGAAGCTCTGTAGAATGATAATTTGGATGGCAGCAAAACCGGTGAAGAATTAAATGATTATGTCTGCCACAACTCAAACTGTTTCTCAATGCTCATGTACAGCCCTTGCCCTTTCTCTTCCCAAGAGTTGCCAACTCTGGCTTGGGAAATTCCTGGAGATTTGGGGGCTGAATTTGGAGAGAGGAGGAGAGCTCAACGGGAAGGTAATGCCATATGGTCCACTGGCCGAAGCTGCCATTTCGTCCAGGGGATCTCTGTAGTCTGGGGATAAGTTGTAATTCCCGGAGAACTTTGGATCCCCCTTGGAGGCCAGCGGCTCTAACCTCCTCTCTTCTAAGGGTGGAGCATTTCCTTCTCCAAGGACTGAGGGGTGCTGGAAGAGGAGTGTGGCAGCTGCAGTGGGGTGAGGAAATGAGCTGTAGCATAACAGATAAGTGGTTGGGCTGTGAATCAGCCTTCTGTTGGTTCGACGCCCACTCCTACCATGAGCTCAGCAGGTGGCCTTGAGAAAGCCATTCGTCTCAGCCCCAGCTGCATAGCTTCCCAGCTGTATTGTTCACTGCTCACAGTGGGGCAGTAATCTGTCGAGAGCCAGTTTGGTGTAGTGGTTAAGAGCGTGGGACTCTAATCTGGAGAGCTGGGTTTGCTTCCCCACTCCTCCCCTTGAAGCCAGCTGGGTGACCTTGGGTCAGTCACAGCTCTCTCAGATGCACCCACCTCACAGCTATTCACCCAGCTATTTTAACTTAACAGACAAGATGCAGACAGTAAACATTTAGTGTGGATGTGGAACAATCAATATCGAGCGTATTGCTGGCTCTCAGCTTCACTCTCCAGAGATTATAAATTTTTCCAACAGGAGTTAAGCTGTTGCAACTGAGCCTTAGTTAACCAAGCAGAACTCTGAGGGAAGATTTGATGCCTTTTTCTCCAGAGAGATTCCCTCAGCATTCGAGGTTCACTGGAACCGATTTCCGCAACTGCAGGTTCTTGGCTGCTCCTTGACCTCACGGAGCCCCTGTTCATAGAACCAGTACACAAAGGTTAGACTTGAGGGGCTCTTAACAGGCTGCTTGTTTGTCTCACTAATGCGAGTTTCCTTCTCTAACTTGACACCAAGTCCTATCTAAAAGCCAAAAAGTCTAAGCGGATGGTCTAATCCAGAGCTGCAATTCCCTGTATGAGGAGGAAATGATGTCTTCTCACTTCTTAAGGTGAGGCTGGCTCACCCTTTCATATCCAGGACCTCTGATTGGCTGGCAATCTCTGGGGATTTGGCCAAAATCACAAGGATTGGTTCAGAGCCCAAGAAGGGAGGTGGGACTTTGGGGATGATTGCCACACAGAGCTGGCAGGGGATCATCCCTGAACACTCAGCCCCTCTTCTGTGTGGAACATGAATGTTTTTCCCCCCAGAGGTCTTGATTCTCACGAGGCAGAGGTCTCCAATCTCTTTGAGCCTATGGGCATCTCGGGAATTCTGACACAGCGGGGTGGGCACAGCTACAAAATGGCTGCCTCAAAATGGCTGCCTCAGGAAGCACAGTCACAAAATGGCCACCACAGCTTACCTTCAGTTAGGCAGTGAAGATCCTTGAGCTTTGGGGGCAGCTGCTGCCCAAGCAACATTTTTAAAAATCTGCACAGTCAATCACATCTCCAATGACCTATCAGAAGACTTGCTGGGCAAAAGCCCCAGCTGGCCCTGCCTTCTTTCTAAAAATAATAATTATAGCATTTGATTTATATACCGCCCTTCAGGACTAGACATGAACCCATCGGGTGAAGCCTGCGAGGGGCATGTGAAACTGACAGCCCTGTTCTCTTGTCCCCTGAGTGGCAGGAGAATGGGAGCTGTCAGTTTGACAGACCCTGTGCTGGCCTCAGCCCATGGGCTGAACCCGGTGCTAGGTCTGTCAGACTGACAGCTCTCGTTCTCCTCTCACTTGAGTGGCAGGAGGATAGGGCTGTCAGTTTCACTCACGGGGTCTGTCAAATTGACAGCTCCCGTTCTCCTGCCACTCAGGGGACAAGAGAACAGGGATGTCAGCTTCACTCACCCCGCACCGGGTTCAGCCCATTGGCTGAACCCAGTGCAGGGTGAATGAAACTGACAGTCTGTCCTCCTGTCCCCTGAGTGGCAGGAGAACGGGAGCTGTCAGCTTCACTCACCCCGCACTAGCCTCAGCCCATGGGCTGAACCCGGCTTGGGGTCTGTCAGACTGACAGCTCTCGTTCTCCTCCTGCTCAGGTGGCAGGAGAACAGGGCTGGTAGTTTCACTCACCCTGCGCTGGGTTCAGCCGATGGGCTGAGGCCGGCGCAGATGTGTGAAACTGACAGCTCCAGTCTCCTGCCACTTGCTGGCAGCAGGCGAACGGGGCTCTCTGTTTCACTCACTCCTAAGCGGCGCCAGCCTGTCTGGGATCACGAACTGCTCATGAATCGCACAAACTGGGCCAAAAAAGTCATGGGGTTCGTGGAAAATGCGGCCCCACGAACTGCATTTTCCTGAACCACGAACCGCACTGGTTCATGCATTTCTTTGGTTCATATTGCTGTTCATGCCCACCTCTACTCAGGACAACTAAATGCCCACTCAGAACTGTTTACAAGTATGTTATTATTATTAAAACATTTGACAGGCCCCAAGAAAGATATTGGCGGGCATCATGGTGCCTATAGCACCATGTTGGAGACTCTTGTCATAAGGCTCAAATCTCCTGGGAGGAAGAAACAGAGAAAAGAAAACTGCTCCAAGGAACTGAGGGTGGCAGGGCCGGATCTACGGCTGCCAGCGCCCAGGGCAACTGAAGACCGGCCAGTTGCATGTGCGTGCAGTGCGTGTGCGCTCCCAGTGCTGTGTGATGATGTCATTTCTGTGACATCATCATGCAGGGCGCGCTTGTGCCACCCCATGGCAAGCCAGCTGTCCCGGCGCACCGCAGAGCTGGCAGCGGCAGCCATGCACACCATTTGCCTGCTCCGCAGGACAGGGGGTGGCCGGCTTGCCACGCGCCCCTGTCCTGCAGGGCAGGCGAATGGTGCAGGTGGCTTCCCAGCCACCCACACTGCCTTTCACCTGCCTCACAGAGCAGGGGGCGCGCGGCAAGCGCACCCCCTGTCCTGCTGCCCGTGCGCTCCCGGGGCTGGCAGCTGTGCCTAGTGCCCCCTCTTTGGTGGCACCGGGGGCAGACTACCCCCTGCCCCCCCAGTCAATCTGGCCCTGGAGGGTGGGAGTGGATTCATACAGCAAGAGGTAGTCTGAGGCCCCTGTGAAGGGATGGACTTGCAGGCCTTTCACTGTTTCTTCTGGTCGGCCCCTGGGAGGTCGGAAAAACTCCACAGCCGTCCACCGTCACTGCCCGGTGCTGCCATCCTTTTCCTTCACTTTCCAGGGGTGCCAAAAAGCAGCCACCTGCTGCCACCAATGACCCTGAAAGTAACTCCTGTTAAACGAAACTGCACGTCTAACACTCTGTCCCCTGCATTGCTGTTTAGAGGTTCCACTTAATTGCTGCCCCTTCCTCTATACTCCTCCAAGCAAACACAGAAGCCGTCAATCACAACTTCACCACTTAGACCCATCGGGCTCCAGCAATGGTGAGCCTACCTGCTGCTTGTCCCTATTGCCACGTTTCAGAGAGCAAGAGTGAGGCGTGGTGCGTTTCCAGAGCGCAGACTCAGGGTATTCAAAATGCCGGGAAGGTTAATTAACGAATAAAATGAATACGTATGCATTCAAGCTGTTCAGGCTGAGCAAGGGATCAAAGAAAAGGAGAAAACACGCAGTTCCCTTTCCCTGCATCCCGAATGTCTAGCTTTACTGGAAGTTAAAGTTAGTTTTCCTGGCTGGGACTTCTCCCCGTTGTCGCTTGTTGCGTGGGCGAGATGGAGTCCATCATGGACTGTGTGTCCATCTCACAGAAGGTGAAGGAGGGAGAGCCTGGCTCCTTCCTTCAGCCTGCCGGGCTGTCGCTCGGCCTCCATCAGGGGCCATCTGTCTACGGAAGGCAAGCGAGAGAGATCCACACAACCTTGAGCAGCAGCCAGAACAGTTTGCTGCTGCTATCTTGTTAGATCTTTAAAGAATAATCTGTATTGCTTTAATTTGCCTCAGGAGTTTTCAAAACTGGGAATGAGGGATATAAATATCTTAAACAAATAAAGCATCCCAGTTAATAACCCGGCTGACGGCTTCTGCACTTTCCGAGCACTCTTTTGTGGCAGCTCTGCGTGGAACGCCTGGCAGGCCGCCCAGCCTGGATGTCTCCCCAGAGCAGGTTGCTCTGGCCAGATCATTTCTTTCCAGAGGGAGGAGGCAGATGGCAAACCAGCCCAAGCTGGTGGAAGGCACTTTAGAGAAGAGACATCGCTTGGGTGTTCATTGGTGAAGCTGGAGCTGGAGGTTCTCCTTTCAAGAGTGGCTCCCTGCAGCGGTTTCACATTAACTCACATTGGAGAGGGAAGGGGGAATAGAGCCCCTTGGAAATACACTGCAGAAGTGCTGCAATGCAGAGCAATGGCTGTCCGGCACCAAAGTCTGAGACCAGCAGGGTCACAGCCATTGGCCAGGACCAGGACCTAATTGTAATATTGATCATGATGAGTTGCTATCAAAAATTAGAATAAAGCTGAAGAGAAACACAAAAAGAATCACAGGGCCAATCTAAATATTCCTGAAAAATTTAAAGATCATTTAAAGAACAGATTTGCCATGCTAAACTTAATTTATCGTGAACCCAGAAGAACTGTGGGCGGAAACTAGAAATATTATCAAGGAAGAGTATGCAAAGACTATTCTTGTAGCCAAAAGAAAAGAGAAGCCTAAATGGATGATTGAGGAAACTCTTAAAATGGCTAAAGACAGACGAGAAGCAAGAGCAAAAGGTGACAAATAGAGTCCGAATTCTAAATGCAGTTTTTCAGCGGCTTGCATGCAGAGACAAAGAAACAATGCAAAGGAATAGAAGAGAACAATAAAAAGGAAGACCAAGAGATGTGTTCCACAAGATCTGGGACGTGAAAGGAAAATTCAGGCCACAGCTTGGGATGCTGAAAGATCAACATGGAAAGACAGTATCTGATCAGGACAAAATAAAGGAAAGGAAACGATACACTGAAGAACTATATGGAAGAGATGGAAGGATGACAGATATCTTCAAAGACAAATCTTTTGATGAAGAAACAGAAAACTTAGAAAGTGAAAGCTGCACTCAAAGCAATTGGGAGAAACAAAGCACCTGAAGCAGATGGGATACCAATAGAGCTATTATAAGCTACAGAAACGAAGTCCATAAAAATCTTAACAAGAATCTATCAACAAATATGGAAAACAAAACAATTACCCACGGACTAGAAACGCTCAGTCGACATTCCAGTTCCAAGAAAGGGGATGTCCCAATTCCCTGCACTCCCAGCCACGGGTCCTTGGAAAAGCATCCAATGCTGTCATCTAAGGTCCAAGAACCTGGCACGTCTCCCTCTCGCTCTCTTCAGAACTTCGTTTATAATCTCCCTCAACAAGGAGCTAAAACTACAAAGGGAAACAATCTGGAAAGTATAAACAAAACCAGACACAGGCAATCAGAGGTTGAAGGGATGGGTTCATATTCAAAAAGTAAAATAGGTTTATCATATATGGCAATCCCAAAATTTACAAGGCATTTTAAAAAAAGAAAGAAAGAAAGAAAGAAAGAAAGAAAGAAAGAAAGAAAGAAAGAAAGAAAGAAAGAAAGAAAGAAAGAAAGAAAGAAAGAAAGAAAGCAGAAGACATGTAAAAATGGTACAAAGTACCAAAATTTCTCTTGGCATTTCTACACTGACTGGAGCCAGATGTGAAAGCCAAGGCAGTGTATCAGTTGGTATGTTGGGCTCAGAACAGAGAGACACAGGGCTTGATTCTCTGCTCTGCCATGGAAACTCACTGGGTGACCTTGAGCCACTCACATCATAGAATCACACAATCATTGGGTTGGAAGGGCACCTCCAGGATCATCTAGTTCAACCCCTTGCACAATGCAGGAAATTCACATATGCCTCCCTGCCACACACCTCTGTGCCTAGAAGATGGCAAAACACCTCCAGGATCCCTGGCCAAACTGGCCCGGGGAGAATTGCTTCCTGACCTCAAAAGTGGTGGTTGGCTTTTCCCTGTGCAAGTAAGAAGGGGCCACGAGAACTAAGCGCTGATTTATTTATTTATTTGTATTTATTTATTACCTTTCTAGACCGCCCTCTCCGTTGGATGGGCTCAGGGCGGTATAACAACATACAGTTTATAACATACAGTTTAAAACAATAAAAACATTATAAATAAACTTTTAAAAACATTATCCATGTGCAATAAAATTTCTCAGATGGCGGATATAAGTGTGTGTCACACTTTATGAGGTCCTGCCTGGCTGGTGGATGGTCTTCAGTGGTGTGGCCGGCAAGAGGACAGCCTAGCCCCCACCAAATGCCTGGCGGAACATCTCTGTCTTGCAGGCCTGGCGGAAAGATAACAAATCCCGCCAGGCCCTAGTCTCCTCAGACAGAGAGTTCCACCAGGTTGGAGCCAGCACTGAAAAGGCCCTGGCTCTGAGGCAACCCTTCCTGCCGTCCCTCTCACGCTCTGCCCAGGTTCACAGAATCAGCATTGCTGTCAGATGGCCCTCCAGCCTCTGCTTAAAAACCTCCAAAGAAGGAGAGCCCACCACCTCCCAGCCTAACCCTCTCAGCCTAACCTGGCTCACAGGAGAGTGGGAAAGGAAGGTCATCCCACCAGCTTCAGCGCTTAACTCGAAAGGGCTTCTCTGTTGCCTCTGGAGAGTGTTCATTGCGGAAGGAAGTCGCATTCCCACATCAGCAGAAAGGGTTCTGTCAGACGAGGAGGAGATCTCCAGGAATTTCCCAACTTGGAGCTGGCAACCCTAGCGATTTGGCTTTTGTAAAGGGGTCAGGGTGGACCATGCCCTTTTGGTTCCCTGCAACTCCACAGTGCTATGCTTTGGATATGCACCTAAGAAGCCTTTTAGTCACTCCTCCAGCCCACAGCTCCCCGTTCCTGGCCCTTCTCCAAGGGGAAGCTCTCTCGCCTTCTCGGGTGCCTCTGCCGCAGCTCTAGCCGAGCTCCTGAATCCCGCGTGCCTATTAAGTAATTAAGCCTCGGCACCTAACCAGCAATTTTCTTATCTCTCCTTGCTTGCTCTCAAGTGCCATTATTGGAAAACTGGTTTGCAGGAGAAGTTTCCCTTTTTCTGCAGCAAACTTTAAATTGGCTGCCTCTGCTTATTTGAAGCACCTTTCAGCTGAGATAAATGAGCCCAAACAAAGGGCCCTTGGCTGATCGCACTGCCATTCAATGGCTGCTGTTGGGGCAAGGGTAGGGTTGCCAGCTCCAGGTTGGGAAATTCCTGGAGATGTGGGGGGTGCAGCCTGGAGAGGACAGGAATTGGGAAAGGGAGGGGCCACAGCAGGTTATAATGCCATGGATTCCACCCTCCAAAGCAGCCATTTTCTCCAGGAGAACTGATCTCTATGGCCTGGAGATCAGTTGTAATTCTGGGAGATCTCCAGCCACCACCTGGAGGCTGGCAACCCTAGGCATGGGGGCGGGGGCGTTCTCCAGCTGGGGAGGTCCCTCAGCTACGGGCCTGGGAGGGGGTGTGCTGCTGCTGCCTTCTCCAGCGCTCTGCCCTTTAATGGGGGGAGCGGGGGTTGATGCTGGTCTTGGGTGGAGACCCAGGCAGCCGTTGCTTCACCTCCATTGCCCCAAAAGGGGGACAACCATTTGGGCCATCAAAAGTTCACTAGTTGGACTCCCAAGTCAACTTTTTCAAAAGCATCTTTGCTGCTTTGTGCTAAATGCCGGGGGGGGGGCAGGCACCAGAGTTGGCAGTAACAGTAATGCTAACTGATGGTTAATGAGCACCTAAAGGGGGAAAGAGACGTAACTCTCCCCTGCCTTGAGTCAGAGGGGGCCCATTAGGAACTCTTACGCCTCTGTTTAATCTTTGTGGGGGGGGGAGGAGGATATTGAATTTAATATTTAAATAATATTTAATTATTTATTTTTATTTATGTCATTTTTAGTCCGCCTTTCTCACTAGGACTCAAGGCAGATTACACAGAGTAAGTCAATACAATCAACAGGACTGACACATCAATAATAATAATTTGTTTGTTTGTTTGTTTGTTTGCACCATTTATAGTCCCCCTTTCTCACTGAGACTCAAGGCGGATTACACAGTGTGAGATGAGCGCAGTCCAAATCAAGGTCATCTCTGTAAACAAGGCCGTAGGGTACATAAATGTGTTGTGAGGAATGGGGGGGGGGATGAGCCTCTCCTCTTTCCTGCTGGGTCTCTCCCCCCCCCCCCCGCCGGCAGCTCCCCCGGTCCATTTGTTCTGGTGAGCCACTTACCAAGGCTTATGCGGTCTGGATGGACTAACCCCTAACTCAATTTCGTCTTTTTCCCCCTTGCTGGTTTGTCCTCAGTGACATAAATAATCACCTTTGCACAGAGAAGATCTTAACTAGCATCAAGGTTTATTCTGGCTGACAAATGGTACATTTAGTCTCGAGACCAGTCGCCTCTGGTCTATCTGCCCTTGAATGTTACAGAAACGCAGCCAGACCGATAATGGTACAGAAATGCAAGCGTGCCGTTAACAATATCTTAACCTATGGGCCTTATCCTATATAGAGAGAACTACCAGTGTACTTAACTTATATAATATAAACCCTTAAGCAAATCTTCTATCAACTTTATAGTAAAAATCCCCTTAAAATCCTAACTGCTTAATCTTTAACCTATACTTATGCATTAACTTATAAATCCTTAACTTAGAAACAAATAGTACATTAAAACCTTATAGCAAAGTGACTAAAACCCCACAGAAAAAGCCTTTTCTGACTTACCTCCTGGAGAACCCCTGGACCAAAGTGGGTCTCTTAGGGGTTCCCAAGAGGAAGTTTAATGGCCGCCAGTTGGCAGGCACAAAAAGACTTGTGCCTTCCCAAGGAGTGGCGAGGACTAGCTCCTTGGTCAGACTTTTTATAGAGTAGTCCTCAGCTTTTTGATTGGTTGATGGCTGATTGGTTAGTAGCACTCCGACATGGGTGGTTCCAGAACCCTGCTGCCATATATGGCCCAACAGTCCTTTTGCTCTCTCTCGGGTGTTCAGGAGTTCCTTGTCCTTGTGCCTAGAATAGCTCTTGTTTTGAGCCAGTCTCTGCCCACGTGACTTTCACTGTATAGATGCTCTTATTGAAGAGTCAGTATGATTCAGCATACCTCATGAAGCCTGAAAAATGTCCTGCTATGACTGGCCAAGTAGGTTAAAGGGGAACTTTAGCCCTCATATCATGGCTTGGGCCTCTTTCTGTCAGTCTTATGTGTCAAAGCTGAATACCCTTCCTCAGTTTAATGTTCTTTTATGGCCCCTGCCTGGTTTGTGTCAAGGGGGGGGGGGCTGCTGCAGACTTCACAGAGAACAGACATACATGAACCAAAGCGGGCGCTTTTGGAAGTTGCTTCTTGGGCCAGGGCTGGCTCTAAGTTCTGGGTTTGGGTTCAGATCGATCCAAACTCTAAAATTCTGACCACAAAATGCAAGTTTACAAAGACAGAACATTAGCAAGAATCCAATACAGAGTTGAAGAAATGCTGAAACAGAAAATAACAAATTCTAGGGCTGGCATTTGACAAAATGAAGCACAGGTAGCTCACAGGAGCACATATTTAAAGCAACAGACAGGACTTAAGGCAACATAGTGGTGAAGTCTATGGTCCCTAACTCATTTGATACCCTCTTCTTACAGTACAGCTCTCCTATCTGAGTAAAAAGCCTTTTTGAATAATTTGGTATGAATTTTTAAAAAATAATTCAAATATGTACATTCCTCATTTGTCACTGGACGGGGTTCAAACAAACTTTGAAGCCAGTTTGAGGGTTGCTCCTCAGGAGAGAGACTCAGGGAACCAACCAAACTGGCTACAGTGCCGGAGTTTCTTGGAGACAAGGTTGCCAACCTCTAGGGATCTCCCAGAATTACAACTGATCTCCAGAGATCGGTTACCCTGGAGAAAATGGCCCCTTTGGTGGGCGAACTCTACGGCATTATATTTGCTGAGGTCCCTCCCCCTCCTCAACCACACCCTCTCCAGCTCCACCCTCAAAACCTGCAGCAATTTCATAACCCGGAGATGGCAGCCCTGCAGTCCACACATCTGTATCTGAAGCCACACACCTACTTCTCCGCCTTCTGGCCAAGGGAAGTCTTGTCTGCTTCTCAGAGCTGCTAGGCCTCCTGGCCGGAGACCTCCCTGGGGCAAAGGCTTGGTGGAAAAGCTCATTCTCAGGTCCAGACCTTAGCAGCCATAGTTAAAGGAGTCAGGAAAGACATTTCTGTGCCCAAGACCCTGGAGAGAGGCTGCCAGTCAAAGTGGGCCATTTGCAACTGGTTGGCAGATCGCACCCAAAGAGTGCTAGTGAATGGTTCCTCATCCTCTTGGAGAGAACTGACAAGTGGAGTGCCTCAGGGATCGGTCCTCGGACCTGTTCTGGTCAACATCTTTATACGTGATTTGGATGAAGGAATTGAGGGAATGCTTATTAAATATGCAGATGTTACTAAATTGGGAGCGGTAGCAAATATGGTCAAAGACAGAAGCAAGATTCAAGGCGATCTTGACAAGCTGGGGAACTGGGCTAAAACTAACAAAATGAATTTCAACAGAGATAAATGTAAAGTTCTGCATTTAGGTATGAAAAATCAAAGGCATAATTATGGGATGGGGGAGACTTGACTTGGCAGCAGGGCATGTGAAAAGGATCTAGGGGTCTTAGTAGGTCATACACTGAACAAGAGTCAGGGGGTTGGACTAGATGACCCTCGGGGTATCTTCCAGTTCTATGTTTCTGTGCTGGGACCCATAGTCTGGCGCAGGGCAAGGCATTCACAGTACTTGTGCCCCTATATTAGGAGGAAAGATGGGCATATAAATGTTTTAAATGAAACGCTGGTCTCTTCTCCGAGCGGTTGTAACCGTGTAAGTGGTGCCAACTGGGGACCGGGAGTCCAGGCTCTTTCCCATTGTTTTTGGTGCTTTGACGATTCTCCAAAGGGCTTTTCTGGCTTGCTGTACAAATGGAGAAAATTATCAGCCCATAAATGTTTTAAGAGCCAAATTGGTTCGTTGTTGGGTTGTTCTTAGCAGCCCCAGAGAGGATCGACGCGTGTTTCTTCTGCTGCTGTGAAGCTCTCCCTCCTCTTGGGGCACATGAAAAGGCTTGCCAGAGCCCGGCTGGATGCCGCAGCCCCGATCAGATCCTGGTGCGCTGGCACGGGTTGGTTTAGAGAGCTATCATGTTGGCCAAGGCCCCCTTCCAGCGAGGAGCTTCCGCTGCGACGTCTCCCACATCCTCTGACGAAGCACAGAAAACCAAGTCGGAGCCTGACAGGGAAATCAATGTGCTCCACACAGCCTCATGATTAGCACATAACCTTTCTCAGTTAACAGGTTCACCGGGAGACTGACCACAGCGCTGGAAGGGCAGCAGGGCCTGCCTGGTGCCGACATCACAAGTGTTTCTTTTGCTGTGGCATTGTCCTGCCGAGCCCTCAAAGCCAGATGCTGAAGCTGGCTGCATGCACAGAGGGGGGAATGCGATTGTAGGAGCAGGCCCTGCACATGATGCGCGAGACATGCGCATGATGGTCTGTGTAGGTAGGTCTTGAAATGTCTCCAAGAGGTCCCAGTTCACCAAGGCTTGGGGTGACCTTAGACATGTTGCTGCCTTCGGACTTCACAGTGTGATGATTATTTGCTGCTTTCTATAGACCTCCCCCACTGCTGATTCAGCACGCCTTCCCAGTATGATCATAGCACAGCACAGAGCACACCGCTGAAGCTGAGCACCAAGTTTAGAAATGCAGATGGCAAATGGAATGCTTAGGGCCCGCTGTTTTTATTATTATTATTATTATTATTATTATTATTATTATTATTATTATTATTAATAATGTCATTTATAGTCTGCCTTTCTCAGGGAGACTCGAGGCGGATTACACAGTATGAGATTAGTACAATCAGTATCAAGTACATTTCAATACAGTATCAAGGACATTTCCATAAACAGTACCATAGGGTAAATAGATACAGGTTTAAAAGACATAATATTAGCAAGAATCCAATACAGAGTAGAAAAAATACTGAAGCAGAACATAATTAATTCTAGGACTGACATGAGACAACATGGAGCACTGGTGGTACATAGGAATACATATTTAAAGCAGCAGATAATATGTAAGGCAATATAGTAATGAAGTCTCTGGTCTCTAACTCATTAGCGAAGCATCTTCCCTACAATGCAGCCCTCCCATTTGAGTAAAAAGCCTTTTCGAATAGTTCGGTTTTGCATCGTTTATGGAAAGCCAGGAGAGGGGGGGGCTCTTCTGGCTTCCTCGGGCAGGCCTTTCCACAGGGCAGGGGCCACCACAGAGGAAGCCTGTATATGGGCTGCTGCTGACTTCACCTGTGTGCAGCCTGGCACCTGCAGGAGACCCTGTTCGGATGAGCGAAGCTGCCGTGGAGGAATATAGGGAGGGAGGCAGTCCCGTAGGTATGCTGAACCAAAACCGTGAAGAACTTTGTATGTAATAACTAATACCTTGAATTGAGCACGGTAACTGATGGGTAGCCTTCTTGCTTCAGGCCATGGAGCCCACGGAAGGCAAGACTCAGAAGGCATGGATTCTTTATCTCCTCTTCCCCTGAGGATAGTTTCGGGGGGCGGGGGTCGTCATGTTGGGCTGCAGTAGAACAGCAGGACTTGAGTCCAGCGGCACCTTAGAGACCAACAAAATTTTCAGTGTGAGAGCTTTCAAGAGCCAAAGCTCCCTTCTTCAGACATGGGTAGGAATGGCAGTCCCAGAGCCTTTATATCCCAGCCAAAAGATGGGTGGGGTGTTACAAGGGGGGCCATCAGGATCTAAAGGTACCATGTAGCAGCGTGATATCATTTCTGGGAAAATCCAGGAGAGACATTATGCCTCTTTTTGGTAGGTAGCCATGCTGGGCTGCAAGATTTGGGTCCAGTGGCACCTTAGAGACCAACTAGATTTCTCAGGTGTGAGCTTTTGAGAGCTCTGACTCTCAAAAGCTCCTACCCTGAAAATCTTGCTGGTCTTTGAAGTGCTAGTGGGCCCCAGTCCTGCTTTTCTACCGCAGACCAATGTGGCTTCCCTTCTTGAAACTAATTTGACTTTGGTATAAACTTTCAAAAGTTCATACACTAAAAAAGCTGCCACTGGACTCAGATCCTGCTCTTCCCCTGAGGTTTGCTTTTTTTTTCATGGTGCCTGAAAGTTTACCTTTGGCTTGCGAGGAAGACTCGTAAACAAAACCAAGAAGGATGGACTCGTGTTAAGCGCTCTTGAAGGTGATATTTCAGGCATGGAATGTTCACAAACACTGCACGGTAATACATTCCCCATTTCCCATACTCTGCCCCCCCTGCCCAAGAGCAGTAATTTAACTAGAAGATACTTTCCCTTGCCCTGTTCTCCAGGATGGAGGTTGTCTGCTCTAAGGTGTGACACTTTGGGAGAGGAGGGGAAGCTCAGAGCGGTGCCCTGAGCTCTTAAGTCCCAGTCAAGGGTTTGGCTTCTGCTGGGCTGGCCTCCTTGCTTATTGAAGGAAAGCCAGGTGGACATGTTGTTCAGTTGAAACGATCGTTGGTGTGCACCTGCCCATTGTTTTATGTGCGCACGGATCCTTCAAATTAAAGAATGCATACAAAACTTGATTTTGCTCCTAGCAATCCGTGATTTTCATGTGATCTTAGAGAACAGGGGAAGGGCAGGGGGAATCCTGATAGTTAATATTCCTCCCTGTGCTTTGATGGATTTTCACTTGCCAAAGGATTTCCTCAGGAGTCACCCTCCTGGTTGACTCCTGGTGAAGTATTTCGTTTAATAAATCGTCCACATGATAGATTTTCAGTGCAATGGAACCCAATGAAATACCACTTCAGGACACAGCGAACGGATGGAGTGAGAGGCGCAGGCAGGCCTCTTATGAAACGGCGGGCCTGCATGATTTGTTTCCGACTAGGGCCTTGAATCCTGTCATCTGTTTACATTAGGAGACTCCCATAAACTACTTTTATATACAGTCTGGTACTGTTGTTTATGATGCCTTTTACAGCCTCTCAGCTCCCCCTTTCTTTCTTTCTTTCTTTCTTTCTTTCTTTCTTTCTTTCTTTCTTTCTTTCTTTCTTTCTTTCTTTCTTTCTTTCTTTCTTTCTTTCTTTCTTTCTTTCTTTCTTTCTTTCTTTCTTTCTTTCTTTCTTTCTTTCTTTCTTTCTTTCTTTCCTCAGATGCCTCTCCGTTCCCGCCTTCCTTCCTTCTCGTACAACCCTACCCAAGACTCCGGAACTCACCTGGCCTCGTTAACCTCATTGCCCTTGTGAACGGGTCTCCAAAGCTTCTTGAGACCTCGTCAAAGCTACTCTCCGAGGAGCTGCTGAGACACAGAGAACGCAACCAGGGCCCTCGCCTGCCCTTTGAAGGAAATCCGCTCGGGCTGTTACGTGTGTCAAAATCTTTGCTTGGTGATGGATGGGGTGTCTTAAAGGGAGAGCTGTCTGGGAAGTAATGAAAACGGATAGCCAGGGGTGTCTCTCTCTAATTGGGAACGATTGCTTGGTGATGGCCAAGGTTAGTCGCTACGCCGGCAAATGGAAAGCTGAAAAATGAACAACCTCTGGCTGCTTCTTGGCAGGAGACTGGGGGATGGAAGAGCTGCGGGTCAGGAAATCTCCCTTCCAGCAAAATCACATTTATTGTGCAGGGGTGGTAACCTGTAAACTCCCCCTCCCTGACATTTTATTAATTTTCTATGACATCCGTCGGCTAGCGTGTTTGCACCAGCCGTGAAACTCACTGGGTAGTTTTGACGACTTCACTGAGGCCATTTCCACACGACTTACCAGCCTCCGGAGCGTTGCACAAAACATGCGGAAGATAGCGTCTTCTCACACGAAATCGCGCCAGGAAGACGCGATGTCATGCAAAACTCCCAGATGATAGCATCTTCCTGGCACGATTTCGCGTGAGAAGATGCTATCTTCCGCGTGTTTTGCGCAACGCTCCAGATGCCAGTAAGTCATGTGGAAACGGCCTGATACTGGTTCTGGAGTGAAGCTGCCTTACACCGAATCAGACTTTTGGACCATCAAGGTCTGTATGGACTTCTCAGACTGGCTGCAGCTCTCCAGGGTCTCAGGCAGAAGGGATTGCACCGAGACCTTCCTCGGGCCAAGCAGAGGCTCTACCACAGATCCATGGTGCAATTCCACCTGTACAAAGGACAGAAGAATACTGATCTGGGGACAGCCTGGGCGGTGCACTGGAAGAACTGGATTGCGTTGCGATGGTGGCCACAGGATCAGATATTTGCCGACACGTGAGAGGTGCCCTTCATACGCAATGCTTTTCAGGCTGCAGCAGCTTCCTCAAGTGGCTTGTGGCACACAGCCGTCCCCACTGGTGGGATTTTCTCCTGCCGGCTGCAGTCGAGCCGGAGTAGCTTTCCAAGACGCAGCCCCTATCCAGGCCAAGTCCTCAGCTGTAGTTACTGGCTTTGACGGCCTTCGGCTTGAGAGACCGCACACTCCATTTATTACTTAGGAAATTTCTAGGCTGCCTCTTCAGAGTCCTGCTCAGAGAGGCTTACGATTAAAACCACGTCACCAGTGCTCTGCTGGTTCGACTCCCACTCCTGCCATGAGCTCAACAGGTGGCCTTGGGTGAGCCCCTCCTCTCGGCCCACCTACCTAGCTGTATTGTGGGGATAATAGTAACACTGAATTGGTTCACCTCTCTAAATGGGGGACTAATCAGAAGAATGGAATATAAGCACAGTTATTAGGAGAGCTGCTGTAGCACAGTGGTTAAGTGGCTGGGCTGTGAATCAGCACGCTGCTGGTTCAAATCCCAGCTACTGCTCAGAGTTCTCCAGGTGGCCTCCGGAAAGCCATTCCTCTCAGGCTCAGCTCCCTAGCTGTATTGTGGGGATAATAATAACTCTGAATTTTTTCACCGCTCTGAGTGGGGCATTCATCTGCTTAGAAGAGCAGTATATAAGTGCAGATGTCATCATCATCATCATCATCATCATCATCATCAAATCAAACATAAACAGCTTTAAAACTATATCAGACCAGAATATTTATTGCATGTTAAATACATGCATGTATGATGTTAAATACATTAACACACGAGCATCATTGTTATTCATAGGTGAAGGAGTCTCAACTATTAAGCGCAGCTCAAGCCCAGATTTTCTTAGTTGCTGTAAAAACTGTCGAGGGAAGGTAGGATCCAAAACTTTCCCTTGTGTTTGGAAAACGATGGGAGATCTGGTGTAACTGGTCGTGGCCCTGAAGAAGGAAGGTGCAGGGCATGGGGAGGAAAAGAGGAGGGAAGGGAGGGGCAACCACACAACTGGTCCACATCCAGCTGTGAGGCTGCCCCTGAGACGGATCCTGCTCCATTTATAAGAAGAGGGGGGGGCCCTCGTGATATTGCAGCAGGTCCAAGACACCTTCAGATCTCAGGGACTACAGGGAGTCCCGGGTTTGGGGGAACTGGAGCGCCTCTCAAAGACCCAATACCCGTTACGAATACGCACAGCATACAAAAGCCGTCAATGTTTTGCACGGGGAACATGTCACCCCACGAGGAAGGCAGCCAGCTGAGCCCGAGGCCGAGGCCCCCTCTAAACCGCCTCCTGCTCAAGGCTGCAAATTTTGGCTTTGATCTCATTAATGCCGATTACAAACAAAACAGCGCTTTTGCTAGGCTTTTAATTTTTCATTCCCAGAGAGATCAAACCTTGCCCTGCAACCGGCAATTAAACACTTTTCTTTGGGAAGACCAGAAACTTGAGCGCGCAGTGTGGGGTGCATGTTAATGAGGGGGTCTGCTGAGCCCCCTCCCCGTATCTGCCAAGCCCTTGTGGAGAGCTGAGAGCTGTCTGGGAGCAGCTTCCAATCAGGAACCAGGAGCTGGGCTTCCCACCCTCCCGCCCCCCACGTGTGATCCCTGAGCATTTGACGGAAAGACAGCCCCAGTGTTCACATTGCCACACGCCACCCTTGCTATTTTCTGCTTGTTCTAATTATACACAAGGCACTTGGTGAAGGGAAGGAGGTGTCAGCAAGTTTGCTGGAGCATCATATTTGGTAAAGAAGCTTCAGTGAAGGCGCAGAGACCCCCCCCCCCACCCCCAGCAGCAGAGCTTGCAAGCAGGTGTGCACCGCTGGGCTTCTCTTGGCTTCCTTCTTCTGGGTTCGTTAGGTTGCCTGGGCTCTTTCCAGAGGTTTGGCTGGAGACCCTGCCATGCCACACCCTTGGTGGGATGCAGGGGCAGGGGCCAGGATCCCCACAGTCCTGGGAAGAGGAGGGGGAGGCAGCTCCGCTGCTGTCTTATGTATGCACTTCATTTATACCCCGCCTTTCTCCCCAGTGGAACCAACGCCGCTTACAATTGCATTGCTCTCCTTTCCTCCATTTCGTCCTTGCGATAACCTAGGGATCCCATTCTGCTGGTGGGGGCGGCCGATCCCCCGCTCCTAGTCTCCACACCCCTGGTTGGCAGGGGGAAAAGGTGTGAGAATGGGCCTGGAATAGGGTTTCCAAGTCCTCCTGTCCTCCCAGTGGGAGGTAGGGGCCCTGGCACCTACCTGGTCTGTTGAAGGTCACAGGCCTGTGTGCTGACATCACTTCCGGGAAGTGACATCATCACACAGGGCGTGGCTGCCCCGGGAGCATTCCTGCACTCCCCGGGGGGCCGAATCGGGCCCGATCTGGCTCAAATTGGGCCCACATCGGCCTGGTACGGGCTGCTGCAGAGCACAGGAGTGCTCCCACGCTCCACAGCGGCCCAATTTGGGCCCGATTTGGCCCAAATTGGGCTGGATTGGGTCCATGGGAGTGCACCCTGGGGAGGCCTGTGCCTTCCTCACTGGCCAGGTAAGTGGGAATAACAGCCAAAGTGACAGAAGTCGCCTGAGAAGGACCCCTGAGCTCCCCAAAAGGCCCAGGTGATGCTTCGAGAGTCTTTCTCAATCTATCATAAGAACTAAGCCGTTTCCCTCTTAACACGATGGTTAAAAACACCGACACAAAGCCGGAAGGAATCACTTTTATCTTATCTATTAAATTCCTTGATAAACATTTGGGATTCATTAGACAAATTCTATTTTTGTCTCACTCAACCTAGTCCCCAATCTACTCTCTTTCTTTCCTCGGTCTTTGAAGAACAGCGCTCGTGCTGATGAATTTGCGAAGAGCTCATCCTGGTGGATATTTATTTATTTCATCGAAACAGTTATAGCTTGTCTCAGTCTCCAGGCAGCTAATAATGCCACACCCGGTTGTAAGAACAACCATCATTTCCAAGGTTAAAAAAAATGCCCAGGTTACAAGATTAAAAAATGCCTACCAGATTAAAACAAATTGCACAAATTGCACAAATTAGAGATTTAAAAAGCGCTCAGGATTTTTTTTAAAAAAGCCCATGATTAAAAACACATCGAATTAAAAAACCACCCACAAATAACACAGATAATTAACAAAATGTTCAGTTCAGAATTAAAAATAACACTGAAATTCAGAGTTTACGCTCCATTAAATCCTCCCTGGAATGAAACGGTCTTACATGCCTCCTGAATATTGTGAGTGAAGCCCTCAGCCCACCACGGGGGGGGGGGGGGAGTCCCTTTCTTGTATGGTTGCCAGCCTCCAAGTGGGGCTGGTGATCTGCTACAATTACAGTGTGAAACAATTTCCCCCAGACTGGCCTTTGGAGATCAAGAAGTGTGTTTATGGAAACTCAACTACGTTAATTTTTATGTGTCTGATGCAGCCCTAACTGTCTTAATGGCGCTAACAACTTGCTTTTTATGTATTTTTTATTGGTTTTTAATTTTTGTGAGTTGCCTTGAGCAGATAGAAAAGGCAAGGGTCAGAAATACGTAGAACTAAGTTTCTCTCTCTGACCGCTCGCATGAAAGGAGCAAAACAGGACTTGCCAGCCTCCAGGTGGGGCCGGAAGATCCCTGGGAATTACAGCTGATCTCCAGACTACGGAGATCAGTTCCCCTGGAGGAAAGAGATCCAGAGGAGTTCGCCATGCTAGTCTGTAGTTGCAAAATACTAGAGTCCAGTAGCACCTTTAAGACTAAACAACTTTATTGTAGCAGAAGCTTTCGAGAACCACAGCTCTCTTCGTCAGATGCTGAAGAGAGCTGCTGTGGTTCTCGAAAGCTTATGCGACAATAAAGTGGGTTAGTGCTACTGGACTCTTTACTGGAGGAAATGGCTGCTTTGGAGGGTGAATTCTATGGCATTGTACTCCACTGATGTCCTCCCCCTCCCCAAATCCTGCCCTTCCCCGGCTCCGCCCACAACATCTTCAGCAGTTTCCCAGCCTAGAACTGGAAACCCTAAATGTGTGTGTGTGGGGATGGACACAGCCTGTGGGTTTGTTGCTCACTTTTTCTGTCTGCCCCTCTTTGGCTCCTGTGGGCTGGAGCTGCCCTCCTCCCACACCACACCTTGCCCCCCCCCCATCGTGTACACACTCCCTTGCTATTGCAGCCCCCTGGGCCTTTTCCAGCTGGCCTTGAATGCAAACAGTCCATGCAGTTGTGGAGTCTGTACAGCACCTAACACATTATTGGCGTTACAATTAGGTGAGCTAGGAGTTCTATCTGCGCCTGGAGAGCTGGTAGGTTGATGTCAATTTTTGTATTTAAAAAAATCTCTCCCCTGAGAGCCCTTGGAAGATAATCTGCAGGCAGCACCAGTGGAGACCAAAACGGCAGCACCTCGGTTGCCATGATAGCAGCCTGTAGACTGGAGTGACCCCCCCCCAGCCCCCACCTGCTGCAGCACTTCCCTTGAGCGAGCGCATCTGTCTGTGCAGGGCAACGGCGTGTTGCTCATATATATTCTTTGCAGGGAGAAGTGGGTGCCAACAGCGTAAGCTGGGAAACGGTGCATCTGATGGGAGGACATTCTTTTTTTAAAATGTATTTTATTTTTAAAAAAGAGATAGATAACGATTGAAAGTGCATAGACTCTTATACCAAATACATTAGGCTACACTGGAAGGAGTATATAGAGGATATAGTAGTGGATTTGAGCTGCATGAAAGATGTAATCAGAATATATATAACATAACTGGACATTGTACTTTCACTCCTCCTCTCCCTCAAAGGCAAAAAAAGAATAAGCAAAATGTATCTGATAACCCATTTTTAGGGTTTTTTTTGAGAGGGGATTCAGCACAGGTGGAACTTTAAACATTTTGTATTCAACATTATATTCTATCTCACAATATTTGGTATGTTGCTAGGAGGATGTTCTGCCCCACAGCCTCTGCGGTCCTCTAGGACCAAAGAAAACACAATTGCGCCTGTTTGTCAGGAAGAGAGCAGAGAGCCAGACATCGTGGGCTCTTCCTTTTGCAGGCCGTTGCCCTGGCCTCTTCTGAAGTAGAAAGTCATTCACAGCCTCTTTCCCCAGACCGAGAGCCGCATGCGTTCTCTCTCACTCTCTCAGAGCCAAGCTACAAGAGATGCCTGACACAGGTTGGACACTTGTCAGCTTCCCTCAAGTTTTGATGGGAAATGCAGGCATCCTGTTCTTGCAGCTTGGCTCTCCATTTAACTGAAGTTTACAGAGAGGCTGTCTATGGGAGGGAGAACATGCGGTCAGGAGGGGAGTGCATGTGTCGGGCTCTTGCCGGGTGCCCCCCCTTCCCCTCTACTGTGTGTGTGTGTGTGTGTGGAGGGTTTCTGTAAACTTCAATTAAATGGAGAGCCAAGCTGTAAGACCAGGACACCTACATTTCCCATCAAAACTTGAGGGAAGCTGACAGGTGTCACTTGCAGCTTGGCTCTCATTTGATAAGAATCACTTTCCTTTGTGGGCAGGCTGGGCTTTGAACCCCGGCCTTGACGTCTAGTCTGAGACTGGACGAGCTCCAGGGAAGCGGTCTGGTGCACGGGAAGGTGGAAACCCAGATTCAAATCCTCTTCAGCCGTGAAGTTGCAGCCAGCCTCCCCGTCCCCCAGTTTGTTGCAAGGATGAGGGGCTGCTCGGAGACTTTGGGAGGGAGAGAGGGAGAGAAGCACAGCAGGAGGCGACTGTGGCAACAGACTCCTCCGTCTGTGCTTTGAACAGCGGGGTGGAGAACCAGGAATTCCCTCAGATGAAGATGCCCAAGTCCCCTCCCTGGCCTAACTTTGAAGCATTCAGGGGACGGGCTCACTGCAGGGGAGTCAGGAGTTGGGACCAGACATGGGCATGAACAGAAAAAAAACCTGAACATGGTGTTCGTTGTTCGTTGCCATCCACGAACAATGAACAATGAACACTGACGAACACGATCCTGTCATGAACATGTTTGTTGTTCGTTGTTTGTGAGGGCCAGCAGGCCCTCCTCCAGCCATCAACATCCCTACCGCACCACTCCCAAAAAACCTGACCTGAGCAGGCACCAGGAAAGGTACCAATAATAAATAATAGCTTGGCCCAGAGCCTGGCAGCAGCCCTGGAACCTGAAGAGGTAGATCCCTATCCCATCACACACAAAGAAAATTCAATGCTCCTGGTCTTTTCCTCTTGTAACAAACTTGGAGCTCCAGTCCACACTTGAAAGGAAGACCTGCCTATCAAGCTAAACTGGGCTTCGACTGGGGTTTCCAGGGCAACAGCAGGAGTTCAGACAGAGTTCAGACAATCCCTGCCTGAGTTGCCAAGGGAATTGATTGTAGGTGCCAGACTGTCTGGCTTGACGAACAGCAACGAAGAGCAATGAACGAGTCTTGCAACGACCACCTATTCGTTTGGAATGGGGCCTCACAAACAGCTTGTTCGCGAGCAGCAGATTGTGCTGTTTGTGGGTTTTTTTAGTTCGTATTGCTATTCGTGCCCATCTCTAGTCGGGACCAGACAACCCTAGAACAGTGTTCTGACTGCGACAAGTGGCGATGAGTCTGGAAACACGTTATTTCGAGTTGTTGACTGAAGCGAGGCTCCGAAGTTGCCTTTCTGGGAGTCATCACTTGCAGTTCTGTCCGGCTTTTTGTAGGCTTCCTTGCAGTGCTCGGTATGGACCACCTCTGAAGAGCATAGGATCTACCAAGGCCAGGACTCAACAGGCCATTCCAAGAGTTTCTTCCTGGGCAGTGAACCTTCCGAAGTCTCCCTTTGGATGGCTGGTCCCAGGGCCACTTTTCAAGCCATTCCTGAAACTCGAGGGAACTTTAGGAATGGTGTTTGATGCAGCGTGCTGAGCTGGCGTTGCAATCAAAGGGGAAGCCCAAATGCAGGCACAGAATTGCCTGTAGGCAGCACCAAAAGGGCTTTGGGGAGCCCATCTCACCAGTGGCCATGAGAATCCCGCCAGGCACACTCTAAGAGGAGCAGAAGAGCCCTGCTGAATCCCACTGAAAGTCCAGCTGGCCCAGCAACCTGTTTCCATCAGTGGCCAGCCTAATTCCCAACAGGCATGGTTTTATTTTAGTCCTATCCCTCATTCCTCATTAAACCTTGCAAGCTAGTATGTGATTCAGTGGCACAATGTAAGACTTGGACTTGGAGGACTCGAGTTCAAAACCTCCCTGTGCCATGAAACTCTTGGGCTAGCTACTTTCAACCTACCTCGCTGGGTTGGTGTGAGTATAATACGGGGAACAGAGACTCTTGTACACTGCCCTGAGGTCCTCGGAAGAAGGGTGGGGCAAAAATGTACCAGGTAGAATGAAAGAAGCCACATGACGAGGCCACAGGCCTTCCTTCTTGTCTGCCTCTTCTAAAACTGTGGAGATAGATCAAGATGGGTAGCTGGGTTAGTCTGTACCGGTAGAAAACAGTAAGAGTCCAGGAGCACCTGTAAGCCTAGCAACATTTGTGGTAGGGTATGAGTTTTGTGCATCACAACGTACTTCTTCAGATACTTCATGACTTATGAAAGATCGTACCCTACCACAATGTTTTTTAGGCTTGTATTGTCGAAGGCTTTCACGGCCGGAGAACGATGGTTGTTGTGGGTTTTCCGGGCTGTATAGCCTTGGTCTTGGCATTGTAGTTCCTGACGTTTCGCCAGCAGCTGTGGCTGGCATCTTCAGAGGTGTAGCACCAAAAGACAGAGATCTCTCAGTCTCTCAGATCTCTCTCTCTCAGATCTCTCTTTTTTAGGCTTATAGGTGCTACTAGACTCTTGCTCTTTTCTTCTTTTACTTCGTGGGAAACGGGCTCAATTCCGCATGAAGCGGTTGACTGGGTGACTTGGGGCCAGCCCATTCTCCTTAGCATAATCCGCACAAGCCTGCAATTTGTAATTTATTGTTATTGCTGTTTATTATTTAACAACATTTGTATCCCGCCTTTCTGCCCTCATTAGGATCTCCGCAGTGACGAACACATTAAAACATACATAATAAAATCACATTTAAAACCCTTAAAACCAACCGAAACAACAACATGTCATTGAAGCAGTTAAACCAGAGCCTAAAACATACAAAGATATAAAAACATTTAAAACAATTGAAAGACTGGGCAGGAAAAAGGGAGCACAAAGAGGTGCTAAAAGAAACAAAAAAAGTTTTCACCTACTGGTGCAAGATGGCAACAGACGGGGACAGGAGAATCTACCGAAGAGATTTTACACAGGAGCATGCTTCCTCAGAAGTAAATCCTAGTGAATTTAGTGGGGCTTACTTCCAAGTAAGTGTGCACAGGACTGTAGCCATAAGCATTTAGCTCTGTGTAATAATGTATAAAGAACAGTTAAAACAAACTTTATTTCCGGTCACCCGATTGAGAATTTGAGCCTTTCAAACTTTTTCTCCAGATGAGCAGTGCCTGTCAATCATCGATGTTCTTTGCTTGATGAAAGCACGTTTTAATTACTCCCAATCGTGGCAATGCATGTGAGGAAGCCAGCTGGAAATATTTAAGTATTATTAGCATCAATACTGAGGGCTGTGATTAAAAGAATAATAAGGGGCAGGAATGCGCCATGAGCACAAAATTACATTCCCTGTGGAAAGTGATGGAAATAATAGCATTGCTCGGACGCAACTTTTTGATGGGATTTGAAGGAAGGTATGTGTTTTGCTGATATGACAATATCAATCAATCTAATTAGATCTTGTTTGCATAATTGCAAGCAATTTACCTGAACAATATAGTTCAAGCTGGAAAAAGCCAAGACAATCGAGTTGGAATGGGGGTGGGAAACTTTCCACTTTTCTACTTTGGTTCTGTTTCTTTTCTCACAAAAGAGAAGGCTGGGCACCTGATCAGCCACACCTATTGAGAGGGATTTTCACTGCCCCAACATGGTGTGGTTCATTCACACTTCTTATTGTCGTGGACCCCAATGCTGTTGTGTGTTGTGCTCTGGAGATTCTAACTCCATGAACTTGGCGATGTCTTCAAGAAACCAATTCACTGCAGGATACAAAACCAGGTTGGTTTAGAGCGGTGCTCTGAAATGTGAACACACAAGCCACAACATTGACCTGGGCACCATCTGTTAGGCTGGCAGTGGCAGTGTTGGTTCAAAGTATTAGTTGCCCCAAGCGAGGTACATCCATCACCTCCAGGGCTGTTTTCACGCTACTAACCTGTAAAACGGCCCAGGTTGGTGATGTCCTTAGCCAGGTGTAACCAGCCAGCGCTGGTGCAGGCTGGGGAGGTGACCCCAAAGAGCCAGTCAAGCCCCTGGGGTGGATGATGCCCTTCTCAATGGGCTAAGCAGCTGCTTGGGTGGTTTGGCTGGGCAATGGAGTGGCAAGCCCCCATGTTCGTCTTGCTGCCTGGGGCAGTGGTCCTCCGTTCCTGTACCAAAAAGAAGGCAGAAGCCCATAAAGGTATGGGAAGCTGCAAAGGATGAAATACGAGGGGTGCCCTCAGAATAAATGGCTAAGGAGGTGCCACAGGTTGGTGGGTACAATGAAGGGGAGGACGAGGGGGGGCAGAAGAGATCTCACATCTGATCTGTACCCATCCCTCACCCTAGAATCTCAACCTCTTTCCCCTACATGAAGGAGGGCAAGACAATTCTTGTGAATTAATGAAAGCAGTGAGGACGGATGGAGGAGAAGCCAAAATGCATCTGGTGCTATTCTTAGAGCTAAACCACACAAGACGAATTACACGAGGACGCTCCAGCGAAGGGAGATGCAATGTTTATCTGGAAAGCGTTGTTTGAATTTCACCTATCTCTACAGAGCCCGCTAGATCGCTCCTCAAAGGGTTTGTTAATAATTGACAGAGTCTTAGGGGAGGCAAAGAGGAAATTAACAAACCCTCTGAAGAGCATCTTTAACAGCTCTGTAGAGAGGTGAAATTAACAAACCCTCTGAGGAGGGATCTTTGCCGGCTCTGTAGAGAGAGGTGAAATTCAAACTACACTTCCCGGCTAACAGTGCATCTCCCTTCACTTGAGCGTCCTTGTGTAATTCGTCTCATGTGGTTTAGCTCTTAGTCTGGTCTGGTGTATACAGATGGGGATAGATCATCTGAATCTAGAATAGCACCCAGTTGGGTGGGTTGGGAACTGCTGTCCCTGGAGAAAAGACAGTCCGCATAAAAACATTAATTCCTGAGAGTTGATGAAAACAGCGAGGAGGAGTGGAAGAGAAGCCAAAATGGATCCAGTGCTATTCTTAGTGAGGTCTGGTGTATACAGATTGGGGTATATCGTCTGGATCCAGAGAAGCATCCATGGGGTAGAACAAGGAGAATTGTCATCCCTGGAGAAAAGAGAACCCCCATAGAAACATACAGCTGGGAGGGATGCCAAGGGCCATCTAGCCCAACCTCCTGTACAATACAGGACATTCACAGCCATCTCCCCCTTCCCCTCCCCACTGACCCTTGCTGTATGCCCAGAGGAAGGCAGAAAGCCTCCAGGACCCCCAGCCAATCTGGCCTGGAGGAAAATTCCTTCCTGACCCCAGAGTACTCTGGCAACTGGCATTGCCCTGGGCGTATAAGAAAAGGCCATGGGAGCCTCACACTGGCTCTCCCTTTCATGCCCTCCCTCTCCCGATCTGCGTACATTCATATTGAGTCACAGAACCAGGTGGCCATCTAGCCTCTTCTTCAGGCACCACCAACACGCTTGGGTGGGCATTTGTCGTGCCAAGGGGAAGCCAAGCTGCCCCCAAACCGTCACTCGTGCTCAGGGTGAAGAATGTGAGCCAGCTCCTTCATACTGGGTATACTTTGACAAGTGACCTAGATTTTGATTAATGAGCTGAATAATCTATTCTTTGCTAGCTGGGAGCTACAGAATTTGGAGATATTTGTGCCTGCCTATTTAATCCCCAAAATAGATTGGTCTTTGTGTGGCTGCACAGATCAAAAAAAAAATATCTTTCATCGGGCTGATGAAATAATGGGGCTGTTTTCTCGACGATGCCGGGCATTTGTGTACATGAATATATGCAAATGTGTCTGCAGCAGGGGGGATTATCCTTGGCAGAAGAATAAGAGCGAGAGGGAGAGCAGATAATAGCGAGGCCGTTTCGTACTTTTGATGAGAGGGGAAGAGGCGGCGATGACCAGGCGCAGCCAACCAAGCGCAGCGTATTTCTTTAGGCCTCCGTACGTGAGTTGAGGCAGCCCTCTGTGGGGCAGAGCCCCTTGTTCCTCTGGAGGCCCAGGCCCCACCGGTGTTGCAAGGATGGTTCACGCGACTCAGTCCTGCGAGCGGCTGCAGCCCCTGCTCGAGTGCTTTTCAAAGGCCGGCTTGTTCAGAGCGCATTGTGCATATCTCGCCTGGGAGCCGGCAGGTAGCTCCGAGCGATGGTTAGGTCAGCATAGGGGCCTGTATCCTCCCAGGCTGCTGAGCACAGTTTGATGTCCCCCCCCCCCCAGCCTAGGGAGCCTCCCCCCCCTGAGGAAAACTTCAGGCCAGGTTGAATCGAGTGGGAGCGCGTCATCCAGCCTTTGAAGTGCTGTCCGAGCCGGTCAAAAGTATCGGCCCTCCCTGCATCCGGAGGTGCTGCTTCTCCTGTGTGTGTGTGTGTGTGTGGGGGGGTTGTCAGGTGTCCAGTTTGGGCTTGAACAGTCCAGTATTTGGGGAGACTCTCTGTGGAAAAAGTCCCCCAAGTACCAGATACCTGGGCCAGCCCCTACCCTTTCCCTGTTGGTTGCCAAGCCCGGTGCCCAGTCTCCTGCAGCTGTGTGGCACTGTCACTGGGCCTGTGAAGTGCCCTGCCAGCCCAGGCACCAGGTTGGCCTGCTGCACCTGTGTGGCACTCCCCAGCCAAGCAGCCCAGGTGCCCATCTGGCCTCCTGTGGTGGCGCAGTGGCGGGACCAGGGTGTGGAAGTGGCCTGCCACCCCAGGCGCCCAGCTAGCCTCCTGCGGCTGTGTGGCACCACCCAAGAGTGGCTGGCCAGGTGGCCTGTGCACTCAGGCTGCCTCCGGAGGAAGCGCAGTACTGCCCAAGAATAACCAGCCAGAGCGGGCGCCTAGGCAACCTCTTGTGGCAGTGTGGTGCCACCCAGCCAGGATTGGCATCCATAAGTGGTGGTGGTGGTGGAGTCAGTGTGATGATGTCACTTCCTACAGTGATGTCATCATGTCACACCAGGAGCGTGCACGTGCTGCATGCACACACATGAAAAGTAAATCCCCCCCGCCTGTCCCCAGGGACTCTATCTGGCAAACCTGTGTGTGTGTTTATGTGCTGCCAAGTCACAGTTGGCTTATGGTGACCCCAACAAGGAGCTGTCAAGGTGAGAAGCAGAGATGGTTTTCCAGTGGCTCCCGCGGACTCTTCCTTGGTGGTCGCCCATCTACGGACTGGCCCTGCTTAGCTTCAGGCTGTATCGTGCTGCCTCCCTCCCTGCTGTTTTTCCTAACATATTTTATTTATTTTAAATGTGGCCCGTGTATGCTGAATACCACATAATTTACCTCACCCAAAAAGAAAGCCACCTTCACACACTAGAACAGCTTCGTAGTCCTGGAGGGCTGAGGGGTGGCCTGGAAGGAAAGAGTAAGTTGGCAGCATTAAAAGGAGCCCACCAGCAACAGCTCGCTGTAGCGGATGCTTTCCAATTGAATAACAGTAACATTCAATTTAAATTCCTCCCTTCAGGTCAACTTAACACCCACTCAGAGCGGTTTACAAAGTATGTCATTATTATCCCCACAACAACAATCACCCTGTGAGGTGGGTGGGGCTGAGAGAGCCCTGAGAGAGCTGTGACTGACCCAAGGTCACCCAGCTGGCTTCAAGCGGCAGAGTGGGGAATCAAACCCGGCTCTCCAGATTAGACTCCTGCCGCTCTTAACTACTACACCATTCCCAACCTGCAGAACTTCTTTGCCCTAAGCTTGCCCCAGGACGGAGTGAAGAGGCACAGAACCTCCGTCAGCGAGATGCTGCTCAAGTCTCTGGCCCTCTTCAGATGTTGTAAAGGAGTGGAATGGATGTTCCTCTAGAGGGGAGGCAGGATGAGGACATGGGGGCAAGTTCTGTCACAAGCGGGGCACAGTTATTGCTGCAGATAATGCGCTACGCCTCTGGTGTTGACAGATGTGTTTGCACTTGGTCAAGGAGCTGGGTGTCCCAGTCACAGAGGGACAACTGTTTAGGTGGGTTGGCCTGCAGTAGATCAGCAGGGTTTGAGTCCAGTGACACCAACAAGTGTAAGCTTTTGAGAGTCAGAGCTCCCTTCTTCAGACATAAAAGGCAATACCGTACATGCATAGGATCTTTGCCAATGAACACACATGCTGGAAAGGGGCAGAACTCACAGACCCTGTTCTATCATACATGTGTTGATTCTGCCCTTCTGAGTGCCTGAGAAGGGCTTCTGTCTCAAGTGAATGAAAATGCATCGTCGTACTTCAATCTGGAGTCTTTAAATCCTCATTTTTGTGGGGAAATCTTCTCACCACTTCCTGACCTTGGAGGAGAGGAAGAAGACAAGCTCAGTTTCTGTCCCTCAAGGATGGTGTTACTGCCTGGATGTGGAAATTGGAAGGAGAGCCCCGGGGTCTTGTGGTGGGTTGAGGAGTCCTCGCTTGTCCTCTGTGCCATAGACATTGATACACAAAGCACCTAGGGATCTTTGTCCAAACAGAGTGAAGTATCACGGATGGGCGAACAGCAGGAGCTGAGACCAGGGGCACCTTCAAAATCAAGCAGAGAGTCCAGTAGCACCTTTAAGACTTACCAACTTTATTGTATCATAAGCTTTTGAGAACCACAGCTCTCTCCGTCAGATGCAGGAGTGCTGTGGTTCTCGAAAGCTTATGCTACAATAAAGCTGGTTAGTCTTAAAGGTGCTACTGGACTCTTTACTGTTTTGCAACTACAGACCAACTCAGCTAATGCCTCTGATGCAAAATTAAGAAGATTTTCAGGGTATAAACTTTCAGGAGTCAAAGCTCCCTTCTTCAGATAAGATATCCAAGTGCCCCTGGACTCAAATCCTGCTGTTCTACTGCAGGCCAACACGGCTACTCACTTGAAACTAGCTTCATAGACGGAAAAGATGCTTTGGAGCCTGTTCAGCCAGATCAAGATTGGACCCGTTCCGATCTTGTGTCCAAAGCCTACACACAAATCCAGCCCTCCTGCCACCTCTCCAGAGTCTCAGACTATTCCTCAGAATGTTTAGGCCCCCGTTTTCTCCAGCCGTAAAAATTCTGTATTTTCTCACTAGGTGCCGCTGTTGGCTGTCCCCTTCATCCACCAGGGCTAATTTTACACTCTGCAAATGCTGTGCTCAGACACAGAGAGAGAGAGAGAGAGACTAAGGGGGAAATGCCAGCTTGCACGTCGCTACGCAGTGAAGATATTTAGCACCCTCCATAATTATGTTTCTTGCTCAGTTGGAGACCACAGGCCTGTACCCGCTGGGCCACCAAGAAGGGAGCCACCCTGGGCACACCGCTTTGATCTCAGTCCGGTGGCCTTTGGAATGCTGATCCTCTATCCCCATCCTGGCACAATGTCCCAATGTTTCTGGTTTCTAGGTCCACTTACCCTCTTGGTGGGAGGGGTGAACCTGGCACTCACTTTTTTTTTGTGCCTCTTGTATGCACTTTGCAGCGGGTTGATTTGGGCCCCAAACTGGCTCGATTTGGCCCATTTGGGGCCCCAATGGGTCCACTGCGAAGCATGGGAGCGCCCCCCCCAAGGAGTGTGCCCAGGAGGCCTGTCCTCCTGACTTCCCCTCCCCCACCAACCAGGTGAGTGGGGTGGGTGCGTGGGAGTGAGGGATCCTTTGCCCCCACTGGGGGACCTGGCAGCCCTAGTTTCAGGAATGCTTAGGACCGGGCCGAGGGCACCTGTCACTAAAGCACCCACATTTATTGATTATGTTTTCTTCCCTGTTTTTTGGCTGATCAACTCCCAGACCTGCACGAGAATTATATGTAAGACAGAGGACCTAACAGCACCAAGAATGCATTATGTTAAGAACCAGGAAAGACAACGCACAAAACATACAGAGAAAACAATAAAGAGCAAAACTTGATAACATTTAGCGATGGCATTGGCTTCAGGGCCCATCCTACCCTGTGGTGGCAAAGGTATGTTTTTTGGATTTTTTTTGGAGGTTTGGAGTCTTCACTCCTGTCCACATTATTGCCTTAGGCAGGGGTTATTTCGTAGAAAAAGAGCCTCAGGAACTTATTAGCATAACTCATCAGCACAACTCATTTGCATATGCCACACCCCTTGACATCACCAGAAGTTTGTCATTAGCATAACTGATTTGCATATGCCCCATCCCCTAACATCACCTAACCTCGCTGTTTTGGACCCAACCGAAATTGGGCCCAAAATGCCAAAAAGGGGCTGAAAAGGGCCGAAAAGGGCCCTAAAATGGTCAGGACTGGGCCACTGCTGAGCGGGAGAGTGATCCACCACCTGTCAGATCCCCGATCCTGGCCGTTTCGGGACTAGTCCTGGCTGCTTTGGGTCTGATCCTGGCCATTTTGGGCCCAAATTGGGCTGTTTTGGCCCCGATCCAGGCCGAAATGAGCCCAAAATGGCCAAAAATCAGGTGGGCGGGGCCACCTGACATGTGACCTTTTTGGAGAACTACCAGAACTGTGTTCCTTCACGTTCCCCCTCAAAATGAGCCCTGGCCTTAGGTATTCCTCAAGTATTCCTGTTGCTGCTGCCTCTGCTACTCCTCAAGGCAGCATCAACAGCTGAGCCCAAAGGGAAAGCTCCATCGCTGTTCTTCAAGACTTGCATTCTTTATAAAGCATTTCCCCCATTGGCCCGCAAACCAAACAGTAATTGTGCTCTGCCTCGGAACTGTGCTGTGTTGCCGAGGATTTGGGGGCATGTTCCAGGGGCACACTCTGCCCACAAGGGGCACTGTTGGTCTCCCCTTTGCCCTGAAAGGATGCCCTGGACCCCACCTCGATGACTCCATACTGTGGAGGAAGATCCGATAAGGAGATGATACCCACCCACCCCATCTTTCTGTTGCTGCACCTCCGTGTTGAGAGAGATCAAGATAGATAGCAGTAGAAAAGAGCAAGAGTCCAGTAGGGTATGAGCTTTCATGTGTCACATCTCACTTCTTCAGAATAAAAACATCATTAAAAGCATAAAATACAATATAAAAGTACAATATAACAGTACATTTGCATGGCACCCATATAGCTCAACCCCCAACCAAAAATATTCCATAAGTTGGGAATGGGCCTGGCCTCGACCAGAGCCAGGGCCTTTTCGGTCCTGGCACCGACCTGGTGGAACTTCCTGTCTGAGGAAACCAGGGCCCGGCGAGATTTGTTATCTTTCCGCCGGGCCTGTAAGACAGAGATGTTCCGGCAGGCATATGAGGGAGGCTAGGTTGGGCCCCCACTGGCCACACTAAAGATCTGTCCACCACCCTATATATGAGCCTATATATGAGCTAGGCCCTGAAATGTAGTATTTTATTGTCACCATCTGAAGAGAAGCGGTATTGTATTTATTGTATAAAGTTGTTTTAATGTTTTTTGTATTATGTTTTATCTGTTTTTAACTGTTATTTATGTAAATTGAAATGTTGTACTCCGTCCTGAGCCCACCTGGTGGGGAGGGTGGACTAAAAGTCTAATATAACAAACAAACAAACAAACAAACAAACAAACAAACAAACAAACAAACAAACAAACAAACAAACAAACAAACAAACAAACAAACAAACAAACAAACAAACAAACAAACAAACAAACAATATATCAGTGGAAAACCGGGGGTGAGGGAGTTTTCCAATCCTCCTCCAACAGGATACCAGCAAGGGAGCTCTCCTGTACCTCGGCCACACCCATATGCCTGGAGGAACATCCTCGACTTGCAGGCCCAGTGGAACGATAGTAAATCCTTGGTTGTTGTGGATTTTCCGGACTGTATCGCGGTGGTCTTGGCATTGCATTTCCTGACGTTTCGCCAGCAGCTGTGACTGGCATCTTCAGAGGTGTAGCACCGAAAGACAGAGATCTCTCAGTGTCAATGTAATAATGTAGTAAACCCTGCCAGGCTGTTGTTTCAGTGGACAGAAAGCATAAAATACACCAGGTTGGAGCCAGGACTGAAAAGGCCTTGGACCTTGCTGAGGCCAGGCGAGCCTCCTTGAGGTCAGGGGCCAGCAGCAGCTGTCTGTCAGCTGAACGGAGCAGCTCCGGGAAATGTATGGCAAGAAATGGTCCTGCAGATATGCTGGTTCCAGTCCACTAAGGGCTTTAAGACCAACACCTTGAATCTAATCTGGAACTCCACAGGGAGCCAGTGCCACTGGCGCAAAACTGGAGTTATATGTGCCCTATATGGTGTAGCTGTCAGGACGCTTGCAGCCACATTCTGGGCCAGTTGTCATTTCTGGAGAGGGCCTGAAAAGCCCCCCTCAAGGAATCCCTGGAAAACAGCCTGATAATATTTGATAGTTGACGGATGATGCTCGCTTTTAGCTCAGAGGAAACATGCACCCGTGTTTGATGGTAAGCTTTCTTGTGTCACAATGCAGTTTTGACTGTTTATATTGTTGCTCGAGTGGAGTCTGCGTTTGTATCTTCTGTGAGCCACCCTGACCATAGAAACAGTGGGATGCATATCCCAGAAGAAGTAAAGAGACTTTTTTTGAAAAAGAAAAAGAAAAGCATGTAGGCTTGTAATATGAATGATTTCCATGCATGCTAGGCAGTCTCTATCGTGGTGTGCTTTCTCTTGCACAAGCACATCCATTTGCCTGGGGCTCATTGCAAACCATTCATCTCACAGAAATGGAAGTGTTAATGGAAAACATGGCCCTGACCTGGATGGCCCAGGTGAGCCTGATCCCTTCAGATCATGGAAGCTAAGCAGGGTCGACCTTGGCTAGTAATTGGATGGGAGACCTCCAACAAAGAACAGGGCTGCGGAGCCAGGCAATGGCAAACCACCTCTGGTAGTCTTTTGCCATGGAAACTCCACCAGGGGTCTTCATAAGTTTGCATTTTTTCAATGCAAAAGGAAGAACACTCCAAGGCAAGGGCCATCTAACCTGAATGGAACAAGTTCATCGGATCCAAACAGCCATGGCCATTATTATTTGACAGACTGCGGGCCCGCCAAAATCAGAATGATCAAGAGATGCCAGTGTGTCAAAAGCGCTTAGACTTCCCATTTGTTGATGTTAAGATTGCACATGGAAAAATACAGCTTGGCTATTAACCAGAGCTCGGCACAGCATGCATATTACTCCCATTCGGCAGTCACTCCACTCATTGCACATCAATTACTAAGCTCAATTTGAAGTGTCAGCCATCACATGCAAAGCCCTTAATAGTAAACAGTCCAGTAGCACCTTTAATACTAACTAACTTTGTTGTAGTATAAGCATTTGAGAGCCACAGATGCTTCTTCAGATGCATCCGATGAAGAGAGCTATGTTTCTCGAAATCTGATGATGCATCTGACGAAGAGAGCTGTGATTCTCGAAAGCTTATGCTACAGTAAAGTTGGTTAGTCTTAAAGGTGCTACTGGACTCTTTACTATTTTGCAACTACTAACTCCTCCCTTAATGGCCTTAGTCCCTCTTGTCTGTGGGACTGCCTCTCTCCCTGTGCTCCGCCGTGGCAGCTTCACTCACCTGCATAGGGCTTTCCAAGGGTGCCACCTTGGAAATGGGCAAAATCAATAGGCCCTTCTCTGTTGTGGCCCCCTCCTTATGAAATGGCGTGCCCGATGAGGTTAGGCGGGCTTCTGTTCTCCTGGCTCTCTACAAACTCTGCCACATTTAATCATTCCAGCGGGAATTTTCATAAAGGTAATATTATTTTAAAAATCCCCCTGGGACTGTTAATTGTACCACTCTGTATGGTATCCTGACATTTAGAGCGGTCCCTCAGTGGAACAGGCTTCCTTGGGAGGTGGTGGGCTCTCCTCCTTTGGAGGTTTTTAAGCAGAGGCTCGATGGCCATTTGACAGCAATGCTGATTCTGTGAACCTGGTCAGATCATGAAGGGGAGGGCAGGAAGGGTTGCATCAGTGTTTAGTTCTTGTGGCCCCTTCTTACATGTCCAGGGTAAGGCCGATCACCACCTTGGGGTCAGGTGGCAATTTTCCCCAGGCCAGTTTGGCTAGGGATCCTGACAGTGTTTTGGCATCTTCTGGGCATGGAGAGGGGGGGTCACTGGGTGTGTGTGTGTGGGGGGGGGAGGTAGTTGTGAATTTCCTGCATTGTGCAGGGGGTTGGACTAGATGACCCTGGAGGTACCTTCCAACCCTATGATTCTATGATTCTATTAGCTTTTTGCTGTATCTATTATCCTACCCTCCCTGTCTTGTTTTCATACCTATGCAGTACCATTTTCCACATTGTTTAACATATCATGTTAAATACTTATTATGCTTTGTTTCAGGCTGCTAGAATCCTAGTCCCATTACATTGCTAATTAGATGTCTCATCCTGTTGATTGCATCGACTTACACTATGTAATCCATCTTGAGTCTCACTGAGAAAGGCAGACTATAAATAAAGTACATAAATAAATATGTGTACATTTTGACTGCAAAGATTTTTCACTCAACACTTGGATGGCAAAACTGGGAAATTCTTGATCTTTGGGAAAGAAGGTCCTCTATTCATTCCCTGGCATCTCCTGACCATTGAAGCTCTCAGGCAAAAAGCCAGAGGAGTTAGCTATGTTAGTAAAGAGTCCAGTAGAACCTTTAAGACTAACCAACTTTATTGTAGCATAAGCTTTCGAGAACCACAGCTCTCATCATCAGATGCATCTGTAGCATAAGCTTTTGAGAACCACAGCTCTCTTTGTCAGATGCATCTGTAGCATAAACTTTCGAGAACCACAGCTCTCTTTGTCAGATGCATCTGACAAAGAGAGCTGTGGTTCTCGAAAGCTTATGCTACAATAAAGATGGTTAGTCTTAAAGATCCTACTGGACTCTACTATCAGGCAAAAATACTTGCAAAGAGCGGTTGCCAGTCATAGTGAAGCCAGGTAAGTTCAGGCAGCCTCCTCTGCCCACAGAAGCCGCCTCACTTTGCCTCTGCACTCAGAATGAAAAGATCATTTGTGTAACTCTCCTGAGCCCATTCACAGCGGCAATTTCTTTGGAATTTTGACTGTGCTCCTCATAAAGCCTTCTCCGGAAACTTTTTTTTTTTTATTTCTCGCCGTGAATAACAAATGAGCAAGTCTTACAATGGGCTTGTAGCAAATGTCAGCAATAAAAAACTTCTTAGTGCCAGTTAAAAAGGAACATTTTGGTGCTTCCGTGCCAGACGCTGCCTACGTCGGCCTCTGTGGATTAGCTGCCATTCATCCATGTTCAGGGCGGGCAGTCTCACGTCTTCTGCTAGAGAGATGATTAGACTGAGGCAGGCGGTACCTTTTCTGCTCCTGCCGCCAAAGACTCCCCTAAGGGGCAGAGGGCAAGCTACAGCTCTGCCTCTGCCCCCTTTGTCTCCTTCTCCCGTAGGGTAACCAGCTTCCAAGTGGTGGCTAGAGATCTCCCAGAATTACAACTGGTCTCCAGGCCATGAGACCAGGTTCCCTTGATAAAATGGATGCTTTGAATAATGGACTCTAAAGCATTATACCCAGATGAGGTCTCTCCTCTCCCCCAATCCCTGCCCTCTCCAAGTTCCACCCTCCAAATCTCCAAGAATATTCCAACCTGGAGCCTTGTGACCTTCCTTGACCCACCCCCACCCTGTGGCTGTCTGCACCCAGCTCCTTTCAATTGCTGGCTCTACTAAAAGCTCTTCTCCAAGATCCACTTCTTAGAATCAGAATTATAGGGTTAGAAGGGACCTCCAGGGGCATCTAGTCCAACCCACTGCACAGTGCAGGAAATTCACAACTATCTCCCCCCTCCCCCACACCCCCAGTGCCCCCTGCTCCATGCCCAGAGGATGGCAAAACACCTCCAGGATCCCTGGCCAAACTGGCCTGGAGAAAATTGCCATCTGACCCCAGGGGGGACAGATAAATTTCCCCGGGGAGGGAGTTCCAAAGTTTCAGCACCACAACCATGAAGGTCTTTGTTGGGTTGCTACCCATCTAGGCTGGGCAGCACCAGGATGGTGGCAGCACCTGAAGCAGGGCCTCCAAAGACGACCCGAGTGGCCAAGCAGGCTCGTATGGGAAAAGGTGGTCCCTCAGGCATGCAGGCCCCAAATCATATGTGGCTGTGATCTTGGAATGCAAAATTTTAGGAATCAGTAAAAGTAAGCAGTTTTCTAGTTATGCCAAAAATACAAAGTAGCATGGGCAGGGTTTGTGCAACCAGTTGAGCTCTGGGCAGGATCTGGTGAGGGTAATTTGGTTGTGCACAGCGAGCCGAAGAACATTCAGTGAGTTTCATGGCAGAGCAGGGGCCGGAACTGAGGTCTCCCCACATAAACCCTCTTGTACTCTTAAACGGATTTTGCGAATTGTTCTGAAAAGTTCATGCAAGGATTCAGAATTGTGACTTAGAAATATTTCAGAATGCATCAGTATTATTTGGTTACAGATCTTGGCAGCCAGAGAGCTGTAGATACAATCATTGCAAATTGCAAGTCTGTAAAAATGGGTAAATATTTGTTTTCACTCTGTCTGCATTGTTCCTCCTCTACCATGCACCTGCAGTCCCCAGTGCCATGGCCTCTCTCTGCCTCAGTGTTCAGCCCTTTAAAACAGCAGTGCCAGCATAACGTAGCAGCATGCACCTGCTTCAGCAATGCACAGACTCTAGGCCTAAGCACCGGCTTTCTTCCTTTGGTGACGGAGGTGCCACTCGGCTGCCACGGCTGAGAGTCCATGGAAAAGCCCTCCCACCCTCGGCCCTTTTGCTGCCACCCCCTCATCTGCCTTTGGTGCTTCGGAGTAAACGTTTTGGAAAATCAGAATTTGGTGCCCATCGCAATGCACCCACTAGCTCAGTACGTGACCTAAAATTGTGTCTATGCAGCAACTCAGAATCTCTTGTTCATACACCGCTGCTGCCAACCTGGTCTTACGCCAATAGCTAAGCCAAGAAACAACAGGAAAAGTTTCCACCAGAAACCACAATATTTACCAGTATAACTGTTTTCTCTGTTTAAAGTGCAAGTACTGAATAAATGTGCAAATACATTCTCTTAATTACCTCACACAGATAGAGCAATAATATGCAGGAAACAGTTGCAAATGCAATAATTCACGCAGTCTTTTTCTTTCCAGGGTTTAGGTGACCAGCTGGCAGCAGACTACATGCAGGTAAGTAAAACTGATAACTTAGTCCAAAGTTGATAACTTAGTCCACATTTGTATTGTCGAAGGCTTTCACGGCCAGAGAACCATGGTTGTTGTGGATTTTCTGGGCTGTATAGCCGTGGTCTTGGCATTGTAGTTCCTGACGTTTCGCCAGCAGCTGTGACTGGCATGTTCAGAGGTGTAGCACCAAAAGACAGAGATACCTGCCAACATCTTTTCCACACTGTGACACTGAGAGATCTCTGTCTTTTGGTGCTACACCTCTGAAGATGCCAGCCACAGCTGCTGGCGAAACGTCAGGAACTACAATGCCAAGACCACGGCAATACAGCCCGGAAAACCCACAACAACCTTAGTCCAAATTCTTAACCCTCCCTGTGAAGGCTGTCCACCATCCTGTTTTAAATGTGTATGGATTTTTATTGTATTTTAATATGTTGTTTTTATTGTATTTTGTATTTTAATATGCTGTTATCCACCCTGAGCCCGCTCGCAGGGAGGGCAGAATAGAAATTTGAAATTAACAAACAAACAAACAAACAAACAAACAAACAAACAATCAAATTGGTAATCCTTTCTTTTTTTATCCTCTCTGTTATAGGTAGTATTAAGGACAGCCTGTGAGCTTCTGAGATCTGGTGTGAAACACCCTGAAGAACCTTCTTCTGTGGCCTAGGAGCCGGCCCCTTATCATTTGAGCTCGTTTCGGGGTTCCTTCTTGGGCCGCGGCTACAGACTGGCAGCTTGCAACCACAGCAATGAATGATTTCTGGGAGTAACTGGAAGAAACTGGACAGTTTTAAAAAATGCATATGGCCTTTTTTGCAGTTTGTAGCTTACGCCAATAACTGGCAGACAAGGAGGGAGGGAGGGAGGGAGGCCTCCTCGGCCTTCATGCTGTCATGACAGACTTCAGCCTCCCATGGCACTTTCTGAGCAGATTTGACCGCTAATGAAAATGACCGACTGAATTTCCAGTGCGAAGCATTTTCTGTCTCTCCATTGCAGCTAATGATTCAAGGGGAGGGGTAATGGGAAGGCATTTGCCATATGCCGCCCAGCCACCACTGACTGCCCACTGATGGCTAGCAGCGGCTGCCGTGCCCTTCCAAGCGCATCTTCTGGAAGGCCCGGAGGGTCCAATTCTGCTTCACTTGGGGAGCTTCACGTTCCACAGCTTGCAGATGTTGCATGTTTGCAGCACTGATGTTCTAAATAAGTAGCTCTGAGCCAAAGAGGGCAGGATTTGTGAAGAGTAGGGGAGGGGGCAGAAAGCCAGCCCTTTCACTCGAGCCATTTTTAAGAGGAATTCTAAAGATTTTTGCTTTTAAAAAGAATGCACAAGAAGGGGTGGGTGGGTTGACTTGGTGCAGGAGAAAACTCTGGCCGATGGGGAAGGGAAGAGAACGGCACGGAGGTATTTCTGATGGCATTTCGAGGCACTGCAGAGAAGCTGGTGCCAGCAGCAAAGGGCACCAAGGGGAAAGCAGTTGGAGCGCTGAGCTCCCTGCCAAGAGGGTCCAGGGAAGGCCATGGTGGTGGCACTGGTTGCTCCTCCAGCGATGGGGGAGGCGAGGCAAGAGAGAGCAGAGGAGAGGGCTTCACAGCTGCTGCAGAAGTTCCCTGCTCTCCCCCAGCCACCCCAAACAAAAGCACTGCTTTTTATGGTTACCAGCTGGAGAGGATCCAGAAATGTGCGGATAGCTATGCATTAGATTATCATCATACTTTTTCTCCAGCCAGCTCAGGGTGGCATAGACACCTTTCCCAGCCCAGCCACACAACAGCAGCAACTTATATACCGCTCTTCTAGGCAGATTAGTGCCCCACTCAGAGCAGCAAACAAAGCCAGTGTCGTTATTATCCCCACAATGCAGCTGTGGAGCTGGGCTGTGAGGAGGGCAGGACCCAAGGCCACCTGCAAAGATCATGGCAGTCGTGGGATTCGAACCAGCGACCACTCAGCCCAACCACTCAACCACCACCTTGTGAGGTAGGGTAGGCTGAGTACAAATGACTGGCTCAGAGTCACCTGGCAAGTTTCCTGGCAGCGGGGAGATTCGCACCCATGTCCTGTGCCCATTGAATGGTGCTCTAACCACTGAACAACACAGGCTCTTCCGACCACATGGTTTGAAATTAGGGTTGCCATGTTCCCCTTACCTATTCGAGGGTATGTGTGTGTGTGTGTCTGGGGGTAACAGGGATGGAGGGGTGGCAGGCACTTAAGCCTCTTCCTGCATATGCTGCCTTTTGATGATGTCACTTCCTGTCACTTCTGATTGGCTGGAAGTGGCAAGCACCTGCTGGCACCTCAAGAACATGTGCCATGCATGCACTCGCAACAGGCACAGCAATGTCACTTCCCGAAGGGACGTTGTCACGCTGGCCATGGGAGCATTCCTGAGCTTCGTTTGGGGCTGATTTGGGCCCCTTGGGCAGAATTGGACCCATGGGGAACGCAGGAGCACTTCTGGAAGTGATGTCATTGTGCCAGCCCCAGGGCACGTGCGTGAACAGGATCTTCGTGGACACACAAGGCGAGTGCCAGCTGTCCCTCCCTACCCTCCCAGTGGGAGGTGAGAGGAAGCTGGCAACCTTGCTTTCTGACCATGATGGGCACTCTCTGGGGGGCCTGCCTCCTCCTGTCGATGGCTGGCAATTGGAGGGCAAAGCCAGGTGTCCCTGGGAGACTGCCCACCATCAACGGCCACCTGGGAACCCTCCTTGGCGTTTAAGGAAGGAGACCTTTCCTGCTGGGCAGTCTATGTGGAATAAACACAAAAGATGGCCTCAGCTGAGCCCTGTGGGGCTGGCATGGCAGGGGCCCCATTGCTTGGACTCGAGCTGTGGCCGCAATGGCAAGCGGGGGTGGGGGGGAGGCTCATCTGTTGGGTGACCCCACACCTGCCATCATCACTATTGGCCCAGCATGGGGTGGGGGGAGGAGATGGGGTGGGCTTGCCTCTGGCTGCCAGTTGGCAACCCACAGAACTTCCCCGGGATTTCCAAGAGCTAATTTGCACCCTGGCTATGAATATAACACAGATAATGTGGTTGAAACGCAAAAAGCAGAGCATAGGATGTCTTGGTGCTCAACACAGTCCTCAGACCAGCTTTGATTGTCCCCCCTCCCAATTCATCCCCAGGCACTCCTGTCTAGCCGACAGAGAGGGCGGGGCCTTTAGAGAGTGCGGAATTGAGGCCAAGACCTCCAAGACAGGTTTCAGGCTTGCTTGGTGCCGATATGCAGTGTTCTCTAATGAGCAGCCATGTAGGGTGCACACCCGTATAATCCCTCGTTTCTCACATTTATGTTACATTCCATGAAGAAAGCCAGAGTCATTCCCAGACATCTGTCCGTCTGTCTGCTTTTAAAATATTGTTTTTCTATTATTCAGATTCTCCAGGTACTTTGCAAATTTGAAACATTGCTCGAACGGATCCCCTGCAGACCAAAAAGAAATAATTGTCAAGTACAGAAAAAATGTACTGCTCTGAGATTGCCAAAGGCTTCATGAAACCAACGTGCTCTTGTTCCCTTCCAGAGTTAAGCATGTCCATCCTACACCCCCCAAACTCTGATTGGCCACACAGGGGATGTCCTGTGGCTAATCTCAGGTCTTAGAGTCTCTCTGCACAAGATGTCTTGGTGCATGTTAGTCAAGTATAGGGAGATGCAATGTTAGCTGGGGAGCATAGTTTAAAAAGACAGAGCCACAGAGATCACTCCTCAGAGGGTTTGTCAATTTCAGCTTCACCTCCCTGAAACCTCTGTCAATTTCACCTCTCCAGCCTAAAACTTTGTGGGATGGCAACAAGAGGGCAGCGAGGAATGGAAATGGGCTGGAGCTGCCTTCCAGAGCCGGGCTTGGACCTGGAGAGGTTATCATGGGCTGAAGCCTCCCTTCTGGCATGTCACATCCCCTTCACACAGCTCCAGTGTACAGCAAAGCCTTTGCCCTGCCGCCAGCTGTGTCTTTTTAAACTACCCTTCCCGGCTCCCATTGCATCTCCCGACACGTGTTCTTCACATGTCAGATGACTCATGTAGAGAGACTCTCACTCAAGCCCCCCAGTGGGTTGGCTCTGCTTTCAGCCATCTCTTTGTTACTGCTGCACTTTGCATTTCCACATCTACAAGCCGCTTGAAGCGATCGCCTGCTAGATGGAATGTGTGAAGCGGAGAGAAGAGGATGAAGAATTGCTTTTGCCCCAGAGAAAAGGCCCTGGCAAGCAGAGACCGAAGAGTTTCCCCTGCCAGCTGCCCTGCCCTGTGCCACCTCCTGCTGCTGTTGGAGCAGATGGGACCAAGTTTCACACTTGCTTGTATTTGCAACGTAAATGAGCAGGGCCCAGGGGGGATTGTCTTCACTCTTTCTACTTTCGCAGCCATTCCAATTTGCAAACATTTCCCACAAATTACATTTAAAATGTATGAAATGTCACTGCTTGTTCCGTTAACTAGCACTGAGTGGGCTCTGTGACAGACGGGAGGCAGAATGCCGAGGAGCTGGGGAAGATGTGATTTTCCTGCTAATAAGAAACCTGGGTGTGTGTGCACACGCACTGTGCGCTTGCCTTCCTTGCACCACCTCTTGAGCAAAACCATTGGCAGCCCACAGAGTTCGTTGCTGGATTTCACAAGGCAAGGCAGGACTGCCCCCTGAGCACCCTTGAGGGGAGAAAACTAAGCAGGGCCAACCTTGGATGGAAGACCTCCACGGAAGACCAGTGTTGCAGAGGCAGGCAATGGCAAACCCCCTCTGTTAGTCTCTTGCCTTGAAAACCCCAGCAGGGGTCGCTAGACATCAGCTATGACTTGACAGCACTCACCGCCCCCATCAATGGTAGATTTTGGCAACTCCTAAAACGATCCATTGTCGCCTCCAGGTTGTACCCTGGAATGAGATGGGGTGACTAGGCTGGAGCCATAGTTTTTTTTTTTATTTTTCTCCTGCCGCCATTCTGACAGGCTGTGGGCAATGAAGGGTGTTGATGGGAGGCCTTCCGGTATAGTGGGAGGCCTGGACATCTTCAGGTTTGTCCAGATTTCTGTAACCGTTACCCTATTGCATTATTGACTGAATTATTACTGAACGTCCCAATCGTTGATTGAATTGACCTACACTGTGTAACCGCCTTCAGAGCCTCTCTGTACGAGACATCTTGCATGAGGACGCTCGAGTGTAGGGAACTGCAATGACAGCCGGGAAGCATAGTTTAAAAAGACAGCACCGAAGACTCTGTCAGTTTCACCTCTCTACACAGTGCTGGCAGAGATCGCTCCTCTGAGGGTTTTTAATTTCATCTTCGGTTTCCCCAAGGCTCTCCTCCTTGGGGAGGCGAAGATAATAATAATAATAATAATAATAATAATAATAATAATAATAATAATAATATAGATTTATATACCGCCCTTCAGGATAACAATGCCACTCAGAGCGGTTTACAGAGTATGTTATTATTATCCCCACAACAATCACCCTGTGAGGAGGGTGGGACTGAGAGAGCCTTGAAAGAGCTGTGACTGGCCCAAGGTCACCCAGCTGGCTTCAAACAGAGGAGGGGGGAATCAAACCAGGCTCTCCAGATTAGAGTCCTACCGCTTTTAACCATTACACCAAAATGAAAATTAACAAACCCTCTGAGGAGCCATCTCCCTGGCTCTGCCTTTTTAAACTACGCTTCCCGGCTAACATTGCATCTCCCTACACTTGAGTGTCCTGTGTAAGATGTCCTGTGTAGAGAGGCTCTTGGTGAGCAACGCAGAGTACAAACAAACAAGCAAACAAATGAACGAACAGGATCTGGGCCTTCCCCACATCCAAATGCAGTGCCTCCTCTAGCTTGTCTCCCAGAGCCCAGATTCTCACTCTCTGCTTCCGAACACAACCTTCCACCTTCTGGGCTGTAGTCTTAGGATCCAGAAGGCATAAATGCAGCCAGGCCCGAAGCGCCTGCCCACGTTGCAGCTCCATTCGCTTATTTGTTTAGTTAACTAGTTTTGCAACGCATCGGCTGCTCTTTTGGCCATAATGCTTTTAAAGCAGTAGCGGTAAAACCATAGTACAATATGAATAAAACCCTAAAATGGTATTTCTTTAAAATAAATGAGACATAAAATGAACAGAGTGGAGCAGAAACCATCATTGGTCCCCCCATAAAAACCAACAACGCCTGGAAAACAGCCATAGCAGAAGAGAAAAGGCTGAACCACAAACACAAACACACACTTCTGGAAGGAAGGCGCGGGGGGAGCTGAAGTGTGAGGTGGGGGTGGGCTTTGGGGGAAGAGAATGCCAGAGGATGGGCGCAATGGTCAAAAAGACCCTGGCCCTCTCAGACAAAATGCTCTGCGGGCATAATCTCAAGCGAGGGCACCAGTCCCAAGAATCAGGTTCAGAAACAAAAGACATGCCCAGGGTAATGCCAATCGCCACTTTGGGGACAGGAAGCAATTTCCCCCAGGCCAGTTTGGCCAGGGATCCTGGCGGTGTTTTGCCATCTTCTGGGCAGGGAGCAGGGGGGGTCACTGGGGGTGTGCGTGGGAGGGGAGGAAGTCGTGAATTTCCTGCACTATTATCTGTTGCTTTAAATATGTACTCCTATATACTACCCGTGCTTCATGTTGTCTAATGCCAGTCCTAGAATTGCTTATGTTCTGTTTCAGCATTTCCTCAACTCTGTATTGGATTCTTACTAATGTGATGTCTGTGAAAACTTGTGTTTATTTACCCTATGGCATTGTGTATGGAAATGTCCTTGACACTGTATAGAAATGCCCTTGATACTGCATTGAAATGTACTTGTTACTAATTGTACTAATCTCATACTGTGTAATCCGCCTTGAGTCTCAGTGAGAAAGGCAGACCATAAATGACATAAAATAAATAAATAAATTAATTAATAAAATTGTGCAGGGGGTTGGACTAGATGACCTTGGAGGTCCCTTCCTCCCCTATGATTCTACGATTCTGCAGAGGCAGTGGTGGCCCACCTGCCCTGCACTGCATTCCCACAGGGAGAGTTAATATTCTCCGTAGCTTTCATCCCACGATTTCTGCTCTGCTGCAATTCCTTCATGCTTTGAGCAAGATGCTGCATTGACTTGGAAGGAGCATTTCCATTCTTCCTAGTAAGAGCAAAGTCTATGATTTCCCCAGCTGCAGTGAAGCAAACCAAGAGGACCTAGCGAGCCTTTGAGAGACCGGAGAGAATTGGGTCCCAATAAGTTGATTGCATTCAACAATTGGTGGGAATTATCCATTTGTTCTAAGCACACGTGTGTCTTGGCACAATTACAGAAGCTGAAATATATCCGTAACCCACAGCCAGGAGGTGTGATTTCCATCTTTATGTGACATGAAAAATGCACCAAATGCAGGTTTGCCCATACACAAAATTGCTTTTTTTTCCAGTTTCCCCCTTTAATGCAAGAGATCAATCATTTAGTGGATTTTATTACTCAGAGTTTAGCTTTTTGTTTTGACAGATGGTCTGTGTGCCTCTGCCGTTTGGAGTATGACTCTATATCATTCCTGTTAACTGTGTGATGGAATTCCCCGGGCCAGCTATCCGAAAGAGACAAAAATAAATGGGGTGGGGGCGGGCCAGGAGCCAGCAACGTCGAACGTCACATGGCCCAAGACCCCACTGGAGAGCAAGATTTAAATTTGCAATCATTTACAGTGGAGTGACAAAGGGATCCAGCTGGCCCACTTCCTTTCCTGGTAATGCTGATACAGTTCACATGAAGCCGTTTAATACGGAATCAGCCCCCCCCACCCAGTTCCATCAAGGGTAGTCTTGTCCTGGGATCAGCAGTGGCTCCCCAGTCCAGTGTCTCTGGTGGAGGTCTTTCCCATCACCTTCTTTTATTTATTTATTTATAGTTCGGCTTTCTCACTGGGACTCAAGGCGGATTACACAGTGTGAGATTAGTACAGTTAATATCAAGGACATCTCCATAAACTATGCCATTGGATAAATAAATACAAGTTTACAAAAGACATAGCATTAGCAAGAATCCAATATCAATCCTAGCCATTTAATCGTGAAGAAATGCTGGAACGGAGCATAAGCAATTCTAGGGCTGACGTTAACATATAACTGACCAGTAGGATCATACTGTCCTAGCTTTCTGCAAAGGATGCAAAACCGAATTATTCAAAAAGGCTTTTGTATTGTAAGGAGGGGCTCTCAGGTGCTTCGCTAATGAGTTAAGGACCATAGACTTCACCACTACGTTGCCTTACATATTATCTGTTGCTTTTAATATGTTATCCTATGTACTGCCTGTGCTTCTTGTGGTCTAATATCAATTAAAGAGTGTTTTTTACTTAAAATTCACACATACAAGAAGTCACTCACAAGCATACAAGCTTCCTAGGAAAAGCAGTGGTGAAAGCGGAATAGGCTTGCGGGATTTTCGGGTGATAATTACCTATCCGAGGAGCAGAGTAGGCCACGGGGGAAGAGGGCTTAGAACGGTCAGCGTTCTCGACCAGGAGAGTCTTAGGGAAGGAAACCGTAAGGGTACAGCACTCGGATCCAAAGAAGCACGCACCATTTGAATGGGGCAAAGCCTGGGTTCTTACAGGGCAAATCCAGCCCTGAGGTGGGAAGGTGCCTTGGTTGTTAGGACAAAGGACCTTAAAGGTCACTTCTGGAAAACGACAAAGGTTTGAGAACCTTTGATTGGTGCTACCAGGGTGTAGCAAAAGAATAGGATTTTTCTCTCCTGGTGCTTCACAAAGAAACAGCTGCTAATTAAGTATTGGTAATGGATTTCGATTCTTGATTAGATGTTCTCTGGAGGAAGTTACAAATTTATCAGAGCAGATTGATGGCCCTCGATTGTAGGATAGGATTCAATCATGGAAAAGAGGGGAGATCGGAAGGTTTGGGTGGAGACTCACCGAGCACCCTTATTGCCAAGACTGCACATTCCGCAGCTTGGAGGGGAAGGAGCCAATCACGCCCAATCGCTCTGCATTTGCATTCGTGTTCATGACTCACTCTCCCAGGCGGGACTCGGCAACACTTTGCTCAGCCTGTGGATCAAGCTGCGTCAGATTCAAGGGGCTTTTGATTTTTATATTATAGCTGCTATAAAATGGTGGAGGCTGGGGTTGACTGCTCACAGGGCAAGAGGCAGTCCAGAGAGGAAACCCAGGAAAAGGACGTAGAGCAGCAACGCCAGCAGCCAAATCGGAGAGAGAAGGTAGGTAGCAGCCAGGGGGGCGCTGTGGGCACCTGTGGGCAGTGTCCTCCAAGTGGAAAGAGAGGTCAAGCACATCTGGATCCACATCACTTATATTTTAAGATGTGGAGAATGACTTTTGAATAACCAAAGTGGGCAAGAGACAAACGTCAGCGTGGCACAATGGATGGAGTAGAATTCCATGTTAAAATCCCTGCTCTGCTCGGATGCGCGCGCTCTCTCTCTCTCCTGGCCCCCTCCCAGCCTAACCTACCTCACAGGGTTTCTGTTTTGAGGATAAAATGGCGAAGAGGAGAATGGTGTTGTGAGCGTATTTGTATCCCCTTTGAGGGGAAAAGTGACATATAACACAATAAGCAGCCACATGAAGATAACATTTGCTGGATAAAATGAGACATTTCCTTATAGAAGGACAATTAAATCAAATCTTTATTTGCAACATATATCTTACACTTTCTTTTTGGTAGGGAAGATATTCTAACCCTTTAGCCGACTTCAGTCTGGTTCCTACTCTTGGGCCAGCTGCGCCTGCTGCAGCCTGAACAAAGCCCGCTTGAGAGGAGGGCAGGATATAAATATAATAAATAATAATAATAATATAATAATAATAATAAAGCAGGCAGCTTTAGGGAAGGGGAAACCAAGAGAGCAGCCTAGACCTGCCGGCCGTTTCCCCAGTCAAAATCCACCCCCCTGCCACTGCTTTCTTACCCATGAAGAACACGACACCAAATCCATCTATCTTTTCCCTGAGAGGGTGGAACAGAGCCATAACTAGTTAATTTTGCACCCAAGGCAAGAAATATAAAATTGTGTCCCCATACTTTCTGTGTTCAGTTGACAAACAGTTAAAGTATTTAACTTTATATTTAAAAAATGCAAAATTAAACCACATCAGGTATGGCCATATTTCACAATAGCACTTTTTGTGCTTTCAATGAGGCAAATGCATAAACAATTGCATCCAAATTAATATTATTTGCTACCTTGTATTTCTAATTGACAAGACAGATAGGTTTGCAAACCTCTCCCGACTCAGGGATGCTCAAAGGTACTCTTGTCATGTCTGCACCTCTTCCACGCTGTTATTTTAAGCTGAGCTGTTACAATGAGCCATTGCTGTTACGGCGAACCATTATTTGATGCTGTACCTTGATGTCATATTACCAATATCATAATTGCCTTGCTTTCACAGGCCTACTAAAGCCGCAGGTGCCTTATCTAACTGCTTTGAAGCTCCCAGAGCTTATGACCTTGTAAACTGCTCATGAATCACTGTGTTTCAACTTTAATGTTATGCCCTCCTAGTGTCTGGACTGGGCATGCAAACTATGCGAGGAGTACCCAGGACTGTTTTGTGCCGAAAGTTATGTTTTACTAGTGGGAGGGGGGATGAGCATCTAGGCTTTATAAGAAGAATGGGTTTCACACTTTTAAGTATTCTTGTCAACAGGGCTTTTTTTCTGGGGAAAGAGGTGGTGGAACTCAGTGGGTTGCCCTCGGAGAAAATGGTCACATGGCTGGTGGCCCCGCCCCGATCTCCAGGCAGAGGGGAGTTGAGATTGCCCTCTGTCTGGAGGTCAGGGGGCGGGGCCACTGGCCATGTGACCATTTTCAAGAGGTTCCGGAACTCCGTTCCACCGCGCCCTGCCTGTCAACCTGCTTAACTGCTTGCTTTCCTTCTGAGCAACCACATGGACATATCTGGGGATTTGAATTGATTCCTGAATAAAAGCCTTTTCAACCAAGACCAGGGATTTCTTGCTGTGAGGGTACCAGGATCTATCTGCCATGGCCTGTCATCCGTAGACTGACATTTTGACAGGAATAATTATTAATTTTAATTATTTTAAGCATACTGAAACTTCTTCCGCAAGAAGCCAAAGTTGCTGTCAAGCAGAGAAATATTCAAAGAGCAATTTCTAAATCTGGATACCATCCAGCCAAGTTACATTGATGACTGAACTGGAGAAGGTCCCAACTAGTTTCGCTGATGACTTGACCCATCTTAACTGTTTCTCTTTCAAACTTTCTTGGATGTTACAAAGCAACTGACCGCTGCTCTTGCAAAGTGCTTGTTTCTTTATACTTCTCCAAACCTGCACCCCTTACCTTCCACTTTACCATAAAAACAGCACCACACCCTTTCTCTCCCTCATCAGGACAGGACAAATAAGCCAGGAAGCAATGAATTCACCCTCAATAAACTCTCATTTCCCCTCTGCGTCTTACCAGATTGGCCCTTCCATCATTGACTGAGCCTCCACTGAGAGCCAAACTACAAGTGACATCTTACACAGGTTGGACACTAGTCGGCTTCCCTCAAGTTTTGATGGGAAATGTAGGCATCCTTGTCTTGCAGCTGTAATGGAGAGCCGAGCTGTAAAACCAGGGTGCCTACATTTCCCATCAAAACTTGAGGGAAGCTGACAAGTGTCCAACCTGTGTAAGGCGTCACTTGTAGTTTGGCTCTTACTTTCCACTGCTGTAACCAGAAACTGGGCACCGGTTCTGCTACCCTTGTAAGTCTCTCATTGCTCAATAACATTCCATAAGAATCCACTGACCACACCTGGAAATCTTTCAGTATTTTAACATGCCTTACCCTCTTTCAGTAGCTTTGAATTGAGAAGCCATGGGCTTTGGCTCCCCTATTATTTACCGAATGTACTAGCTACTGATTTTGTGGACTTACATATAAAAAAAACCAGCCTGTGCCTTTGAGAAGAACGGGCCAAAAAGCCCTCTAGCTTGAGTATAGGAAGGAACTTGGCTGAGGTTCAGAAAGACAAGCAGGCAAGAAGTTTGTTTAAAGAGGGAGCAGCCAGCCAGCCAGCCTTGAACTGGTAGTTATTTCAGTAAGGATTTTGGTTTAATTTACTTTTCTTGTAAAGGCGGCCAATGGCAAGGAGCCGAAAGCAGTGGGGGCACTGCCCCTTGTGCTCTAATGGACCAACTTGTTCCTTTTTCCTAATAGCACGGTGGCTTGGGATAGCAGATGCGTATTTTATATACATTTTTCCTGTGCCCCTCAGCTTTGTGCCCAGCATTGTGATTTTTAGTGCACAGTGATGCAAAGAGAACAGGGCTTATGCCAGGGACAGGCCAATGGTTTGTCCAGAGAGCCACGTGTGAGCCTCTGCCTGCTTTTGAGAGCTCTGGCCATAAATGCTAGCTGTTCACCTTCTGGAGCCAGCAGTCCATTCAAAAGAGCTGTGGCAAGCTGGACGTGCCTCCTGGGCAATAAGCTGTCCACCTGTAGATTAAGCGAGCATGCATGCACACCCCTCCCTCGGCAGCTGCTCCAGTTAAATGCAGAGACTCCAAGCTCTGCAGTAAAGCTAAAAAAGAAAACCCTTAAGAGACACTTCTTGGGTTTCTTGTTGTGCCCCTTCTTATGTGACTCATTCCCCGTGCCAAAGTGCCACGATCCTCAACAGCCTTCTGTTCCCACTCCCTGCACATTGGTTTCTCGAGGCACACTTGGAATGCCTCCTCAGCACTAGCTGAACACGGGACAATCCAAACAAACCGAGAGAGCCGGGGTAAAGCATTGAAAAACACGTAGGAAATTCCCACTGTAACCAGCTCACTCATGAGAATATGCAACAACATTAACATTAAAGTAGATCAAGATGGGTAGCCATGTTAGTCTGTCTGTAGCAGTAGAAAAGAGCAAGAGTCCAGTAGCACCTATAAGACTAACAAAATTTGTGGTAGGGTAGGAGCTTTCGTGAGCTCATACCCTATCACAAATTTTGTTAGTCTTATAGGTGCTACTGGACTCTTGCTCTTTTCTACATTGACATTAAAGAATTCTTTAAGTCAAACGTAGAGTACACACACATACTGACAAATATTTATTAAAAAGGTAAAAGGTAAAGGTAGTCCCCTGTGCAAGCACTGAGTCATCAGTGACCCATGGGGGGATGTTGCATCACGACGTTTTCTTGGCAGACTTGTGTTACGGGGTGGTTGGGGGGTGGTTTGCCATTGCCTTCCTTAGTCATCGACACTTTACCCCCAGGAAACTGGGAATTCATTTTACCAACCTCGGAAGGACGGAAGGCTGAGTCAACCTTGAGCTCGCTACTTGAACCCGGTTTCCGCCAGGATCGAACTCAGGTCATGAGCAGAGCTTGGGCTACAGTACTGCTGCTTACCACTCTGAGCGACGGGGCTCTATTTATTAGCAGTTGCCAAATTCTCCCATTTAGACCTAATGCATAAGTATTAAAGTGCAAAGTGCAAAGGCAATAAGTGTAGAATATGAGGTCATAAATACAATAAATATGAAAAAGGAGTCATAAATACAAAAATCATGCCATATAGATGACCTTCATAAATAAGTCCATAGGTAAGTCACCTGTATGGCAACTGCTAATGAATAGGTAGTTGTCAGTATGTGTGTGTACTTTACACTTAAAGGATTCTTTAATGTTAATGTTATTTTTGCGTATTCTCATGAGTGAGCTGGTTTTGAATGCAGAACAGCAGCAGAAAGGTGGTGCAGAAAAACCACAAATGCTCTAGGGCAGAATGATTCCCCTCCCCGCCCCTGCCCAAGCTGGCCTTTCCTTAGTGACCCATTGCACAGATATGCAAATACAGGTACATGGATGGACCACTGTGAGGCCAGGCGCTCTCCATCTTACGTAGCTGCCCTTTGCCTGGCACGGGAAGGGTTTCCTCTCCGCTGCATTAAACAACTTCCAGCGTTCCAGCAGGCAAAACTTTGGGGAGGGAGCAAGTAAGCAGAATTGCTGCAGGACCTCCTGGGCTTGATTTACCAGGGGAACATTTATCACTGTCTGTTGGCTTATAAACTCCACGAGAGACTAAGGAGGAATGTAAATTTGCCAAGCCCAGTCAATAAAAATATTGATTCCAAGGTCTGGGCTGACTGGAAGAGTTTCCTTCTGATGAACTCCCCTTACGACATTCTCTATTCTGCCTGCGATGTGGTGGAGGGGAGAAAGGCAAAGAAATTAACATTCTGCTATTTGGATTTGCGTCTCTGTCATGAGAGATGATCGTCTCCTGGTGTCCCAAAGAGCAGCCGGAATAAGTAGCAAATGACCTTTTCAAGCAAACAGAAGCAGAAGAGACAAGCGTCAACGAGCATCTCCCCCCCCCCAAAGATTTGCTTTGCTGCACTCAGTGGATTCATGCGCTGCTGCTATGCTCTCCTGCAGTTCAGAGTGATTATGCATGGTTCCGCCCAAGTGAATCCAAGTCTTTTCCTAGCCCCAGTGCCAATATTTACATTAGGAACGAGGGGGAAAAATGAACAGATGCTGGCTCTTGGGTTTACAGAAAGGGGCAGCCACAAGAAGGGATATTAGAGACTTGGGGGAGGGAGAGTTGCTAAGGAGTTTAATTGTTTGATTGCCTCTTGCTTTTATGCTCCCCCCCCCCACAACAGCAACCTGAAGCCTGATTTTCTTTGGTGATGGAAAGTGTGGTCAAGTCATAGCACTTACGGCCACCCCTACTGGGGTTTTCAAGGCAACTGTCAGGAAATTCACTATGCGTTGGCCTGAGGAGGTCTTCTTAACTCCAGGACTTCAAAAGTCTGCTTAAAATCTGCTCCCCTCCTTTTTTATTTTGTATAATCTGGCCTGATGAAGACTTCTGTGGAACTCAAAAGCTTGCTAACTGTTATGTATCATTGGGTTGGCCATAATAAAGTTATTACAAGGATTTTTTTTTATAGCCACAGGACTGACCTTTCTTTCTTTCTTTCTTTCTTTCTTTCTTTCTTTCTTTCTTTCTTTCTTTCTTTCTTTCTTTCTTTCTTTCTTTCTTTCTTTCTTTCTTTCTTTCTTTCTTTCTTTCTTTCTTTCTTTCTTTCTTTCTTTCTTTCTTTCTTTCTTTCTTTCTTTCTTCTTCTTCTTCCTTCCTTCCTTCCTTCCTTCCTTCCTTCCTTCCTTCCTTCCTTCCTTCCTTCCTTCCTTCCTTCCTTCCTTCCTTCCTTCCTTCAGCAAGCTACTTGTGTGCTACTTTGGGGGTCTGGTTTTTGGCCTCAGCGCCAGACAGCCCAGTCTTGAAGGATCTCACAGAAACCAATCAGAAGTGCAAACGTACATTACATACTGTTTTAATTCTCCCTTTAATTCAATGGACCCTGGGCATTTCTGGATTTTTAAAAAATGAACATTGCTGAGAATTCTCAATGAGCAAAGCCACGCCTGCTTAGGAAGCAGTCATTCCTTTGTTCGAGAGGGCGAGTGACTGCTGTTTGCATCATCGCCATCAAAGCTGAACTTATTCCTGAGCAGGGCAGTCTTTACCTGGTCAGGAATCTCTACCAGGTAAGCAAAGGCCCCAAGAACACTGGAAGGGAGCAAACGGCAACTCAGAAGAGCTGAGGCGGACCATCCTGAGGCCATTTGTGAGTGCCACACAAGAAAGAAGACCTGACCTGTGCATTCTTCATGAAGAATTATTAGCCAGTCATTTTATTACTAATCACTTCGGATAAAGATTATGCGTAACACTTGACAATCCTGGGAGATGGCTCTTGGTGGGTTTACCATCTAATGAATTTGTTTGAAAGTATCTGGGCATTGGCCCTCCACCCCTTCCTCCTGTCATCGTACCCTGTTCTTAAAATCAATTTGCAAAGTGAGAAAAGATCACTCACAAACTCACGCATCAACACATGAAAGAGCCAGTCTCTTAGCTCCATTCTAGGCACAGGCAGGATTCTTCCAGTCTGAGTGCCGCCTGCGAGTTTTTAAGATGCAAAACCCAGCTGTGTAACAGACATGCTGACAAATCAACTTTTCAAAGACTTTCAATTCCAAACAAGAAAAGGGGAAAAAAGAAACACTTCAGCTCACTCTCTTAGCGTATTTTTGGGGGGAGAAGAAATTCTGCAGGTTAGGTCGTTCAATTCTTAAAACCTTGATGCTAATGTATCGACAGCGTTGGAGCAGCACCAGAGCTGCTAGTCGGTACCGTATGCCCCGCGTGGTCCAGGAGAAACATGTGAAAGAAACACCTTTGGCAAAGTAAAGAGAACATCGCAAGTACTCCAAGTCCATAGCAACCTAGCACAAGCCACCCGTCTCAGGACAGCGGCATGCCCGGGGAAGCAGATGGAGAGTGCCAACCCGCACGTGCTGATGTGACCACACCCCTGACATCCAAACCCACCGTCCATATGCAGAACACAAAAAGGGATGTGCGGCAGATATTAAAGGCATCAATCTGCAAGCATTTGATGGACAACATGGTGGAAGCCTTTTACATACTTAGAGAGAGCTATTCCTGTTGGCAACAGAGGATAGGACTCGTTTAAACTATAGGAGGGAAACTACTGGCTGGATGGTAGGGGAAAAATTCTCCATGTTAAGAGTAGTTCAGCAGTGGAACTGACTGCCTAGGGAAGTGGTGGGTGCCCCCTTATTGGCAGTCTTCAAGGAGCGGCTGCATGAATATTTGTCAGGGATGCTTTAGGCTGTTCTTGCATTGGGCAGAGGCTGGACTAGATGGTCTGTAAGGGCCCTCCAACTCTAGCTTTCTATGAACCACAACAAATGCTTTCCACACTATCACTCTAGCCTGGAAGATGGCTTCTTACCTTGGCACGGCTGACCTGGCCACCTGGATCCATGCTATGGTAGCATCAAGACTTGACTATTGTAATGCCCTATACATTGGCCTACCATCTAAGTTAACTAGGAGGCTCCCATTGGTGCAAAATGTTGCAGCTCGACTGTTATCAGGAGTGAGCAGGAGCAGGAGCATCACCCCCATTCTGCAGTCATTCAATTCAAGGTATCAGTTATCACTTACAAAGCTCCTCACAGCCTTAGAATCACAGAATCATAGAATCCTAGGGTTGGAAGGGACCTCCCAGGGTCATCTAATCCAACCCCCTGCAAAATGCAGGAAATTCCCAAATTACCGCCCCCCCCCCACACCCCCAGTGACCCTTACTCCATTCCCAGAAGATGGCAAAACTCCCTCCGGATCCCTAGCAAAACTGGCCTGGGGAAAATTGCCACCTGACCCCAAGGTGGTGATTGGCCTTGCCCTGGGCACGTAAGAAGGGGCCACGAGAACTAAGCACTGGTGTAGCCCTTCCTGCCCCCCACCTCATGATCTGCCCAGGTTCACAGAATCAGCATTGCTGTCAGATGGCCATCGAGCCTCTGCTTAAAAACCTCCAAAGAAGGAGAGCCCACCTTGGTGCAACATACCTACTGGACTCCCTCCCTCCCTACGTTCCTCCATGGCAGCTTTGCTCATCTGAACAGGGCCTCTTGCAGGTGCCACCCGGCACATGGGTGAAACCAACAGCAGCCCGTACATGGGCTTTCTCTGTGGTGGCCCCTGTCCTGTGGAACGGGCTGCCTGAGGAGGTCAGGAGAGCCCCCACACCCCTGGCTTTCTGCAAACGAAGCAAAACCAAATTGTTCAAAAAGGCATTTTACTCAGATAGGAGGGCTGTATTGTAGGGAGGGGGTCTCAGATGCTTCACTAATGAGTTGGGGACCAGAGACTTCACCATTATGTTGTCTTACATGTTATCTGTTGCTTTCAATATGTACTCCTATATACTACCTGTGCTTCGTGTTGTCTAATATCACTCCTAGAACTGCTTATGTTCTGTTCCAGCATTTCTTCAACTCTGTATTGGATCCTTGCTAATGCCATGTCTTTGTAAACTTGTGTTTATTTACACTATGGCATGGTTTACGGAAATGTCCTTGACACAGATGGTATTAATCTCAGGATGGGTCGCCGCATTAGTCTGTCTGCAGCAGTAGAAAAGAGCAAGAGTCCAGTAGCACCTAGAAGACTAATACAAATTGTGGTAGGGTATGAGCTTTCGTGATCCACAGCACACTTCTTCAGAATTTTGTTAGTCTTCTAGGTGCTACTGAACTCTTGCTCTTTTTTACTGCTGTACTAATCTCACGCTGTGTAATGTGCCTTGAGCCTCAGTGAGAGAGGACTATATATGACATAAATAAATAAATAAAAATTTGCCCCATTAAAGGCTCACATATACTGATGGGGTGGTCAAATGTTTCCCCAGTGGGGCAAATAATGCCTCCCCCTGCCCCCGGATCATTTCAAGTAAGGAAAATTGTTTGGCGGGGGGAAGACAGAAGTCGCCTCTCACTGCTTGCCAAAGGCCAGAGCCAGACCAGGCACGTGAATTAAGTTCAGAGCTTGGATTCACAACACCTCTGACCCTGTGGATCCTGGGAGAGCCTGGAGAAAAAGAAACAGATCGTTGGAGCTGCCTGAGTCTATATACAGGGCGCAGAAAGAAAGAAAAAAACAGTAAACAGCGGCCAAGGGGTTCAAGGAAACAGCAGCTGCCACAGGGTCCCACTGGCGCTGATCAGGAGGTGCCCTTGGACTGGCGGGTTTGGCCAGAGATTCTGTTGCTGCTAGAGCAGTAGGGCCATTAAGGATCTGCCAAGACTCTTCCCAAAAGTCTTCTCTGGGATTAACAAAGCTTTATTGAAAATTTCTAGTACCATGATCTTACTAAGAGCAAAAATGGCCAGGAATAAGGCACAGTCTTATTTCATAAGCATATAACCACAAGCTGCCTCTTCCCCCCTTAAACATCCAGATTCCAGGTTGTTTCCCAGAAGCTGGGAACAGCATAATTTCCAGAGAGGGAACTTCAGGCAGGGTCCACATCCTGAGAGAGTCCCGGCTGCCACAGATAGACAGAACATCACCCTCCCAGCCTCCCCCCCCCGCCCCCGGCCGGCTTCAGTCTTGGCATGGCAAGGTGCTGCCAGCGTCTTGACCAGCGGTACCACTTCGGCGCCTTCTTCCTGCTGCAGTCTCAGTCAGCATCATTTTTCAATCCAGCCCAGTTCTGGCAGTGAGCAGTGGCATCCAGTGGCCCTCGGCCCTGTGCGCTCACGGCATTGGCTCAGACGGTCTTCTCTCCTGGATCGGGATAAGGGGAAACCTGGGTGATGCCCGGCGCTGACGGGGTGGTGTTTGAAACCTCCCCATTCCTAGAATGTTTTTTCTGGCTGAAAGGCAGTCCCCAACAGCTGTCGATTGTTTTTTAAAAAAGGATGGATCAGATAAACTTGCAACGTAGTTAGAAAACAATGACAAGAAAGCCAGGATTTAGTCCAGCTATTGGAGAAGGGAAGGAGGAAGAGGAGGAAGTCTCGAAAAACTCCTGGGTTAGTTTCCTATGAATGCCTAAAGGGATTGGCCTAATCACCTTTTTGGGTGCCAGTTCTAGGTTGAGAAATACCTGGGGATACCATAGAACCCACTCTCCAAAGCAGCCATTTCTCCAGGAACCACAGCTCTCTTCGTCAGATGCATCTGATGAGGAGAGCTGTGGTTCTCAAAAGCTGATGATGCATCTGACAAAGAGAGCTGTGATTCTCAAAAGCTTATGCTACAATAAAGTTGGTTAGACTTAAAGATCCTACTGGACTCTTTACTATTTTACAGTAATGTAGAAGTTACTCTCTTTCAGATGGTTCCCAGGTTCATTTCCAAGGGTGTTTTTTGGTCGCTGAAGCCCTAAATGGTCAGGGGTCCTCAGGGGGTCCCTCCCCCCTTATGCCTTTCACCCTGGAGTTGCAATCCAGGCATAACATGCTCCAGTCACAACACAGTGTGCAGGGCCTTTCCAGAGGTGGGCCCTGAACGACAGAATTCCCTCCAGGCCGAGATCAGAGGGGCCACTTCTTTTTTGCAGGCTGTGCTGATCCTGGCCGTTGCACTGTGCCTTTGGCAGCTGCCTTTGGGCCCCTCTTGGTGGCTCTTCTCCAGCTGTCCCTGTCCCTGCCAGCTGTTCCCTGTTTTATGACTGTTATTGGATGCCCCACTGCAGGGGTCGTCCTGCTGAAAGGAAGGGGTCAGTATTACAAGCAAGCAAGTCAATAACGTGGTGAATCCCCACCTTGATCTGCAGCCAGGGCTGCCTCCAGACTCCATAGGATCTTTCTGCTACTATCATTTGCAACTGGATCTCCCTGTGTGCATGTTGAAGGGCAAGGAATGGTGCAGCCACATCCCAGGCCTGGGGGTATCCCTCACCCCTTCCCCTCATTTTAATGGTTCCGTGTGAGCAAAATCATAAACGCGGCTGGCGCTTCAATGAATGCACCACTGTAGCTCCTCCTTCCTGGGCCCCTTCAGGCTCACAGATACAGAAACAGAGGTCCACTGACGTTTTCCCCCGTGCAGGCCCAAACTCCCGAGCTCAAGTGATCCGCCAGCCTCAGCCTCCCGTGCTCAGGCTGGGATTACAGGTGCGCACCACCGCGCCCAGCTGTGGTTCTCGAAAGCTTATGCTACAATAAAGTTGGTTAGTCTTAAAGGAGCTACTGGACTCTTCGCAACTACAGACTAACATGGCTAACTCCTCTGGATCTATGGCCATTTTCTCCAGGGAAACTGATCTCCAAGTTCTGGAGATCACTTTTAATTCTAGCTGAACTCCAGGCCCTACCTGGAGGTTAGCAGTCATGAAAAGCAGCTTCATTAGTGGCCATTGCTACATGTGGTGGCAGTGAGTTCCACAAGTTAATTATGCTTTATCTGTGTGTGTGTGAGTGTGTGAAAAACCAATCACTTTATTTTCAACCCCTTTCCTAGTAATTGCAAGCAGGGAAATTGCCTCCTTCAGCAGCTGCCACGCTTGGAAGGGGCTAAGCACCCCTGTGATGGACATTCCTGAGAAACCAGAGATCGAAGCGACCGGAAGGTCAGGGGCTCCAATTGGGAAGGAATATTAATTGGATGTTTATGAGCCGCCGATGGGGCAGAAGTTGCCAGTCCGCACGACGAGAAACTTTGAAGGCCATCAAAGTACAGTTTTGTTAACAAGACAGGTTATTTTTAAGAAGTCAGATTTATGGCCAGTGGAGTGTCACCGTCATAATTCAACGTCCAGGCTTATTGCCGCAGATATATTCCACTGAAGAAGAAATGAAAAATGGACGATCCACGCCAGCCCTAACTGCTAATGGAATTCATTGTCGTCCTGTCTGAAGGGAAAAAAACCCTCAAAAAAACTATTAAGCAAGGAGCATGTAATAAACTGTCAAGATATGTATAATAGGCGTGCCTTGTTTTCTCCATCCAATATAATTGGAAATAGTTTTTTTAAAAAATCAATTTTCTTATAATAGACCAGATTCTGTCCTCAGATGAACTTGCCGAGAGGAAGCAATGGCCGTCGCAGGAAAGCGAAGTTTACCCAGAAGGGGCAGAAGCATGGGGGGTGGGGGTGGGGGGGCTTCTTCTAGTGAGGAAATGGCAGAAGTGGGAAGGGGCAAGGTCCCCTCCTCCCCCTTTTGATATAGCAACCCTGGGGCTACGTTTGCACACACAAAAACAGATGCTTTCAAACAAACAGGGAAGAAAACAAAATGTGTAGAATCATAGAATCATAGGGTTGGAAGGGACCTCTAGGGTCCTCTAGTCCAACCCCCTGCATATTGCAGGAAATTCACAACTACTCCCCCCCCCACACCCCCAGTGACCCTTACTCCATGCCGAGAAGATGGCAAAACACCTCCAGGATCCCTCGCCAAACTGGCCTGTGGAAAATTGCTACCTGACCCCAAGCTGGCGATCAGCATTACCCTGGGCATGTAAGAAGGGGTCATGAGAACTAAGCCCTGATGTAACCCATTCTACCTTCCATCTCATGATGATCTGCTCAGGTTCACAGAAGCAGCATTGCTGTCAGATGGTCCTCCAGCCTCTGCTTAAAAACCTCCAAGGAAGGAGAGCCCACCACCTCCCGAGGAAGCCTGTTCTACCGAGGGACTGCTCTAAATGTCAGGAAGTTCTTCCTAATGTTTAGCTGAAAACTCTTTTGACTTAATTTCAACCCACTGGTTCTGGTCCGACCTTCTGGGGCAGGGGAAAACAACTCCACCCCATCCTCTATATGACAGCCCTTCAAGTACTTGAAGATGGTTATCCTATCACCTCTCAGTCATCTTCTCTCCAGGCTAAACATTCTGAGCTCGATGGTTGTTGCGGGTTTTCCGGGCTGTATTGCCGTGGTCTTGGCATTGTAGTTCCTGACGTTTCGCCAGCAGCTGTGGCTGGCATCTTCAGAGGTGTAGCACCAAAAGACAGAGATCTCTCAGTGTCATTGCTATATCATTCCGAGCTCCTTCAACCTTTCCTCATAGGACTTGGTCTCCAGACCCCTCACCATCTTCGTCGCCCTCCTCTGGACACGTTCCAGGTTAGCTATATCCTTCTTAAATTGTGGTGGCCAAAACTGAACCCAATGCTGCAAGTGAGGTCTACCCAGAGCCGAGTAGAGTGATATCATCACTTTGTGTGATTTGGACACTATACTTCTGTTGGTACAGCCCCAAATTGCACTTGCCTTTTTAGCTACTTCATCACACTGCTGACTCATGTTCAGTGCACGGTCTACTAAGACCCCTAGATCCTTTTTGCACATACTACTGCCAAGACAATCTCCCCATCCTATAATTATGCATTTGATTTTTCCTTCCTAAATGCAGAACTTTGCATTTATCTCTGTTGAAATTCATTTTATTTGTTTTAGCCCAGTTTTCCAACCTGTCAAGATCATCCTGTATCCTGACTCTGTCTTTGACCGTATTTGCCACCCCTCCCAATTCAGTATCATCTGCAAATGTAATAAGCATTCCCTCTATTCCTTCATCCAAATCATTTATAAAAATGTTGAAGAGAACAGATCCCAGAAGTGATCCCCGAGGCACTCCACTCGTCACTCTTCTCCAAGAGGATGAGGAACCATTACCTAGCACTCTTTTGGGTGCGATCTGTCAACTAGTTACAGATCCATCTAATAGTAATAGGATCCAAACCACATTTTACCAACTTGTCGCCAAGGATATTATGTGGAACCTTATCAAAAGCCTTACTGAAATCGAGATAAACTATGTCTACAGCATTCCCCTGATCCAGCAAGGTAGTAATTTTCTCAAAAAAAAAGAGAGAAGGTTAGTCTGACATGACTTGTTCTTGAGGAACCCATGCTGGCTCTTAGTAATCACAGCCATTCTTTCTAAATGATCAAGGACTGACCATTTGATAATGTTTTCTAAGACTTTTCCAGGTATAGATGTCAAATTGATGGGTTGGTAGTTACCTGGATCCTCCTTTCTCTCCTTCCTGAAGATGGGGACAATATTTGCCCACCCAGGGCTCATTTGGAGGGAGAACACACCAGGGTAGTTCCCCCAACAGTCAGGTGGCCCTGCCCACCTGACTTGGAAAAATTTGGGGCCATTTAGGCCTCAATTGGGGCCAAAACTGCCCGGATTGGGGCCGAAACAGCCTGGATTGGGTCGATACCGGGTGGGGGAACGCTCCCCTGCCCAGCACCAACCCGATCCCAGCTGTTTAGGCCCCCGAAGGCTCCCTGTGGAATTCCGGATCCGTTTCAAGGTGTTGGTTTTAACCTTTAAAGCCCTAAACGGATTGGGACCAGCATACCTGAGGGACCGTCTCTCCCCGTATGTGCCCCGGAGAGCGCTTCGTTCAGTGGGTAAGAACTTACTGGTGGTCCCTAGCCCTAGGGAGGCTCGTTTGGCCTCGACCGGGGCCAGGGCCTTTTCGGTCCTGGCCCCAACCTGGTGGAACTCTCTGTCTGAGGACACTCGGGCCCGCCAGGATCTTGTATCATTTCGGTGGGCCTGCAAGACGGAGATGTTCCACCGGGTTTACGGCTGAGGCCAGAGTCAGGGCCATCATTGAGCCTCCCACCGGTCTCCGGTATTCGAGTACAGCTCGTGCGTCTGTCTGCCTCCTCTTTGTATTCTGGGGGCAGGAATGTGTAGCCAACTATATCAAGTGTTTTAATTGCTGAATTTTATTATATAATTTGCTATGTATTGTATGTATTTTATTGTATTTTATGACTGTTGTACCCCGTCCTGAGCCTACTTGTGGGGAGGGCGGGTTAAACACCGAATAAACTAAACTAAAAAAACTAAACACGTGCAGGCATAACCCTCTCGCATCCCATCCCGGCCAGACTTGCTTCCAGAATCAGAATCAGAGTCTGGGGGGAAGGGCTGCCAAGGAGAGACGTGTGCTGGTCTGACAACAGGGCTGGGGAACTGGCCCATCACGATTCCTTTAGGCATCAACCTCCATCGTGCCAACATGTGCCTTGAAATTATTTTCTAGTCCTTGCAAACTGAAAGAGAAGACACGGAACGTTAACAACAGACATGATGTTTACAGCTAATCTTGCACCCCAGGCCAGGGGGCTGGGCATTCCACAACTGCTGGGCTGAACAACATGAGGGCTTTAAGAGAGACCCCTCTGACCTTCATGGAAGGCTACCAAAGTGGGCGGGTAGACATGAAAACATGCCACCCTGCTATGGAAGCAGAAGCAAGCAGCTTGAGGGGAAAAAATGATTTTCACAAACCATATTCCTGCACGGACTGCTGCAGTGCCCCCCGTCCTTCCTCCCCTCTCCTTTTCCTTCCTTAGCATGGGATCATAAGCACAGATGTAATGGAGATCTCATCAGGTCCCTGTGGCCTGGCAACCTCTGGGAAACATGGGGGGAGGTTGAATGTAGAGTTGGGTCATACACGATACTGGGATGCTGTAGCATAAATGCAACTGCAACACCCGTTTCCTCCCTTTGGCTTCTGCTGCTCTGCTGATCAGGAGGTGGAGGGGCGGGGCCCAGGGTGGGAGGTCTCTCACCAAAGCAAAGGACCTGTTAGCCAACAACCCCCTTTTCCTTTGTGTAGAGTTACACTGTGGTTCATCCCACTCCCTCCCCACACCTCAGGGAGGCAAGAGATGAACCTTCTGCCTGCTCTCCTCACACCTCCTTCCACACCTTAGGGGCGGGGCGGCTGCTCCGGGTCCCTGTGTGAGACAGGATGTTGAACTAGAGGGACCACTGGTCTAATTCAGCAGGGCTCTGCTTAAGTTCTTAGGGATGCAGAGCTTGGGTCTTCTATTTTGGAGCGGGAGCTCAGCCCGTCCCCCGTCCCTTCCCCTATTGCCCACGGGTGGAGCAGTCACAGACACGGTCCATCAGCCACAACCACACAGTCCCCTCTTTGAGCAGGACCTAAGGAGATTTTCCTTTGCTCTGGATCAAGGTGAAGGCCTCAGGAGAACCACTTGTGCTGACTGTGAGCCCAGTGTTTTGTGGGAACTCTCGTTCAACGTGGGGAGGGACCACCTGCATTCCACTTCAGGAAAAGTCCCCCGGGGGAAGCCCACCACCAGGCCCTTTGCAAGCCAACCCCACAAACTCTGAGCTGGCTGCCTTGCCTGGTGACCCAACACCTCCTCATTGGTTGGGGTAGCCACTGAAGGCCTTTCAGAGATTTAAGGGAATTTGGGGAGGAAGGGTTGCATCCTTATCAGGACAGAATGCAAAGTTACCCAAACACGCGGCTGCTGGTGTAAAATGCAGCGACAGCATCTCTAGGTCCCTCTCCTGGCACTTGGCATGAAACACAGGGCATGATGCACATCATCGCGACATGCATTGCCCCAGCCCTGCCAAGGACTGGCATGACGACAGGTTGCCAACCTCCAGGTGGGGACTGGAGTTCCAGGCATCAATGCCCCTGGAGGAAGAGGCGGCTTCAGAGGGCAGACTGTATGGCACCATGTGGCTGCTGACACCCTCCCCTCCCTACACTCTGCCCTCCCCAGGCTTCACCTCCAAATCTCCAGGGACATCCCAACTTGGAGCTGGCAACCCTAGGTCACACTGTACGCACATTTCCCGGCAGGGCAGGGCAGGGCGGGGCAGGGCGGGGCAGGGCGGGGCAGGGCAGGGCAGGGCAGGGCAGGGCAGGGCAGGGCAGGGCAGGGCAGGAGGCACCGTTGACTGCACGAGACGGGTGACGGCTGGTTTTGCCCCAAGGCTCCCGAAGTTTCTTTGCCCTTCTCTGAGCTGAGTTCATTCACACAGCCCTGAAATGCTCTCTGGGCCCTGAGAACCGGCCAGCCTCACGCAGGGAGATGCTCTGCACATTGGAAGGACTCTTCTCCTCGGGCACGCAGAAGGCCCTGCAGCAGAGAGTGCAGAAGGAGTCTTGATGTTCATGCACATCTGCCGTAATCAGACGATGGGCCATAAACAGCTCCTTCGGGGGCATTAGCGTTGAACATGTCAAAAATTCATCTGCTAAAAGCTTTCATAAACAGGCCTGGCTCAGATTGATGGCCGAGCATGGGAGCAACGTCCTAGCTTGGTGTGCGCGCCGAATTCTTTTGGCAATGTTGAGCCAGAGCTGGTGTTAGCCTCACACAGCTCAGCACCAGCGCTTCTAAAATGCAGATGTATGCTAAATGTTATAGTGGCTCCAGGGGCCATAAAACAAGCCGTCAGCTCTTTAGTATGCCTTCAAGTATATATCTGCCAGACCGGCTGTGGTGGAGAGGAAGAAAATGCTACAGTCCATCAGGCCGACCAATTGCACTATAAATACCCCCAAATATTCTTCTGCCTTCCTCGTTTTTCAAAATGAGCCATTTTATTTTGAAGCAATGGCACAACGGTGGGAGCAATCACAGGCCATCCTCCCAGCTTCATCCCCGAAGAGCGTGATCTTCCTGAACAGCCCCCTCTTCTTCCTTCAGGGGCTAACTGAGCAACAGAAGGCCCCCACCCACCCAGGGCGCCTGCCCACTCACCAGGGAGGCCAGACCACCCCTGCCTCCCTGGCTTCTCTCTGCCTGCTCCAGCTGGAATCTGCTGGCGTGGCTTTCAGCAGGTTCCGTTATTTGGACCCACACAGAGGTTTTTCTCCATTTCAGCTTGCAAGTGGGAGGGCTTTCCGGAGCGCCTGTGTCGTGACATCATTCTCAAATCAAGCTCTGGTTGGCTCTCCCCCATCCTTGGTCCTCTTGCCTTTCTCCAGTCTGTTTGGGAAGAGCACGCCAAGTTATTCTGCTGTCTGGATAGGAAGCCCGTTTTCAAAGGCCCTGCCCACCCTGGAGACCTTTTCCTTCCCTCAGCCCCTTGTGCTGCCATTCTTCAAGCTAGGGTTTCTGAAGTTTTTTAAAAAGACAGCAGTTACATTTTTTGTAGAGGCCTCAAAAATCACGCAAGTGTCACAGAGGGCAAAATACAGAGGAAATGGCAGTTCACGGAAGAAAGCGCTCGAGAAGCTGCCCCGTGGAGGGTCTGGCGCCAGTGCCCGGGCCTCCCCTTTTGCAGCAGCTTGGAATGTAGAACGATGCACAGAATGACAGAATCATAGAGCTGGAAGGACCCTCGAGCGCAGAAGGCAAATTACAGAGCAGTTTTCTCCTACGGCTGCAGTCTTCAGGTTGGCATTCAGAAGGGCTCAGGTTCCACCCCTGGCATACAGCTGCCTGGCACAGCCTAGCAAGCAGCAGAAGACCCACAGAGGGCACAGAAAGTAGGGCTTCTGGAGGTTAGGATCTTGCTGGTTGGCTGAACAGTACAGGAGGAAGATGATAAATAAATCATATGTTGGCCCCAGAAACCAAATTAAAGGATTCCATGTTTGGGCCATTAGTAGTCTATCATTTAGCAGAGGAAGTGTGATTATAAGTGGTGTAAACTGGTTCTGCTGGCTGGTGTGTGTGCAGGAGAGAAAATAACAAAGCATTGCTTATATTTAGAAAGGAAATAAGAGTTCTTTATTGTTGGAACTCCATACTCTGATAGGAAAGGAGGAGAGACAGATCCTAACTACCTATCTAGTCTAAGGATGGACATAGATGCTAGGACAAGTGCTGCCTCCATGCTTGCAAAATGGAGGGAGGAAAGGAGAGATGGTGCCTGGAACAAAGCCAAGAAGAGGAGAGGAGAGAGGAAGGAAGTCAGGAGGAGGAAATCCTGAGAATAGCAATCTACATATCAAAGAATAGTTAGAGCAGTAAACAGTAAACAGAGTGCCCTGACCTCTCTGTCTTTCTAACTCTTTGGTTTGTCCCCCTATGAAACCTGAGGAAAGGAACCACGCTGAATCCTCCTCTTCCAACAAAAGCAATCCAGATATCCCGATGTCAGTTCTGGGGATGGCAGTCCATGGCAGATAGACCCCCCCAAACCCCTCACAGCAAGCACTTCAGTGTCTTGGTTGAAAAGGTTTTATTTTAGAGATCCATTCACAGGTACATCCAAAGAGGAATCAGTGGGTAGGAATGAGAATACAAGCATATGCACTTTGATATAAGGAGCAGGAGCAGGATTCCCCCCCTCCCTTTGGGCAGTTAGCAACAAGGCGCGAAAATCCCCAAGTCTCATGAGAAACACAATAGCTTTGTCTGGCCAGAGAAAGGTAAAGATTACAGGGAGTCCAACTCCCTCCGTCTCTTGTGAAAAATTACAAGGCAGCTGCGAGGCCAACAGCCTATTCCAGAGATAACAAGAGAAGCATTAGTACTTTTGTTTTCAGGCAGGCTAAGAATGACATGAGAGTATGATGGTTACAGTATGTGAGCATAACATGAGAGCATCCAGGTACACAGTGTGATCAAATCAATACAGAGAGCAGAAAACATATGCATGGCATGGAGGAATGGCAGGCAGACATGACACCCGGCCACCAACTGTATACGGCTTCTGGGTAAGTACCAGCTCTTTGAATTCTGCTCAGAAGCAAAAGGCAGCCAGTGTTGACCTTTCTGTCCAGGGTTGATATAATCCCTGTACCCTGCCCCGGACTGTAGACAGATCACCATCTGGAGCAGCTGCAGTTTCAAGACAGTGTTCAAAGGTAGCCCCCACAGAGCATATTGCAGTAATCTAGCCCAGATGAAAGAAGAGCACTGTGGCCAGATAACACCTTCGGAGGAACATCCATAGCTACTGTATCGTCTGAAACTGATCACAGGTGCATCGTGCCTGTTGTGTACTGGGCCGAGCAAGGCCTCTAAAGTAGTTACTGTATTGATTGTAATGCACTATACTGTGTTGAGCTTGAGGTTCAGTCAAGGCTCCCAAAGCCTGCATTCTCATTGGTCCATAATCCCTGCAATATCACTGGTTACTTTCTCATGACAGCAGCCAATCGGTCCTCTATAATAAAGACCAATCAGTGGCCTGTCTACTTCAAACATTGTATATAGTTTATGCAGATGATGGTATTCTAAAATATGTATTCTCATTGGCTATCAGTTATTCTGGGGGTGGAGCTGCTGTATATATATTGAGGACTTCTGTTCAGTCTGTCAGTGTGTGTTGTGTTCCTGCTAAATAAAGAGCTATTGAATCACCTCGTGTCTGAACCCACTATTTAATAGTGCCACAGAGGAGACTGGAGCCTCCACTCCTCAGCCAGGACCCAGCAGCACCCAGAAGCTACAAAGCTGCTCCATCACAGGGAGTGCAATCTGCACCAGGGCAGGATTACTTTGCAGTCTCTGAGCAGCTTCTCCATTGACCAATAATACCTCTGTCTTGTCCAGATTGAGCTTCAGTTGATTGGCCCTTATCCATTCCGTTCCCTTCTCCAGGCACCTCTCCAGGACGTCCACAGGTGTCAGCTGAGAGGCAGAACTAGAGCCGGGTTTCCTCGTCATATTGGTGGTGCCTCCCTCCGTACCTTCAGGCGACCACTCACAACGGTCCCAAAGGTCCCAAAGGCCTTCTGTTGCATCCAGTGTGGCCAGGGCAAGAGTTTCGTGGTCAGAGTGTGAGGCTATGAACTGGGAGACCCTGGTTCACATCCACATTTACTGAGCAACCTTGGGCACATCACTCTCTCTTGGTTTAACCAACCATGCGTGTTTGCTGTGGTGAGGAAGGAACTACCTAACATCACCCATAAACATGTATTTAACAAAGAAGGGCAATTGTTGTGCAAAAACAGGCGTCCATGTCTATTTGGCAGGGCCAGTCCTGGGTTTGGGAGATTGGGCAGAGAGTTCCTGGGATCCCCCCCGCTCCTCTCCTCAACACTAGACCTCCTCTAGACCACTAGATCTCCCTTCCTGCCCTCGTCTGCTTCCTGCCCGCCTGCGTCTCCTTCTCCCACCTCTTTGTGAGCCCTCCCTCCACCCAAGCCCACACCTACCTATACTACCTACAGCCCCTTCCCTGGTGGTGCTGGGTGGCCTGTGGCTAGGAATGCTCCATCTGTGGCGACCAGCAGAGCTGCTGCCACTGTGCACCACTCAAATACCCTTCCATGGATGAGGGTCCAGTAGCACCTTAGAGACCAACAAGATTTTCAGTGCATAAGCTTTTGAGAGTCAAAACTCTCGTATCTGGAGAAGGGAGTTCTGACTCTCGAAAGTTCACACCCTGAAAATCTTGTTGGTCTCTAAGGTGCCACCGGACCCAAATCCTGCGGTTCTGCTGCAGACCAACATGGCGGCCTACCTAAAACACCCGTCCGTGGCACCTCTAGACAGCGCATGCGACCGAGAGCACTGGGAGCACACTGGTTGCAAGTATGAGCAGGGAAAGGCATATGGACACCTTCTGTGGGTGGAAAGGAATGTTCCCCCACTTATCTGTCCTTGTGCCTGTTTCTCTCTTAGCCTTGAGAGAAAGATAATGCCCCAGGTGGCTGACCTAGGTTGCTGCATAAATCATTTTCTACAAAAGGCTCTCTTGTATTGATTCCTATTGGAATCCTATTGGAATATAGGATAATATAACATTTGTGTAATATTTCTATAGGTGCACCTCTACAAGCAGTATATTGTTTAGTTCTCAGTTCTTACAGAGTTTCAGCATACATCCTTCTTTGGTCTTGTTTCAAGTGTCATATTCTTACAGGTTGCATTACAAATACTACAATGGCTCCTGAGCATAAAGAAAGTGCAAGGCATGTAATACTGAAAGGCACAGAAGTGGTATATAAAATCCCTTTCTTCAAATCCATATTCCTCAAAGGTGCTGAAAGAAGTGTCCTGCGTCCACTCCCAGGGTCTGGGCCCCGGTCAAGTGAGGACCAGCCAGCGGTGCCCGCCACCCCAGCAGACAGAACTTGCTGCTTCTTTGGCAGGATTGCTGCCGTCCTGTTCACCTCCCCACATCTCTTGCACATTCTCCTTCCTGAAGCCCACCAATCTCACTACCCCAAGGGGAAACCGATACTTTCCCCACAGACCCCCAGGGTTTCTCTAGGATTTGAATGTTGCTGGTCTCTCGGCTGGCACATGGCGTCAGCTCTGCTTGACCAAAGTCTTCTGATTTCCAATAACAGGAGCATAAAAGTATTGCTATGAAACAATGGCTCCCCGAAGGGAACGGAGGGGAGGCGAGACGCTTGTCTGTCTAGTTTGCATTAGGGTGCTGTTGACTTTTGCCGCCTGCCTGGGAAGATGCCCGAATCACCTTCACAAAAATACCTTGATGTTTGTATCATTTAAAGGTTAGCCTCATTAGGTTCAGTGCGGCTTTTTTGCCAGCTAACCTTTGCCTAATTAAGTTGGCTACACAAACCCTCTTTTGCATCAAAGGGAGGGAGGGGGAGAAGAGAAGGGCAGGGACGGCGGAGAGTCACTGGGAAGGATGACATTCCCCCGACTGCCTTGTACACAAATAGACACCCGCAGAGACTCAAATTCAAAGTGACAAACAAGAATAATCTGTTTTCTATTCTAGTGTTTTATAAGAAAATGGAACAGCATATAATATAAATCAAACAAATTTGCTGTCATTAGCCGGGGCGTATTTTATTCCTAAAACTTTCTCAGAACAGTCTGTTGGCTGACGTTGTTTCAATCTCTAGCTGGCTGCAACTATTTGCTTGTGAAAGAATAGGAAATAAGAGACTGCTGTGCCCCCCCCCCCCCATGACACACCCGGTGATGCTGGCATGGAGGGTTCCAAGAAACAGCCTGAAGAGCCGAGGCAAGGGAGCCGGGGGGGCCCAGAGGGAGCCGGGGGGAGGGGGCTGAACATACTCCAGTAGTGCCAGAGATGCCCCCCCCCCCGGCCAGAGAGCCCTTGCCACCAGCCTTTGAGGTAGGCGCAAGGCCTCTGCCAGGCAGGACACAAACCCGGGCCCACAGACCCGCCGGACCTGCTCCCATGCCACACGAGTGTGGCATCAGCAGAAGTCCCGGGCTGAGGCAGCACAAAACAGGCAAAGTGCCAGACCGGCAGAATGCAACCCCATCCTGGATCCACAACTGGGTTCTGAGAGCGGTACTTCTTTGCAGGATCCTGACCAAAGCACACCACGCCCTCAGGTGTCCCTGCAGCTGCCAGCAAGAACAGCTGAGATAGACCACCTCCAAGTAGGGTTCTCAGTCCCCCAGTGCAGGTGGGAGGTGCCCCACTCCTTGCCTCTGCCCCCGGCAGCCTCTTACCTGGTCAGTGGGGGGGTGGGTGGGTGGGTTTGCAGGGAATGGGTCTGGGAGCTCTGGAGCATGAATGGTAAGTACCCCTCACATCCTGCCCCACGCCCTCTTGTCCCTCTGTTTGGCCTCTGTGGAACCTGGCAACCCTAAATCCCAGCCTATTTATGCTGAGGCTTGAGAGGGCTGCATTGCTAGATAATAGGGTTGCCAGGTCCAGGTTGGGAAATTCCTGGAGATTTTGGGGGTGGAGCCTGGAAAGGGTTGGGTTTGGTGAGGGGAGAGGCCTCAGTGAGGTATAAGTCCATAGACTTCACCCTGCAAAGCAACCATTTTCTCTAGGGAAACTGCTCTCTGTCACCTGGAGATCAGTTGTAATTCCAGGAGATCTCCAGTCACCACCTGGAGGCTGGCAACCCTACTAGATCAACAGGTCCACTAGGTGCAAGCTCCAGTCTAGCCAGCTAAGCTTGAGGCCTTACTCCAGAGGAGTCTAAAGCAAGCCTGTCTGTAGCGCACAGGACAGAAAGCATCTAGAGTGCACCGAACCGTGAACTGCTGGAACAAAGAGAAATCCTTTCTCTCCTAGCTTATTTATTTATTTAGTTAGTTTAGTTTATTTATGTCATTTCTAGTCCATCTTTCTTACAGAGACTCAAGGCGGATTACACAGTGTGAGATCAGTACAGTCAATATGAAGGACATTTCCATAAACAATGCCATAGGGCAAAAAAAACTCTTCACAAGTTTGCAAAGACATTTATCGGGGTGGTCCTCCTGCCTTTACCCTAATGGAGTGAAGTACTTGTGGCGGGATGTCCCACTGACCTGTGAGTGCCGCTCCTTTCAGCCCTCTGAGGTGTCGAGGCACCCAGCAATGGCTGGCACGGGGGCCCGACCCTTGTAGGGTTTTCTCTCCCTTTTCACTCTTCTCTCCCTTTTCACTCTCCCTTTTCACTCTTTCTTTGGTGTGCTGCCACCAGCCAATCATTTTGGGAATTACTTGCCTAGAGGGCCAGGGCTCCCAGCTTCCCTGCCTGCGTTGCTCTTCTAAGGCCCAGCCTCATGCTAATATTTCCTACTAACCGGAGACTGGTTACTACAGTTTACTGCACTTACCCATGCCCTGTTTTAGATAGCTCATTTGAAAGGAATGATGTAAACAGCATTAGCATTTCCGAAGATTTGATGGTGGAGGGAGCTTGGAGCAATTGACTCTCCCCCCCTCTGTCTTCTGCTAGGAGAGAGAAAAGCTTCTAAAACTAAATGTTGATGTAAAATGGTATTTATCATAGAATCATAGAATTCTAGAGATGGAAGGGGCCATACAGACCATCTAGTCCAACCCCCTGCCCAGTGCAGGAACAGCCTAAAGCACTTCCAACAAGGATTCGTTCAGCCGCTCTGTAAGTGGTCATACTTGCCCTCACAATATTAAGGCTGATGAATATGGCAAATTGGCAACATCATAAGCCCCCTCTGCTCATGTGTTTAAAACACAGACAAGCTGCCTGGCTAGGCAGGAGATGGAAAAGTCCTGGAATGTGAGAAGAGAAGTAAGACTAGCGTAGCCCCACACCCCGGAGTCTGTGAATAACCATGGAACAAGGGAGGTCTCCAGAGGTACTTGGAGGAATCCAGTCACACACCCGGCCAATTCTACCCTTTGCCCACTCTCCCATTGTAGCCTCACCCATCCAGCCATCCTGGGTCGTCAAATAATCTTTTTACACCTATAGTTCCTCTCAGGAAGACCTAATCAAACCTTCCTACTTCATCGTCCCACCCTGGAGAGAGTTTCCCAGTCCTTTGTCCCACCCTGGGAAGAACCATTAAGGCATTGCTTTAGGGCAGAGACTCTCAGTCCTGCCTCAGGGCATGTTTCACAGTATATATGACTGTCCTGCCATGTGCTCCGTGTGTGTGTGTATTCTCTGGACCCTCCACATGCCCGCAGGTGGCACGTCTGAGCCCTTCTCCCTCTTGCCATGAAGTACAGATCACTGAAGCTGCTCTCCCTCGGACACCCTCAATCTTCTGGACCTGGTAACTATAAAACCAGCTCTGCAACTCTCTCCAACTTTCCTCCCTGTTTTTTTCTAGTCAGCTCTCTGTGTGTGTGCTGTGTGTTTTGTGTGCAATCGATCTGTAGTATTTTAAATACAACCCCTTTTTGATTGAACACCTGTCTGTTTTTGAAAGGGTTCTCTAGAGGAAGGGATCCTTGTATACATCGGTGCAAAAGATCCCAGTTACCCCCCTCTTGCAAGCATCTCCTTGTTGCTAATTCCCCCTACTCACAAGGAGACCTGCTCTTTGAGTAATAGCTCTTTGAAGACTGCCAATGAGGGGGAACCCACCACATCCCTAGGTCGCCGATTCCACTGCTGGATTACTCTTAACATGAAGAAGTTTTTCCTAACACCCAGCTGGTACCTTCCCCCCTGTAGTTTAAACCCCTTGTTTCGAGTTCTTATCTTCTGTTGCCAACAGGAACAGCTCCCTTCCCTCCCATAAGTGACAGTCTTTAATACTTCAAGAGAGCAATCATCCTCCTCTTCTATAAACTGAACATTCCCGGGTCCCTCAGTCTTTCCTCATCGTGTTCGGTCTCCAGGCCCCTGATGATCCTGGTTGCTCTCCTCGGCTCCCGTCCCAATTTGTCCACATCCTGTTTGAAGTGAGGCCTCCAGAACTGCACACAATTCTCCAAGTGTGGCCTCAGCAATGTGGTATATAGAGGGACAATGACAGTTTGGTGTAGCGATTAAGAGTGTTAGACTCTAATCTGGAGAGCCGGGTTTGATTCCCCCCTCCTCCGCTTGAAGCCAGCTGGGTGACCTGGGGTCAGTCACAGCTCTCTCAGAGCTCTCTCAGCCTCACCCACCTCACAGGACGATTGTTGTTGTGGGGATAATAATGACATACTTTGCAAACAGCTCTGAATGGGTGTTAAGTCATCCTGAACGGCAGTATATAAATCAAATGTTGTTGTTGTTGTTATCTTGTGTTTTGAATGTTATGCCTTTTCTTGATACACCCCAAGATTGTGTTCATCATTTTTGCTGGTACTTCACACTGAGTGCTCATATTTAGCTTCCCATCCACCCATATCCCAAGAACTTGTTCACACACACCTATCCAGAATTGTATCACCCATCCAGTATGCAGGTTTGGCATTTTTGTTACCCAGGTGGAAAACAAATCCATGTTAAATTGCATTTTATTTAAATCTACCCACTTTTCCAGTGTGTCCAGTTCTCTTTGAATTCTATCCCTCCTTTCAAGGGTGTTTGCTACTCCTCCTAGTTGGGTGCCATCTGCAGACTTAACGAGGAATCCTTTTACACTCTCGTTCAGATCATTTATAAACATATTGAAAAGCCCTGGGCTCGGAACCAAGCCCCGCGGTCCTCCACTGGACACCTCCCTCCAATCAGACGTGGTGCCATTGACAACCACTCTTTGGGTGTGGTTATCCAGCCAGTTCCCTACCCATCGAACCGTCCTAGAGTCCAGTCCGCAGTCCTCCAGTTTACCCGTCAGAACATCATGAGGAACCTTGTCAAACACTTTACTGAAATCCAGCTAAACTCCATCGACAGCATTCTTGCGATCCAATAAGCCCATCACTTGGTCGTAGAAGGAGATGAGGCTGGTCTGGCAGGACCTGTTGGGGACAAATCCACGCTGACTTCCCCATCTCGCCATGTTGTCCATCAGATGCTTGCAGATTGACACCTCTAATATCTGCACCAGTGTCTTCCCTGGGACAGAGGTCAGGCTGACTGGCCGGTACTTCCCAGGACCGACCTTTTTCCTTTCTTGAAGACCGGGATGACCTTTGCCCTCCTCCAGTCTTCCTGCAGATCGCCTGCCGAGGCCTGATTGACCAAGGGCTTGCAAGCGCTTTCAAAAGTCCCTTAAGATCTTCCCGGCTCCGAGTCCTGCTGGGCTGGCAGCAGCAATACCTACCCCTCCCTCCCACAGCCATTGGCACCCATGGCACTGAGGCAGAGTAGGAAACAGGCCACAAGCGCCCCCTTCTGGCAGCAGGCGCTCTCTCCACTTTTACCCTACGCTCCCTCCAAAGAGCTCAGGGAGGCATTAAGTCCTCTCTCTGTTCCATTTGATCCTCATAACAATATTGTGAGGTTGCTCCGACATATAAGCCCATTGGAAATCCACGTGTTTCTTGACTTTACCGCCTCTGCAGATAAGTGTGCTGTAAGAGAGGAGGGAGGGAGAGAGAGCAAGGCCCTGGGCAACCCAGCAGGATTCGAACTTGAGTCACTCATATCCCAATCTGATGCCACCGCCACACAAGTAGCCACATTATCCTTCAGCTGCATTTTTATCCTGCTCTTTCTCCCCAGGAGCTCAAAGGGCTCTCCACTGTAACCTTTTAACCCACTCAAAGATGTGGCCTGCCTGTTTGTGAGAAAGAAAGGCAGAGAAGTATGGGAACTCCAGGCATCTCTGGGACTCCTGCAGGTGCAGGGACGGAAATAGGTTTACCCAGAACACTTTAACTCATATAAAATGCAAGAATACCCCAAGCGGCCCTGAAAACATCTCCAGCGCGCTGCACCAGTCGGCTCGCCATGCCCAGGTAAGCTGAACGTTGTTCTTTTGATAAGACTAGAAGCACAAGCTGAGGTCCCTCCGCGGAGCTGGTTTAAGCGAATGAGCCCTTCTTGGTCTGCAAGAGTGACTGCCTGGAGAAGAGGCCTTTTCTTCCAAGTCCTGGAGACGACGGGTTTGGAACCCACTTCCCGGTAACGTTTGCAGCTTGCTGCTTGCTAACAGATGGGGCCCAGCAGCTCGACTGAGTTTCTTCAGCAGGGAGGCAGGAGCTGGAAGGACTGCAGGGCGGGGAGGGGGGGGCAAAATAGCTTTGTGGTGCCAACGCAAACCCTGTCGGCAGCATTCCCGTTGCGATCCCACAGCAGCGCCCTCCGCCACGTTCATGGCATGCACGCGCACGCACACGCACGCGCAGAGCAATTGTGAGCCATATCTTATTGCCATAGCAACAATCATTTTTGAATGTCGCAGACATCCAACAGGTTGATGTCATAAGAGACTTGAAAGCAGGAACTGTTCCGACGGAAGCGACATCTGACAGCCTGTGAGGCTGGGGTGGTGTCAACACACTGCTCCATTTGCTTTGGAGACTTCCGCCAGAAGCCTCCGGAACTGTTGTCTGGTTCCCCTCTCCCCGGCTTCGAGTATTCTGCCTAAGGGATCATCCCAAGGTTTAAGGGGGCCACCCCAAGCAGGCTCGTGGGTGCTTTGCCCGCAGAACTGGCCCCGAACAGCTTCCCCCTCACCCTGCTTCCCTTTAGCTGTCTGGAAGGAGATGGAGAGCTGGAGAGAAGGGAGAGCCCACCGAAGGGAGAGCCGGAGCAGCTGCCCTCCAGCTCACCTATGCTAGTCCTTAATGTGCACTTCGAAAGAAAAGCAGGGCGCTCGACCTGAGCCCAGCCAGCGGTGGGCTTTGTGGGGAGGGCTAGAAGTTGAATGGGGCACTCTGGGCATGGCTCTGGCCGTGGAGCACCATGCTTCTGCCCTCTGGGTGACCTTGTGCGAGCTGTTCTGTCTCCTTAGGGTTGGAGAGGAGACACAGGTGGGTCACTTTGCGCTCTTTGGAAGAAGGATGTGGTCAGATGCCACCTGTCCCCTATTTCCAAGGCAAGCGCTGGTGAAGAATGCCCTTTGCCCCCTGAGGCGAGAAGTCTCCTCTCCCCAAATGCCAACCTGGAGGAACTGTCCATCACAGTCCTCCAGGTTGTGCCCATGGCAGGAATTCTTGCCCTGTATGTTGGTTCGGCAGCGTGACGAGGCTGAGAAATACCATACGTCATAAAGAGAGGACTGCCCCCCCCCCATTTTCTGCTCCGAAGGACTGGTGGGCTGTAGAGACAGAAGAAGTGCCCATCCTGGCAGGCCCTCAGCATTTTCAGATGCAGCAGCAGACCAAATGTTTATGGTCCTCTTGTGCTGGGTACACAGTTTGAGCACACAGGATCGGTGGAGGGGAATGATGCTACTGACTCCCCCCCCCGCCCAAATGGTGGCAGCTGGCCTGGAGGGAACGGACTGGCGCAGACCCCCCCCCCCCGACTGTCCTTTGTTTACTGGAAGGCCCAGCCCCCTGAGTCGTTTTCCTGCTCTACAGGCCCCAGAGGGGGCAAAACCCACATCTGGGCAGGCTCTGCAGTGTTTGGGGGTTTGCCCTCCTAACTCTCAAGGCTGGTCAAAGGCAGGCCTGATTCTGGTTTCTTCTAGTGATGCCAACTCTGGGTTGGGAAATTCCTGGAGATTTGGGGGTGGAGCTGGGAGAGGGGAGGGACCTCAGCAGGATGTAACGCCATAAAGCCCGCCCTCAGAAACTGCTGTTTTCTCCTGGGGAACGGATATGTCTGGCTTGGACGTCAGATGCAATTCCAGGAGATCTCCAGCCACCCCCTGGAGATTGGTAACCTCAGTTTCTTCTTTGTGAAGCTCCCATCCCCCACCCCATTGCAAGGTCCCTGCGCAGGCACAGCCTCAACTGATGCAAGCTCCCTCAACTGAGGCAAGCTCAACGGGATATACTCTCAGGTGCCGTAAGAAGGAAGCAAAATAGCAAAGAGCCCAGTCGCACCTTTAAGACTAACCAACTTTATTGTCGCATAAGCTTTCAAGAACCACAGCTCTCTTTGTCAGATGCATCTGACGAAGAGAGCTGTGGTTCTTGAAAGCTTTTGCAACAATAAAGTGGGTTAGTCTTAAAGGTGTGACTGGGCTCTTTGCTATTTTGCAACTACAGACTAACACGGCTAACTCCTCTAGATTTAAGAAAGAAGAAAATGGTCAGCCACAAACTGGAAATTTGCTCTGGATAAAGATTGTGAGGATTACAAGTGTAGACAGAAGGAGGGAAGCAAAGGAGCGGTGCGCCGCCAGGCAAGAATCACCGAGTGTCTGTGTTCGGGGGCGGGGAGTCGCAGCACTTGGCTGCCTCCCCGGGACAGGCTGGCTGCTTTGCGAGGCCTCTTCTTTCTCAATATGTTCCTATTAATTCTTGTGCAGTCAACAGCTCAGAAAACATGTTTCCCCCTCAAACAATATGCGCAGAACCTTTCATGTGGGGAATACTGAAGTCAAGGCGGAGCTGTACAGAAGCGGGAGGACAGCTGGCAAATGAATGCCGAAAATCCTCTGCAGAACTCTGCTGTTCTCTGAAGCTGTTTCTCAAGCCGAGCCATCCGTTCCGTGCTTGAGAGCGAGATCCCACGGGGGGCACATGGGGACTGGATGCGGACCTTCTTCCTAGCAGTGCTCGGAGAGCGGCTCGTCCGTGTTTTCCTGCAGAGGTTGATCCTTCTGAGGTCGGGGGGCAGGCAACTACCCGTTTGAGAAGGAAGCCAAATCTAAAGCATCCTCAGACAGGCACTCTACGCGTTGCTTCTTTTGTGGGTTCTGCATGGAGACAACCTGTGCTCTGCGCAGACACACATCACCGCGGGGATTGTCTTCTATTAAAAAAAACACACACAGCATGCAAATGAGCTCGGAAAGCTGCACTGGGGGAGGGAGAGCTCCTGCCTTTCACCCAAGCTTCCCCAAACACAGTGCGGAGGGGAGACATTTCCCCATTTCTGCCACTCCCCATGGAGGCATCGTGTGCTCATGCTGCAGCAGAAAGGGGAAAACTCTCCTTCCCCACACTGTTTTTGCACAGGAAAAAAACCCTGAGTGGTAGAATTGCAACTAGTCCTGTACTGGCCAATGATGGAAGATTTTAGGAGCGGTGACTGGGGAGGGTGGAGCTTCAGGGAACGTGATGTCACATCCTCTGTGACATTCTAGGAATTGATGGTTGTTGTGGATTTTCCAGGCTGTATTGCCGTGGTCTTGGCATTGTAGTTCCTGACGTTTCGCCAGCAGCTGTGGCTGGCATCTTCAGAGGTGTAGCACCAAAAGACAGATAGCTGTCTTTTGACAGAGAAGACAGAGAAACCAAGGGTAAACTTCCATTTCTAGATACCTTGGTCATCCACAAAGCAAACTTTCAGTTAGGTCACAAGGTCTACAGGAAACCAACTCACACGGATTGGTACTTACACAAAGACTCCAATCAGCACCCTCAACAGAAAAGAGGCATAATAAAAACATTAGTAGACCATGCAAGACGGATATGTGAACCACACTTTCTTAATGAGGAAATTAATCATCTAAACCATGCACTTCAAGCAAATGGCTACTCCAGAAATGAAGTCAAAAGAGCGAGTAAACCAAGGACAAATCAAACAACTAAGGAAAAAGAGTCTCCCACAGGAAAAATGTTTTTGCTATATATCAAAGGAATCACTGATCAGGTGGGAAAGCTTATGAAAAAGCACAGCCTACAAACATTATTCAGACCCACCAGAAAAATACAACAGATGCTACGTTCAGCAAAAGACAGTAGAGACCCCTTCACCTCTGCAGGAGTGTACCGTATACCCTGCAGCTGTGGACAAGTTTACATCGGGACCACAAAGCGTAGCATCCAGACAAGAATAAAAGAACATGAAAGACACAGCAGACTTGGCCATCCTGAAAAATCAGCAGTGGCTGAACATAGCCTAATGCAAACAGGGCACGGTATCCTATTCCAGGACACTGAAATACTTGATAACACTTCCAACTACTTTGTCAGACTGCACAGGGAAGCCATTGAAATCCATAAGCATAAGCACAATTTCAACAGGAAAGAAGAGACTTTAAGAATGAACAGAGCATGGTTTCCATTTCTGAAAAACACCAGGCTAACAAAACACTCTATACCCGACAATAGCCCTGCAGAGAAGATTAGTACATCAAGCACCAATCTATATGCAAAAGAACCTCCTCAGGATACAGTGAAGCCTCCCGCCATTAGCATTCCACACCCTAGGAAACTCTTACAGGATGAGTCAGCCCAACCCCACCCCTCCTGAGTAGACATAAATGACCTGCCAACATCTTTAGCACACTGTGACACTGAGAGATCTCTGTCTTTTGGTGCTACACATCATCAAGGGCTGCGGACCGAGGGTGGGTTAGGGTTAGTTGGTTCATTTTCAAACCCTTGTGACCTAACCAACCCTGCAGAATTGTTGTGAGGCTATACGGCTTCACAAAAGAATGATGGAGCAGACATCCTACACATTCCCAGCGTATTGACATACCCTTGTGTAACAAACACCCCTAGAAGACAGATGTTCAACGAGGAGCTGGTGTGACTCTGCAGCTAGCATTCTCAAGGGCAGGGAGCTGGCATCCCCCAAAGAGCCAAACACTATATAAATGTTCCCTCTGCCCGTACGCCACCCAACAGTATGGCAATGGATGCTGCTGGTGTAAAAAAGAACTGTGTGACATAGGCAAATGGCTCTAGGTACGGAGCTCATCTCCTGCACACACTGAAATGTACTGGGCATGCTCTAGAGGAGGACACGCTCCTCGTTCACCGCAATGGGCATGCACAAGAGCTTCTCCTTGCGGAACACATCGACAGCACACAAAAGAGACGCTCAGAATGGGAAGCTTTTGTTCCTAGCTGTGCTAGCAGCGCATGATCTAATGGCTAATTTAATTTTAAATTCCATTTAGGTAAATCCGTATATAAATGTTCCACTTTATTGCAAAGCTGTAATATTTCTTGCTATTACTATTTTGAGCTGTAATTAATCTTTCAAGTTATTAGGCCCAGAATTACAAGCTGAGCCAGTTAGGCAGTCTGTAACAAGGAGCCCGCGTCCTATTAATGTGCCAGAAAGGTATATTTCATTTTCTTTATTGCAGGAAAAAACGGAGCACCACCTGCTGAAAATATAATTATTGTTACTTTATTTAAAAAAGAAAATGGAAGCTTGCGTTTCTGCAAATATTTGGCCGTCCTTCACTGCCATGACAACAGAACATTCTTCTAGGTTCTACAAAGGCGGCTTTCGCGGGGAAGGTTCCTGGGAAATAACAGTCCATTCATATCCAAGGACATGGTTGGGCTTGGGCTGTAGGATGTCCTGAGAAATATGCCACTTCGAACTTTGGGGAGGGTTCCCTTGGAAGTGAGTCTGTTCAGGCCCCAAGGAAAAGGACCTGCTGTGAGATAAGGCCTGGAGGCTTTTCACCGGAGAGCGTCTGCTAGAGTCTTCCCCTTAGTTATTGGCATAATCATTTATTCTGAAGTTCTTGTTCTGAATCACGAGCACTTTGGGTCGCTTGAAAAATGGGACGGGCCATTAAAAAAACTTTTCAGTTGCCTGAGGCCATCAAAGGGAGGGAGGGGGAGAAGAAGTCTTTTACAGAAGGAAGTTAATTTCAGAGGTTCGCTACACTTTGCAAATCCCTTGTGGTTTGTTGGTTGATAACACGATGCGGATTTGTATCCGAGGTGTGATGGGGGTTTTGTGCCTCCCAGGTGCAGGGTAGCCTTTGCTTGCAGCCACGGCACAGGGGGAAGCCGCTTCAGCCTTCCCCTTGTGCCATTTTTACACCCCCAAAACACTTGTTGGAGCTGCTAGTGGCCCCGCTGAAAAAATGACAGGTTGCTGCCTACGTTAGAGGATTGTGCAACGCACCTCCAGGGGGTGGTTCAAGGATGCGACAAGGGCACGGGGTGGGGCGGGGGGGGGGCAGCTGAAGTGGCTTCATGCTGTGCTATATGGTAGAAAGCTGAGAAGGGCTGGCATGGATTTAGGAGGCACAAAACTCCCCTCCTATGCCTGACACAAAGTCCTTGGGTCATCCATACATGGGAACAGAATTGAAGAGCATCTGGAAGATTCCCCCTGATGAAGCTGCAAGCGAAGTGTGTAGAGGTTATACAAATATTAAAGATACCTTTCCTTGGCACCAATTGTTTCTTCATTTTCATTCACAAACAACCACAGGGATGTTGTGATGTGTAGTGTCCGTGGTGGTTTGGGAGGAAAGCAGAGGGAAACCAGAGAGGGAGGTCCCAGCTTCCCTAAATCCATTCTGCTATTGCTTGCCCTGAAACACAGCCCCATTTGTGGATACTTAAATCCAGAGACTGGAGCCCTGAACAGATAAGACACATCTTTCTACAAACCCAAGAAAAGCCCCAGGTTTGCAGAAAAACCTGAAATCTTATAAAAAAAATATATAGTATTTTTTTTTAAAAAAATACATTGGGGGTTAAATCTGCTCCCCCCAATAGAAGCCACACCTGCACTTCTGGGTTGCAAGCTTGTGGCATTTCCAAGGAGCAATAGGAGGATGAGAGACGGGCTCTCTTTACTAAGAAAGATGAACTTTATTTGGAAAACAGACTAAACACCCTTAAGACTAACCAACTTTATTGAGGCATAAGCTTTCGAGATGCCTCTGACGAAGAGAGCTGTGGTTCTCGAAAGCTTATGCTACAATAAAGTTGCATCTGATGAAGAGAGCTGTGGTTCTCGAAAGCTTATGCCTCCATTAAGTTGGTTTGTCTTGAAGGTGCTACTGGACTTTTTACTGTTTTGCAAATACAGACTAACATGGTTAACTACTCTAGATCTATGACCCTGGAAAAAATGGCTGCTTTGGAGGGTAGACTCCAGGGAGCATCATACCCCACAAAGTACCTTCCCCTCCTCCAACTCAGCCCTCCCAAGGCTCCACCCACCCCCAAATCTCCAGGAATGTCCAGACCTGGATCTGGCAGCCCTAAGAGCCTTGCCTTGTATGGGGCTGGCCTGGGTGGGGCGGCCTCTGCGGAGGGGGGCAGTCCCCAGGTCATCGGCCCATCAGAACTTTCCAAGGTGGCTTTAATAGCCAGTCGGCTCCTGCTGCTTGCAGCTCTTCAGCTCTCCGGAGCCTTGTGTGCTTGAGGTGGTGCTGCCCTTCTAAGGGGCCTTCCTTCCTTTCTTTGTTTCTGGAAAAGGCCACAGGAACTGCCCCCCCCCAAGTAGGTTTAGCCATCCCGTAACATTCAGGCCCCCCTGGTACGGACAGGAGCTCTTTCCCCTCTCTGGCTGATGCTAAGCCAAACTACAAACCAGAGGGGAAACCCCACCGAGGAACCCAATTAAATGAACCCAATACACTCAAAATATACATAATTATTGAGTATGTGTAAATGCTGTTGACTATATAAAGTGCTCCAGTGCTAGAAGCGTACTCAAAATAATCTCATTATACATTTCATCACCCAACCCAAGCCATGATGCTAAGCCGGGCACGTGATTCCTTTTCGAGTGGAAGCCCTCTTCCTTCTCTCGGAGGCTTTTTGATTGGCTGTCTTGTCCCAGGCCAGCCTAGTCGTGGAGCTTAATCAGGAATCAGAAATTCCTGCGGCCATTCCTGGGACACTCAACAGCGGTAAAGCAAACTTTGAATGGCCGCTGCTTCTTCGAAGGTTAAGAAGTGCTTCCACAGGGCGAGGATCCTGCACATTGCTTTTGCTGCTGAATGTGCAGGGGCATGCACATCGGTGAAGGAGCTTCTGCACATGGGCATTTTCTGTGCACTTTTCTCTGTCTTTTCCCTTGCACTCATCCTCTGCAGTGACTCTACACTGGCACTCAGGAGCACCGTTGGTGGGGATACTCTACAGGCTCGCTCTTCCCCCTTTTCATTCTTTTTTAAGGCATGCACTATAGTGCAATTTGAAATAGATAAATGGCAATAGAGCATAACAGCTTCCTTACAGGCAATTACTCAGCCAGTGAAGCTGTGAAATAATCTTTGAGTTCCTTTCCTTTGCTATATCAAGAAGAGTCCAGTAGCACCTTTAAGACTAACCAATTTTATTGTAGCATAAGCTTTCGAGAATCAAGTTCTCTTCAGCACATGCCTGATCATGCATCTGACGAAGAGAACTTGATTCTCGAAAGCTTATGCTACAATAAAGTTGGTTAGTCTTAAAGGTGCTACTGGACTCTTTTTGATTTTGCTACCACAGACTAACATGGCTAACTCCTCTGGATCTATTTCCTTTGCTATGACTCTCGAAAGCTCACGCCCTGGAAATCTAGTTGGTCTCAAAGATCCTACTGGACTCGAATCTTGCTCTTCTGCAACACGGCTACCCGCTTGGAGAAAACCGTCTCCTTTTAAGAGGGCAGGAAGAGAAGCTGGTGATTTGTACCAATTTTTAAGCACACTGTTCAGCATTCAAAGTGTGCTTTCCTTTTAGCTTACGCGTAGGAAATGAGCGTGAATTAATGCAAGCATTTAAAAATCTGTCTTGTATTTCCTACTTTGTGAGTGGGGAAAAGGTTAGAGTCAGTTGGGATAAAACTGGTACACAGCCTACATGGGGGAGGAATGGCAGGGCTGGGGGGGGGGGGGTGACTAGTCAGGGAGGAAGTGCCGTGCGGTGCCTTGATGAAGAGGGTTGTTAATCTGCCTGGGGAATGCTGACAAATCGGGCGGGCGGCAGAAGCAGCGCCCTCCTCCAATCGCTAGTGACAGCTTGACAGTCTCTTCCCTTGCTAGCAAATTGATGGTTTAGGAAACAGCAGTTATGGGCGAGGGGCGGGGATTGCTTTATTCTAAACCATGCGTGTGTTATCCAAGGGTGCCGCTTTCATCGGCTGGAAGCTCAACCTCGAGGCATCCTGGCAGCCACTGGGCCAGGCTCTGCAAAGTCCATCCTTTCCCACTGGAATTTCAATGGGGAGGCCACAGTGGCGCGTGACTGGGCTGTCCCCTGCGGGCTACCAGACTAAGGCTGGGCAGCTGGCAGGAGGAATGGCCTGTGAAAGACAGTGGCAGAGCCTGGTACTAGAGGTAGGGCTGCCCACTCCAGCCTGGGAGATTTGGGGTTGGTGACTGGGCAGGGGGGATTTCTAGAGGGATCTTGTCTAGGGTCTGTGGTATGCAATAGCTGCCTTTTCATAGAATTAGAGACTCTTACAGTTGGGAGGGGTCTTACAGGCCATCTAGTCCAACCCCCTGCCCAATGCAGGGACAGCCCAAAGCATCCCTGAATCCCCAAGGATTCCTCCTGCCTTCCTTAAAGACTGCCAGCAAGGCGGAACCCACCACATCCCCAGGCACTGGGGGTTGCTCTGCTGAATTACTCTTCACGTGAACAAGTTTTTCTTAACGTCCAGCCGGTACCTTCTCTCGTTGTAATGTAAACCCATTACTGTGACTTCTATCCTATCCTATCCTATCCTATCCTATCCTATCCTATCCTATCCTATCCTATCCTATCCTATCCTATCCTATCCTATCCTATCCTATCCTATCTAAGGCTGGAGGAGCCACGTTTCCTTCCTTTCCTATGTGTCATTCGCAATGGGAGGAAGAATTGGTGAAAATCAATTTCCTCCTTCCATCCGCAGACATTTTCCACAGTGTCGGACGATGGAGAATTCTGGGTGTGGGCTTCGTGGCTGGGAGCCACACTACAAGTGACAGTGGCCACAGATCCACCCCGTGGCTGCCAAGGCCATTTTAAAAGCTGTTATAGTCCTTTAAAAATTGCCTGCTCTGGATCGCACACGATTGAAGAAAAGGCCGTGGCTGCGTGGCTGCGGAAGGAAGCTCTGCAGAAGTTCCTGCCGTGGTGCCAAAGCGCTTCTTCCAGCAGAGGGCGCTGCAAGTCTTTTGGTCCATCTCAGAATCCCAGAGTTGGAAGGGGTCTTAAAGACCATCTAGTCCAGCCCCCTGCCCAATGCAGCCTAAAGCATCCTAAACAAGGATTCGTCCAGCCTCTCCTTGAAGACTGCCATTGAGGAGGAACCTACCACATCCCTAGGTTGCTGATTTCATTAGGGGAACTGATCTCTGTAGACTGGAGATAAGTTGTCACTCTAGGAGAACTCCAGGCCTCTTCTGGAGGTTGGCAACCCTAACTGGAGGGGATGTGCCTGCCTGTTCTCTGAGGTCATCTTGGCAAGCCCTGCTGTGGGAATCCTGAAGGAAAGACGGGTGTCTGGTGGGAACCCACATCTGGGCCTTCACTGAACCCTGTTCCTCCCCGCAAATCCTCGGCACTCCCTTTCCAATGTTAAGAGGGTCTTTAAACTCTCTTGCCTGCCCTGGTTTTGAATGGAGGAGTTATTGTTATTCTTTATGATTTTACAATTATATTGTCCTGTCCATCGTAAGCGGCCTTGGGCTGTTCTCAGACTAGAAAGGTGGCATGTCCATCACGTAAGAGCAGGGATAAATGAAATGCAGGTCTGTGAGAGTCTGAAGCTGTGGAGCTGCAAAGTCTGGCAAAGAACGATGGGGCAGGGACATCATTTTGATTTTATTTTCAAATACTGACTAGCGTCAGTCCCTAAAACAACCTTGACTTTATTATCACTCCCTCCTCCCTCATTTGCATTACTGACCTACCCTGATGGGCTGTTGTGTTCTTACTGAGAGAACTTATGCTCAGATAAATTGGAATTGAAGAGTGCTGGTACCATTGTCACCAATGATATCATTGGTGACATCACTGCACCGGCTCTTTAATTTTTTCTTCTTTTTGCACATGCTAAATGGATGCTCTGCTGGAATGCTGAAGGGGTCGCTATTCCTGGAATTTCTCCGTCTCGGTTGGCTGATCTGGATTTTGTTCTTCCCCCCTATACAATATTCCAAGCCTTACAAACACGGAAAAATGAAAGCAATTAAAGCCGTGAAAGCCATGGGGAATCCTGCACCTCCCAAACACTTGCAAACCATCCGTGCATCGATCCAATGCTAGATTTATAAAAAAAGAAAAAGAAAAAAGGGGAGGAGGAGGGGGAGAGAAGAGGGGAGGGGGAGGGAGGGAAAGGAGGGCTGCATAGATGAGAGTGGCCAGTCACAAAGAAGTGGGCAGCAGGGGGCGGGAGCACCGGCTCCACCTGAAAAATAAGTGCTGCGCTTGATTATAGAAAGGACTTCTTTACAACTCACCTTGTAGTCTTTCGTGGAAGCTTACCTGTGGGATGTTCTTCCTGGCTGTATTTGTGTTGCCCCATCATGATGCAATCGTTTGAAATTTACCTCGCAATATTACATTGACTATGTGAGAAATTTTGACTATATAGGAACATAATATTTTGTATTTAATATATGCCTTGGACTCCTTGAATTTGTTAATTGGCAATCGCTTCCTGCTTGCGTGTTTTCACTTTCTAGCTGTTGATTTGGAGTAGGTACCTCCCTTTGTTGCCAGGGGGCAGGAGAGGGGCAGAAGAGGGCTGAACACTAAAAGCCGGCATAAAGACTATGCATGGGGTGGGGGTGGGGACTCCAATGGAAAACGGCTTTAAAAAAGGAGTCGGGGGGGCGGGTAATGCTCCCAGAAAACCTGGGGAAAGTCACGGAAAGGGGGGGGGGAGGGGCCCCACCACTAATGGCACAAAATGGAGTGTGGAGGATTGCAATAAACCAGTACAGTCTGAGGAATAAACCAGTGAAATTAATTGGTGCAGGAAGAATTAGGATTTGAGAGGCCTGGGTTCAAGTTGCCCCTCTGCCGCGTAGCTAAGGCTTTCAAACTCTGGACTGGGCCATTCCTGGAGATGTGAAGGAGGGAGCATGGAAAGAGTGGCGTCTGGGCGGGAGGGAGCCCAGCCGGGTGCCGTAGCGCCTGCCCTCTGTTGCGGTGCTGCCAATGCTGCTGTTTCCTCCAGGGGGGCTGCTCTCTGTCGCTCGGAGATCAGCTGACATTCCGGGAGAACTCCAGCTTCCCCGGGGAGGTGGGCAGCTCTAACAGCCTGCTGGACGACCTTGTCTAGTCGCATTTTCTCAGCCCAACCTGCCTCGCGCCGTGGGGAAGGGAGAGGTATGCCTGCTCTCCTGACTTGGAGGAAGGGCTGAATAAAAATGTACTAGGCAGATAAACAGCTTGGCTCGCTTGGGATCAGTTTGCTGTAAGGTTCTGCCAGGCCCCTCTCAACGACTTCACTGCCTGAGGCCAGAACTGCACGAGTTAAAGCTTTACTGATAATCTACTCGTTCAGCAAGCCACCACAGAGTCATTGCCAGGAATGAAGTTCTGTGCCAACCCACAAGTCTATATTGTATTCTAAGTACAGCCCAGTTCCCACCCACCCCCCTTAGCTGCCAGCCCAGCCTAGGTTTCCATTTTGCATCCCTCAATAGATACTGTGTATATGTAAGCAAAAGCAAAGCAAAGCAGCTAAGGATGAGAGCACAGAGGATGTTTTAGAAAGTTCAGGAGTTCCAAGGTTACGTATCCATGACCAGGGTTCTTCTTCTCAGGAGACAGGCAGAGAAGCTCAGGAGAGGGGCCCCCTCCTATGCACGCTTTCACAGGACAGCGAGCAAGGAGCCAGCCACAGCTGTCTCCAACATGAGAGCACAACGTCCGTTAGAGTCCAGCCCTTGGCCCAGGCCCGTACCGAGCAGGTCAGGGGGCTGTCAAGCCCCTGAAGTATGGCAGGGGATGCCAAGACCCTGACGCTTGACACCTCCAAGGATGCGGCCTTTCTTCCCAACTAAATAACCACAGGCAACCACGGGCCTGGCCTTGTTGAGGTTGGCCAAGTCTTCGCCCTGGGTCTGAGCCGGGGCGGGGCCCGTCAGAGCGGTGTTGTGCCAAAGGCCCTGCAGTGCATCTTCTTACAAAAGAAGCGACATGAAGAATCTGGACTCTGCAAACCATCCGTCCCACCCCACCTGCCCTAAAAATGCAGCAAATGCCGGCACTTTGTTTTTTTCCACGCTTCCCATTGTTTTATTTAGCTCTTCTATTCCGTCTGGTGTTTCTTACTGCCTTGACTGTACAGATCAAGGATGCCGCAGGCAGTTAGTCCATCTGGGCCTTTCCCAAGGAAGCAAGATTTGCCGTATTTATGCCGCAGCCCAAATGCAACGTAGCATGCATCGTAAGGAGAGGGGGACTGGGCAGATGGGGCTGTGTGGGTAAACTCGGTTCCCTTTATTGAAAGTTTTTCAAGCAGGGCAGTTTGCAATTAAAACAGAGTCCCTTGCAATGCTCGGGTAATGGAGGGAGGTTCTCTGCGTAAAGCAGACGCTTCTTTTGGGTGAGGGCTGGAGTGACAGAAATTGAAGCAGCCATGGGAGAACAGAGTTGCCGACGGAACAGAAAAAAACGGCCTGGGCTGCTTTGGTGCCTTTCGCCGCTCCTTCATCTTTAGAAATGAATTTGAAGTTTCTCATGCCGTGGAGACGCTTGTTGTTTATGGTAGGGTACGGGGTTTTTTTTGGTCTGTGTAGTCTTCTAATTTTGTGATCCTGTTGCATTGCTCACGGGTTGTCTTATGAATGCTGTCTGATTGTGTTGTTTTTACATTTGATAAAGATGTCTGGGAAACAAGATCAAGATAATCCAAACGATAATATTCCCCATTACTATGTATGGATGTGAATGTTGGACAGCGAAGAAAGCTGACAGGAAGAAAATGGATTCATTTGAAATGTGCTGGAAGAGAGTTTTGTGGATACCATGGACAGCCAAAAAGACAAATGTGTGGGTCCTAGATCAAATCAAGCCTGAATTCTCCTCAGAAGCTAAAATGACAAAACTCAGGCTATCGTACTTTGGTCACATCATGAGAAGACCAGATTCTCTGGGAAAGTCAACAATGGTAGGAAAAGTGGAAGGCAGTAGGAGAAGAGGAAGACCTAAAACGAGGTGGCTGGACTCAATCAAAGAAGCCACATCCACCAGTTTGCAGGATCTGAGCAAGTCTATTAATGATGGGACATTTTGGAGGTCTTTCATTCATAGGGTCGCCGTAGGTCGGAGGTGAATTGATGGCACATCACACACACAAGGCGTGAGAAAGTGTCCAGGCCTGCATTTCCATGAATGGATGTGGGAGGTGGGGGAAACTGGGAATTTGGCCGTTGCAAACAGCCTAGGATACTTTTAGCAGTTGAGGAGGAACTGATATCGAACAGGTGAATGTACTCACGCCGAGCAAATCGAAATGTGACTGTGTGAGCGAATGCATGGGAAGTTGGAGGAAGCAGATGTGAAATGAGGTTCACTTGAGCATCCCCAGGTACTTTGTAACATGATTTCCACCCTTAGAGCTCTTGGCCCAAGTTGAGCTTTGGGGGAAGGTAGCCTGGCGTTGAGGAAACTCCTCACACAAGACCGTGGAGGAGGAAGGGCAATATGACGTTGTTGAGATAAGGAGAGGGGAAATAAAGACGACTGAATTTTAGTTTAGGTACTCGAAATTCAGAGTCTGAGTTCTGGTCACAAGCATTAGCGTGCTTCTGAGCTTGAATGCCCCACCTACTACGACCTTCACTTCAGGGAGACGTGAGCCTGCCCCACGGTATGTCCCTTGGAAACGCCACAAGCAAAGTAGGGGCAGGGGGAATGAAAGGATGTCCTTCCGAGATGTGGCATGTTTGGCTTGGTCGTGCATAGCTCTCGGTTTCAATTGCATCATATGGGGAGGTGAAAAACACTCTGTTGTACTCACTCCTGACTTTCAGAGCTAGCCAGAACAGAAGGAGCAAAGGATGACCTTTATTTTATTTACGTTATTAATAGTTCACCTTTTCCACTGAGACTCAAGGCGGATTTCACAGTATGAGTCAATACAATCAGTTTCAAAGTCATTTCAATAAACATGTAACGGGTGTATACACGCAAATTTGAAAAGATTTAAAACCAGCCAAAATCCAATACAGAGCTGAAGAAATGCTGAAGCAGAGCACAAGCAATTCTTGTGTGTGTGTGTTATGTGCCGTCAAGTCCCTATGGCGACCCTATGAATGAAAGGCCTCCTAAATGTCCTATCATTAACAGACATGCTCAGATCCTGCAAACTGGAGGACGCGGCTTCTTTTACTGAGTCCAGCCACCTCGTTTTAGGTCTTCCTCTTTTCCCACTGCCTCCTATTTTTCTTAGCTTTATTGACTTTTCCAGAGAATCTTGTCTTCTCACGATGTGACTAAAGTACGAGAGCCTCAGTTTTGTCATTTTAGCTTCTAGGGAGAATCCAGGCTTGATTTGATCTTGTACCCACTTCTTAGACGGACACGTTAAACAATCTACAGAACTATCCGGTAGAATCATACTTATAGCAATAGCTGTGATCTCTACGGTCCCTCAATATTTACAGCCGTAGCAGTAATGTCTTATGGGTTCCTCCTTATCCTTAGACAGATGGGTTCCTCCTTATCCCTTGCCCCCCACATCCCCACCTCCCAACCTGGCCCGGGCCCCTCCTGCAGCAAGACACTTGCTGGGAGAGAGACTGACAATCGGGTTGCTGAATGTCAGCGATCTGGGCATAGCTCAGAGGGCAGAATTTATACCTGACGGAGATTTACAGCTCTCTGGCTTTTTCTTTTCGCCCTTAGTGTTAGCAGTGCTATTTCTTTGTATTTATGAATGTGACCTTCTGTTCTGCACTCCCTGCGGGGTTTGATAAATTAGACTCTCCTGCCACAAAAAGAAGCAGGCTTCCCTGTTTAAAGATGAATTGGGAGGCCTCCGGAAATGCCTCACCTGCCCGGGGCTGAAGAAGATCTTCTTTTGCTTTGATTCCCCACACGGTGGGCCCGCTAGGGAAGCAGGCGGGAGAGAGTCCAGCTTCTCTGTCAGAGCCCTGAGTCCTCCTCGGTCTCAGTAACCAGGCTGCCAGCCTCCAAGTGGTAGAACGCCAAAAACAATCTGCGGAATCTTACTAAATGTAAGTCATAACCAAGTAATCCACATAATCGTTTACTCAGGAGTCAAAAGGGCAATTATTCATGTATATTCACAAAGTTTTTGGATGAACAAGCATGGCGCTCTTTTACCAAATCAACAGGGAACTGCTCTCGTAAAGTGGCATGTGCAAACAAACCACCATTATTCAAATCTCAAATATTCAAGAAATTTATTCTTACTAAAGTGCATGTGCTTTAGTCTTCATTAAACATAGTAATCATAAGGCAAGCATAGAATATTGCACAATTCCATGAAAGAGTTCAAAAAGAGTTCATATTGCACCACAGTAATAAAGTGCTGAGTTAATTCATTATAAGTCCATAGAGCTTGGTTTTAATATCCATGCGCACTCAGTCCTTGTTGAATAAATTAATCAATCGCTTAGTTCATAGGCACCTTTAAGACTAACCAACCTTATTGTAGCATAAGCTTTCGAGAACCGCAGTTCTCTTCGTCAGATGCATCTGACGAAGAGAGCTGTGGTTCTCAAAAGCTTATGCTACAATAAAGTTGCATCTGACGAAGAGAGCTGTGGTTCTCAAAAGCATATGGTACAATAAAGTTGCATCTGATGAAGAGAGCTGTGGTTCTAAAAAGCTTGTGCTACAATAAAGTTGCATCCTGCAAAGAAAGCTGTGGTTCTCAAAAGCTTATGCTACAATAAAGTTGCATCTGACGAAGAGAGCTGTGGTTCTTGAAAGCTTATGCTACAATAAAGTTGCATCTGATGAAGAGAGCTGTGGTTCTCAAAAGCATATGCTACAATAAAGTTGCATCTGATGAAGAGAGCTGTGGTTCTAAAAAGCTTATGCTACAATAAAGTTGCATCCTGCAAAGAGAGCTGTGGTTCTCAAAAGCTTATGCTACAATAAAGTTGCATGTGATAAAGAGAGCTGTGGTTCTCAAAAAGATGCATCTGACAAAGTTGCAGTTGACTAGATGGCATAATGTTATGGTTTGTAGACATTGATTTGAATGGGCTTAGAGTGGAGTAACCCTTCTTATGGTTTTGATTTTGCAATTTTTTTTGTAGTTTGGAGCCCATTTTTTTCCAGGCCTCAAACATTTTCAGAGGTCCTTGAAAAGCTTGTAGGCCCAGGCGCTGAACCCATAGTGCCTAATGGATTAAGAAGGCAGAATTAGAACTCACAATAAGTCACGCATTGTGGAGCCTCCTTCTAACCACCCTCCCAACTGGGCACACATCAGGTGGCTGAGAGAACAAACAACCGCTTTCCACTTTCAACAGTTTCTACTTTAACCTCTCCTCCTTTTGGGACATGCCCAGTGGTGCCGCTCTAACCAGTCGGTCTGCAACGGGCATAGCTTATTCACTTAGTTTGGACGTATAATAGATGGTAGAATTGGACGTATAATGCCTTTGCATTTTAGTGTTTTCCCCGTCACCCTCTTGTTTTTTTTTATTTTAGAATTTACATGCAAACACGCATCCCATAAATTGCCAGCCTGCCTGATGTGCAGGCAGTTCCCCCTCATTTCAAGGGGGAACGCACAGGAATGCAGTTCCAGCAGTTCTCCAAAGAGGTCACATGCATTTTTGGGCCCCTTTCAGCCTGGATTGGGCTTCTGACGGGTGGTGGATCCCTCTCCCACTCAGCAGTGGTCCGATCCTGACCATTTTGGGCCCCTTTTCAGCCATTTTCAGCCCCTTTTTGCCATTTTGGGCCCAATTTCAGCCCTGAATGGCCAGGATTGGGTCCAAAACAGTCAGGATAGGTGACATCAGGGGGTGTGGCATAGGCGAATCAGTTAGGCCAATGACACACTTCCGGGGCGTGGCATATGCTGTTATGCTAATGAGTTCCTCCAGCTCTTTTTCTATGAAATGACCCCTGCTGACGTGAATGCTGCCAGTGCTGTGCTGATTTTTTCAGGGCTACTGTGTGGCTTTTTCATCTGGCTTCTTGTTCCCTCACAGTGGCTGAGGCATTCCAGAATCAATTTTTAATTATCCATTCTGATTGGGGAGATAAAGATTAGTTACTGCTCATTACTTGGTAGGCAAAGCAATTGCTCATTTTCTGAAATAAAATTGTGACATTAGCTTTGTAATTACACAATTATGATTATTATTTTTTTAAAAGATGGCAACGTGAAAAGCAAACATTGAGACCCCCTCATTATTCCTGGAACCAAGAATTAATAATTAAGCAAGGCCAGTTTATCCATTTGTGGCTCTAGACCAGGAGTCTCCCTACACCTCGGCATGTGTTTGTCAAGTGTAGGGAATCACAATCTTAGCCAGGAAGCGTAGTTTAAAAAGACAGAGCCGGTGGAGATCACTTCTCAAAGGGTTTGTTAATTTCATCTTTGCCTTCCGGAAGGCTCCTTCAGTTTCACCTCTCCAGTCTAAAACTGTGTGGGATGGCAAACAGAGGGCAGCAAGGAACGGAAATGGGATGGAGCTGCCTTCCAGAGCCAGGTTTGGACCTGGAGAGGTTATGTTTCCCTTCTGGCATTTTATTTATTTATTTATTAGATTTTTAGTTTGCCCTCCCTGCCGGGCAGGCTCAGGGCGGAATACAATGTTTCCATTTACATACAATACAATTTAAACACTTAACATTATATAAATAAAACATTAACGTGCTCTACGCAGGGCTTCTCTTGGGTCTGATCCGGCGGCTGCAGCTGGTTCAAAATGCAGCAGCGCGTCATCACCGGAGTGCCTGGCAGTGCACATATAACACCGGTATTGCGCCAGCTGCACTGGCTACCAGTGGAGTACCGAATCAGATTCAAGGTTTTGGTACTTACCTATAAAGCCCTATGTGGACTGGGACTGGTGTACACGTGCCCCAGAGGATGCTTAGATCAGGTGCCAAACAACTGTTAGTGGGCCCTGGCCCCAGAGCAGCCCGCTTAGCCTCGACCAGAGCCAGGGCCTTTTTGGTCCTGGCTCCAACCCGGTGGAACGCTCTGTCCAACGAGACCAGGGCCTGGCAGGATTTGTTATCCTTCCGCTGGGCCTGCAAGACAGAGCTGTTCTGCCAGGCATACGGTTGGAGCTGAGCTGGGCCCCTACCGGCCAAATAGAGGTGAACGCCCTCCCTCCTAGAGGCATCCGCCATCAAACTATTTTAACCTACCATGAAGGTAATTTTAATATGGTGGAGCAGGTGGCAGACTGATGGATCAGCTGGCTACTCCTGCACTGCTTTTTTGTACCTTTTAAAATATTTATATCACGCTGTTTTATATGGTTGTTTTAAAATTGTAAAATTTAAGTTTTTAGTGTGTTGTTTTGCAGAGTGTAGCAGGCCTTGAGCCTGCTAGTCGGGGAGGGTGGAATAGAAATCGAAAGTAAATAAATAAATTAAAACACATTATGCAATAAAACATACTCCTCAGATGGCGACTATAAAATGACGGTAAAATGCTGCGCTTCAACCTGGCCCATGTATAGGGTGGTGGACAGATCTTTTATGTGGCCGGCGGGCCCCAGCCTAGCCTCCTCCATGTGCCTGGCGGAACATCTCTGTCCCGTAGATATGCCGGGCCCAGTCCGCATAGGGCTTTATAGGTCAATACTAAACCGGACCCAGTACTCCACTGGTAGCCAACGTAGCTGGCGAAGTATAGGTGTTATATGTTCCCCGGTTGGGACTCTTGCAGTTACTCACACAGCCACATTTTGGACCAGCTGTAGCCTCCGGATCAGGCCCAGGGGAAGCCCTGCATAGAGTGAGTTGCAGTAGTCTAGTCTGGAGGTGACCGTTGCTTGGATCACTGCTGTTAAGCCAATGGGTCGACAGGTGAGGGACAAGCTGCCAGGCCTGTCTTAGACAGAAAAATGAAGACGGGGCAACCCCTGCGACCTGTGCCTCCATGGTCAGGGAGGCATCCAGGACCACCCCCCAGGCTCAGAACTCTCGAAAGTGTGCCCATGGACCCCCGACCCACATGCAGGACCTCCGTCTTTGTGGGATTTAATTTCAACCGACTCTGCTTCAACCACCCAGTCACAGCTTCAAAGGCACACTCCAAGACATCCGGGGCCGAGTTGGGCCAGCCGTCCATCATCAGATATAGTTGGGTGTCATCAGTATATGGATGACACCCAAGCCCGAAACTCCACACCAGCTGGACAAGGGGGCGCATATAGACATTAAACAATAGTGGGGAGTGTATCACTCCCTGGGGGACACCACACACCAATGGGTGGCGGGATGACAATTTCTCCCCAAGCACCACCCTCTGTCCCTGACCATGGAGAAAAGAGGCGAGCCACTGTAAGGCCGTCCCTCGTATCCCCACATCGGTGAGGCGGTGGGTCAGAAGATCATGATCGACCATATCGAACACTGTTGACAAATCCAATAACATCAGCAGCGCCAATCCGCCATGATCCAGTTGCCTGCGGAGATCGTCTCCATCCCGTGACCTGGGCAGAAGCTGGACTGGAAGGGATCTAGGGATGAGGAATCCTTCAGGAAGCCCTGCAGCTGCTCCACCACTGCCCGCTCAATCACCTTGCCCAGGAACGGGAGGTTCGAAACTGGGCGGTAACTGATCGGACTTGTGGGGTCCAAGGATGGTTTCTTCAGTAGAGGGGCCTCGCCACGGCTTCCTTCAGTGCTCTAGGAAAGGCCACAGAGCACAAAGATGAGTTAATAATGGCCTCCAAGGCAACCCGTAACCCATCTACTGGCCTTCCCCAGCCATGATGGGCAGGGGTCCTAGGAGCACGTGGTAGGCCTCACTGCCCGCAGGGCCCTGTCAATCTCATCCCCAGAGAGTGGGTTGAAATGGTCTAATATCAACTCAATAGACGGCCAAGGGGCCTCCAGTTCACGTACTGTATCAATTGTAGCCAGCACATCACGGCAGAGGGACAAGATTTTGTCAGCTCCCCAAAGCCTCACCGCTAATACCCGAATTCAAAATGTGACTGTGTCCCCCTGGTAGGGTGACCAAAGTCCGAACCTCATCGAAGAATTTTGCTGGACAATTTCACAGCCCCTTCACACAGCGCCAGTGTATAGCAAAGCCTTTGCCCTGTCGCCGGCTCTATCTTTTTAAACTACCCTTCCTTGCTAACATTGCATCTCCCCAGACGTGTTCTTCACATGTCAGATGTCTCATGTCTCATGTCGAAAGACTCCAAGACCTATTGCCTAGCATGCCAGAGGGGAGTGGTGCCAACCAGCCCTGGTGCCCTCCCCAGCCGCAGTGTCTGGGTCTGCTGAGACACTCCCTGGCCCCAACGGGCAACCCCAGGGAGCCTGCTGGTCTCCTCCCTCCCCCTTGGGTAGGAGCAGGCACAACCTGGACCTCTTCCTCCTTCCCTTGGTGGCTTGACACCACGCTAGGGGGGCAGGCAGGGCAGCAGCCTCCTGCTCTATCCTCGTGTGGTGTGGTGGGGGTGAGGAAGGCGGGTGAGGCACAGCCCTACTGCCGTGGCACAGGAGAGGGGGCAAGGAGAGCTTTGACGATAAAGCCCTTTAATAATAAGCACAATTCAAATGCCGCTTAAAGCTCACAGGCTAGAAAAAGAAATTATCCTTTCAGAGGAGAAAAAAAAATCTACAAAAACTTTTAATGGCCTAGGGACACGGTCTTCCCTCTTAGCTGCCGGCAGCTTCAGTCATTCCTCTTGAAAGGGCAGTCTTTGCAGGCACGCTGGCTGGAGGAGCCCCTGCTCAGAACAGAAGGCGTTAAAGGCAGAAGCACAAAGCAGGAGCCCAGAGGAAACCCCGAGCTTTGTTTTTGCATTACTTTTTCGCAAACCCACCTAATCCTCCCCACCGTTTGCCCTTGAGAACAAATCATACCAGCTACATTGGGTGTGGGGCTGAGGAGAGAAAAAGTGGTCTGCCAACTTGCCTGCCATTATTAGAAAAGCAGGAAGATGCAGTTGACCCATCTCTGCACTGGACTGGAGAGAGAGTTTTCTCAATTAAAGGTGAGGATGAAAGTAACTTCAGTTTCTTATCAGTACTGCCTTTCTCAGAAAGAAGATGGGAGATGCCACGTCGTCTGCTTTCAAGCTCAGTTTCAGCCCTGATTAAGGGGGGGGGACCACCTGAGGGTGCGGGGGTGGGGGGGTGGGGGGAGGACTTGCTGTGGTTGGGAATGTTTTGCACCCGAAGCTGTTCCTATTCTGTAACATCTGGAGAGAGGCAAAGCCTCGAAAGGAGCTTCACGGACTGACAGGAGGAAAGGGGAGAGCCTGACTGAGGGCCTCTTCTTCACACCATCCATTCTGAGATGTGCACCTCAAAGGTAAAGCGTGAATGGAACAAATACCTGCTTGCAAAACTGCGTCCTGAGGGTCTTGTTGTCTAGGAGCTGAGGCTGGCAAAGCGTCTCTCTTGAGCATCCCTGGAAGGAAACCCAAGTTTGCCCTCCATAATATATGAATAAGAGCCAAGCTACAAGTGACAAAAGGCACAGATTGGACACTTGTCAGCTTCCCTCAAGTTTTGATGGGAAATGTAGGCGCCCTGGTCTTGCAGCTTGGCTCTCCGACTGCTGTCCAACGGACTTGTCAACTGTCACTTGTCCAACATTCCTCCAAGCTGCCTACATTTCCCATCAAAACTTGAGGGAAGCTTTCAAGTGTCCAACCTGTGTCATTCGTCACTTGTAGTAGCCTCTTCCACTTGCCCTCCTAGCGTTTCATTCTTTATCATCAGTTATCACTTTGCAATGGTGGAAGCAAGCCATGCCTAGCTTCGCATTGTAATAAACATGACGAGAACAACCCCCTGACCCTGCCTTGGAGTCCCCGTGCCAGTCCAGTAATGCCAGGGCACCCCCAGCAGCCCAGACAAAAGGCAAAAGGAATGCTTTAGTCTGTTGTATACTAGTTTGGCACAACAGATCTCAGAGAAAATAAAGATGAAAACAAGAAAAGCAGTTAACCTGCAAGTAACTGTATTAACCTGACCAAGATGCAAACTGGAAAAAGGAGCAAGCAAGAGTGCAAAAGAGAAACAAAGAGCAAGCAATTCTTTAAGGACAACCAATACAAATCCGTTACTTTGCACAAACCTAGTGTGTAGTTGTGTTACTTTAAACTAACTATCCAATTAAAGCTACATTTACTCCAAATTATGTTCCTCCCACTCTGCTAGTCCAGAGCAAACCAACTCACAGAAAGGAGATAAGCGAGAGGTTGCCAGAACTGGAACCAGGAGTTGAAAAACAGGAATGGAACTTCGGGGGGAAGGAGCCCTTAACCAAGATGCAATGGGGGCAGCTGGCAAGACATGCAGCTCCTGAAAGGGAAACAGAGAAGCTAAAAGAAGGCAAAGGGGTAAACAGGATGTAAAGAGTTAATCTTGGGAAGGGTAGCAGGTTAGGAGAGAAGGAATCATATCCTGCCTGTCTTGAAGAGGAAGGATCCAGTGGATTCATGCCAGTGATGATGGAACACGGAAGATGCTTCCGGAAGGGGATCATCAGCTACAAAAACAAAGGGCTTGAGATGCCCTTCTTGTGCACCCGGGTTTACCTGGGAGCCGGTGGAAAAGGTCTGCTCTCGGCCTATTCTGGTGCAGAATTAGTATCAGCGCTGACATTTGGCACCTGGCTGCCCATTGGTGAACTGAGGGTTGGGCTCTGAGTGGTGCATCTTTGGATCTGGGCGCCTACCTGTGCAAATTTAGGATCCAAGCCGTGACAGGACAGTGCAACCAACCAATGCTGCCAGGGGCACCTATGCAGAGGAAATTTACCTAGAAGAGATGAGAATATTGACATGGAATTACTGGAAGTAGTCAGGAGATGGGCACGTGATTCTTCCTGGGTTGTATCATCTGACAACTGCATTTGGAAGGGAAATTTCAATACTGCTGATAATTTATCCTACAAAACTGGACAGAAAGGTGTGAGCAATATTGTACATTGAAAGAAGCCTCGATCAATGCGTTGTAGGTACATCCAGGAAGTCAAGCTATGACCTGCTGGGGCTGCTTCAGTTCTTGTTTGGATCTTCTTTAAATATGCACTTAAATGTATTTCCCCTTGCTCATGACATCTTAAGGCCAAGAATTCTTGGGGTATATCTCCTGCACTCAGGCATCTTAAACTCAGGCATGAGTTTTATTTTGAGGGGGTGTGCATTCCCGTATCTCTGGTTACAACAACAACGACAACAACCTGTTACATTGCATTTATTGTCCGTTGTATGTTTGAAAGTCGGATTCGTGGCTAATAGATGGTGATAACTAACGGCCTGAAGAAGAAAATTGGTTGAAATGAGCAAAAGAGAGAGAAATACCGGTGCAGCTCGTCGCCGTGGATATAACTCTTGCCGTGGACAGTTTTTTCGGCTGCTAACACTGTCAAACTTGGATACTACACTTATGATTACGCCATGTATATAGCTAACAGTGCATTCACCCTACAACAGCAGAACTCATATTGAATGAAAACTTTATATCGAATGTTCAATTTGTAGCATACCAGTTCACTGTTTGGGCTTTATCATATTGTAAATTTTGGACTGTATGATATAGTTATTGATTTTGCACTGCATAAAACGCATATTGTCGTGACTTCCTTGAGCCTGCGTGCTCTTTGGTTTTGGTTTGGAGTGTGTTGGGAAGTTGTTCCCTTTTGTTGGTTGATTATTATCCCAACAACAATCACCCTGTGAGGTGGGTGGGGCTGAGAGAGATCTGAGAGAGCTGTGACTGACCCAAGGTCACCCAGCTGGCTTCAAGAGGAGGAGTGGGGAATCAAACCTGGCTCTCCAGATTCAAGTTCTGCCGCTCTTAACCACTACCCCAAACTGGCTCTCTCAATGGTTTACAAAGTGTGTTGTTGCTATCCTCACAACAATCGCCCTGTGAGGTGAGTGGGGCTGAGAGAGCTCTGAGAGAGCTGTGACTGACCCAAGGTCACCCAGCTGGCTTCAAGCAGAGGCTCTTAACCACTACACCAAACTGGCAATAGCCCATAAGAGTAGGAATGCTCCAGCACCTGCCAGCTCATCTCACTTGCCGCCATCAGAAACCCAATTCCAGCTGGCGAGAGGGTTGCCTTCTGGTCTCCTGCCGGGGGAATTTTGCTCCGTACCCAGCACAGCTGTTTTGGGAGGGGAAGGTGGTTCCCAGTTCGACCTTCCAGTTTTGGAAATGTTGCTGTCAGCTTGGGTTGCAGAAAAAAGAAAGAAAGAAACGGGCCTTTCCTCCTCTCCCTTTGCAACGCGGAGGCATTGCTTCTGTCCCTGCCCAGCTTGCAGGGGAGGAAAGAGAAAGGAGCTCTTTCTCCTCTCCCTTTTGCAACTTCATGCAGTAGCTATTTTGCTGGGGGTGGAGGAGAATCTGAACCCGACTCCCAGCTAATTGCCCCACCGGCTGTGAGTCGGCTTCAGACCAACAGGCAGCTGCAAACTTGTTCGGCAGCTCTTCGAGTCGCTTGGAGCAATCCAAACACATCCCAGATTGGCTCATGACTGTTGAAGAAGGTAAGATGTTTAGCTACACAGGTACGCTGACAGACGTGGAGCATCCCTGTATGAGAGCATCCCACTCTTACGTTTTGCAACCTGCGAGTTTATTATTTATTTAGAATATTTCTAGGCTGCGTCTCCAGGGTCCTGCTTGAGGCAGCTTAAAAACCACAGTATACAAACACAAACAGTTAGACATAAGCGGCATAAAAATGGCCTGCAACATAGAGCAGAGCATTAAAAATCTGGTAAGATAAAACTCTTAATTAAAAGCCTGGATAAAAAGATGCGTTTTGGCCTGGCACCTATCATTTATTTATTTATTTTATTATATTTCTATTCCGCTCTCCCTGCAGAGCAGGCTCAGAGCAGAGTATAAAAGCAAAGTAGCATAATAAATAAAACAATTCCAGCTGATAAAACCCAGTGGCATACACATTGCACCATTCCTCAACAACCAAAAGTAAAAGGAAGAAAAGTAGACACCAGGTAAGCCTCAAGGGGCGGACGTTCCATAGGCCACCACAGGTGCCACCGCAGAAAATGCCGTCTCTAGTCACCAGCCGCTGTACCTCTGAAGTTGGGGGCACAGAAAACAGAGCTGGAGAGGCAGATCTTGACTGGTGGGCTGGAAGGTCCTTCAGGTATCTTGGCCCGAAGCCATTTAGTGCCTTAACGCTAAGAACCAGCACGTTGAATTGTGCCTATAAACTTGGGTTGCTGGCTCCAGACTGGACATTTGTGGAGATTTGGGGTGTGGAGCCTAAAGAGGCAGGGTTTGGGGAGGGGAGGGACCTTAGCAGGGTATAATGCCATAGACCCCACCCTCCAAAGCAGCTATTTTCTCCAGGAGAACTGGTTTCCATGGCCTGGAGATCAGTTGTGATTCCAGGAGATCTCCAGCCACCACCTGGAGGCTGGCAACTGTCTTCTAAATGTATGTGTAGCTAACGCAGATCTTTTGGCTCAGGGTGACATAACCCTTGAAACCAACCCCTGACAGCAGCCTGGTTGCCACATTTTGGACTGGTTGACGTTTCTGAACCATTTTCAAAGGCTGCCACACATAGAGCTCTTAACAGGGATGTCATGCGTGGGTCACCGTGGGCAGATCACATCCTGCCTGGAGATTTAGGGTGACCTGGGGAAGGGCACACTGGGGCCGATGCTGAAAGGCCGACGCAGAGGCCTGTGGCAACGGGGCCTCCTTGAGGGAGGGGGAATGCGGAGGGACAGGCAATCTCCGGCTCTTTGGATTTACAGCCTGCCCGCTCTTCTGCCGCTGTGGAAGCCAGGTCCCCCGCTGGCACGGGTTATTCACATCTCACTGCCCATTAAGAGCAAAATCTCATTCTTTTGTGCTGGCTTATCTTTTTAGGGAGGTGGTAAGGAAAGAGATGTTATTTCACTGTGATTTAAGAACCATTTTAGATCAGCCCAAGGGAGGCAGTGACTTTGCGGTGCACAATATAATGTCTAGTAAAACTCCAAATTGCCAGTTGCCAAGAAAGCAGCAGCGTGCTTGTATACGGCATCTGCTTATCAGTGACAAACAGCAATAAAATTAACCATGGAAATCAATTTAGCATATAAATGGGCCAGCCGCCCCTGCTGCTGCTGCTGCTGCATGGAAGAAGTGCCAAGAGAAAGGGTGGGCACAGATGCGGGGGGGGGGAGGGGGGGCTGAGCTGTCTGCCTGTTGCTGGAGACCTGCAGGGGGCAGCACAGAGCAGGCACGAGGCGCCCTGTGCTCTTCCTTGGAAGGAGTGGCACGCCTCTTGAATAGGCGCCTCCTAGGGTTACCAGTCCCCTGTTGGGGGCTGTGGATCCCCTGCTCCCACCCTCTGCCTCCTTCCACTGCATACCTGGCCAGCAGGGAAAAGGTAGGGGAATGCGCCTCCCAGGGCATGCTCCCAGGCAGTGCAGCATGCTCCTGCACGCTGCAGTGGCCCAATTTTGGCCCATTTGGGGCCTAAATTGGCCTGCTGTGAAGCGCAGGAGCACTCCCAGGGGCAGCACAAAATCTTGCGTGATGACATCACTTTCAGGAAGTGACATCGTCATGCAGCTCAGGAGCATGGGTGTGTGAACAATGCAAGGAAGGTGAGTCCCCCGCCCCAGCAGGAGCTTCTGGGGCAAGAAAAGTGAAGAGGAGTGAGCTTGCTGGACAGGGTCAAAGCCAGGCGGGAGGCAAGCAGAGCCAAGGCGGGTTTGGATGGGGCAGGCAGGGCACAGAGCGGGCAGCTTTTTGCCTGCTGGGGTGTTCTTGGTCAGGAGCATCCATTCAAGGAGCTTTGAAGGCCACCAGCCCCAAACGTCCGGCTGACTCATCTGAATACCTCAGACTGGAAAACGAGGCGCAGATACTGGCTCGGCAAGTAAGAGACCTGACAGTCGGCCCTCTTAAAGGGGAGGCAGAAAAGGGCCAGAGGTGATGGGAGGCAGGAGGGATATTCCAAGAGCTGGAAGGGGGGGGGATCTTATACTAGAACCAGTCAGCTGCAGGTGTCCATTTTCTTCCCCATTATGGGTGCTTTTCTGGTGGTGGTGGGAATCTTAGAATCAGAGGGCTGGAAGGGACCTCCACGGACGTCTAGTCTAACGTCCTGCACAATGCAGGAAATTCACAGCTACCCCCCCCCCCCAACACACACCCAGTGATTCCTGCTACATGCCCAGATGTATGTTACATATTTCTGTCTGTAAGGTCTTGTTTCACACATACTTGATAATGCATTTTAGCAATCTTTACAAACGATTACTAAAGAGCTTTGAAAGTGCTTTATCCAACGTGTGTGAAAGCGACCTTGCAATGACACCCGTGGAGGAAATGGATGCTCTGACCTCTCTATCTTTCTAACTCTTTGGTTTGTCCCCCTCTGAAAGCTGAGGAAAGGGACAGCACTCAGTGCCCCTCTTCTAACACCACTCAGCCTTGGGGACCCCTTGGGTGGGAGGAAGGCTTCACACTTGGCTAAGTGGAGGGTCTGTGCAGAGGGGGTGGGGGCACCAGCCACTAGCTCTGGATTGTCATTTTCTTCTGTCGACATTTCAGCTTCTGAAGGATTCAGAAGTTTTCACAGACTTTTGCCTTCAGGGGACCCTTACGGGCACACCCGTCACAGAACGCCTGGGCCTATTCTGGGACACGCATGGAGCCGGCAAGACCCATGTGATGTGAGAGGTCTTGGGCTGCATCGATTGTGGCAGCCTAAATGTTTGTCTGAAAAAGCTGCCAGCCTTTTGCTATATTGATCTTCTTGTGGGAGAATTCCTGACAAGCTTCCAAGCCACCTCCAGGAAGACAGTTTGTAACCCGGGAGCTTCGGGGGCCAGAAGGACCTGCACTGCCCTGAGCTAGAATATTTTCTGGCATTTGTGAGTAATCACACGGTAATGCGCTGTTACACCAGCATCTAGAGCAAAGTTTGACTTTTCTTTCCAAGGCCCACAGGGAACATCCGTCAACCTGGAGCAAATAAAGCATCTGACAAATAAATCCATCTGGGGTTGGAAATGAGAACTTATTCAGACCCAAACTTTCCTTGCTGGGACTGTAAGGATCTAGCCCCTTTGCGTAGCTCTCTAGTCTCACTAGGGCTTTTGGGTGGTGGGTAGAGGTAGGCACGAAACAGGAAAATATCGAACTGTGCAGTTCCTGATTGTCATGTTTCATGAACCATGAACCACGAATTTTCACGAACTTGCCCTGATTCATGAGCTGGTTCATTTGGTTCGTGAAAACATCACTTCCAGAGCAGCAGAAAGTCACTTCCAGGGCTGCAGAAAGCCCATCCCCCTGTTGCCTAGGAAACTGATTGCTCGTCTGCAGTGACAAACTGAAAAATGAACCAAACAAACCGGGTCTAAAGTTCGTGGTGGTTCATCAGAAATGAGCTCTGACGAACTGTCGGTTTGCGAACCACGAATTGGCCTGGTTCATGATGAATTTTGGTTCATATTTTGATTTGTGCCCGCCTCTAATTGTGGGAGAACAGGTGAAATCCTTCCTTGTTTACCAGCAGCAGGTTGAAGGAGCAGCTCCAAGCTGAGAGGTGCTTGTGGAGTCTTGGAGTACATTTGAGTGCCTGGGAACATCACTGTTAATCACGTTTTTTAATTGCAATCACTTCTGGAAAGGATTTGAAGGCAGAGGAGTGGAGAGGCTGAGTTGAAAAGAAGGAAGCCGTGTGCCGCAAGTGCAGAAAGCTGCAGGGCCTGGCTGCCAGGGAGGGGGGAGAAAGCAGCCAGACCAAATGACCCCACACTCCTGCATCATCAGCCACATGCGTTTATACCGGGCTCCTCAGAACGTAGACCCTTTCCTTCTGCTGTGATGCTTTCACAGTGTGTTTTGTGGATATTCTGCAGGCTCACCCACGTGACACCCTCCTAGCACCCATGAGAGAGGGCAATGTACCTGGAGGGTTTTCTCTGGAGTTGTTTTTAATGACACAACTCCATATTCCCTGCGTGACACCAAGTTTTGCAGCCTGGCATGAGGATGCCAGCAGGTAGTCAGAAAGGCAATGTGGAGGAGGTTGCAAAGAAAGGCAGGGAGCGGCAGTGCGTTCGTTCAGAAAACCAGGGTTTGACCCCCTCTTCCCTTCCTGCCCTCAAGGCTCCCTCATTTCCAAGGCAAGCGTTACTGGCACCCACTGCACATCTCTTATGATGACTAAATCCGGGTTGCCAACAGGACTTGTTATTTACACGCATCTCCCCCTCCCTTGCTGATTGGTCCATCTGGCACAGCTGAGCAGCGACGGGGGAGTGCGGACAGCGACTCCATGGGGGAACCTGGGCAGAGCTTGAGCAGAAAGTTGTGCATGGGAACAGGGTAGGGGAGAGCCCCGGGGATGGCCAAGCAAGACGGGCGGCTTATTTGCACTTTGGCGTTTGGGGGGGGGGGCATGAGAGGACTTGGGTGGAGGAGTAGAGGAAGTGTGTAGCCGGGTGAGACCCCAGTAAGCTAAGGTCTCACAGAGTAACTTCCTCTGGGAGGGTTGCCCCACCTCTTCCCTCTTATCTCCTTAATCCAGCCCCAGACTCTTCTGCACCACTTCAAACCCGCTCCCTCCAACAGCCCTGCCCCCCTCCTGTTTCCTTGAGCATCCGATTAGCAGGACAGAAAATTCCTCCCTCCTGCCTCTTGGGCTGCCACTGGGGGGGGGTCTCCCCTCCTCCCCTAGCCAAAGAGTAAGCCCACCTTCTACTAGGTGGGTGTATATAGTCTGTTCTGTTGGCTGGGCCGGTCCTCGGGATTTTTCTGGCCTGCCAGCCTTTCCACAAGTCATGCTCCAGTCCGTAGCGTAGTGGTTAAGTGGTTGGGCCGTGAGTCAGCCCTCTGCTGGTTCGACTCTCACTACAGTTATGAACTGTGCAGGTGGCCTTGGGTCAGCCCCTCCTCTTAGCCCAGCCCTCCAGCTGCATTGTGGAGAGAGTAACAACACTGACCTTGTTTGTCAGAACCTGTTTAACCTGAGTAACGCCCTGTTTAATCCTGTAGTGTTTAGTCTTCTTTTCCTTTAGGCACCACCACCTGCAAAGGGCCGATTCCATGGGAAAGGATACTGTCTTATCTGTCGTCTCGACCTTGGCCAGCTCTGAGAAGTTTGCTGTGTGAACTCGGCGGCGGGGGGGGGGGGGGGAGGCTGGGCTCAGGGAGTGTGAGATGTAACAACTTTCGTTCTATGATTCTTTCCTAACAATGCTTTGCTCGGCCAGGACCTCTAATCCTGGAATATGTACATCTGGGCTTGAATGCTGTCTTTCACAATAAACCTTTTGAAAACAAAAGACCTTGTCGTCTTGCAGAAGGGAGTGAGGCAGACTATCAGGTCTGGAATGCCACGGCCTGACCTTGTTCACCACTCTGAACGGGGCACTCGTCTGCCTAGAAAAGCAGTATAACAGCACACTCACTATTTGTTGGTATTATCATGCTCCTCTAGCACGTTCTCTCGGGCCACCTGCGTGTCTCTGCCGCAATCTTATTAGCAATTTGCTGCCATCATCATGGACGGCTACTTAACATTTATTTAGGAAAATGTTCCGAAGAGGCAGCAGATTTGAGAATTATTATCATTCCTGGAGTATCTGAAAAAAAAAAACAAGGGCTGGAGGCAGAAGGCAATCCCCAATTAAGCCATTGTACACCCATTTTTAAAAAAGATTTATTTATTTATGTATTTATTTACAGTCCACCCTCCTCATGGAGACTCAGTGCTGATCACACAGCACCACTTCTGTCCTGTCTTGAGTTCAATTTCCATTTGTTCCTTTTCAGCCCTTTGACTGCAGCTTCCAGGCATAGATTCAAGACTTCTGCTGTGTCACCAGAGAATCTGGACAGCAAGATACACAGAGCGGGGTGTCATCTGCCTATTGATGGCCTCCAGTTCCATAGCTACGAATAATTTCTCCTAAAGGCTTTACATAGAGGTTGAATAACATGGGAGACAAGATTGTGTACATAATGCAATGTTAAATGCAACCTTTTAAAAGGCTGTGCTGCATCAGCAGAAGTATAGTGGCCAGATCACACAAAGGGATGCTGTGAGAGGGAGGGCAGGAAGGGCAACATCAGTGCTTATTTCTCGTGGCCCCTTCTTACATGCCCAGAGTAATTCTGATTGCCACTTTGAGGTTAGGAAGCAATTTTCCCCAGGAAAGTTTGGCCCGTGATCCTGGAGGTGTTTTGCCATTTTCTGGGCATGGAGCAGGGGGGTCACTGACTGGGTGCATGTGTTCGTGGGGGGGGAAGGTAGTTGTGAGTTTCCTGCATTGTGCAGGGGTTGGACTAGATGACCCTGGAGGTCCCTTCCAACCCTAGGAGTCTATGATTGCTTTACTCTGCTCTGGTTAGACCACACCTGGAGTATTGTGTTTGGTTTGGGGCACAAGAGTTTAAGAAGGATGTTGACAAGCTGGAACATGTCCAAATGAGGGCCATGACGATGGTGAGCAGTCCGGTGACCAAGTCCTCTGAGGAAAGGTTGACGGATCTGGGTATGTTTAGTCTGGAAAGGAATCAACTGAGAAGTGATATGAAAACTTTCTTCAAGTGTTTGTAGGGAAGTCACATAGAGGATATAGATCCAGAGGAGTTAGCTGTGTTAGTCTGTAGTAGCAAAATAGAAAAGAGTCCAGTAGCACCTTTAAGACTAACCAAATTTACTGTAGCATAAGCTTTCGAGAACCACAGCTCTCTTCCTCAGATGCACCTGACGAAGAGAGCTGTGGTTCTCGAAAGCTTATGCTACAGTAAAGTTGGTTAGTCTTTAAGGTGCTACTGGACTCTTTTCTACATAGAGGATAGAGGGAGTTGGTTTCTATTGCCCCAGAGGGACATACCAGAACCAATGGGCTAAAATTAAATCAAAAGGCTTTTTGGCAAAAGATAAGGAAGAACTTCCTGGCAGAGTAGTTCTTCAGTGGAACAGGCTCCCTCGGGAACAAGCTTTCCTTTTTGGGAGGCTTTAAAGCAGAGACTAGATGGCCACCTGTCAGCAACGCTGGTTCCGTGACTCAGTATGAAGTTAAGGCCAACCGTGTGAGAGAGAGAGAGGGCAGGAAGGGATGACCTGGTGGTAGGATGTCATGGCTCTTCCTTATGTGCCCAGGGTAATGTCGATTGTGCCACCTTGGGCGGGAAGATAGCTGTGAATTTCCTGCACTGTGCAGGGGTTGGACTAGATGACCCTGGGGAACCTTCCAGCTCTATGATTCTGTGGAAGGAGATGGTGGTGAACAGCTCAGCCTGTTACACCTGACAACATGACAAGCTACACGGGAAGGATTTGGAGCTATTTTGTGAGAATTACATGGCTGCTTTTCATGTCCCACTCATGTGTGGGAAGGCAGAAACGTTGGCAGATTGACGCAGGCAGGATTCATGTATCCCAACATAAGTCTTGGCTCTTTAGAAATGCACCAGAGTTGAATGTAATAGCTTTCCAAAAGAGATGCTTAGTGAAGTGACAGGAACAGCTGTAAAGGTGTTATCCTATCCTGCTGCAGAAAAATAATAACATGTGTTCTTAAAAATCAACATAAGCCCTTATATATTATTTATCCAAAGGTATAATTTATTTGCAGACAAACATCATCTCCGGCTTCAAACCTGTCTCTGTGTTTGAAACTGGCATCATTTTCAGAGGGATGGAAGAAATACCCAGAATATGTTTGGTACGTTCAAGGACTTTACAGGCCAATCTTTTCAATTGACACATCCCCCCCCCCCTGTCCCACCCAATGAATATTGGAGACTTTGCCAGAGTCTTAACTCACGTGGGACACGATGAGCAGGAAGCTCTTGCTGGCAGGATATCAGATCTGCCCCCCCTCCCCACAAGCTTAGCAGAGAACCACCACCCCCCCTTTTGCATTTACACAGCTTTGGCAATAAATCTGTATTGATTTTTCCAGCATGCTCACAGCACAGATTATTCATTGCTTTTTATCAATGAATCATCCATTTTCTCTCTGCTTTGAAGCAAGAAACCTTACATCAAAGGAGGTGGGGCCTTCCCCACATGGTAGATAACAGCAGGGCCGTCCCTTGACAGCTTCCAAAGGAAAAATGCCACGCTCTCTTTGGGTAGCTGCGCCCGTGATGGGCCCCTTAATCTGCTACTGTGTGGCGTCAACCCAAGGACATCTCTCCCGCCCTTAATAGATGCCGTGATCCATTCTGCCAACTTTCTTTAGGACACCCTTTTATATATAAATATACAAAGCCAGTCAACATGCCACCCCTTAAAACCATATTGTAAAACTCTCAATAAGTTAAAATACATCTCACAAGAGCCAAGCATCCACAAAATATTTCCACAGCATAAAATTGGCTATTAAACTGCCCACAGGCTATTTTGGAGTCTGTAGTTTATGAGACTCTTTCTTCCGTTCAAAGCCTGTCTGTTGTCTTCTAAGCACACGGCGCCTTGGGCTCGGATGGACTGTGCTGTGCCGCATCTTCTGCAAATGAGGGGCAAAGGCCTTGCTCTGTCCAGACTTCAGCATTTGTAGCTGATCTCCTGGAAGACCTTGAAGGGCCTTCGGGGAAAGGTTCCCTTCCAGATGTGCCAGGGCTATGCTGGGTGACCCTTGGCTTGTCTTCAAGCGATACCTCCTTTTCCTGCCAGTAATAATTCCAGAGAAAAAAGGGTTGAAATGTTATTTGGAACTCATGCAGACCCTTTCCATCCTCCAGCCCGACCAACGCTAACAACTCCTCACAACCAAAACGGAAAGAGGAAGGAGATTAAAGCGAGAACTTTGCTCCCAAGGGGATGCTTTGCATTCAGGAAGGGAATGTTGCGGCATTCACAATTTCACACAATAGAAGAGCACGTGCTTTCCGTTTCCCAGCTTGCTTTGAAGAGGAAGTCTTTCCAGTATCTGTGGAAGTCAAAATGCTTTCTCTAAAGTAGGCCAGGGTTAGCAGTTGACACTCTGAGCAGCATATTCTTTTTTTATTATGAATGGATTTATTAGGAGCTTTCAGTCTGCCTTTCTGTCCCGCGAATCGAATTCTCAAGGAAAAGAACAGCCAGCAAAGCAACAGTCAAGCAACCATAAGGGGCTGTTCATCATACAGCTAGCATGGTGCTCCTAATCTGTTCTCTCCGTGTTTTCATGAACTGTTTAAACAGTCAACACGGATCTATGCAGGACCCCCACAAACCAAATGCACACCACCACCTTCTGGGAACTACTCTTCTGGAAAGGCAAGAACTATCAACTAGACAGGGGCACGAACAGAAAAAAAAAACACGAACATGGTGTTCGTTGTTTGTTGCCATCCACGAACAACGAACAATGAACATTGACAAAAATGACCTGTTCACAAACATGTTCATTGTTCATGGGGGCCAGCAGGCTTTCCTCCAGCCATCAAGGTCCATACCACACCACTCCCAGAAACCCTACCTGAGCAGCCAGCAGGAAAGGTGCCAGGAATAAATAAAACTTGGCCCAGAGCCTGGCAGCAGCCCTGGAACTTGAAGAGGTAGATCCCTATCCCACCATACACAAAGAAAATTCAAGCTCCAATGCACTCTCCCTGTCTCTCTCTCTCAAAATGCCAACAGCAACTGTCTCTCCCTCTCCACTGTCTGCAAAACCAGAGCTGGGAGCCCCCCTCCCCTCTGGTCTTTGCTCCGTTGTAACAAAGTCTGGAGCTCCACACTTGAAAGGAAGACCTGCCTATCAAGCTAAATTGGGCTTAGATTGGGGCTTCCAGGGCAACAGCAGGAGTTCAGACAGAGTTCAGACAATCCCTGCCTAAGTTGCCAAGGGAATTGATTGCAGGTGCCAGACTGTCTGGCTTGTAGAACAGCAACAAATGAGGCTTGCTACGACCACCTGTTCATTTAGAATGGGGCCTCGCGAACAGCTTGTTCACGAACAGCAGATTGGGCTGTTCATGGCTTTTTTTGCTGTTCGTGCCCATCTCTACTATCAACCAACAGTGCCTTTGCACTCTGTCAGCTAGTCCAGAAAGAGGGAGGGCACGAAAAGTGACTGAGAAGTCTAACAGGATGGGCAGGAGAAGGACACGGTGCCCTTGTCCCATTTCTGCTGAAGGTTGGCTACCAGGTGGACCAAGGCCACTTCCATTCCAAAAGTACGCCTGGAACCGGGTTGAAAAGATCCAGATAATATCCTGCCCAAATACTTGAAGCTGGGCTGTCAAGGCATTCGTTTATGTGGGATATTTCTTGCTGCCTCTCCAGAGAGGCACGTTCCAACACTTTTTCTAAGAATAGCTCAAGATGGGTAGCCATGTTAGACTGTCTGCAGCAACAGGAAAGAGCAAGAGACCAGTAGCACCTATAAGGTTAACAACATTTGTAGTAGGGTATGAGCTTTCATGAGCTACAGCTCACTTCTTCAGATAGAAAAGAGCAAGAGTCCAGTAGCACCTAGCAGACTCACAAAATTTGTGATAGGGCAGGAGCTTTCTGCATTTGAAGAAGCGAATTGTGGCTCACGAAATCTCCTAACCTACCACAAATTTGTCAGTCTTCAAGGTGCTACTGAACTCTTGCTCTTTTCTAAGAACGACATAGTCAAGCCTGGATTGAACTTTCTGGGGCAGAGGTGTCCGATGGAGGCCTTTGCAGTAAGGCTCTTGCCTCACAGCCATGACGTTTCGTTTCTCAAGGAGAGGGGGGAGGGGGGGGCTGTGCTGCTTCTGGCTGAGCTGCATCTAGCAGCTTCTCTCCTTCCGAATGTGACACAGAAGAGCGCCTTCTTGCCTTTCAGCAGTCATCAGAGGTATTCCCCAGGGCTCATCTCTGAACTGTTCAAAATTCACAGCCTTCCGTTATCAAACAGGTTTTCTAGCATAATTACAGTTTCTGTGGCTCCCTCATCCCTGGCTGAGCAGCGTGATTGGAAAACGAGATCCCTGTACACTCATCAGGTATGCAGATGAATTTGGGGTGAGATCAAAGGGGAAATGCAGACCTGCCACCATCCCAGTTGCCATTTCTCTTTGGTTGCCCGCTGGAAGAGGCGATGATCCAGAGTGGCAGCCTTCGCCAGGAAGACTGGAGCAGAAACAAACCCACCGCCCCAAAATTTGCCTCAGATTCTCTTCTATGGATTTTGGTAGGAGGCCTTCTTCAAAGGTTTTCTGGCTGTATCCAGTGAACGATAAACAAATACTTGATATTTTATATCAGCCCAGACAAGATGAAAGTGATGCTGGTTGGAAAAGAAGAGATTTTGAAGGACATCGTGCTTCCAAGCTGTGATGGGGTCCAGTTGGCCCTGGCTGACTCAGTTAAGAGCCTTGGGGTTATACTAGACCCCGCACTGCTGCGAGAGGAGCAAGTAAACGTGGCTGCAGAAAAGGCCTTCTCCCAACTCAGACTAGCCTGGACGACGGCCCCCTACATTGGCACAGTCAATCTGGCCACCTGGATTTGTAAGCAGTCAGCTTGGCCTCCACCACGTTTAATAGCTATTTAATAAGCTACCTGTGATATAAGAATCACAAGGCCCCTGGATTAAATGCAGTTTGATTTGCAAACAGGGGTATTCCAGCTAGCAGTTGCTGAGTCCCAACCGGGAGATCGAGGCATGAATGGAATGCTGAATGTAAATTCAGAGTGACCAGAGGTGATGAGTTTACTTCCCCCTCAGCTCCGGGTGGAGCCAGAGCAAGAAAGGTCTCGCCGTGTCATCCCACAACACATTCCTTTCCCCTCCTTCTGTGATGAGATGCCCAGCCCAAGATTGAAGAGAAATCAATTAGCACCCATAAGTTTTTGTAATTCATTCCTGGGAAAAGGTACATTCCCCGACTAAATTCATCAACTCAGCTACAGGGACAACAATTTGCAAATGTTCCTTTATAATTCTCGAGGAGAGCAAAATTTTACTCTTTTGTCCCACCCCAGCAGCAAGCAATCAAGGTAATCAAACCTTTGTTACTCCCAGGAACTGACCGTTGGGGTCTTTGTTCCAACGGTTGGGAGGGCTCTCCCGCCTCAGGGCATGTTTTGCCCTATAAGAATAGGGGACTTGCCCCATGTAAACTGTGCACGCTTATTGGATCCGAAGTGCTGCTCCCTTGGGGTCACCTTCCCTAAGTCTCTCTCTCTCTCTCTCTGCCAAAAACACTGGACATTTGAAGCTCCTCCTCCGTGGACCTCTCCGTTCCCCAGATAGGTAATTATCACCCTGCAATCCCTCAAATCTATTCCACCTTCACCACTGCTTTTCCTAGGCATCTTGTGTGCTTGTATGCAATCTTGTGTGTGTGAATTTTTCCCTTTCAATAAAACCACTCTTTAATTAAGAACACTGGCTTCGTTTGCCTCCTTGGGAAAGGACTCCATAAACAATGGCAGTGATCCCGTCATTACCCCTCTCGTATAGCCGTCTTCCTTGCCGCTAATTCCCCCTGCTCGCAAGGAGACCCATTCCCGGTAACATGGAGACTAGACTACTGTAATGCACTCTACATAGGTCTCCCCTCAAAGTTAATTCAAAGACTTCAGTTGGTGCAGAACGCTGCCACTCATTTATTCTCAAGAGCTAGGCCGATTCCAGACGGCCCCCCGCCTCGCGAAACGTCGCGAGTCGTGCGTCACGCAGAAATATCGCGTTTTCTCACACGAGTTTTGTGCGACGTCGCGCAAAACTCGCGCGAGAAAACGCGATATTTCGCGTTTTCTGCGCGACGTCGCGCAAAACTCGCGCGAGAAAACGCAATATTTCGTGTTTTCTGCGCGACAACGCGCGACGTTTTGCGAGGCGGGGGGCCGTCTGAAATCAGCCCTTGACGGAGCACACACATCACTCCCCAGCTGCAGTCATTCCATAGACGGTTGCACAGATATGAGGGGTCAGCGGCGTGGAGGGTGATCTAAACTCCCCTCTGTCTGGAGACCAGGGGGCGGGGCCACCAGCCATGTGAACATTTTCAAGAGGTTCCGGAACTCCGTTCCACCGCATTCCAGCTGAAAAAAAGCCCTGGCTTTGGTGCAGATAGGCACCAGGCAAGCCTCAAGGGGAAGGGCATACCAAAGGCTCTGTCTGCCTCAGGTTGCCGGCTGCCTTGCCAGAGCAGACAGGGGTCCAAAGAGCAGGGCTTGGGAAAGACAGAGAGCTGGATGGTCTGAGAAGAAGCAGACCTTCATGTCCTCCACCCCCAAGCAGTTTGCAATGTCTACCAAAGTAGCTTCTCTTCATCTCTTATTTCCATTTTTTAAGAAAATGCAACTGTTTTCAAAATGTTTAATTTAATTAAGGAGGGGCAGTGGCTCAGTGGAAGACCCTCTGCTTTGCATGCAGAAGGTCCCAAGTTCAATCCCAGGACTGAGCTGCTGCCAGTCTGAACAGAACCATCGAATCACAGGGTCGGAAGGGATCTCCAGGGTCATCTAGTCCAACCCCCTGTACAGTGCAGGAAATTCACAACGGCCTCCTCCCCTTTCGTGGAAGCCTTGCCAATTCTTCCCCAGCAAAGTCTCCTCGCCTATGCTGGCTCACGCACAGTCTTGCCTCAGCTCTACTGAAAGGACGAAGAGCATTGCCAAGGGGTTGCAGGGGGAGAGGAGTGGCTTGCTCTCCGAAGGAAAACGGAGAGTCATTCTTATTTGCTTGGTTAAAGATCTGCCTTCTCCTTGCATCTCTCTTCGCGAAGGTTCCTCCTTGTCCTGTCCTCTTGCAACAGAACTGCTCTTGCCTTCCTTATTACCACCGCTGGCATAACGATCCTTGGCCGCAAGATGGGGTCTGGAAGCAAGGAGGCATTTCCTGGGTCAACTGTAACACTTGCCATGGTGTGCCTGAGAAAAAAACGAGGCTGTGTCCCCCCCCCCCCCGGCCCTAGCCAACCTCTCTCCACAGCAGGCCTGGCCCTGGGCGCAACACCACTTATTTCAGAAGGAGAACTCCCAGTCAGAAAAGGAATCCCTCTCCTGCCGAGGGCCCTCCGATCCAGCCGCATCTCATGAAATGATTTATTCATCTGAGCAGTTATTTATTAATAACCTCCTTAGTGAGGGAGTTTGAATCCCGCTTGGACTTACCTTGTGCTTTGTTTAGCAATATGAATCATCAGCTGAAACGATCCCTGCGATTTTTCATTTGGAGAATCTGCGGCACGGAAGGTGCTCATTAACTCGCTCACAAACGCAAGAGAACTCTCCCAGGAGCCGAAAGCTCCAGAGGCAGCGGCTGCATTTTGAGTGGGAAGGGCGCTCCTTCGGGCCAAAGCAATCACAGATGTGGCGGGGGGTTCACTTTGACTGTTCTGTGTCTGGCTGGATGGGACGGCAACATTTCCCCCCTTCAGCCTGATGGGGCCAGGATATTTCAGGAGAATGTCAAAACTAGCTTCGTATCTGTTGGAAATTGCAGTGTCTGGTGTACTCCAGCAGCAAGAAAGGAAGAAGAGCCTACCATGCAGGGGGCAGCAAGGATCACTTAGTTAGGACAGTGAGGGCAGCATCTCTCTTGTTTCCTGGGGGTCATTTCCTTGTCTCCTATTGGGCTAAACAGGGCAAGATCCTGCTTCTTCTCTCTCCTGCCACACTTCTTCTCTCTCTCTGCAAGATGTAGTCAGATAGCAAGGACTCTATATCTCTCTTCTTCACTATCAAGTATGTATTTCCTCAAATAAACTTTTTGCCTCTCTAATCAGCACGGTGTAACTTCTGCTCTGTTTGCACTCAGCTAACAATATTAAGGTTGGCCAGTCCTGACGCTGCTTCTAGGTAGGAGGTTTTGAAAAGCACTGCGTTCTTTCAGGTAAGAAGAGGATATAATAATGAGGATAATGATGAGGCACCTAGAATCTCTCAAGATGTCTCGGCAAGTGTTCATCAAGTGTAGGGAGAAGGGCTTTTTTTCTGGGAAAAGAGGTGGTGGAACCCAATGGGTTGCCCTCGGAGAAAATGGTCACATGGCTGGTGGCCCCGCCCCCTGATCTCCAGACAGAGGGGAGTTGAGGTTGCCCTCCACGCCGCTGAGCAATCTAACCTCCCCTCTGTCTGGAGATCAGGGGGCGGGGCCACCAGCCATGTGACCATTTTCAAGAGGTGCCGGAACTCCGTTCCACCATGTTCCAGCTGAAAAAAAGCCCTGGTAGGGAGACACAATGTTTTTTATTTTATTTTATTTTATTTATGTCATTTATATTCCACCTTTCTCACTGAGATTCAAGGCGGATTATACAGTGTGAGATTAATTTAATTTAATTTAATTTAATTTATTATATTTATATTCCGCCCTCCCTGCTTTCGCAGGCTCAGGGCGGATAACAAATACAAACATGTTTAAAAACATTTAAAAACATTAAATAATACATTTAAAAACATTTAAAAACATTAAATATAACAATTCATGCTGCCCAGTGGTTCATACATGCCTCTGTGTTTGCATAGGGGTGATGGTTTAACCCCCCTTCACGGGGGGGGGGGCGGGCACTGCCCGGCGTTAGCCATATGCCTGGCGGAATAGCTCTGTCTTACAGGCCCGGCGAAATGCAAGCAAATCTTGCTGGGCCCTTGTCTCGCAAGACAGAGCATTCCACCAGGTCGGGGCCAGGACTGAAAAGGCCCTGGCCCTGGTCGACGCCAGGCGGGCCTCCCTAGATTAGTACAATTAGTGGAGATTAGTACAATTAGTGGCGAGGACAAGGGCAGGCATTTCTGTACAGTGTCAAGAACGTTTCCATAAACAGTGTCATGGGGTAAATGAATATAAGTATACAAAGATATAGCATTAGCAAGGATCCAATACGGGGCTGAAGAATTGCTGAAACAGAACATAATCAGTTCTAGGACTGACATTAGACAACATGAAGCACAGGTAGTCTATAGGAGTACCTATTTAAAGCAACAGATAATATGTAAGGCAACATCATGGTGAAATCTATGGTTTCTAACTCATCATTAGCGCAACTTCTGGGACCCCTTTCCTACAATACCACCGTCTTAGCTGAGAAAAAGACCTTTTAGAATAATTCAGTTTTGCTTCGTTTGCAGAAAGTCAGGAGGGTGGGGGCTCCCTTGACTTCCTTGGACAGGCCGTTCTACAGGGTAGGGGCCACCACAGAGAAAGCCCGTGTACGGGCTGCTGTTGATTTTGCCTGTGTGCTGGGTGGCACCTGCAAGAGCCCCTGTTCAGATGAGCAAAGCTGCCATGGAGGGACATAGGGAGGGAGGCGGTCCTGTAGGTATACTGGACCAAGGCCGTGAAGAGCTTTGTATGTAATAACCAGTACCTTGAATTGAGCATGGTAGCTGACATGTAGCCAATGGAGTGACTGTAGGATGGGAGTGATGTTCAAGCTCCTGCTCGCTCCTGATAATAGTCAAGCTGCAGCATTTTTCACCGATTGGAGCCTCCTAAACTTATCCAGGAAGCATAGTTTAAAAAGACAGAGACGGTGGAGTTTGCTCCTAAGAGGGTTTGTTAATTTCATCTTCAGCTCCCTGAAGGCTCCATCAATTCCAGTCTAAACCGGTGTGGGATGGCAACCAGAGGGCAGCGAGGAATGGAAATGGGCTGGAGCTTCCTTCCAGAGCCGGGCTTGGACCTGGAGAGGTTCTAATGGGCTGAAGTTTCCCTTCTGGCATTTCCCAGCCCCTTCACACAGCTCCAGTGTAAGGCAAAGCCTTTGCCCTGCCCCCGGCTCTGTCTTTTTAAACTACCCTTGCATCTCACGACAGGTGTTCTTTACATGTCAGCTGTCTCATATAGAAAGACTCATATACCGCTCTTCTAGGCAGATTAGTGCTCCACTCAGAGCGGTGAACAAAGTCAGTGTTGTTATTATCCCCACAATGCAGCCGGGGAGCTGGGGCTGAGAGGAGGGGCTTATGAAGGTACAAAATCTATGACAGCCAATTCACACGTGCCCGTTACCACTACTTCCAATGGACAGGCATGTGTGACCTTCTATTAGCAACACTACATTCACTGGAAGTTAATCTCGAACCTGCCCGCTTCTTAAGATTCTCATCAGAGGCCCTTTCTCTGGTGCTGCAACCTGAAAAAAGGCCTTTTCAGTGGTGGTACCTGTGGAGGAATACTTTTTCCAGACAGATTAATGAGATGTCTGCATTCATTTCGTTTCAGTCTCAGGTTAAAGTCTTTTCATTTTCTCTGACATTTCCGGATGGGTTTGTCTCCGCAGTTTTATTAGCATTTTACCCCATTTCCTGGGATTTATCTGTTTATGATTGTTTATGTCTGTCTTGTCACTTTTGCTCATTTTTCTTTTCCTGGTTTCATATATTACCTGGATTTTAGTGAATACTACTTTATGGACATTCTCTACATCTTCTAAACAAATGAAGGAACACAATTTATTTATTTATTTATTTATTTATTTATTTATTTATTTATTTATTTATTTATTTATTTATTTATTTATTTATTTATTTATTTATTTATTTATTTATTTATTTATTTATATTCGATTTATAGTCCGCCCTCCCCACACCAGCAGGCTCAGGGCAGATTTCAACCAACATACAATCTGAAATTACATTGAACAGCTAATGCAGTTTTAAAACCATCTAAAACCATTTAAAACCATTAAAACCACCAAGGCAAATAAGCCATGCCCGTCCTTTTCCAACAAAGGGAAGGGGATTACTTGCTCTGCTCTACCAATGTTTAACTTTATTTAGGCTTACCACAAACACTCTGTTTTCACCATTTTATTTGTAACCATTGCTTTCTCAGACCCGCCATATTCTTGGCTCATCAGTTGTTGCTGTATTTGAAACTCTCTTACTTTCTTACAACCAGCTCTCCCAGTCACCTTGGAATTCTCTTTTTATAAATTTAATATTTTCTCATATTATTCACTAAAATGTGTTAAAGTTCATTCCTTTGATTACCTTTTTTATTTCCAGAGGGAATGGATGTGCCTTTAAAACTCAGCTGGGGAGCAGCCGGGATGGAGCCTCAGCCCCCGGTTCCACTCAGCCCCCCAGAACCGTGACAGGCATTCGCCCTGCAGCTGATAACAAGCGCTGGCTGTCATTCAACAGTCGGATTCCTGAACCTGGCCAATTATTGGAGCTGACCCAGGGGGCTTTCTCTGGAAGCTGAACTTTCAGAGAAGAGCTATTCCCTCAAGGAGCTACTAGAGACTTTCAGGTGTGCCGTGATGTTTTCAAAGGTGTGTGTGTGTGTACTGTTGCTCCATAGCACAAGGTGCCCTAGAAAGGGCTTGGAAATGTAGTCAATGCCCTTGGAAAATCTATGATATCCCATCTCTTTCGAAAAGGAATAAAGAGAAAAAGGCTAAAAGAGCTGCATGTTTGCAGAGGTCTTCTTCTTCTTCGTCTTCTTCTTCGTCTTCTTCTTCCTCCTCCTCCTCAGCATTCACACAAAAGACTGCACAAAGCAGATGTGCCAACTTATTGGCAAGTTATCCATTGGGCCCTGCCAGCCTTCCGCTGACGCTGCGAATGAGATGGAAGTACTAACAAAGAGAGTGCTTAGCTACCCAGCATAGCCCCGACATATTTTCCTCACTAGGTTGTCTGAAGGGATTCAAGGAGGGACGGGTCCTGGAACCACCACACATCCGACAAAGAACACGGTCACAGATGGGCATTTACTGCTAACAAAGAAGGCAGTGAAGGTACCAGGTGCTGCCCTGTGCCCAAGTCTTCTCCAGCCTGAAAGTCTTGGCAGCAAAACTTTGGTTGGATCAAGCCCTTTTATGGGAAGGTTGGCTAAGGCAAAACAGCCCCCGCCCACCCCCATGGAGGCATGATTGGGCTGGAAGGAAGTGGGCACCGTTCATCGCCTGGCACAGAGCTATGTCCAATTGGCTGGATTAGTTAATATTCTCTATGGAACAGGCCGAGCGACTGGGAAGCAGTGATAGGCACTTCAAAGGGGACACATTTCCGGAATGCTTTGCTGAGTCCCAGTCGCCGTGATTGCAAAACTCCCCTAAGCAGGACCGCTTGGCGCGATGAACTGAGTGAAACCGAAGACCTGGCAAGAGCTGCATGTTTCCATTTGCAGATCTGGGGAGCTTGCTCTGAGGTGCCCCATCTTCTGCCTGCTCGTTGCATTGGAATAAAGTGGGAGGGGATAAGAGACAAAGTTCATGAACCTTATTTTATTATTTATTTCTCTTTTGTTCGAATCTTTAAAATGCTTAATGGAATGTTCACAGTGCAATCCTATCAAGTGTTTCTCGTAGACTGGAATAATTGTACCGAATTGCACCACCAATCTCCCCATATTCAGGTCTGCTCTTAGTAGGTTGGTGGCTCTTGGGGGCTGGGAGGAAAGAGGGCCCAGGCATTTGAGCTGAGATAGACAAAAAGGAACTGAGTGAACTGCTGCTTGCCTCTCACTTCTAAAGCAAAGAAGATGTCTACTGTTTTGGTTGTTCGGGGGATGTGGCTCAGTGGTACAGCATTTGCTTGGCGTGCAGAAGGTCTGAGGTTCAACCCCCAGGAGTGTCAGATAAAAGGAACAAGTAGTAGTTGACGTGAAAGACTTCTACCTGAGACATTGCCAGGCTGAGTAGACAATGGCCCTTTTCACGTGGCCTTAAAGGGACGGCCCATTCACCAAACGCTGCGGCTTTCCCCCTTGACTCTAGGCGTCTCTGTTTTTAAAACGATTTCAGGCTATTTGGCTTCCATTTTTTGGGCACCTTTCTGGGTCTGCAGGAATGTGAGCTCCCAGAAAAGGCGCCGAAAAAACGGAAGTCAAACAGCCTGCAATTGTTTTGAAAATGGAGATGTCTGGAGTCAAGGGGGAAAGCCACCAGCATTCAGTGAGTGGACCGTCCCTTTAACAACGTGTGGAAAGGGCCTCTAGTGAACTTGATGGACCAAGGCTCTGGGTCAGTATAAGGCGGATTCATGTGTTCGTCTCTCTTCTATCATGTTAATTTTTTTTAGAGGGCCAGCTTTACCACTCCACCCTTGGAGCTACAGACGAGAATCAGTACAATGTCATGGCAGGTTTGGGCAGGTTCCCTGGAGAGGCGGCATCAAAATTCTCTAAATAAATAAACCGTGGTTAGAGTTGGCCTGGCACTTGGCCAACAAGGGTTGAAATCCCCTCTCTGCAATGAAGTTTGCTGGGTTACTTTGGGGCGGCCACTCTCTATTACCGTAAACCACCTTGCAGGTCTGTTGCAAGGATAAAATAGAAGAGTGGAAAACTGTGTGTGCTGGGAGGAAGAGCAAAACAGATAGACGATAAACAGAAAGACAGCTTCCCTTCTAAAAATCTGCCTGGTCATCTGTGGAAGAATTTCTTACTGTGGGGCGGGTGCTGGAGAGCAGGCATATGGATGAGACAGGTGGTTCCTAGGTAATAATAATAATGTGCAATTTAGATACTGCTCTTCTGGAGAAATTAGTGCCCCACTCAGAGCCTCTCTACACAATGAAGATGTTCTACATGACGAGATGTTTGTCAAGTGTAGGGAAATGAAATGTTAGATGGGAAGCATAGTTTAAAAAGACAGAGCTGGTGGAGATCGCTCCTCAGAGGGTTTGTTAATTTTATCTTTGCCTCCTCAAAGACTCTGTCAGTTTCACCTCTCCAGTCTGAAGTTTCCCTTCTGGCATTTCACAGCCCCTTCACACAGCTCCAGCGAGTAGCAAAGCCTTTGCCCTGCCGTTGGCTCTGTCTTTTTCAACTACCCTTCCTGGCTAACTGTGCCTCTCCCAACATGTGTTCTTCATATGTCAAATGTCTCCTGCAGAGAGACTCTCTGAGTGGTGAATAAAATGAGGGTTGTTATTATCCTCACAATGCAGTTGGGGCTGAGAGGAGTGGCTTACCCAAGGCCACCTGCTGGGCTCAAGGCAGTTGTGGGATTTTAACCAGCAAAGGGCTGATTTGGAACCCAACCGCTTAACCACCACGCTACAGAGGGTGGGGGAAGTTGGTTCCCTCTACTGTTTGAACAAGAGGGGAAAAGTTTAGACCAGATGTTGGAAAATCACAGCCTGGGTACCACACCCTTTCAGGAGCACCAGTCCACAGAACGTTGCTTCTTCCGAAATGATGTTAAATGTCTCTGGTGCCAAGGGCCGTTGACCTCCCACAACAGCAGCAGAGCGGGAGAGAGAACCATGCCTGGCGCTATCTGTGCTCTTGAGGATTTTGTGTTGAGACCCAGATCTTTCTGTCCCTAGAGGCAGCCGAGGCAAAGGTCCCAGTGTGGCCCTTTGGCCGAAAAAATCTGCCCAGGCCTAATTCAGGCAGCTGTTTTGTCCCTGTCCACAGCAGACAGATACTGTGTATTTGGGGGGCGGGGGGGGGGGAGACTGTTGGGTACATTTCCAGGCTGTTCTCTCACTGCCATATTACCTTGCAAAAGCTGTTGATCCTCTGGGGTATGATGAGATTATCCGCGGCTTTAATCCGAATTCATTATGGGGGAAGCTACACCACTTTCTGAGAGACCAGCCTCGGCTGCCTTCTCCTTGCACGCAAAGAGACAATAAATGCCTGTAATTGTGCAACGTACTAATCCATCTCAGAGCAGACGAGAGGCCCATCTATAATTCAGGTGGGCAGGAAATCAGGCAAAGCCCAAAGCCCCCCACAATCTGGCCTGCCCGTCCTTCCTTCCGGAGCCAAAGAAGACAACCTGTTTCCTCTCCTTTCCGTCATTCAAATCCCCACCTCAAACCTGTTGTCTTGATTCCTTTCTCCTTGGTTTTAAACAGGGCTTCTGGGAAAAGAGGTGGTGGAACTCAGTGCTGGAACTCAGGATCACACAGTGACATCACTTTGGGTCAGCTGGAACAAGGGGGGAGTTTTTAAAAGTTTAAATCGCCCTCAGCCAAAATTGTCACATGGCCAGTGGCTCCACCCCTTGATCTCCAGACAGAGGAGTTTAGATTGCCCTCTGTGCCAATGGCATGGAGGGCAACCTCAACTCCCCTCGGTCTGGAGATCAGGGGGCGGGGCCACCGGCCATGTGACCATTTTCAAGAGGTGCCGGAACTCCGTTCCCCCGTGTTCCCCCTGAAAAAAAGCCCTGGTTTTAAATGTTTGTGCCTCTTTATAACTCTCTCCCAGCTGCTCCTCCCTAGCTCTGTCGTGGGGGGCTGTTGGCTTCTCTCCTCCCTTTTGTGCTCCCCAACTTCCTTTTCTACAGCTGAAATATTCCGCTTAGGAACGCCACAAGCAGCCTGGGCCTTTGGTGGCGAGACTGGAAAGGGAACTGGGTTGGTGGTTAAATACTTTGAAATGGCTCTCGTCCTGACTCTCTTCTTCTTTTTTTTTGGCTTTGTTTGTACATGAATTTTTATGAGAATCTTTTCCCCTGCTCAGATCCTCTGGGAGTGCGTGGGCTGAAAATATAAATCAATCCATCCGTCCATCAAGTGAGGTGCTAAAATCCAATGTGACAAGGAAAATATGAAACCGCGTGTAAGCAGGGCTCAGAAGAAACAAGATGGGGGGGGCGCGGATTCTTGAAGACTTTTTGCATTTGGGAGATCCTGAGGACTCCAAGGAACCCCCCCTTCCCCACCTGGTGCTTCTTTTCGAGTGGTGCTGATAGCAGAGCATCTCCATCTGACGTGTGTGTGTGTGTGTGTGTGGTGTGTTGGAGACGTGTGCCCATTTGTTGACTATTTGTATCCCTTGCCACTCTTCCATTGAATGGATCCTCAAGGCCACCAGCTATCATAAAACCTGCGCATCGTTTGTTCTGAGTGACAGCTTTGCTTTAGCATGAGCAACCCTGGAATGGGCGGGGGGGGGGGAATCAGGTTTGCTGCTGAGGGTCTCTCTGCAGGAACCCGGGGGGAGCAGCAAGGTTCCTTTATGGCCCTTGAGTTGAAGGACTGTTTCTCCTTTGCAAGTGCCACAAAGCTTCATCTTGAGGGGCTGCCGAGAGACCAGACGGACTCCCCAGCCCCTCCAGTTCATACAATCATAGAATCATAGAATCATAGAATCATAGAATCATAGAATCATAGAATCATAGAATCATAGGGTTGGAAGGGATCTCCAGGGTCATCTAGTCCACCCCATGCACAATGCAGGAATTCACAACTACCTCCCCCACACACACACCCAGTGACTCCTGCTCCATGCGTAGAAGGTTCAAAGCTCTTTGGCAACAGGGTTGAGGGGAGAGCGATTGCCGGGCAGAGAAACCCACCAAGGGCTGGTTGGGCAGCTTGTCTGACTCTGTGCTAGGCAGCTTCATATGTTCACATGCATTCATTATAACACCTCTGTTGGTGGATAAAGTTGTGGAATTTAATATTAGGACAGTGGAAATAAGTAGACAGACTCTGGTGTTGTTTAGCTCTGGAAAAATACTTTTGCTACGTATCACGGAAAAGGGTACATTTGGTGAGAAAATAAAGAATAGCTATGTCTCTACATCTTGATGGTTAACTAGAACAGGATAGACTAAACTGCAGATTGAAGACTAGATGAAGACTGAGAGAGAATAAAGAGCAATAAAACCTTAGTCTATGTTTCTAGTTCATTGCCCCCCAATAAGCTGGTTCGTCCAATAGACAATCCTGGATTCCTTCATTAAGACTAAAGACTCCCCTTTCTATGGCGGGAACTTTTACTGGAGGCCTGAGTGGTCCTATTCCAACTAGCTATTGGACTAAACAAACAGAACAATTTCACTCTTTCATGACTGAACGTAGGACACTTGCTAAAATCCCAACAGCCTCCCCCTCCCCAATCCCCAGGAACAGGAGGGGAAGAGAATCCCCCTGGCCCTCCTTTCCCTGCAGCCTGGGCCTGGTAGTTCCTGCAGTACTGACTGAGAGCCAAGCTACAAGTGACGCCTTACCTAGGTTGGACACTTGTCAGCTTCCCTCAAGTTTTGATGGGAAATGTAGGCGTCCTGGTCTTGCAGCTGTAATGGAGAGCCAAGCTGTAAAACCAGGACGCCTACATTTCCCATCAAAACTTGAGGGAAGCTGACAAGTGTCCAACCTGGGTAAGGCGTCACTTGTAGCCTGGCTCTGAGCCTAGAGACAGGAACAAACTTGTGGGAGGGCGAGGCTTCTGGGTTCTTCTTTTTGCCCTTCAACACTTGAACATAAGTCATTGTCTTGATTGACAGCCTTTTTTTTGTTTATCACTGATTTACATTAGTTAGCAGCCTACTGGGGCTGTCCCAGGCAAAAGCACTCTGACGTTGTTGTTAGCCAGAGAGACGAGACCATTCCCTCACTGGCAGGCACTGGGCCACAACCAGCCGTCTCAGGGGCTCCTTCCCCTCCCCCCTCCCTGGTCACATCCTTAGAGAGCAACGCATGAGCTCTAGCTTCATTGGCCAGAACCTCCCTCGGGTTGCCAAACTCAAGGTGGTGGCTGGAGATCTCCCAGAATTGCAACTAGTTTCCAGGCAATGGAGCTCAGTTCGCCTGGAGGAAATGGCTGCCTTGGAAGGTGGACTCTATGGCATCATACCCTGCTAGGGTCCCTCCCTTTCCCAAACCCCACCCTCACCAGGCACCACCCCCCAGATCTCCAGGAATTCCCAACCCAGATCTGGCAAGCCTGTTCCCTGCCCACAGGACTTTTCACTGGCTGCCACTGCAGGGAGGAGAGGGCCGGGGTGCGTTTGGAGAGAAAGGAAGGTGCAGGGCTGCAGGGCTGCAGTGGCTGCTGCCTGTCTCTGTTGCATCCAGTCCCAGCCTCTATAAAACGGGATTTATATAGAATCACAGAATCAGAGAAGGGGCCTCTAGGATCATCTAGTCCAACCCCCTGCACAATGCAGAAAATTCACAACTAACCCCCCCCCCCGACTGCCCTAGTGACCCCTGCTGCATGCCCAGAAGATGACAAAACAGCTCCAGGATCCCTGGCCAAACTGGCCTGGAGGACATTGCTGCTTGACCCCAAGGTGGTGATTATCATTACCCTGGGCATGTAAGAAGGGCCATGAGAACTAAGCACTTTTGTAACCCTTTCTGCCCTCCCTCTCATGCTCTGCCCAGGTTCACAGACTCAGCATTGCTGTCAGATGGTCATCTAGCTTCTGCTTAAAAACCTCCAAAGGTGGAGAGCCCACCACCTCCCGAGGAAGCCTGTTCCACTGAGGGACCGCTCTGTCTGTCAGAAAGTTCTTCCTAATGTTCAGCTGAAAACTCTTTTGATTTAATTTCAACCTGTTGGTTCTGGTCTGACCTTCGGGGCAGCAGAAAACAACTCTGTGCCGTCCACTATATGGCAGCCCTTCAAGTACTTGAAGACGGTTATCCTATCACCTCTCAGTCGTCTCCTCTCCAGGCTAAACATACCGAGCTCCTTCAAACTTTCCTCATAGGACTTGGTCTCCAGACCCCTCGCCATCTTCCTGGCCCTCCTCTGGACACGTTCCAGCTTGTCTATATCCTTCTTAAATTGTGGTGTCCGAAATTGAACACTAGGTGAGGTCTAACCAGAGCCGAGTAGAGCGATACCATCACTTCTCGTGATCTGGACACAATACTTCTGTTGATGCAGCCAAAAACCACATTTGCCTTTTTAGCTACCACATCACACTGCTGACTCATGTTCAGTGTATGGTCTACTAAGAGACCTAGATCCATTTTGCACGCAGGGCCGGCGCGCCCATTGAGGCAGGTCCGGTCCCCACCTCAAGCACTGAGGTGCCGAAGGGGGCACTGGAGGGGTCACTGGGGGTGGTGTGTGTGTGTGTGCTGTGGAGCCAGCAGCGAAAGTGCTGGTGGCTGAGCAGGAGGGATAGGAAGCTGCTCGCGTGCCGCCCCGGCCACCTGCCATGCCTGGCCTGCAGCTGCTGCAGCCTGCCAGACCTCCTGCCCCATGCTGCCGTCGCCACTAACACATGCCCCCAGCCAAGCACAACAGCCGCGGGCCGGGCGTGGCAGGCGTCCAGGGCAGTGCGCGGAACAATGGAGCAGGAGGGCTGGGAGATGCTTGTGCACCTCCCCAACCACCTGCCGTGCCCAACTGGGAGCACGGGAAGCCTCCGCGTGCTGTCCCAGCCGCCCACCGGCCAATGTGGCCAGCTTGCTGCGTGATGATGTCACACGCAGTGACGTCATCATACAGTCCAGGGCACGCGTGCGTAGGGGCAGCCTTGGGTGCCAGAAACCCTGGCACCGCCCCTGTTTGCATCTACTATTGCTAAGACATGCCTCCCCCATCCTCTAATTATGCATTTGATTTTTCCTTCCTAAATATCCACTAGATTGAGCTGTTGAGCTGAATGACGGGACTTAAGAGAAGACCAGACTACACTCAATTTAAACTACGTGGAATCGGATTTCTGAGATAAAATAATCATTTTTTTTTAAAATTGGGTGCGAAACCCCATTTTGTAAATGGCGAATCGCCCCAAATTGTGTCACCAAAGCCTTCTCCTTTGTAAGTGAACCTAAGTCATTGTAAAAGTTTATGGAGTAAAAATTATTAGTTATATGGCTTTGCATTTTAAGCTGCATAAATTTTAACGATCTCCTCTGTTCAAGTTAATTTAGTGCCTTTATAAATGCCTAAAGAGAAGGCAACTTTGTTTTCCATCTTCATTGTATCCAAGGATGTATTCCAGAGATGGACTCTGTCTGGGATACTTACAAAGAGATGAAGCAGGCTGGTCTGAGAAATGCCACAGTGGTCCTTGTGCCGGGAACAGAAATCCTTCCTACAGAAACATGGCCAAGGGCATGGAACGACTTCCTTTTGGAAAAGGAAACTGATTTTCAGAGTATGAGACCCGATCCTGTCTCCTTTCAACTTTGCTTGGAATGCGTGGCTTTGCTAGCTTATGTGAGTCAACCAGGGCCGTTTCCACACGGCTTACCTTATTCTGCAAAACAGCGAAATCTCACGCAAAATCTTGCATGAATAACAGCATCTTCTCACGAGATTTTGCGCAAGATTTCGCTATTTTGCAGAATAAGGTAAGGCGTGTGGAAACAGCCCAGATCTGTAACTTTGCACAATCTAAGCTGTGTACCTGGCTTGCACCTTTGGCTTATCATGCTCTGGACTGAGGAGGGCGCCCAGCTGCCGGGGGTGTGGAAGTTGCAGAGGAATAAGGGCTGCTTATTTATAACACTTCTTATCCCACTCTTTCATCAAGTAGTAAAGAGTCCAGTAGCACCTTTAAGACTAACCGGATGCCTCTGACGAAGAGATCTGTGGTTCTCGAAAGCTTATGCTACAGTAAAGTTGGTTAGTCTTAAAGGTGCTACTGGACTTTTTACTATTTTGCTACTACAGACTAACACGGCTAACTCCTCTGGATCTTTCATCAAGGACATCAAACTGGTACACAGCCCTCTTGCCATACCCCCTATTTTATCCTCATAACAACTGTGTACAATGGGTTAGGCTGAGAGAAGATGGCTGGCTGGTGAGCAGCATGGATGGGCAGACATTAAAATCCAGGTCTCCTGGTTTTAAGTCCAGGGCTGCAGCCATTACATCTCAGCTTCTTCTAGCTCTATTTCTATCATTTTCAACCTGATTTTTAATTATTATTTTTTTGGCAGAGATTCTGGTCTGTCTCTCAGGGTTGTTATCTGTCTTGTATATTGTATCTGGCCTTTTCTCCAAGAGGCTCAGGAAGTGTACATATAGCCCTTCCTTATTTTATCCACACAACAACCCAGTAATGTAAGTCAAGGCCAAGACCACCCAGTGGGTGATCGGGCAGTCTGCCTCTTTGTGATCTCTGCTGTAAAACCTTCCTTATGCTCCGGGAAGGAAACAGACCCTTCCAGTGACCAATGGGTGTGTGTGTGTAGAGCCTTTTCGGCTGCCCTGGTTGATGGAGGGAGACAGATTACTTTTAACATGCCATTTGGGAAGTCTGTTTATTTTGTTTTTTTTAAATTTTGCTTTAACTGGTCAGAAGTAGCATTACACTGAAATGACCCTTTACATTTAATTACCAATGACAGAAATTATGCAATGATGATGTAATCCTTTTATTGTTATCTATAATAACATCTGAATTATTCTCTGCAAAGAAAGACATATAACCTGCTCTAAATATCTCTTCCTCAGGTCCTCCTCAAAGCAACAAAACAACACAATATGTTGTTCCGAAGCCTCGACTGGACCATCTCCACATTTATACAATCTATCCGAATAAGGTATACCAGCATCGTGGCCCTCGGTAACCATAGATGGAAAGGCGTGTGGCCTAGCCAGCATAAATGCCCTTGTGTAGAGGGGCACTGGTAAGTAAAAAACCTGTTGTGGATTAGAATTGAAGGGGTTTACGCCATGAGCAGCCACTGAGCAGACATGTCATGCTATCGCCTGTGTACTACTAAAATCCAAGGATGTCACAGCTAACTTGATTACTGTTCGGAAGTCTTAAAACCCTGTAGTGCATGGCATGATGCGACGGGTCAAAGGCAGCTTGATGGAAAGTGGTTAACTCAGCCACCACCCCTCCCACCCCCCAAGTTAGGATTGGTCCCACAGAATCCCTCCCAGCTGGGAAGGAAAGTGTTAAAAGTTCAGATCTAAAGACTGGAGAGGTGGGAAGAAGCAGAGCCGAAGTCAGTCTGCACAAAGGGAGAGACAGACCTCTTGGTCAGCTTTCCTGCTGTCTTGCATCCATATTTCTGAGACGAATGCCAAGGTAACTCAGTATCCCTTGGTGGGTGGCCATGTTAGTCTGTAGTAAAAGAGAAACATTCAGGTTCTACTGGGCCCCAATCTTGCTCAGTAACCCCTAAGTTAGCTAGTTAGCTAGTAGCTAGTTAGCTAGTATTCCTTTTGCATTTTATTTCCTAGTTTGCTGGAACACCAGTATTGTTCTCGGATGTATATTCCCATACTGTTGTGCTTTTAGTCTGTAGAAGACATATGCTATAAAGGTCTTTTCCCCTTGTAAAAACCTCAGACTGTAGTTAAACTCTTACCTGTCTGCCTGGACACTCATTCACACAACAATAGCCAACTCCTGGCCCTGCTAGAGGGGTTAGTTAGGACTGGGAGGAGGGAGAATAGTTATTCTTTACACATCCACCCACCAATAGTCCACAGAGCACTGAATGAATTTAGGGGGTGCACAATTGGCTGTCTGGTAGCTGGTGACCTGGAAGACGATGGAGGGGGGCGTCTAAGGTTCCTTATAAGGAACTCCGTTGAGAAATTCCTGGAGCTTTGGGAGTGAAGCCTGGGGAGGGGAGAGTTCGGGAAAGGGCGGGACCTCAGCATGGCATAATGTCGTGTATAGCCACATTCCCAAGCAGGCATTTTCTCCAGAGGGATGGATACCTGTCCTCCTGGTAATTCCGGGGAGATCTCTAGGCCCCGCCTGGAGGTTGGTAACCCTAAGCAGGTTCAAGCACACACACCCTCCCACCCCCCAGGCGTGCACACTGAAGCTGCCCAGCAGATCACAGCCTGGAAAAGAAGAGGGCAGGCTAAGGAGTTGTGGGATCCTGATGGAGAACTCCCCCCCACATGCAAAAGCTCAGGCAGCTCTTCTCAAGCCCGTTTTTTCTTGTTTGAAAGCAATTGGAGAGAACAGGCTGAAGGCTCCAGCGAGAGCTGCTTGTTGTGACTCGGGGTGGGGGGGAGTTAGATGAGGGCTGTAGAGCACCTAATTGTTTTAGGCACTTTCTAAATAAAAGATGAGGATTTGGTTGCTTTCTTTCCTCCCCACACTTCCCTTTTCTTTTAAAAGCTTGCCGCAGATGCTAGGAATGGAGACGAGAGACAGGCCCTGTTAAAGGGAAGCACTCACTAAGGGTACAGGACTATCGCATTCAGTGGATCAAGCCTTCCCAGCCCCTTGCTTCTCCATGGGGAGGGAGCACGGAAAACGTGCTCAGTACAGGTGTGGGGGGGGGCACATGCAGCCGCTTAGCACAGGGCCCAGGACGGAGCCCCGTAGCCCTCCACTGGACACCTCCCTCTGATCAGACACGAAGCCTTTGACAGCTACTCTTTGGGTGCGGTTATCCAGCCCTGCATAGAGCCCAACCATCCCAGAGTCCAGCCCACAGTCCTCCAGGTTACCCATCAGAACATCATGAGGGACCTTGTCAAAAGCTTTCCAGAAATCCTGATAAACTACATTGGAAGCATTCCCGCAATATACTTCCAGGAAAGTGTCCTTAAGATTGCAGCCCAAATCAAATGCTGGCCATGAAGTGAGCAAATATTAAATATCTGGGAAATCCTTGCTGTTGGAATGTTGAGAAGTAGATGGAGGAGATGTTGAGAGGTGGCCTGAGTTGGTCTCAGCTACATAGAACGAATGTCTTTCCCAGTCATGTCACAAGGTCTTTCCATCTTGCTTAAATTGCGTAACTCCTTCCTTGGTGGCCTGGTTCCTCTGCATGTCTGGGGAGGGGGAAATGACCCCTCCCCCTATTCCACATTCTGCGCTTAGAACGCAGTTCTGGTTGGACCTTCAGATGCAGCTCGGCAGTGTTTTAAACCGGGAAAGAATTCTTTCCTTATCCAGCAGGACTCTGTTCGTCTGTACGTTGGTGGATTCCATTCCGTTGCCAGACTACAGTGGAAAAGAAGCAGGGGGGATTCTGGGAAGAGCTTGATTTGGAGCCGCTTGAAGACCAACTAGATTTTCAGGGTACCCTAGTTGGTCTTTAAGGGGCTACTGGGTCTGAATCTTGGGCTTCTACTACAGGCCGACACAGCTGCCCGCTTGAAACTGAGAAGAGCTTCGTGCTCAATGGCAGCCGTGATTGCTGTGGCTACATGAACATGGCAACTGTTTCCTGCAGAAATGTATGTCCAGTAGAAATGGCAGGTGCATGAGCACCCCGTAAACATGCCATGGACATGTGCTGAGATGCCGCAGTGCTCCCGTTGCATGTGCAGGAATGTTTAGGAGTATGCATTGCCCCTCTTGAATTCATGATCCAGACGAGAGCCCCACACTGGGCCCCGTAGGGTTGCCTGGGCCCTTTGCTCAAAAGGACTTGGTGTGGTGGTGGTGATGGCGGCGGCATTACGGGCAAAGCACTGCATCAGCCTGGGCGGGCCGGGCTCAGGTGCCATTGGGCTGATGCTGGCCGTGGACCCCTGTGGACGTAGCCAGACCTGGACCCAAAAGACACCGTCACCATTTGCTCACAATTAAATCATCACAATTTATTACTAATGGAATGACTGAACACGTACTGCAGGCAGACAAAACCGTGCAGCCGTCTCTGCCCACTGGCTTGCCAGAGTAATGAATTAAAGTGGAACAGGGAGAGAGGTGGGCAGAGAAATTTGAAAAGAAATTAGCAGTCAGGATAACGAGAACTGGGAGGAGTCACCCTGTGGGGATGTCAGGCTATGGATGACAGGGTATGCCAGACAGGCCCCTGTAACCGTGGCAACCAGAAGTCCAAGCTCTTAGTTAACTTATTTTATTCAGAAATCCAGTCTTTTCTATATATAGGTACATAGGTTTACTCAGAGGCAGGAAAGCATCCAAGCAGTACACGTTCCCTTGACAGGAATAGAGACTTGAGGAAAATACAGCTCTAAATACTCCAATATCCCCCCCCCTTCCCATCTAGACCACAGAACTGGGAGGGGAAGGAGTCCGGGAACTTCTTCTGGACTTTAGCTAGACAAGACAAAAAGGCATACAGAGAAACGGCAACATTTCAGACAGTACAAGGTCATTTCAGTGAGCTTCAGAGAAAGATATAACACAGCTGTGTTCTCAGGCTGGTAGAGGGAGAGAAATGAAAGCGATGATTAGAGCATTTACAAACTGAAATCAAGGCACAGTATTAGCAATGATTCAACACTCAAGACAATGACATGGATGCAGGGATGCAGACATGACAGGGGAGAGGGGAAGCCAAGGGAATGCCGGAGGGAAGAGAAGTCCATCCAGTGGAGGAAGACCATAAGAGGGGGAGGAGGAGGAAGAGAGGATGCAAGGTGTGGAAACCAGTCCAGTCTTGCAGTAAACTGAAGAATATGTTCCACACAAAGGGCTCTCTCGGTACAAGAAAAAATTGTTGCTGAAAGGTTGTTGTACTTGTAGAAATTGGGTATTTACTCTTTGAACACTTTTTGCATTGTCACTTTAAAATTATATATATATATACACAATATTTAGAAAACATTCTTTAAGACCTTTGCATAACGATTGATCGTCTCGGGAGAGCTTTCCCCCTGGGTTCTCTATCGCGAACTGAAGAATGCCCGCCACGCTTCCATCTCTCCTACCCCTCCCTCAACATGCGGTGGCTAAAAGCTCCACAGCAGCTTGGCTTGTTTTGCTGTGGCCCCTTCTGAGGCACAGGAAATGGGATTTGTGGCTGTAACCAGTTCAGTGTGGAGTGGGACCGCAATAACTCCTCTTCCTGTTGACTTAGAGGAGCCAGAGGCGGGTCCTTTGTATCTTCCTTCCGATTTATCTTCCTTCCTAGGACACGGGCAATAATAAGGCTGGTTCACTGTTGAGGTTGCCAAATCGACCCTTCGGACTGGCTCATAAAGACCTGGCAAGTCTATCGGTTTGAATTAAGATTTAGGATCCGTTGCACTCTTCTCATTAGCGCCGGAGGCTCCTTGCGGGCCTCCCCAGCCTCTTCAAGTTGAACACCTTCTGCTGGCCAGCTCCGGGCTATTCACCTTTTATAGATTTGTGCCTGGCAGGAGGGCTTAAAGTTGCTGAGGTGGAGAATAGGGGAGGCTTCTCACTCAACAGAAGTGGACGTAATGGAGCGGAAAAGGAGATGGGAGACCCTGGACAGAAGCAGACAAATTCTGACAGATGTTACGTCTCCTCTTGCTATCCTCCTCCCCTGCTTTAGAGAAAGAAAGGAGACAGGGTTTTGTTTTTTCCCATAGTTTGCAGTGAATAGCCATGTTGATCTGCAGTAGAACAGCAAGATTCGAGTTCAGGGGCACCTTAAAGACCAACAAGGTTTTCAGGGTGCGAGCTTTCGAGAGTCAGAGCTCCCTTCTTGAATCTTCCACAGACACACCGGACTAAGCCAGTAAGGAGACACAGAACTGGGGGGTCGTCTTGTGTGTTGGTGGCACCAAACCCCTAATCCTCAGTTGATCTCTCCCTCTGGTTTTATGTATATGTTAAGCAGCGTAGGAGAGAGGCTTCCAGTGCGCAAATGCCACAGGGGCAAGCAACCAGGCGGTGAAGTAAGAGCAGACCCAAGAAAACACGGTGGCTCCCCCCCCTTCCCAACTCAGCAAGCCTCTGCAGAAGGATACCGTGATCGACGGTACTGTATGTTGCAAATAATAATATAGTAATAATAACATTTGATTTACATACCGCCCTTCAGGACAACTTAATGCCCACTCAGAGTGGTTTACAAAGTGTGTTATTATTATCTTCCGGGGCTCCTGAGGACAGCCCCCTCACGACCTGGAAAAGCTCTGCCGGGTGACATTGGGTGGGTGCAGTGGCTGCGTAGAAGTGAGCTTGCTTTACTGCATCACCACCACAGACTAGGCACAAGAATGCGCTCTCGCTTGCGCTCAGACACATTTACTTTTGAGTTTTCTTCCACTTGCCCGCCAACTGTCTGCCCGACGGCTTCATTGCTCCGAGCTTCTCTGTGAACCAAGAACACTCGGAAGAGCGTGCTTCGGAGCTATTGTGTCCACCCTTTGGGTCATCTCCTTATTCCATTGGGTGACAAGGGCTGTAACAGAAGCACCAGCCCTGCTGCCTGGAAAATCCCCAGAGATGTCATCCTCCGCCCCCCGCCCCCCACTTACCTGGCCAGCGGGGGGGGAGGCAAGGGAGAGCAGGCCTAGATGGCAAGGGTCCTCCTGGGCAAACACGCAGTGGGCGAGCTCCCGGCAGGCATGATGATGTCACTTCCTGAAGTGACAACATTGCACCTGGTGGTGGGCCTGCTCCCACACTTTGCAGGGGTATTCTGCCCCCCTCCCCCCCAGGCTGAATTGGCCCTGTGTGAAGAGTGGGAGCATGCCTGGTGCCAGCACAATGATATTAGTTACCGGAAGTGGCATCATTGCTTCGGGGCTGGGAGTGGGCCCCGCTCCCACCAGGAGGGCAACGGGACGTGGCGACTCTGTCCCTGGCCTGCATTGGGCACACCCGGGATCAACGGACACTGCTTCCCCCTGTACATGTGATCCAAAGTCTTTGTGGAGGCCATGAGGACTTTGTAATGTGTGAATGAGCCCTTTCTGCATACCAGTGTACGGGGGCAAAACAGGAGCCAGTTTGGTCTGTTTGTGCTGCTTGTGAGTCTTCCGGCTGTCAAATGCTGAACTGACCGATTGACACCGTGCGATAAGCTGGCAATTAACAATACAGAGTTTACTTTTAACAATACTTAACACACAAAACAAGGCGTGTACAGGCAGAAATACAATCAAACAAAAGTCATTCTCAGTGTACAGGAATTGTTCTTCCCACTGTTTCAGTCTTTCATCTTCTACAGTCCTGGTTAACGAGCATGCAACCTACGCATATCCGGTTATAGCATGCATTTTGATGCCTTCCTCAGAGTCGTGTTTTACAAATACCTGTGTAAAAAATAACATAAACTGGAGAAAAAATCTTTACATACATGTGTATAGAAAACATATGTTGTGGAAGTGAACTCACCCTACACGCAACAAACACACGACTTGTGCGCTTGCTCCTACTTGAGATCTGAGTGTTCCATGTCTCCCTTCCTTTCAATGCAGCTCAGTCGGTAACTCCAGAGATCTGCATGTCTTTACCTCTCTTGTCAAGGTTAAATCCTCATTCAGATCAGTTACACTTAAAGCAACAAGAACCTTTCCCAGTGGAATTAGCCAGCCTTTAGGAAAAGGGGGGGGATTAGCCAAGGGGGAGTGTTAGCCTTTGAATGATATATATGCCTGGTACCGTCCTATACCCTCATTCCTGGCAGAGAACCCAGTAAGATCAGGATACTGGCAACTTCTCAATAAAGCTCTTACTATCAAACAGTGGCATCTTTTGAAAGTAACTTGGCTGATCCTTACATCAGCCTCCTGGTTGGCTGCTGCATGAAACAGGATGCTAGACTAGATAGGGTTGTCCGATGGCTGGTTTTTACCCAAACAATCCAGTATTTGTCTTCATAGGCTGGGAGAGAATAGAGAAAAAAGAAGACTACAAATGCCCAGTATTTTCTAATTAAGAGATTCAAGAAACAGGCAGCTCCAAAGGGATAGAGTTCGGGCAGGGAACTCAAAAGATAAAATAGAAAGGTAGTAAGAAAATAAGGGCGGGGGGAGAAGGCTTGGCTGTGGAGTGTGGGCTTGACTGAAGGCTTGGCTGTGGAGTGTGGGCTGATGGAAGGCAAACTATAGCTGGTGTTGGCATTTCCATCATTCCCCACTAGAGGTGGTCACGAATCGAAATACAAACCAAACTTTGTCACGAACCGGGACGGTCCATGGTTTGTGAACCGGAGGTTCGTGGAAGCTCATTTCTCATGAACTGTAATGAATTTTAGCCTGGTTTGTTAGGTTCGTATTTCGGTTCATCACTGCAAACATCCAGGCACTGAGCAATCAGTTTCCTAGGCAACAGGGGGGGGATGGGCTCTCTGCAGACCTCCTGTTGACCCAGAAGTGACGTTTTCACAAACCGAACGAACCAGTTTGCAAACTGGAACAAGTTTGTGAAAGTTCGTGGTTCATGGTTCGTGAAACGCGATAAACCACGAACCTCACGGTTTGGAATTTTCCCAGTTCGTGCCCATCTCTAATTATTAGTAAAGATCTTAATTATCTCTCATCTTACTTAATTTCTTTAAAACCCCTCGAAAGACCATAATTGTCTCTTAACATCCCATTTCTTTTCCATGTTTTTTTTCAAGTTTTTCCAATCTTCCAAAAATGCTTCTGGATCTTGCTCCTTCAAATTTCTTGTTAGTTTGTCCATTTCAGCCATGTACAACAATTTCCTTGTCCATTCTTCAATTTCAGGTATTTCTTCTCTCTTCCAGTACTGAGCATATATTATTCTAGCTGCTGCTGTCATATAATATAACAATACCTTATCATTTCTATTAACATCTTCCAAATGCAATGATAATAACAACATTTCTGGATTTTTGCAACATTATAACGAAGTATCAAAGACATCTCAGTACATATTTTGGTCCAAAAGTCTCTAGCCTTACGACAAGTCCACCACATATGAAACAGAACCTTCATGCTCCTTACATTTCCAACACTTATTAGATAGCTGTTTGTTGGCTATGGCTAATTTTTTCGGTGTCAAATACCATCTATATAACATTTTATAGCCTTTCTCTCTAATACTGGTACATGTTGATATTTTTAAAGTATTTTTCCATCATTGTTGATTTTGGGAACTTCTGTATTGATTTTGGAGCTGTGAAAACTCCCCTCTCCCCCTGCCACCTTCTGGTCAGCCTGGAACGTGCCCATGGCTGCTAATAATAAGAAAAGAACAACTTTAGTATAGAAATAAGGTATTATTAATAACGGGGGGTTGGAGTGCTGTTGGAAGTCATTATCGAAAAGGGGGAAGGGGAGGGGGTGGGGAAATATACACAGGGGAATTGAAATGGAATATATTTGTATTTGAAATTGATTATATATTGACCCATCCAATAAAAATCTATTTAAAAAAAAAGGAAGTTCCCAAAATCACTCCAAAGGACATTTTTGCCCCAAGGAATATTCATCTTGTTTTTACCATTCTGGCCCTTGCCTCCCCAAGATGGTATACATATTTATTTTATTTATACTTCAATTTCTCCCTTAATGGGCACCAAAATAGCTTACAACATTCTCCCCTAATCCATTGTATCCTTACAATAACCCCTCGAGGTAGGTTAAAATCAGTGAGTTGTGTGGGAATAAAGGAGGTGTGAGGGTCATGCGCTTGACTTTTGCCCAGAATCACTAAACTGGTCCTGCCTGACGGGGGACCTTCCTGCCAGCATGGGTGTGGCATGAGGCACTCATAGGACCAGCAGTGCTTCGTGGCCTACCTCTATTTCTGCCTCCTGCTGGGCGAACGTCCTTGCCAAGCCATGTGGTCCCTTCAAGGTCAAGAAATGTTTATCAAGTGTGTCCAGTATTTTTGTTGTACCCATTTGGCAAGCCAAAGACTAGATGCCCCCTTCTTCTGAATATGCAGGGCTCTTTGTAGGTACACCAGCATGGTGTAGTGGTTAAGAGCGGCAGGACTCTAATCTGGAGAGCCGGGCTTGATTCTCCACTCCTCCACTGGGTGACCTTGGGTCAGTCATAGCTCTCTCGGAGCTCTCTCAGCCCCACCCACCTCACAGGGTGTTTTGTTGTGGGGATAATAATGGCATACTCTGTAAACCGCTCTGAGTGGGCATTAAGTTGTCCTGAAGGACAGTATATAAATTGAATGTTGTTGTTGTTGTTGTTGTTGTTATTACCAGGGCTTTTTTAAGCTGGAACATGGTGGAACGGAGTTCCGGCACCTCTTGAAAATAGTCACATGGCTGGTGGCCCTGCCTACTGATCTCCAGACAGAGGGGAGCTTAAATTGCCCTCTGTGCCGAGCGGCGTGGAGGGCAATCTCAACTCCCCTCTGTCTGGAGATCAGTAGGCAGGGCCACCAGCCATGTGACCATTTTCGCCAAGGGTGATTTAAACTTTAAAAAACTCCCCCCTTGTTCCAGCTGACCCGAAGTGATGTCACTGTGCGGTCCTGAGTTCCACCACCTCTTTTCCCAGGAAAAAGCCCTGATTATTATTGTTGTTGTTGTTGTTGTTGTTGTATTCACAGGAAAGTGGGAGAGCCAATGGCAACTGAGACATGGTTGGAGGCCAGTTGAAGGACCCTGGGTGATGTAGGCTCTGTTTCTGGGATGGAAGATAGACGGACATTCAGGAGAAGGTATCATAAGTGAAGTCACGTCATGTTGAGGTTTGGGATTTTTCGTTGCATTGGTTCATGGTTTCCAGTTGCATCTTCTGCAATTCGAGCAACATTACAGTCCTCTTGAGCACGTTGGCAAGTTTGGTGACCTTATATATCGGATGCGATGCAGGAAAGAAGAGAAAGAAGGGACTTTTTCTCTTCTGGGTGAGGAGGGGAGTCCCCTCTCTGCCTGCTTGATGCTGAGTTGAAGGGCAGCCAACAAAATATCCCCCGAGCTCATTACTTCCTGATTGGTTCAGTTGTCTATTGTGCTTCTCCCCCCTCCAGCCACCCTCGGCGTTTTGAAGTGAAGCGTCCTCTGGGTTTCTCTGTGGTTTTAAATGAAAGGAAATCGCTTTTCCCCTGGAAGAGAGCCGATAGTTATCGAGGTGTACAGGAACTCAGTGGGGCGCTCTGTCAAAATGCAGCAAGCCTGTCTGAGATGGAGCGTGAATGCAGGGTGGGTAATAAGTTAAATTAATTTCTACAAAATGAGCTAGTGACGGGATTTCCATAACTCATTATAAGTTGACACCGCACCTGCTGCTTTAACACACGTGGCCGGTTCCTCAGCCGCTGAGCTGAAAATGCGGGTTGTCAGGCAAGAAAGAGCCAGCTTGACTCTGTGGGCTGGACAAAATGAGGACTGCAAAGCAGGTTTGGAAATGACTTGGAGAGAGCCTTCACAAAAGGCTGCGGTTTCTCACAGGAGGGATTGCAAAGTGGTAGACGGTTGCATCAAACATCAACAAGGCCATGAACAGCTCTTTGTTCGTGATACTCCTCCGTGCAAGAAAATCGACTTTGTGCTGGAAGAGGCAGGGCAAGCTTTGTGGCCGCTGATTGAGGTAAGGAGGGCACTCTGTGCATGCTCAGAAGAGCTATCCTCCCCAGCCAGAATGCAAGTGCTGGAGGAATCCCTGTCTAAGATATGTTATGATGAGCGGCTCTGGCTATCAGCAACGGCCGACAGCTGTCGAGAAGGTCCTGCTGCACATGAAGCACAGAGACGGCGTGGTCTGTGACTCTTCCTTGGGAAAGTGCTCAGAAAACCTTGAACTGGGCCTGGAAGCAAATTGGGAGCCAGTGCACCCTCATTTTGTCAGGATTAACTCTCAGTTAGCCCTCACCCATCCCGGTTTGTTAGCCCTCACCCACTCCAAAATTTCCTCCAGGCCCCTTTTTATGGTTTTCACAGCCTCCCTGGAATATGTTGGAGGTATGAGATAGAGCTGCATATCAGCCGCGTACTGGTGGCACATCTCTGGAGGAGCTCTCCTAGCAGCCTTATGCGGATTTTGGAAAGCATGGCGGACAAGATGGGACCGTGAGGCGCCCCGTAGCCCAGAAGGCCCAGGGCAAAGCAGCAGCCTGCCAGAACCAGACTCTAAAGCAAAACGGCTCCTCCCATTCCCCACCCTGAAGGGCCGTCCAGATGGATCGTATCCAAAACTGCCAAAGGTCCCAGAGAATTAACAGTGTTGTGCTCCCCCATCTGATGCCCACGCAAGCCACCCACCCAAGGCTGGACCATGACTGGACCGGACCTGAAGCCAGGCTGGAAGGGTTCCAAGCCGTCTGCTTCCTTCAGGAGTCCCTGAAGTTTCCCAGCTACCATTTGTTCGATTGCCTTGCTCAGGCATGGTGCATTTGAGACGGGAGCATTGTTCACCTCTCCGAGGTCTAGAGTAGCTTTCCTTAAGAGTGCACGCCCCACTGCCTGCTACCACCCCCTGTTTAAAAAGATAGAGCCAGCTGCAGGGCAAAGGCTTTGCTATACACTGGAGCTGTGTGAGGGGGCTGTGCAAGCCCATTATAACCTCTCCAGGTCCAAGCCTGGCTCTGGAAGGCAGCTCCAGCCTATTTCCATTCCTCGCTGCCCTCTGGTTGAGATCACACCCAGTTTTAGACTGGAGAGGTGGAACTGACAGAGCCTTCTGGGAGGTGAAGATGAAATTAACAAACCCTCTGAGGAGTGATCTCTTTGGCTCTGTCTTTTTAAACTATGTTTCCCGGCTAACAGTGCATCTCCCTACACTTGATGAACACACGCTGAGGCATCTCATGTAGAGAGACTCTGATCAGGCTCCCAAGAATCCAGTCCATATCCTCTGACTGAAAAGACTGAAAGGCATCCCACACACCTGGCCAAACCTGCACCCTGGAACCATCCGATCCTGACACAAAGCTGGCCCCTAATCAAAGCCCCTGCGGAACATCTCCATCTTGCAGGGCCTGCAGAATTGTAATAGGTCCTGCAGGGCCCGGATCTCCAGTGGGAGAGTGTTCCACAGGCCGGGGCCAGGACAGAGAAGGCCCTGGCCTTAGTCGAGGCCAGCCGAATGTCACTTGCGCCGGGGACCACCAGGAGCTGCTTATCCAGAGTGCAAGGCCCTGGGGGGGGCATAAAGGGAGAGGTGGTCCCTCAGGTATGCAGGTCCCAGTCCAAGAAGGGCTTATTAAATTTCTAACCCGCCTTCCCTGCAAACAGGCTCAGGGTGAGTAACAACATTGTTAGACTGCAATAACAATAAAATACAATTTATTTTGTCTTTCAGTTTCTGTGTTTCATTGTTTTTATTTTTTGCTTGTGTACGTTTACAGTTTCTTTGCTTGATATCCTGAGGACAAAATGTGTGTGTGTGCGCACGTGTGCGCATGTGTGCACGTGTGTAGGGAGAGCCAGTTTGGTGTAGTGGTTAAGAGCAGCGGGACTCTAATCAAGAGAACCGGGTTCGATTCCCCACTCCTCCGCTTGAAGCCAGCTGGGTGACCTTGGGCTAGTCACAGCTCTCTCAGGGCTCTCTCAGCCCCACCCACCTCACAGGGTGTTTTGTTGTGAGGATGATAATAACACACTTTGTAAACCACTCTGCATGGACATTACATTGTCCTGAAGGGCGGTATATGAATCGAATGTTGTTGTTGTTATTGTTGTTATTATTATTATTATAAATTCTATAGACAAATGCCGTCTTGGCCCATTAAGCCATCGACAGCCAGTGTGGTGCAGCGGTTAAAATGTCAGGCAAGGATTTGGGAGATCCCAGTTGAATTCCAACTTTTCCATGGAATCTTGCTGGCTGACCTTGGGCCAGTCACACACTTTCAACCTAACCTACCTCACAGGGCTGTTGTGAGGATAAAATAGATAAAATGAATGACATGAGCCACTTTGGGCCCCCACTATGGAGAAAGGGGAGGCATAAACCAAGTTAGTAGAGAATTAATTCAATTCTCCCCCCTGCCCCTGCAATTGGCAGCTACTCTCCAGGGTTTCGAACCCAGACCTCTTTTCCAAGACCCTCCACCTGGAGTTACCAGGTATTGAGCCGAGGGCCACCTGCATGCAAAGCAGGTGCTTTGCCAGGGGCTGTGACCTCACCAGTCAGTGACTGGTGGCCTTTGAGTGGCAGTGATCTCCCCCAGGTGATCAGGTCAGCTCTGGATGCCTCTGGGGTGGAAAGGGCCCACCCGTCCGCTTGTACCTGCTCTAGAGAGACTGCAAGGCCTGGCCAGCAGGGCATCTGCCAAATGGGCCAGGGCCTAGTAAGTTCCCCAAGAATCCCACCCCTCTATGCACCTACAAGCCCAAATTTGACACCGGTTTGGGCAGGAAATGGCAGCCAGCCCTGGTCAGATCTCTCCAACAACGAGGGACAGAAGCTTACGCTTGTGTTGGGAATGGGATGTAAAGTGCTGACAAGATTTGGCTCTGAAATGATATTCTGTGCTTGACAGCATGGTGATCACAGCTGAGAAGTTCCTGAGACCTCCTCCCTGTTACATGTTTTAATTTCTGAGAACAGTCAGGGGAGCCAAGATGAAGCTTCGGCTTCCGAATGCATAAAACCGAGCTCGGCAAAAGAGTTTTTTAAACGCACGCATTTTGCTTTTGGTCGATGCCTTTGAACTTGAAACAGGAATTGCTTCCCTGCCATTGCAAAGTCAAAGAAGAAGCATGGCGCTTGGGTAGCCTTTCAGCTTCTCAGGGGGAGAGCAGGAGGCCTGTCGTGAAGCCACGTTGCCTTCGCAATTCACTTCGGTTCAAGTCCATTAGAGTAACTTTAAATTCTCATTGCAGCTCCTTTCTAAAGACTTGGGAAGAAGAGATCTAGGACTGAATGGAAACAGTGTCCGATCAGAGCGAAGGACAAAGACTTCTGCTGAGAAAATGAGGCTGAGCACATCTCTCCATGCGTATTAAATCCGGAGGCCTCAGATTGAGGACAGGGAAGCGAAACAACGGGGTCTTTTTTTTCAGGACCAGTTTGCCATCTTTAGATGAAGACAAAAGCGAAGAGGGAAGAAAGAGCGGCGTTCTGAATTTCTGGTTGAGATGGAGAAGATTAAACCCATCACATAAAAGACATATTCGGAGGAGAAGAATTCAGGAAGCATAGCAAAATCCCTGGGGTTTGGGGGAGGGGGGCAAAAAGAGGTCAGCCGAGGAGAAGTTTGCAAGAAATACGGGGCAGATTCTGCAGAAAAGCTGTGAAAGATTGATGAAAGGTGAAGATTTCTACAGCGCTTGTGAATAAGGGGCAAGGCAAAAACGGCAGCCCAGCTGCCTCTCTTGGCAGTCGGCTTTGTCAGCAATACGGGCGGTGAGGGACCAGTCAGGCTGTCTTTCCTTCTTGCAGCAACCAAAGCAAGAGGCCAGGAGGAAATTGGCCAGTCCAGAAAACCATTTCAGGTGATCGGGGAACTATATGGTACAATAACCATGCCAGCAACGGGGCTGCAGGCAGGTTACAATATGAAAACATATTATTGACCTACCTCCTTTTAAAAAATAGTCTGGGTTGTATCCGGCTTCTGCTGGCCCATGAACCTTCCTCTGATGCAAGGAGGAAGCAACTGCAGTTATTCAAGTGGAGCAGTAGTATACAATAACAACAACAACAACAACAACAACAACTGCGCTTATGTGCTTCTCTTCTAGACAGATGAGTGCCCCACCCACTCCGTCACTCAGACAGGAGGGCTGTAATAGAAGGAAGCAGTCTCACGGAGATGCCTCAGGAAAGGGATCGGGAGTGACTGCAGACTTTACTACTCTTTGAGGGCAGGGATGTGCAACAGGCCATCTGAGTTACGATTTTATGATATGATTTTAATTGTATTTATATAATAATGTGTTTTATGAATGTTGTACATCGTCTTGAGCCCGCTTGAGGGGAGGGCGGGCTAAATACCAAATAAAGTAAAGTACTCTTGCTGTAAGTATGGTAGTGTTAGGAAATTTTGAAGGTGCTCTATTGTTTCCTATATGTGAATCTTTGTGGTCTAAAGAACTTGTGAATAACACCCTTCTATCTGCTTTTCACCCCTCATTCCATCTTTATTTTGGTTGTAATAACACGAAGGTCTTGCTGTGTACGGTCAGTTTGCACTCCGAGAACTAATGAAGGCTACCTAATGTTTCCTCCCTGCCCAGCCCCGGCGCCAGGGTTTCTGGCGCTGGAGGCCAGCCTTGCGCGTGCGGTCTGCGCACACGCGCCATGGACTGTGTGATGATGTCATCGCGTGATGACGTCATCACACAGTGCTGCCGGCGGGTGGCTGGGGCAGAGCGAGGAGGCTGCCTACGCGCCGCACGCCGCCCCGGCCCCCTGTCATTCCTGGCTTGTGTCTGTTGTGGCTGCCCAGGGGTGGGCGGCGGTGGCGGCAGCGCAGGGCTGGCCGGTTTTGGCGCGGGACATGCGCCTCTGCCCCCTCTGGCCCCGCAGCACCACCGCCCCCCACCTCACAGCCTCAACGGTGGCACCGGCCCTGTTCTTGCCCTGTTCTCAGCCTTGGATATGTTCTTCCTCAGCAATGTAAAGATAACCACAGAGTCTTTCTGTGGTTTTCGTTACATAACCTGAAAGGAAATATAATCTCGACCTGCCAATCTGTCATGTTCCGAACATCACGAGACATTCACTGGATTGTTTATATATTCTTGTAATCCTCTTCTGTACTGTAAGCAACAGTTGTTTACTTGCATCATGCTTGTGTGATGGTATAAAAGTAGGTGCCGCCTGTCTGTTGCCATGCACCCGGCTGTGATAGCTAGCGCATCAGGCTTATCTGAGAACTTCTTATAATAAACCTTGTTTTGCTTCTAAGATCACCAAGTTTGAAGCCTTGATTCATTATTCAGACAAGGAGAGAAGGGGGACCTCGTAATTGGCAAAAAGAGGCAATTAAAGTTTCCCCCAACAGATAGACTATCGACTTTACTACTATTGCTGTAAGTATAAACCTACTGGGTAGTTCTATGTTGCTTAATATGTTTCTGTTTCAGGATTTCTTCAGCTCAGTGTTGGATTTCTGCTGGTTTTAAATCTATGCAAATTTGCTTGTACATACCCTATTAATGTTGTTTGTTGAAATGCCTTTGCAGTTGACTCTATGACTCACCCTGGGCAATCCACCTTGAGCCTCAGTAAGAAAGGCGGACAATAAACGATGTAAATAAATAAATTAACAATGGAGCCCTCCACTTCAAGTCGGGGGCACTGAAGCACAGAGCACAGAGGAGCTGGTCTGCTTTAAAAGGCTGTTGGAAGGATGGTGGAGAGATCACCGGTGCACAGGAGCACACGGCACATTGTAATGCACTCTCTGAATCCTGCATATGATGGCTCCACCATCACACACTGTTGCCACAACCAGGGCAGAATACAGCAAGTGCTTCTTCTGCACAAGCTCCATCCATTTGAGTGGCGCCGCCTGCCTCACCCCTTTGTAGATCACGTTCTTCAAGATGTTGCTCATAAGACATGTCACCCCTACTGGGTAATGGAATCAGGCAGTATTAGTGGGGGAAACATTCCATCCAAATTCCAAAGAGGTGCAGTTAGGTACTTTTAGACCTGAGGTTTACCAGTCTTTACTTCCCCTGCCAGAATTTAGGTGGCCAATTTAACGTTGCCAACTTCAGGTTGGGAAATTCCTGGAGAGCCTGTCCTTCAGAGCTGCCATTTCCTCCAGGGAATTGATTTCTGTAGCCTGCAGATTAGTTGTAATGCTGGGAGGCCCCACTGGTAGATTGGTAACCCTATACTGTACACTTGAATGCAAAGCTACATCCTACTGCGCCCCTAAGCCTGGACTTCCACCTCCAAATCCAGCCCCGATGGCTCTACTCTAGTTCCTCCCAGATCTCTGTGACTCTCCCATGGATCTGAGACGGTGTCTTGTTGTCCTGGTTTTGGGGGCCAGGCCAGATTTAGGAAAGTCTTGCCTCCGAGCAGAGCAAGGGATCATACAAAAGGTCTTCTAATTCCCAACAAGAGAACAGCCGGGGGCCTTAAATGTTGAGCAATTTGAAGAGAGGGGAAAAATCCTGTGCTCTGAGAGCTTCATTCTGTGCTGCATATCAGACATCTTTGGATTATTGAGTGCTCTGCACCTGTTATATCTCTGTTGGTTTGAGAGAGATTTTCAAAAATGTTCTGCTTGCAACTAGTAATTTTCTCCAGGCCACCTGAGTAGTTTGAAGAACTCACTTGCTCAGAGGCAAGAAATAACTTTTATGAACTGGGGCCCTCCGGCATCTCCCCTCTCGGCACGAGGATGATAAGAGAGAGACCAAGGGGGATGCCGCTGTGACAGGGCAAAGCAGGCGCTTCGTCTTCTGCCTTTTATCCTCACTTACGGAAGCCAGCAAACAACCTAAAAGGGCTGAAGTGCTTGGTAAATATTTTAGTTCCCAAGCACTGAAACATGCTGAAGACTTGAGGGTGTCCAGGGACAGGGGTAGCAGACCAAACGCCTCTCCCCCTTCCCCCTCACAGGTTTGATCACCACAGACCTGAAGGAATGGTACCTTAAGCACCACGGGATTATCCAAACCCAGATCAGTCTCATAGTCTCTCTACACGAGGCATCTGACACGTGAAGAACATGTGTCGAGAGCTGCAGAGGTAGCTGAGAATGGTAGTTTTAAAAGACAGAGCCGGCAACAGGGCAATGCTATACACTGGAGCTGGGTGAAGGGGCTGTGAAATGCCAGAAAGGAAATGTCAGCCTGTTAGAACCTCTCCAGGTCCAAGCCTGGTTCTGGAAGGCAGCTCCAGCCCAATTCCATTCCTTGCTGCCCTCTGGTTGCCATCCCACACCGGTTTAGACTGGAGAGGTGAAATTGACAGAGCCTTCGGGGAGGCGAAGATGAAATTAACAAACCTTCTGTTTTTTAAAACTGCGCTTCCCGGCTAAGATTGCGTCTTCCTACCCTTGACAAACACGCGCCCAGGTGTCTCGCGTAGAGAGACTCGCAGTGGGTTACCATGGGAGCAAAGACTTTGCTGAGTCCGTGCCGGAGTTGGACTCGGAGGTGCCTATGAAAATCATTGCTGGGAGGCAACAAGAAGGGGGGCGCTGGCCATGGCTTGGGTTGGCAACTGGGCTGGGAAATTCCTGGAGATTTGCGGGAGGGGCCTAGGAAGGCCAGGTTTGTGGGAGGAGGGAGCTTGGCAGGAGAGGGACACCATACGGCCCACCCTCCAAAGCAGCCATTCCCTCCGGGTCTCTGAAGTCTGGAGATCAGTTCTAATTCTGGGAGGTCTCCAGGCTCCGCCTAGAGGTTGGCAGCCCTGTGAGACTCTGGTGGAGCAGCAGCTTTGGGAGTCCCAAGCAGGGTCAGTCTTCAACAGAGGAGACGATGCTGAGCTTGAAGGACCAAAGACGGTAAGTCCACGTGTTAAGTCTCACCTTCCAAACAGCCGTGTGAGGTGGGTTCAGCCGAGAGATGGTTGCTAGGCCAAAGTCGCCCAGGGAGCTCCATGGCAGAGTGGGACGAGCTGACTCCTATCTCTACATTCAATGCCTGATCTCTTAGAGGGCGAAGTGTGGACAGGGGTTTTTTCCCACCACAGGGCCCCTTAGTACTATTCCTTACTATAAATACCTGATTCATTCCTCCTTCCCCCTAAGAAGCCTGTCGGGCGGGACAGCAGAAGACCCACGTACAGGCAGGGAAAGGATGCCTTCGCAGGGACATCCCAGGAGCTGGTGGCCCTGCAGTGCTCTGGACCCCACCCAGCACTCCAGCCAACATGCGCAAGGAGATGGGGTGCAGTGCAGCTAGGATTTGGGGCTCTCTTTGGCAGGAGGGCAGCTCTCGCCAGTGCAGAAGCCAGCGAGTGCTTCCTACGCTGTGCCCAGCAGATGGCGGCCTCCTAAAAGGAGAGCTTGTTGCCTTGTGGCAGCACAAGCAACAAATGTGCACTCCTTTTGTGTGTGTGTGTGCTGGGGGTGGTGGTGGTGGGGAGTCTGCAATGAGACTTTTACAGCATGCCAAGGAGGCCCTCTCATATTTCCCCCAAGCGCTCCCGTGTGCACGGTGTCACCAGCTTCCTCTTGCCATTAATTTCTTGGTGAAGTCGGATGAGTAGCCGTCTTGGTCAGCAGTCGAATAACAGGATTTGCGTCCAGGGGCTCAAGTGGAGCGCAAGTGAACCGGGAGGACTACGTGTGAGTCTGTTCACTTGCCCTTCAAGTGCCATTCGTCACGTGTCGCTTGCCCTTAGAGACCAACAAGAGTGTCAGCCTTTAAGAGTCAGAGCTCCCTTCTTCAGACGCGACGAGTAGGAATAGAAATCCCTGAGCCTTCTATCCCCACCAAAAGTGGTTGTGGTGTAACCTTTGGCTGGGATATAAAGGCTCAGGGATTTCCATTCCTACTCATGTCTGAAGAAGGGAGCTCTGACTCAAAAGTTTACACCCTGGGAATCTAGTTGGCCTTTTTACATTTTAATTATTTAACTGTGATTGCAATATAAATACAACAAAGAGCAAATACAAACCGAAACCTGGCAAGAAACAAGAGTTGGTTTAAACAGATGCTCCTACAGACCAACACAGCGACTTGCCTGAAACTAGCCTCCAGGTAGTGGCTGGAGATCTGCCAGAATTACAACTGGTCTCCGAGACAGAAACTGGTTCCCCTGGCAAATATGGCTGCTTTGGAGGGTGGACTGTATGGCATCGCACCCTGCTGAGGACCCTCTCCTCTCCAAAGTCTGCCCTCTCCTGCCTCTATCCCCCAAATCTCCAAGAATTTCCCAACCTGGAGATGACGCCTAGGTAACATTCATCACTGAAAGACGTTTCAAATTCAACTTCAACATCACTTTGTTAAACAAACTAACTCAAATGTAAGGATTCTGAACTTGTTTCAGCTCAGGAGAGAATGATAGCGTCAGGCTGGAAGTGGGGCGGGGCGGGTAAGAGTTGGGGAGCTGAGCACTGAACCCAGTTGCAGCTGCATTTTCAGCAAGAGTTGGAGGAGTTGGAATTACTTCTGCATGGCAGGCAGGGCTTTTTTTCAGTGGGAACGCAGTGGAACAGAGTTCCGGCAGCTCTTGACAATACTCAGCAATAGGGCGTGAAAATAATATTATTTCAAAGAATCCCGTGTGTTTCTTCCTGATTTCCCTCTTGAGAGTTCCACCACCTCTTTTCCCAGAAAAAAAAAACCCTGATGGCAGGGGTCCATTGCTTGCTGTCCTGCCCCGGCCCCCATTCCCAGTCTGATGTACTTTCAAATTTGGAAGGGGGGGTGGAATCTGAGTTTAAAGGCCTCAGGAACTGTGATGCTTATTGGCTTGTCACTGCCTGTCGGCCTCACCAATGAATGTAATCCGCCCTGAGCCTGCCGATGCAGAATAGAAACTGAAAACAAACAAACAAACAATCAAACAAACAATCAAACCAACCAACCAACCAACCAACCAACCAACCAACCAACCAACCAACCAACCAACCAACCAACCAACCAACCAACCAGCCTCTCTCGTGGTGGGGGTGTTGTTGGGCTAAGACGGGAAAGGCAGAAGCATGTATTGTTCATCCCATTGACTTTCTTGGAACAAACGCAGCAAATGCAGTCATCACCACCTCAGTTTGGACTGGCAGTCCTAACTCTCCCTCAATGACACACATCAGGGAAATAAGATAGAGTGCCAAATGCTTTCGCCCAAAGCTGGATCTGATGCTGTCCTTCTTTGGGGGTTTTTAAGCAGAGGCCAGATGGCCATCGGACAGCAATGCTGATTCTGTGAACCTGGGCAGGTCATGGGGGGGGGCGTGCAGGAAGGGTTACATCAGTGCTTAGTTCTCGTGGCCCCTTTTTACTTGCACAGGGAAAAGCCAATCACCACTTTTGAGGTCAGGTAGCAATTTTCCCCAGGCCAGTTTTGCTAGGGATCCTGATGGTGTTTTGCTATCTTCTGGGCATGCAGTAAGGGTCACTGTGAGTGTGCGTGGGTGTGGGGGGGAGGTATTTGTGAATTTCCTGCATTGTGCAGGAGGTTGGACTAGATGACCCTGGAGGATACCTTCCAACCTTGTGATTCTATGATTCTATGACTCCTTGAATTGGACCTATAGCCAATCATGGGTGAAGCTCAACCAAAACAGACATCCCTCCTGCTGCCTCTCCCTGTCAGATAGGCCTCCAGCATAACTGCCATGTATTAAATATTTCTTGCTAGGGTAATAAGCCTCTGAGTACATACAGAGTAAACCCTGATTTCTGTTGTGGTGTTGCTAACTGCTTATCTGGCAGGCAAGGTGTTTTGATTGTGAGTTCGGGCCACAGCCTGAGAACTTGACCTTGGATTCCACACACAGAGACTGAACGAAGCCCTTCTCTTCCCCCCTCCTTTCTTCCCAGGCACTGCGTGCAAAACTCCTAACGGACTTTTCTTCCCACTGGGGGCAGAGACACCAACCTTGCTTTAATTAGCCTTGCTTAACTACCTTTAGGCATTCCAGCCAATTCCACTGTCATAGTATCTTGATACTGGTATCTTTCTTTAATAAAAAAACATCTTTAACTCATACACCAAAGTGTTTGGGAAGTACCTGGCAAGACCTGACACTCCCGTTACGTTTATTTTTTTTTGCCAGTCCCTGCTTTCCTTTTTTTTTATTAATGAACATGATACATGAAAGAAAAGTTGTTTTTGTTGTGTGGGTGTGGATTGTGTATAGATAACGGTAATTTTCATGTCAGGCTCTGTGTTGCTATGTTGTGTCTCTAAGGGCTGCCAGACTGGGTGATGCAGCCGCCGCCGTTTTTTCTTTCTTTCTCCCACCGCACTTGTTGGGATGTGGAGGTGCTTACTGAGTAAGCATATTGAGGATTGTGCTGTCAAAATGATCCCACTTAGGTAAGCACGGTAAAAAGAAGAAAAGTAGAGCTGTGGCTCTCAAAAGCTAATGATGCATCTGACGAAGACAGCTGTGGTTCTCAAAAGCTGACAATGCATCTGATGAAGAGAGCTGTGTTTCTCGAAAGGTGATGATGCATCTGACGAAGAGAGTTGTGGTTCTCTTTTTTTTTTAAATAAAATTTTATTGGTGAGTGGAAAAAAGAAAAGAATTTTCAGATTTAACACATATAATCCCATTTCCCCCCTCTATCTCCCACCCTTTCCCTCCCCCCTCCCTATTGACTTCCAACAGCTTTCCAAACCTTAAACCTTCTTATTGCTTAAATCTATTTCATCTACATTTTCCTACCCTCTATAAATCATAATAATTCTTACTCTAAGCACGTTCTGATTCTTTTACATAGACTCTATCAAGCATACTATCCATATAATATATATCGTGTCAATAAAGCATAACCATATAGCTTAGTATATAGCAAGGATCACAGTGTCTCTTACTTTAACATGTCTATTTCTTTTAAACATATACTCCGTCAAATATACTATCAATATAGTATATATTATAAAACATATATTGTATGCTATGCCACCAATGTAACACAGCACACAACATAGTATAACACAGCAACCTGATATTGTATTAAATCTGATCCATTAACCCATCGTTTTATATTGTATATAACATACCTATGATATATAGTAGTAATAATATACATATACAGTAATAATATATCTATTTAACCATTCTCATTATCCCATATATTCTATGTAAAGTTCCCCTAAATATTATACTAGCTTAGATTGTAATTACATTCCCCCTAAATGGTAAGATCCCTTCTCTCTCCCCTTTCCAACATTGTTCTTTAAAAATTCTCAAACTGCCACAGTTCTCCTTTTACATCCCATTTTTTTTCCAAAAATTGTTTCAATTTCCCCCAATCAACAATATATTGCCCTAGGTCAAGATCTTTGAGTTTCCTTGTCATTTTGTCCATTTCCGCCATGTACAGCAATTTATAAACCCAGTCTTCTACAGTTGGTATTTCTTGCACTTTCCATTTCTGCGCATACAAAAGTCTTGCCGCTGCAGTCATGTAAAATAATAATGTTCTGTGCTGCATTGGAACAGTCTCCATTCCCAAGTTCAGTAGCAACAATTCTGGGTTCTTATTTATTTGTATTTGTAAAATCTCATTAATTACTTCGATTATTTCTCCCCAGTACTGCTTAGCTACTTCACATGTCCACCACATATGATATAGTGATCCTTCATGTTTTTTGCATTTCCAGCATTTGTCTGACATATTAGTATTTCCTAGCGCAATTTTCTTTGGTGTTAAATACCATCTGTAAATCATTTTGTACACATTCTCTTTAATGTTCGTACAAGTTGAAATCTTCACTGTGTTTTTCCATAGGTACTCCCATGCCTCCATTGTTATTTCCTTATGAAAGTTTATTGCCCACTTCACCATCTGGACTTTTACTGTTTGAGAGTTGTGGTTCTCAAAAGCTGACAATGCATCTGACGAAGAGAGCTGTGATTCTTGAAAGCTGATGATGCATCTGATGAAGAGAGCTGTGGTTCTCGAATGCTGACGATGCATCTGATGAAGAGAGCTGTGGCTCTCAAAAGCTGACAATGCATCTGATGAAGAGAGCTGTGGTTCTCGAAAGTTTATGTTACAATAAAGCTGGTTAGTCTTAAAGGTGCTACTGAACTCTTTGCTATTTTGACTAACACAGCTAACTCCTCTGGCTCAATCTGTTAATGACTCTCAGCTCTATATTTTGGGGTTTTTTTCTTCAATTTTTAAAATTTTATTGGTAAATTTAAAATCCCATGAAAAAGAGGGGGGGGGGGAGAGATAAAATGGAAATAGAGAAGGAGGAAAAGCAAAAAGAGAATGAAAGGAAAGAGAACAGACACTAGAGAAAAAAAACAAAGAAATACAATACTTGTAATATCCTTACAAACATTATACTTGTAGTCTTAATACCTCAACAATTTACGTACATTTTGTATCTTTCCCCCCTTTTATTTACTTGCCCCAAATTAATTTTCTTAGAAATCAAATCCCTAAATCATCATTTTTTCTTGTTTCACGCAGAAAGTCAGTAAGGTTTTTCAATTTGTTATGACTGTAGACAACGTTTTATCTCTGATCAAAGCAGCAAGCTTAGCCATCTCAGCTAACTCCATCATTTTCACACTACCCATTCTTAAAACTCCACAAGTGCCTGCAAGCTCCGCAAGGTTGGGGATCCTCGGGCGGGCAGCGCCCCTAAATATATAAGGCTGCTCTTCAACATTGAATTCCTGGTGAGGCATCTGCACTTTCGTTCTGTGTTACCCCTGGAGAAGGTATTAGAAGGTATTATTGGCCAATAAACTGAAGAGGGAGGTGCTGTTGGCCAACGACCAAGGTGCTCTGGTGGAGTCCCCCTATCCAGGAGGGAGGTGCGTTCTCCCAGAAGGAGGAGTTTTTAGCTTGGAGTTGCTGCTGGATCTTGGCCCATGCCAGGAGGCCCAGGTCTTTTCCGTGGGGCTTCGTGGGGCTTCTGGACTTGAAAACAGTCCAGAAGCTTCGATTGGTCCAAAATGCATCAGCCAGGCTGTACTGAAAGCCTGTTTCCAAGCACAGTGCAAAGTTCCGGTTCTTGCCTTGAAGGCCCTGAGTGGCTTGGGGCCGGCATCCTGGAACGAGGGCTTCCTCTCGTCCTGTCCAGCCCATGATTTGATTTAAGATTCTCTTCCCAATACCTGCAGAGGGGAGGTGGGTTGCAACCAGTGTCAGGGCTTCTTGGTGGTGGCACGGCACCTGTAGAATTCCCTCTCCCTTGATGGTCACCTGGGTCTGGCATCTACTTCACTGCTTTTTAAGTCCCAGGCCCAAACGTTTATCTTTAACAAAGTTTTAACCCATCTTTTAGCTTTCATATTATGAGTTTAGATCCCCAGCCCATTTTGATGTTTTTCATTTCCTCCTCCATGTCAGGAATGAAACAAGGCTTGGGGACTTCCGGTTTGGGATCCATGGAGGTCTAACGCAGCTCCAATAGTGGAGCTGACCGGGCTGCCGTTTCCAGCGGCCGGTGGGGCAAATCCAGCCCGTGGCCACCTGCTCCCAGGCGGGGAACAGGCAAAGAACGCTCAAGTACCTCAGGGCGCGTCGATCTCGGGCGAAAGGGGGTTCTGCGCTAAGGATTCTCTCTCGTCCCTTGAGGTCCCACCCTAAGACAGGTCGGCATAAATCTCTGCGGCAGATCCGGGGCCAGTGCGACTGGCATAAGATCTTCATGCCCAAGCTTCAGCAGGGGAAATTAATTTCGGAAGAAAATTTGGAATCGAAGCAGTGATTACAACCCAGAAAGACGTGTGAAAAGGTAAAGATCACTATCTCTCAAACCGGGACAGACTGTTTAAAGTAATGAGGCTTTAAAGTGAACTTTTAAACTGCAACAGTTGGACTATATTGAGAAAAAGATCCGGCAAGAATTTGATTAGAAAAAGGACTAAGTTAAAGAAAGTTATTGAAGAAAATAGATAATTGTTTATCATACCTGTGGTTATAAAGTGATAGCAAGCTGTGAGAAAACTTCTACCATCGCGAGAGCTGCAGTGGAGAGTCGGCAAACAGGAAGTGCGTAACAGCGATAGAGGTGCCTGTGAGAGAAGGTCCCCATCAAAGGACAGGAAGAAGGGAATCGCCATTTTTGAAAAGGGAAGGGCATTGACTTCAACAGGAGCGGAAGTAAGACATCTTGGATTATAAAAAGACTATAGAAAAACCATAGAGAAAAGACGCCCGACATTTTGGATTTTGTAAGTGTCTCTTGTTTATTTTAAGAACCGGGACATTTAAATTATCTCAAAGGGACATCAATTTAGACGCCACGGAGCTAAGGAAACGTGCAGACTCGTGGGAGCGAGGTAAATCAAGCCCCACGATGTCGAAGAAAGAGTGGCAAACAGCTATTGAGAATTTGGACAAAAAATTCCTGGAAATGTTAAAGGAACTGAAGGAGACAAAACAGGAGTTGGTGAGAGAAGTTAAAGATGTTAAAGAGACAGTAAAAAACGAATTGGCAGAGGTGAAGAAGGGAATGGAAACAATACAAACCGATTTACAGGCAGCGCAGCAGAAAGTTAATGTTGTGGAAAAAGCGATGGAGAATCTTACAGAGACGCAACGAACAGATATGAGAGTGATAAGGGGGAGAATGGCGGTTGCGGAGAGTAAATATATGGAGAAACAGCTGAGGTTTTGAGGTCTGCCGGAAATAGAGACAAAGACAGCACAAGAACAGGTGACTGAAGTGTTAGCTGAATACCTGGGAAAGGAGGAGGAGGAAGTTGTGGCTATCCTGGATGTTGTGTACCGAATAAACTCCAGATTCGCGGCCCAGAGGAAATTACCAAGGGACGTGATTGTGCAATTCACGACAAGGAATATAAGAGAAATGATAGTGAGTAAACAGTTTCAAGATCCATTGGTAGTCGATGGCAAGATGATTATCATCATGAAGGAGCTACCCAGATCGGTGTTGCTTGATCAGAAAAAATATAAAGTGCTTGTGCAGAATTTGAAGGATATGAAAATAAGATATAGATGGGAATTACCGGAAGGGATATCTTTTGAATTTGGAGGAATGAAAAAGCGCATCAGATCTGAATTTGAGATGGAAAAGTTTATGAGGGACAATGAAAAGGACTTACCAACAACAAGGCTATGAATATGGAGTGTAAAGTTTTATCTTGGAATGTAAATGGACTTAATTCACCCAAAAAGAGAAAAAGTACTTTCCACTGGCTAGTAAAACAAAAATGTGACATTGTATGTTTGCAAGAGACCCATATCAGAAATCAGGATGTAAAATATCTTAAAGTGAGTAAGTTGGGCACTGACTTTGTAGCGGCCTCAAAAAAGAAGAAAAAGGGAGTGGTACTATATATTAAAGAGGAGCTACAGCCAAAATTAATGATTAGAGATGTGGAAGCCAGATTTATAGCAGTGGAATGTACATGGAATTTAAAAAAAGTGTTGGTTATCGGAATTTATGCACCAAACGGTGCTAAAGAAAGCTTCTTTGAGGATTTAAGGAAGCAACTAGATGAACTTACATATGATCAGATAATCCTTGCAGGAGACTTCAATGGAATTACAAATTTGGAACAGGACAAAAAATCAGTAACTGCACAAAAGAAAAGAGGTCTTTTGCCAAAGACGTTCTTTGCATTAGTGCAGCAGGAAACTTTGGAAGATGTATGGAGAACGCGGAATCCCACAAGTAGACAGTATACATTTTTCTCCGCAAGACACTCTACTCTATCACGTATTGATATGATCTGGGCCTCAAAGGACTTAGTGCTTTGGACTAAGGATGTTGAAATAATGCCTATGGTAGGCTCAGATCATAATCCAATTATGTGGAAGTTCGGGAAAAGAAATAAGAGGAAAGGATGGAGAATAAATGAGGATTTGCTACAGGAGGGAGAAAATATGGAGATGCTGAGAAGGGAAACTAAGTTCTTCATACAACATAATATGAATCGAGAAGTACCAACCAATAAGGTCTGGGATGCATATAAAGCAGTGATTAGAGGCATACTAATGGATTTAAATGGAAGAGCACGAAAGAAACGAGAGGAGAAGAGACAGGAGATTATGAAGAAAATAAAAGCCAAAGAAATACAACTAAAGAAAAGACCAGGTAAGAAGAAAATTTATCAGGATATTAAAATTTTACAAGAGCAGTTGACGGCAATGAACAATAGAGAATTGGAATGGAATTTGAAAAGAATGAATCAAAAGTTGTTTGAAGGTGCAAATAAACCTGGGAAATATTTGGCATGGCAACTGAAGAAGAGAAAAGAAAAAAAGATAATAAATAAAATATGTGAGGACAATAAAGTGCATCTGGAACAGACTGCCATTAGTAGAGCCTTTTACAAATTTTACGCCAAATTGTATGGGAAAAAAGAAGTGAAAAAAGACTCAATAGCGACATATTTGGGAAAAGTAAAACTCCCAATAATCTCGGAAGACTGGAGAGTTAAATTAAATAGTGAAATAACAGAGGAAGAAATAAAGAAAGCAATACAGTCAACAAATTTGGGAAAAGCGCCAGGGCCTGATGGACTTACAGCGAAATTTTATAAGGTAATGGCCAATGAGCTGGCGCCATTTCTAAAAGAGGTGATCAATGGGGTTTTGAGAGACCAAAGAACTCCAGATACTTGGAGTGAAGCTAATATATCATTGATCCCTAAAGAGGGACAGGACTTGACAAATGTTAAAAATTACAGACCTATTTCTTTACTTAATAATGATTACAAGATCTTTGCGAAGATCTTGGCAGAGAGGCTAAAGGGATGGCTAGCTGAGGCTATTGGGGAAGAACAAGCAGGTTTTCTTCCAAACAGACAAATTAGAGACAACTTAAGGACAGTTATAAATGCTATTGAATACTATGACAGGTGTTGTGATAAAGAGGTTGGGTTCTTCTTTGTAGATGCTGAAAAAGCGTTTGACAATTTGAACTGGGACTTTATGTTTGCAACTATGGAACAGCTACAAATGGGAGAAAGATTCATAAGAGCAGTTAAAGAAATTTACAGAGACCAAAGTGCAGCAATTGTGGTGAATGATGAGGTGACTAAGAAACTGACTATAGGGAAAGGTACAAGACAAGGTTGTCTGTTGTCTCCACTGTTGTTTATTTTGGTATTGGAAATTCTGATGATACAGAACCGAGAAGATGATGCAATCCGTGGAATAAAGATAAAGGACTTTTCCTATAAGGTCAGAGCATTTGCAGATGACATAATGTTAATTGTGGAAGATCCAATTGAAAACATGCCTAAGGTAATAGATAAAATCAAAGAGTTTGGAGACTTGGCAGGTTTTTTTGTAAACAAAAAGAAGTCAAAGATATTGTGTAAAAATATGACTAAACAAAAACAACAGCAACTTACGGAAATAACAGACTGTGAAGTAACAAGCAAGGTAAAATATTTGGGAATCGAACTGACTGCAAAAAACATAGATCTATTTAAGAATAATTATGAGAAATTATGGATTCAAATAGAGCAGGACTTGATTAAGTGGAATAGATTGAAGTTGTCATGGTTGGGAAGAATTGCAGCAGTTAAGATGAATGTTTTGCCAAGAGTGATGTTTTTGTTACAGACAATACCAATTATACGGGACTCTAAACAATTTGAAAAATGGCAAAGGAAAATATCGGAGTTTGTGTGGGCAGGCAGGAAACCTAGGGTGAAAATGAAAGTGTTGCAGGATGCAAAAGAAAGGGGTGGAATGCAACTGCCCAACCTGAGACTTTACTATGATGCAATCTGTCTGGTATGGCTGAAAGATTGGATGACACTGGAAAACCGCAAATTGCTGGCCCTAGAGGGATACAAAAAACTGTTTGGATGGCATGCATATTTATGGTATGACAAAGTGAAAGCAGATTCTATGTTTCTACACCACTATATTCGGAGAAGCCTCTTCACAGTTTGGAAGAAATATAAAGATTACCTACAGGAAGGAACTCCCTCCTGGGTGGTTCCATATGAAGTAATTGATCCAAGAACGGTCGATAATAAGCAACAGTGTTTAACGTATAAGGAGATAACTCAAACAGAACTTTCTAAAGCTAGAATAAAGACACAACAAGAGCTGTCCCCAAACTATGATTGGTTTCAATATAGACAAATCAGAGATCTTTATTATTCGGACTGTGCGAAGGGAGGAATAAGAATGGAGAATTCAGAGTTAGAGAAAGTAATTCTACAAGGAGATAAAAAAGAAATTTCAAAGGTCTACAAAGTGTTGCTAAATTGGTATACTGAGGATGAGGTAGTTAAAGTGCAAATGGTGAAGTGGGCTATAAACTTTAACAAAGAAATAACAATGGAGGTGTGGGAATACTTGTGGAAAAATACGTTGAAGATTACGACATGCACTAATATTAAAGAGAATGTTTATAAAATGATGTATCGTTGGTATCTGACACCAAAGAAGATAGCGCTAGGGTACTTGAACATGTCTAATAAATGTTGGAAATGTAGAAAACATGAGGGTTCTTTGTACCATATGTGGTGGACTTGTGAGGTAGCTAGGCAGTACTGGGGGGAAATAATAAAAGTAATGAGTGAGATTTTACAATTTCAAGTGAATAAGAACCCAGAACTCCTGCTACTGAACTTGGGAATGCAAGATATGCCAGCACAATACAGGACATTGTTATTCTATATGACAGCAGCAGCTAGACTTTTGTACGCGCAGAAGTGGAAAGTACAAGAGGTGCCAACCATTGAGGATTGGATCTACAAATTGCTGTACATGGCGGAGATGGATAAAATGACAAGAAAATTGAGAGACCTTGACCCAGGGCAGTTTAACAAGGACTGGGAGAAGCTGAAACAGTATCTGGTGAAAAAATGGGAGGTGGGTGGAGAACTGTGGCAGTTTGAAAATTACTGAAACATAACGGAAGAAGAGGGAAGTGACTATACCGAGGGGGGGAGAGTTGACTGAATAATTCTAAGCAAATACCATATTGGATTATTATATAGAGTATTAGTAGTGCTATTATTATAAGAAATGTAAGGATAAAAGCTAAACTAGATATCTTTCTGACGTAAATAATAGTTGCAAAAGGGTGAATGGATACATATCAGCAGGTGAAATGTGGAAATAATAGATTGACTTATGTTAAACGAATATATGAATGGATTACTCTAGTTAAATAGCTCTACAACGGAGAAATTAGATAATTACATTGGATATGATATGTAAAAGGAAGTAAGGAGCAACATATATAGAATATAAGTCAAATTGATTGATTTATTATACATGCAAAGTTTATAGAAGTACTAGAAAATATGTATAAGGTGGGGCAAATTGCTTGTCCCATATTGAAGAGAGTAGAAAGAGTAAAACAGAGTATAGGTGATCAGAATGAATATTATTGAAAGGAATCAGAAATAGCACAAATATGATAGATAAGCTTAGAAGAATTTGAAAGTATATTATAATAAATATAGTAAAATTCATATGAGTAAAGGGAAAATAGATGAGGGGTTGGAAAACTGTTGGAAGTCAACAAAAGGGGGGGAAGGGGAGGGGGTTAGAATTGGAAATTTAAAGGAATGTGAGTGTAAATGATATGATATGATATATTTCTAATCCGATAAAATTTTTACAAAAAAAAAAAAAAAGGAATGAAACAAGGCTTGTCGGGTCTCCCTGGCGGTGGTGGGGGTGGGGCTGGTACTCACTGGTGTTGCTCCTGGCTGGGCGCCATGACATCACTTCCAGATGTGACATCATCGCACAGCCCACAGGAGTGCTCCTGTGTTTTGAGCGGGGCTGATTCTTTAAGAACGGCCCTGTTAGGGGCTGACATCGTTCGTGTGGGAGCACTCCTGCGGGCAGCATGATGATGTCACTTCCGGGAGTGATGACGTCACACCCGGCTGGGAGAGCACGTGCAACGCATTTGCCCATGTTGCCTGCTAGCGGTGGGTGATCGCTGGGTGGCTTGCTACCTCCTGCCTCACTCCGGCAATTCCAAGATCAAAGAAACCATCTCACAGTCCTTATGGTTGTGAAATTAATATGAATGTAAAGTGACACAGTGCATATATGATAAATAATACCTATATCAAGTTATCTATATTCTTCATACAAACTTGTACTAAGAAAATAAATACAATGATCAGATCATTCCATAAATATTCCACAAAGCCATATAAAAAGTCAAAAGTTGTTCTGCAAAAAAGTGAAGTGTCCTGTTACCAAGCAGCCCCCCTCCCTCCAGAGGCCAGCCACGAACTGGGTCTGAGTTCTACACTAAAAGACTGCAGTGCCTGTGTTCCTCTAATACACGTGTCAGTTTCATATCTGATGCTGCAACAGACTGACAGTTCCTGGACAATTGCTCTCAGAACTCTTACGTGGCACTGCCCTGCTCAAGCTTATATCTGGACTCTCCTGTGTGATGCTGCCCTGTTGCCAACCATGGACTGTGTCTTAAACGCTGCTCCCTTGCTTGCCATGAGAGCTTGCCTCACTCTGGGCTCCAGCTACGCTGCCAGCAGCCAGATGCCAGCCAGAGGAAACCTTCTGCGAGGGTGGCCAGGCGCTCCCTGGCCAGCTCCTGCCGGGAGCCTCCCATGGGCTGGTTGCCCTCACTACCAGACAATCTGCGGGTAAGCCCTAGCCAACAGCCAAGAAGCAGAGGGGAACAGCCTGCTTTGGGAAGCCATTGCGAAGGAACGAGCAGATCACGTACGCTGCAAGAGAATCCCACTCTCCTTTGCATTTCTTAACACCTATCCTGAATGGAGATTGATCATCAGTCAGCCAGGGCAATCAACAAGCGCACATCAAAGCAACCTTTGCACTCCGGACTTGAAGGCACCAGGATGGGCACTGGGAACGAGCAAACGGCCCGGTTCCCCTTCCTCCTCCCCTCCCCTCTCCCCAAAAGTGTCATTTATAAATTAATCAGACTTCAAACATGGTCCAATCAAGGCTGTCCCGATGGGCTCAAACCCTTTGATTTAAGTCGTGAGAACCACTGACAGGGGCGCCAGCCCCTGGGTGCTTTGAAAGTATATAAGCTAGCCCCTCAAACCTGAGGGTGCGCGCGCGCCAGCCCCATCCCACTTCCTTGCTGTCTCTCCGTGATTCCAGTGCGGGCGCTGGATCATGTCACGTCCATATCTCTGACATGCCTACTGCTTGTGAGTATGCCCTTTGTCATCGTGGGGTTCCTGCTCAGGTCTCTAATGTTCATACTCTGTATTTCTTAGATCTTGTATGTAATCTTGGATGTGTGTGTAATTTCAGGCATATGTCACATTATTAGAAAATACACGTTATTGACTGAACATCTGTAGTCTGCCTCTTTGTCACGGGGATTTCTGAAAATGGACCTTGGTATAGCTGGCTAGATCCGCGCTGTTTTAGTTCTGGACTGCTAAACTAACTCCCCATCCTATTAATAGAGCAGTTCCAGTAACAGATTAATGGTGGAGAATGCGTGGGCAGCCCGGTTTGTCTGAATCCAGATGAGTCGACACATTTGTTTTCGGCAAACTGACGTAGAGGAAAACTTTTCGGAACTCCGTGCAAAGAGAGCAACCTAGCTTAGGGAATTAAATGTGTGAATGCGTTTGGCTCTAGAGAGCATCGCTATCTTGTGTGGGTTGGCTTTTCCCCATTTCTTCCTTCAGCCAGCTCTGGACTACTTGCCTTTTGTGGTGCACCGCGAGGCCCTCCAGCCGTTATAACCGGTGTACTGTGGGTGAGGACCTCTGGACTGGTGAAGTTCCCTGGCCACTTCCCGGGCCACCTAAACGCGTCTATGTGGGTGGGATTACAGAAGTAGGCTCCAGTTTTCATAAGCAACACATATAAAACTCTCTCCCGTCCCCCTTCCCTCCTCAGCCCGTCCAAATCCCCGCTCCCCCCCAGCACTTAGACTTCAACCTCCTCTCCGGAGGAAACGTGAAGAGGTTGATAGTTCGTTTGTTTAACTTGCTTTGGGAATCTGCAGCTAGGTTCCTGAAGCACTGTGCCTGAGTTTTAAGTAAGACTCTCGGGCAATTCTTGCTTGGGAGTAAAGAAGGTTTACTCCTGAGTGTTTTTTTCGCTTGGGGACTCACAGAAACAGTCCTTGAGCCCTTTTGTTTGCGGCAAGCAGCCGCCCCGTGCGCGCTTTGGTCTTTTGGTCTTGGCTTGGAGACAGCTTTAACAGTCTGTCTCTGGGCAGGAGGCCTGGGGATCTTTTGAGTTCTTGGGTTTAGAGAACCTGGGAGCGCCTTTTTCCTGGTCTCGTGGCTTGTAACCGAGCCTACACGAGAATAGGAGTTGAAAGCAAGGAAACCCTCACCCCCTTTGGAAACCCTTTTAAAAGTCCTTGAGGACTAAGAGGAGAGGAGCTCCGAAAAAAAAATAAGTCCCTGGAGAGGACGGTGTAATCCTGTGTATGCCCCTTTAAGAATCCTTGAGGACTTGTAAAAGCCCCTGGAGAGGACTGGCTTAAAGGACCCCCCCCCCCATGGGCATTGCATCAGTGTGCAAAATAAAAATAAAAATAAAATAATAATAATAAAAATGTACCGTAGTAACACCAGAGTACCCCACTTGGAGAAGTGGGTGGTAAAGAAAGGAAAACACCCTTGGGAATCCTGTCCAAATAGCTAGAGATGCTTTCCAGGATTTTTGTGGAAAGGAGAAACCCAATTCGGATGATGAGGAAGACAGGCTCTTCCAAGCCGGGAGAAATGCTAACCTCCCCAGATCAGCCCTCAAAGTAAGCATCCCTTGCCAGCCAGCAGACACCCCCCCACTCCGCTGCTGAGCTTGGACAGAAAACAGTTTCCCCTCTAGAGCTGAACATCTAATGGATTGTAGAATTCCTTGAAGAAACTCAGACACCCTAGATTTTATAATATCTAGTGCAAAAGGTAAAAGAAAGGAAGAATTTTGTGTAAGGAAGCTTGTATTTGTGTGCATGAGGAATGGTAGGAAGTGACTTCTTGCCATCCGGCAGGGATAGCAGCTGCAATCTGTTCCCCCTGTTTATGTGTGGGTGTGCAAATTGTGTGTAAGAAGGGCCCCTTGCTTCTCAAGGGACTCTGAGCATCTTCAGGAGGTTTGTATTTTGTGGGCATTTCCAGGCTGGGTGGTGGTCTGGCAGACAGCGCAGGACAGTCTGTAACCTGGTGTTAACCCTTGGTACCGGGAAACAGCAGGAGCAGATGTGGCTGGGTTCTGTGTGCGAGACATACACCATACTTGAGTTATGGTCCAATTTACTCCCTCCACTCTCAACTTCTGACTAGTTCAGGGGCCGGGGAAGTTGCTCGGTGTGTTAGTGGTTGAATTTGTAGGTTGAATTTGATTGCGGATAGGTGAAACAGTCCTTCTGCTAAGAATTCATCCTGGCCCCCTCTTTCGCTAGGTCCCCCAGCAAGGGAACTCAGACCTAGTGGATGCAGGCAAAAGGCTTATTTGTTGTGTTGTCTAGGACTGATTTTTCTGGTAAAACTCTGATTTGGAATGTTAAAATGACACCTGAGATAGGATAAATGTGTTGTGGATATTGAGTAAAAAGGATGATAGTTTAAGTTAGAGAAAAGTGATTTAGTTTTGGAGAAAGGAAATCTAGCCTCCAAACGAGAAATGGCCCGTGCTACCACAAAGGCCGTCCATGATAGAGTATCTTCCCTAAAACAACAATTAAGGGAAGACAGGTAGCTGAATTTCTGGCTGCTCAGATTAAGGCCAACCACCAGGCTTGTTGTGTTAGGATGAGAGCTCTGGAGAGTCAACTTGGTTTGCTTAGAGAGTTGATCGCCTCTACTCATTCCAGTGACTTGCCGAGACGCTCCCTCCTGACCTGCTTGCCTTTTGATGCCTTGGCCAAATACTGCCAAAAGAGAGCCAGAAACTCAGCAGAAGTAGAACAGAGTCTTTTGACCAGGACCCTAAGAGATTTTTATGGGCAGAACTTAGGAGACGTGGCTCACTTCTGTCCTCCTCAAGACCTCCTTAAGAGAGGCATAATCTGTCATCCGCAGACCTCCTTAAGAGAGTCAAAATCTGCCATCCCACCTTAAAGCGGGAAGCCTGTGTTAACCCTCTCTGCGCCTATTTGTCTCAACCACCCAACCTGGGTCTCCATGGTCCGGGAAGCTAAATTTACCCAAACCTGAAAGGAGACGAGATAGAAACTATTAATAAGGGAAGAAGGAGCTGACGAAAAACGTAGAAACTTCCTCAAGAAATAGAAAGCCTTGTAAATGGCCAGTTTGAAGAGAAAAACACACATTGGCATGAAGTGTAATAAAACTCCTGGTGTATAGTACTATGTGTAATAATACTCCAGAGGATAGGATAGGACTTTTGAAGCCCCTCCAGTCTAATGCTGAGAGCAGCAGAAGAGACTGTGCTTCCCTACCACGGAACTAGAAATTTGGCCCAGCCTCTGAGCATGTGCAGAGCTTAAAAAAAAAAAAAAAGAAGAAGCCATTCCCCAAGCAATTGTCTTGGCTCCCATAGAACGCACCCAGCCAAGCTATGCGGAACCCACCGTGACTGGGCCCTACAAACCAGTCAAATGGGAGCGCAAATGCAGCCCCCTTAGGAGACCCAAAACGGCGTTAAAAATCACTGAGGTCAGCTAGCTTGGTCTCAGCTTTCCCGAACCAGCAACTCTGAAGAAAAGATTGTGTGGTGCATCTGTGGTTTAATAGTATTTGTACTGATTCAGAGACATTTGTGCATCGGTCTCCCCATTTTAAAATACTTAAGCCCAAAGTTTAGTGAAAAGGTGGAACCTCCAGTGCCAGGAGCAGTCATGAATGTAGTAATGCTCCCAGGCTGAGATCAGCCTAAATAAAAGTGTTCATTGGTTTCCTCTTAGAACTTGGAATAGAAAGGACCCAAGAGTAGTAGAACGTCTCCAGGATGGAATGTAAATTCGGGTCCCCACAACCCCATCCTTTTTTTAATTGTAAGGTTTCTCTCTCTCTCTCTCTCTCTCTCTCTCTCTCTCTCTCTCTCTCTCTAAATATGTTTATGAACCTCTGCTTTCAGAGGCACTTTGTTGTACCCCACTTTATGGAAGTCACTGGCCTTCTGAAAACAAGGGGGGGAGAAATAGCCTCTCCCACAACCCAATCCATTGTTTTCAGAAGCCCAGACAATCTTGGTTAAAGGCATAAACCCAAAATTATTACATCATCATTGCATTATTGTTGATTACATGCTGCAAGACAAAATTTTTCCCGTAGGACGGATCTTTCTTTAATAAACTGCCATATGCCCGGTTGAATTAACCAATAGCCTACCTTGCAGGAAGGGTGGTGCCTTTGAATAGCTGACAGCTGCACCCACCCCATTCTTTTGTTTGCTTAAGCCAACTCAGTACTGGCATATATATATATGTATCCCCTTTTGTTATATGTCTAATAAATGGACTGGATTGTTGGGTGAAATGTTAATATTGGATGTTAAGTAGGAGCTAGATGGTGTGTGTAAAGAATAATTATTAAGGCAGAAGGAAAGATGAAGGCAAGCTGTATATTTCAGTTGGTCTAATAGGAAGTAATATGTAGAGGTAGGATCATTTGGTATGTGCAAAGAGGTTTAGAGATATTTCTGAGAACTGTTTGGAATAAAGATATAGAGAATTAACGCTTTGAAACACCCGGCAGCCAGTGTCCTCTTTACTACTGTACAATTTACCTTGATGCTGACCTGCTCAGCAGCAAGAAGTTCTTCCCCTCCCCCTTCCCCTTTTTTTTTGCTATGTTTTCCTTTTCCAAATGCTGTTAGTGTTCTTGTGATTTTTGAGGAAGCAGACAGGAGACCCTCCAGCAACCCCTTTTGGAAAGCTACCTACGGAGCAGCCAAAGGAGCAGAATTTGAGACTCCTTCGCTGGCCAGAGGCTGCCTCCGTTTTTCTGGCTGATTTGATTCAAAGGCCAGCGCCAGCTCCATGGAAGGGCAGCCCTCTCTTCCAAGGGGACCCCTCATTTTTTTTTCTCTTTTTGCTAAAGGACATGCGTGTCATTCCATTTTTGTTTTTGACGGCCTCCTTAATGCTTTTTGGGGACATTGCCGCTTATTCTGTCCAATGCCCTTTCTGATACAAGGGGGGGTGTAAACACTTTCCTTCCTACCTTGTGTACCTAGTTGCATTTCTTTTGCCCCTCATTCGGTTACTTATTTGATTGAATGTATTCCTGAACTGAGCTCATTGATCTATGCTTACTGTTCAAATTAATTTTGATCTGCTTTTTGCATTAAGTTCAATGGGTGTTAAGCTAATTTTTATCTTTGGTTTTTCCTTACATTATTGAATTGTTATTTGCCTTCTTAATTTTGACCTGCTTTTTGCAGTAAGTTCATGAAGTGTTAAGCTAATTTTATCTTTGGTTTTCCCTTACATTATTGAATTGGTGTTATTTACCTTTTCATTTGTTCTATTCTGACTCACTAGTTATGATGATGCTTGTATGTTTACATAGGGCACTGCCATTTGATTGGATTCCTTGCCCTTCACCAACCATATCTGATTCCTATGCCTTTAATGCCTAGGGTTAATTCATAGTATCCCATTCACTTAGTGCTTTTGGTCTTTGTGCATCATATTGTTGCATTTTCTTCGCTTTAACTGTTTGCACCCATGTTCATGGTCAATGCTTTGCTGTTACATTGCTTTAAGGGTTGCCTAGAAATCTTTGTGTATTTCTCTGTCACCTTCATTGCTATGCCTCTCACCTGTCAACTCTCAGGCAGGGGAAGCCACTATACTGGTTGAATTAATTTTGATATGCTTTATTTTTATCAGTTGCTTTTTATATGTGCTATTTTGACATAATGCCCTCATTTATTCTATGCTTGTATGTTTTTGTGGAGCACTGCCTTTCATTCTGATTGTTTGCTTTTCACTGACACTATTGGATTTCCATTGGACTCTCGCATTGATTATGCTGCCTTAATGCCTGTGTTACCTCACTGCATTTCACCCTGTATGTGTATACATATTGTTATGGCTTACTAGTACTATATGTATAAGAGCATGCATGATTTATATGAATGTAAGATGCTTGTGATGATGCTCAATGAGGCTGTCTGCCCACCCAGCAGCTCCTACCTTAAGCCGCTCTGATGTATAGCCCCCTTGGGCACTAGGGGGGGAGGTCTCTCTTATTAGGGCACCTCACCCCTACCAGCCTAGCTACTGCATGCTCAGACCACAGGGAATGGAGATTACTCCATCCACCTCCAAGCTCCACCAAGCGGAGACCCAGCCAATTGACCAGAAGCTGTGTGCCTAGAACTCCTCCTTGATCCCCACCGACCCTGCACTGCGAAGTGACAGCGGAGTGGAAGTGTGTTCTTGTTTTACGTATTCATAGGCTGAATGAGCTTGTTTCTGTATATATATGCGTAACCCCGTTTGACAGCTATACTGTAAACTGTGCCTCTGTGAATACTGTATGCCTGCATTATTATTGATTGCATGTTGACTATGGCCTACTGATGGTGTATACTATGCCTGCTGATTCCTACTGGTCGCTCATTGCTTATTAACCACTATAATTGATTACTGCTTATTGGTTACTACCTTTGATTATTAATGTAATACTGAATATTAAGGTTTAGCCCTCCTCAGCTGGAGCCCCACCGCTACGGGAACATCCAATCTGACCATGCACCCAATTGTTGTTATGTTGGTCTTCCAGGTCTTGGTGCTCTCCGTCCATCCCTTGCTTGTTTTATTACCCTTGTTGTTATGAACCATGATAGTTGTGTGTACATTTATGCGTACGGACTGAACCGGTCCCATGGACACTTTGCCTGCCGGACACCGCTCTGAGGCCCTCTTGTGGACTAGGGGGGGGAGCGTTCCTCTCTACCTCTCGACCCACGATCTGCCTCCAGACGGCCACCTGTGGCTCCACCTCCATGAGGACTAGAAACTGTGTGCCTGACGCCTTATCTACCAGCCCACGCTCCAGCGCTGCAGTTCAACGCAGATGTCTAGGGGAGTGCACAGACACATGGACTAAGTTTGCTTGTCTCTTGTATATATGCAACCCAGTCTCATAGCTGTGCTGTGGACTGCGCCATCTGTGATCTTTTTCCTCCCCCGGTCCCTATGGACTTATTCCAACGACTTGCCTTCTAGGAAGTGTAGTCCTATGAATTTAGTTCCCCAAGTTGTATGCCGTATGAATTGTTCTCTCAAATCTGTTTTCCTCAACTATAGTGCTTTTAAGGTATTATTGTCATTATCCTTATGTTTATTTGTACTATGAACCACATTATGTTTTGAGTCTATGCATATTTTATCTTGTTATAAAATGCCCTCAGCTTAGCCTATGGCCATACCACCAGTACCCATGTCTCTGCTTTGCTTTTGATTTTGGCCATATATGAAATAACCATGGTTCTTATGTATGCATCTGTACCACTGTAAGCCACCTCTGAGTCTAGCCACATGGGAATGATGTCTGTTCATGAATTGTGATGCGATGTCTAGCCTTGTATAATTACTTCCACCCTCTATGAGTGGATAGGTCTATGAATGAATTGTTTTGTGTTTATGAATTGCTCTTTTATGAATTGCTCTGTACCCATGAATTACTATGCATTCATGAATTGCTTTACACCTGTGTCTGGGCTTATGAGTTGCTATGTACCCCTCACCCGGAAATGAGAGATGAATTGTTTCAAACCATGTATGTGCTGCTTCCCGCTTTTACCTGAATGAATTACCTTGTGGTTGTACAGTCACTGATCATTCTGTGAAGTATCTCTGCCCTTAAGTATGTGCATATGAGTTATCTTGCATATTATGAAATTGTGTATTCCTGCTTGTGCTAACGGTTGCATCTTAGAAATATGTGTGTATGTGTTTATGTACATGTGTTTATGCATACCTATATGGGTAGTTTTCCTGAGGTGGACACAGAGATGTGCAGCCCATTGGCTGATCTAAATTTTGTAATCTGGATGTGTGGTTCTCCATACCAAATTTGCAAATGACACCTCCCCTTCCTCCCCCTTCCCTCTCCCACCCCCTGGATGCTCGACCACCAGAGGTGCCACTCTTGCTCAACGGTGAAGACATGTTCGGGGACCGACCCTCCTGGGTCGGGTGGTCCCCGAGGGGGGGAATTGTTACCAAGCAGCCCCCCTCCCTCCAGAGGCCAGCCACGAACTGGGTCTGAGTTCTACACTAAAAGACTGCAGTGCCTGTGTTCCTCTAATACACGTGTCAGTTTCATATCTGATGCTGCAACAGACTGACAGTTCCTGGACAATTGCTCTCAGAACTCTTACATGGCACTGCCCTGCTCAAGCTTATATCTGGACTCTCCTGTGTGATGCTGCCCTGTTGCCAACCATGGACTGTGTCTTAAACGCTGCTCCCTTGCTTGCCATGAGAGCTTGCCTCACTCTGGGCTCCAGCTACGCTGCCAGCAGCCAGATGCCAGCCAGAGGAAACCTTCTGCGAGGGTGGCCAGGCGCTCCCTGGCCAGCTCCTGCCGGGAGCCTCCCATGGGCTGGTTGCCCTCACTACCAGACAATCTGCGGGTAAGCCCTAGCCAACAGCCAAGAAGCAGAGGGGAACAGCCTGCTTTGGGAAGCCATTGCGAAGGAACGAGCAGATCACGTACGCTGCAAGAGAATCCCACTCTCCTTTGCATTTCTTAACACCTATCCTGAATGGAGATTGATCATCAGTCAGCCAGGGCAATCAACAAGCGCACATCAAAGCAACCTTTGCACTCCGGACTTGAAGGCACCAGGATGGGCGCTGGGAACGAGCAAACGGCCCGGTTCCCCTTCCTCCTCCCCTCCCCTCTCCCCAAAAGTGTCATTTATAAATTAATCAGACTTCAAACATGGTCCAATCAAGGCTGTCCCGATGGGCTCAAACCCTTTGATTTAAGTCGTGAGAACCACTGACAGGGGCGCCAGCCCCTGGGTGCTTTGAAAGTATATAAGCTAGCCCCTCAAACCTGAGGGTGCGCGCGCGCCAGCCCCATCCCACTTCCTTGCTGTCTCTCCGTGATTCCAGTGCGGGCGCTGGATCATGTCACGTCCATATCTCTGACATGCCTACTGCTTGTGAGTATGCCCTTTGTCATCGTGGGGTTCCTGCTCAGGTCTCTAATGTTCATACTCTGTATTTCTTAGATCTTGTATGTAATCTTGGATGTGTGTGTAATTTCAGGCATATGTCACATTATTAGAAAATACACGTTATTGACTGAACATCTGTAGTCTGCCTCTTTGTCACGGGGATTTCTGAAAATTGACCTTGGTATAGCTGGCTAGATCCGCGCTGTTTTAGTTCTGGACTGCTAAGCTAACTCCCCATCCTATTAATAGAGCAGTTCCAGTAACAGTCCAGTCATTTAATTAATATTGTTTTTTTAAAAGATTCTGAGAGCCAGTTTGGTGTAGTGGGGAAGAGCGCGGGACTCTAATCTGGAGAGCTGGGTTTGATTCCCCACTCCTCCGCTTGAAGCCATCTGGGTGACCTTGGACTAGTCACGGCTCTCTCAGAGCTCTCTCAGCCCCACCCACCTCACAGGATGTTTTGTTGTGGGGATAATAATGACATACTTTGTAAACTGCTCTGAGTGGGCGTTAAGTTGTCATGAAAGGCAGTATATAAATCAAATATTATTATTGTTATTATTTTTCCTTTTTTTATCACAGGTATTTTTCCATCTGGGTGCATTCAGGACAAACACAGGGAGTCCATATTCTGAGGCACAGGTAAGTAAACATAAGGGTCTCTGGTGAAGAAAAACCTGAAATAACACAATTGTTTTCTTCCTAAGTAGGACCGTATACCCAGGGAGCACAACTGCTGATCCCCGTGTCCCTGCCCGATGGTGGACCGGCAATTTAAACCATGTGTTTCATTAGAAACTTTTTCAAGGGTCCAAAACTTATTCTCATCATGCAATCAAAGTTGTTTCTACATGCTTCAGACTGAAAGCCATCAATCCAAGCAACCTCCCTCAAACCTCGCAAAACTGCCGAAATGCTACCCCCTGAATTCCACGGTCACCCTGTTCACGCAATAACCACTGATTAAAAATATAATGGGTGGAAAGATGAAATTCTTTGTTGTGAGTATTGGCAGGAGACCAACAAAAGTGACAGTCACACTGAAGAAACAACTGTGCCTCGGGCGGATTCCCCTGCAAGAATAATGCCGATAAACTGTTACGAATACGTTAATATTTACACAGGTGAGACTATTAAACGGGACGATCATGGCGAGGCTCACTTTCCGCTTGTGAGATGGAGGAATGCACACCACTAAAAAGTGAACTCTAATTTCCAATGTAATATTGTCATTAAATTACTGTAAAATTAAAATGGGGCTCCCTCAGGAACGGAAAGTGATTATATGTCAGAATGGAGAGACTGCAATGAAGAAAGGCCACATCTGTTTAGCTAATATCATCACGTTGTGGAAACTGAGACGCAGGTTCATAATTCAGCCGGCTTTTTTATTTCTCTGCAGCCCTTCCTGCCGTGATGGTGGATGTGCGCACTCGAGAAGGAAACGATCATCCACCCATTCGGGCAAGATGTTATTAAGAACAGAATGAAATGATTCTTTATAGACACTTAGTCAAGGGGGGAATTTGCAGGCCGCCCAGCAGCCATATTGTCTTTCTCTGGAAGTTTCTTACACTCCATGTGACTGGGGCTAGGCTAGGCCTGCTGAACTTGTCACATCTCTACCCATAAGTCCAGAGCTACACTGTAAAGATTTCATCTCATATTTACCTTTTGGTTGGATCGGCCTGCTCAGTTCCAGCCTCCTCTCCTCTACGCTCGACTCTCTCAGGTGTCTTGCCACTGCAGTAAGACCGAGACCCCATGATGCATGCTGATACAAGATTACGTGAAGCTGCTTTTATAGAGTTATAGAATCACAGGGTTGGAAGGGACCTTTAGGGTCATCTAGTCCAACCCCCTGCACGATGCAGGAAATTTACAACTACACCCCCCCCACACACACATACACCCTCAGTGACTCCTGCTCCATGCCCAGAAGATGGCAAAAAACACTTCAGTATCTCTAGCCAAACTGTCTTGGGGAAAATTGCTTCCTGACCCCAAGGTGGCAATCGGCCTTACCCTGGGCATGTAAGAAGGGGCCACGAGAACTAAGCCCTGATGTAGCCCTTCCTGCCCTCCCTCTCATGATCTGCCCAGGTTCACAGAATCAGCATTGCTGTCAGATGGCCTTCTAGCCTCTGCTTAAAATCCTCCAAAGAAGGAGAGCCCACCACCTCCCGAGGAAGCCTGTTCCACTGAGGGACCGCTCTTAACTGTCAGATAATAAAGAGTCCAGTAGCACCTTTAAGACTAACCAACTGTGTTGTAGCATAAGCTTTCGAGAACCACAGCTCTCTTCGTCAGATGCAGGATCCTCTTGAGCGCTAACTGTCAGGAAGGTTTTCCTAATTTTCAGCTTTGTCGGACCTTTGGGTCCACCCAGCTCAGCATTGCCTCCCACCCCCACCGCTGACTGGCAGCTGCTGTCCAGGGTCTCGGGAAGAGCGAGGTCTTCCCCAGCCCCAAGAACTGGAGACCAGACTTGCCAGCTGCCTGGAAGAAAACCAAAGTCCTGCTCCTTTAGTCAAGGCTGAATGGGGGATGTTATTTACCTCCATGTCCTTAAAGACTGCTGCTGACCCCTTCCATACATTAAGACTCTGTTAACGGCACAGGGCGTTTTTCTCCAGGCCCGGAGGCAAAACTATAATGATAACAATAACAACATTCGATTTACATACCACCCTTCAGGACAACTTAACACCCACTCAGAGCGGTTTACAAAGTATGTTGTTATAATCTCCACAACAACAATCACCCTGTGAGGTGGGTGGGGCTGAGAGAGCTCTGAGAGAGCTGTGACTGCCCCAAGGTCATCCAGCTGGCTGCAAGTGGAGGAGGGGGGAATCAAACCTGGCTCTCCAGATTTGAGTCCTGCCGCTCTTAATCACTGCACCAAACTGGGTCTCTCTCAAACTACTGGAGGAGCCATGGATTGACTGTGGAGCCTTCCGAGCGCACAGGATATGTTTTGCCACTGAGCCACATGACCCTGGATGACCCATCAGTTGATGCCTGGACAACGTTACTGGCCCTCCTGCCAAGAAGGCCCTGTGCACTGAATCAGGCAGGCAATACATCAAGACCGGCAGGTGCTCGAAGATCTTTCCTGGGTCTGAGGCAGAGGCCTTTCAAGCCAGACATTCTAGGGCTCGGGGCTGGGCCGGGCCACACTTTACAGAACTGTTGGCGTGGGATGGGCTGGGGCATTCTTCCCCCTCTCCTTCTCCAGCCAGAATAGCAAAGGCTCTTCATTTGGACCCCTCTGAGAAATCAAGCAGTGCGATGAAAGCAAATGACCTACTTCTGTCTGCCGTCGCAGTCTCTCCAGCTGTGGCTCACACCCACCTATGGGGCTTCCGTGTGCAACTCTTTGTCTGCCTGTGGTATAAACTTAAATCCTGGCCCAGAGACTTGCTACTGAGTTCTGTTGCTTTGGAAACGGGCAGCTGGTACTTCTTTGGGGGAAGGGGCAGGGTCATATATTCACTTGATAGTCATTCAGACGATACATGGATCTCAGTGCTCTGACAAGCACTGATGTAGTGGTAAGCATGGCAGATTAGGATTTGAGAGAACTGAGTTCAAATCTTCACTGTCAAGAAGTTTTCTGGACAACTTTGGGCCAGTGGCTCTCACCTTAAGCTTCCTCATAGGGTTGTGCTGAAGGTAAAATAATGGAAGGGAGACCCACATATTCCCCCTTGAGCTCTTTGGAAGGAAGCGGGAGAGAAATATACCAGACAGCTAGACAGATAGGGAGAGAGAGGCCAAATCTGTTACTGACAGCTATCCTGCGTCACTGTGAGTTCACACATCCCACTCCTGGAGCAAAATTACTTCTGAAATGAAAAGGTCTTCCTGGGAGAATGCTTCTTCCAAACACCTGAGGCCAGCTACGCACTATGCAAGAGGATGCGAGCGGCCAGACCCCCCGCCCACTAAAGGGGAGGTGGCTCATTGCTGCTTTCCCGTGGCCACCAGGCCTGGTGGCCGCTGTCAACACCCACCTTCTGTACACTGGGCCAATGTCAACCGGTGGCTCTAATTGTGTCAAATGGGAGTTTCCTGAGGGCCTTGGATTGAAGAGGGTATAACTCCAAGATCCCTTTTGCAATCTTGTCCAAACTTGGGTGATAGCTGTAGGAGAGCCTGCAAACGACTCCCTGGGAATATGGACTATGTAAGTGCCACAGGGGCTGTTCCGCGCCCCACAAACTGTGAACCATGAACCGGTTCGGCAACGGAAAATGTTCGTTGCGGTTTGCGATCTCGGGATCATCATTGGCACCGAACCGCGAACCGCTGGTTCGTTAATTTTTTTTGGTTCGTGCCCATGTCTAATTAGGACACACGAAGCAGGCCCCATTTCCAGCATGCAACCTGCAACTGGGTGGTGGCATCTTGCCACTGGCTGGCACACAGAGATAGTCGGCACCTCCTGCCAGAAGTCCAAGGCCTGACTAGTATTGCTATACTTTGGGGCCGTGGCACAATCCTTGCTTTCTGTTGACAATAGAGCTCCATGTTCCATGGAGAACATCTTTAACGTACACAGAAGCCAACTTACATATTTCTGCAATGTGCAGTAAAGTCATCGCTCCGGTGGCACTTTCATTTCCACAATAATGAGCGGATGTCAGGTAGATACACAGTTTTATCTGCTTTATTAAACTGAGAGCTGTTAAAGGGAATGGGAAACTGCAATAAGAATACGGCTTCATTTCTTCTCTTAGCACAGAAGTTGAAATAAGAATACGGCTTCATTTCTTCTCCTAGCACAGAAACTGAGCCATAACCATATTTTATAGAAATAAAAATACCTTCATTTTTCAGTGAATGCCATCATACGATCCTGATTTTCTCTCTCTTTGTAAAAAAGTCTATCTGGAAACCACGCTTGGGCAAGCCGGTGAAGAATAAGGCATCCATCAGGGGAGAGGTAAGTTCACTTTCCTCCTGGATTTACATGGGACCATTCAGACTGGCATCTGTTCTTATATAAATCGAATGTTGTTGTTGTGATGATGATGATGATGATGATGATGATGATGATGACGACGATGATGATGAAGAAGAAGACAATGTCAGGTGGGCAGCCATGTTGGTCTGCAGCAGAAGAGCAAGATTCAGGTCCAGTAGCGCCTTAAAGACCAACTAGATTTCCAGGGTAGGAGCTTTCAAAGGGAGCTTCGACTCTCAAAAGCTCCTACCCTGGAAATCTAGTTGGTCTTTAAGGCGCTACTGGACCCGAATCTTGCACACCTGTTCTTACGTTAGCCTGGAGCATTTGGGTTGGTGCCTGGAGTGGATTGTCTGACACAGCGGCTGAATCAGTCTTCCGTCCCCCAGGGTTATCCAAGTGGATGGATTTATATCAGAAAAGAAATTCTGATGTTTGATTTAAACCACGTCTTCATTCTGCAGGTCATATATTTCCCGACTGAGTGAATGTTCCAACAGAAAACCTAGTCTGCAGAGCGAATTATCCATCTAACAATCACATCTTTATCCCACCCTTCTTGCAAAATGCTCAGAGTTTGGATATTGTTCCTGGGGAAGGTGGAGTTTAGGCATGGGAAGGAGATCAGCAGGTCCCAGGGGAAGGGATCTCTGTAGTTTGGGTAGTAATTGTAATTTTGAGGAAAGCTCAGACTTACCTGGAGGTTGGCTGGATTTGAACCTGGGTCTCCCAGATCTCCACACTCTAACCACACTGCCATTGAGCAACTGTTGAGGGGGAAAGGCATCTAAAAGCCAGGAACCAGGTAGTCTTTGGCAGGGAGCCGCTTCACACAGGAAGCCACTGCAAAGGAAAATGTCAACTGCTGATAAATAGTAAAGAGTTCAGTAGCACCTTTAAGACTAATTAACTTTATTGTAGCATAAGCTTTCGAGAACCACAGCTCCCTTCATCAGATGCATGATGATGCATGCTGATAAAGCTGTGCATCTTATATTTCCCTAGCATGCCTCCTACAAAGAGGGCAGCTTGAGCAGGTGGCTCTTGTAGAGATGCACAGTCAAGCCTGCACATCTCCTCAACCTGCCCTCTTTGTCAGTTTGAAGAGCACTCAGAAAAGAGTTTCACCACCTAAATCGTATCTGGGATTTAGGCTGAAATTCTGTGTACTCTTCTCTGAGAGTACATCCTCTAGAACTCCATGGGATTTACTTCCCAGTCTACCCACAACCTGTTTCATCAGGGCTCTTCGGTTCCCTGTTGCTTTCAATGGACCTGAGCCATAGTTGCCCCCTTTGCAATGGCCGAGCCCTCCTGAGCCATTTTGGCGGGATTGTTCTGATCTGAAGATCCGTCCACTGGTCCATCCATCACTCAGCACAGACGACAGATGGAGACGAGTCTTGGTGGGTGCTTTGCTGTTTGAGCACATTTTATCAAGCAGTCCTCCACAGCTCCAGAGGAACAATTAGTCAAATGCAAATCGCGCCAGCCTCGGGCGTGCCGCTTGATTACAGGCACCAGTAATAAACTTTTGATTGATTGGCGTTTCTTCATATTAGCAAGCCTTAAATAAAGACTCCCATGGAAAGAGTCTTTGGTGTGACCAATCAGTCCCCCTGGAACTGCTGAGCTGCTTTCTCAAGGAAGATGTTTGGCATGTGGCTTCGTGAAAGGGGCGTCCTGGAAGATGCCATGGCCACCAAACATGGGGCCAGGTGGTTGAGACACTGGCGGATTTGGAAACAGATCTCCTAGTGTGGGGTAAGATTGAGGCTGGGGCTGAGAAGATGCAAAGCGGATGCTGTTATATATTGGGCGAGCTTTGAATAAAGCGGGGCTGTTCAGGTCTACAATCCGATTGGGAAATCGGGTTAGCAGCAGCCAATCATTCCTCCGGGATATGAACCAATTGCTGCCTTGTGAACACGGTACCTTTTGTCAGCACATGCAAATGAAGGATCCTCATTGTCTGTGTTCTCATTGGGGGGTTACTAAAAGGGGGCGCCATTTGGGGTGTATATATCTGGCTCCTTTGGGAGCACGTGTATGTAGTGTTTGCAATAAAGTTACTCGCATGAGCTGAAATCACTGCCTGGCTGAAATCACCATGAGCCCAAGGCTCAATCCTTTAAAAAATATATATATATATATATTGGATGGTTAACATAACATATATAATGTTATTACATCTTACTTACTAATGATCCTTTATAGATATAGTATGTTCCCCACCCCCTCCTCTGTTGACTTCCAACAGCGCTGCAACCCCCCATTTCTTGTTACAAATACTATCTCTTAATTGTCATTTTAAACTTAATGGTAAAGATTTACGTTATATCTTATCTTACTTAATAACACTCAAAAGACCATAATTGTCCTTTAACATCCCATCTTTTTTCTAAGTATTTTTTCAATTTCCCCCCGTCCTCAAAAAATTCCTTTGGATCTCGCTCTCTCAGTTTCCTTGTTAATTTGTCCATTTCCGCCATATATAGCACTCTTTGTATCCACTCCTCAGTTTTGGGTATTTCTTCTTTCTTCCAATATTGTGCATACAAAGTTCTTGCCGCCGTTATCATATAGTACAGTATTACTCTATCCCTTCTATCAATGTCTTCTAAATGCAAAGATAACAATAACATTTCTGGATTCTTAACTACATTATTTTGGAGTATTAAGGACATTTCAGTACGTATTTTAGATCAAAAGTCTCTAGCCTTATCACAAGTCCACCACATATGAAATAGAGAGCCTTCATGCTCTTTACATTTCCAGCACTTGTTGGATAGCTGCTTATTAGCAATGGCTAACTTTTTCGGTGTTAAATACGATCTATATATCATTTTATAGCCATTCTCTTTGATACCGGTACAAGTTGAAATTTTTAAAGTATTTTTCCACAACTGTGCCCATGCATCCATCATAATCTCATTATTACAATTTATTGCCCATTTTACTATTTGAACCTTAATCGTCTCATCTTCAGTATACCATTTTAACAATACTTTATACATTTTAGAAATTATTTTATTATTATCCCCCAATAAAAGTTCTTCTAATTCTGAGTTGTTATTTCTAAAACCTGCCTTCCTTTGATCTGATTCAAATAAGGGCCAAGCTACAGGTGACGAATGACACTTGAACGGCAAGTGGATTGAGTGGAGCGCAAGTGAACAGGGAAAAATACACTTGCCGTTCAAGTGTCATTAGTCACTTGTAGCTTCGCCCTAAGTCTTTAATTTGTCGATATTGCAGCCAACCATATTTAAATGGTAATAAGGCTCTGTCCTTAATACTGGCGATGAGGATGGGATCTAAGGTGGGAATGCACCCTTGTAGCCAGAGTGCTAAGAGCAAAATCACTTCATGCAGGTAGGCAGCCCCGTGCCACAGAGCTGAAGCATGCACCGGCGAAGAATTGTCACCGCAGCCAGGTTAGCATTCGCTCTCTCCTCTGCCCAGAGCACATGCGCTATGGCTGCCGTGGGCCACTTCAAACCATTCGACTCAGCCTCTGAGGACTGGAGTCCTACATCATGAGGTTCGAGTGCTACCTCGAGGCAAACAAGCTAGAGGATGTGGAGTTGCAGAGAGCTACGTTCTTCAGCATCTGTGGATGGTCCACATTTGATATCTCACAGACACTGGTAGTACCTGCACAGCTCCCGGCAACAGCATTCAGCATGATTAAAAACAAGCTGCGAGACCACTTCTCGCCACAACTGTCTGAAATCACCAGCCAGCATGCGTTCTACAAGAGGAACCAAGCCCAAGGTGAGTAGGTGAACAACTTCATCACAGTCCTCTGACAAGCGGCGTGAGACTGCAACTTCACAGACCTTGAGACGGCACTCCGGGACTGACTGGTAAGCGTCCTGAGAGACGAGATGCTGCAGCTGTGGCTGTTCACAAAGAAGAAATGTTTAAAGAGGCTCTCAAGGAGGCGCTAGCGGCGGAAGTGGCAGACCAGTCCACCAAGGAAGTGCGACAATCGCGAAGCCCGGCCCTTCCTAAAAAGAGGGAACAAGTACACCATGAGAGCCTCGAGAGCGATGCTGAGGAGGACGAGGAGATCCACTGAACACAAGCTGCCCGGCCCAGACACCCCGAGCAGCAACCTTCACTATTCACTCCTGTGCCATTTTCCCTACCTAGAAAAGCATCTCTGTTCTGCCCTGCAGCTCACTGGATGACCCAGAGACAATCTCTCTCTCTCAGCAAGGCCAACCTCACAGAGTTGTTGTGAGGATAAAATCAGGGAAGCACTGTCCTGTGTTCTGAAAACACAAATATGTGTGCAAAGAGCTCCCAACGACTGAAAGGTGTGAGCCGAGCCATGGCAAAGCTGATCGAAACCAAACCCTCCAGAGTCTGCCGCCCGTTTTCCTGAGTGAAAATATCTTCCTGATTCCACGTTTGGCAACTGGTCTGACCTTGCAAGGGAGAAAACTGCACCCCCCAAGCTGCCCTCTACCTCCCTATCGGAGGCTGCGTCAGACACTCCTTCTGGGTTTGGAAGGGCTCCTCTGAAACAGTTCCCTCTCCTTAGTGCAGGGCCAGTTTAATTGGCAAGAACTCTGTTGCAGACCATGTTACCCGCAAAGGGCAGGCTGCAGTTCCGCGGGGAGTCTCAGAGCAGCCTCCCGTTCCATATTTAGAGGGAATACCTTGAAATATGGAATTTAGAGGGAATACCTTGATAGTGCAGGAGCCCCGTGGTGCAAAGTGGTAAGCGGCAGTGCTGCAGCCCAAGCTCTGCTCACACGACCTGAGTTCAATCCCAGCGGAAGCCAGGTTCAGGTAGCCATCTCAAGGTTGACTCAGCCTTCTATCCTTCCGAGGTCAATAAAATGAGTACCCAGTTTCCTGGGGGTAAAGTGTAGATGACTGGGGAAGGCAATGGCAAACCACCCCGTAACAAAAAGTCTTCCAAGAAAACGTCATGATGCGACGTCCCCCATGGGTCAGTATTGACTCGGTGCTTGCACAGGGGACTACCTTTACGTTTTACCTACCTTGATAGCAATCGGGACGAAGCCTCATCCACCCTTCTCCAAATCTCCACATTTTGGGAGTTGCAGTAATGTTCCCAAGAGGGAGGTCACGACTGGATGAGCCGGAGCGAGGCTCTCGTGGCCCTTTCTTACATGCCCCGGGTAATGCCGATTTCCACTTCGGAGCCAGGAAGGGATTTTCCTCCAGGCCAGGTTGGCCAGGGATCCTGGAGGTTTTTTGCCTTTCTCTGAGTAAAGCGCTGTCAGGCTATGGATGACAGGATACAGCAGGCGGATCTCTGGGCCATTTGCAGTAAGACACACGTACTTAGTCGAATGGCTTTTATTCAGAAATCAGATCATTTCCATATACAGGTCCATAGGACTACTTAGAAGCAAGGTAGACATCTAAGCAGCATGAGCAGAAGTTGATAGGAATGGCATCATGTGAGAGAAACTTCTAGTTTACTCCTTTCTCCCCCCTCCCAATTGTAAACAATACTTTGGCACTCTCTTGGTGTGAGAACGTTTCACATGTTTGTGATATCACAATGAGTTACTAGGAAGCAAGACACAGCACTGCCTGGGAATGAACACAAGGTCATAAACCCTGGAAGCTGTTACAGTCCAACAGCTAAACACCTGTGAAAGCCTGAGAAAAGAATAGTTATGACACTAGCAAAGTGATACTGAGCTATAGCAAGATACATTGTTGTATTGTCGAAGGCTTTCACGGCCGGAGAACGATGGTTGTTGTGGGTTTTCCGGGCTGTATTGCCGTGGTCTTGGCATTGTAGTTCCTGACGTTTCGCCAGCAGCTGTGGCTGGCATCTTCAGAGGTGTAGCACCAAAAGACAGAGATCTCTCAGTGTCCACTGAGAGATCTCTGTCTTTTGGTGCTACACCTCTGAAGATGCCAGCCACAGCTGCTGGCGAAACGTCAGGAACTACAATGCCAAGACCACGGCAATACAGCCCGGAAAACCCACAACAACCAAGATACATTGTGTTCAGCAGAACAGAATCAAAACTGGCATGGATGGGGCTCAGACATGACAAGAGCAGGGGTCACTGGGGGAGCTGAAGCAGGATAGCTGTGAAAATTCCTACACTCTGCAAGGGGCTGGACTAGATGACCCTTGGGGAGTTCTTCCAGCTCTGTGTTTCTAAGGCAGACAGGAAGGGTCCTGGGATGGGTGGGTCAGGGGGCCCAATCCTTTCACAGCCGGTTTAGAATTGCTCCTTTGCTTCCCCTGAAACTGGACTCCTAGGAGTTATCCATTCATATGTCCTTTCCCATCTTCCAGTTGGTCTTTTCATTGCCAACACAGTTTGGTCCCCCAGAGCTGGTGCCGTCCACACGGCCCTGCCATTGCTTAGCAGCTTGTCAGTTCAGAGGGAATGGACTGGTTTTTAACAAGGGGCGATCTTTCTTTTGAGTCCCCCTCATTTCTCACACGCTGTTTCTAGGACATTCATGACACCTGCTTTCAGCCACCTCCATGGGCCTTAAGGGACATGAATAGTTCTGTCATCTGTCCGCCAAGTCCAATTTAATTTTGCTTTTCATTGAGCAAAACTTCTGCCTCCTTTCATGTCAGCCATCCTTTATAAAGCATCGCTTTATTGGTTGACCCCAGGGGTCTCGTCCAAGAGGGCTCAACAGAACGTTTGTCAATACGTGGCTATTTCTAGCAGGACTCCGTGGCTTGCTTATCGGGGAAGATCCCCCTGCAAGATGGCAACCTTCAGGCTGGTTGAAGGAGTTTCGTCTAATACCAGGTCTGGTCGATAAGGTCGCTTCCAAGCAGTTCCTTACAGCACTTCTGTGGAGGTATAATTGTTAAGATTGTGTTGATTTATGTGGCATCCTTCAGAAGATTCTGAAAAATTTATTTATTTCTCTCAAACTCGTGCCCTGAGGGAAAAAAGGGGATGCTCTAACTTATTTATCAGCAGAGCTAGCACGAACAGTCCCATTTGGGAGAGCATTTGGGTATCGAGATATCTGGGCTGTGGAATCCATGCTCCAGGGATACTGTAGATTTCTCAGCAAACTTGTTCAGCTGCCGAATTTCCTCTGTTTGACCTTCACGGTCAGAGTATGAGCGGAACAGGGATATGTTTGGATCGCATCAGGCAACTCAAGCAGCTGCCGAACAAGTTTGCAGCTGCCTGTTGGTCTGAAGCCGACTCACAGCCGGTGGGGGAATCAGCTGGGAGTCGGGTTCTGATTCTCCTCCACCCCCAGCAAAATAGTTACACTATGAAGTTGCAAAAGGGAGAGGAGAAAGAGCTCCTTCCCTCCCCTCCAAGGAGGGCAGGGCCGGAAGCAACACTTCTGAGCTCTGCACTGCAAAAGGGAGAGGAGAAAGAGCTCCTTTCTCTTCCCTCCCCTCCAAGGAGGGCAGGGCCGGAAGCAACAATTTGGAGCTCTGCATTGCACAAGGGAGAGGAGAAAGAACCAGTGTGGTGTAGTGGTTAGAGCTCTCACTAGGCTCTAGGTAAGCGTGCCATTCCCCCCCTGAGGTGGGGAATCCCCTGTTCCCACCCTTTCCCCCTCGCCCCCACTTACCTGGCCACCATGGGGGCACACTTCCCAGGATGCCCTTCCTGGGTGGCACAGCATGCCTCCAGGCGGTGCAGCATGCTCCCGCATGCACAGCAGCCCGATTCAGGCCCATTTGCACCTGCAGCAGGCCCAATTCAGGCCAAATCATGCCCCACAGTGGGCCAGTTTGGCCCCCTGGTGAGTGTGGGCGCATCCCCAGGCCATCCGTTGACCTGCGTGATGATAGCATCACTTCCCAGAAGTGATATCATTGTACAAGCCCGGGAGCGCACACACTTTATGTGCACACTAGAAGAAGGCTGGGGACACTGCAAGGTAGGTGCCAGGCTCTTGATCTCCCACCAGGGGAATCAGGCGACCTGGCATCCCTAGATCTGGGAGACACCGGTTCGAATCCTTGTTCTGCCACGGAAGCTCACTGGGTGACTTTGGGCCAGCCACACCCTCTCAGCCTTACCTAGAGTGTTGCTTGAGGATAAAATGGAGGAGAGGAGACTGATGTCAAGGGCATTCTTCACCCCATGGCTTAGTAGTGGTGCCTGCCCCCCAAGGGGCTCATCTCTCTTCCACCAGGTTGAGAGCTTTCTCTGTGGTAGCCCCATCCTGATGGAATGTTCTGTCTGGCAGTATACGAGCGCCCTGCGAGGCCTACCTCAGTTCCACAGGGCTTGCAAGGTGGAACTATTTCAGCAGGCCTTTAGCCAGCCATGATTAACATGGAGTCTTTTCTAGCTGGTTGTTTCCCCCCCACACACACACACTAGATGTATTTCTGGGACCACTCAATTGCAGTGTTATGCTTTTAGTGTTAACATTTAATATTGATTGTTGTTTTAATTGTTTTTAATCATTTTGAACTGTTGTAAACCACTTCAGGCCTCATTCGATGGAGAGGTGGTGTAAAAAATTAATAAATAAACAAACAAAGTTGGGGTCCCTGTTGATAAGACAGGTGGGGTATAAAGGAAATAAGTCGATTAATAAATAGATGGTTGTTGTTGTGGATTTTCTGGGCTGTATAGCCGTGGTCTTGGCATTGTAGTGCCTGACGTTTCGCCAGCAGCTGTGACTGGCATCTTCAGAGGCGTAGCAACAAAAGACAGAGATCTCTCAGTCACACTGCCAAGACCATGGCTATACAGCCCGGAAAATCCACATCAACCATCGTTCTCCCGCCGTGAAAGCCTTCGACAATACATCGATTAATAAATAATTTGAGAATTTCAATCTCATATGTCAGCTTCCTGATTCTTTCTTGTTCTTGAGATAGGTGTTATTTTTTGAGTTTCCTAAAGAGAGTGAATTAAGTCGGCTTTGTTTTATTATAAGTTGTTTTATGGCTTGATTTGTGTTTCATGTCACTTGATATGTGGATTCTGTGAATTACTTTGGATGTAGGAAAAAGCCATTTGGAGACATCAGTATATATGTGCCATATTTCCTTTCAGGAGAAAAATAAAAGACTGGCCAGTTATTGAAAACCTTGCAGAGGGCACAGGGCCAGGACACTGCCATGGTATATGGACAGGGCTGGGTGCAGAAGGCCTGGCTGGGGATTGTGGACAACTGTGTTATAAGAGAGAAGCCAAGAAAAAGCTGAAAAGAGGAGGAGAATCTGAAAAAAAAAAAAACCTGGCGTCTGAGAGAGGAATGAATGGAATGGCTTTCCAGGTCTAAGGGAAGAGAGGCGGGGGGAAGGAGCAAGTTTTGTGTGAATGCTCTCCAAAACAGCGTACCAATTTGGAGCAAAGGCAGTGTCAGTTTGTAGAATTATTTGACTGGTGCAGAGAGTAGGCAGAAATTTCATAACATGAGAAGAAAATCTAATTTACTAATTTCCTCTCGAGAGGGAAACCTACGCAACAGAGGATAACGCTTCTGGAAGGGAAAAAAGATGATACTTGTCCAGGCTAAGAAAGGATTTTTAAAGGAAGGCATTTTAATTGATGAAAAACCAGAGAGCTTGAATGCCCCCCCCCAAAAAAAAATTAGAGGTGAAAAAGCATAAAACAAATGACATGCTAGTGTAAAAGAATAATCCAGATTTAGAAAAGAGCTCAGGCAGGGACAAAGCCGGGATCTTAAAGCATTAAAGAATCCCCAAAGAATGCAAAACACAGAGCCTTGCGCGTCTTTAATCGTCTGTTGTTACCTGGAATGGGCCTCCTTGGGTGTACGAGTGGGGAATTAACAGCAAGGAAGATGGCAGTGTGAGAAGGGTGGCAAGCAGGAAATCTCCACCAGTTTCTAGCAGGTCCCCTCCCCAAGGTAGCAGAGGAGGCTGGTGCTTTTAAGGTCAAAGAATAATCTTATTTAAAGAGGAAAAACTAGCATACACACAAGAAGTTAATTGAAAATGGTTGATACACACACACACACACACACACACAGAGTCCTAGGAAGCTAGCGAGAAGTTGGAATAGAGTGTGTGTGGGGGAAAGTATATTTACCAATCAGAGGAGCAGCGCGGTCCATGGAGGAAGAGAGCTTCAAAGGCCAGCATTCTTGGCCAGGGGAGAGGGAGAGACTTAGGGAAGCAACCCTAAGGGAGCAGCGCTTGGACTCAGGAAGCATGCACAGAGAGAGAGGGGGGCTTAGGGAAGTGACCCCAAGGGAGCAGTCAGGAAGCATGCACGATTTGAATGAGGCCAGGGGTCTACCTTTATAGGTAAAATGTGCCCTGAGGTGGGAGAGCCCACCTAGCTGTTAAAATTAAGTCTCCATTCTCCAACAGTCGGTTCCTGGGTTTGACAAAAGGTTGGTAGCTGCCGGGGTGTGTAAAAGCAAATGTAAAACATGTTCTAGTGCTGCACAAAAGGGATAGTTTGTTAATGAATTCTCCCAGAGCTAAGTTGATGAATTTAGCTGGGGGCTTTACTTTCCCAGGAACAACTGTACAAACTTATGAATGTCATTTGATTCGCTCCTCAGTCATGGACAGGAGATCTTATCACGGAAGGAGGGAAAGGAATGTGTTAAGTGGGGATGACTCTGTGAGGCCTTTGTTGCACTGGATTCCTTAGGGGCCGGGGTGACTGCAAATCCAGTCACCTCTTAACCACTCCGCATTCCTGTGCGGCATTCCCTGCATGCCATGTTCTCCCATGTTGGAGGCTCTCTGGTGGCAATACAAGCTACCATTTTAAATCCAGAGGCCTGGTGATTTTTGATATTACAAGTAGCCATGTTAAAATGGCTATTAAAAGATGGCGGAGGCCAGGCCAACTGCTTACTCTGTGTCTTCCAGGTATGCCATATTATTTACTTACAAGATTTGGATTCTGCCCCCAAATGGCCACCAAGGCAGCTAGCTCAGTATCCTGACGTACTGTATTGTGAGCTCGTCCTGAGTACAGTGCTAGAAATGAGGGATGCTGGGATTGAATCCTGATGGAAAACCCTGCCCCTTCTCCCCTTTTTTGGTGTGCTCGTTTGGGGCCTCTCCCGTCCTTTTGCAGAGACCTCCTCTGGGCCACTTCTCCTCGGGTCTGTCCATGTCCATTGATGGACTACCAGTCCCAGGATTTCTTTATGGGACTCATTGCCAGAGGAGCCTTTTGATGGTTAATGGCCTAGGTAGGTTTTAGAGTTAAAGAAACTTGTGAAGCCTGGTCCCTGGGATGGTTATAGCCATGATAGCTGACAGCAGAATGCGGATGTTCCGAACCTTCTGTCTGCATCACTGCCTGCCCGTGGGCTTCCAAGAAGCACCTGTCTGACCACAGTCTGAGGCGGAGCACGTAGCTGATCTCTGGTCTGCATCTCCAGGTCCATCCATGCGTCATTACAGGCTGATTTTTAGAGTGCTATTTCTTTACTCCTTTGCCCCCCTTTTAATGGGAAAATGCTACTTTTCTCAGCCTGCCTCTGTGATAAATCTGGGAGACCCTTGCCCTGGCTGGCCAGTTCCTGCTTGGGATCTCTCCAAGGGCCCCACCATCTCATTCGCTGCTTTCCGGTGCCTCGTTGACACATTATCTCCTGCTCTTCCCTTCTCTGCTTCAAGCCCTGATTGTATCCCTGACCTCCTTGATTTGTTTCCGTTGTCTTTCTCTTCCTTTCATTCACTGCCATATTCCCCTGGCCACTTACACTAGATGAGACGAAAATGTTTCTCATTGGCACAGAGAGTAGGATTGCACCGGGCGCATTAAGAGCAAATGCTTCCCAGGCCCTTTTGATGTACTGCTAGAATAATTTTGGTCCCCTTATGGGAAGGATCACCCGTTCTTTTGTCCTTTTAAATCTCATATCAGGTCTCTGTTTTCATTTTGTTCACCACCAGTATAGGGTTAATCTGACCAGTTTAACAATATTTACCGGGTTGCATATTTTCTCTCAGGGCTGCTTCACCGGCAGTTTTTCAGAGTTTCTGTAGATGAAAACCCCGTGCCTTTGCAGGTATGTGTATGACGCAGCTGCACTCCTCAGAGAGCCAGGGTTTGCACAAGGTAACAGAAGCGGTGTGGAGATAAATTTATCCAGTCCTTTTTCTCTCTCTCCAAGTTGCTCTGGGCTGCTTATGGTTGTCCCTCCACCACTTTTTCCTTTCAAGAGAGCTCTGAGAGGCCAAATAGGGTTCAGATTGGAAAGCAGGCCTCCCTCAGCTTACACCAACAATTACTCCAAAGGAAGACTTGGATGCTTGTTTCTAAAATCAAAATAAGGTTATTTGGATCAAACCAGCAAGCTTGTGAAATGTGATTTCATTGCTAGTTTTAGGTGGGTGTCTATGAGCCGAAACAAACGTGACGAAATACCTAGATTCAACTCGTGTTCTCTTACCTCAAAGTTTGTCAGGAAGTGTAGGCGTCCTTGCAGCTTAAAGTCTCCCGGTGCAGCCAGGCGTCGCTCTGCAGGGCCAGGCCAGGTGAGGGGAAGGGAAAATGCCACGATGCACCTTGAGAGTGGGAGGAAAGGTGCCCCACGCCTGCTCTTCCCTCCCTGCTGCTCTGTAAATGCTAAACTTTAAGCTGCAAGGACGCCTGCACTGTAAATGCTAAACTTTAAGCTGCAAGGACGCCTGCACTGTAAATGCTAAACTTTAAGCTGCAAGGACACCTGCACTTCCCGACAAACCTTGAGGTAAGAGAACACGAGCTGAACCTAGGTATTTCGTCACGTCTGTTTTGAGTCTATGTTGGGCTGCAGTAGAACAGCTGGATTTGAGTCCAGTGGCACCTTAGAGTCCAACAAAATTTTCAGGGTGTGAGCTTTTGAGAGTCAAAGCTTCCTTCTTCATATAGTTTCAGGTGGGTCACTCTGTTGGTCTGCAGTAGAAAAGCAGGACTGGAGTCCAGTGGCCCCTTAGAGACCAACAAGATTTCCAGAGTATGAGCTTTCGAGAGTCAAATCCTGCTGTTCTGCTGCAGATGAACTACCCACCGGGAAGGCACCACATTCAGCTGCAGGGAGTGGAAATCTGTCAACCTCATGAAGAGGTCAGAAGAAGAGCACTCTGACGCTCAAAAGCTTACACTCTGAAAATCTGGTTTGTCTCTAAGGTGCCACGGCACTCCAATCTTGCTGTTTTGTTGCTAGTGTGCAACAAATGTCCACTTTCTGTGTGTTCAGGAAGTAACTTAATTTTGAGATTTAAAGTCAGAACAAATTTATTTTTTTCTTGTGTGTGTGTCTATGTAAGATTCCCCCCCCCCCCCAATAATTCTGCAGTGAATCTGTTTTGGAAAATACAATCCGCTCTATGTATAGCACTCCCTGTATAGATCACAAGATGTTCTCCCCAAAAAACCCAGAGAATCAGAAAATGTGTAAATCATAAGTTGGCAAGTCAGCTGTGGAAAGTGTCAGGCTGTGAGAAGGACCCGATTAAAGGAATCCAAAAGAGCAGCGGGCCCTTTCTATCCAACAGGTACGCCGGAGAAAGAAAAGGGAGCAGGGAGCTGACAGCACATCAACTGTGTCAATCATGTTTCTCTACAAAAGCCTGACAAAAGAAAAGCCCTTTGAGAAATTCACCCCACAGTGAAACCAGAATTTCAGGTTGCCGTGCCTGTTTCCATGAAAGGTTTGACAGAAACATGATTTGATACACGGGTACAGACTTTGCCCTTTTCAGCCAGATCACTGCAAGACTGAGGACCTTTTGGAACAGGTCTGGCTCTGAAGTACAGAGAGTTCACAAGCTGCACCTTTGCCGGGAAGTTTTGCTCTCTCGTGCCCCGATGCCTTTGGACTCGCAGGCCCCGTGCTCTTCCTTTGGCTCGCCTCTTTTTCTTTCAGGGTCTTTTGCTTTCCTGCTCAGGTTGAACTGGGGAAGAAATGCGTCTTGACTCTCAACTGTTTTCAAGCTGGCTAAATAAGCACTGATTCAGCTGAAGGGGGGGTCAAAGGGGGGAGTTGCATACCAGTGCCGCCATGTTCAGAGTCTGTCTGTCTTCACTAAGCTTCTACAGGGGACCCAAGACAGATTCCAGATGAAGCGCAGATGAATTTTCACTGTAGGCAGGAAGAATCCGTGCTTGTGCCCCCGCTTCAGCTTCTGAAATGTGCAATTGTCTTGAAGAGTTTTGTGGGCCAAGGCTGCTGCTGCTGCTGCTGCTGGGTTCATAGCGGGCAAATTATTCAATTGCCAAGTGATGTCTTTGCAACAAATAATGAGGCCCTGCCACTTGATTTAAAAACATACTGGTTAGAACCATGCAATTAATCAATGTGCCTTTGTGTGTATTTCGGAAACTCCCTTATGGCAGACCCCAGAGTTAGGGGGTGGACTTTTGCAGCCAGCTTGGTTCCTAACTCACTTCCTGACTTTCAGAGCCCGGAGAAGTGGGGCTTAACTTACAGTTCTTCTCTAGGGAGGCCTGTGGTCTGATTATGTGTTTGTGTGGCACAGCAGACACCATCACTGAAGAGGCATTCCCTGTCAGGTTTGCAAGAAGCGGGAATATCTCTGCTAAGCTGGCATCTGTTGCCCATGCTTGCAGTCCTGCTAATAAGGCAAATAAATGGTTGCTGGGCTGGCAGCAACGGAGGCGATGGATCGGGTGATGCTATCAAAATGCAGGAAGGAGCCCCGTTGACTGTTCCTGGCTTTTTTGCATGGTGGTGTTTTCTTTTGGTGAAGCTCCGTCAGAAAGCAAACTGCCCCCTCCTTCTGGTGATGCTGCATATTAATGTCCAAGGCTAATCAATCTCTTCTCGGCTGCGTGCCGGGGTGATGGTTAGCTAACGAGGCAAGCCATTGCATTCAATATCCGTCATTTCAGCCAGGGTTTCTACACAGGTTTTCGAGCCTTCAGTCAAAAGCTCCACAAAATTACCCTAATGAAAAGCTCCTCTATGATTGAGGAACTGAGCAACATCACGGTGGAGGGAGGGAGGGAGGGAAGGGGGGAGCCATGAACAAAGCCGGGTGTGTTGGCTGGTTTCTTCCTTGCTAATGCTTTATTCCTCCAAAACAGAGATGGAGACATTTGCATCCTTTGCTCCATAGATAAATGTGGAAGTCTGGTGACACCGGATGGCTGAGCGACTATGCTGAGAAGTTGCCACTCCCACTTCCAGCTGTGCCACAGTTGCTGGAAAGTCTCGTGCAAGCTACCAGCCCCCCCCCCATAAGATGGTGATAGTAATAACACACCCAGCCCTGAAGAAGTGAGCTGTGACTTATGAAAGTTCATGCCTACCATAATTTTTCTTAGTCTTACAGGTGCTACTGGACTCTTATAACAACAACAGCAGCAACAGCAGCAGCAGAAGCAATAACAATAACAACAATAACAATAACAATAATGACCATGACAATAACAATAACAATAGCAGCAGCAGCAATAACAACAACAACAATAATGACCATGACAATAACAATAATAATAATTCAATTTATATACTGCCCTTCAGGACAACTTAATGCCCGCTCAGAGTGGTTTACAAAGTATGTCATTATTATCCCCACAACAAAACACCCTGTGAGGTGGGTGGGGCCGAGAGAGCTCTGAGAGAGCTGTGACTGGCCCAAGGTCACCCAGCCAGCTTCAAGTGGAGGAGTGGGGAATCAAACCTGGCTCTCCAGAGTCCCGCGCTCTTAACCACTACACCAAAGTGGCTCTTGCTCTTTTCTATACACCCCTTTGTAAGAGACGCTGAGAGTGTGAATGGGAAGCCCCTTCTAAGTACTGTCTTAGTGCTCACTTGTGGTTCCTGCCTCCAGCTGTGCCCCCAGCCAAGCAGCGAAACTCCTTTGCCGTTGCTAATGTGTGTGGGAGATCCAGCAGCAAGCATTGCCTCCCGGGCTGCTTCAGGTCAGAAAAACAGCTGGGGTGGGGAGGGACGGCATAAGTTCCCTCTCCCCGTGCGCTGGGGTCCAATGGAATTGGAAAGGGGAAGCATGGAACTTAGGCTGTTTCCACACATCCTTATAGGGATGGCCCACTCACGGAACGCTGGCGGCTTTCCCCCAGAATTCAAGATGTCTCCTTTTGCAAAACGTTTTCTGGCTGCTTGGTTTCTGTTTTTTCAGCGCCTTTTCTGGGACTGCACTTCCCTGGTCTTCTCTTTTGCTGTGAGCTGACAGAGCATTTCTTCTGCATTGTGGGACATGTGCAGCTCTCAGGAATCATCCAATCACAGCCCAGCACCTCCCTTGAAGCTCTCAGAATGTGATCTTGCACGTGCAGAGCAAAAAAACCCCACCACATTTGAACAGGAGATGGGCAGCGAAAGTGCCTAACCTCCCCTCCCAAACCTCAAGGTAAGTGCTTTTGAGGAGTGTGTGTGGCGACTGAGTTTTTGGAGTTACACAGGAAAACACACACACAAAGCAGGAGGCAAAGGGTGTGAATGACCAGCTGTGTGGAAACAGCCTTAGAGACAAAATGAAAGTACAGGTTCTAGCTAGTTCAAAACTTAAAATGGGGATCATGTCCAACCGATACCTTCCCTTCTGTGCTTTAAATCCACTGTTTCAGGTCCTATCTTCTGCTGCCAACAGAGGCTTCTCCCTCCCCTCCCCTAAGTGACAGCCTTTTAAATACTTAAAGACAGCAACCATGTCTCCCCTCAACTTCCTCTTCTCCAAACTGAACCTTCCCAGGTCCCTCCATCTTTCCTTGCAGGGCTTGTTCTCCAGGCCCCTGAGCATCCTGGTTACTCTCCTCTGCATCCATTCCAGTTGGTCCACATCTTTTTTGAAGTGTGTGGCCTTGTACACAGCTAGCCATGTGGAGCAGTTTCAGGTTGCCACTAGAGAGCTCAGAGCCAAACTACAAGTGACGCCTTACACAGGTTGGACACTTGTCAGCTTCCCTCAAGTTTTGATGGGAAATGTAGGCGCCCTGGTTTTACAGCTTGGCTCTCCATTACAGCTGCAAGACCAGGATGCCTACATTTCCCGTCAAAACTTGAAGGAAGCTGACAAGCGTCCAACCTGTGTCAGGCGTCACTTGTAGTTTGGCTCTTAGAGTTGGGCATGGTTGGACCAATCTCAGCCTAGCCTACCTCCTTGGACTGTTGTGAAGATGAAATGGAGGAGGGGAGAAGCGTGGATGCCTTGGCTACTGTGCATTTACAAAGAGGCACATGGGTGGGACTTCCTGCTTTGTCCCTCCCACAGCAGCCCATAGATTGCCAGGAAATGCTGTTCCTGGGGGCCAAGGGAGCCCAAGGAGTGAGCTGAGAGGCATCTGCAGTGGGACGGGGGAATCGGTGGGACCGGTCTGCTTCGTGCAGATCTAGTCCAAGAGGCTGGGGGTTTGGAGGGGGGCTACTTTATGGTTTGAGGGGAAGGAGGGCAAATCGGCGCTTAGTCTTGAAAGATGGTTCTTACCTCATGCCTGAGATTAGGCAGAAATTTGGGGGCGTGGGAGTCTGGCTGTGTTAGGCCTGGACCGTCTCAGTCTTGCCTGGCCAGCTGGAGGCTGTGGGTCATTCCTCCTCCCCGCCTTTGGCTGCCTCTTGTGGTGTCTGCAAGGATCCTGGGAACAGTGTCCTGCTTCCAGTGGCCAGTTGGGCCGGCAAAGAGGGCAATGTTGGCAGGGCACTGAAGGAAACGTTGCAGAGGCAGGTGCTCGCTGCGCTGGTAGACAGGCTTTCGTGGCTCTAAAGACACCTGTAAATCTGGGTTGGCAGAGAAGCCAGGGTACCAATGGCCATTCCACTTGAGGTACTCCTCCCAATTCTTATCAGCCTGCAAGTTTACCTGTTCTGCAGAAGCGCTGACTGAGGAATGCGGATGAATTTGAACTTTTCATCTCTGCAGTTAAGACCTGAAAATCCCTGTTTCAATTTCATTTCCTGCCCTGTGCAAATCAGATCTGGCTGCCTTTATTTCAGTCCCCTTTTCATTATCTTCACAACAGCTTCCCCCCAAGAGGTGCACATTTTCCAACAATATTTGTCAATCAATAAATAAGCATTGCGTATCATATTATACATCTAACTGGTGAATGGTACTGTTGGGATCCTGGGGCATGTAAAGATGCACATGAACGCGGTGTTACATGGAATAGGGCTCCTTGTGAATACTTGGGGGGAATTAACGGCAAGGAACAAGGCTATGTGAGGGGGGTAACTACGAGATAATTCCACCAGTATTTACGGGGTCCTTTCCCCAAGGTAGCAGACAAGACTTGGTGCTTTCAAGGTCAAAGAGTATTTTTATTTAAAGAGGAAAAACCAACATACACACAAGAGGCAATTAAAAATGGTTGATACACACACGCGCGCACACACACACTCACACAGAGTCCTAGGAAGCGAGCCTGAAATTGGAATAGTGTGAGGGAGGGGGGGAGTATATTACCAATCTTGGATTGTAGAGCAGTCCACTGAAGAAGAGAGCTTCAATTGGTTGTTGTGGGTTTTCCGGGCTGTATTGCCGTGGTCTTGGCATTGTAGTTCCTGACGTTTCGCCAGCAGCTGTGACTGGCATCTTCAGAGGTGTAGCACCAAAAGACAGAGATCTCTCAGTGTCAGTGACACTAATGTGTGTGGGAGATCCAGCAGCAAGCATAGTGACACTGAGAGATCTCTGTCTTTTGGTGCTACACCTCTGAAGATGCCAGCCACAGCTGCTGGCGAAACGTCAGGAACTACAATGCCAAGACCACGGCAATACAGCCCGGAAAACCCACAACAACCATCGGTCTCCGGCCGTGAAAGCCTTCGACAATAGAGCTTCAATTGTCGAGCGTTCTTGGCCAGAGAGAGACTTAGAGAAGTGGCTCCAAGGGAGCAGCACTTGGATCCAGTAAGCACGATTTGAGTGGGGCAAGAGCCCTGGTTCTTATAGGGCAAAATGTGTCCTGAGGCCGAGGAGCCCCCTCAGCTGTTGGAACAAAGACCGTAAATGTCAGTCTCTGGGAATTACAAAGGTTTGATTCCCTTGATTACTTGCTGCTGGGGTGTGTGAAAGGAAAGGCAGAGTCTCTCCTGCTGCCTCACAAAGGGGCAGTTTGCTAAGGAATCTCCCCGGAGCTGGGTTGATGAATTTAGATATGAAAATGCATGATCCCAGAGACAAATTAAACTTTTCAGTGCTGGCTGATTGAGCCTCGAGCTCGGGGTGGGGATTTCATCATGGAAGGAGTATACTGGAATGTGCTAAGTGGGGTGACACAACGAGACCCTTTCTTATCACAGCGCATGTCCGTAGCTGGGAAGGCAGTAAATTCAATCACCACCAGTCACACTGCTTTAGTGTGAACATTCCTTTCATGCCTGATCTCCCGGGTGGGACTCAGCAATGCTCACTGCCCAACTGGCTGGAATCCCCCCTGCTGCAGATCAAGCTGCATTTAATCCGGGGGCCCTGTGGTTTTATATCATAGGCCTATATTAAATATGGCGGAGGCCGGGGCCGATTACTTACAATCCTCCCTCCCCCCCCCTTCAAAGGAAGCCAGCAGTGCTGAGCGAGCTTCAAAGTGCATTCCGACTGGAGCCAGATTCAAGGGTCCATATCAAGGAAAGAGGGAATCGGGAAGAGGATTGGGGCGGAGCCATCAACCATCACTATAAGAAACACTGGGCAATTTGGAAGCCCCATTAAACAACTGTCTTTTGGTAGCCGAATAAAAATGGGTTCCAAATTCAAAAGAGAGAATGAGAACGTGGTCTCCCTCTGTGGACTAAGATCAGGGAAGAACTTAAGCTAAGAGTTTAGACTTACCTTACTGCAACAAAACATTCTAACTCTAAGGTAAGGCAAGATGAAACACTTCTCACTTAGAAGGGACAAATGAAACTAAATCATATCATAGGCCTGTATATTAAATATGGCAGAGGTGGGGGCCGGTTATTTACATTGGTTCTTCTCCTCCCTCCACCCTTCTGCCAGCAGGTGTGGCAAGTTGAGGGACTCCCAATGATAAACCCGTGGCCCAGGTGTGTGTGTTGGAGGAGACTGAGCTGAGGAGGGGAACTAGGCTGGCATTAGACTGGTGGCCCATCCAATGAGGCAAAAGGAAACCTGTGTGGCTCCAGTCCAAGGGAATAGCACGATCTCTAAAATCTGGAGGTCTCAGGGGGCTGCTGAGGAAAGGTGGGGAGGCAAGAAAGAAGAACCACCTTGCATGCATGCCCCATAGGATCCAAGCCACTCTTGATGACTCTTGTGTGAATTGCACATCTTGTGAAAAACTGCACATTTGTCATGTACACAACTTCTTCAGTGCTTAGTCCTCGTGGCCCCTTCTTACATGCCCAGGATAATGCTGATCGCCACCTGGGGGTCAGGTAGCCATTTTCCTCAGGCCAGTTCGGCTAGGGGTCAATGGTAAACATCACAGTATGAAGGAGGAAACCTGAGCGGAGCATCACCCGAGCTCACAGAGAGGCGATCCGACGACGTCACGCAGCACCTTGTACAGGTGCGATGACATCACAGCCAATCACAGAGCGCCCTAAACCAGCCGGGAGAGGAGCTGGGTGGCAACGGTGCCTGCGCCAGCGGAAAGCTCCTTCACCTGCTGCGCCTGCGTCCTGGATGCCCGGGCCAGCAACCACACCGCAGGGCGGGATCGTCTCCTCGTCGCCCAGCCTCCCCCAGCCGCGGCTGCCTCCCTGGCCGCCCTCCTCGGTTCCTGCAACAACAGCAAATTGACTCTCTCTCGGCAACCACAATCCCCCTCCCGCCATCCCCCTCCTCAGCCCCACCAAGCAGGCGTAACACACTGTAGCCAAAGCCGGCTTTCATCTCGCCTCGCGCTCCGCCTCGTTCAAACGGCTCCTCTGCTGCCCAAACTGCCGCTCCGCCCTGCCGCCCAAACTGCCGCTCCGCCCCAGGTGAGCAGAGTCACCTGGGCTCGCAGAGCAGAGTCACCTGGGCTCAGGAGCACATGGTCTGCAGCTGCTAGAGGAGGTAAGGGCTTTTTGCCTTTCTTGGCTGTGGTGGGTTAAGCTGAGAAGCTAAGGGTGGTCCTCTCTAGCTTTGGGGCTTTTTGTGTGTAGTTTTGTGTTGATTTGAGTGTAGTTTTGAGGCTGAGTGTGTTTGGGCTTGATTGTGTTTGAGGGTGAGTGTGTTTGTAAGGCTGCTGGGGGTTGCTGGAGTACAAGCCACACACCCCCTTTGTGCTCACCTCCTGTGCTTAGCAGGAAGTGACCTTTTGCATTGAAAAGGCAACTGCTGGGCAGGGGCGCGAGCCTTTGGCGCGAGCCGAAGGGCGAGAGCTAAAGGGCTCTTGGCCGGGGGCTCTTAGCCGTTTTCTTTCCTCTTAGTGTGTTATTCCTAAAACAGAATAATGAAGTCAGAATGCCAGCAGGGTTTTGGGGGCTTTCCAGTGTATTGCACTGAGTGTCACATGTATGACTATCTGCCTTCTGGTCAGAAGTCCTGGATGAGTGCTCGCTGCAAGGAGCTCCTGGTTCTCAGGGAACGAGTACGTACCCTTGAGGCCAAGGTGGCTGACCTGGAGAAGCGGAGACAGTCAGATAGGCACGAGGACAAGATTCTCAGGGACAGGATAGATGTGTCCCACTCTAAAAATGGCAGCGTTCTTGTTGTCAAGGAGAATGAGGATCTTGTGGAATCAGGGCACCGTACTGAGGGTAAGGGGAACATGCCCTCAGAAGGGACCTCTTCTTCAGTTGGTGAGCAGGTTTCCTTTCGCATCAAGGAACCATCCCTGGGTGGGGCGGGAGGGAGGCTCTTGGTAGTTGGTGATTCGATCCTTAGACAAGTAGATAGCTGGGTGGCACAACCGCGTTCTGACCGTATGGTGACTTGCCTGCCTGGTGCGAAGGTAGCGGACATTACGCGTGTTATAGATAGGCTGGTAGATAGTGCTGGGGAAGAGTCAGCAGTCGTGGTCCATGTTGGAACCAACGATGTTGGGAAATGCAGTCGTGAGGTCTTGGAACAAAAATTTAGGCTGTTAGGCAGGAGACTCAAGGCCAGGACCTCCAAGGTAGCCTTCTCAGAAGTGCTACCTGTTCCACGCGCAGGGCCAGAGAGACAAACGCAGATCAGGAGTCTCAATGCGTGGATGAGACGATGGTGTGGGGAGGAAGGGTTCAAGTTTGTTAGGCACTGGGATTCTTTTTGGGACAAGCGGGAGCTGTACAAGAGAGACGGTCTCCACTTGTCCCGAGAAGGAACCCGGCTGCTGGCACTTAAAATCAAAAAGGTGGCAGAGCAGTTTTTAAACTAAATGCTAGGGGAAAGCCGACAAGAGATAAAGTGTCTCTGGTTCAGGATGGTTCATCTCAGAGAGATGAAGGGCTAGGTATAACACTTCTACAGGGAGATAGATTAGAGTTGTCAACTGAGATGGAGACAAACAGTGCAGATGACCTAACTACGTCTCGAGGCAAAGTGTGCCGGGGAAGTTACAGGTGTTTATATACAAATGCTAGAAGTGTCCGAGGTAAAATTGGGGAGCTGGAATGTTTAGTGTTGGGCGAATCCATAGACATTGTGGGCATATCAGAAACTTGGTGGGATGAGGAAAATCAGTGGGACACGGTGATTCCTGGATATAAATTATATCGGAAGGATAGGGAGGGAAGGGTTGGTGGTGGGGTGGTCTATATGTCAGAGAAGGTATACATTCCAGTAAGATTGAGAAGGTAACTGAATTAGATTCGCTTCTGGAAATGCTATGGGTTGAAATTATGGGCCCAAATGGAAACTTAACTGTGGGAGTTTGTTATCGCCCTCCAGATCAGAAAATAGAGGAGGATTATAAAATGATGACAGGATTAAAGATGGCTGCTAAACAAAAAAACTGTGTTGTAATGGGTGATTTTAACTACCCACACATTGACTGGGCCAATGGGTGTTCGAATCGGGGGAGAGAAAGTGAGTTTCTAGACTGTCTCAATGACTGTGCTATGGAACAGATGGTTACAGAACCTACTAGGGGAGAGGTGATCCTGGATTTGGTCCTCAGTAATGCTGAAGACCTGGTGAGAGATGTAAATGTGATTGCACCACTTGGGAACAGTGACCATAATGTTATTGAGTACAACATATGTATAAATAGGAAATTGCCAAATAAGACCAACACAGCCATGTTTAACTTCAAAAGGCGTAACTTTTCTGAGATGAGGGGGTACGTGAAGAAGAAACTGAAAGGGAAAGTAAAAAAGGTCAAAACACTTGGGGAATCTTGGAGACTATTTAAAACTACAATCCTGGAAGCTCAAATTAAATATATACCGCTGGTTAGGAAAGGCACAAATAGGTTTAGGAAAAGGCCAGCATGGTTAACAAGCAATGTAATAGAAGCTGTAAAAGGTAAAAAGGATTCTTTTAGGCAGTGGAAAACTAGTCGGAGTGAGGTTGATAAAAAGGAGCATAAGCTGTGGCAAAAAAAGTGCAAGTCTGTGATCAGACAGGCAAAAAGGGAATATGAGGAGCATATTGCAAAGAACATAAAGAGAAACAATAAACAATTCTTTAAATATATTAGAAGTAGGAAACCAGCTAGGGAGGCAGTGGGGCCCTTGGATGACCAAGGCGTAAAAGGATTACTAAAGGGTGATAGGGAAATGGCCGAGAAGCTGAATGCGTTCTTTGCTTCTGTCTTCACTGTGGAAGATAAGAAGTGCATGCCCACTCCGGAAGCACTGACTTTGGGAGGGGTTTTGAAAGACCTGAGTCACATTGAGGTGACGAGAGAGGAGGTTATGTGACTGCTAGATAATTTAAAAACTGATAAATCACCGGGCCCAGATGGCATACATCCAAGAGTTCTGAAAGAACTCAAGTGTGAACTTGTAGATCTCCTCACAAAAATATGTAATCTGTCATTAAACTCTGCATCTGTTCCTGAGGACTGGAAGGTAGCTAATGTTGTCCCCATCTTTAAAAAAGGTTCCAGGGGAGATCCGGGAAATTACAGGCCAGTCAGCCTGACGTCAATACCGGGTAAGTTGGTGGAAACTATTATCAAAAATAAAATTAGTGGGCACATTGATGACCAAAAGCTGATGAGGAAAACTCAGCATGGGTTCTGTAAGGGAAGATCTTGTCTCACCAATCTGTTAGAGTTCTTTGAGGGAGTGAACAAACAAGTGGACAAGGGAGACCCGATAGATATTGTTTATCTAGACTTCCAGAAAGCTTTTGACAAAGTTCCTCATCAAAGGCTCCTAAGTAAGCTCAGTAGCTATGGGATAAAGGGCCAAGTCCTCTTGTGGATCGAAAACTGGCTAATTAATAGGAAACAGAGAGTGAGTATAAACGGGCACTTCTCACAGTGGAGGGTGGTGAGCAGTGGGGTGCCACAGGGGTCGGTATTGGGTCCAATGCTTTTTAACTTGTTTATTAATGATTTGGAATTGGGATTAAGCAGTGAAGTGGCTAAATTTGCAGATGACACGAAATTGTTCAGGGTGGTGAAAGCCAGAGAGGATTGTGAGGCACTCCAAAGGGATCTGTCGAGGCTAGAAGAGTGGGCATCCATGTGGCAAATGAGGTTCAATGTAGCCAAGTGCAAAGTAATGCACATTGGAACCAAAAATCCAAAATATAAATACAAGTTGATGGGGTCTGAACTGGCGGAGACTGACCAAGAGAGAGATCTTGGAGTCATGATATCTATCATGACTCCAAGATCTCTCTCTTGGTCAGTCTCCGCCAGTTCAGACCCCATCACTAAAAACGTCAGCACAGTGTGCGACTGCCATAAAAAAAGCTAATGCTATGCTAGGGGTTATTAGGAAAGGGATTGAAAACAAATCAGCCGGTATCATAATGCCTCTGTATAAATCGATGGTGAGGCCTCATTTGGAGTACTGTGTACAGTTCTGGTCGCCACACCTTAAAAAAGATATCATAGCACTGGAAAAAGTACAGAGAAGGGCAACTAAAATGATTAAAGGGTTGGAACACTTTCCCTATGAGGAAAGATTGAGGCGCTTGGGGCTCTTTAGCCTGGAGAAAAGACGACTGAGGGGAGACATGATAGAGGTTTACAAGATAATGCACGGGTTAGAGAAGGTAGAGAAAGATGTGTTTTTCTCCCTTTCTCACAATACAAGAACTCGTGGGCACTCTATGAAATTATTGAGCAGTCGGGTTAGAACAGATAGAAGAAAATACTACTTTACACAAAGGGTGATAAACACATGGAATTCGTTGCCACAGGAGGTGGTGGCAGCTACAAGCATTGCCAGCTTCAAGAGGGGACTGGACAAATATATGGAGCAGAGGTCCATCAGTGGCTATTAGCCACAGGAGATAGATGGTATTCTCTTTGTGGGGAGGTGGTGCTCTGTTGTCTTGGTGCTGGAAGGAAGGCATTGGGAGGGCTTCTGGTGTCCTGGCCTCACTGACAGTCCTTTAGATGGCACTGGATTTCTAGCCACTGTGTGTGACAGAATGTTGGACTGGATGGGCCACTGGCCTGATCCAACATGGCTTTGCTTATGTTCTTATGTTCTTATGTTCTTAGGGGTCCTGACGGTGTTTTGCCATCTGCTGGTCATGGAGTAGGGGTCGCTGGGGGTGTGGGGAGGGGAGGTAGTTGTGAATTTCCTGCACTGGGCAAGGGGTTGGGGGTAAGGATCCTCTAGCTGAAGCTCAATAACTTCACTGCAAGAGTCCAAGACGGCATGAGTTAAAGATTTATTGATGACCCCCAGTTCAGCATCCCGAAACGTTCTTTGTTAGTTGGACCAGATGACCCTGGAGGCCCCTTCCAACCCGATGATTCCACAAAGCAACAATGGAGAGGATGAGAGAAGGGGGGGGCGTTCCCAGTGCTTCCATTCTCATTCTAGTGGCTGGCCAGTAAATGGATCCAGGCTCCATAGGTTGGTGTCGGTGCAAGGAGGCTGTTATCAACTCCACTGGGCAGTCCCAACCTGAGCCTCACTTCTGGCACTGGAGGACCAATGTCAGCCGTGCTGGTGCTTGGGTCAGCTTGCTCCTGGCCACTGAGGCTGCAGCTCACCAGGAACGTTCCCAGCAGGTCCAAGCGCCACTCGGCCCTTGTATCAAGGGATGGCCAGTGAAGGGATTCTGCCCTGTGCTAATACCCCAAATTGTTTCTGTCCCCACTGACCCAGAGGGCTGTAGAAGCGAGGCATGTTTGAGCATCTGCCAGTTGGGCTCGTTTCTTGCTTTCCAGCAGCAAGCAGGGAGCCAGTTGTTCACTTAGCTGTTGGGATGCACCTGAATGGATTCCAATTGCATCCATTTGTATGATTTTTCACAGTGGAGCCCAAAGATGTTTGCTGGCAAGCTGCTGGAGTGAGAATAGAAACATTCATGAATATTGGTGCATGTTCTCCATTCTCTCTTCCCTCCATTGTTGCTTTGTTTGTATGAAAGAGGCGGGGGGGGGGGGTGAAAGCCCAGACACTCCACTCTGTTAGTGTCCCTTGGAATGATACTAAAAAGAATTTGGAAGGTCAGTAAAGTTTTGTACACAATTTAAAACAATATTCTTTTTTTGTAATTAGAAAACAAGACGTGAATATTAATGTTAGTTCAGTTACCCATATATTTAGTACACACTCTGCACATATTCTGTGAAATAGTCCTGTGTTTTAATCACATGTTTTAATATGTTTTATTAATTTTAAGATGCTGTATTTATGCTGACTTTATATTTTGTATTCATGATAGATCCCCTTGATAAAGCTGTTACAAAACATGTAGGGGTTATGTAAACATTAAAGACTCTTCTCTTGTATCATTCATTCTGTTTGTATGACAAATGTTGTGCAGTTTTTTAAGGCAATTCACACAAGGCTCACCCAGAGTGGCTCGTATCCTATGCAACATGCATGCAAGGATGGGCTTCTTTCTTGCCCTCCCCCTTTCCACAGCACCCCCCCCCATCACTGGTCTGCCTCTACCTCTAATTTTAAAAGGCACACTTAAAAGAGAGAGGGGGGGGGAAATCACTTTTAAATCAAACAGATTTATTAACAGTGCCGAGTAGAAGCTCTGTCCTCCATAGAGGTCCTTCGTACACACATGTGCAGTACGTTCAGGAAAACTACATTTCCCATGGTACCTCACATAGTTCACACACAGAAGGCTTGAGGGCTCCTGAGCCAACTTGGACCATCCTGGAATCCAAACAGGAAACCCAGGAAATCCTCAGAAAGATAGATCTGTGGGATGGAGGGAGTCTCCCTCAACATATCTGGTCAGAATACCAAAGAGCCCAGGAAGGCACCTGGCTGAAGGAGAAATGGTCAACAGTGTAAACCCTTTGGAACTTGGTGTCATGTCTGTGCCCCATCCATACCACCACTTAATGCTGACCTGTTGTTTCTGAACCAATGTTTCATGCTATAACTTGATGTCATATTGCCAAAGCCATAACTGTTTCCTTTCAGAGGCTTATTGAAGCTCCAGGTGCCTTACTTAACCAACTGTAGAAACTTTCAGTGCTTCTGACCTTGTATCTTGCTCACTCCCAGGCACTGCTATGTCTCGACTTTGATCTCTTGCTTTCTCAGTGTCTCGACTTGATAGTACAAAGATGTGAGATGTTCTTAGGACGAGTTCGAGCCAAAAGTCCTGTTTTACTATTGGAAGGGGGGAGGAGCAAACTTATGTGTTAAGAGGAAGGATTTCCCCACATGTTACCATTCCTGTCAACCTGTTCTTACTGCTTAGTTGCTAACCTTGCTAACAGATATGGGCATATCTGTGGAAATGATCTGATTTCTGAATAAAGCCATTTAACTAAGAGCCTGGATTTCTTGCTGCAATGGTACAGGGATCTATCTGCCATAGCCTATCATCCATAGCCTGACACTTGGAGTCATCAAACACACTCAGTAAGGGAAGCAGTGACATAGGCAGTCTATACATCTTTTAGTCATTAGAAACGATTGATAAGGTGGCCACATGGAAATCTGTATATTCCCTCATCAAGAAATATAGGATAGATGAGTTGTCCTTCCTAGTACCACAGCACACCCTCTAAGCCTGGAAGCCGGACTACCCCCCGCCCCTGGAGCACACTGCTCTTGTATGTCCCAACAGTATGGACTGCCCCACTCCTAGGACCAGACCCACTCCCCACCAGAGAATGGAAGATGTGTATTCACTTACCCTGAAGCTTCCTTTCTCAGTGGTCTAGGAGTGGGTCAGTCCTACCCACCCAAGTTTCTTGGGGAGCGGCTTCTAGGACTGGATGAAGAGTTAGGACGATAGTCTTCCTCCCACTGGATTCAAGGGAGGGACCTTTCTATTTATTTTTTAAAAAATTGAGGGGAGTTATTTTTCCTTCTTGGTATTGTGAAGGGGAGTCAGGGGTTTTTGGGAACAGACTGTCAATTTCAGGGACAAGCCCCTCTCCTCTGGGATGACAATCAGCTCCCCGACCCTGCCTTCTGAGAGGAGGAGCTGGATCCCTTCCTTGATCCTAGGTGCCTGTTTTATTTGACCAAATTCTTTTGGATCTGGAGGAAAAAGGTCCAGGTGGCACAGAATTAAATTCCACCAACATAGACTGAACCTCTCCCCAGTGGGGCTTGTTTCCAAGCATATCAAAGAACAAAGCGGAACTATTCTTAGCTCCAGGATTTTATCTGTATCATTTTTTAATGCTAATGCTCAGCTTGGGGGAATGTGAAATAAACATAAAATGGAACAGCCTCTACGCACGTGCAAAGCACAGGAAGGAGTGAGGCAGTGGTAGGCTCTCGTGGCTCTTTCTTATGTGCCCAAGGTAATGCCGATAACCACTTCGGAGTCAGGAAGGAATTTTCCTCCAGGTCAGATTGACTGGAGATCCTTGCAGGTTTTTGCCTTCCTCTGCGCTAGAGATGGGCATGAACCGAAATATGAACCAAAGTTCGTGATGAACCGGACTGGTTCATGGTTCGTGAACCGGCAGTTCGTCAGAGCCCATTTCTGATGAACCGCCACGAACTTTAGGGTGGTTCATTTGGTTCGTTTTTTGGTTTGTCACTGCAGACAGCCTGACGCCAATCAATCAGTTTCCTAGGCAACAGGGGATAGACTTCCTGCAGACCTGCTGACCCGGAAGTGGCCTTCTGCTGGCCCAGAATGGAAGTGACCTTCTGTTGGCCAGAAGTGACAATTTACTGAGCTGGATGTGATGTTTTCACAAACCAGGTGAACCGGTTTATGAATTGGGGCAGTTCGTGAAAGTTCATGGTTCGTGAAATGTTATGAACCATGAACCACACGGTTCATTTCTTTTTCAGGTTTGTGCCCATCTCTACTCTGCACATATAGTAGGGGTCACGGGGGGGGGGGAGAGATGGCTGTGAATTTCCTGCCTTGTGCAGGGGGGTTGAACTAGATGACCTTTGGGGTCTGTGTTTCTATGTTCCAAGCCCCAAACATGGACCTTACTCCCCTTAGTCAGCCTGGCACTTCTGGGTCCAGAGAATGAGCCCCAGCAGGTCTTCCTAAAGCTTTGGTTTGCTTCCCTTCTGCTCAAGGCACTGGGCCTCATTTCAGCTTGAAGTGGAGGCAGGTTTGCCAGCTCAGCACCGCAATCACATGCTCTGGGACCGGGAGATCTTTGCAGTAATCATTTCCCTTGGGTGAGCAGAAGCAAAGAATCAGCATATCCTTTTCTTTTCTTGTCTTTGGTTTTCTCTGGCGGCACAGCTAAATGAATTTTGTGAGCAAAGGCACAAAGTGCGAACCGCTGTCGATTGACAGCGAGGCTGATGGACCCAGGAAAGGAGCTCCATGCCTCTGCATGCGCGAGTTATTTATGAGCCCCCTCTGGTTTGTGGATATTTATGAGATGCAACATCTGCACAGCGTACAAAATGTACAGCTTTAAAATGGAGGCAGAGGAGGCCTTGTCGCTTCCAATGAGCACAGCACTCCAAAAAGGCAATTTGTACAATTGTCGGCAATTGCTCGGCCTGGCGTGCACTTTCTCTCTTTCTTTCTGCTTAACGGGATTTTTCTTTGGGAAACATCTTAAAGGAAGAACAGCTTCAATCTGGAGTGTTTACATCAGGCAGGGGCGATTCCCCAAATCCCACTCAATTGCAGCTTTCCCAAGACTCTGCTCTTCCAGGGGAAGCCCAATTCATGGAGGAATTTATCTGGCAAAAGGAACGTTCTGGCCAAAGTGTCTGCAGCATCAGCAACATGTGAGGAGCTCCTTAGACCCTGGACACGATGGGGCCCCTGACAGCCTAGGGGAGGCAATGGAGGGGAAGAGAGGAAGAAAGGAAGAGAGGAGGGAAGGAAAAGACCAAAGATTGACAGCTGAATAGGAGGGAAGATAGAGGAGGAAGAGCAGCCGCTGCCCAGGACAGCACAAATACCAATGGAGGTGCAGGGAGGGAAGAATTCTTCTGAAACTCCATTCTAACAGTCAACACTGTTTTCTCGATATCAACACCCCCATTTGTAAATAGTAATACATAATCGAGAAAACCCCGCTCACAGCTTGTCATCTGCCTGGTAGAAGCCAGCTCTGCTTACTGTAGCCCTTACGTTGGAGTAAGCATGCCTAGAAGAGTGCGAGCACAAAATCCAAACTGGAGCAGGATCAAAGGGGAAGTCACAAGGGGGGATACAACACATCTGCAAAAGCAAAATGTTAAGCTCTGTGGTCAGGCAAAAAAAATCAAATGCAGAGGTGTAGGATGGGGGATATTTAGCTGAGCGGCAATAGAAGTAGTGTTTCCAGCTCCCCAGTGGGTTTGGGGGACCCCCCCTCCCCAGCCTCCACCCCCCGCCCATCAGCTGGCCGGCAGAAGTGCAGAAACAGGTCTGGAAAATCTAGAGTGTGCTCCTGCGGGCTCCAGCGGGCTCCAGCTCACTTTGTGTTGCCCGCACTGGGAATGACATTATTTTTGATATTTATATTCCTCTTTCCTCCCCGGGGGCCCCAAAGCAGCTTACAACATCAGAGGTTTTTTTTTTCAGTTTATTCACTTCATTTATACCACATTTTCCTCTCCTATGGGGTGTTACAGTTGCCAAGCTGAGTCTGACAACCAGAAGGAGGGTTGGAGGGGTAAAACCATAGAGTTTTTGCGATTTCTAGAGCTACCCGTTATTACTTCTGGATTGTACCCAGAAGAGATGTACCGGCATAGAGGCAGGTTGGATGTTTATTTTTCTCAGTGGAAGGCCTGGCAATCATCCAAAGCAGGGCTTTTTTTTCAGGGGGAACACGGGGGAAAGGAGTTCCAGAACCTCATGAAAATGGTCACATGGCTGGTGGCCCCACCCCCTGATCTCCAGACAGAGGGGAGTTGAGATTGCCCTCCAAGGGCAATCTCAACTCCCCTCGGAGGGCAATCTCAACTCCCCTCTGTCTGGAGATCAGGGGGCGGGGCCACCAGCCATGTGACCATTTTCTCTGAGGGCAACCCACTGAGTTCCACCACCTTTTTTCCCAGAAAAAAAGCCCTGATCCAAAGTGACTAATATCATTTTCTCCATTTTATCCACACAACATCCCTGTAAAGTAGGTTAGGCTGAAAGAAACGTGGTGGAATGGAGTCATAAATGTGACACTGTTATCCCTGGCTATAATATCTAGAGGCAGGACAAGAAAGGACTTGTTGCAAGTTGTGTCGCTCTGTATAATAAAGAGAGAGTAGTCAAATATGGTAGAAATCAAAGGAGGGTTAAATGTGCCCGATCCCTTAGTCTTCATTATGAGGTAACCCAAATATATAATATCCGACAGTATCTAGAACCTAGCAATAATTCACCATGGCTTCAAGTAGAGTAGAGCTGTAGTCTCAAAGTTTCCCTAGAAGATTTGATGTGGCAAAAGGCTTTGGCAAGACCAATAGGAATAAAGTAGAACTACTTGCCTGTAACTACACTGCACTTTCGGGATAACAACAGGAAGAACACAGTTCCAAAAATTTCACCCTCTTGTACAATATTGGGCCAACGCTTCTTCCCACCAGGACAAAGAGACAGCCAAGTTAATGCTCAGAAAGAAAGAAACATCTACAGATTAAAAGATTTGTCACAAAAAGTTGCATTTAAATGTAGGTCATTGTTACCGGGTACCATGGGAGAAAGCAAAATCTACCAGTTCCAATATCTGCAATTATTAGCTATCCGCCAAAGTATTACTACAGAGTTGGCAAAATTTGAGACGCTGGTACAGAACATACAAAGTTATTGTAAAGGTTATCTCAATTTTACATAAAACTCTCCTTTGGTTCTGTCATATATAACAAGTAACAGAGTGCAACCAAATATTATATCTCTGAAGATGGCTGGACATCGATCTGGAAGCTGTATTCTCTTAAATCTGTTAGAGCGAGTGTTAAACTACGCTGCGGAATTAAACGCCGAGCTGGTCAGAGAGGCAAAAGCTTTATTTGAGGAAGTTACATACTTGAGGGAAAGGAGGAGAGATAGATCCTAGCTATCTGACTACATCTTGCAGAGACAGAGAAGAAGTGTGGCAGGAGAGAGAAGAAGCAGGATATTGCCCTGTTTAGCCCAATAGGAGACAAGACAAGGAAATGACCCCCAGGAAACGAGAGAGGTGCTGCTCTCACTGTCCTAACTAAGTGATCCTTGCTGCCCCCTGCGTGGTAGGCTCTTCTTACTTCTTGCTGCTGCAGTACACCAGACATTGTTATTTCTAACACCCCTTCTCAATGTCTAGTGTACAAAGTCCACAAAGTTCAGTCTTTCTCGTAGACTTTGAAATTTCTCTTTGGCAAGTGGCTTGGTGAGGATGTCTGCTATCATTTCTTCTGTAGGGCAGTACTGTAGCTCAACAAGTCCATCTTCTTGCATATTTCTCACAATGTGATTCTTTATGTCAATGTGCTTGGTTCTTGATCCAATTCTTTCTGTATTTGCAAGCTTTATGCAGGATTGATTATCTTCAAAGAGTTGTATAGGTTTGGGTTCATTTATCCCAAAGTCTTCTAATAGTTGTAGAATCCACTTGAGTTCTTGGCATGCTTCTGCTGCTGATATGTATTCAGCTTCTGTAGTTGATGCCGCTACTAGGTCTTGCTTTCTGCTTGTCCAACTGATTGCTCCTCCACCATAAAAGAATACTCGTCCACTGGTAGACTTTCTGTCTGTGATGTCTTCTGCCCAGTCAGCATCCATGAATCCCACTAGTCTGGGATTGTCGCTTGCTGGTAGCTTGAGCTTCAGTTGTGCAGTACCTCTCAGGTATCTTGCCAGTCTTTTGACTGCTTGCCAGTCATTCACACTTGGTGATGCACTTTTCCTGCACAGTATTCCAACTGCTGCTGCTATGTCAGGTCTGGTTACTGTACTTATGTAGAGCAGTTTTCCAATTGCTTCTCTGTACACTTTAATGTTTCTCAGAGGTTCATTGTTTCCATTTTGTTTCAGGAAATCTGTTTCCATTGGAGTACATGTTGGTTTTCCATCTTTCATGTCCATGTAGTCTAGGAAATCCATGATCTTTTGCTTTTGATTGAGAAGATAGCTTCCATCTTCCTCTCTTTCTATTTGAACTCCGAGGTAAAAACTGACATTTCCAAGACGCTTTACTTCAACCTCTTGGTTCAGGTGCTGAACTATTTCATCACAATCTTGTTGATCTTCATAACAAAGAAGAATATCATCTACAAAAATCAGAATAAAAGTCCATTTGTTGTCTTTCTTTCTTGAGTACAGGCAGCGTTCTGCCCCGCCTTGCTTGAATCCTTCTTTGATGAGCATTTGGTTCAGTTTCTGATTCCAGGCTCTTGCAGCCTGTTTTAGTCCATAAATGCTCTTCTGTAGTTTGCATACAAGTCCTCTGTCTTTGGACTGTTCAAATCCAGGAGGCTGTGTCATATACACATCTTCTTCCAGCTCTCCATGAAGAAAAGCAGTTTTCACATCCAGATGCTCCACATGCATCTTCCATGCGGCTGCTATGCTCAGTAGTGTTCTTACTGAAGTGTGTTTCACTACTGGTGCGAAGGTTTCATCATAGTCTTCCCAGCTAGAAGGTTCTGGTACAGCTTCTGTTTTTGCCAGGTAAGAGAATTTCAGTGGTGGAACTCCTTTGTTTGCTCTGTCTGAGCGTCTGACACTTGGCTCTGCTTCCCCTTCTCTTTCTGTGGGCTCTGCAGGTGTCTCTTGCGTCTCAGTCAGGTCCCAGAGTTGCACAATCTCTGGCTGCTGTGCTGCATCAGCTTCCTTTGGTGTAGACTCTCTGGTGTCAGGCTTGCTTGCCTTCTCTTCTTCATCAATGTGCACCACATGGCGGATCTTCACCGTGTCTGTCTCTGGGTTGAGGATTCGATATCCCTTGCATCCCAGTGCATATCCAACAAATATGCCTTCTTCTGTTCTGAGATTTATCTTAGATCTCTTTTCCTTTGGAACATAAGTGTAGGCTTTTGATCCAAACACTCTCAGATGCCTTACATTGGGCTTGCGGTTGTACCACAGTTCAAATGGTGTGCTGCTTGCACCCTTTGTAGGTAGCATGTTCTGCAGATAGGCAGCAGTGTTGATAGCTTCTCCCCAATATTTTTGAGGTAGCTGTGCTTCTTGCAGCATGCTCCTGCACATTTCTGTGAGAGAACGATTTTTCCTCTCCGCTATCCCGTTGAGTTCGGGGGTGTATGGCACGGTCAGGTGATGCTCTATTCCTTCATCCACTAGGAAGCTTGTCATCTCCTTCCCCACGTACTCGCCTCCATTGTCTGTGCGGATAGCCATTGGTTTTCTCTGGAATCTGTTCTGCACCATTGCTAGGTACATCTTGAATTTTTCCAGTACTTGGCTCTTTTCCTTGAGCAGGTAAATCACAGTAAATCTTGAAAAATCATCAGTAAAAGTCAGAAAGTACTTACTTCCACTGGGGGTTACTGTTCCCATGGGTCCACAGACATCACTGTGAATCAGCTCCAGTGGTCTTGTCGTCTGCTTCTCACTCTGTTTGGTGAAAGAAGGTCTTGTGCCTTTGGCTTGAATACAGCAAACACATTTCTCTGCATCAGGACATTTTCTCATTTGCAAATCATTAGTCAGATTCTGCCTTTCAAGCTGATATATATAATCCATATTAGCATGTCCAAGCCTTCTATGGATAAGACTAGTACAATTCTTGTGAGTGCACTTTTCAATTAAATTCACTGTGCCTTCAGAGCAATCCAGCATATACAGGCCATCCTCTAATGTGCCTTGTGCAATTAATTCACCATCATTGCTAATAAAACATTTCTCTCCTTTGAATACAGTCTCAATTCCTCTTTTGGCCATTGCAGAAACCGATATTAAATTAGATTTAAGTTCAGGTACGTATAGACAATCAGTGATCTGCACTTCTCTAGTTTGGCCACTGGGTAGTGCACAACATGCAGATACGGTCCCTTGTCCCCGAGCCGTTAAAGCCTCTCCATTTGCTGTATACAATTTGTCGTGGCTTTCTTTCATCTCATTAAAAAACTTCTCGTTGTTGCAAAGATGGTTAGTACATGCACTGTCAATTGCCCATTTGCATATGCTTTGATCATTTTTACCAACATTTGAACAATTCTTATCAGATCTGCTTTTCCTTTGACCATCGGCATTAGGTGACTTAATGGCTGCATTAGCATTCCTAAAGCCTTTTGTTCCCGTGCCTCGTGGCGGCGGCTTGCTAACTCTCTGTGAATCACGAAACCAACAGTCTTCCTTTAAATGTCCTTTCTTTCTGCAGACGCTGCAGGAGAAATCCCTTCTTGAACTGACTCTTAAAGCTAGCTCTCTTGGCTCACTTATATGATCCAGTTTGCTAAAACTTTCCTCTTGCAGTCTTGCAAGTACATAGTTTAAGCTTAAATTTTCTCTCATTTCCAAAACATGTACAATGCTTGCATAAGATTGAGGAAGACTAGACAGCAAAATTATAGCTAGATCCTCATCCTGGATCTCCTTTCCAAGGGATCTTAATTTCTGTGTTAATTCCATGAAATTTGCAATATGATCTTTCAGTTTTTCCTGAGGCTTCATCTCAATCCGATACAATTGCCTCATTAGCAAAATTTTAGTTTTAATTGATTCTTGATGGTTTATTTCTAGAAGAGACGTCCACATTTGTCTAGAAGTGGGCTCATGAATTACTCTTATCAATTGTTTATCACTTAAAGCATTAATGATAATAGATCTTGCCTTATTGTCGTGCTTGACCCATTTGGCTTCCTTCTGAGGATCTCCAGTCGGTTTTTCATCTGTTATTGCAGACCAGACGTCCAGTTGAATAAGATGGGCTTTTATTCTTTCTGCCCAAAGATCGTAGTTCCTCCCGTCGCCTAGTTGGTCGATCTGGAACCCCTGCTGTGCACTGTAGGAGTCAGCCATCTTTTCTCTATTGTCTGCCCTCTGTGCTTTAGCCTGCGGCTACAGCAGAACTTTTATTGCTCTCTCTTAACTTCAGCTTGCGTTAATTGCCTCTGGGCCCATAACCCTGTTAGAGCGAGTGTTAAACTACACTGCGGAATTAAACGCCGAGCTGGTCAGAGAGGCAAAAGCTTTATTTGAGGAAGTTACATACTTGAGGGAAAGGAGGAGAGATAGATCCTAGCTATCTGACTACATCTTGCAGAGACAGAGAAGAAGTGTGGCAGGAGAGAGAAGAAGCAGGATATTGCCCTGTTTAGCCCAGTAGGAGACAAGACAAGGAAATGACCCCCAGGAAACAAGAGAGGTGCTACTCTCACTGTCCTAACTAAGTGATCCTTGCTGCCCCCTGCGTGGTAGGCTCTTCTTACTTCTTGCTGCTGCAGTACACCAGACATTGTTATTTCTAACAAAATCAGCCTACAGCAGTATGAGTGAATGGTGATATCACACCCTCTTGTCTTTATCTTATCACACCAGGGCATTTGAGTCTATGCTGGAAAGGCTGTGGTATCCCAGCTAATTTTTTGTTCTGCTGGTGGTCATGTCCAAAAGTTAGCTGATTTTGGGACATATCTTGACTGTACTAGTATGTTTAACCTACTACTGTTGACTTTCTTCTTCTTCTTCTTCTTCTTCTTCTTCTATAATAAACAAAAAATGAGGTATAAAATAACTTTAGGAAAAGAAACTCTCCCATGAAATGCCCGTAGGTGAAGATATTGGGCCCCAAGGGTTACTTAAAAGTGGGGGTTTAGACTTGTACCTCCAGCTCAAAACCACCTGATAGGAGTGGTGGGTCTACATCACCTGGACAATTCTGGGCCTAGATGGATAGGAACCAGGACAAGTTTTCATTGCTGTATTGTCTGACCTGAATTTCCCAGCACTGAGTTAGAGCCAAGCTACAAGTGATGCCTTACACAGGTTGGACACTTGTTAGCTTCCCTCAAGTTTTGATGGGAAATGTAGGCGCCCTGGTTTTACAGCTTGGCTCTCCATTACAGCTGCAAGACCAGGATGCCTACATTTCCCATCAAAACTTGAGGGAAGCTGACAAGCGTCCAACCTGTGTCAGGCATCACTTGTAGCTTGGCTCTTAGAAAGGTCTTTCTTTCTTCCTTTCTTCCTTTCTTCCTTTCTTCCTTCCTCTGCACTCTACAATAGCTTCTGTCCTCTTTTACTGCCCATAGTAAAGTAAGAACGTTGGACATAAAACTGGAATGAGATTTATACTGTTTTGAAGTCATCTCTTGTGTTTGCAGAAGGAAATACATCTCTTCAATAGTTGAAAGGGATGGGGGAAGGAACAGAGCAATAAACATCCAGGTTCACTCAGCCTGGTAACGGGATTTAATCATGAATTGCAAAATGCTTTACTGGAACTTGACTAATGAGTAACTACTGCCAAGCTCCTTCCTCACTCTGACCCATCCAAGATATCTGGGCGTATAATAGTCAGCCCAATAACATGGCAGAACAGAGAAAGGATTAGGGTTGCCAGCCTCCAGGTAGTGGCTTGAGATCTCCCGGAATTACAACTGGTCTGCAGGCCACAGAGATCAGTTCACCTGGAGAAAATGGCTACTTTGGGGGGTGGACTCTATGGAGTTATGCCATGCCAAGGTGCTTTCCCTCCTCAAACCCCAGTTTCTCCAGGTTTCTCGTCTCCAGATCTCCAGGAATTTCCCAACAAGGAGCTGGCAACCCTAGGAAGGATGGTTTACAGGGCCAGCTTCAGTGGTCTGGGACCCTAAAAGACAACGGGCAGACTCCTATGGCCAGTTTGTGCCCAACACGTTTTTGGACCATCTAGGCTGAAGTCCAGTTTGAGGGGGATTTCACCAAGACTTGTCTAGGTTCAACTTACAAATGCCTCCCCTGGTCCATTAATCCTCCTCAAAAGAGGGACCATTAAAGAGAAGTTGACTGATTGTCACAAAGGGAAGGTTCAAGAAGACCAAAACATACTGTGTCCCAGTCCAGCTGGCGCCAATTCAAGAAATTATTGCCTGCCTGTCCTTGCGGCCAGTTTGTTTGCCCTCTTTGGGAATCTTTGTACTCAAACCATCCACAAGGCCAGAGCTTACATCAGCAGAGAACAGCATAGCTTGCATAAGCAAGAAGGCATATTAAGGCCCTGGCATGGACAAGGCAAGATGGCAGAACCTGTGATACACCATCTAAACTCCTCGATATACAATATTCTTGTGCAATGTCACTACAGCATGTGGTACAGCCCTAGTGTCTGGCGGTGTGTGGAAGTCCTGCCATTAATGCTGCTGTGCAATTTGATGTCACTGGAGCCTGTCTGATGTCTCTCAGGGCTTAGTATGATAGGCACCTTTCTCTGGGATGTCTAGTGATGGACCTACCTCTGATCAGGGCTTTTTTTCAGGGGGAACGTGGGGGAACGGAGTTCCGGCACCTCTTGAAAATGGTCACATGGCCGGTGGCACCGCCCCCTGATCTCCAGACAGAGGAGAGTTGAGATTGCCCTCCGCGCTGCTCAGCGGCGCGGAGGGCAATCTCAACTCCCCTCTGTCTGGAGATCAGGGGGCAGGGCCACCAGCCATGTGACCATTTTCTCTGAGGGCAACCCACCGAGTTCCACCACCTCTTTTCCCAGAAAAAAAGCCCTGCCTCTGATAATGCAATGCACTTCCACATATGACAAGCAAGCATTGCTACCATATTTGTGGGTTTTTAAAAATTTGCTATTGCTCTAAGGAAAGATTTCAGACGAAGCTGTGCATCATTTACCTCTTGGATAGTAGTTCAATTGGAGCTCAAGTTTGTATCAGAGCTGACGTCCCATTTTGGGCTGTTTTAACATCATCTGCAAAGAAATTTCTGGCGAGACAGAAAGCACCCTGGGAAATAAGAGTCTTGCAAAACATGAATAGATGGCTAAAGGAGGACAATCCGCTTTGCATCCTGTCCTTGGGGTGTGTGGGTGTGTGGGAAACATGAGAATAAAATCGTGGGTGGTTTGGAAAGAGTCCTCCTCTCTCTATCAGAATACTGTCAAAGCTCAGCTACAGAAATGGAGAGATGCCAAGTAATGAAAGGCAGGCAGGCTTCACAGGGGGCAGAATCATCCCCAAATGCCATCATGCCAACACACACGTCTGGCTTTCAGAAACAGAAAATGGAGCAATACACAGAATTGGCCCAGCCCGATGGCTACTAGCTATCATAAGACAGCCGCTCTTTCCCGAGGCATCGTCCACTGACTATCCTCCGTTCCAGGGAAGAGGTATGGTTGCTGGCTGTAGAACTATTTGGGGGTGAAGGATGGGAGGGGGGGTTAGTTTCCAGGGCTGGTCCGATCCTTTTCCTTTAACTGCTGTTGAATGCTGAAGGGAGGGGTGTTTGCTTGAAATGAGACATTTTTCCTATCTGAACATCAATTCTGTAAACTTCTGGCACTTGTGGAGCTGAACTGATGCTAGGCCCTTCATCGGAAGTATCATTGTTACAACAAAATTAGTGGTAGGGTACGAGCTTTTGTGAGCCACAGATCACTTCTTCAGATACAGGTATACTTCTTCAGATACAGATACAGAAGAAGTGAGCTGTGGCTCACAAAAGCTCATACCACTAATTTTGTTAGTCTTATAGGTGCTACTGGACTCTTGCTCTTTTCTACTGCTACAGACAGACTAACACGGCTACCCATCTTGATCTGTCACAGCAAAGGATGTGAACGGTTTGTATCTCTTGTCAACAGTGACGGTACTGGGTGGCCACGAGCCAGAATGGCTGTGTGGAACACCCCGAGGCAGTGTACCTTTGACCAATGAAGTGCTGGGTGGGGTAGGGGGGTCAACTGGGGAGGACTCTTGGTTTATACGTGTTGCCTTTTAACTATTTTAACTGTTTTATATTCTTTATCTATTAGTGAAAGTAGCTACAAGGTATGCCAAGATCCATGCAGCTTGATAGGAGGGGTCTAAGCATGTCTGTTCAGAATCCTGTGAAAGTCTGTTAGTGGGATTTACTCCTAGGAAAGTGTTCTTTGGCTTGCACAGTTAAACACGAAAAGACCATCTCCATGTATGAGCTTGGTGGTTGCCCACAGCAGTCCACAGTCCTGGCGGGGATGAAGAGGACAGCGACCCGTTTATAGCACCTTGCCCACCTTGGCAAAGAAAGAGGCATCAGGCTGTGATTCTCTGTGGCACCAGGGAAGCCTCCTCGGCTGTTGCAAGATCCTTGACACACATAAGCACCAGCTACAGGCTACAGTTTAGGGCTCCTTATGTTGAGGTAGGTCCCTTCACAACCAACGGGGGACTTTCTTCCCCATCAACCTAGTCAAGACGGAACAGCCTGCAAGTTGTTTCAAGGGGAGAGGAAAGGTCTTCACAATTGCACGTGTGCTAGCTAGGGTTGTCTGGCATGGAAAATGGCTGTTTTGGGAGGGGGGGGAGTTCTTCTGTATTCCCTCTCTGGCTCTTCCCAGCTGCGTCTGTCTCTCCAGCCTCTAAGAAATTAATGCTGAGTCAAACAGCGTGCCTCGAAATGGCTGGGGCCCAGCTGTCGATTGGCTATCACGAGCGTACTCTATTAGTGAAGTAATTAAGCTCCTCTTAATACAGATAACACAGTAAGCAAGAATAATTAATGCGAGTAAATGTTGTCACTCCCCTTGGCAGCAGGAATCCACGTTTGGCTGCTCTTTTTGCAAACAGAATCGCAAGACGCTTCAAAGAAAGGATTCTACGCTGGTCTAGAGGGTGGGGTGAGGGTGCGGCTGAAGACAGCAACGGGGCCATAGAGGGAGTTAGGCCCAGAAGTGGCACGAGATAGAGTTTAGGGCTGCCAGCTCCAGGTTGGGAAATTCCTGGAGATTTTGGAGCCTGGGGAGGGCAGGTTTGGGGGAGGAGGAGGAGCTCAACAGGGTATATTGCCATAGAAGCTACCTTCCAAAGCAGCTGTTCTCTCCAGGGGAGCTGATCTGTGAAGCCTGGAGATCAATTGGGATTCCAGGAGAGAGCTCCATACCCCTCCTAGGGGTTGGCAACTGTAGCCCCAACAAATTCTGCAGATGTTGGGTGGTTCTTCTTCCCTGGAGTAATCTCAAGAGCAGACAGGCACAGGGATAACTGGGTGCCCTTGGGGCTGAGGCAGTGTGTGCCATCTCAGATGGGGTGGGGGGCAACAAGGTGGAGGAGGGAACCCAATATATTGATTTATTTATGTCTTTTATAGTCCGCCTTTCTCACTGATCCAGAGGAGTTAGCTGTGTTAGTCTGTAGTAGCAAAATCAAAAAGAGAGAACGTGATTCTCGAAAGCTTATGCTACAATAAAATTGGTTAGTCTTAAAGGTGCTACGGGACTCTTTTTGATCTTTCTCACTGAGACTCAAGGCGGATTACATAGTGTGAGATTAGTACAATCAGTAGTGAGTACATTTCCATACAGTGTCAAGGACATTTTCATAAACAATGCTATAGGGTAAATAGATACAAGTTTACAGAGACATAGCATTAGCAAAGATCCAATACAGGGTTGGAGAATTGCCAGAACAGAACATAATTGGATCCTCCTAGTTAACTTAGATGGGAGACCAATGAATAGTACATTATAACAGTCAATTTTTGATGCTACCATAGCATGGATCCAGGTGGCCAGGTCGGATGTGTTGAGATAAGAAGCCATCTTCCAGGCTAGAGCGAGATTGTAGTAAGCATTTTTTTGCGGCTGCCTTAACTTGTTTTTCTAGTAGTAGTGCTGGATCCAGTATAACCCCTAGGCTCTTAACCGAGTCTGCAAAAGTCAGATGAACTCCATCGAAAGTGGGGAGAACAATATCGTTCAAGATCTTTGCCTTCCCAACAAGCATCACTTCAGTCTTGTCTGGGTTCAATTTCAATTTGTTATTTTTCAGCCATTTCACCACAGCTGTCAGGAAGCAATCTAGGATTTCTACTGCATCCTGTGGGGACCTGGATAGTGAGATACAGAGTTGGGTGTCACCTGAGAGAGTTCCATAATCTTGGTGCCATGACTGAGAAGGGCCTCTCTCAGGCTGCCACCCTGAAGGGAGGTATCTGAAGCAGGGCCTCCAAAGATAACTTCACAGAATCACAGAATCACACAGAGTTGGAAGGGGCCAGACAGACCATCTAGTCCAACCCCCTGCCCAGTGCAGGATCAGCCTAAAGCATCTCTGACAAGTATTCATCCAGCCTCTTCTTGAAAACTGCCAGTGAAGGGGAGCTCACCACCTCCCTAGGCAGCTGTTTCCACTTTTGAACTACTCTGACCATGAAAACGTTTTTCCTAATATCCAGCTGGTACCTTTGTGCATGTAATTTAAGCCCATTGCTTCGGGTCCTACCCTCTGCTGCCAACTGGAACAGCTCCTTGCCCTCCTCCAAATGACAGCCTTTCAAACATTTAAAGAGAGCAATCCTGTCCCCCCTCAACCTCCTCTTCTCCAAACTGAACATTCCCAAGGCCCTCAGCCTTTCCTCGTAGGGCTCAGTCTCCAGACCCCTGATCATCCTCGTCGCTCTCCTCTGCACCCTCTCGATTTTGTCCACATCCTTTTTGAAGTGAGGCCTCCAGAACTGCACACAATACTCTAGATGTGGCCTGACCAAGGCAGTATAGAGAGGGGCTATGACCTCCTGCAATTTCGATGCTATGGCCCCTTTGATACAACCCAGGATTGAATTAGCCTTTTTTGCCACTGCATCACACTGACTGCTCATATTCAATTTACAGTCCACTCTTACCCCAAGATCCCTTTCACATATACTACTGCCCAGAAGTGTATCCCCCATCCAGTATTTGTGCTTCTCATTTTTGTGGCCCAGATGTAATACTGTGCACTTGTCTTTGTTGAACTGCATCCTATTCACAGCTGCCCACTTCTCCAGAGTATTCAGGTCATGTTGAGTTTTAATTCTATCTTCTTGGGTGTTTGCTACTCCTCCCAATTTGGTATCATCAGCAAATTTAATGAGCAGCCCTTCCACTCCTTCATCCAGATCATTGATAAAAATATTGAAAAGTACCGGGCCCAAAACCGAGCCCTGCGGCACCCCACTGGACACCTCCCTCCAATCTGATGAAACACCGTTGAACACCACTCTTTGTGTGTGGTCCTCTAACCAGTTCCCTATCCACCGAACTGTCCTATAGTCTACTCCACAGTCTTCCAGTTTGCCCATCAGAATGTCATGGGGGACCTTATCAAAAGCTTTACTGAAATCCAGATAAATCACATCAACAGAGTTCCCATGATCCAGTAAACTCGTCACTCAATCAAAGAAGGAAACCAGGTTGGTCTGACAAGATCTGTTGGGGGCAAAACCATGTTGACTTCCCCGGATCACTAAGTGGTCCTTCAGATGCTTACAGATTGATACCTTTAAAATCTGCTTCCCTGCAGCTTTCTCATTGCCAGATCTTAACCTGTAGGAAGGTCCTTTGAGCATGTAAAGAGCACAGACCCAACTACTGCAACCCTGACAGGGAATCCTGGGGTGTAGGGCATTTCTCCACGCATGGCTGGGGCAAGAGTTTGGTTGAAATAAGACTCTTGAGATGTGCCGTGATGAGCAAAGAGGGTGAGATTGTTTCAGGAGCTGCACAGACTGGGCAACAAGATGAGAATGAACTAAGAAGATGAACAGAGTTGCCTTTGACACCGCTCCAAGACACTGAGGTCTAGAAACATGAGGCTATTATTCGTCATTTATAAAGAAGTGTGACGTTGTAGAAAGAACCATAAGCGAAACCAGGCTCCTGTCCTCCAAAAGTTAGTACTTGAACGTTTAACAAGAAAAGTAAGAGAGGGAAGGAGGGAGGAGGAGACACACTGAATAGGATGAAATGTTTGGGGGCAAAAGGAGATCTACATACGGGGGGGGGATCAGGGAGGAAGGAAAGCAGGGAGAGGCCCCTGCTGCTCCGAAGTGGGCATTGCTAGCCTTGTGGGCTTCCTCGGGTGGAAAGCAGGTACCTTGTCCTGCAGGTATCAACAGGGCTTCGTCCAGAGCCCCGTTCTGGGGGCTTTGGGCCCCAATTCGGTCGGCTAGCCATTGCCTGCATGTTGCATGTTCTGTGCCGACTATTTTTGGGATACAAAGAAATGGATTCTGGCCGCCTTTGTGCGTTTAAATGTTCCAGGTTAGCAACAATTAGTTCAATCCCAGCCACTAATTGTTATTTTATTGGAAAGAATAATTGTTTCATTAAAGCCTCCCCACTGAGATCTCTTGTTAGAATAAAGTTACAGTACGATTGCATTTGCCAATTAGCACAGATTTATTTCAAGCCTGCACCAGCTGCGTCTTTCGGTGGTTTATCAGGAGGCTGCAGAATGCCCGCCCTTCCTGCCAACCGGCCAGTTGGCGAGTGCCATCCCCTCCAAACACCACCTGCTACTACACAATATTCCATTGAAGAACAGGGTCAAACCTCTGCAAGGACCAGAAGCATGCCCAACTCTTGCTTGGTTTCCACTTACGTTTTTTGCCCAGGGTCGGGGTGCTTTCTTAGTTCTTCTCATCTGAAATTCTCTGAGATTTTGGAGTTCTAAATTTCTTGGCCCTTCCAAAGTGGAACCAAATAGTTTGCCCTGTAACCTTAGTTCACACATTCTCACCGTGTAGCTGCCATCAGTCGTCACTTTAAGATCTGAGGCAGAGTCTGAGGCAGGTAATAATAATAAATAACAACAACAACAACATTTGATTTATATACCTCCCTTCAGGACAACTTAATGCCACGCTCAGAGCAGTTTACAAAGAGTGTAATTATTATCGCCCCAACAATCACCCTGTGAGGTGGGTGGGCTGAGAGAGCTCTGAAAGAGCTAAGACTGACCCAAGGTCACCCAGCTGGCTTCAAGTGGAGGAGGGGGGGAATCAAACCCAGTTCTCCAGATTAGAGTCCCGCGCTCTTAACCACTACACCAAACTTGGCTCTCAGGGAAATTCAGTGCCACGAATATGCAGGTGGATCTGGCAGGAGGAAGACAAGGGGCTCCCTGCTAACACCTGGGCCAGAGAGAGAAATGGGAACCCATGGCCAGATTACTTTTGGAGAGGAACGGAATGAATCGCAAGAGCAGGGTCAGACAAGAGGTTATAAAAGATCTGGACAAGGAAATGAAGCACTCTTTCCTTTCGCTCTTTTCTTTCCTGCTCTGATGCTCTGTCCAGTTTCCATGAAGGATGAAGCCGCTGATGCCGTGTTGAGCTCAAGTTGCTGAACAAAGGAGAGGAACCCGGTAGGGAACGGTTTCTGAACGCTGCCGCTTCGAGAACAAGTGTCCAGCGTAGCAGCTTCAAGAGCCTCGCCTTAGCCTAACCATCTCAATGATTATGTCAGGAAAGGGGATTTGCAGTTATATTGCTTTTCATTTTGATGCTTGCTCAGCTTGCTGTGTAAATAGACCACGCATGTGCTTTGATTGCTTTATTAATCTATTTATAATTCGAATGCTGGTAGCCTGATTTTTGGACCTATCTCATGCCAAATTCAATCACGCTTGTCCAGGTGGAGGGGAGGGGGCAGTCATAGGTTCCTTCACCCTCGGAGCGTTCAGGTGGGTATGAAAGTCCCAGCAGTAGCTGGTGAGTGTCAAGCAGGAAAAGAGGGAAAGAGGTGACGCTTTTAAGCAGCGATATGGTTAAGAGTGCTGTAATGCTAGTCCTTGGGCAGGAGATACTCTTGAAAGCCTAGATGATGGCAGTTGAAATACGCAAAGTATGAAATACGCATACTTTGTAAACTGCTCTGAGTGGGCATTAAGTTGTCCTGAAGGGCAGTATATAAATCGAATGTTGTTGTTGTTATTATTTTCGGCCCAGTGGCCTTAGCTCCACTCTGACCTGGTTCTGCCCTTCTGCTTCATTGTTCTACAGATGCTCAAGAATCCACTGTGAATTTCTGTGAACGTTGTATGCACAGATGCATGAACGGTGTGCATTTTTGCATGCATTTGATACTGTTCTATCCCAAATAACATCAATACTGACCTTCCAAATGTGTATCCTGAGCATAACTCCCGGTCCCAAAGAGAACCCATGGCACACAAAAGAATCAAGGGCCCAGCTGTGCACAGCTCAGCCCTATGGAGAGTTTCGATCCCAGTGCTCCGGGGGAGCTCTGCGGAGAATTCCTAGTGGGGAAAACCTCGTGGCGCCTCCCTCTGCCCACTCCACTTTTCTCTGATCCCTGAGAACTTTATTTCAGTTGGAGGGGGGGAAGTGAGAGGCTGAAATGTGTTTCTTACTGAAAACGATGGAAAAGAGCAGTGGTTTGAAACGCTAGAAGAAAGGAAGGGCTCTATCACACGTCTCTGCAGTCAATGTATAAGCTTCGTCTCTGAGCACTTTGACCAATGACTTTGTTGCCAGCCAGAGGGCACAGCTGTGTTAAAGGAAGGGCTAAGAAGCAAAGGGGAGTTGGGGGGGGGAGAAGTCTGCCGCTGACACCAGAGTCCTTGTGCCTCATGCATTAAACATAGGCGGGCACGGGGGCAGAGAGACGTTCGGTCGTGCCACAGTAATTCAATCAAGGGGACGTTATAATGTGATAAACAGGAGACAGATGGCCAGTTGTATATCATAATTCATTCTTTCTGTCTGCTTTCAATGATGCACAGATCTGCTTAGTGGGTTTATGGAGATTTAATTTACATTATCATCTGACATAACTGAACAGCCCAGTGAAATACACCCCAACACAATACTCAGTTTTTAAAAGCGCATCCCTCTTTACGGTCTGAGATGTCACCAAGAGAAAAGGTGCACATCTGTCATGGGAGGCACAAATCACAGGAAAAGGCCCTCCTAGCTGCCCCCCTTTCTTGAACTTCATTTCTGATTTCCTTTCCTACGCACTGGAGCCTTGCATTCCTTTTGCGTTGTATCCTTCCTGTTGACGCCATCTCTTCCTCTTTGGACTGCACATGCAATCCTTCGGAAGGCTTTCCTGCTGTGCTCCTGCATGGCCCACCAGCATCCAGAGAAGACCTTCCCAGCGCCCCCAGGATGGCAAAACATTTGGGCTGCCAGGGTCTCCTCCTCAGGAGAAATATCTTACTGTTCAGTAGTAAACCAAAGATCCTAGCATAGTGTCAGAGTAAGGGCTGTCCGGGGTCTGAGCCCCAGCCCCCAGACTTAACAAGAGGGAACAGCAGAGGACAAATGGGTGGCAGCAACTCCACCCCCCAAGCCAGCAACCAGGGCCAGAACCTACCTACTCCAGGGGGAGGGGGCAAAAGGCCAGGACCTCAGAGGGGTGGAGGGGGCAAGGAGAGACCCACCTTCCAGGGGGAAGAGGGGGGGCTAAGCAGGCAGGAGGGAAAGGGCCACAGCAGGGGGAAGGTGGGTCCAGCAGCAGCAGCCCAAGCAGAGCCCTTACCTGGCAGGGAGAGGATGCCACCGCTGCAGCCCAGAGCCACACCATGGCTAGAAGACAGCAGCCTGGCTCAGGAGTTGCTAGAAGCCAAGCCTCTCCGGGGGGGGGGGGGCTGCCACAGGCATTCTGGTGGAGGAGATGGGTAGCCCTGCCCAGCATTGCTGAGCAGGCAGCTCCTCGTGAGCAGGGCCAGGCAAGCTCAGTAGCTCAGAGGCTGGCTGGGGCAGCTCCTCATGAGCAAGGCCAGGCAAGCCCAATAGCACAGAGGCTGGCTGGGGCAGCTCCTCATGAGCAAGGCCAGGCAAGCCCAATAGCACAGAGGCTGGCTGGGGCAGCTCCTCATGAGCAAGGCCAGGCAAGCCCAATAGCACAGAGGCTGGCTGGGGCAGCTCCTCATGAGCAAGGCCAGGCAAGCTCAATAGCACAGAGGCTGGCTGGGGCAGCTCCTCGTGAGCAAGGCCAGGCAAGCTCAATAGCACAGAGGCTGGCTGGGGCAGCTCCTCGTGAGCAAGGCCAAGGAGCCCTCAGCTGGGGATGGCTCGCACTCAACCCCACCCTGCCAGCAAGGCAAAAGAGCCCAGGAGGGATTAGTGGTTGGAGGGAAACACCTGGAGGAATGCACAGCTGGGCCCAGTCAGGAGAGGGAACAAGCCTGGAAGGAGGGTGGGGTGGAGAAAGGAAACCCTATAAAGGGTGGCTGGGAAGAGCTCTGTGGTGGTGGGTTTGAGTAGGAGCGATGGAGCAGAGTGGGAGTGGAGAGAAGCCAAGGAAAAGGCAAGAAGGAGAGTGGAGGTTTGAAGGAGAGTCTTGGGAGGAAGAGATGGTGGAAGATGCAGGGAGTGAGCAGGCCAGGTTGAGCAGGCCAGCGAGTGGATTGAGAGGGAGTCAGGGTGAGGTATACCGCCCCTCCTTCCACAGAGCAGGGTCCTGCAGAATCCCTGGCCCCCCTGTGATGTCAGGGGCAGACTGCCCAGTGCCACGCCCAGCGGCAGCTGCGGCAAGCCCTGACAAGGGCCAAGCTAGAAGTGATGAGTTACACTTGAATGGCAAGTGAACAGACTCACACGTATTCCTCCCTGTTCACTTGTGCTGCACTTGCACTCCACTCAATCACTATGGGAGGAATACATGTGAGTCTGTTCACTTGTCATTCAAGTGTAATTTGTCACTTCTAGCTTGGCCCTAAGGAGAACTGAGCTTATTGTATTTTGTTTTGTTATTATCCATTATGTTGTTTTGAATGTTCTTGTGTGTGTGTGTGTGTGTGTGTGTGTGTGTGTGTGTGTGTGTGTGTGTGTGTGATGTGATGTGATGTGATGTGATGTGCTGTCAAGTTGCCACTGACCTATGACAACCCTATGAAAGAAAGCCCCCACTCTCCTGGCTTTCCGCAAACAATTCAAAACCAAATTATTCTAAAAGGCTTTTTACTCAGATAGGAGAGCGATATTGTAGGGATGGGGTCTCAGGTGCTTTGCTAATGAGTTGGGGACCATAGACTTCACCACTATGTTGCCTTGCATATTATCTGTTGCTTTAAATAGCTTCTGTTATCTAATGTCCCTCCTAGAATTGATAATGTTCTGTCTCAGCAATTCTTCAACTCAATATTGGATGTCTTTGGAAACTTGTATTTATTTACCCTATGATATTGTTTATGGAAATGTCCTTGACACTGTATGGAAATGTCCTTGATATTGATTATACTAATCTCACACTATATAGACCACCTTGAGTCTCAGTGAGAAAGGGGGACTATAAATGACATAAATAAATGACATACATTACATGATTAAAATGTCCTATCATTAACAGACTTGCTTATATCCTGCAAACTGGAGGGCGTGGTTTCTTTTATTGAGTCCAGCCATCTCATTTTAGGTCTTCCTCTCTTCCTACTGCCTTCCACTTTTCCTACCATTGTTGACTTTTCCAGAGAATCTTGTCTTCCCATGATGTGACCAAAGAATGATAGCTTCAGTTTTATCATTGTAGTTTCTAGGGAGAATTCAGGCTTGATTTGATCTAGTACCCACTTATTTATCTTATATGTTCTTATATCACATTCTTAACAAAGCTTGGTTCACAAGGCAGCTTCCCCCCCCCCCAAATAAAAGCATCTAATACAATGCAAGTAATTCTGCCTCCTGCAGGTGCCAGGCTGCACACGGGTGAATTCAGCAGCAGCTTGTACATGGGCTTCCTCTGTGGTGGCCCCTATCCTGTGGAATGACCTGCCTGAGGAAGCCAGAAGAGCCCCCACTTGGCTTTTCATAAATGATGCAAAACCGAACTATTCGAAAAGGATTTTTCCTTGAATGGGAGGGCTGTATTGTAGGGATGGGGTCTCAAATGCTTCGTTAATGAGTTAGGGTCCATCACTATATTGCCTTACGTATTATCTGCTGTTACAAATATGTACTCCTATGTATTACCAGTGCTCCATGTTGTCTAATGTTAGTCCTAGAATTATGTTCCCTCTTGATACAGCGACTAGAATTATGTTCTACTATGTCTTTTAAACTTGTATCTGTTTACTCTATGGCATTGTTTATGGAAATGTCCTTGATTCTGTATTGAAATGTACTTGTTACTGGTTGTACTAATCTCATACTGTGTAATCTGCTTTGTGTCTCAGTGAGAAAGGCGGACTATAAATGACATAAATAAATAAATAATTCAAAAACATCTAGCAAAATCTGAAAGCTAAAATCCACACCAGAAGCAGTAAAGGAATGAAAAAAATTGTACAGATAGAAAAGATTTTTTAAAATAGTAATAAAATGCTTAAAATGTTGGAACTAAGCAGCAGAGGGCAGGGACAGAAAATCACTAAAACCAGCAGAGTATCAGAATAACTGATACAGCAAAACCCACAGAAGGAAAAGGGAGGGAGGAGCCAGAAAAATGCCTGCAAAAATACATGTTTTAACCCAGCACTGAAAGCATATTGATGTCACTAACTCCAAAACCGTAAAAGATTTCTCCTAAGGACTTTAAATGGCAATTAAATAGCATGGGGGGATAAGACTGGGCCTTTTGGAACCCCTCGGGACAAGTTCCATGTCGATGGCAACTGGTCTCCAGTGGCAACTATCTGAGAGTCTCTCTTCACAAGACATCTGACACATGAAGAATACGTGTTGGGAGATACGTTAGCAGGGAAACGTAGTTTAAAAAGACAGAGCTGGCAGCAATGCAAAGGCTTTGCTATACACTGGAGTTGTGTGAAGGGGCTGTGAAATGCCAGAAGGGAAACTTCAGCCCATTATAACTGTCAGGTCTTGCCAGGTAAATCCCCAAACACTTCACTGCACCACTTCAGTATATGAGTTAAAGATACTTTATTGATGAGATATACCATATTCAGATAGGAGCGTTGGCAGAAGTGACGCAGGGTGGCAAAGCAAGGTTAATTATAGGGGAATGTTCCTGCCCCTGGGAAAGTCCGTTAGGGTTTTGGTGCAAAGGGTCCAGGATCTCATAGAGGAGGGGGAAGGAAAAGGATGAGGTCATCCCAGTCCTCTAGGGAGAGTGATACGGCTCCGCCTGGAACTTCAAGGCCACGTTCTCAAGATAAGGAGCTAGCAGTCAAGCAAACAAACATGTTCCCTTTGCATATTCTCAGAGGCAAACATGACAGATCTACAACAAGACAAACATGGCAGATATACTGGGGTGTATCTGACAATAACCTCTCCGGGTGCATACCTGGCTCTGGAAGGCAGCTCCAGCCCAGTCCCATTCCCCACTACCCTCTTGTTGTGATCCCACACAGTTTTAGACAGGAGAATTAAAATTGACAAAACCTTTGGAGGTGAAGATGAAATTAACAAACCTTCTGAGGAGCGATTGCTGCTGCCTCTGTCTTTCAAAAGACAGCATCTGATCACAGCATCTGTTGTATTTCAGCAAAAGACAGTAGAGACCCCCTCACCTCTGCAGGAGTATACCGTATACCCTGCAGCTGTGGACAAGTTTACATCGGGACCACAAAGCGTAGCATCCAGACAAGAATAAAAGAACATGAAAGACACTGCAGACTTGGACAACCTGAAAAATCAGCAGTGGCTGAACATAGCCTAACGCAAACAGGGCACAGTATCTTATTCCAGGACACCAAAATACTGGACAACACTTCCGACTACTTTGTCAGACTGCACAGGGAAGCCATTGAAATTCACAAGCATAAGCAAAACTTCAACAGGAAAGAAGAAACCTTAAGAATGAACAGAGCATGGTTTCCAGTTCTGAAAAACACCAGGCTAACAAAACACTCTATACTCGACAATAGCCCTGCAGAGAAGATTAGCACATCAAGCACCAATCCATATGCAAAAGAACCTCCTCAGGATACAGTGAAGCCTCCCACCATTAGCATTCCACACTCTGGGAAACTCTTACAGGATGACTCAGCTCAACCCCACCCCTCCTGAGTAGATACAAATGACCTACATCTTTTCCACATTGTGACACTGAGAGATCTCTGTCTTTTGGTGCTACACCTCTGAAGATGCCAGCCACAGCTGCTGGCGAAACGTCAGGAACTACAATGCCAAGACCACGGCAATACAGCCCGGAAAACCCACAACAACCATCGAATCATCAGGTCCTGAGAATGTAAACAAGCAGAAATGCAACTGTAGTGTAATATCTTTCGTTAGGACTAGAGGTGGGTGCGGTCTGCAAAACAGACCTAAATTTGACACAGTCCAGCCTGGTTCGTGGTTCGCAAACACATGGTTCGTGGGACTCATGTTTTTCATGAACTTTGGTCCATTTGAGCTGGCCCATCGGTCTGTGGTCCATGAGTCCAGTCATCCTGGTGCCCATCTTTCAATTCCCTAAGCAACGGAATGGGTGTTCTGTTCACAGACCTTCAGCAGCCCTTGGAACACACTAATCCTAGCCCTCAAAACTTTGATAGACAGCTCTGGCTGCCAACCAGAGAGCTCCCATTCTTTTCTATGTGAGCAAGGTGCAAGAATTAATTCCCTAGTAAAGGAGGCAGCCCTAGGAATGCACCAATCCTAACCTTCAAAAACTTGATAGGCAGCTCTGGCTGCCAACCAGAGAGCTCCCATTCTTCTCTATGTGAGCAAGGAGCAAGAATTAATTCCCTAGTCAATGGCTGGGAAAGTGTCTGTGTGGTGAATGAGGGGGCTCTTCCCCTACTCTTTTCTGTTTGATTTTGCTTCATTGGAACTTTTCGGTTCTGCAAGCCAATGCAAGTCAATTGGTATTTGCAATTCTTACTATCTACTAGAAGTTTCCTGGGGGAGACCAATGTGGGGGTCTGTAACTCGGACCTCTGAATTGCAATCTTGACCAAACTTGGAGGGCGGCTGGAGGAGAGACTGCTGAAGCCTCGCTATGAGTTCAGCACCTTTAAGTGCAAAGGGGGTGGTCCTAGGGCCCCTGGAATTGATGGACCATGGACCAATGAACCAGTCCATGAATGGAGTGGGTCCCTGAAAAGGTTGTGGTCTGTGGTCCGTGAAACATGATGGACCACAGGCTGATGGTCCATGGGTTTTTTCTGGTCTGTGCAAGCCTCTAGTTAGGACCAGTAGAAAATCTTTTGAGTTCCCCTTTATTCACACTGAGTTTAAAACAAGGAGGGAATAGAGAGTATGAATATGGAAATAAACTGGCAAAATATGGGCTACACTCTTGGTGGACAAGAAGGAGGACACTCTGCCTATTAAAATAAAAGATAGAATGGCACTTGATATCACCAATGTAATGGTAGAGGAATTTAAAACAGCTGTTACAACTACCGATAAATCAAACAACCCTAAAATGGAGGATATTAGAAATTATTTATGAACAATAAAGGCCTCTATAATTTCAGAGGAACACAGGATTATTTTAAATAAGCAGATTTCCAGAGAAAAAAATAAGTGCGGTGATTAGGAATCTGAAAATAAATCCTCTGGCCCAGATGGGCTAACAAATGAATTCTATAAGATATGTAGGAACAAGCTAATTCCGTGTTTACAAAAAAATTATATAGGTATATTTTTAAGGAAGTTATATCTTCTGAAACATGGTTGGAAGCATACTTAGCAGCTGGAGAAGTCTTGCCACGCAATCTCCTTATTAAATATGGATTATAAAATTTTAACTAAAGTTTCAGCTAACCATTTAAATGGCATCTTGGACAAATGTATAGGAACTGACTGAAGAGTTTTTATAAAGAGCAGGCAGATGTTCTGAAATGTCAGAACATTAGTTAACATCATATGCCAAGTGTCTTTTACTTTCTTGATGCAGAGAAAGCGTTTGATAGGATTGAATGGCCATATTTACAAGCGGTCTTGAAACTATTTGAATTGGGGAGTAATGTTTCTAAATGGTTCCAGTGCTATATTCAAAGCCTATTGCAAGAGTCCTGATAGATAATTATTATTTGACACCTTTCAGTTATAGTGTTGAGTAATAAATCCAGAGGAATTAGCCATGTTAGTCTGCAGTAGCAAAATAGCAGAGTCCAGTAGCACCTTTAAGACTAACCAACTTCATTGAAGAATAAGCTTTAGAGAGCCACAGCTCTCTTCGTCAGATACATGGAGTAAGTGTTGAGTAAGATAGGGCTGCATGCTATTGCCTCTCTTATTCAATCTCACTACTGAAATTTTGGCAATACAGATTTGCCAACTTAAGTCCATTCAAAAAATTCAGGTAGATGAGACAACCATTAAAACTCTTTTATATGCTGATGGTTTTGTCTTTTATCTCCAAAACCCTAAGAACTAAATGGAGAAACTTGTTAGGATACTGGAGTCATTTGGTAAGATATAAAATTAATATCAATAAGTCAATGTTACTGGGGATACATGCAGATCAAGAAATGAGAATTGAGATGGAGACACTTAGAGGTTCAGATTAGCTCTTTGGGGATTTTTTTTCTGACAATTTTAGTAAGATGAAGGAACAATATATTATCCACTAATTAAAAGCTTAGAGCAAAATGCCAAAGCCTGAAGTTAGTTTGAGATCTCTTGGTTGGGGTAAGTCATCATTATACAAATGAAAATGTTGTCAAGAATTCTGTTGGTTTCTATGACTCTGCCATTATCAGTAGTGCAATCATTACTCAATAAATTATAATCTATATTTACGAAATGTATATGGAAAAAATAAAAAATACTCCTAGGATTCAAGCTAACAGAATTCAGCAGCCTTAGCAAAAGGGAGGTGTAGTGGTCCTGAATATATTAAAATATTATGCCACTAGATTACTTACAGTTATCAATTAGTTCAGGAAAGATGAGACCAAAGTCGTCTGGAAGGTGGAGCAGTTGGGAATTCAGGCCACACCCGATTTGATAAAGGAGAAAGTGGTTTGCTCTGCACTTCTACAGGCATGGGGCAAACGTAAAGATGTACTAGAGTTGAACCATTCTATTTGCAGACCTGTATTAGACGGCAAGGAATTCCTACGAGCCTTTGATATGGGAAGATTCAACTCTTGTATTGAGACAGGCTTGATAAGCTTCATAGACTTTACATATGAGAAGATAATCCTGTTGTTTGAAGAAGTTTCTAATAAAAGCAAGGGCGGGTATATCTCCATTTCCCACTACCTACAGGTCTGAAGCTATATAAATGCAGTGTGGAGAAATGATATTTTTTCAGCCATTTAATGAGTTTGAAAGAACGTTGAATGAACCAGAGAAATAAATGCAGAGGAGTTAGCCGTGTTAGTCTGTGGTAGCAAAATCAAAAAGAGTCCAGTAGCACCTTTAAGTCTAACCAATTTTATTTTAGCATAAGCTTTCGAGAATCAAGTTCTCTTCGTCAGATGCCTGTATCAGGCATCTGACGAAGAGAACTTGATTCTCGAAAGCTTATGCTAAAATAAAATTGGTTAGTCTTAAAGGTGCTACTGGACTCTTTTTGACAGAGAAATAAAGGAACTTATTGCTATATCTCTATGGAATGTTACGGAAGGAAAGAAAGAAATGATGGATGTATAAAATAAAATGGGAAGGAAACATATAAGGATTAAAATTAGAGGTGGGCATGGACTGGAAAACTTGACACAAACTGGCCTGGTTCATAGTTGGCGAAAACACGGTTCGTGGGACTCACGTTTTTCACAAACTTTGGTCCATTTGGGCAGGTCTGTCGGTCCATGGTCCATGAATCCAGACATCCTGATGCCGATTTATCAATTCCCTAGGCAACAGAGGGAATATCCACAGACCTTCTGCAGCCCTTGGAACACACCAATCCTAGCCCTCAAAACCTTTTTTTTTTGAAAAATTTTTTTATTGGGTTAGGATCAAATGTTTACACATTACAGTCAATATTCCCATTTCCCAATTTCTAACCCCCTCCCTTCCCCCCCCCATTTTGTTGATTTCCAACAGTTTTCCAACCCTTTATCCCTTTTCCCTTACTCTTTATATATTCCTCTATCTAACAAATATATATTCTCCCTTTATTCTAAGCAATACTTCTTTAACTATTTTTAATACTCTGTACCCTGACTATGAGTCCCTTTTTCCATAATGGATAAACAATTTATCCCATTTTTCATTATTTCACTTTCAAATATTTCTATATATCATAAACTATGTAAACCATACATTCATATAAATCAGCCAGTTTAATTTATACTCTATATGTTATTCATTCTATCTTCTTTTTTCTATTTTAGCTATATTTGTTTACATTAGTATTTCTATTCCCCTTCAATCATAAGTCTATATATGATATCAATCAATTTGACTCATATACAACTTCAAATAAACATATTCAGTTTGGTACACTGTCCGGAATCAAAAAGAAAATATTATTAGTTAATCAATCCTTATAGTTAACCCTTATGATTAATTATTTTCTATCAATATTCTATTTATTATTCTATATATATCAATCTAATATCATAACTGCTTAGAAATTCTCTTTTACCTCTTCTCCTCCCCGGTAAAGTCACCCCCCTCTACATTTTATTGTACTTCAGTAGTTCTCAAACTGCCACAGTTCTCCTCCCACCTCCCATTTCTTCTCCAAATATTGTTTCAGCTTCTCCCAGTCTGTGTTAAACTGTCCTGAGTCCAGGTTTCTCAATTTTCTTGTCATTTTGTCCATTTCTGCCATATACAGCAATTTGTGGATCCAATCTTCAATGGTTGGCACTTCTTGTATTTTCCATTTTTGCGCATACAAAAGTCTAGCTGCTGCCGTCATGTAAAATATCAACGTCCTATGATGGGCTGGAATTCCCTCCATTCCCAAGTTTAGTAGCAGGAGTTCTGGGTTCTTATTAATCTGAAATTGTAAAATCTCACTCATTTCTCTTATTATTTCCCCCCAGTACTGCCTAGCTACCTCACACGTCCACCACATATGGTAGAGGGAGCCCTCATGCTTCCTGCATTTCCAGCATTTATTAGAAGTGTTCAAATTCCCTAGCGCAATCTTCTTTGGTGTCATGTACCAACGGTAAATCATTTTGTAAATGTTCTCTTTAATACTAGTGCATGTCGTTGTCTTCATTGTAGTCTTCCACAAGTATTCCCATGCCTCCATTGTTATTTCTTTGTTGAAATTTATGGCCCATTTCACCATTTGTCCTTTAACTATTTCATCCTCAGTATACCATTTCAGCAGTGCTTGGTATACCTTAGATATTCTTTTCTTGTCCTCTTTAAGAAGGGTCTGCTCTAGTTCCGAGTTTTCTGTTCGTATACCTCCCTTTACAGAGTCCGAGTTATATAAATCTCTAATCTGTCTATACTGGAACCAATCATAATAAGGTGATAGTTCCTCCTGAGTCTTTATTCTGAGTTTAGATTCTTCAGTTCTAGTTATTTCTTTATAAGTTAGACATTGTTGCTCATTATCAACAGCTCTCGGATCTATCACCTCATATGGAACTACCCACAAAGGGGTTCCTTCTTCCAGATAGATTCTATACTTCTTCCAGATTATATATAAACTTCTCCGTATATAGTGATGCAGGAACATCGAGTTCGCCTTTACTTTATCATGCCATAAGTATGCGTGCCATCCAAATATTTTTTTATATCCCTCTAGGGCTAGTAATTTCATATTCTTTAGCGTCATCCACTCCTTCAACCACACCAAGCAAATTGCGTCATGGTAAAGTCTTAGATTGGGCAGTTGCATTCCGCCTCTTTCCTTTGCATCTTGTAAAACTTTCATTTTCACTCGAGGCTTCTTGCCTGCCCATACAAAGTCTGATATTTTCCTCTGCCATTTTTCAAATTGCTTAGAGTCACTGATGATTGGTATTGTCTGTAGCAAAAACATTACTCTTGGTAACACATTCATCTTAACTGCTGCAATCCTTCCCAACCATGACAAATTTAGTCTGTTCCATTTAATCAAATCTCTCTCTATCTGAGTCCATAGTTTTTCATAGTTGTTTTTAAATAAGTCTATATTCTTAGCAGTCAGTTCGATTCCCAAATATTTCACCTTACTTGTTACTAGGGGTGTGCAAGGAAAAAACTTTCGGCTTTCTTGTTTCGGGATTACCCGAAACAAGATTCTCTACCGGCATTAGCCGAATGCCGAAACAAGAATCTCTTTCGGGATTCGGGATTCGGCATTATTTCGGCATTCTTTCGGGATTCTTTCGGGTTTTTTTGCTGGGAAAATGCCTCCGTCTTTCAGGACGCCTGGAGGAGGCATTTTCCCACCAAATAAGCCCAAAATTGGTGGGGACCTTCCTCTAACCCTTCTCTAACACCCACCCAAGTTTCAGACAGATTGGACTTTGGGGGGCCATGTTATGGCCCCCCAAAGCAGGTCCCCCCATCCTCCCATAAAGGAGCATCTTCTTCATTATTTCCTATGGGGAAAAAATGAAGAAGCAGGCTTCCTTTGCCAGGGGTGGCATTTTGCATGCAAAATGCCCCCCAGCCCTCAGGGGCCCTTCTCCCACCCCTCCTCCCACCCCCCACCGAGGCTCAGCCTGCTCCCACTTGGGGGGGCCATTTCATGGCCTCCCCAAGTAGGTGCTCTAATCTCTACCACTGACAGCTGGGGGAGGCTTGTGTTGCCAGGGGTGGCATTTTGCATGCAAAATGCCCCCCAACCCTCTGGGGCCCTTCTCCCACCCCTCCTCCCACCCCCCACCAAGGCTCAGCCTGCTCCCACTTGGGGGGGCCATTTCATGGCCTCCCCAAGTAGGTGCTCTCAGCCCCTAAAGTCCACCCTTCACAGCCCCACACAAACCCAATTCCCCCCCAGCTGCCACACACAGACCCAAATCCCCCCAGTAGCCCCTCACAGACCCAAATCAACCCCCACCTGCCCCACACCCACCATAACCCCAGGAACAGGCTGGCCTGCCCTCCCCTTTTGGGAACCCCTAAACTCTCTTTCCCAGGGCAGTTCTGCACAGACAAGGGGTGCCACAATGTTGGCAGTGCCAAATCGTCCCTGGGAAAGAGCACCTGCCCTGGCACACAGACAACCACCCCCCTGACCCCCCCACCACCCGCAGAGAAGGCTGGCCAGCCTGCCCCATTGTTCCCTATGCTGGGAACCAACCTCCCATCAAAGAAGGGAACACAGACACACAATCATTAAGTTTAAAAAACCTTTATTTTCTCATTTTCAAATTACAAGTGGTCAACAAATCACAACATATTACACTTATTGTCCCTCATAGCACAACACAACACAATTAACTACACATCAGAGAATCTTAAACACATTTTTTTTTTGAAATGGACAAACAGTAAAGTTTTGAACATTACAACAGGTCACATAGTGAGCGGGCACAACAGGGCATGGAAACAGAAGATGATCATAATAACTACCAGCCTAATACAACTCTCCCTCCATAAAACGACTTAATGGGGGGGAACCACTGCAACAAAATCCCCCCCCCAACCCTCTGGGGCCCTTCTCCCACCCTTCCTCCCATCCCCCCACCAAGGCTCAGCCTGCTCCCACTTGGGGGGGCCATTTCATGGCCTCCCCAAGTGGGTGCTCTGCTCTCATCTCTACCACTGACAGCTGGGAGAGGCTTGTCTTGCCAGGGGTGGCATTTTGCATGCCAAATGCCACCCTCACCCTCAGGGGCCCTTCTCCCACCCTTCCCCCCACCCCCCACCACATGCATTCCTTGACAATCAAGAAATCTGGAGTTAAATATAATGTGCATGTAAGTCCCTCAAAGACAGAAGCAATATGACCCATTTGATTTCCACAACCTCAGACACAATTAGGGATCCGTTTCCCCTTGGTGGGGGATCCCCCACTCTCACCTATCACCCCGAAGGGGGAAAGTCAGTGAATGAGCCTTCAAGGTACGCTCCAGGGGCTGCTGCCGTGATGTCACTGATGTCATCTGGCTGCCCTGAGAGTATGCCTGTGCTTTGCAGTGGGCTGATTTGGGCCCTGCAGGCCAAAGCAGGATCCCTTGTGGCCCAAATCTGCCTGCTGTGAATTGTGCGTGCTCCCCAGCCTTGTGTGATGATCACATCACTTCCTAGAACAGACATCATCATGCCAGAGCATTGCCATTAAATGATCATGCGTGTGTGAACAGACCCTATGTATCCTGTAGGCTTCAGTGATGGTATAGTAATGTTTTCACTCACATTATAGAGAGAGAGAGAGAGAGAGAGAAGGGGGGGAGGCACTGAAGCTAGATTATTTCTTCTATTTTACTGTCCCCTTCCAAAGCCAGGGTGGCATTGGCACAATGCCCCCCTCCCCCCGGCCAGAGCCTTAGTACCAGTATGCATTGACAGGCCCATGCATCATAGTCCTTTTTGAGACCCAGCCAAGTTGTGTGCCTTTTGGAGAAAAATGTTCAAGTTGCTGGTGGGGGTATGAACAATTTTTAGATATCCACTGTAGTGCAATGGCTAGAGAGTTGGTCTAGAATCTGGCAGACTCTGATTCTGTGCCTTGTAGGCTTGATGGATGTTCTTGGCTCAGCCTAAGTAAACAATTGTGTTGTGTTTTCCAGAGGCAGTCTAGGTGATTTTGGGGCCCTGGACAAATGTTCTTGACGGGGCCCCAGAACCAGTGCCGCCCCACCACTGGCTCCTTGCCAAGGCCAAGCAATTTGGCAACCTAGGCCCCAGATAGAGTGGGCAGGAGTGCGTTGTTTCCTTCCTCCCCCCCCCTCCACCCCCTCATACAACTAAGAAGGCCATCGGTGGAGTCACTCCAATGTGAGGCATGGAGCAGCTGTCTATTGTTAGCCTGGTTGTGATGAGGGTGAAACAAATCAAGGGAGAACAGCAATGTGTAAACCACTCTAGGTTCCCATGGGGGAGAAAACCGGGGCATAAGATAAACCTTTAATTTGGTGGGGAGGGGGTATATACATTTTATGTGTATGTGTCTGTATGTTTTATGCATTCAAATCACTTGTGGTGTACTTTAGAATTATATTGAGCTCCACAGTATCCCAAAAACCTTGTCCATGTATTGCAAACCGAAGTCAATCTACCACATCTAGGGTATTCTTCTTTTCCCTACTGCCTTCAATTTTTCTTAGCATTATTGTCTTTTCTAGTGAACCTTGTCTTCTCATGATGTGACATAAGCACTATCATCAATTGATATCTTCAAGGGAGAAAGCAGGCCTGATTTGGTCTGGACATGTCTTTTTCGGAGTCCATGGTACATGTAAATTGAAACTTTCTTCCCACTTCACAGTGTGAATGCTTTTTCCTCCTATGAGCTTTGTCTAAATTTTACTGTACTGATACTGCTCATTTGGCCAAAAGGCCTGCCCTTGATCAATGCCACATTAAATACTTCATAATAAAAATATGTTTTTAGAACCATTTGAAAGTGTCCTTAAGTGCCATACGCCGATTTAAAAAACCATAAGCTAAATGTTTGGGAACACAACCAGATATGTGAATGACTGAAATGCAGCCCAATCCCACTGCTACTTAAAATCCATTTTTGATGGAGGTCTGGATTGTCTTACATTGGTGTCATTGGGCTTGGAATCAGGAACCTGGAAGCGTTCCATGGGGGCTACAACTTTCATGCCAAGGCTAAGAGGGTGGGAACGGGATCTCTCTGGGGTGGCAAACTCTGGCCTTGGAAGTTACTGGCAATTTGGGGGTGGGACTTGTGCAAAGGAAAATCTGAGTAGGGATCTCCCCCAGAATCCATGGTCCGCATTTGCCCTCTAAAGAGATTGCCCTTGGAAGCAGCCAGTTTATCTGTAGGGAACTACTCTCTCTAACCTGAACTCAAGCCCAACCAGGAGTTTGGCAGCCCTAGGAAAATTTCTGAAAAAGATGGCAAAGGAGGGCCAGCAACTGATAGAGGCATGGAAGCCCACACCAGGACAGTAGCAGGGGCCTACTTGGGCAAAAGGGACGACCAGTGCTCTCATCCCCCATAGTCCACTCCTTTAAGCCCCACACAAACCCAGTTCCCCCACCCCAGCTGCCACACACAGACCCAAATCCTCCACTCAGCCCCTCTCAGAACCAAAACCACCCTCAGCTGCCCCACACCGAGTACCCCAGGAACAGGCTGGCCAGCCTGCCCCATTGTTCCCTATGCTGGGAACCAACCTCCCATCAAAGAAGGGAACACAGACACACAATCATTAAGTTTAAAAAACCTTTATTTTCTCATTTTCAAATTACAAGTGGTCAACAAATCACAACATATTACACTTATTGTCCCTCATAGCACAACACAACACAATTAACTACACATCAGAGAATCTTAAACACAATTTTTTTTTTGAAATGGACAAACAGTAAAGTTTTGAACATTACAACAGGTTACATAGTGAGCGGGCACAACAGGGCATGGAAACAGAAGATGATCATAATAACTACCAGCCTAATACAACTCTCCCTCCATAAAACGACTTAATGGGGGGGAACCACTGCAACAGGGTCCAGCAGAACCTATGTCATTTCCTGTGGCTGTGCTTTCAGTTCAGACACACAAAGCTGAACTGGGCACTTCCAAGGCACTGGACAATGGTATTTCTGGAGCAGTTCTGCAGAGGTCTCCCCCCACCCCCACACCAGCCTCAGAATTTACCTGGGAACATCTGTGAGAGATCATCATTGGCCGGTGCCCATCCACCACTCTTCCCGCATCCCCCAACCATGCAAACCCAACATTAACATCAAATTTTTTTTTTTAAACATGAACAGAACATCAACTTTTAAAAAACATAAGCACAACATTTTTTTTTGGGTTTTTTTCCTTTTTTTTACATGAACAGAACATCAACTTTTAAAAAACATAATCACAACATTTTTTTGGGTTTTTTTTCCTTTTTTTTACATGAACGGAACATCAACTTTTAAAAAACATAAGCACGACATTTTTTTTTGGTTTTTTTTCCTTTTTTTTACATGAACAGAACATCAACTTTTAAAAAACATAATCACAACATTTTTTTGGGTTTTTTTTCCTTTTTTTTACATGAACAGAACAACAACTTTTAAAAAACATAATCACAACATTTTTTTTTGGTTTTTTTTTCCTTTTTTTTACATGAACAGAACATCAACTTTCAAAAAACAGTACAACAATTCTTCTACAATTTTTTTTACAATGATTTCATCTGATAAAAACACCTAAGCAATCCCTATCTAACCTGTTTCTCCCTCCAGTAGCAATCCATGTTTCTGGGGCATTATTTTTCATAATAAATTTGGTCCCACAGGGTATGTCTCAGTGATGGGAGATGTTTTGAATACCCTGGGGGGGGGGCTTTCAAATTGGTGGGTGTTTTCCCTTTGCCACTGGTTCCTAACCACCCTCCCTCTACTGGCCGGTTTTAACTGTATATACAGGGTTTTATACAGGGGAGAGCGCGATTCCAAAGGATTGGACTCATAGAGGATGCAGGCCACAAGTTGGGCTCACCTCAGTCACTCTGGAAGTCCAGTCCTGAGAAATCGAAGAGGCGAGAGTTGACCTTCAGGAAGGTCAACTGCTCGACTCTCCATGGGAGAAGGCGAGTGCGATGTGGGCCGACAATGTCGCCCGCATGTGAAAAGACGCGCTCGCTCTCCACGCTCGTCGGAGGGCATGAGAGCAGCCGCTGCGCCTCGAGGGAGAGGTCCGGCCAGACCGACTCCTTCCTGGCCCAGTAGCTGAGCGGATCGGTGGAGAGCGACTCGCAGGGCTCCGCGAGGTAGTCCCTGACCATCGCCTCCGCCGGATCCTCTCTCACGGTCCTCACGACCCCAGAGGGGACGAGGGCCCACCGGAGCATCTCCATCTCCATCGGCACTCCGGTGGTGGCCTCGGGGGGGGCCTGCGCAGAGGGGGCGTCAGAGGGACCCGCACGGCAGGGCCCCTCTTGCGTCCCCCCTGTCGACAGGCGTCCCCTCTTGGCCTGCCTGCGCCTCACCCAAGAGCAGAGCCCGTCTCTGGCTTGGGTGAGGTTCCCGTCCCGCTCGGCGAAAGTGCCCTTTATGCGCGGGTCACACATGGTCGCCAACATGTATGACTCTTCCTTAGTGAGAGGAGTTAGCCTGGCAGCTATGCCCTGCTGCAGCCTTCTCACTAATGCGCGCACCGCTGGAACAAGGACAGCACGGGGCGCGACCCGGTCTGCAAGGGTGGCCAGATTCCTCTGGAGCGTGTGCACCAGGGGAATGACCAGACCGAGGGTCGCCGTGTCTGACGAGACCGCCACAGTGAAGTCCTTGAAGGGCTTCAGGACCTCCACTGTCTGGGTGATGGTGAGCCAATCCTCCCGGTTGAACTCACCCACCTGACTCGCACCGCGGTGCTCGGAGAGCCACGCGTGGAGTGCGGCCTGCTGCTCCACCAAGCGCTCAAGCATGGCGCAGGTGGAGTTCCAGCGAGTGCTGACGTCAGTGATCAGAGCGTGCTCTGGCACACCTGTCCTGACCTGTGTCTGGCGCAGTTCGTGCGTGGCCTTCACGCTGCGCGAGAAGTGACCCGTGAGCCTCCGACATTTCTGGACAAGTAACTGGAGTTCACGGGTCCGGGTATCCACGGGTTCCTTCGAGGAGCCCAACCCCAGCGCATCTCTCACCACTAGGTGAAGCTTGTGAGCGGCACAGTAGACGCTCTCTCGGCTCACTAGATGCGCCGCTGCCCTCATGTTCTTGCCACCGTCCGTCACCATGCATCCCACGGTGGCGGGTCCCTGGCCTATCCACTCGTCCAACTGTCTCCTTAAGGTGGCAGCGATGTTCTCCGCCGTGTGGGACACGTCGAGCACCTCGGCGTGAAGCAAGGCCTTGCAGTAGCCGGCCTGGCGGTCTCGCATCCTTCCCTGTCTAGCTGTGCTAGGCACCTCCCCCCGGCCCCCACCCAGAACCGACTCGGGTTCCCACCAGTGAGCAGTAAGCGAGAGGTACGCTTGCTGCACACTTGGGCAGGTCCAGATGTCCGATGTGAAGTGCACAGTTCTCCCGGCAACCCGGGACAGCTGTGCCTTCACATGATCCCTGGCAGCCCTGTAAAACGAGGGCACCACCGATCTGCTCAACGACGTGCGAGCAGGGACGGCGTACCAGGGAAAGCAATCTTGGAGCAGCCCTGAGAAGCCGAAGTCTTCAACTACGGAATACGGTTGCCCATCCACTGCTATCATGTTGACGATGTGGCGCGTGATGCGCCTGCTCGCCCTCCGGATCCCCTCTCTGGGCACACTAGCGCCCTGCATACCAAGCATCTCCGGGAGAGAGGCTTGGCGTCCCTTTCCTGCAGGTACCCTTGGGGGGAGAGCACCAGAGGAGCCTGCCTCCTTCTGGCTAGCTGGCGGCCGTGCGGCGCCACTCGAACCCTCCTCCCGAAGAAGCACCGCCTGGTGGTGCCTCTTCATATGGTACCTCATCCCAGACGTGGAGAGATGCCACACATCTTTGCCACGGCTGACGCGCTGCCTACAATGCAGGCACAGGGCTGCTCGGGGATCCTCCGTTGTCTGGAAGTGCTTCCAGAGTTCGGAGGAAAAGGGCATCCCACGCTTCCCAGGAGAAGCGCGTTCGGGACCACCCTGCGGCACCTCCTGTGAGGTGCTCTGGCCGGACACACCGTGTCCCACTCTCGGCCGGGCAGGTGGGGATGGACGAGGCTGAAGGGGCAGAGATGTGGGCTCTTCCACCACAGTCTCTGCCTCTTCCTCCCGCGTCCTCTCCTCCTGCACAGCCGCGAGAGGCCTGCTGCTGGCCTCAGAGGAAACTGGGGTGGACCGCCCCAGGGGGGGTCTCACGGGCAGTTCCTCCAACATCCTCCGGGTTCCTGGGGTGAGCGGGAGCGCAGGGAAAGTCATGTGCTCCGCGCCCATCCCAGGAGACACCACATGCTGCCCCTCCTCCAGCAGCTGGCTCGCAACCACTGGAGGAGGAGGAGCCTCAGCAGCAGGCCCCTGCCCAGTGCCAGCCCCTGCCTCACGCACCCGGGTTGGGGGTGGCCCTCCAGCAGCTGCCTCAGGAAAGAGAGTCTTGCGAACCCTCTTCCTGTCACCAGAAGCCAGGCTGGTGAACGGCAGCAGCGCAGGGGAGGGCCTCCTCCGCTCAGATGGAGGGGCTGCCGCAGCAGTCCCCCTCCCCCTCCCCTCCTCCCCTCTAGATTTCTCCCTAGCCTTTCCCCCGGGTCCCCTCTCTGCTTTCCTCTCTGACATACTTTCCCCTCCCAAATTCAACCCTAACTAATCAGAAAAGATTTAGAAAACAAAGGTCAACTTTGTTTTCAAGACCTAACTAACCTGCTATAAATCTGTGTTTCTAGTGGCTCTGTGACTTGGAGATGAACAATCAAGTGCCTTTTTAAGCAACCCTATTTATGTCAGGGAACCTGAGCCTGCCAATCAGCTGAATTCCTCTGGAATTGAGCTGGCCCTAAACCCCAATAACAGGTGACGAAGCCTTAAACACTCACACACTAGTATGCCCGGGCCGGCCTGGCACCACCACGTGTGCCAGAGATGGGCAGTGGAACCCTAGTTATGGGGGCACTAATGGGAAGCCTATTGACAGCTATTACAAATTTTTATATATATATATATATATATATATATAGAATTCAAACCTAACACTCACTCACTAATGCTTTCCCTGCTGAGTCCCTATTTAGTTTTTTAAAAAAAACTAGGCTCGGTTTCCCTAATAATTATGTTGAGGGCAATTATCCACTGATCACCTACCAACTGGCCTACCTACCTAAGAGACACTATTTAGCGGGACCGATGTATCTGTGGTATGTCGGTGTGGGGTGTGGATGTGGTGTTTTGAAGATGAGCCTCCCCCCTCCCAAGCTAGCAAGAACCCACCCCCAAGGCCACCCAAATGTCAACCCGGACTCGCTCACACTAACACCAGTCCTGCAGTCCAGCGATGTTCAGGCGGTCTTGCAGCTGGTCCTCCTCTCCTCCACGATGCTGTCAAGAAAATTGGAAATGTTAGCAGAGTCAACACCACACGCCGCACACGCAACCCCAAAATTCAAGGCCCCGTTGCACAAGCCAAGTCAGCCCCCCCCCCCCTTAAAGGCTAGGGCCAACCAGCAGCAAAACAAAACACATCCACCCAGCAGAGCTTCTGGCCTGTGCAGGCCAGAAGCTGGCACACTCATTTTTTAGTCCTGTGAAACAGCAGTTCATGCCCACCCCACACTCAAACTTGAAAAATGAAACATGAAAGAAAGCTGGCACTGCGATCAATGCTGGCCCCCCTAACCCCCAAACAATATCCTCTTGCCCAACCAGAAAATGCCCCCCCCCCCGGCCCAAGCCATAAAGACAGAGCCAAAGCATATGCTCGCAGGTAGGCACAGCAGCAGACATAAGCTCAAAAACCAAATTTAACAACAACCCTACCAGTCCACCAGTGCAGATGTCCAGCAATGTTGATCCTCCACGCAGAGATCTGCAGGCCGATGTCCACCAAGTGCAGTCCAGTCCAGAAGAGGTCCACCAACGATAAACAACCTGAATGTGAAGCAAAACAGTGAGTGCCAGGCCAGCAAACGGGAAGGGTTACCAAAGCCGGAGCAGCAGGCCTGTGTGTGGGCCGAAGGCTGGCACAGTTGATCAGGACGGAGCCTGTTGGGAATCCTTGCAAGCAGGGGACCAGACACAGAAACGCAAGCCACACCATTCCAGATTGTGGAGCACAACTGTGAGTGCCAGGCCAGCAACCAAAAAGGGTTACCTTGGCCAAAGCAGCATACCTGTGTGTGGCCCACAGGCTGGCACAGTTGATCAGGACGGAGCCTGTTGGGAATCCTTGCTAGCAGGGGACCAGACACAGAACAGCAAGCCACACCATTCCAGATTGTGAAGCACAACTGTGAGAGCCAGCCAGAAGAAAGGCTTCTGGCCTGTGTAGGCCCGAAGCTGGCACACTCTGGTTTTAATCTTCAAACAGTGGATCAAGCTTAAAGAAGGCAAGCACAACAACCAATGCTGAACCCCCCCCCCCCCCCACCATCAAACATTGTCTGCCCAACCTGTCCCCCAGGCCATACCTGTGTGTGGCCCACAGGCTGGCACAGTTGATCAGGACGGAGCCTGTTGGGAATCCTTGCTAGCAGGGGACCAGACACAGAAAGGCAAGCCACACCATTCCAGATTGTGAAGCACAACTGTGAGAGCCAGCCAGAAGAAAGGCTTCTGGCCTGTGTAGGCCCGAAGCTGGCACACTCTGGTTTTAATCTTCAAACAGTGGATCAAGCTTAAAGAAGGCAAGCACAACAACCAATGCAGAACCCCCCCCCCCACCATCAAACATTGTCTGCCCAACCTGTCCCCCAGGCCATACCTGTGTGTGGCCCACAGGCTGGCACAGTTGATCAGGACGGAGCCTGTTGGGAATCCTTGCTAGCAGGGGACCAGACACAGAAAGGCAAGCCACACCATTCCAGATTGTGAAGCACAACTGTGAGAGCCAGCCAGAAGAAAGGCTTCTGGCCTGTGTAGGCCCGAAGCTGGCACACTCTGGTTTTAATCTTCAAACAGTGGATCAAGCTTAAAGAAGGCAAGCACAACAACCAATGCAGAACCCCCCCCCCCCCCACCATCAAACATTGTCTGCCCAACCTGTCCCCCAGGCCATACCTGTGTGTGGCCCACAGGCTGGCACAGTTGATCAGGACGGAGCCTGTTGGGAATCCTTGCTAGCAGGGGACCAGACACAGAAAGGCAAGCCACACCATTCCAGATTGTGAAGCACAACTGTGAGAGCCAGCCAGAAGAAAGGCTTCTGGCCTGTGTAGGCCCGAAGCTGGCACACTCTGGTTTTAATCTTAAAACAGTGGATCAAGCTTAAAGAAGGCAAGCACAGCAACCAATGCTGAAACCCCCCCCCCCCACCATCAAAGATTGTCTGCCCAACCTGTCCCCCAGGCCATACCTGTGTGTGGCCCACAGGCTGGCACAGTTGATCAGGACGGAGCCTGTTGGGAATCCTTGCTAGCAGGGGACCAGACACAGAAAGGCAAGCCACACCATTCCAGATTGTGAAGCACAACTGTGAGAGCCAGCCAGAAGAAAGGCTTCTGGCCTGTGTAGGCCCGAAGCTGGCACACTCTGGTTTTAATCTTCAAACAGTGGATCAAGCTTAAAGAAGGCAAGCACAACAACCAATGCTGAAACCCCCCCCCCCACCATCAAACATTGTCTGCCCAACCTGTCCCCCAGGCCATACCTGTGTGTGGCCCACAGGCTGGCACAGTTGATCAGGACGGAGCCTGTTGGGAATCCTTGCAAGCAGGGGACCAGACACAGAAAGGCAAGCCACACCATTCCAGATTGTGAAGCACAACTGTGAGAGCCAGCCAGAAGAAAGGCTTCTGGCCTGTGTAGGCCCGAAGCTGGCACACTCTGGTTTTAATCTTAAAACAGTGGATCAAGCTTAAAGAAGGCAAGCACAACAACCAATGCTGAAACCCCCACCCCACCATCAAACATTGTCTGCCCAACCTGTCCCCCAGGCCATGCCAAGAATAAACTGCAACACCTTTTTGCAGAGGCAGGCCACAGCAGCACATTGCCCAGCATCAAAAAAATTTACAAAAATTTTAAAAAGGCCTACCAGGTGTCCTCTCAGGATGTCCAGCACAGTTGATCCTCCAGGCAGATGTCCTCCAGGCTCCAGGTGCAGTCTCTCTTCTTCTCCTCTCTCGGTCACAGCTCAGCAGCAGCAGCAACAGAAGTGTTCCAGACAGTCTTGCTCCAAATTTAAATCCCCTGCTGCAGCCTCAGCCAAAGATTTAAATCTATTGGCTGGCATGAGAATGCAGCAGTGGGATTGGTGACTCCTAAAGTCCCCAGTCCCCTGCCTTTCCCCACCCACACTCCAAGAGCCACCCTCCTCCTGCTCCCCCTCCCCTACCTGTTAGTTTTGGCGGGAATCTCTGCTGCTTTGCAAATGCAAAGTGCAATGCAATGCTTGCACCTTGCATTTGCAAGGCAAAGCAGGATTCCCTATCCTCCTTTGCAAGAGGGGTGGGGGGTGACAGAAGGAGTGAGTGATTCACTCCTTCTCCCCCCCTCCCCTCTTCTAAGAGCCTGCAGGAAGCCTTTGCTTCCAGCAGGATTTTGCTAGCCGCTTGCTAAGGCAAACGGCTAGCAAAATCAAAATGGCGATTCTCGAATGCCGAAAGAATGCCGAAAGAATCCCGAAACGTTTCGGGTTTTTCTTTCGGCAATCCCGAAACGTTTCGGCATTCCCCGAAACGTTTCGGGATTCTTGAAGAATGCCGAAACACTTTTGTTTCGGCATTCTTTCGGCATTCAGAATGCCGAAACGCACATCCCTACTTGTTACTTCACAATCCGTTATTTCCGTTAACAATTGTTGTTTCTGCTTAGTCATATTTTTGCATAGTATCTTTGACTTCTTTTTATTAATATAAAAACCTGCCAAGTCTCCAAACTCCTTAGTCTTATCTATCACTTTTGGCATGTTCTCCAATGGGTCTTCTACAATTAACATTATGTCATCCGCAAATGCTCTGACCTTATATGAACTAGCCCTCAAAACCTTGATAGGCAGCTCTGGCTGCCAACCAGAAAGCTCCCATTCTTTTCTATGAGAGCAAGAATTAATTCCCTAGGCAACAGCTGGGAAGATGTCTGTGTGGTGAGTGAGGAGGCACTTCTCCCACCCTTTTTTGTTTGATTTTGCTTCATTGCAACTTTTTGGTACTGCAAGCCAATGCAAGTCAATCGGCATTTGCAACTCATAGAGTCTACTTGAAGTTTCCTGGAGGTGGCCACTTTGGGGGTCTGTAACTTGGCTAAACTTAGAGGGTGGCTGGAGAAGAGCCTGCTGAAGCCTTGCTGTGAATTTGGCATCTCTGAGTGTGAAGGTGGCGATCCTAGAGCCCCCAGAAGTGACAGAACACAGACCAGTGAACCAGTCCATGAATGGGGTGGGTCCATGAAAAGTCCGTGGTCTGTGGTCCGTGAAATGCGATGGACCACAGGCCAATGGTCCATGGGGTTTTTCTGGTCTGTGCCCAACTCTAATTAAGATCATGATTTGGTTAGATCTGTATAAAGATAAAAAGAAAAATTCCTGTAGTATAGAGACAAAGATAAGCATATCAAATTTAAATGGTTTCTGACAATGTAATGGTAGTACAGGTACATTTCTGCCCAGGAGCCAGATCTTATTAGCAGAATATCTTTAAAACCGTGGAAGAAAAAGTAGGGAAATTAATCCCAATGGACCTAAAGTATGGTCTGCGGGGAATACTCCAAAGACACTGGAAGCTTGAATTAAGGATTTTAATTAAGAATTGACTGGTTGCTGCCCGTAATGCTCCTCACGAAGTTTTGGAAGAATGCAACACTCCCCCACCCAATGTCTTGGGCGTGTAAAGTTTAGAACAATACACCAATGTGCAAAATAACTGCAATCAGACATTTTTGGGGAAGGAAAAGTAACGATGCAGGAAAAATGGGTTAAGATTTTGTGTCCATTTATATTTTTGTGGAGAAAAATAAAACCAAATATAATGTTGAAGAGGAAATCTTAGAGATAATTTAAAAGAATCAATTTGTTCTAAGTAAATTAAATGCTTGTTAGACTTGGAAATGACGAAGAAGAAGAGCTGGTTTTATATCCCACCCTTCATTACTCGAAGGAGTCTTGGAGCGGTTTACAATCACCTTCTTTTCCTCTCCCCACAACAGACACCCTGTGAGGTGGGTGGGGCTGAGAGAGCTCTGAGAGAGCTGTGACTGGCCCAAGGTCACCCAGCTGGCTTCAAGTGGAGGCGTGGGGAATCAAACGTGGCTCTCTAGATTAGTCTCCTGCTGCTCTTAACCACTACACAAACTGGAGGATAGAATGAGAGATAAGCTGTTGATTTGTCTTTGTGTATAACTGTGAATATACATAGTTACATTAAGTCTGTTATTTGATCATTTTGTATATTGTATTTCATCAATATTTTTTTTAAAAGTCCATATGTATGAATGTCCTTTGGTTATTAATGAATAGGGTATCTGAACAAACAATAACTAGAAAAACGGCTTCCCCTGTCTTCCAAAGTTTGTTTGGTTGGCATTCACATGTATCTTTTGAGCCAAACAAACCCCAACTGTTCTTAGTGATTAAGTGGTCAGGCTGCGAATCAGCACTCAGCTGGTTCGAATCCCACTCCTGCCATGAGCTCAGCAGGTGGCCTTGGGTCAGCCACTCCTCTCGCCCAGCTCCCCAGCTGCATTGTGGGGATAATAATAACACTAACTTTTCACCGCTCTGTCTAGAAAAGTGGTATATAAGCACAGTTGTTGTTGTTGTTAATATCACTGCTATGAGTTAGAAGCACCATTTTTTCTTATATGCTTATATGCTTATATGGATCAGATTCTCCTTCAGCCCTTCAGTCATGTAAACACAATTGTGGTTTAAGTGTATTAAACACAAATTAATCTGGATTAATGAGACTGCTCCCTCTTTGGGTCTTGTGATAAATAGGTGTATTAAAAAAAAAATTGTATTTTAACAGCATTCCAGAGAAATAAACAACTGTTTTACAAGTGGGGGAAATGCAAAAAAAAAAAGAAAAGAAAAGGGGGGGCACAGAGAGAGCCAAAGAGGTTTCACAACATGGAGCAAAAGCCCATTGTACAGTTCGTGACAGAACCGATAGATGACGTTGGGCAGATCACATTGTCAGGTCCTGCAGAACAGATCTTCGTTTGGCTCTTCGGTCCCTGGGGCTGGGAAGCCGGTCATGGCCGGTCTACGTTTGCAAGCATAAACTCTTCCACTACTTCTGGAGTAGAGATGGGAGGGCCTGTTCCCGTCTCTACTATAAGGTGGTGGAAGTCCCGCGTGGGAGATAAAACTGTACCCCACTCGACTCCATCCCAAATGCACTGCCTAAAGTTAATCTCCAGCTGTGCTAATTTAATTTCTGCTTTCTCTTTTAGGTGGGCCTTCGTGAGATGCTATTAATTCTAAAGGCAGATCCAAATTGCTGCTGGCTGGAATAATTTCTGAAGAGGAGCTCTTCCTACAGAAAATATGGTTGAAGTTAAATCTTTGTCACATCTTCATCATCCTTCTTATGTCCTTTTGCTTTTTTGCTTACAGTCCATCCTGATGAAGAGTTCTGGTGAGCCTGAAAATTCACTCACTTCTTTGTGATGTTTTTGTGGGTCCAGATAAAAGGATTGGGCCCCTTTGTTCTTGTACCTGCAAGAGCCACGCTGAGAAGGAAGCCAAATACGTAAAAAGTAGGTGCACTCTACCTTAAATGTCTTGCGGAGACATAGGACAGATAAGATGGATCCAACAGGCTTGGAAAAGGTTTCTTTTCTAATATGTAACAATTCACAAAACGGAAATTTTGAATACAGAACAATTCACAAAATGGAAATTTTACTCTAACCACCCACTGGTCAAAAATAGAAGTTAGCAATGCAGCAATTCTGTGTTTACTTACTTGAAAATAGGCATTGTTGAATTGAGTGGGATTTAATTTTGAGTAAATGTGCATATAGTGGCAGCAAGATGGCCTCACACTGTAGAGCTAACTTGTAGTTTGGTCTGAGTTGACCTCAAGTGCTTCAGGCATGCAAGGCAGAAGAAGATGAGCTGTGTGTGTGTGTGTATGAGAGAGAGAGAGAGAGAGAGAGAGAGAGAGAGAGAGAGAGAAAGAGCAAGAGAGCATTTCATTTCGTTTCATTCTTTATTTACAGTCATTTGACCAATCATATAACGCAGCTACACTAAAAAGAAAAATGCAAGGCATACGATAGAACAATTTGAAATTAAGATCTAGTTACAGCACAATATAATTTCCGAGACCTGAGTATCACCAAACAGTATCTGGCATTCTTATCAGATAGGAGATAATCAAGTCTAGCTTTTTCGTTGAGACCAGAGATTTTACTGAATAGCGGTGTGATCATCTCACCCCGTGCTTCCTTATAATATGGGCAGCTAAAGAACATGTGCGCTATGGTTTCCACCTCTTTTAACAGACAGGAGCAAAGCCTTTCCAGATAGGGGATTGTATTGTATCTGCCTTCCAAGACTGCAGAAGGGCCAAGCACCTTGCCGGGAGAGGGAGAGGGAGAGGGAGAGAGGGAGAGGGAGAGAGGGAGAGGGGGAGAGGGAGAGGGGGAGAGGGAGAGGGAGAGGGAGAGAGGGAGAGCGATCAAATGAAGAGGAGGCAATGGCTGGGTGGCTTCAATTCCTGCAGGATTTGATGTTATCCTCCATGCTATGAAATGTGGGCTGCACTCTTCTGTGAAACATGGGATGCAGCCTCATTTGCACATGGACCCCACCAGGAGACACCCCCCCATTTGAATCCATGCTCTGATCATGGTTCCGTCACTGCCTCTTGGCCTATCCTACCTCACAGGGTTATTGTGAGGATCAAATGAGAATAGTCCCAGGTGTCCCTCCCTGAGCTCTGTAGAGGAAGGACAGGAAAGAAATCAGATAGCCTTCCACTTGACCCTAAAGAGCTTAAGCCTGCCCAGGAAAGCAGGCCACAGTCACGGAAAGGGCTGAGGACTTCTCTCGTTAGCTGCAGCCATGTCAATATTCTGCAACAGAGGACAGGGGGGGCAGTTAGGGAAACTCCTCCGCCGTTGGTGCTTTGCTACCTGAACGTCCAAGGGACGTACTTGGATCTCGGATTCAGACTGCCAAAGACTACAAATCATCCCACTGTTCCTTTATTATATGGAAGATTTCCTAATTAACCATCTAATTACATTCCCTGCTTAATTAAAAGAACAGAAAGGTTCTCGGGGGGCCTTTTCTCTGACAATTACAAATAGTTTCACATTAAAAATTGCAAGAAAAGACAGACAATCCCATTTCTTTTAGTGATGGAAGAAGTGTTTGTGTCTGTGGATGTGAGTGCGTGCGTGCAAGAAGGTGCAAGGAATTCAGAGTTATTCGTTACAGACTGGATAAAAACGCAAGTTTTACAGTCTTCGAAGTAGAATCTTTGGCACTTCAGTTTGGAAGGAGAGCTTTTATTCTCCAGCCTCCTGGTTTTCATAGGCTGGAATCAAAGGGCAGCAGTGGGAAAATGAAAGTGTGTGCACATGGAATTTGGGTGCAGGATGTTCGGCTCTGCCGGGGGATTCTCCGAGACTGCTTCACTTCATCAGGCCAGGCTGGATGAGTTAAAGGTCTTTATTAAGCGATTACCACCATTAGAGCCCAGTGCAAAGCAATTGCCAGGAATACCAGGGGAAGGGCCAGTGGGCTAATTATACCCGCCTCTCTCCTCCCCCTTTTCAAGCAGAAGTCCATTCGTCTTTTGCATGTTTTCTGGAGGGAAAGCTGTCAGGGAGAAGAGATGCAAGCTCCGGGGCTCCAAGGTCATTTGGCTGGTTCCCAGGCACCTCAAGATAAGACAGCTGAGTGCAGGACAGCAATAGCATAGAAAATAATAACGTTAACATTCGATGTATATACCGCCCTTCAGGATGACTTAACACCCACTCAGAGCGGTTTACAAAGTATGTCATTATTATCTCCACATACAACAAAACACCCTGTGAGGTGGGTGGGGCTGAGAGAGCCCTGAGAGAGCTGTGACTGACCCAAGGTCACCCAGCTGGCTTAAAGTGGAGGAGTGGGGAATCAAACCCGGTTCTCCAGATTAGAGTCCCGCACTCTAAACCACTACACCAAACTGGCAAGAGCAACAGAACTACAAACTATACCCCTGTCCCCTAAAGTAAAAGACACCACAGAGTGTGGCAGGCAGGTCACAGGCCTGCTTGACACAGGAACAGGCAGATCTTTCCCATGCAGTCGGGAGAGCTGGAAGGACCCCTCTAGGGCCTTCTTGTAGCCTGAATGACTCTAGAGATCTTGCTCTGTTGTGCCCCCAAAGGTTTTCTTTTAGGTCTCGTTCACATCATTGCGCCACCCTGGGAGCATGCCCTGAAAGCCCGTCCCTTTGCTTTGTCTTCCAGGTCAGCGATGGCAGGGGGTGGAGGGTTGGAGTGGGAACCCTAAACTAGTGCCAAGATTTAACCAATGTGATGAAGGGCTGCATTGAGGAAGGAAAAAATGGAAAATTAAGCTAGATGAGCTGGAAACACTTTGTGTTATTCTGATGGACAAACTGCTGCTGGATGGGGTGAGCCCCCCCCCCCGAATGAGCAGGTCCTGCAGGCTGGTGGCACTCTTGGATGGTTCCGGAAAAGCAGGAGGCAGAAGTTGTCATGGGTGCCTTTTGTTGGGAGTTGGCAAGACCTAAATTCTGGTCATTATAGGGTTAACACATTTGTTTTGATCTTGTGAGACCTAACCTGGAAGTATAACCTTGGCTAAGAGTCAATCCTGTTTAAAAACCATAAAAGGGTTAATTCCCAGCAAGCAGGCATGAGAGGCTGATGCAGACGCACAGCCTTGCTACTAGAAAGCTTCGTTACTTTGTTACCTACCAGCTAGCTTGTTGTATGTATGATTTACCTCGTTTATTGATTTACCTAATCTTACTGCTCTAGATAAAGACTTTAATTTTCTCGAACAAACGGCTCTTCTTTCCATGCCTCTACCTTTTATCCCACACCTTTTACCCTTTTTACAACTTTGGGCTGGTGCATTAGATGCCAAAAGCCAACCATACCCTTCCCGCCAAAAACCAATCTTGTCACAGTCGTGCCTGAGTTACACCCAGATTATGCTCCGTGTCCTTGAAGACAGTTCGACCAGTTCTGATCCAGCTGCCAGACTACTTACCGGAACCTGTAATAATCCACCCCAGATTGCTTCCAGGCCCGACTCAAGATTCTGCCCTTAACCTTTTCTGCCCTAAATGTCTTAAATAGAGGTGGGCACAAACCAAAATATGAACCAGAGTTTGTCACAAAATGGGCAGGTTTTGGGGTTCGCAAACTATGATGATTTTTAGGCCAGTTCATTTGGTTCGTTTTTCGGTTTGTCACTGCAGACAGCCTGGTGCCGATCAATCAGTTTCCTAGGCAATCAGAGTGGGGGGCTTTCTGCAGACCTTCTAATGCCCTGGAAGAGACATATTCACAAACCAAATGAACTGGTTCATGAATCGGGCAATTTCATGCCAGTTTGTGGTTCGTGAAATGCGACGAACCATGAACCACAACGAATCACCATTTTCCCGGTTCGTGCCCATCTCTAGCCTTGAACTTAAGGGGCTTAGACTGGAGTAACTCTACTTAGGATTTCACTGTAAATAGCTTAAACCCTGCTCTGCTATGGAAGCTTGCTGATTGTTAGGGATGTCAACTCAGGGAAGGGGAATTCCTGGAGATTTAGGAGTAGAAGCTGGAGAGTGTGAGGCATAGGGAGGGGAGGGAGCTAGCAGGGTCCTAATGCCATATAGCACTGTTTCCCAGCCAGGATTCTACAGAACCCAGGGATTCTGGAGGGTGTTACCTGGGTTTCCACAGGAAGCAATGAAATAAACAAATTTTTTGAAACACAGTGAAAAACTTCAAATATCCCACAAAATATCATAGTGATTAAGGTTATATTCAAAAACTCTTGTGCTCTAGACATTTCTAGTCTGGATTCAGACCAAGGCATGGGGCAGAGACAGCACTAGTAGTGTTAGTAGATGATCTCTGTCTGAATATAGACAAAGGCCATCCATGCCTCCTTATTGCTCCTCCTAGATCTGTCTGCAGCCTTTGACACAGTAGACCAGGCCATCCTGTTGAGGTGCTTGGAAAGAGAAGTGGGCATCAAAGGATGTGCCCTGGACTGGTTTAAATTGTTTCTCATGGAAATGTCTCAAAGGGTTGCCGTCAGAGATCAGCTATCTCCAGAATGGGAACTATCTTGCAGGGCAATCTTATCTCCCCTGTTATTCAACCCCTACGTAAAGCCTTTAGGAGAACTCATTCGCAGCTATGGAGTTGGATGTCACCAATATGCAGATGACACCCACCTCTATATCTTGCTATCCAGGTCCCCATAGGATGCAGTGGAAATCTTGGATCACTGCCTGACAGCTGTGGTAAAATGGCTGAAAACGAATAAACTGAAATTGAACCCAGACAAGACAGAAGTGATGCTTGTTGGGAAGGCAGAGATCCTGAAGGACATTGTACTCACCACTTTCGATGGAGTTCGTCTGACCCTTACAGACTCGGTTAAGAGCCTAGGGGTTATTCTGGATCCAGCGCTGCTACTAGAAAAACAAGTTAAGGCAGCCGTAAAAAATGCTTTCTACAACCTCACTCTAGCCTGGAAGATGGCTTCTTACCTCAATGTGGCCAGCTTGGCCACCTGGATCCATGCTATGGTAACATCAAAACTTGACTGTTGTAATTAACTATACTTTGGTCTCCTATCTAAGTTAACTAGAAGACTCCAATTGGTGCAAAATTCTGCAGCTCGTCTGTTATCAGGAGTGAGCAAGAGCTTGAACATTACCCCCATTCTGCAGTCACTCCATTGGCTACCTGTCAGTTACTATGCTCAGTTCACTCCACCAGTTTGGTGTAGTGTTTAAGAGTGCGGGAATCTAATCTGGAGAACCAGGTTTGATTCCTCACTCTTCCGCGTGAAGCCAGCTGGGTGACCTTGGGTCAGTCACAGCTCTCTTAGAGCTCTCTCAGCCCCACCCACCTCACAGGGTGATTGTTGTGGGGATAATAATGACATACTTTTTAAACCGCTCTGACTGGGTGTTCCTGAAGGGCGGTATATAAATTGATCATTATCATTATCATTATTCAAGGTATTGGTTATCGCATAACCAATTCCACCCGGTGGAACTGCCTACCTGAGGAGGTCAGGAGAGCCCCCACTCTCCTGGCTTTCCGCAAATGATGCAAAACCAAATTATTCAAAAAGGTTTTTTATTCAGATAGGAGGGCTGGATTGTAGGGAGGGGATCGCAGATGATCCGCTAGGAACCATAGACCTCACCCTTCACTGCTATGTTGCCTTATATATTACCTTTTGCTTTAAACATGTGCTCCTATGTCTGCCCTAGAATTGCTTATGTTCTGTTTCAGCATCTCTTCAACTCTGTATTGGATTCTTGCTAAGGCTATGTCTTTGTAAACTTGTGTTTATTTACCCTGTGACATTGTTTATGAAATTGTCCTTGATACTGACTGTACTAATCTCACACTGTGTAATCTGCCTTCAGTCTCATTGAGAAAAGTGAACCATAAATAAATAAGTAAATAAATAAATAAATAAATATTTAGCTGTGTTGTGTCTGTGTGCATTTTGTATTGTTACAGAGCATTGACAATACAAAATACAGCAATTTAGCAGTAACTGGACTGTGCCCCCTGCACTCAACTTTTTCTGACCTGTTAAGGTTTTCATAGGTAGGAGTTCATCGAGATTAGGAAAATTAATATAGGTGTCCCTCCATGGAAACAAGGTTGGAAACACTGCCACGAAGTCTGCCCTCCAAAGCAGCCCTTTTTCTCCAGGGGATCTGTTTCCTGTAGTCTGGAGATCAGTTGTAATTCCTAGAGATTTCCCGGAGGCAGGCAACCCGACTTGCTGATATTGGGCCAGTCACACGCTCTTGTTGTGAGGATAAACTGAAGAAGGGGAGAATATTTGAAGCCACTTTGGGACTCCATTGGGAAGAAAAACGGTATATAAATGTAAGTTTACAGAAAGAAAATTGATTCTTTTGACATGTGGTCCTGGAGGAGAGTTTTGAGGATACTGTGGATGGTCAAAAAGACAGATAAGTGGGTACTAGATCAAATCAAGCCTGAATTCTCCCTAGAAGCTAAATGACAAAACTGAGGCTACCGTACTTTGGTCACATCATGAGAAGACGAGACTCTCTGGAAAAGTCAATAATGCTGGGAAAAGTGGAAGGCAGCAGGAAAAGAGGAAGACCTCAAATGAGATGGCTGGACTCAGTAAAAGAAGCCACGTCCTCCAGTTGGCAGGATCTGAGCAGGTCTGTTAATTATATGATACTTTGGAATTCTTTCATTCATAGGGTCGCCAGAAGTCGGGGGCAACTTGATGGCACACAAACATAATTTAAAAAATGAAATTTAGCTGGCTTTGTAGGTTTTAAATGGCATCTAATGGCTTTTCAGATGTGAATTTTTCCCCTCTCTCTTTTTTTTGGGTGAACCTCCTTGGATGCTCATAGTGACAATACATCTGGTTTTGCTCAGTAGTGCAGTTGTGTGCTTGTGCAATGCTGGTGTGCCCCCCCCTCCTCCTTGCATGCACCAGTAGGGAATGGAGGGAAAGCAGTGGAAGGTCTCTGCCTATGGCTTCCCCTAAAGGCTCATGGGAATCGTAGTTATTAAGAGTGCTGTGGAAGATCCCTGGTTAATTATCTAATCGTGCTCTTTTAGCATCCCCTGGGGAACAGAAAGACTATCAAACCTGATTAAGTCTATGGGGCTGATATATTCTTGTAGATAAAGGAAAAGAGAAAGTCCGAGAATTTATGACGTCTCCAGTCACTAAGTTCTCCGAGGAACAAATCACCCATTTTAGAAATAAAAAAACTAATATAGTTGTCACCTTTTAAGGGAATGAGCAATTTATATACACACATCTATAGTAAACAGGCTTTATTCCAAACTTGGGGATGCTCCGGTATGGTGTTACTTTGGAGGGAAAAGCTGCAGCTAAGCCTCCTTCTGTCCAATCACACAAATTGCTTGCAAACGGGGCTCCTGACAGCGCCACGCGACAGAGGTGGAATTGAGTTGTGCTGGAGGGGAGCCTCCTAGGCAGGAGATACCGGAGCCTGGAGGCTCTTCCGGAAGAAGGTGGGGCCAGCCGTGTGTCTTCTCAGCAGGCCTTGCCTCAGCCAGGCACTACCTAAAAATAGCAGAAGGCAATGAAAGGGAAAGAGATTAATGGCCGTTGTTGTACACAAATGGGTAATCAGGAAGGAAACTGCTTCAGCCTGGTGTCTAAATTTAATTTACGGATATACAAATCTCCGCCTAATGAGAGTCTAGCAAGTATATTATGCAGTGGAAAAAGAAACTCGGTTGCTCCAAAGAAATGTTCTCTGAATTCTCCCATTACCTAGCGTTCTAAACAATGCAGAAGGACAGGCTACGATATACGGCTCTCCGAGGGAAGGATTTGTCATTTAAACCTGCTGATGGAGCATCGTACAAACACAGGTGCTTGCCCAGGCGAGCCAAACTTGGCTCATCTGGGTTTTTTGTCAGGCTGGGGTGATTTTGGGGGGGGGGGGGAGATACACTTTTCTACAAAAATGGGATTTTGGGGGGTGGGGAGGTCTTTAAAAAAATAAATAAAAAGCTGATAACGGCATGTGCTTATAAATACAGAGGCAAGACTTGGATGAGAAATTCTTCTATTTCTATATTTAATTTGGAGGATCAATATCCTGCCTCTGTATTACAAGAACGTTTGCTTACATCATTGTACTAAAATCACAAGTTCTAAAAATAAATGGTGACGGGAGGCTGCAGCACCCCAGACTCCTACTGGGTCCTCTAACAGGTGCTGGACTCAAGGTGAGCAAAAGAAGACACCGAGGATGCAATTAACTTGTGGGACTCATCATAACAACAACAACAACAACAACATTCGATTTATACACTGCCCTTCAGGACAACTTAATTCCCACTCAGAGTGGTTTACAAAGTGTGTTGTTATTGCCCTCACAACAATCACCCTGTTAAGTGGGTGGGGCTGAGAGAGCTCTGAGAGAGCTGTGACTGACCCAAGGTCACCCAGCTGGCTTCAAGCGGACGAGGGGGGAATCCAACCTCCAGGTTAAAGTCCTGCTGCTCTTAACCACCACACCACACTTGCTGTCATTGCCATGGGATGTGGCAATACCTGTGGGTTTAGAGAACCTTAAAAGGGGAGCAAAAAGAGCCGGGGTGGGGGGGGCATGCCTTGCTAGTGAGCTTCCTGGGAGCATGTACTTGACCATGGCTGGAAACCGGATGCCACATTGGATGGGCTCTAGACCTGGATCCAGCTGGGCTCTCTTTGTCCAGCCCCCCGAGGCCTCAAGGGGAGCCTCTCGCTCCATCCTGCAGAATAAACTATGAAGCAGGAGCTCCTCTGCCAAGGGACCCAGCGAGGGTTGCCAACTAGGCTGAGAAATACCTGGAGATTTGGGGGTGGAGCCTGGGGGAGACAAGGTTTGGGTAAGGAAGGGGAGTCAGTGGGGTCTAACACCATAGAGCCAGGGTGGCCAGGCCCCCCACGATGGCGGGGGATCCTCTGCTCCCAACTGCCACCCCCCCTCCACTGCTCACCTGGCTTAGGTTTCCCAATACTAGTTTGAGGGCCAATTCTTATCAAATTGGTCCCATGCGGGGCCTTCACTCCCTTGTCAAGCTGGGAATGATGTCAATAAGGAAGCACACTTCGCACGTGCATAGGGCAAGTTCCCCCGGCACGTGCCCCCCCCCCCCACAATTCCCCGTTCCCCAGTTTGGGCACCCGGGGACCTGGAAAGCCTAACCGGAATGGCATCATGAAGGCGGGAGGCAGGCTGGCAAGCGTGCGCACAAAGCACACATCAACACCACAACATCATGTCCTGCACAACTCAGAAGTGAAGTGATGGTTCGTGCTCGGCCCAATTCAGTATAGCGTTTCCACAAGTATAGCGTTTCTGCTGTGCCTGGGGCCGGTTTTTGAAGAATTGGCCCTTAATGCAACCGGTCACTTCTGGGCCATGCTGGAAATGATGTCACCCCCCGGGGATATGGGCGTGCATGTGTGCTTTATGCACGCACACAGATGAATACTGGTCGCCCCCGACATCCCGCTGCCTTCCCGTTTCAGCATGGGGCCCCCCCCCGACAACGCTGCACAGAGCCCACCTTCCGAGCAGCCCTTTTCCGCAGGGGGACTGATCTCTGTGGGTTGGAGGCCACTTGAAATCCCAGGAGCCCTCCAAGCACCACCGGGAGGCTGCAAAAACAAAAGAGGAGACCAATGGCAAAGGTAAAGGTAGCTGAGCAAGGTGGGAACACACCAGTAGGGACAAAGTCATCACAAAAGGTATCAAAAATACTATAACGGAGTACAACTCTCATAAACAGTCAATCCAATCAGTAACACGAGTCAGGAAAGAATAAAGTCAATCAAGATTGATAATACATCTTTTCTTTCAGGTGGAGCTGTGTTCAAAAGCTGCTGCTTCCGCGGAACTCAGCCGGCACAGTCTGTCGGGCATCGTGGGCTTCTTGGCAGCAGCTTTTGAACACAGCTCCACCTGAAAGAAAATCTCTGGACTTACCTGTTGGATGTCTTCCTGTTGGATTTCTTGGATCATATATGTTAATCAGCTGCACATGACTCTGGTGCTCCTGTCTTTGTGTGCTTACCTGACTCATGTTACTGATTGGATTGACTATTTATGAGAGTTGTACTCCGTTATAGTATTTTTGATATGTTTTGTGATTACTTTGTCCCTACTGGTGTGTTCCCACCTGGAGGTTGGCAATTCTCCCGGCGAGGCCTTCCCTGCTGCCTGGACAGGCAAGATGGAGTCAGGCATACCAGGGATCGGACCGTGTGCGAGACGCAGCTTCAGTGGCTCACTCTTGAAACGCCTGCCGCCTTGCTGCTCTTGCGCTCCCCGAGCCATTCAGCTCAAGAAAGAAGCAGCCTAAATATCACTGTTGACCCAAATTCTAAGCAGTCAGAGTAGAGGCTCAGAGGGGCGGCGTGCCCTTAAGCTGGTCCTGAACACGAAGAGCCTCTTGCCTGGCCCTGTTAGGGCATGCCGAAGCATGCCTCAGCCGCACACTCGTCCCATTCCCTCTGGCTTATTTAGCAGAGGCAGCATGCAAGAAGCCGGCAGAAAGCGGCATCAATATTTCATGCCCTCCAACACTGAAATATTTACAAGAGGACTCCAAAGCAAGCAGGGTCAACGAGATGCTGGTGTGGCAAAGGGCTCCTGCAGCCCCGGTCCCTTGCTCCTGCCCACTTGACCTTTCCTTTCCAAGAGGAACAGCAGACATTTTCCAGCCAGCAGTGCTTGCAAATCTTATTCTTTCAGAAACGTCCAGTCATACAGAAAACAGAAATGGCCGACTAGCTGGACTGCAGCGGGAGGTGGGGGCCTTGCTTTATTCATTACTCCCTGCCTTTCTCCTCCATGGGGACCCAAAGTGGCGTACATTGTTCTCCTCTCCTTCATTTTATCCTCACAACGACCCTGAAGAGATGCAAAAGATATTACTGCAGAGGAGTTAGCCGTGTTAGTCTGTAGTTGCAAAATAGTAAAGAGTCCAGTAGCACCTTTATGACTAACCAACTTTATTGTTGCATAAGCTTTCGAGAACCACAGATCTCTTCATCAGATGCATTGTTAGCTTTTGAGAACCACAGCTCTCTTCATCAGATGCAGCTCAGCTTTTAGTTGAAACTAGAAAGATGCATCTGACAAAGAGAGCTGTTTTTCTCGAAAGTTTATGCTGCAATAAAGTTGGTTAGTCTTAAAGGTGCTACTGGACTCTTTACTATTTTAAAAGATGATAAAGCTTCACTTTGTGCTAGACCCCAAAAACATGTTATTAAATATCTTACCAAGTAATATTGAAAAAGAACACAGTGAACTCTTTAAATATACGGAGACAGCAGCAAGAGTAGTATATGCATCAAAATGGAAGGCGGAACTTTGTCCAGACATGACTAAATGGATGAATAAATTGTATGTTTACATGACAATGGCTGCATTAACTTCTTATATGCATAATAGACCAATTTCAGAATTTCAAGAAAAATGGAAAGTCTTTTTTGATTATGTGGCTGAAAGATAAGGGTTTTTTTAGCATGTTGAATATAAAATGGCAAGTATAATATATTTTAACATAAATAATTGAAGGGACGGAGAGGAAAAGTGTTATGTAGTTTTAATAATCTGCTATACATTCTGTTTTTGATATGTTTATTCTTTAATGTTACTTTTTTATACTATTATGTAGTTTTATTTCTTGCTTACATTTTTTGTTTTGATATTATGTTTACTGTCTTGCTTTCTGTTATATAGTCTATACTCTTTCTACAATCCAATGCTATTTTCTGTTTTAATAAATTTTTAAAAAGAACAATCACCACCCTGTGAGGTAGGTTAGGCTGAGAGAGTTTGACTGTCCCAAGGTTGTCAATGAGCATCCAGGACAGAGCTGAGATTCGAACCCGGGTCTCTTGGTTCGTAGTCCAACAGTCATAGATCCAGAGCAGTTAGCCGTGTTAGTCTGTGGTTGCAAAATAGTAAAGAGTCCAGTAGGACCTTTAAGACTAACCAACTTTATTGTAGCATAAGCTTTTGAGAACCACAGCTCTTTTCACCAGATGCATCTGTAGCATAAGCTTTCGAGAACCACAGCTCTCTTTGTCAGATGCATCTGACAAAGTAGAGGATAGAATGTTGGACTATAGTAAGGAATCCAGTAGCACCTTTAAGACTAACCAACTTTATTGTGGCATAAGCTTTCAGGAACAACAGCTCTCTTTGTCAGATGCATCTGACAAAGAGAGCTGTTGTTCCTGAAAGCTTATGCCACAATAAAGTTGGTTAGTCTTAAAGGTGCTACTGGATTCCTTACTATAGTCCAACATTCTATCCTCTACTGTACACTGGCTTAGGGAAGAAAGACTTTCTCCAGCCACATTCCCCCCCCCCCCGCCCACAACTTCGTCCACTCCTGGAAGAAATGGCTGGACCCTGCACTGGCTGATCACAGGCCCTTTCCCTGGTTGTTCCCTGTTCCCAGAACCTTTCCCACTTTCTCTTCTTCCAAATCCCACTTTATATTTCAAGGAACACTAATCCAATAGTTCTCAAAATGATCACAAAATCACTTATTTCATTCCATTAATACCAGACCTTGTTATAAGAGGGTGTAAAGCACCATGTGACAACACTTCCTGCAAAGAGTTTCCGGTGTTTGGCACACGGCTCTGACTATCTGTGCCAGGTTTCTGCCCCTTCTCTCCAAACCTGAAACGGGCCCGGAAAGGCAGAGCCCTCGCTGCTGTGAAGTTTCTCCTGACCTCAATGGGACTGCCACTGCCAGGTGGCTTCCCCCCTGACGGCTCCCCCATCCCCAAAGGTCCACCCATTCCTGCCTGAGGCTGACTGGAAGCCCTTGAGGCAGATGCCACCTTGGGCACAGACGACCCCTCCACGGAGCAGCTTTCTCTCCTGGGTCGTCTTTGGAGTCTGAAGCTGGGGCAAAGGTAGGGCAGTCATGCCTTTCCTTTATGCCTCCAGAGATGCTGACCAGCACCTTGACCCAATGGCTCTTACAGAAGCCCAGAGGATGCCCCCACCCTATACCAGTTGGCCTCTCCCCTGACTTTTCCATAGGGCTGTTCCAAAAAACAGCTGATCAATGAATGAGGTGATGACCACCCCACTGTGAGCGGCCATGGAGCAGAGACAGGAGGCAGAAAGAAGACGGGCATGGAAGGTTTGGGGGGGAACAGCCTGCAATGTCTGTTGGCTTGGCGCCCTGCTCCCCATCCTTCAGGAAGATTTACAGAATCAGACTGGTACGGTTGGAAGCGACCTCCCAGGGTTATCTAGTCCAACCACCTTCACAATGCAGGAAATTCACAACTACCTCCCCCCCACACACACACACCCAGTGACCCCCCTGCTCCATGCCCAGAAGATGGAAAAACACCATCAGGATCCCTAGCCAAACTGGCCTGGGGGAAATTGCTTCCCAGCCCCAAAGTGGCGATCGGCATTACTCTGGGCATGTAAGAAGGGGCCACGAGAACGAAGCACTGATGTAATCCTTCCTTCCCTCCCTCTCATGATCTGCCCAGGTTCACAGACTCAGCATTGCTGTCAGATGGCCATCGAGCCTCTGCTTAAAAACCTCCGAAGGAGGAGAGCCCCCCACCTCCCGAGGAACCCTGTTCCACTGAGGGACCGCTCTGTCTGTCAGGAAGTTCTTCCTAATGTTCAGCCGAAAACTCTTTTGATTTAATTTCAACCTGTTGGTTCTGGTCCGACCTTCTGGGCCAGTGGGAAACAACTCTGCACCCTCCTGTATATGGCAGCCCTTCAAGTGCTTGAAGACGGTTATCCTATCCCCTCTTAGCCGTCTCCTCTCGGGGCTAAACATACCGGGCTCCTTCAACCTTTCCTCACAGGACTGGTCCAGCTGGCGTCATCGTATGGCCACCTCTGACTGCCTGAATGGCATGATGCCATCCTCAACTTCACTTGGTGACCTCTGGCTGAGAAGTGAATGAAAAGAAGCCCTGGAGGGGAGAGAGGAGAAAGGGCAGACGAGGCTGGGTCCTGAGTCAACAAGCAGGAGAAGTCAAGGGCGGGGGGGGGGGGTCCGCTGTAGAACCATTTCAGGGCCCAAAGCACCCCCTTGGCTCCCCAAGTGGCTACAAATGAAGCCCACGTGCCTGTTCTGAACCCCTCCAAGGTGAACGCAGTAGGTGAACACTACTACGGAGGCTCCCGCCGAGAGGCTGAATGATTTATTCCCAGGTAATTACAGTAGAGCGTTTTATGGCCGGAAGCAATTGTCATAATTCTGCCTAGAAATTAACTTCCTTTTCAGGCGGCAACATAATTCAGAGAGGCAAGACAATAGAGACGGCTTGTTTATTCTGGGCACCAGTGTTGGCAGCAGCAATGGCTTCTTCGGTGATTTAGAGGCCAGGACTCCAGAGCAAGGTTTCCCTTTGGCAAGGTCCTGCAGGGTGGCAGCGGGGGGCATCTTTTGAGTTGTCATGCTTCCCCTACTAGATGACGGAGAAATAGGGGCTCTAAAGAGCTGGCGGTGGCAAGGTACCCAGGAGGGTGGACCCCTGGGCTTCTTCTGTCCCCCTAACCCCGCTGCAGCCTTACAGGAGAAAATAAGAACTGAAGAAGAGCAGTCACGTGTCAAAGGAGAGAGACCTGAGTCAAAGGTTCCATCTTGCTTTGAAATCTAATCCGTCCTAATAATGAACAAAACAGTGTCTCTGTCTGCCCTGACCCGTTGCACAACGGCTGCACTCGGCCAGCTCTCAAAGAGAGGTTCAGCCTGGAATCTCTGATCTCATTAGTACGAGCAGAGTTTCCTTCCAAAGAGTCCAAGCGGGGCTCGTTATCATCTTAATTCGTACTGATTTGATTGTAATTTGCATGGAGCAGTAATTTAGCCCTGCCATGTTTTCTCTGAACAGGTGCAACGGCTGTGGGGTCAGGTGGCTCCTGCCAAGGGCTGCGGGCTGGAGGTCTAATTGCCAGCGATGCTTTCCGAGATCTTGGGTGGGGCTCTCAGACGAGAGTTGCATTGGCTGGAAGGATGGGACCTGACTGTAAATCCCGCTTGTGCAGGTGCAAAGATTTGCTCGCCTAAGGTCAGCATTAGATGGAAAGATAGACAAGCATTCTGAGCCCGTTTCACAAACAGATACGTCTTCCAGCAGTGAAGTCAGTAATAGAGATTCATGGGGTTGGCTCCTTTAAGGTGGATTTGGGGAAACAATTAATTATGTCATTAATTACCATCTGAATATAACTGGTTTCCTCCCCCTTTGTGTTTATGTCCGTCGTAATTTTTGATTGTGTATTGGATCCAGGAGTGTGTTGGACCGGGAGTTATTACTTGTAAGTAAATTTATGAAATTTCATTGTATGGCAGTAAGGGAGAGCATCTGTATCATGTGTATTGTTAATTTATTCATAGTCCAGAAGATATATGCCCATGAAGAAGTGCCTTTTGGCCATGAAACGGGATTTGAAACATCAGTGCACACATCGAACCGTCGGCAATAATGGTTTCATCGTGCATGGATTATGACTTTTAAATTATTTATTAACTTTCCTGGAAATTTGTTTCCAACTGGAACTCCACCTCCCCTTCCTGGGATCTCTCATTGTGGAATGTATATATGGACATTGACGGATTGTAATTGATATATTTATTGCTTTCTGTACACTGTTTATAACACTTTTGCTATTTGCACTTAAATGCACTTTAATAGAATAGAGATACATATTGTTATATTCCCGGCTTTGTTTCTGTCAGATCCATTTGGGGCAGAAATCAAACTGCTGCGAAGTGCAGTAGCAATTCTGGAGTGGCTCGACGCCATCACTCCCGAGGGAAGGGACCTCAGGTCCCCTGATGAGGATGGGGATCCCCCCTCCGCCCACGCCACCACTCACCTGGCCAGCAGAGGGGGAAAGGTGGGAGAACAGTTTTCTCAGGTGCTTTCCTGGGGCAATGCACTTCGCCGTGGGCCGATTTAGGTCCTAAACAAGCCAAATTGGGCCCATTCGGGGCCCAAATCAGCCCACTGCAAAGCACGGGACAGTTCAAGCCCCCTGAGCGATGATGTCACTTCCAGGAAGTGACATCATTGCACCGACTTGGGAGCGCGTGTGACGCTCACGCACAAGGTCATCCCGTTTGGTGAGTGCCAGGTCCCCCTCCCGCTGGGAAGGTAAGAGCACCGGGCAGCCCCGCCCAGGAGAGACATCGTTGGGCTGCCCCGAGTGGCCTTTCCCTCCTGTCAGCCAGGTGAGTGGTTGTGGGCGGTGGGTGGTGGGAGTGAGGGACCCCCGCCTCCCACAGGGGGCCTGGCGGGGATCCTTAACAAGAACAAAAGGACTGGCCAGCGAGCTGGGGTATGGCGGCAGAAAAGGCAGCGCGCAGAACGTCGTAAGGGTCAGTTCACCTGGGGCGGACGTAGCCGTCCCCCTGCCTTCTCTCCCTGGGCAGAGAGGCTGCTTTCTGTCCTGTACATCGGCTACCGCAACCCCCCTTCCCCTGCTACAGCCTCTTCATCCATTTATTTAAAACATTTGTGCTCCTTTTCCAATGCTCAAAGCAATTTTCCACAAACAGAACACAAGAACACAACAAGAACAAACAGAGTTTGCCGCTCCACGGTAATGAGAGTGCCAGGAGGCAACTCCAGGGCAGGCCTTGGCCTCTGCGCCCCGTTTATCGGCCTTCCCGGGCCACGGATTGATTGGCCAGCAGGCGGTGTGCGGAAGAGGATGCTGGGCGAGGGGGACCTTTTGCTCTGAGCCGGCAAGGAAATGTTTCTGTTTGTGACAGGCTAGTTATAAGGGAGAAATATTGATCAGCTTGAATAAACCCGAAGCCTCTGGAAGGAGAAAAGTTTCAAAAGTTCAAGGAGGGAGGAGTCTTTTGAACATCCTTTCAAGAAGATACAAGAGTTCTAGAGCCATTGCAAAAACACCTGGCCACCACTGGCCCACGGCCTCATGCGCGTACTGTCCATGGGTAGCACATCCCATAATAACTATAGTTTTAACAGCACCGGCACATCTGGACTGACCAGCAGGAGGTGTGGCAACCACCCATTCTCTGCTTATGGTCTCCAGGTGGGGTGTGTGCTCAATGCAGGTGGACTTTGCAAAGGGACCGGCAGTCCGGCCTGCCCAGAAAGGAAGGAACAGCCCCAGAAGGCGGGGGGGGGGGAGGCAGGCACCCATCTAGCTGGTTCAGAGACCCTCTTTCGATAACTGCAGGATTCACACAAGGAGATTGTGCAGTTTGCTAAGTGAGGCCAAGTCACCACAACCTGTTGCCTGGAACCCCCTCCCCAGAGTCTGGACATGGACTTTATGTATGAATGAGGCTTAAGTTGGCACTGAGGCCAATATGATTCAAGAAGAAGGGGGCATCATGGGACGGGCAGGGCAACCCCCTGATCAGCACCCACAAGCCACCCTCTCTACAAACACTCTGGAGTGGCCACGCTGCGCCCAGACAAATGGGCCTGCTTGCCAAGATGCCAGGCCCTGCTGAGATCCCTGCAGGGGAAATGGAGACAACTATTTTTCCTGTGGATGCCATAGCCAGCCAGGGCTGCTGTCACAAACTGTTTGCACGTTGTTGCACCTTTGATGTGCAGATACCGGAAGCGAAGACTGGGAAGCGAGGTGCCTCAGGCTCTGGGAATCCCACGTCAAGAGGATCCCTCCAACCATCAAAACTACGGACCGCCATAAAATGCAGATGGCTCCCCATTTATCCTTCCTTTATATCTTTTCTTCTCCGTGGAAGCGTCACCAAGTACCATCAATAAACTCAATCGCTTCCTTCTCGCTCTTTCCCCCTCCCTCCTGTTCTCCCGAGGTGTCACCAAGAAAAACATTAGACTCCAAATGATCCATCCCGGATATCTTGTGTCCAGTTAAAGTGACACATTAATCGCTTTTGTTAAATTTCCTGAGGACCATCAACAGGGCATAGATCATTTCACTGGCCTTGCCCCAGGATAGGAATTGGCTCTATAAGGGAGATGCCCAGACCCCTTGGAGGCCCCTCCCCTCCCCATCTCTCCCTCCATCTCTCTCCTACTCTGCTCTACCGAGTGTCATGCTGGCCACCACACTAAGCACCCACTGAATCTTGCTTCTCAATGGACAGGTGCGTATCGCCCAAACATGGGCCCTCCTGCTAATGCGACAGTCTTGTAATGAATGTGTGTGTGTGTGTTTCTTACACTCTGTATACTTGAGATTATTAAGTGAAAGCTTTGATTCACTGAAGTATTAGTCTCCTCTTTTATTGGACGGGCTCCAGGATTTCCGACCCTGGTATACACAGGCCACGATCCCTTAATAATCCCTACCGGCCAAGCAGAGGTGAACGCCCTCCCAGCTAGAGGCAGCCACCACCGACCGTTCTTTTAACCAGCTACGCAAGGAATCTTAATATGGTGGGTTGGGGGCGGACTGAAATTGATAAACCAGTTACTCCTGCGCTGCCTTCCTTGTACTTTTAAACACTTCTATTGTACTGTTTTTATATTGTTGTTTAATTAAAAAAAATAAATCTTTGTTATTAATGTGCTGTTTTATAGAACGTAATTCACCCTGAGCCTGCCAGTTCGGGGAGGGCGGACTAGAAATTGAAGGCAAATAAATAAATAAAATAATGAATGAATGAATGAATAAAAATAATAGCCTGCTGCATATTCATTCCCCATTCTTGAGGCAGCTTGGCTAACAAGCCCCTGGCCCTTTGCTAGGGTTGCCAGCTCCAGGTAGGGAAATTCCTGGAGATCTGGGGAGAAGAGGGAGTGCAATGCCATAAAGTCCACCTCCGGAAGCAGCCATTTTCTCAAGGGGAATTGATCTCCATGGTCTGGACACCAGTCATAACACCAGGAGAACTCCAGACCCCACCTGGAGGTTGGCAACATTACTCAGGCTGACCCAAGCCAAATCCAAGCAGTGCCAATGGGTGTACCTTTCTTGGGGCCACATAGGGTTGCCAGCTCCAAGTTAGGAAATTCCTGGAGATTTGGGGAGGGAAGGTGGATCCTGGAGAGGGCAGGGTTTTGGGGAGGGGTCTCAGAGTGTTATAATGCCATAGAGTCCACCTTCCAAAGCAGCCATGTTCTCCAGGGGACCTGATCTCTGTGGCCTGGAGACCAGTTGTAATTCCGGGAGATCTCCAGCCACCACCTGGAGGGTGGCAACCTCGCATAGAGTCCACGCACCTAAGCAGCCATTTTCCCCAGGGGAATTTATTTCTGTGTCCTGGAGATCAGTTGTAGTTCTGGGACTTCTCCAGCCATTACCTGGAGGCTGGCATCTTAGCAGGAACTAATTTGCGAGGGCCCACTTGAAAACATACACACACCAGCTTTGGAGGGCAGACTCTATGGTAAATCACAGAGTCTTGGAGAAATGGAAGTCCCTCCCCAGGTCCTTCTCCCAATCTCCAGGAATTTCCCAAGCCAATGTTGGCATCCCTAGGCCTCCCGTATGACTTATTCTGTCACATGGGGCTCCGTTGCCACTCAAACCACTGCCCGCTTTGCTAGGCCCTGGAGATGCCCTGGCCTTTCCCAAGGGAGCCTCGGAGGGGTGGGGGGGGCTGCTTTCAGGCCTTTGTTTCCCCCACACACTTCATTCCCTTTGCTTCATTACCTGCAGTGGAAAGTCAGGTTAATAAGGAGCAAGATTTAGATGGCTGCTTACTCAACAGTGCAGAGAAACAAAAAATCAATCCCCTGGTCTTCAAACAACCCCTGGCCACAAATTTTATCCTCTGCTGAGCTGGAGAGGAGCCTGTGCCCTCTTGCTAATCGCTTTGGGCTTGCTCACCGGTGACCAAATTGACACTCTGCGGCTTATTTGATGCTTGCCCCAGGGAAGACTTGCCCTGTGAAGAGTTTTCCTGTGACCCATGAAAACACTAGCTGTGATCCTGGACAGCCACTGAAGACGATGGGGTTTCATGCGCAGGACGAGAGCTCCCTTCTCCAAACCTTCCTCCTTCTCTTTCTAGTTTCAACTAAACGCTGGGCTGCAGGTGGACTCCCAAGGAGGAACTACCAAACAGAGAGGCCAGCCATGCCTCTGAAGCATGCGGGGACGGGGACAGTAAATGCAGCACCAAATCACTGCCTCCAGGGGCTTGCACGTTTGCTCTGCCAACGTGACGTCCATTGAGGGGCTCCAGCGGGGCATTGCTGCATGCCCAGGGATTTTGCTCTGCCCTGAGCCCCCCGTCCCCCTGCATGCCAACAGGCAGCATTTCTAGACTGAATTCCTGAAGTGGTAAATGGGGACTTTTTACCTTGATGAACCACCATCACCAAGAAATCTCAGTGTGTTCCTTTCTTCCTTCCTTCCTTCTGTTGCAAAAGTTTCCCATGAGTTCCTTTGGTGTGACTCCATAACCAATCAATCACACAGGGTCGAGATCGGAGAGAGTGCAAAGTTTATTTCAGGAAACAAAGGTACAGAGCTCAGTAATTGGAACATCTCCTGAACCTGCCTGAAGGCAGGTCCTTGCATCTTTTATGCAGTCGAGTAAACAACATTCTTGCGGATGTCTATTTAGCATCTATCAAATGGAATTTTCCTCTATGCTTCACATTTCTAAAGGCTTCTGCGCATGTTCTAAGCAAGCGGTTAAACTGGTGAAAAGCAAGTCATAGACTACTTAGTTCTGCTCTTGGAGTGGGCTATTGCGGCTAAATTGTTCTCCAGACTTCTTTCCACCTGAGTTCTTTTAAGTGTTAAACAGGAAGCCTCCTGAACTCTAGAACAGCTTAGTTAGCAACTGTACTTTGCAGCAGCCTGAAGCAACTTTTTGCCGTTAGTATTAAAGCAATAATGACCACCTGAAGGTTCACCCATAGTTGGCGTTTCCTGGATTTTTCCATCACTTCCTTCCTTCCTTCCTTCCTTCCTCCCTTCCTTCCTTCCTTCCAATTTCTATCCAGCTTCCCACTCTACTGTGAGGACTAGACGGTCAACAGATAGCAAGTCACAAACTGAGCCAAAGGCCAAGACTGCTTTGGCTCACGCCTCTGGCCACACCCAGCCTTAAATACCTGTCCCAGAAAGAGAAACCAAAGCTCAGCCCAGATCTTGTCCCCAAGACTTCCCTCTCCTTCTATCAAAATGCTTTTTCTGATGTTTACTGCTGCATACCTACCCTCGTGGGCACCAGTAAGCAAATCTTGACACAGTGCCATGACGCAATGTTCCACGTTTTTTGCGCGATATTTCGCGTCGTTGCGGCAGCAGGTGAGCAGTGTGAAAAGGGCCACTGACTGCTTATTTGCAGCGCTTTATCAAGGAGTATCTTCTCATTGTTGACATAAAAAGGGGGGGGATATTTCCATTGATGGAGGTGGGCGGTGTTCTCTTGATGGTTTGGATTCTGTACTGTGAAATCCATTGACATTTGATGATGAAAGGAGGCTGGAACAAATTCACAGGCACAGAGAGAGTGAATCCCAAATGGAGCAGTGCTGGGTGAATCTGCTCATTATGAACTTTTTGGTGCCGTCCCGCGCATTTTATGCAGGGCTTTTTTGGGGGGAAAAGAGGTGGCAGAACTCAGTGGGTTGCCCTTGGAGAAAATGGTCACATGGCCGGCGGCCCCGCCCCCTGATCTCCAGACAGAGGGGAGTTGAGATTGCCCTCTGTGCCGCTTGGTGGCAAGAAGGGCAATCTCAACTCCCCCCTGTCTGGAGATCAGGGGGCGGGGCCACCAGCCATGTGACCATTTTCAAGAGGTTCTGGAACTCCGTTCCCCCGCGTTCCCCCTGAAAAAAAGCCCTGATTTTATGGAAACTTTTGTTAATTGGAATCAATAGGCTGAGAAAGTGAGATACAAATATTTCAAAAGGAATGTACAGATAAAATGTTTGCTTTTTGGCACCAATGTTTGACACTACCTGCCAGCCCTCGTGCGATAGCACACGTGACCGTGTTTAACAGCCATCAGGAGGTCTGGATTTCACAACTCTCCACTGCTCACTCTTAGCGATGTGTATTTAGTATATTTTGCGTTGACCTCATTCATTCAGGCAGAACACATAGTCCTCCTTTGCGCTACATAAACAGAACACCAAGTGGATTGATTTAGCCACTCAAAACATTCAGGTGAAACCCTCTGAAACCTTTGAATTTCAATGTCCGTTTCTGAATCTTCTGTTCGAATGTTGAATCGCCAGTTGTTCACATTTGTTTCCAGCCCACTTTCATTTAGGGTGGGCTCGTGTCAAGCCACTTCCATAGGCAAGGAAGCACGGCGCCTGTAGAGGCAAGAATGAGGAGGAGCCATCCAAGCGTTGCCACTGAACAACGGGGCCTGCCTTGAGGAAAGCACGAAAGGTGAGAGAACCAGGTGGGAGAGTGAAATGGGCACCCCTTCCCTGGTCACAGGATTCCTGAAATCTCAGTTAGACTGATTTTCTTTAATGAACTCCCCCCCCCCCACCAGCTTTAATGGATGCTTTAATGCCTTGATGCATTACGGTCCAAAGCCCCCACTCTTGCAAACCCGCTGCCTCTGCAGTTTCCACATACCCTTTGGAGTTCTTAGTCAATTAATTCCAAAAGGTTTTTCCCGAGGTTCTTGAAGCCCAATTAAACCAATCTAAGGCCAAAAGCTTTGTAAACTAGGCTCTATGGATTAGGGCATAATTATCTGTCTGTCCACCCATCCATCCACCCATCCATCTGACTTCTAGACTGCACACTAATTGCAGGCTATGATAACCCCCCCCCCCACACACACACACACCAATTTCAAAATGGAAATGGACTTATTTGCACGTCTCTCCCTTATGGAAACAAATGCCACACGTAGCTAAACATACTTTCCTGAAAAAAATCTCTTTCCTTGACATTCTGGGGTCTACGTGGCAGATTAATTGAGGGTAGGAATAGAAGCTAAGCAGGGTCAGCCTTGGTTAGTAATTGGACGGGAGACCTCCAACAAAGACCAGGGTTGTAGGGGCAGGTAGTGGCAAACCACCTCTGTTAGTCTCTTGCCATGAAAATGCCACCAGGGGTTGCCATGAGTCAGCTATGACTTGACAGCACTTTCCACCGGTAATTAAGCCGTCCTGTTACGCCGAGCAGTGCACTCTTTGCCTCTCGTTGCTATTGGGCTTGAAGGATGAAAATCGGGCACCCTCAGAGGAAGGGATTTTTCAAAGCTTGGCCTCTGCTCCTCTAGTGTAAGCAGGGATTCTGTCTATCTATTACATTTATATCCCTCTTTCCCTCAGGGAGCTCTGTATAGCAGATGTAGTCTGGCCTTTTATCTAACAGCAACCCTGATATCCAGAGGAGTTAGCCATGTTAGTCTGTAGTATCAAAATAGAAAAGAGTCCAGTAGCACCTTTAAGACTAACCAACTTTACTGTAGCATCGTCAGCTTTCGAGAACCACAGCTCTCTTCGTCAGATGCATGGCCCGTGCATCTATTTTGCAACCCTGATATGTAAGTGAAGCTGAGCGACTGGCTCCAGGCCAGTCAGCGAGCTTCAGGATGGAGAGGATTTGAACCCAGATCTGCCCTGTTCTCATCTAAACCAACCACCCTGTGCTTTATACAGCCATTCTGGTTCACCATCACCACTATAGGAAACAAGATATTTCAATCCGCTGATGTTAAATTGCTGTCTCTGAGAGTTGCTCAAAGTTTCCTATCTCCTCCCTGTCTGCTTTCTTTGCATCCTGGTAACTGCCTGTTTGTTGCAATTTCTTCCCTGTCATGCAGCTTCAGCACAGTCCTTACATCCAGACAGCTCCCTGTGGATCCCCCAGCCTTTTAGAGATGACCTAGAGAGGAATGTGATCTAGTCCTGGATAAGGATGTGTGCTTCAGGTTTCCAATTCGGGTTCTTTACCCTAACTGGGCCCAATTTGGAAAGATTCAGAATTCCTGAATCAGCCCCAGCATTGCTGAGCCGATTTGTGAATCCCAAAGCAAAGCTTTCTGAAGCGATTCATATCGCTTCGGGAAGCTTTGGGCAAAGCGGCAGCAGCAGCACCCACAGCACTTTTCTAGCTGTTTGCATTGCTTTCAAACGTTTGAACCGAGCCTCCCCCCCGCCCCATCAGCTGAAGAAAATCATGGGGTTTGCAAGAGGCAAGAAAAGTGTTGCCTTGCTTTAGGTTTCAAGCACCCCGTGTTTCCTTCACCTGATGGGAGGGGGAGGAGGCTCCCGCCTCCCGTCAGGTGAAGGAAGTGCAGTGCGTTTGAAAGCAACACTTTCCTTGCACTGTGCAGGGGGTTGGACTAGATGACCCTGGAGGTACCTTCCAACCCTATGAATCTATGATTCTGTGAATGCCAGGCTATTGTAAGCAGAACCTTCATGACAGGTTTTGCACACATTTTTAGGGAGGTAAAACGTTGGCTCGCAACTTTTCTCTTAGCTGCCATGAAGAAGAAGAAAAATTACCAAGAGGGATTGCTGTCATGCTGGAATGAACAGGTTGGGATCTGTTTGTTTTCGGCATCCTTGTCGTTACCTTCAGATAATAAACAGCACTGCTTAATGGTATAATTAGGGCTGAATGCACCGTAAATAAAACAACACCGTGTGCAAATCTTCCGCAACAGAAGGTGAGCGCACATGGATCTGAAATACAAATTTCCCCACCTCACTCACATTATTACGCAAATGATTTTGCCCTCAACTTGACAAGTCCTGAACAATAAGTTACTTCTTGGCAGCAATCCTTAGTTTAGGGCAGTTATAGCACAACAGGTGAGTGGCGGCCGGATGAAAAATGCTTGCCACACACATTTCATTTATCCCCATTGTATCTGGTCGAACAGAATTTGCAGGGGGTTTGAAACAATGCAAAAGCCAGCGAAAGCTATTTGCCCAAAGCAAAATTGTCTTTCTTCCAACCCTCCACTCCCAGCACAACCAGTTGCCTCCCACACATGAGACGGGAAGAGCAAGAGCTGCACTAGGAAGCCTCTTTCAGGTGAGCTGTTCCTGGGCCCTGAGGCCTGCAAAGCACCCTCCATTGGTACCCTCAGCTGAAATGCTGCCCAAACAGGGTCCTCTCATGGCCCTACTTTTTCCCCTCTCGTGGCTCCTTCTTACATGCCCAGGGCAAGGCCGATCGCCACCTTGGGGCCAGGAAGCAATTTTTCCCAGGCCAGTCTGGCCAGGGATCCTGGCGGTGTTTTGCCATCTTCTGGGCAGGGAGCAGGGGGCACTAGGGCTGTGGGGAGAGGAGGTATTTGTGAATTTCCTGCATTATGCAGGGGGTTGGACTAGATGCCCCTGGAGGTCCCTCCCAACTCTATGATTCTAAGATATTTGGTAGAGAATAAAACACTAGCTAAAAATGTCAGGAGGTCACAGCAATGAAAAAACACAGTCATTCCCTGGAACCATGAGCAGTTCTTCTATTTGAGCTTTAAAATGGTATATGTGAAAACTGTTTTGCAGAGGAAAAGCTGGCCAAGAAAGCAGAGCTTTAATATTCAGAGAGTTCTTGAAGGTGGAACAGTTGAATACAATTCTAGTTGCTCCACCAGTCAACTAAATTTCAAGCCCTGAGTGTGTTTACTTCTGCTGCTCAAAGGTGCAGGGAGGAGACCATCACTGCTGGCAGCTTGAGTGGCAAATGCCGTTCCACCTGGCCGTGGCGCTGGATGTGTTTTTTAAAAGTCATTTTATCTTGGGGGGGGGGGGGGGATACAAATACAAGCTATCTGTCCCTTGTATTTTATTTTGTGATTTGAGCATTGGATAAGAATTTTTATTTTTTATTTTACTCAGTTTTTACCCTGCCTTTCTCTCCAGTGGGTACCCAAAGAGAGCCAGTTTGGTGTAGTGGTTAAGAATGCAGGATTCTATTCTGGAGAACCAGGTTTGATTCCCCACTCACAGAATCACAGAATCATAGAGTTGGAAGGGGCCATATAGACCATCTAGTCCAACCCCCTGCCCAGTGCAGGATCAGCCTAAAGCATCTCTGACAAGTATTCATCCAGCCTCTTCTTGAAAACTGCCAGCGAGGGGGAGCTCACCACCTCCCTAGGCAGCTGATTCCACTTTTGAACTACTCTGGCCGTGAAAAAGTTTTTCCTAATATCCAGCCGGTCCCTTTGTGCATGTAGTTTTAGCCCATTGCTTAGCCCATTCCTCCCCTTGAAGCCAGCTGGGCGACCTTGGGCCAGTCACAGCTCTCTCAGAGCTCTCTCAGCCCCACCCACCTCACAGGGTGATTGTTGTTATGGGGATAATAATGGCATACTTTGTAAATTGCTCTGAGCAGGTGTTAAGTCATCCCAAAGGGCAGTATATAAATCAAATGTTGTTGTTGTTGTTGTTACATCATTCTCTCTGCCAGCTTTTTTCATGACAACCCTGGGGCAGAGAGGGCGTGTGACTGGCCCAAGGGCACCCAGCAGGGCAGGGACTCTCTAGCCACTGTTGGTGGTCATGAAACTCTTCAGCTACTATATTCTACTATAGTGGTTGAGGCTACTGGGGGGCGAGAAGGCAGGAAGCGGCCAGGTGACCCTTCATTATGCCGGGACCCAGCTCCGATAACGGGTGCCTTCCTTCTAATTATTTATTTATTTAACTTATATTCCACTTTCCCCACAAGCATTTGAATCTACATAAAATTACCATTATCTGGCTTGTATCATTTTAATTCAGCCTTTAAAAAAAAGCGTAAACTGCTCTGGGAATGTCTGTGTTGAAAGGTGGTGCATTATGCACTCATTCCATCAATGAATATTAGAACAGAAAGTGGAGCAGAGCTGCTTTCACATCGAGGATTTTCCATATTTCAGCTGCAGAACGCAGGAAAGATTTCTTTCCCGTTCCATGGCTGATTCTGCACACGTTGGATAATGCACTTTCAATGCACTTTATCAATTGTTTGAGGTGGATTTTTTGTTCTGCACACACAAAAATCCATTCCAAATGATCTATAAAGAGGATCGGAAGTGCATTATCCTCCAAAGAAGTGCCTTATTTTAAACCTCTGGAAATGGGCTTTTTCCTATTGCCACAAACTTTTTCCTTGTGTCTGAAAGGGAAGTTACACCTTGTGTCATAGATCCAGAGGAGTTAGTCGTGTTAGTCTGTAGTAGCAAAATAGAAAAGAGTCCAGTAGCACCTTTAAGACTAACCAACTGCATCTGACAAAGGGAGCTGTGGCTCTCGAAAGCTTATGCTACAGTAAAGTTGGTTAGTCTTAAAGGTGCTACTGGACTCTTTTCCATTTTGCTACTACAGACTAACACGGCTAACTCCTCTGGATCTTTGAACCTCTTTTGACATTGAGGAATATGAGCCATATGTGCACTGCTGTGTTTTTACTAAATTGTATTGCTGCGGATTTTACTGTTATGCTACCCATTTTTATCTTTTTAGATTGTACTTATCGATGTGATCCGCTCTGAGCCTGTTCGCGGGGAAAGCAGATTATAAATATAATAAAATAAATAATAAAATGGAGGAGAGACGGCTGTAAACTGCTGAGTCCCTACGGGGGAGAAAGGCAGGGTATAACTGAAGTAAATAATATATATATATATTTTATGCCTTGTGTGTGAGTGAAACGAGCCAGCCCCCGCTCTCCCCTCCTTCCTTCTCTCTGCATTGTGTTGGTGACTTGCCTTGTGGTTGCCTGTAAATCCTCCCCCTCTGCGTGCATACACACACCTAGTGTGTTGTCTCCACAATAAAACTTTTCAAAAACATGGCCAGTCGTACTCCTTCATCCTCTGAAGACATTATTCCACCAGGAAATGCCTTGGAAGGGGACAAAAGACTTTGTTTATTGCCAAATAAGTACATATTGTCTCTTTCAAAAATGAAAGACTACTTTGGAACAATGCAATTGTACTATTGCTTTCACATTAACGCTCGCAGCTGAAGGATTATTCTCATCTAGCAGCTATGCCAATATGGAGGGTTTGGGGGGGGGGAGTTTAACAGTGCAGAAATGCAACATAAAAGGGAAACAATCCGTTGGCCAGGGAAAGAAGAGCGGGCTAGATGGACACTCCAGTAAGAAAAGTCCCTACTTTTAGAACATTGGGGAGATTTGGGGAGAAATTTCACCTGTCTGAGTTTATCCCTGGGGATGAACTGGGGAGCAGCATGTGGGAAATTCTGAGCAGTGGCTCATCATGAGGGCTAGTCTGTGACATTGCTGCACAAAACTGAAATGTATACCAACAAGCACAGTGCAAGTTCGAAACATCTGTTGTTGGTAGCAATATGAACCTCTTAGTTATTTCAAGCTGTTTAACGTAGTACAGAGGCAGAGGACGTGATCTTCTTGTTCTTCCCCGGGGATGACTCTACCCATCCTCTTGATGAATTTCTTCCCTCTCCGATGTTTCATGCTGAAGTTCCTTTCTTTGAAGCTCCTTCGTGAATGAATGCTGCCTTTCAGGTCAGTAAGTATCCGGCGAGTTGGGAATGTTCACCTCCCACTGGGGCCTGGGCATTGCCACGTTTGATCTCAGATTTTTCTTCATTTTTGCACGGAAACTGTGAGAAGTCTGGGGGGAGGCCCACAAGGCTGGGAGGATCTGCCTGGACCTTCTGTCCTGCCCGCATGGGGTGTGTGGAGTTGGCACCTGAACCTGCGGCTGGGTCTGGTGCCTGCCTGAATGTCTCTGTTGGATTTATGGGTGTTAACTCTGGCCTGGGAAATTCCTGGAGATTCGGGGAAGGACCTTAGTGGGGCATAATGCCATAGGGCCCATAAGCCCAAGCAGCCATTTCTCCAAGGGAACTGATCTCTTGGTTGTTGTGGGTTTTCCAGGCTGTATTGCCGTGGTCTTGGCATTGTAGTTCCTGACGTTTTGCCAGCAGCTGTGGCTGGCATCTTCAGAGGTGTAGCACCAAAAGACAGAGATCTCTCAGTGTCACAGTGTGGAAAAGATGTTGGCAGGTCATTTGTATCTACTCAGGAGGGGTGGGGTTGAGCTGAGTCATCCTGTGAGAGTTTCCCAGGGTGTGGAATGCTAATGGCGGGAGGCTTCACTGTATCCTGAGGAGGTTCTTTTGCATATGGATTGGTGCTTGATGTGCTAATCTTCTCTGCAGGGCTATTGTCGGGTGTGGAGTGTTTTGTTAGCCTGGTGTTTTTCAGAACTGGAAACCATGCTCTGTTCATTCTTAAGGTTTCTTCTTTCCTGTTGAAGTCAATGAGGAAATTAATAATCTAAACCACGCACTTCAGGCAAATGGCTACTCCAGAAATGAAATCCGAAGAGCAATCAAACCCAGGATGAATCAAACAACCAAGGAAAAACAGTCTCCTACAGGAAAAGTGTTTTTGCCATATATCAAAGGAATTACTGATCAGATGGGAAAGCTTATGAAAAAGCATAACCTTCAAGCAGTATTCAGACCCACCCGAAAAATACAACAGATGCTACGATCAGCAAAAGACAGTAGAGACCCCCTCACCTCTGCAGGAGTATACCGTATACCCTGCAGCTGTGGACAAGTTTACATCGGGACCACAAAGCGTAGCATCCAGACAAGAATAAAAGAACATGAAAGACACTGCAGACTTGGACAACCGGAAAAATCAGCAGTGGCTGAACATAGCCTAACTCAAACAGGGCACAGTATCTTATTCCAGGACACCAAAATACTGGACAACACTTCCAACTACTTTGTCAGACTGCACAGGGAAGCCATTGAAATTCACAAGCATAAGCAAAACTTCAACAGGAAAGAAGAAACCTTAAGAATGAACAGAGCATGGGCTCCAGTTCTGAAAAACACCAGGCTAACAAAACACTCCACACCCGACAATAGCCCTGCAGAGAAGATTAGCACATCAAGCACCAATCCATATGCAAAAGAACCTCCTCAGGACACAGTGAAGCCTCCCGCCATTAGCATTCCACACCCTGGGAAACTCTTATCGGATGACTCAGCTCAACCCCCCCCTCCTGAGTAGATACAAATGACCTGCCAACATCTTCTCCACACTGTGACACTGAGAGATCTCTGTCTTTTGGTGCTACACCTCTGAAGATGCCAGCCACAGCTGCTGGCGAAACGTCAGGAACTACAATGCCAAGACCACGGCAATACAGCCCGGAAAACCCACAACAACCATCGTTCTCCGGCCGTGAAAGCCTTCGACAATACATCGAACTGATCTCTGCTACCTGTAGATCACCTGTCTATCTAAGAGATTGCCAGGCCCTACCTGGAGGCTGGCAACCCTAGTTCGATGGTATGTTGTGGCTGGCGAGATTAAGTGGCTGTCACTAAGCAAGCAAAGGCCTGTAAAAGAGACAGATCATTGAGGGGGTGGGGGGTGGGTGGGCATGGGAGATCTCGGGAGACACACGGGAGCGGTTCGAGCCGGAAGCTGCAGGAGTTCAGCACCTTCTCTTTGGAGTCTGTCCCTAGAACCAGCCTGGCTTCGGCAATCTGTTTCTTCCTCTTCTTTGAGAGGGCACGTCAGTTCGAAGAATGCCTGCTGTAAATCCCGTGGGGGCAAGTTCCCACCCGTGGATCTGGGACAATGCCATTGAACTTTAGTGCTTGGCCATCGATAATGGACTATACAGTGCAACCGCTTTAGGAACTAATGAGACAAATTCATGGAAGGCTGATTGGCAGCTGTTTATCCCAATGGTTAGATGGAACCTCCCCGGCCAGAGGCAGTCCATCTCTGAGCATCGGGTCTTGGGGACAGAGAACATCAGAGGGCCTTTACCGTCGTGCTTTGCTTGTGGGCTTTGCAGTGGCCGCTTTTGGAAACCGAATGCTGACTTTGAGGAGTCCTCCTTAGTCTGGCTATCAGGGCTCTTCCCATGTTCTTCGTGGGCGATTCTGAGCATGTGCAGAGGGCAGTGCCTCCAGAAAGAAAGAGATGCAGAGAAAAGTGATCCTCTCTCCCACTTCCCCCATCTCTGGATTCCTTCCAGCCCACAGCATTATAAGCAAACTAGGCAAAGTTTTTTGTTGCAACGTGCCAAGCAGAGAAGCGGGGGTCAGGCCTTATAAACAGGGTTGCCAACCTCCAGGAGGGGCCTGGAGTTTGCCCACATTTACAGGCGATCTCCAGACTCCAGAGATCCATTCTCATGGAGAAAGCAGCAGCTTCGGAGGGTGGATTCCATGAGATCGCACCCCTGCTGAGCTGCCCGCCAAACTTTGTTCTTCCCATGTTACATTCCCAAATATCCAACCTGGAGTGGGGATTCAGGGCCTGAAGTCACTTGAAATATTTACGTGAAGCCATTTCTTGTAAGGAGTTTTAAAAGTCTTTCATGTGAGCGACTCCAGATTTATTTCTGAGACTGAATTTAGCATCAAAGGCTTTTTCTAAAACTTTAATTTATGGATCTGTCGGAGAAAAAAAAAACTCCCTGGACTTAATCAGTTTCAACCACTTTTCTGCCCTGGTTGCATCGGACATCACAGGCATCAAACGTGGTCAGACTCCCAGTTTTTCCTCCAGGTTCGAGATAAAGCAGGGTATGTGTGTGTGTGTGTGTGTGTGTGTGCGTGTGCGTGTGTGTGTGTGTGTGGTATTGCTAAGAAAGGCAGAACCAATCTGGACAGCGACGAGAGTGCACTGGAGCCTGGAATCAGTTTCTTGGGTGGAATAACTTTTTCCATAGTGACTCAGACAACCTCCTCATGGGGTGAAAAACCTGTGCTGGATTGTACCACTTCCAACTACAGGTTGGGGCTCCCTGGATGAAATGGCATGGGGTCAGCGTACCTACCCAGTCATCTTCAAAGACCCTGCGTCAGGCCCCGCCTCCATTTGAAGCTAGATGGGTGGCAACGCCAGAAAGGACCTTCTTGGTCATGAATGATGCCAAAACTTTGGAATTCCATTCCCCTTGTCTTCCTCTACTGTTGGCTTCTGCCAGCAGGTGAAGACTTGTTTGCTTTGTTTGGCATTCCCTAATAACTATTATTGGCCCTCATCCCTTGCTGTAGAATCATAGAATCGCAGGGTTGGATGGGACCCCCAGAGTTACCTAGTCCAACCCCATGCACAATGCAGGAAATTCACATATGCCTCCCCGCCACACACCTCCATGCCTAGAAGACGGCAAAACACCTCCAGGATCCCTGGCCAAACTGGGCTGGGAAAAATTGCTACCTGATCCCAAGGTGGCGATCAGCCTTACCCTGGGCATGTAAGAGGAGGCCACGAGAACTAAGCCCTGATGTAACCCTTCCTGCCCTCCCTCTCATGATCTGCCCAGGTCCACAGAAACAGCCTTGCTGTCAGGTGGCCATCGAGCCTCTGCTTAAAAACCTCCAAAGAAGGAGAGCCCACCACCTCCCGAGGAAGCCTGTTCCACTGAGGGACCGCTCTGTCTGTCAGGAAGTTCTTCCTAATGTTCAGCTGAAAACTCTTTTGATTTAATTTCAACCTGTTGGTTCTGGTTTGACCTTCTGGGCCAGTGGAAAACAACTCTGGAAACTTATGGTTTTACCATGGAGTATCCAGTTGACAGGTTTTTTTTCTTCTGCCACCACTTGGAGCACTAGCAGACAAAGCAAGGGCCAAGCTACAAGTGACGAATGACACTTGAACGGCAAGTGTATTTCTCCCTGTTCACTTGCCCTCCACTCAATCCACTTGCCGTTCAAGTGTCATTCATCACTTGTAGCTTGGCCCTACGTTACCACTCCCATCTCAGTAACAACCCTGGCTCAGAACCAGGATGGAAGGCTCAAATAATAAAATATAGAGCTGCATGTCCTCTGCATATTGATGACATCCTGCCCCAAAATTTTTGACAATCTCATTCAGCTGCCTCCTGTGAATACTGAACAGCGTAGGAGGCAAAGTAGAAGTATATCTCCTCCACAATAAATCTGCTTAAAAATCTCCAAAGAAGGTTGTGTTGTTATGCATGTTAGTGGGTTTACATTTTTATTGTATTATTTTATATATTATTTTAAATGATGTTTTAATATTCAAATGTTTCTATGGTTTTATGTTTGCTGTCTTGGGGATCATGTTTGGGTGGAAAGGTTGCAAAAAGGGCTTCAATTAAATAAATAAATAAATAAATAAATAAATAAATAAATAAATAAATAAATAAATAAATGCTCCTCTTTCACATAGAAAACAAACCTTGCCTAGCCTTCTCCCAATTTCTGTTTGGGGATAGACTGCTTCTGGCTTGGAGGTTCTATTTAACCATTGTGGTAAACAGGTCCGAACTGAACTTCCCTTAATTTACCTCACAGTTTTAAAAAGCTGTTTAGACAAGGGGCCATCAGCTTTCCAGGCACTTTGCATTCTGTGTTTGTGTGTGTGCGCTTGGGGGAGAGCATTCAATCATGAGGTCTGCTGGCTTTGAGTAACTAATTCTTGGAGATAGATCAAGATGGGTAGCCATTAGAGGTGGCTGCAGGCCAGGAAAACCCCACGGACCACTGGCCCGTGGTCCATCGATTTTCACAGACCACGGACCATGAACTTTCCACGGGCCAGCCCCATTGGCTGACTGGTTCATTGGTCCGTGCTCTGTCACTTTTGGCAGCTCTGGCTCCACCCCCTTCACACCCAGAGAGCCGAAACTCACAGAGAATCTTCAACTGCCTCTCCACCAGCCACCCTCCAAGTTTGGTCAAGATTGCATTTCGGATGTTTGAGTTACAGACCCCCAAAGTGGATGCCCCCAGGAAACTTCCAGTAGATACTAGGAGTAATAATGCCAATTGACTTGCATTGACTCGCAGCACCAAAAAGTTGCAATGAGACAAAATCAAAGAGAAAAGAGCGGGGGAAGAGCCCCCTCACTCACTCACCACACAGGCACCTTCCCAGCCATTGCCTAGGGAATTCATTCTTGCTCCTCGCTCACAGAGAGAAGAATAGAGCTCTTTGGTTGGCAGGCAACATTGCCTATCAAGGTTTTGAGGGCTAAGATTGGTGTTGGCATGGCTGCCGAACGTCCACCCCTCCATTGCCTAGGGAATTCATTCTTGCTCCTTGCTCTATAGAACAGAATGGGAGCTTTCTGGTTGGCAGACAGAGCTACCTATCAAGGTTTTGAGGGCTGCAAAAGTCTGTGGACATCTTCTCCATTGCCTAAGGAATTGATAGATCAGTGCCAGGATATCTGGACTCATGAACCATGGACCAACGGTTCGGCCCAAATGGACCAAAATTTGTGAAAAAAGTGAATCCCACGAACTAGGCTGGACCATGCAGAATTTTGATCCTTTTTCCAGACCGTGCCAACCTCTAGCAGCCATGTTAGAATCTCTCTACCCAAGACATCTTAGACAAGTACGCTTAAGTGAAAGATCTTACCCTTGTTCTCCCATTGTGGATACACATGCATTGCTAGGGAGACAGAATATAAGACCACACAGAAGGTAAGTCGCTTGAGCATCCCAGGGGAAGATATCTTGTGTATTGACTCTTGGTCTGTAGCAGTAGAAAAGAGCAGGAGTCGAGTAGCACCTAACAAAATTTGTGGTAGGGTATGAGCTTTTGTGAGTCACAGCTCACTTCTTCCTCTGATCTTCTAAGTTTTGACCACAAATTTTGTTAGTTTCATAGGTGCTACTGGATTCTTGCTTCATCCTCTTTTTTTAACCACCTTTTTGTTATAGAAATCTGACTCTTTTCTTCCCCTTAACTCCCTCACCCCAACGTGCCAACTGAAGTACAGCTCCAAGCTACCCAAATATTGTGTGTACCACACTTGTAACATCCAGAATTTCAGGATGTTTACTTTTTAAATAAATGTGGCTATGTCAGAGTGTGAGAACATGGAGGAGAATTTTACCCATGTTTATTTCAGCTAAACGGAAAACTATTTAAATGCAACTCTCATTTGCACATGAATTTCATTGGAGGCCAAAGAGATGCAGCAGCAAGTTCTGTTTTCTGCAAAAACAAAACTGGGAGCTCAGCTATAGCCTGTTTAATATTTTAGAGATCCCAATAAAAGTAAATTGCCACAGCTGGAAGAGATCTCTTGAAACACGTTATTTAGTCTCGCTTGTAGTTAAACCTCAGGGATGAGAGAGCCAGTCCATTGATCTAGCAGGACCATCAGAGAGGGGGTGGGGGCAGTTTTTTGGCTTGGTGAGAGGGAGGAGTAACTGTTGGTTTTCATGTGCGATGTGCTTAACAATGTGGTGCTATGTGCACTGAAACTATGCAGTTATTAAATCTGGTGGAGGGAGAATGGGTAAATTGCATAATCTGCACACATATATTAACACTCACGCAAACACAGACATTCACAGAGTGTTTGTCAGCTTGAAGACTATTCATAAAAATTTGGAAGTCTTTCTGCCTGCCCTACATATAAAAATCCAGCCCATCAACTTACGAATGGCCTGTCCTTCTTCAAGCCGGCCCGGATCTGAGGTCCAAATCTCCATGTAGACAAGAATCACAGTGGGAGACTTTGGGTTGGTCACTCTCTCTCAGCCTGGCGTACCTCACAGGGTTGTTGTGAGGTCAGGCAGATCAGGGAAGGGTTAGCATCACCATCACCCCATAGCCATCATGGATCATGGAAGCCACGTATGCACAGCAGGTGGCTAAAATGTGCCCAGGAAGCACATAGAGGGGAGAGGAATTGTGCCCACTGTCTCTGCTCTCAGTGTTTGATCCTCGGTGCGCAAAGTGAACCTGATGGATATAGATTTGGAGGGTTTTTATATACTTATTTTTCTATACTAAACCTATGCTTTTTCAGTATTACATGCTTTGCACTTTTTCTATGCTCAGGAGCCAAAGTAGTACTTGTAATGTAACCTGTAAGAATTTGACACTTGAAACAAGAAGACTTGAAACTCTGTAAGAACTGATATACTGCTTTTAGGGCTGCACTTATATTATATGTTATATTATTCTATAGATTCTAATAGAAATCCGTACCAGAGAGCCTTTTGTAGAAAACTGATTTGATGCAGCAAGCTGGTTTTGGCCACCTGTGGTATTATCTTCCTTAAAGCTGAGAAGAAACTGGGGAAAAGGGCACAAATAGGAAAACATCCCTTCCTATCCACAGATTTCACTTATCAGAAGATATCAAGGCACCAGATTGAGACTCATTGGCGCCCTTGAAAGTATTATGCCCAGAAGAAAGTAGGTAAAAGGTTAGACAGTGTCCTTCCAAAATGAGGGCAGAGGGAAAAAAACTGTAAAGACTGGAATTCCCCCAAATAGAGGGGCCAGCCCAGAATTGCATCTTCAAATCAGAACTGACCCTAGATATGTTACGAGCCAGTAAGATATCAAATATTAGAATATTGTAATATTGTTATGATTATCTGAAAGTATTAATTGCCTGTGTTTCTATTGTAATTTTGATGAGCTCTGGACACAAGGAGACCACCTACTCCTGTGTAAAAGGGCTCCTCCATTGTTTAAATTAAACAATCATATATTGCTTCATTCTACAGGACTCCGTGGTGTGTGTGTCTCTTATTGTGATTGGCGAGAGGGACACCTAAGGCACAAGTTTGTGCATAACAAACCTAGTGTGCATACTGCATAGATTCCCGTCGATTCCCCCATGGCCCCTCAGTAGATGTTCAGCTGAATACTCAGACAATGGGATTGGGGCCAGTGTTACAGGAATGGGACTCCTTGCGAGTAAGGGTAATTTGTGGCAAGGAGAAGGCTATGCGAGAGGGGTAACAGGTGAGATCCTCCACCAATTTTTACGGGGTCCCCTCCCCAAGGAAACTGAGAAGACAGGTGTTCTTCAATTAAAGAGTGTTTTTTATTTAAATGGGAAAATTCACACATAAAAGAAGTCACTCGCAAGCATACAAGGTTCCTAGGAAAAGCAGTGGTGAAAGCGGAATAGGGTTGAGGGATTTTCAGGTGATAATTACCTATCCGAGGAGCAGAGTAGGCCACGGGGGAAGAGGGCTTCGAACGACCAGCATTCTCAACCAGGAGAGTTTTAGAGAAGGAGACCCTAAGGGTACAGTGCTCGGATCTGAAGAAGCACGCACAATTTGGGAGGGGCAAAGCCTGGATTCTTATAGGGCAAATCCAGCCTTTAGGTGGGAAGGTGCCTTGGCTTTTAAGGCAAAGATCTTAAAGGTCACCTCCTGGGAATGACAAAGGTTTGAGTACCTTTGATTGGTGCTACCAGGGTATAGCAAAAGAATTGGGTTGGTCTCTCCTGGTGCTTTGCAAAGAAACAACAGTTAATTAAATGTTCTCAGAGCTTGGTAATTAATTTAGATCCTTGATTAGATGTTCTCTGGAGGGAGCTACAAACTCATTAGAGCAGATTGATGGCCTTAGATCATAGGATAGGATTCATTCACGGAAAAGAGGGGGGATCAGAAGGTTTGGGTGGTGACTCATTGAGCACCCTTATTGTCAAGACTGCACATTCCGCAGCTTGGAGGGGCAGGAGCCAATCACACCCAATCGCTCTGCATTTGCATTCGCTTTCATGACTCACTCTCCTGGACGGGACTTGGCAACACTCTGCTCAGTCAGCATGCACTTTAATTCGGATCAAGCTGCATCAGTTTCAAAGGGCTTATGACTTTTATATCATAAGCTATTATAAAATGGCGGAGGCCGGGGTTGACTGCTCACACGAGTGGGTACCATCCCGTTTCCCTCTCAGCGTGGACACAATGTTCAGTATCTGCACAGGGTTTGAGGGTTGGTCTAGGGCCAGAGTTGCTCTCCTCACTTATCTAGGAAAATAGTGCCCTGGTCAGTCTTGCTTGTTGGCCTGAGCATCTTGGACGGGGCAGGATTCAGGCATCATAAACAAAGCAAGCTTCCCCATTGCATGTCATTAGCCGTGTCATCCTTTCCCATCCCTGGGACTTCCTTTGTCCTTTCAGGCCAGGACGGATAAGAATGGAGCGTTCTCCTTTTAGCAAGTGGCTTTGCAAAAGGGGGCCTGCAATGAGAGAGCAGGCATGAGAGCTGCAAAGGAGGCTGTTACAAGTTGAGTGGGTTCAATCCGGCAACAGGTGCTGGCCATGGGGTGACAACCAGAGATGGACTTGACCTTCTGCCTTTACCTGTGCTGGAGGAAGAGTGAGACAGAGATTGGGCCTGATCCAGCAGTGTGGTTTTGTCCATGAAAATGGTGTGACACATGAGCAGATGTTCTAGCAAATGTGTCACCTAAATGACTTTTTTCTTGACCTGTCTAGGCTATGGGTGGCATGGCAGAGTCTGCCATATTTCAGAGAAGTTGCTCTTTCTCAGCTAAGAGATGGGTAGCTGCAGCTGTCCACAAATTGGGCCAATCATGACCATGGTTAGAAGAGTAAATCTTTCTTTCAGGCCAGCCAAGGCTTGCCTAACTGCAAAGGCACCTAAACCTTTTACTTTGGCTGCTTCTGATGGCCAAACATTTGAGGTGGGCCTGCGGCTTAGTGGTTGGGAAAACATGTCATTGGCATGCAGAAGGACTAACGTTCCACCCCTAGATGTCAGGAAGCCCTTTCTGGCCCCAGAGAATTGTTGCCAGTTGTGATAGACAGGACTGAGCTTATGGGCCAAGGGTCTGACACATGACATTGTTACCAGAATTAGTCTCCTTGGGAGTAGGGGGGAATTAGCAGCAAGGAGAAGGCTATACAAGAGAGGAAACAAGAGGAATCCTCCGACATTTTACAGGGTCCCCTCCTCGAGAAAACTGATGAGATGGATGTTCTTTGAAATAAAGAGTAGTTTTTTTATTTAAAGGAGAAAGCTCACACATATAAGGAATATCTCACAAGCATACAAGCTTCCTAGGAAAAGGAGAATAGGTTTGAAGGATTTTCGGGTGATAATTACTTATCCAAAGAGCAGAGTAGCCCACAGGGGAAGAGGGCTTCAAACGGTCAGCGTTCTCAACCAGGAGAGTCTTAGGGAAAGAGACCCTAAAGGTACAGCACTCGGATCCAAAGAAGCATGCACAATTTGAATGGGGCAAAGCCTGGGTTCTTACAGGGCAAATCCAGCCCTGAGGTGGGAAGGTGCCTTGGTTGTTAGGACAAAGGACCTTAAAGGTCACTTCTGGAGAATGACAAAGGTTTGAGAACCTTTGATTGGTGCTACCAGGGTGTAGCAAAAGAATTGGGTTGGTCTCTCCTGGTGCTTCACAAAAAAACAGCAGTTAATTAAATGTTCCTGGAGCTCGATTAATAAATTTAGATTTTCGATTAGATGTTCCCAGGATGAAGTTGCAAACTTATCAGAGCTGAATGATGGCCCTAGATTGTAGGATAGGATTTAATCAATGGGAAGAGGGGAGATTGGAATGTTTGGGGTGGTGACTCACAAGCACTTTTATTGTCAAGATAGCACATTCTGCAGCATGGGGAGGCTGGAGCCAATCACGCCGAATCACTCGGCTTTGCCTACACATTCCAATCATGACTCACTCTCCCGGGCAGGAGCTGACAACATTTGGCTAGCTGAGCAGTTTGCTAGTGTGGCTTGTTTCCTAATGTGAATTATGGCGTATCAGGTTCAATGGCTTTATGGTTTGTATCATAAGCAGTAATAAAAACGGCGGAGGCTGGATGGACTGCTCACAACATATGGCAGCTTCAGATGCTGAAGGGTCCAGGCTGGCAATTACAAATGAGTTGCCAGACTCTGCCCCTCTTCAGTTCACTGCCTGCTCCACCGCAAAACTGACTGCTCTGGCCTTAACTCTCTGTATTGAATAATCAAAATAACCAGGAATTATTTGAGGGGAAGTGAAAGCCAAACACAACCAAGAACTGCTTTACTTCTCCATATGAAACCATTTTTTGCAAGAGTTTGTGTGGGAGAGGGCAGGGTTTTTTTTTCTGCCATTCAAATTTTGTGCATGAGAGAAGGAAGTATTTTAAGAGCCGAAATGAAGTGTCTTTGTGAATACGCACAGAATGCCACTTGCTTGGAGGTGACACAATGGAAGTACAGGCTGGAGCAGAGCCTGAAGGAATGCCATAAGAGACAACATTTCTGAATAAGATCCCTTTCGGGTCCAGTTAGAGTATTACTCTACTCTCAGCCCTTATCTGTAATGTCACAAGTGTAATTGGTTCTTTGTAGAAAGGTAGTAAATTAAATGCACAAAATGTCAAGGTCTTTTGTTCAGCAGTGGTTCCTGTTTTTTTTTTTTTTTTACTTCTTGGCAAGTTAAGAACAAACTAGCTCTTTCTTGCATCATTGACCCCTCTTAGGAGATGCACAGACAGCAGTGGAGAAAGACATGGAACCACCAGCAAGAGGCAGACCTTGTCTTTATGTGAATGCAAATTGGGCATAGTTGATTTCATATTTGCGTTTACAAAGCATATCCTCCAGTGGGCTGCATTCACAGTCTTGGTGAGTCATAATGGGCATAAATCAGTGCAAAACACTACTGTGGGTCACAGACAACCGGCAAGTTAAAAATGTGTGAAATCCAGCCTCCATTTGCCCCCTCTCCCCCGCTTCTAGGCTCTTCTTTCCCTGTTCAAGTTGTCACATGCTGTGCTGTCCTAAGAGAAGCAGCCTCAATAAGAGATGGGCATGAACTGGGGGAATTCCGAATCATACAGTTTGTGGTTCGTTGCGTTTCATGAACCACAAACCACAAACTTTCATGAACTTGCCCTGGTTCGTGAACTGGTTTGTTCGGTTCATGAAAATGTCACTGCCAGGTCAGCAGAAGGTCTGCAGAGAGTCCATCCCCCTCGTTGCCTAGAAAGTTGATTGATTGGCGCCAGGCTGTCTGCAGTGACGAACAAAAATACGAACCAAATGAACCGGGCTAAAAGTTAACATTGTTAGTGAGAAACGAACTCCCACTAGCTGGGTTCGTGACAAACTTCAGTTCGTATTTCATTTTGTACCCGCCTCTAGTCAAGATAGGAAGAAGTTCCTTATCAGTGCTTCATCTCCAGACGGCCTTGATTCCTCCCCCAGCCCCTTCCACCGCCACGTTATTCCCCTCCTACCAATAATGCATATTTCTATTTCTGGGCACTCACAATTTCTTCCAGACTCCACCTTTCCCCATCCCACTATAAGCAGATCCATATTTTCTTGGGTGAGAACCAGATGTTGCAAAAAACAGGCAGTTGTAGTTATAATTATGAGGATGGTGCAGAGTTGTTTTCCACTGCCCCAGAAGGTTGAACCAGAACCAACGGGCTGAAATTAAATCAGAAGAGTTTTTGGCTAAACATTAGGAAGAACTTCCTGGCAGTTAGAGCAGTCCCTCAGTGGGACAGGCTTCCTCGGGAGGAGGTGGGCTCTCCTTCTTTGGAGGTTTTTAAGCAGAGGCTAAATGGCCACCTGACAGCAAGGCTGATTCCATGAACCTGAGAGCAGATCATGAGAGGGAGGGCAGGAGGGGTTGCATCAGTGCTTAGTTATCGTGGCCCCTTCTTACATGCCCAGGGCAAGGCCAATCACCACCTTGGCATCAGGAAGCAATTTTCTCCAGGTCAGTTTGGTCAGGGATCCTGACAGTGTTTTGTCATCTTCTGGCCATGGTACAGGGGTCAACTGGTGTGTGTGTGGGGGGGGGGGAGGAGGTAGTTGTGAATTTCCTGCATTGTGCACGGGGTTGGACTAGATGACCCTAGAGGTACCTTCCAACCCTCTGATTTTATGTAACTAACACACACACATCGCAGGCAAGTTTCACCTTCCTGTCCACTAAGCTTTCAGTCCAAGGCAGACAGGGGTGTGCAGCTCAGGCGGGAGCCTGAATGGTGCCTCCCTGACAGGACTCACATGAATATTCGCTGATACTGTGTTTCAGACTCCCATTCACTGAGGCCCTGATGATATTCCTCGCAGCTGATTTGCATTTCCAGTGTAGTCTGTATCATTGTCAATTTCCAGGCACGAAGCCTTCCCATAGAAGTTCTCTGCTGGTGCAGCTGCCGGGCTCCTTTCAAAGGGTTTAAGGATGCATTTTAGGCTGTTTTTTCTCCGAGCATGATGAATGGCCAAGAGCCCAGAAGTGTGTCTACTCTGGGCAAATCTAAGTCCAGTTTTTATCGGTTGTGTTGACAGAGTGAGGCACAAAGGTTTGCCAGCTGTGAGCTGGGAAATTCCTGGAAATCGGGGAGGGGGGTGAAGCATGAAGAGGGAGGGATTTGGGAGGGGGGGACCTCAGTGGACTACAATGCCACAGAGTGCACCTTCCAAAGCAGCCGTTTTCTCCAGGGGAACTGATTTCTGTAGCCTGGAGATCAGTTGCCATTCTGGGAGATCTCCATTCACCACCTGGAGGTTGGTAACAAGTGGCCGTATTTGGCCTCCCCAGTGGTGCTGGCTTCATGAGTGGAATGCAGCAAGCAAAAGTTCAGCTACAGAGCAGTGGGCAGTATTGGCGATGAGAGGGACATCCACTGATGTCAGAGGGGTGGGGCCTAAGATGCGAATTGCTGCATTAATATGCAATGGGTCCCTGATACAATTCATCGTTTTATTGTTTCTGTCCTTAAGCAACAGTCCTGCTGTCGGGCTGCAATAGTGCCAATTCCAGAATGATAACCAACCATCAACAATTCATCAAGGATAACCAATGATAACCAAGTTTATTAGCATTTCACCCGGCCTGTAAGACGGAGCTGTTCCGCCAGGCATACGGTTGATGCCGGGCGGTGCCCCCTAGCCGGGGGAACACAGTATATGCCCTCCCTACTAGTGACACCTCCATCTCTCTTACATCCCTGGCAAAATACTCTGGAGATGGCTAAATAGGGGGTCGTCTGGATTATGTGCCGCGGTGTTTACGTACATACGTACACACATATATGTGTGTGTGTGCAGGGCTTTTTTTCAGCTGGGACGCGGTGGAACAGAGTTCCGGAACCTCTTGAAAATGGTCACATGGCTGGTGGCCCCGCCCCCTGATCTCCAGACAGAGGGGAGTTGAGATTGCCCTCCGCATCGTGCAGAGGGCAATCTCAACTCCCCTCTGTCTGGAGATCAGGGGGCGGGGCCACCAGCCATGTGACCATTTTCTCCAAGAGCAACCCACTGAGTTCCACCACCTCTTTTTCCAGAAAAAAAGCCCTGTGTGTGTGTGTGTGTGTGTGTGAATATGTTTACATGTATTTTAATCTATGTATTGGGATGTTTTATGATTTTAAATTGTATATATGATGAAATATGTTTTAAAACTTGGTTGCGATCCGCCCTGAGCCTGCTGATGTGGGGAGGGTCGAATATACATGAAATATAAATAAATAAATAAAATAAAAAATAAATGAGGTGGAGGCTGGCTGCTGGCACTGTTGGTTTCCCACCCTGGACTTTGGCACATCCAAACATCTTGCCGGACAACTGACTCCCTGGCCAGCAGGAGATGGGGGCCCAAATGCCCGTTCCTGGGGATCAGGGGCGGGGGGCGGGGGGAGGGTGGGGCATCCACCCCTTGCTTGGGAGCTTTCTAGGGTGCCAGCTGGCAGTGGCCAGTGTATGAAACAGGATGCCAGCTTCCATGGACTGTTGGTCAGAGACAGCAGGGCTCTGCTGCCGTTTCCATAACGGATGGTTGTGTTTACTGTAGAAGTGCTCTGAGATGTGTTCACTCCTTACAATTTCATTTCTCCAGAGGAGTTAGCTGTGTTAGTCTGTAGTTGCAAATTAGTAAATAGTCCAGTAGCACTTCCAAGACTAACCAACTTATTTGTAGCATAAGCTTTCGAGAACCACAGCTCTCTTCGTTAGATGCATGCCTCTGACAAAGAGAGCTGTGGTTCTCGAAAGCTTATGCTACAAATAAGTTGGTTAGTTTTGGAGGTGCTACTGGACTCTTTACTCATTTCATTTCTGTTATACTGAAAACTGTGGTGAGGATGGCCAATGGAGCACAAATGCTGCATTGTAGATTTAAATATCGCTGCCTTGAAATGCCCATGAAATCTGTCTTTACTGCCAGTATCTAGATATGAACTATGGAACAGCTCACAATTCACCCAGGATTCTTCCACACCGTTTGTGGTCTCGGAAGGGGTGGCCTTTCATCTAGGAGCGCAGGATTTGCAAAGTTGTTTTGAATCAGGATGCGGAAGAGTTGAGCTGCCAAGTGCTTTGCTTTGACCTTGCAGGTTCAGTCCATCATCATAATTACCATATAGCGGGTCTTCTTGGATAAATGCTTTGCTCTGGGCCCTTTTTTCAGTCTGGTTTCAGGCTAGGTTAAGGGACAGAGACAGCTCAGGAGGCTCTAGTGGATGACCTTCGTCTGACTGTAGACAAAGGCCACGCTGCATCGTTGCCTCTCCTGGATCAACCTGCAGCCTTTGAGGCAGTAGATCTCGCCATCCTGCTGAGGCATTTGGAGGCAGAAATAGGTATCAGGGGATGTTCTTTGAGTTGGTTTAAATTGTTCCTCGTGGAACGGACTCAAAGGGATGCTGTTGGGATCCAGCTATCTTCAGCATGTGAATTACCTAGTGGAGTTCCACAGGGAGCAATCTTATCCTCCTTGTTATTCAACCTCTATGTAAAGACTTTAGGAGAAATAACCCATAGCTATGGAATTGGATATCATCAATACGTGAACAACTCTCTATTTTACGATCCAAGTTCCTGGGTGATGCAGTAGACTTTGCCTGGCTGCTGTGGTCGAATGGCTGAAAGTGAATTAACTGAAACTAAACCCAGACAAGTCAAAAGTGATGCTGGTTGGGAAAGTGGAGATCCCGGAGGACCTGCCCTCCTAACAGGTGTACCACCACCCATCCCGTGAGATTTACGGGATTTATCTGGTTGGGCTTCAGCAGACGGGCCCCGCAAGAAAAGTGGTTTCCTCTTGCACTGATGTGTATGTTTTAATGTAACGTTTACATAATGGATTTTAATGTGTCTGATTGCTGCCTGCCCCTCTGAGCCTGCATGTGGGGAGAAGAGGGGACAAATGCAAAAATGAATAATAATAATAAAAAAAGATGCTGTTCTTTCCACTTCTGATGGGGTTCAATTGACCCTTGCTGACTTGATCCCTAGCCGAGGGGTTATACTGGATCCAGCACCACTGCTAGAGAAGCAAATTAATACAGTTGCAAAAAAGGCCTTCTCACAACTCAAACTAGCCTGGGATATGGCTCCCTACCTTGACATGGCTGCTCTGGCCACTTGGATCCATGCCACAGTAACAGTGAGACTAGACTACTGTAATGCACTCTGCATAGGTCTCCCCTTGAAGTCAACTCAGAGACTCCAGTTAGTGCAAAACACTGCAGTTTTGACATGGATTTTTTCTTTATTTAGACTATAAAGAATAACATAAAAGCTATAGACAACAGACGTAGAAGATAAAAAAATAACATTCTAAAAAGAAGACACACGAACAATACATAAACAAGTGAAAATAGAAAAAAAGAAGAAAGAAAAACAAACTAAACTACAGATTGAGTTCCAATTTTCTGTGCCACAAATATGGATCATTTTCAGAGTCTTGCTTATTCTAAGTTAAACATAAAAGCCCTCTTTTTTTCTATTGTTCATGGTTCTTAATCCATAAATCCAGATGTCATCAAGTCCTTATTATCCATTTCACGTAAAAAGTCTATAAACGGTTTCCATTCAGTTAAAAACGTAACTAATGTCTTTTCCCTAATCAGTGAAGTAACTTTTGCCATTGATGCCAACGCCAACACTTTTATCCACTATTCCTACACTGTAGGCAATGCAAAACAGTGATTATTATCAGGTGCTAGATGGTGCATGCGTATTTCTTCTAGAGATGGGCATGAACCAAAATACGAACCAAAGTTTATGACAAACCAAAGTTCATGATGAACCAGGCCGGTTCGTGGTTCATGGACTGGTGGTTCGTCAGAGCCCATTTCTGATGAACCGCCATGAACTTTAGGCTGGTTCATTTGGTTCATTTTTTGGTTCATCACTGTAGACAGTCTGGTGCCAATCAATCAGTTTCCTAGGCAACAGGGGATGGACTTCCAGCAGACCTTCTGTTGACCTGGAAGTGGCCTTCTGCTGGCCCGGAAGTGACCTTCTGCTGACCTGAAAGTGATGATTTGCTGACCTAGATGTGACATTTTCACAAACCAAACGCCCCGGTTTGCGAACCGGGGCATGTTCATGAAAGTTTGTGGTTTGTGGTTCATGTTTCGTGGAATGCGACGAACCACGAACCACACGGGTCTGTTTTTTTCTGCCTCATGCCCATCTCTAATTTCTTCCATTTGGCAGTCACTATATTGACTGCCCATTAGTTACCAAATTCATTTCAAGTTACTAGTTACCCAATATGGCCTTGGTCCACCATATCTACAGGACCACCTTTTTCTTTATGCTCGGTCACATCAGCTTTCCTTAAGTGAACAGGGCCTTCTGCAGGTACCCTCTTGCAAACAGGCGAAATCAACAGCTGCCACGTTGCATTCTCTGCTGTGGCTTCCACTGCATGGAATGTCCTGCCTGAACGAGGTTAGGAAAGCTCCTACTCCCTTGGCCTTCTGGAAACTATGCAAAACCAAACTAATCAGGAGGGCTGCTTTACGCAGGTTGGAGTGCCGTATTGCACTGGTTCAGAGAAATGTTTTGGAAAAGGAATAGGGGCTAAAGACTATACTGCTGTGTACTGACTGTTAGTGTGTGTGTATGTGTGTGTGTATACATACATACATATACACACAGGCCCTCCTCCGGCTTCATTTATCCAGGAAAACTCTGGCCCAGTTGTGCAATGCTGGTCACAAGGACAGGACCATTTGAATGGAGGGGAACCTTTAAGAACTTGACGGGCAGATCTAATTTCCCCCTGTTTCATCTCCCCCACACTATTTCTTCTTTGACTTCTCCTGGTAGCCTCCATATCTACAGCTTTCCCTGCTTTCTTCTCTTCTTCCTGCCTACCCCCCGACCAACCTTTCATCTGTCCCACATCTTCAGATATATATTATTTATTTACTCTATTTATACCCCACCTTTCACCACAAGGGCAACAAAGATGGTGAGGGGTCTGGAAGCTAAGTCCTATGAGGGAAGGTTTAGCCTGGAGAGGAGATGACTGAGAGGTGATAGGATAACCATCCTCAAGTACTTGAAGGGCTGTCATATAGAGGATGGTGCAGAGTTGTTTTTCGCTGCCTCAGAAGGTCAGACCAGAACCAATGGGTTGAAATTAAATTAAAAGTGTTTTCGGCTAAACATTAGGAAGAATTTCCTGACAGTTAGAGCGGTCCCTCAGTGGAACAGGCTTCCTCGGGAGGTGGGGGGCTATCCCTCTTTGGAGGTTTTTAAGCAGAGGCTCGATGACCATCTGACAGCAAGGCTGAGTCTGTGAACCTGGGCAGATCATGAGGGGGAGGGCAGGAAGGGTTACATCAGGGCTTAGTTCTCATGACCCCTTCTTACATGCCCAGGGTAATGCTGATTGCCACCTTGGGGTCAGGTAGCAATTTTCCATAAGCCAGTTTGGCCAGGGATCCTGACGGTGTTTTGCCATCTTCTGGGCATGGAGCAGGGGGGACACTGGGGCAATCGGGGGAGGGGGTAGTTGTGAATTTCCTGTATTATGCAGGACTAGATGACCTTAGAGGTCCCTTCCAACCCTATGATTCTATGATGCTATGATTCCACAGGGGCCCATAGCAGCTTCCATCCGTCTCCTCTTCTCCATTTTCTCATCACAACAACCTTGTGAGGTAGGTTATCCTGAGAATGCAACCCAGGGTCACCCAGCGAACTTCCACAATAGAGATTCTCATTTGGGTCTCCCAGATCCTAGACTGAATCTCTAACCACCCCACCACACTGACTTTCACAGGGTGGCTGCTGTTGAACAGTAGAGAGCAGCAAGGCCTGTATGAGTCATGGAACTCTCACGGTATCAGGTCACGCTGTGATGCCTGCAGGCTCGAACCCAAGGAGTCCTTCCTCAAAAGTCCAAAGCAGCCTAGAAAGTACCCCCTTCCCTTGCCTCTTATTGACAGAAACCAAAGCATCGGCTGGCAATATTGTTATGGTTACAGTCCATTGAGGCTGGTGAGGCTGCCGGAGGGGCGCAGGCCCGGGGGCAGGGGCGTGCACCACGGAGCTGCTGCCGCCAGCGGTGGCAGGGAGCACGTGCTGGCGGAGGCAGCGTGGGCAGCTGAGTGGGCGGCTTCCCATTCAGTTGCTCTGTGGGCCAGGCACAGCCAGCGGCCAGAGTGGCCAGCTGCGGCTGGCCCATAGAGCAACTGAATGGGAGGGCTGGAAGGCCCCCCGTGGGCACGCCAGCCCCTGTGTGATGACATCACATGCAGTCACGTCATCATGTAGTCCAGTGCGCACGCATGCATGTACAGAGGCAGCATTAAGCTGCCTCTGGTGCCGGCAATGCTGGAACTGGCCCTGGTTACAGTACCACACACACTTATGGTATAAGTTACTAACCACTTTTATGAACAATATTAATCACAAAGGCCACTAGCCTGTTCCTTTTCAATACAAAATGAACACAAGGATCGCACAAACAGAAAGTCCACACTCCCCTATGGGGAAGATGTCCCAAAATTGTCTCTTGATGAAGCGAGTCACTCCTTTTTACTTATTCACGGTGGTCAAATGATGAACACATTCCAATGACCCGTCCCCAGTCAAGAGATTCCACAAAGAGGACGCCAACCCTGCAGGGAGGACAGAAAGCCACCGTGCGCTCAACAGGGTGCAAGCTGAACTCCTGTTTCGTATTTTCTTTATCAAGAGCGCTATATACTGGTGGTTGTGTGGTTCCACAAAGCTGCACTCTCTCCTCTAGCTCTGAAATGGATATCACCTGACAATTGAGCGCACGGTGGCTTTCTGTCCTCCCTGCGGGGTTGGCGTCCTCTTTGTGGAATCTCCCGACTGGGGGCTGGTCATTGGAATGTGTTCATTATTTGACCACCGTGATTAAGTAAAAAGGAGTGACTCGCTTCATCAAGAGACAATTTTGGGACGTCTTCCCCATAGGGGAGTGTGGACTTTGTTTGTGCGATCCTTGTGTTCATTTTGTATTGAAAAGGAACAGGCTAGTGGCCTTTGTGATTAATATTGTTCATAAAAGTGGTTAGTAACTTATACCATAAGTGTGTGCTGTACTTTGCAGACTTTATGTTAAGTTGCTAGTCCTTACTGTTGTGGGTCTTTTGATTCATTATCTTTGTTACCACACAGTGTTCCCCTCTGTATTTTTTCCTGGTTCCAGTACCAGCAATGCCCAGAGAGGACGTTTGTTTCTTACAGCTACAGGTGCTGCTTCTATTATTTGGGGGGGGGCAGCTAACCCTCTTTTCTCTCTCTTTTTAAGATTTCAAATTTTTCTGCAAACTTGAGACTTCCCTCATGTTGGAGGAAGGTCTGTTTATGACCCCAGTCTCTGGATCTTAGTATCCTCAGATATGACTGCTTTAAGGTATTGATATACGTCCCGCTGTTCTCCTGCAAAGCAAGATCTAAGGCAGCTTACAGTAGAAGTCACTTTCAAGACATACAGTCATACAATAGCCACACCAAAACTCTAAGACGACATAGATAAAATGGGAGAGCCGACACCTCTTTTCGCCAGACCAAAGTTCGCCTAGTGCCTCCGGTCTCCCTCAGCCCCGGCTGGAAGTCTCACCCTTTGGCAAATACTGCTCAGCAAATGAGAAGGAATGACCTGAAGGAAGGCAAAGGTGCGATTTTACAGTGGGAGGAAGACAGATCAGCTTCAAAACCACACGTCACCTGCTCAGAGGAGACAGCTGTCAAATCTGAATTCTCAGTAATCTTCCGTGGGTGTTCGGTGTCCCAGAACCGGTTTGTGCTTGTGAAGAATCTCCATTTCTGTGTTCAGAGTATTTGTGTTCCTTGTCAGGCAGCCAAAAGGCCTTGTGTGAGATCAAAGCAGGCTGCCTGGGATGAAGGGGAAGAAGTTGCTGGGGAAGCCCCAGAAAGGGGGGGGGGAGAGAGTGAGAGAGAGGGAGAGAGGGGGGGGGTAGCAAAGTCTGCATTGCAGCACCTTCCACTGGTTTGAAGCCCAAGACACTGTTGCCCTCGGAGACCGTTTTGCAACTTCAGAGAGGTAATGGGGTGATGCCAGTTGTCGGGTCGGGTGTTCTGTCTTTATTGCAGTGTGGAAAAGCAGGGGGGGGGGGCAAAGGAGCCTTCAGAGGAGACTGGTCCTGCAACAAACACTGCTTCTTTGGTTTTCCGTTGGCTGCCTGCAGCGCTCAGCATCCCGAGGATCTCAGTTTTCATTTGGAAACAAATCAGGGCACTGGTCCTTCCGGCTCTCCAAGTGAAGCTGAGATTCCTGAGCCAGGCTTGGAGTGGGCATTCTGTCACTCCCCTCACTTTTGTGCTTGCAGAGAGAGCATAAAACAAAAGCAGTCTGACTGCCGGCTTGTTTCCTCAAAAGGAAGCCCCACTTCATTCAATGGGATTCCTCCAAACTAAAGTGGCAGTTCTCCTGCAGAGGAATTTCAAAGGGAGATTAGAAAGAGAGGCTGCTGAATTGCAACTGATAAGGAAGCTCAAGACAATGCAGCCCCCTGGACTGAATCATGACCTAGGCTTCCTGTGCTGATTTCTCCACACCCACCACCCTTCTGCACACTCCACCCCATCCAATCACGCCTACCTTTGTCAGTCACCGGCGATTATCATTCGGCTTCTGTAATCACTCCACTCTCCAAGATATGAGGACAGATGGACTCACATTCTAGCTGTATCTGAAGAAGTGAGCTGTGATTCATAAAAGCTCATACCCGACTACACATTTTGATAGCCTCATAGATGCTACTGGACTCTTGGTCTTTTCTACTGTAAGAGAAACGTTTTCCATGCCTAGAACTGCTTCCCTGCTGATTTCTGAATGTTGGGCATCCGCTTACGGCACAGGAGCTGCATCCAGGTCAAAAGGTGGCACTCCAGCCGCCAATGAGAGGTCTTGACTGTTGACTAAGAAGCCAGCAATCAGAGATGCGGCTTCAGCTCTCTCCATAATTACTTGGTTCTCACCCAGGGCTTAAAGTAGCAGAATGAAGGATGCCAACAAACAAAAATTGGACATGAGCCTTGTTTGTGCAACATAGCAAATGCACTGAAAGCATTGACAAGTGTGTGTGTGTGTGTGAGAGAGAGAGAGCGAGAGAGAGAGAGAGGATCATTCCCATTGGCTGTGGAGCCGACATGCATATTCATTAGAACTGTTGACTTCATTGGCATCACCATGTTGCATAAACGGAGCAATGTGCAGCTCTGCTAGATTTTCCTCATTTAGTTGGATTCCATCATTTGAGGCAGAGAATTTTGGGTTTCTGGGAGGCCGAATGAAGATGGGAGGGTAGAGATGACTTACAGCCCTGACTTGAAGTCTGTGCAAACATTTATTTGTTTGTGTGTTTGTTACATTTATAATCCGCTCTCTCCACAAGCGGGCTCAGAGCAGATGCGTGTGTGTTATGTGCCGTCAAGTCTCCTCTGATCTACGGCGACCCTATGAATGAAAGACCTCCAGAACATCTTGTCACTAACAGACTCGCTCAGATCCTGCAAACTGGAGAACGTGGCTTACTTTATTGAATCAAGGCATCTCGTTTTTCGTCTTCCTCTTTCCCTGCTGCCTTCCACTTTTCCTGTCTTTATTGACTCTTCCAGAGAATCTTCTCGTGATATGATCCAAGTACAATAGCCTCAGTCTTGTCATTTTAGCTTCTAGGGAGAGCGGATAACATCATATAATAAAACCACAATAAAATCACATTAAAAGACATAAAATTCAGTAGACGTAAAACTAATGCATCACGCCATCTTCTCGCTGTGCTGTTATAAGGGATGATGCAAAATTGCTCATGTTTGGGAAAGAGTTTTTTTCACGCAAGGACCTGAAGAAGAGCTGAAGGATATGAGGAGACCTGCTTGAGGCCTCCCTGAGCCCAGGGCTGGAGTGGAGACTGCCTTTAATGGGAAGCCCCAAGTACGGTTCATCATGTCTGTAAAATTGCCTTTGGACTAGTACTTGGGCTGAGTGCCAAGTGTCGGTCTCTGCCTGCTGCTGATAAAAGCCAGGCAGGCGCTCCCCAGGAGATGTTTTCTGGCTGAGATGCCTTTTGCTTAATGCAGGGTATTTGGGGAAGGGGAGCTGGCTAAGATTGTCCAAATGCACTCAAAGGCTCCCGCTGACTTGAACTGTCATGATTTTCTGCATGTTAGGGGTTAATGTGGGGAAGAATGGTTGGTGCTCTCTCGGGGTCCAGAGAAGAGGGCTCTCCCTTCTTTCCAACCCTGTGATTTTTCTCTGCAAATTGATCGCATCTGTAAAATCCGCCTTTCAATTGATTATTAGCGGTGATAAAACAATGTCTGGCCCTCAAACCCTGGATGCTGTGCGGCATGTGCTTTAATTAACACAGCTTGCTCTTGGGCCATAAAGAGACTTCATTATTAATCACATGCTTGGAAACTTTAAAGGACGGTGCATTCACTGTGTTGGTCCTGAATGGCAGCTCCGTGTGGCCAAACCGTTGCCATGGTAACCCTCTGGATTCTCTTCTATCTATCTATCTATCTATCTATCTATCTATCTATCTATCTATCTATCTATCTATCTATCTATCTATCTATCTATCTATCTATCTATCTATCTATCTATCTATCTATCTATCTATCTATCTATCTATCTATCTATCTATCTATCTATCTATCTATCTATCTATCTATCTATCTATCTCTCCTGCCTGCCTGCCTGCCTGCCTGCCTGCCTGCCTGCCTGCCTGCCTGCCTGCCTGCCTGCCTGCCTGCCTGCCTATTTTTATTCTACCTTTCCTGCGAGGACCTCAGGGTAGCTAAACGTGAACTCTTGCCGGTTTGATCCATATCAGGATTATGTGTTGCAATCGATGGACCTGAATGACCAGTTAGTCATTCTCTATCCACATATACTGTAGCAGTGCCAACTAGAGATGGGCACGAACCACAAAAAAAACCCCGAACCATGAGGTTCCTGGGTTTTCATGAACCAGGAACCAGGAACTGGCATGAACTGGGGCAAGTTTACGAACCAGTCCGTGGTTCATGGGGTTTAAATGCCCCTTTCCGGCAGCTTAGCAGCTGGAAAGCTGCAGGCAGCAGGGCCCTTTCAACTGCCCAAACCCCAGCCCCCAGCCCCCCCAGCCCCCCCCCACACCTACCTTGCCCTGCAGGCCCATGGCATGCTCCTCCTCCTCCCACGAGGGGTGGGAAGGCCTCTTCTGCTGCTGTGTGGACCTGCAGGGCAGCAGAGGAAGCTGAAAATGGCCTCCCCACCCTTCCCATGGCCACTGCCATCTGGGGCTGGGGTTGGGGGGGCTGGGTTTTGGGCAGTGTAAAGGGCCCTGTGGCTTGCAAGCGGCACATCCCTTTAAACTATCAGCTGGCAGGCAGCAAAGGGGGGATCCACCCCCACCGCCTGCCAGCTGATAGTTTAAAGGGTTCTGCTGCTTGCAAGCCGCAGGAAAAGTTTATATGGCCATTTCCCTGGGGAAATGGCCATTTAAACTGCCTCTTTACGACCCAAACGAACCAGTAGACCAGTTCGTGGAAGCTCGTGGAAACATGCTTCCTCAAACCACTGGTTTGCGAACCACGAACCGATCTGGTTCGTGCATTTTTTGGGTCGTAATTCGATTCGTGCCCATCTCTAGTGCCAGCTCTGCACATGCTGAGAAATGTGTTCTGGGCCTGGCACAACTTATCACCCCACTAATTTTTTTTTTGAAAAAATGGATACAAACATCACATTGTTGAAAGGAGGAATTGCATTTAACTCCTGGCCACCTTTCCGGATTACTTGTTGAGATAGCCAAGCCTTGCTGGGTGTGGGAGGAGTCTGGATTGCAACAAGCCGGGCCGTGCAGTGCCTTCTGTCTTCCTAGTGCTCGAAAATTCCTCCCTGATTTCATTAGTATTCAGCGTGCAAAGACCTCACAGCCTTTTAAAGATCTTAGAGCATTAACAAATTATTGCAATATTGTTTCTCACATAATGTATTTTAAATAGCTGGGAGTTGAAAGCGGATCTCTTTAAACGAGGCTAAAGACAGGCACGGCCCCCTTTAGGAGTGAGCCTATTAGTGTCCTTCATGGTTCCTCTTCCGTGCACTCTTCTTGGGAGATTTCCAATTAATCATGCTTTTTAAAAGGGCAAAGCATCCTGGAGCCGCATTGTTAATTGGGAACAGGGACGCTGCTTGGCAAATTGACTATATGTTTAACATCCATTACATGGTGTTCTGTATACTGTCTTCAGGTTGGATCCTGTTAATCAGGACTGCTAACTTCCTCCAGCACTGGATGTCATCATGATTATTAATTTTAAAATTAAATAAATGTACTTATAGTCCGCCTTTCTCACTGAGACTCAAGGTGGATTGCACACTGTAAAGTCATCCAAACAACAGAATGAGATACCTAATAAGCAGCGTACTAGTACTGAAATGGATCTGGGATCCATTCTGAGCCCTTTGGGACTGAAGGGCTTATGAGCTTACAGGAGGGATATGGGGGGCAGAGGGTGTGTTACTGCTGGAACCGGAGTGGTAAATAATACGTAAATTTTGAGTTTGTTCTATTTTGCCCAATGTACATCCACAGATTGTAGTTCTATATGCCATTACCGGTTGGGCTTAAGCTCCAAAACCATATTGATCTGAGGTGAGAAGAGAGAAAGTAGCTCAAGAATATTTCCAAATTCATTTTTGCTTGCCAAAAATGGTGTCAAGTTTACAATCTCCTAATCTGGTCAAGTTTACCAATCGTCCATCTCCTAATCTGGGAGATGGGAGATGGGTCGGTATGTGAAAGGTCCCATGTCCATCCATACAAATGCATCGGACGAAGAGAGCTGTGGTTTTCGAAAGCTCATGCTACAATAAAGTTGGTTAGTCTTAAAGGTGCTCCTGGACTAGAAGGAAGAGCAGTGCAGTTGCCGCGTGGTCTGAACGGGGCAGGGTGGGTTGTCCCTGGACTCTTTTTTGAAACTGTTAAAAGAAATATCCCTAGATCCAAAATGAGCTATCTTTTTAAAAAGTTTTTTTTTTAAACACACCAGAGCTGGGCTGCACCTGGAGGGTCTGAATGGAAAGAAAGAGAAATAGCAGGCACCCCCACTGATGCGCGGCATCTCCAAAGCCACAAGAGAAAGCGAAGGTGTGAAACCGACGCTCATTTCCCACTTCTTATGCTCTGAATTGCGACAAAGCTTTACGAGAGGAAGAGCCTCTTCTTGTCTCCTTTCCCACCCCGAGAGCTGCGGCTGGCGCCAGGCTCCGTCTCATTATCACTTCCAGACGTTGGAAGCTCAAGGTCACCAACAGCAAAGCACCTGCTGCCACCCTCCGCGGAATTGCCTTATTAAGCCATCTAAGTGCCTTTGCAATTTTTGTCTTTTTTCAATTAGATTCCCAGATTAAGGTCATAAAATGTAGATTAGAGGCTGAGGTTGTAAAGTGCAGATTAGGAGAGCGAAGCCTGCAAGACTTTCCGAGCAAGGGAAGAAAAGATGCCAGCCACCCGGGCATGCGTGCACCGTCTACACAAAGCAGCCAAGGCAAGGGATGCCCACATGCGCAGCAGTGGGCTTTCTTGGCCAGACTCAATTGGGACAGAAATGGCCCTGATCAAATTCCTCTGCCTTTGCTGTTTCCTAGCCAGGAGTGAAATGCTACGTGGAACCCAGAGTCTCTCTACATGAGACACCTGACATGTGAAGAACACCTGTCGGGAGGTGCAGTGTTAGCCAGGAAGGGTAGTTTAAAAAGATAGAGCTGGCGGCTGGGCAAAGGCTTTGCTGTACACTGGAGCTGTGTGAAGGGGCTGTGACATGCCAGAAGGGAAACTTCAGCCCATTATACCTCTCCAGGTCCAGCTCTGGAAGGCAGCTCCAGCCCATTTCCATTCCTCTCTGCCCTCTAGTTGCCATCTAGGGTTGCCAGGTCCAGGTTGGGAAATTCCTGGAGATTTTTGGGGTGGAGCCTGGAGAGGGTGGGGTCTGAGGAGGGGAGGGGCCTCAGTGGGGTATAATGCCATAGAGTTCACCCTTCAGAGCAGCCATTTTCTCCAGGGGAACTGTTCTCTGTTGCCTGGAGATCAGTTGTAATTCCAGGAGATCTCCAGCTACCACCTGGAGGCTGGCAACCCTATTGCCATTCCACTCAGTTTTAGACTGGGGAGGTGAAATTGACAGAGCCTTCTGGGAGGCGAAGATGAAATTAGCAAACTCTGTCTTTTTAATCTATGTTTCCTGGCTAACATTGTCTCCCCCTACACTAGCTGAACATGCGCCGAGGCATCCCGTGTAGAAGGGCTACCAGAACCTGCCTGCGGGTGCTTCAGTCTGGCAAGGTGTTGCCAGACATTGGGTAGAGCTGTTTTGGGTACACCCCTTTGGGTGGGGACTGTTTAAAATGGGGCATGTGGCTCCATCATATATATAAATGCAAATTTTCAAGGGCATAACTTCAGGGGAAAAAATCCAATACAGAGTTGAAGAAATGCTGAAACAGAGCAGAAGCAATTGTAAGATTGACGTTAAAGAACATAGAACTACCCAGTAGGATCATATTTATAGCAACAGATAGTATGCCGTAGCTGGCCAAAATCACCCAGCAAGCTCCATGGCAGACTGGAAGTCTGAGGCCCAGATTTGCAGTCCCTAATCGAGCATTCTGGCCACTATATCATGCTGGCATCTGCTGAACCCGAGCAGCAGGCCCTCCCAACAACCATGCAGAGGAAGTGGACCGCCATTTATACCTGAACGTGGCCTGAATGCAGTGGGTGATGTTTGTGCAGAGTCGAGTTCAGATGTCTCTTTTGCATAAAATGAACACATCCAGGGGCAAGTCAAGTTTGTGTCTTCTGGCTCCACCCCGAGCTCTCCATATCTGAAGTTCTACCCAGACAGGGTTCTGCGCATGGAGGCTCTGTACTAGAGTTGCCGATCTCCAGTTTGGATCCGCAGATCTGCCAGGGTTACGACGGGTCTCCAGACTATAGAAATTAGTTCTAACAAGGAAGAAAAAGGGGGTGTGGGGAAATGTCCCCACAAACTCAACCCAAACAAGCAAAGGAACAAATCGGAGGGGTCAAGTTACAGCCTAAAATAAAATATATTTAGAAAATATTTATTATAAACGTGCACATATATAGATTAAAAACAAGATTTAGTATAGATTAAAAACATGGTACTGTACCATGGTCTGTTTGTATTGGTCATTGCACTGTACCATCATCTGTACATTGGGAATGTTCTAGCATATGAATATAGCCTGCCATTCAGGCCTTATGTTTTAAACTTGTTTTTAATCTATATATGTGCACATTTATAATAAATACTTTCTAAATATATTTTAGGTTGTAACTTGTCCCCTCTAATTTGTTCCCTCTATAGAAATCAGTTCCCCTGGAGGAATTGGCTGCGTTGGAGGGCAGACTGCCTGGCATGATACCCAGCTGAGGCCCCTCCCCCTCTCCAAACCCCGCCCTCCCCAGACTACACCCCCCGATTCCAAGAATTTCTCATCCTGGAATTAGCAGCTCTATTCTGTACACACAGCCAGCCTACCCCACAGAGTCGCTGTGAAGATAAAATGGAGAAGAGGAGAATCACATAAAGGAAAAATAGAAGGGACCAAAATGTTCACATGGTCCAGGTTGGGGAACCATCAGCTACACCTGCAGCGCTTCTCCAGGTGGATACAGAGCCAGCCTATAACCTCTCCACATGCTCATTGATGGTACTGTAAAAAAACAAAATTAGGTGTAGGCATAAAAAACAAGGCCACAGCTAATGGAATGGATGTTTCCTATGTGTTTGCCAACAAGCGTTCAAGAGCGGGTTCGATCCCCCGCTCCTCCACTTGAAGCCAGCTGGGTGCCCTGGGGTCAGCCGCAGCTCTTCCAGAGCTCCCTCGGCCCCACCCACCTGTCATGTCTGACTGTGCCCATTCATCCATGCCAGTATTAAGCTTGTAGTCCTGAGTCGCCTCAGTCTTGGAACTGGACGCATGTTGTAGCTTTCAATAACCACTTTCGGTTTCTCACTCTCACAGCAGAGCCGGCAGCTGGTCAAGCTGTGGACATTCCTTTCCGTTGACATTGTTTAATCTGACCGTGGGTGCCTGAAGTGTTGCGTTGCTGAGTGTCTTGCCTGTCTGGTGTGTGAACTCTGAAGATGTTCCCCAGACTGCTTCTGTACTTGTGGTTTAGGGGGGAGGAGGTTGATTGAGTATATTGCATTACAACTGCCTGAAGCCTTATTCCTTTCGATGAGAAGTTACCATGCTCATCTGCATTTTACTTCATGTACTCCTATGGACCTGTGTACATGTAACAAGATTGATTTCCTGAATAAAAGTCAGTCAGCCAAGGACGTGTGTCATGCTGAGATGATCCAGGGATCTATCTGCCATAGTCTGACAAAAAACCCTCACGGGGTTTTTTTGTTGTGGGGATAATAATGACCTACTTTGTAAACCTCTCTGAGCAGGTGTTAAGTTATCCTGAAGGGTGATATATAAATCAAATGTTGTTGTTGTTAGAGGAGTTGTACTTGAAAAATGGCAGGCACCATCCACCCCAAGAGAAGTCCTGTTGGCTTCTGTGGACAGTGAAGGACATGCTGAGATCTCTCCTGCTGAAATCTAAGTGGTTTAAAGGAAGATAACTTTGGCTCCCTCACACCCATGCACAAATCCAAGGCACCTATATACCAAATCCTGGGGAATGAAGTCGGGAAGGGTCCAGATGGACCTTTGGTTGATCCAAGCAGGGTCTTCTTCTGTCGGCCCCAGAAAAACGTCAGTCAAGTCAACCCTGCTGAAAATGTTGAGAGTTTTGGAAATATCATCAGAACATCAGAAATCAGAGGTACAAATCAGAAGGGTTGTCAACTTAATGGTTGTTAATGTACTTTAAACTATTTGCCTGTCTCTTGCAACCTAACCAACAGTCGACGGAAATGGACCCTCTGTGCCCTTACAGTCGCTAAAAGACTTCTACTGCAACAATGGAAAGACAAAAGCCCACTTTCCATAACTCATTGGATCAAAGACCTTATATAAGCTTATCAACGTTTGAACGTATTGCATATAAATGGCAATTATTTATGGACTTATTTTTAAATACTTGAAAACCTTCTATAGAAGCCCATGTACAGGTGTGCCAGTGTTTCTTTCTTTCTTTCTTTCTTTCTTTCTTTCTTTCTTTCTTTCTTTCTTTCTTTCTTTCTTTCTTTCTTTCTTTCTTGCTTGCTTGCTTGCTTGCTTGCTTGCTTGCTTGCTTGCTTGCTTGCTTGCTTGCTTGCTTGCTTGTTTCTTTTGTTTTGCACTAATAAATACACATTTGTCTTTTTTTTAGGGGGGGGGAATCCAGCTCTGAGGATGGTGGCACCTTCTTCAGGATGGAGATCTTGAGTTGAAGCACTTTCCTGTATCAAGCCTGACCAGAAGAAGAAAGAAAACGGACGTTCTTAGGTGATCTTGGAGACATGATAGCAATTTATGGAAGGCAGGTAAGGGTCAGTTGTTTGACTTCTACTTACGTCTGGGAATTGTTATTTTATATCCTGGCTATGGGTGATAAGTTTCATAACAAATCATTTTCTTCCAGGTTATATGGAAACCATCTTTCTCTGTATCAAGTGGAGCTTTTAGAAAAGTCATGTTTTCATTTTTTGTTCAATTAGATTTATGTCTTTTGGGGTTTCCCCCCCCCCTTCCAAGCTGGCCGGCTGGCTCAGTCCTTCGCATTCGTGGGGCTGATTCTCTGCACCTGCCGTGGGTTCTGCCAAACGTTTACCCGGTCCAAGCTTTTGTATAAACAAAGATCACCGATGGCTCTGTTGTTTGCGATGCCTCCCATTAACCTGGAAGCGGGAGGCATAATTTTCGACATGGCAGCAGAGCTCTCTGATTAATTACTACTGATGCATATTGACTCCAATGGCAGGGATTGTGTGCACTGCACGCTGCAGAAGGAAACCACAAGCACACACATTCCCTAAAAGTGGAACTTTAATTCCGGCCATCCTTGTTCTATTGACCTCTAGAATTCTTTCTAAAGGAATGAAAATCAATCCAAAATCCAAAGCAAAGCATATTTCTGCAGCCGGCCTATGGAGGTTTCCTCTCTGCTGGGGACAATCTAGTGCAAGGCATTCTTCCTCCTCCTCCTCCTCCTCCTCCTCCTCGGCGGCGTGATCTTTATTTGGCAAATATTGATCTGTTTTTAATAAGCTGAGAGCAATGTTCAGCATGGATTCCAAGGTGCCCACTGTATTTACTTTGAAAGGGAGCATTGACATAAATTGCCCAGATTCCAGAGTTTGTTATAGATTTTATTTTTCTCGCCTACTGCTGATCTAAACGGGACGCACTCCAGACGTCAGGCTGTTCCCGGGCATTCAGGGATGCCTCAAGACCTCAAAGGAGGCAGTGGCTGCAGTAGCACAACCTGATTTTTGATCACGTTTCTGTTCTCTTGACTCACACAGCCCAAAGGCATCATTTGTAAATGAAACGCTCCCAAGACGGCTTTTATCGCTGGGAGACACTCAACCCGTCTACCCCCACCTTACGCAGGGGCAGAAAGGCCATTTTTTCCTTCTGGCAGGAAGCCTCATGCTTTGAAGTGGGCTGTCCTAGCGAAGCCCCATACTTTCTGGGGAACTTTGGGAGAGGCATGCAAATGGGTTGCCCCAGAAGGAGGTATGGCTGGGGCTGGAGTTTGGGCCATTTAAAGGGCCCACTGCTTGCAAGCAGAAAGTCCCTTTAAATGATCAGCTGGCAGGTGTCGAGGGGGGAATCCCGCCCTGCCACCTGCCACCTGCCAGCTGGTCATTTAAAGGGCCCTGCCACTTGCAAGGGGCAGGAAAAGTTTAAACAGCCATTTCCCCAGGGGAACCAGTGGTTCGCGAACCATGAACCACCCTAGTTCGTGCGGTTTTTTTGGTTCGTATTTAGGTTTGTGCCCACCTCTACTTGGGATGCAACCCCGAGTGTTTGATAGAAGCTGATAAACAGAAAAATGGTAAAATAAATCAGCTTGCTGACAACACAAGTCCTGTAGATATGGCCTGTGGACGGAGAAGTCATTGCACTTAGGATATGCATGCAGACATTTCTGAGAGAGGAGCACAAATAATTTTTCTTGCTAAGCAGAAGGCCACTCGTCAATCCTGCTGGGAGTGTGTGCTCCCCTCCCCAGTCGTGGGAATTTTGCCCTGCGTGGGATGACCTTAAGAAGTGCAAATTAAAAGAATGATTCTGGATTCTGTCGGGCGAATGATAAGAGCCCTCCTTCGGCAGAAGGTCCTTTTCATTGCTGGAAAGTCTGTCTTTTGCTAGCTGTGCCGATAAAAGACTAGCAATTAAAATGAGCAGGTCCACCGTACAGCGATAAAACATATTAATCGGGGAAGTCCTCACCGAGACAATAAGCTGAGAACCAAACGAGCTATTAAGAGAGAACGAGCTTCCAATAGGGGATATGGGATTTAGAAACCGAGCTGAGAGATAACAGGTGAAAGTAGGATTGTGTCTCTCATCGACGTGATGTGCGTCACTCTTGCACTAGGACAAAACGGCTCATGTCGAGGCAGTTATCTTCTGCTCGCTGATACTCGCCTGCTATTGTGATCCCTGAGAAAGAAAAAAAGTGTGTTGCTGGTAGGCAAGGCTTGAATGCCGAGGTTAAATCCTCCATGGATGTTAGGCGGCTGTCAGTGGGGCCTTTTGTTGAAGGTGCCTCAATTTTTATAGGCTTGATCGATACAAGAGGCAGGCCAATTGTTGGATGTTTCTCTAGTGCAAACTCTTCTGTTGATTGAGAGGAAAATAACGAAGGGGAGGAGGAGAGGGTGGGAGGGGCTGGACTCGTAATGGGCTGCCAATGTCATTTCACAAACAGCAGTCGATTGGGTTTTTCCCCATTCGTTTGCGATGCTGTTCAAAAATAGCCAAGGAGCCTGAACAAAAGATATATTTATCCCAACTAGTCTGTTTTGGACGTAATATTGGAAAAGCAATTGGTCCTTTTGCGTCAATTGGTGTTTCAGGTCCTAACACTCCCACACACACAGATAATTCTGAAATTTTGAAATGTATCCTACCAATTAACACAACAAGTATATCTTCTACTTTTTTCAGAATGATGAGAAAAAGATAATTCAGCGAGCCACTACTGATGGATGAAGAATTTCAAAGGGACATTAGAATGAGAGACTGCTGAATTGCAACTGATAATGAAGCTCGAGACAATGCGTCCACCTGGACTGAATCGAGACCGAGGCTTCCTGTCTCATTGCCAATGCTGATTTCTCCACACCCATCACCCCTCTGCATATCCCACCTTATTCAATCATGCCTGCTCTTGTCATTTACCTGCTATTGTCATTCAGTATCTGAAATCAATCCACTTTCCAAGATATAAGGACAGATGGACTCGCATTCTAGCTGTATATGAGGAAGTGAGCTGTGGCTCATGAAAGCTCATACCCTGCCACAAATTTTGTGAGTCTTATAGGTGCTACTGTGTATTGGACTCTGACTTTTTTCTAAAGCTGCAGCCTATTGCTCTTCTTCGGCTCTCACGGAAATGGGGAGAGGAAAGAGTGAATCTCCCCAGTTTCATTTCATCCTTGTTCCAAAGCTTCTCTTATTACAACAGGTCAGCTCTTCTGAATTCCAGATTGAGGAGGAAGATTTCTACATGAGTGACATGAGCAGGTCGCCTCTCAGTTCCTCTGGTTATTTCCCACCCATATCATGTTTATGTGTGTGTGCACATGCGCATCAATAATAACCAGTCATGATGTGATCATGCGTATAATTGCACCAAGGATGCTTTAATGAGCTGCACAAGTTTTCCAGTGCATTGGTTAGATCTGCACAACGAGGGCCTGGATATAACTGTATGAAGGATCATAGCAAAATTGCTTTTGGGCAGGCTTCTATGGCTTGTTTATTTATTTAGATGATTTGTCTTCTGCCTCTCCAGACCATGATCAAAGTGGCTCACGAGGAAACCAGTTAAAAATAAATAGAATAATACAAACAAGTCAAGTTACTAAAAATGGAAACAAACAAAACTGAGATCGTAAGACATGCAGACCATAAAGGGGAGGGACCATAATAACATAATAATAATAACATTCTATTTATATACCGCCCTTCAGGAAAACTTAATGCCCACTCAGAGTGGTTTACAAAGTATGTTATTATTATCATCACAACAATCACCTTGCGAGGTGGGTGTGGCTGAGAGAGCTCTGAGAGAGCTGTGACTGGCCCAAGGTCACCCAGCTGGCTTCAAGTGGAGGAGTGGGGAATCGAGGCCCGCTGCTCTTAACCACTACACCAAACTGGCTCTCTCAATGGTTTATAAAGTATGTCATTATTATCCTCACGACAAAACACCCTGTGAGGTGGGTGGGTGGGTGGGGCTGAAAGAGCTCTGGGAGAGAGCTGGCTCCAAGCGGAGGAGTGGGGAATCAAACCCGGCTCTCCAGATTAGAGTCCCGCGCTCTTAACCACTACACGAAACTGGCTCTCCATGGCTCAGTGGCAAAGAATCAGCTTGGTGTAAGAAGATCCCTGGTTCGATCTCTGGGTCTCCACTTTAAAAAAATCAGGTAGTATGTGATGGGACAGTCCTCGTATCTGGACTGAGCTTCATCTTATTGGCCCTCATCCATCCCATATCTTTCTCCAGGCACCTTTATTTATGTATTATATCCATTTGAGAATGTTTACCCTACTTTTGTCCATAATAGATCCAGAGGAGTTAGCCATGTTAGTCTGTAGTAGCAAAATAGTAAAGAGTCCAGTAGAACCTTTAAGACTAACCAACTTTATTGTAGCAGAAGCTTTTGAGAACCACAGCTCTCTTCATCAGATGCATCACTATTTTGTCCACAATAGGGACCCAAAGTAACTTCAAATACATCTTAAAAGAGCAAATAGAACCAAGCAAATACACACAAAATCTTGGATCTCCAGACCTGGGTTTTGGGGACCTTTTAGAGTCTCTCTACACAAGACACCTCGGCACGTGTTCATCAAGTGTAGGAAGATGCAATATTAGCTGGGAATGGTAGTTTAAAAAGACAGAGCCTGCAGAGATTGCTCCTCAAAAGGTTTGTTACTTTCATCTTTGCCTTCCTGAAGGTTCTGTCAGTTTCACCTCTCCAGGCTAAAACTGTGTGGGATGGCAACCAGAGGGCAGCAAGGAATGGAAATGGGCTTGAGCTGCCTTCCAGAGGCAGGCTTGGACCTGGAGAGGTTATGGACTGAAGTTTCCCTTCTGGCATTTCACAGTCCCTTCACACAGCTCCGGTGTATAGCACAGCCTTTGCCCTGCCACTGGCTCTGTCTTTTTTAAACTACCCTTCCCAGCTCCATCGCATCTCCCGAAATGTGTTCTTCGCATGTCAGATGTCTCCTGTAACGAGACTCTTAGTGTTTTGAACTGGAGCTCTATTCCCCCAGGGACGCTTGCACTTAACTAGGCTGATTTACTGGCAGAAATGGACAGATTAGAGGAAAGAAGGAAAAGTCATTAAACTGGGAAGCAACAGTAAAGCAATGTAGCAAATGTGTGTAATAACTGCCAGCAAAATACTCTTCGCAAATTCAAATAATAGCAAGAAGCAAAATGCTTCCGCAATTTGGATCAAACATTAAAACAATTCCTCATGTCTCATTTAATTTAAAATAGCCAATTAATGTCCATGGCTAGTCCAAGGAAAGTCCACCTGAGAGAGGACATAAAATGTGTGTACATGCCTTTGAAGGACAAGGAGGGGGATTAGATGAGAAAATGAGAGGGGGGGGGAATGGAAGAACTCTGGGGGGCAAGACATGGCAGCTGGAAAACAGTATATATAAAATAGAAAAGAGTCCAGTAGCACCTTTAAGACTAACCAACTTTATTGTAGCGTAAGCTTTCGAGAACCACAGTTCTCTTCATCAGATGCATCTGTAGCATAAGCTTTCAAGAACCTGCATCTGAAGAAGAGACCTGTGGTTCTCAAAAGCTTATGCTACAGTAAAGTTGGTTAGTCTTAAAGGTGCTACTGGACTCTTTTTTATTTTGCTACTGCAGACTAACACGGCTAACTCCTCCAGAGTATATATATATATAGAGAGAGAAGGCTTCAGGGTTTGAGAAGGAGAGTTATGTGGGACAGATGGAAGGGGGGGTGGTACTCACTAGGAAATAGTGGTGGGGTATATGTGTAAACCTAAGAAAGGAGCATGTTTCCTCAGCTTTTTGAGGGGTAAAGAGGGTGGTTAGTGCTCTTTTATTCTAGAGCTGCCACCAAACACTTATGATGCCAAAACTGAACGGGGGTGGGTGGGTTCCTCATCAGGGACGTTGTTGTTTTGATCAAGCCAGCAACATTTTGGGGAAGGTGGGAATCACTAAGCTGCCAACTGATGTTGCTTAATGCAAAATTTAAATCAAATCTAATGCAAAATTTGAATCAAATGTGTGAGATCACCCTCCGGCCAAGACCAGGACTTTCAGAGCAAGCCAAAGGGGCTTTGAAAAGAGTAGGGACAGTTTCCCAAGGGCATTTTGCGCATTCTTAAACGTCTCCCCTGCCCTGCAGCACCTTGCCAATGAAAATCCTCTGCGGGAGGGTGTCTGTCACCAGTGGCATCCCTCAAGCAGCGAGAGATGCCACCCCCTCCCCCCCCAGCGGGGACACTGCTTTGGATACAACTTTTGTCCACTGTTATCCTCTTATCGTGGAGTGTCTCTAAGAATTTAATTCTGCAATGAATTAAGGCAAAAGCAGAGAAAATAAGAGTGACTTAAGAAGCTTTTTAACCCAAAGAAGTGCAAACTCAAAAACAAGGCATAGAAAATTACCGTTAACCACAACTGGAAGGAGCTGGGTTTGTTTCATTTCTTTTCTGTTTTGTGCAAGGGAAGGGGAAAAAAGGCGAACATGAATCTGATTTCTTTCTAGCAGAGAAAGGAGACATCACGGGCGAGTAAAACCCCAGGGTACCTCAGACGTATTATCAAGTTTCAGCTCGGAATGGATGTGCAGCGCTCTGTTCTAAAGCCTGAGGAGGCGAGGGACGCTGTAACGATAACACACCGACAGGCACACACACAATGCTGGCAGCAGGAGAGACGGGCCCATTGTAATTTTGGAAATGAAAGGTAATGAAGGCATACTGTAGAGAAGCTTTTGCATAGCTTTAAACATTGCTTTTAGAAAGAAAGTCTGGCGAGTGATTTAATGGGGATAGGAATGTTAACACCACCATTTCCCCACAGAACCGAGGGAGGAAAAGAGGGCTCTTCCGGCATCGCCAAGTGGAAAGACACCGTCTGCATTTCAGACATATAATTTTTCCCGCCCAACAGTGGAGGAGATTGTGATGAGGAATTGTGCTTGCACAGCTAAAATTATCTCCAGGGGTTCTTTCATAAGCAAAGATGCCATCTCTTCCTTGAGTCTTTCCACCATCTAACCACATAGAAATGCACTAGCCAGAGCCAAGGAGGCCTCCAAAGACTGTGCTCCCCTTTCCACATGAGCAGCTTTATTTCTTTAACCTCTCTGGGTATAGAAACATTAAGATGTGACTTTGCACAGGTTTGCCCATTGCGTTGCTCTCCTGTGGAGGTCCAGAACAAAGAGTCCTGGGGAAGAGACCCCTGTATCCAGCCTTCTCCTAGTGTCGCCAGGTCCCTTTGCCCTCCTGACCTTTGGTGATCTCACGCGTGCACTTTCACAGAAGCAATGAATCCTAGGGAGGGAAGGGACCTCCAGGGTCATCTAGTCCAGCCCCCTGAACAATGCAGGGAATTCACAACTACTTGCTCCCTCCCACACACACCCAGTGACCCTTGCTCCATGCCTCTATTCCTTCATCCAAATAATTTTTTAAAGTGTTGAAGAGAACAGATCCCAGGACTGATCCCTGAGGAACTCCATTTTGCCCACCACCCTCTGCCCCACCCATGAATCATACAGGGTTGGAAGGGACCTCCAGGGTCATCTAGTCCAACCCCCTGCACAAAGCAGGAAATTCACAACTACCTCCTTCCCACACCTCCTGCACACACACAAAGTGCCCCCTGCTCCATGCCCAGAAGATGGCAAAATACCCTCAGGATCCCTAGCCAAAGTGGCCTGGGGGAAATTGCTACTGAACGCAAGTGGCAATCAGCATTACCCTGGTCATGTAAGAGAACTAAGAGAACTGGTGTAACCCTTCCTGCCCTCCCCCTCATGCTCAGCCCAGGTTCACAGAATCAGCATTGCTGTCAGATGGCCATGTAGCCTCTGCTTAAAGACCTCCAAAGAAGGAGAGCCCACCACCTCCCGACGAAGCCTGTTCCACTGAGGGACCGCTCTGTCAGGAAATTCTTCCTAATGTTTAGCCAAAAGTTCTTTTGATTTAATTTCAACCCGGTGGTTCGGGTCCAATCTTCTGGGGCAGTGGAAAACAACTCCACGCCATCCTCTATTTGACAGCCCTTCAAGTACTTGAAGATGGTTATCGTATCACCTCTCAGCCGTCTCCTCTCCAGGCTAAACATTCTGAGCTCCTTCAATCTTTCCTCCTAGGACTTGGTCTCCAGACCCCTCACCATCTTCATCGCCCTCCTCTGGACTTGTTCCAGCTTGACTATAGCCTTCTTAAATTGGGGTGCCCAAAACTTAATACAATACTCTAGGTGAGGTCTAACCATAACAGAATAAAGCAATACCGTCACTTCGTGTGATCTGGACACTATACTTCTGTTGATACAGCCTAGAATCGCATTTGTCTTTTTAGCTACAGCGTCACATTGCTGACTCATGTTCAGCATTTGATCTTCTAAGACCTCTAGATCCTTTTTGCACAAACTGCTGCTCCCCCATCCTACAATTGTGCTTTTAATTTTTCCTACTTAAATGCAGAACTTTTCATTTATCTCTGTTGAAATTCATTTTGTTTTAGCCCAGTTTTCCAGCCTGTGAAGATCATCCCATATCCTTACTCTGTCTTCGACTGTATTTGCTACCCCTCCCAGTTTAGTAGGTAAAAAGTACCTACTAAACTAAACCCTCCCAATTCAGTATCATCTGCAAATTTAAGACGCGTTCCCTCTATTCCTTCATCCAAATCATTTATAAAAATATTGAACAGAACAGGTCCCAGAAGTGATCCCCGAGGCACTCCACTTGTCCCTCTTCTCCAAGAGGATGAGGAACCATTAACTAGCACTCTTTGGGTGTGATCTGTCAACCAGTTACAGATCCGCCTAATAGTAATAGGATCCAAACCACATTTTACCAGCTTGTCCACAAGGATATTATGTGGAACCATAGCAAAAGCCTTACTGAAATCGAGATAAACTATGTCTACAGCATTCCCTGATCCAGCAAAGTTGTAACCTTCTCAAAAAAAGAGATAAGGTTAGTCTGACATAACTTGTTCTCGAGAAACCCCTGCTGGCTCTTAGTAATCACAGCCGTCCTTTCTAAATGCTCAAGGACTGACTGTTTGATGATTTGTTCTAAGACTTTTCCCGGTATAGGGGTCAAGCTGATGGGAGCATATGCTCCTGGTAGGCATGATGACATCATTTCCAGAAGTGACATCATTGCACCCGACCAGTGTGGTCCCTGTGAAGAGTGGGAGTATGCACGCCACCAGGCATGGTGATGTCACTTGAGGAAGAGACCCCATCACACTCGATAGGAGCATGCCCCCTGCTTGCTGGCCCAGGACGTATTTTGCCTTCCCAGCCCGTTCCTCAGGCCTTTCCCCCCTGCCCGCCAGGGAGGGGTGGCGGGGGGCAGAGACTGGGAGTGCCCTGCCTCCACCGGGGGAATGGCAGCCCTACCTGCTTCTGTTAAACCCTGGTGCAAAACGCAACTCCTTCCTGACTGAACGATGGTTCCAACATGAAAAAGCCTGGGATCAAGAAAGGTATGTTTTTAAAATATTTATTTTCAAAAACATGGGCAGATGTATGTGCAAAGCACATTTTTCAGTGTTCTAGCACTGTGGTTAAGTGGTTCGGCTGTGCATCAGCATTCTGCTGGTTCGAATCCCACTCCTGCCATGAGCTCAGGAGGTGGCCTTGGGTCAGCCCCTCCTCTCAGCCCAGCTCCCCAGCTGCATTGTGGGGATAATAATAACACTAACTTGTTCACTGCTCTGGATGAGGCACTAATTTGTCTATTATTGTTGTTGTTATTTCCATAGCCTCCCCTTCATATACAGTGATTAAGATCCTTATCGCTATTCTTCTGCCAGGGACCCCACATTGGGGGGGGGGGTTACACTTTACTGCAACTTGCATGTCCAGAGGGGTCCAGCCGAGGCTTCAGTCCCTGTTACCATAAAGATAAACTGTAGGTGCCTGAGGGTATTTATACAAACTTATTTCCTTTTATCTTTGTCCTTTCCTTTCCTGGTGCGGCTCTTTTGGCCACAGCCTTAAGCCGGATCCCACGTTAACAAACAAAGACCAAAATACTAAAACTATGACTGCCAATAATATTGATAAAAGAATCTCTCTCCAGTCACAAAAATTTCCTAATTTTAGGCTGAATTACTAAAAGGTAGGATGTCAGTGACCTGGTAATTTAGGGGTCCTTATCTTGCACCTGTTATCTATGTATCTATTGTCCAGATTTGCTGGAGAAACAATTCCAAGCCATATGCTGATCTGCTGGGCCACCAGGGTCTATTGTACCAAGAATTACCAATCACTGAGCAGCTTTTGCATAGGCAGGAGGGAGGAACACCTTCTGGGAAGGGCAACGCTAAGCACCTAAGAGCCAAACTACATGAGATGCCCAACACGTGTTCCCCGCGCGCTTTTCTCCTATGCAGAGAATCACATTGTGGATTCTCTTTCTCTCTTGCAAAAAGCCACACAGGATTTTCTCTTATGTCCACCCCCACCTCCACCCCCGAGCTCCTGGAGGGAAACCCATGTGAAGGCTTTTTGCAAGAGACAGAGAGAGAATCCCCACCCCCACCCCACTCTTCCCACAGGCAGAGAATCTCATAGAGCAGCTGTTCTTTGTAAGACTACATTACCCAGGGAACCTTGCAGGACCTGACCTGACCCACGCTTGGGCATCTTGTATAGTTTCCCTCTAAGACAGTGGGAGCAAGTGCTGCTGCTGCTTCTGGTAGGGTTTGTCGATGTTAAGGGACTTTTGGGAGCCCTCTTCTAGAATCTGTGTGTGAACACATTCAAGCAAAAAGACTCACACACACAAGAGGCAAATTTGCCTCTGTGGCAGATTTTTTTCTCCTTGGCTTCTGAGATTGAATTACAGGTCAGCTCAGTCTTGCAGTGAAGTGAGACAGTTTGTCATATAAGCCTGTCTGCATATCTGCCATGAATGTATTCTGTGTTATGTACCGGTCCTCTGAGAGCAAGTTTCTTATTGATGTTAAGGCAGTAGGTTATGTCACAAGCAGGGGTCATTTCGCAGAAAAAGAGCTGGAGGAACTCATTAGCATAACTCATTAGCATATGCCACGCTTCTTGCCATCGCCAGAAGTGTGTTATTAGTATAACTGATTTGCACATGCCACACCCCCTGACATCACCTATTCTGGCTGTTTTGGACCCAATCCTGGCCATTCAGGGCTGAAATTGGGCCCAAAATGGCAAAAATGGGCTGAAAATGACTGAAAAGGGGCCCAAAATGGTCAGGATCGGGCCGCTGATGAGCGGGAGAGTGATCCACCACCCGTCAGAGGCCCAATCCAGGCCATTTCAGCCCCAATCCAGGCCGAAACGGGCCCCAAATGGCCGAGAGAAAGGTGGGCGGGGCCACCTGACATGTGACCTCTTTGGAGAACTGCCAGAACTGCGTTCCTGCGTGTTCCCCCTGGAAATGAGCCCTGCTCACAAGTATTTACTTTCTTTTCCCCCGCTGTCTCCAAAAGTGTCCTTGAAGGCTAGCTGCAGCCAGCTCAAAATGTATCTTTCTTGGGAACTGAGATGATTTTGTTCTTTGTTCTGTCTAGCCTAAATGTAGCTCTTCCTGACACCTCCCCTGGCTCTTTCGCATCCCAAACTTTAATGGCCCTTATCCTGATGGTGGGAACGTTCCCTATAACTAACGTCACCAACCCTAGTTATGTCATTTCTGCCGATTTCACTTGTCTGAGCACCTTGAACTCGATGGATCTCTAATAAAATTACTTCAACCAATACACCTGCGTGTTTGCTGTGGAGAACTTGGGGATTCTACCTGCCAAGAACTGACACAGTTCCTTTTAACTGTAAACATTTTCTCCTGTTTTCACTTCACAACTAAGATTTTAACCTGGAATGTGTTACTTCCCAGAAGCATTTTGAACCCGTAACAAAAGTGTGAATTCAGCATTGAGGTGTTTATATCACAGTAAGATCTGACTGTCTTGTCAATCAGGCTTGTTGGGTGCCCAGTAACCTGGGGAATGTATCAACCTTGTTGATCTTTTATTCTGTAAACAATCAGTGCTACGGATATTTAAGATTCTCTGATGTAACTGGTCTTTGCACATATGAGCCAGAAAGAGGCAATACGTGTCTGAGATTTATTGACAAATAATAAAGCTCATCTTTCTTTTTAGATCACTGTGTTTGCAGTCTTGAATATATTTGGGCAAGTAGTAATAGGGAAACTTATAATTTACAGCAGGGTACTCTTACAAAAATTATTATTCCCCTATCAGTAGACCCAAAATGGAGGAAGTGACTAGACATGGGCATGAACGGAAAAAAAACCCGAACAAGCTGTTCGTTGTTCATTGCCATCCACGAACAACAAACAACGAACAGTAACGAACATGACCCTGTTCACAAACATGTTTGTTGTTCATTGTTTGTGGCCCCTTAAAGATCCCTCTAAACTATCAGCTGCCTGCCAGCTGTTAGTTTAAAGGGCCCTTTCTTGCCACATGCAAGGGGCAGGGCCCACAAATGGACCTTCCCAATGTCCAATGCCCACCAAATTTGCAGGGGGCATAGTCCTCACTGTCCTCCAAAGTCCCCCCAAGTTTCAGAGAGATTGCACCCCGGGAAAGGCATGACACATGGGTCTCCCCCTTTGTTGTCATTTTCTCTTCACAGTGGCAAAAACGGGACTCTGTGTTGGAAGTACTTTGAAGGGTTAAAGCCAGAAGGAAAGCCAGAAGTTCAGACAGAGATCAGTCCCTGCCGTTGCCAGGGGAAGTGATTGAAAGGCCTCAGACTGTTTGGCTTGACGAACGGCTAACAAAGGCAACGACGAGGCTTGTTCGTTTCGAATGGAGCCTCACAAATGTCTTGTTCGCGAACAGATGAACAGGTTGTTTGTGGTTTTTTTCTGTTCATAATGATGTTTGTGCCCGTGTCTAGAAGGGCACTTGCTCCATGCTGACATGTCTGGGGGTGGCTACAAGTACAAACTGGGCACCCAGAAGCGTAAGGAGGTAAAAGAAATGGAACAAAAAGAAGCTAAAGGACACTGTCCTATGCTCCAGTTTTTCAAATCAGACAAGGTCTTTCTGTAGTCAGACAACAATACAAAAACTAGGGAAGCAGATGAAAAAAAATCAATATGAAAATTATCTCAACACTGGCAACTGATGACAAAGGAAAGCTGCCAGAACACTTATCACGTGACCCCAGTGTAATGCTTGAATGTAGTCAGATTGCACCACCAGCACAGGAGAGAGTCGTCCTTCATTATCTGATCTTTTATTTTCAAAGACTGAAAGCTTGTGGCCTGAAAACATTACAGATTCTGTCAAAGAATGGTTCTGGCTGATGTCCTGACTTTTGAAGAACTGCGGAAACCAGAAAGATCAATGTCAAAAGATGTTGACGGACATAATTTTCCTGCATTTCTTCTGAACTGTAAGACTTCCAACAGGAGAGAAAAGATACCAAGAGGCTGGTTTGTTTGGAGTGCTACCAACCATGCCCAGTATTGTTTTCCATGCCAGCTATATCCTGAAGGGAGATACAGGCTGGGCAAAAAGGAAAGAATATCCACCCATTGTGAAAAAATGGCATAAACTGTATACTAAATTTCCTGAACATGAAAAGAGAATAAGACATAAAACGTGCTATTGTCAGTGGAAGCAATTGCAGTAGTCAGTGTCAGGCAGACATGGAGGAGATGGTGAGATTCCAAGACAAATATTAACAAAAGCTACAAGGTGGAAAGAAATATTGGGACTGTTGTTGGCTGTTTCCGTATTCCTTGCTTCAAGAGATTTAGCATTCCTAGGAGATAATAATCTGACAGGTGACCCATATAATTATAACTTTCTCGAACTCTTGAGATTATAGCTCGTTATGACAGCATCACCCGTGACCATTTGACTAAAGTCATACAGAAGCAAACGGAGGGCCGAAAAATGAAAGGACGGGCTCATTATCTGTCATGGGAGAGTCAGAATGAGTTTATTGAATTATGTGGTAAGAGCGTGCAGAAGGCCAGCCTTGCAGAGAAAGAAAAAGCCATTTATTACTTTATCATATGTGATGCTTCTCCCAATGCCTCTAAGCATGAACATGGGCTAATACCATGATTTGTCATTTGCAACAAAGACGGTGGTGCATTTAACATTAAAGAAAGGTTTCTTGAGTTTAGTAGCTTTGAACTTAAAAAGGGAGATCGTTGAAATGCTAATGGGAAGTTTTAAGCATCATAAAATTCCTCTGGATGACTGAGAAGCCAAGGATCCAATCATCCTTGAGAGGGAGGGCAGGAAGGGCTACATCAGTGCTTAGTTCTCATGGCCCGTCTTACATGCCCAGGGCAAGGCCAATCACCACTTTGAGGTCAGGTAGCAATTTCCCCCAGGCCAGTTGGGCTAGGGATCCTGGAGGTGTTTTGCCATCTTCTGGGCATGGAGCAGGGGGCACTGGGTGTGTGTGTGTGTGTGTGTGGAGGGGAGATAGTTGTGAATTTCCTGCTTTGTGCAGGGGGTTGGACTAGATGATCCTGGAGGTCCCTTCCAACCCTGCGATTCTATGATTTAATGGCTCCAACATGTCAGGGAAAATAAAAAGTGTTCAGGCCCAAAATGAACTTGTTGTATACTTTCCTTGTGCCTGGCGGAACAACTCTGTCTTGCAGGCCTGGCGGAAAGATAGTAGGTCCTGCCCGGCCCTGATCTCAGCAGACAGAGCGTTCCACCAGGTGGGAGCCAGGACCAAAAAGGCCCTGGCTCTAGTCGAGGCTAGGCAGGCCTCCTTGGGGCCAGGGACCAACAACAACTGTTTGTCCCCTGATTGGAGTGTCCTCCGGTCTTTCACGTACCGAGGACAGAGAGAAGATTTTACAAGCCAGCTGAATTTCTCTTGAATCAGGACTCCAGTAGCCCCTATAAGATGAACAAAATTTGTGGCAGGGTATGTGCTTTCGTGAATCACAGCTTCAGGAGTGTGCCACTTGCTCCAGTCATGATGCACTCTAGTGATCTAGTAGTATCTGAAGAAGTGAGCTGTGACTCACACAAAAGCTCACACCCTACCACAAATTTTGTTAGTCTTACAGGTGCTACTGGACTCTTGCTCTTTTCTACTGCTACAGACAGACTAGTATGGCTACCCATCTTGATCTATCGTCTTGAATCAGAGGTAGCGTTCATTGCTGATATTATTGAAGAAATAAAATGATCAGTGGCTCAGAATTCTACAGAGAACACACCTCGCTGCAGAAAGCATGGGGATTCTGGCACAATTGCCAAAGAGGAAAGGGACGAAACGGAAACCAATTCATGATGAGGAATTTGAACCTGAGGAATCACGTCCTACAATATCTGGTGAACCAGAGTCTTTATTCTGAAGAAATATTTTTGATGCAACTTTGGATAATGACACCTGCACCTTACAGCATCGATTCAAAGCAACAAATAACATTGGTTTTGCATTCCATTCAGTCCAAAAACATGTGACACCAGAGTCTGGGGAACTGAAAGAAGCTTCTAGATACTTTACAAGTATCCCACGGACTTTTCTGAGAATCTTCCTGTGAAATGTTGAACCTGAAAAAAAACCTTCAACTCTGCTTTTGGAAAAGAACACGAACCACCTCTGCTTATATTATCAAATGAGATTTACAAGAAACAACTGCAACCAATTTTCAGCGACATGTGCCTTGCCCTGTGGTTTCTTTGCATGGTGCCAGTGACTGTGGCAGAAGCTGAAAGACGTTTCCGCAAGCGAGCATTCTTCAAAACCTGGAGGCCTTCTGCAACGGGGCAAAAATGGTCAAGCCACTCAGCCGTCTTGTCTTTTGATTGTGAACTTGGGGGGATAATTCATGATTTTGCAATGAGAAAAATAATGCTTTAAACTTAATTGCCGAACGTTTGCAGCCATGTTGTTCCATTAGAATAACAAAAACTTGAGACATTGACAGGATAATGACCCAAAAGTTACAAAATAGTTAGCAAACTTCTAAGACTCTCGGGCTGGGTGTTTTTTATTAAAGCAAAGGCTGACGTTCTTTAGAAATGCAGAATATGTAGTATGTGCCATTAAGTCACACCTGATTCACAGAGACCCCAGCAAAGGGGCTTCAAGGCAAATGAAAAGCAGAGGTAGTTTGCCAATGCCTTCCTCAACAAAGTCTTCCTTGGTGGTCAAATATCCAAGTTCTGACCAAGGCCAACCCTGCTTAGCTTCTGAAAGCTGCTGAGATCCCACCCTAAATACAGAATAAGTAACAGCAGGGCTTTTTTTCAGCCAGAACACGATGGAACGGAGTTCCGGCACCTCTTGAAAATGATCCCATGGCCGGTGGCCCCGACCCCTGATCTCCAGACTCCCCTCTGCCTGGAGATCAGGGGGCAGGGCCACCGGCCATGGGATCATTTTCGCCGAGGGCAATTTAAAATCTAAAAAACTCCCCCCCCCCGTTCCAGCTGAACCAAAGTGACATCATTGTGTGGTCCTGAGTTCCACCACTGAGTTCCACCACCTCTTTTCCCAGGAAAAAAGCCATGAGTAACAGTAATTTCAGAAGTAAAACAAACTTTTTTCAAGGCCCTTGAGCTTGTATGTAAGAGATGAAGAATTGTGGTGTTGGTATGGAAGGGGGAGCAGTATTACAAGTTTGTAAACCCCCCCCCCCAATTCTTCCATCCTGTCTTCTGTAGCATTCCATGGCAACCAGGTATTCCTAGCCTTGGCTAATGATGGCCAGTTCATAGTCAATATGGAGGCTTCCTGGAGTCAGCAGGGAACGAGAATAAAACATCTCACAATCACAGTGTTCTTCCCAAGGCAATTGCTGGCAGAAGCCAAAGGCCCAAAGGTCACCAGCCGACGTCGTCCCATCCTCGTCGTCAGACAGATGCACTGAAATTGGCTTTCACAAAAGCTGCCATGAAGAACAACAGCACTCAGAGCGGCTTGTTCAGCAACGGCACACAATAAAAGCCCTCCCTGGGCTGGACCACCTCAGAATGTAAAGGGAGGGCAGGCTCTCAGGAAGTTCTTCCGTGTAACAAGAAGACCACTCACTCACCCCCTCTCTCCATGCAGAACCGCCATGATCGGCCCACAACCTGCTTTCCATTTCAGAGCAAACAGGCTGCTTGGATGTTTGCAACCAGTTTGTGCTGTTCAACAGCAGAGGATCTAAAGTCAACCCCCAGCCAATCCTCCATCAGCTCATGGGGGAGCTTTGCAGGGTCCCAGAGCGGCTACAATCTAGTTTTGTGTGTGTGTGTGTGTGTGTGTGTGTGTGTGTGTGTGTGTGTGTGTGTGTTGGGGGTGGGGTTGCCAGGTACCCCTCACCTCCCATCGGGAGGGTGGAGACCCTGGCACAGGATCCTTTTTCACGTGCACACTCTTCATGGGGCTGATTTAGACTGTTTAGGGCCCAAATCGGCCCCAAACAAAGCACACGAACGCTCCTGCAGGTGGCAAAATGATGTCACTTCTGGAAGCATGCTCCTGAGGTGCCTGCTGGTAGTGGGCAACCTCCGCGAGCCTGCCCCCTCCCACTAATCACTGGGTCATCAGCGGACAAGGGGGCAAATTACCAGGAGTTTGTCTGCCACCGGCAGGCACCTGGGAGCCCTAGTTGGGGGAGGTAAGAGTTGGCTCCTGAGCTCCCACCCCACCCTGAAGACATTGGTGGCTCTCAGACTACAAAGTGTAGTTTTTAGTGGGAAGGGGAATTAAAAGCTGATTGACAGCAATTTGGGTCACGAACAGCAACACGAACAAAAAAAAGCCACGAAAAGCCCAATCTGCTGTTCACGAACAAGCTGTTCATGAGGCCCCGTTCTAAACTAACAGGCGGTCCTTGCAAGACTCCTTCATTGCTGTTCATCAAGCCAGACAGTCTGGCACCTACAATCAATTCCCTTGGCAACTCAGGCAGGGATTGTCTGAACTCTGTCTGAACTCTCTAGTCAGGAGTCCACTTCAGACACCCCCCCCCCATTGTTGTGTTTGGGGAAGGCTGAGACACAGCAAAGGTAGAGATTGGAGGCTCTTGACTTGGTGATGGTTCCTCCTTCCTAAACACAGCTGTTTGGGGTGAGGAGGGGAGGGATCCTCCCTACAGGTCTTAGACCATCAAGGGCTTTGAATTAAGGTCATAATCAACGGCACCTTGTCTTGGGCCTGGAAACTAATGGGCAGTCAGTGGTGCCCTAGGCTGGGATGTTCGCACAAAATGTCTCCACTGAGACCCTTGCCAGGGCATTTGAGCATCCCTTCAGGAGTCTTTTATCTTTTACAAGGAAGGACTAAACCAACTGGATTTCCTGTGTAATTTTCCTATGAGAACCAGTTTGGTGTAGTGGTTAAGAGCGTAGGACTTTAATCTGGAGTGCCGGGTTTGATTCCCCACTTTTCTGTTTAAAGCCAGTTGGGTGCCCTGGGGTCAGTCACAGCTCTCTCAGAGCTCTTTCAGCTCCACTCACCTCACAGGGTGTTTTGTTGTGGGGATAATAATGACATACTTTGTAAACTGCTCTGAGTGCGTATTAAGTCATCCTGAAGGGTGGAATATAAATCAAATGTTGTTGTTGTTAATTGTGCGTAGTTCATAGCTCAGCTCATCCCTGAATCTGCTGGGACATCGTCTCTGGGAGGAAGGGGATTTGTATTCTCTTAGAGAAGTCCCATTAGGCTTGAAAAGGGGTCAGCCCAGCCACACCCGTGCAAATAAATGTCATTGATCCTCTAGGGTTGTTAGGATCGTTGGTATCAAGGATAAAAACGAGCCTTTGGGAGCCCAGAAGACAGTCTGGCTCCCTCCTGCTACCAGCGGCTGTTCTGCCAGGAAGCTATCTTGTTCCATTTCCTGGCTGTTCATTTTAACCTCAGTCACCTGCACCGTTCTTCCAGGCAGCAAAGGGACCTGGTTTCATCTCCACCTTTAATCTCCATATCTCTTCCCTGGCAAAAATTAGTCACTTGTAATTTCCTAATTCAGCAGCAAGGCTGCCTCTGACGGTTGAGGGTTTTGCCTGCTTTGAGGGGCAGCGAACAAAAGCCGTGATCTCCAGGCCCACAATTTCAGGGGCTCCTGGGCAGAGTGACTCGTTTGCCAACACCGTTTGCTTTCTTCCTTTCATGCTTCAGGCTTGAAATGGTTATGCATGTGTTTGAGGGGTAGATTGTGCTTGGTTATACTGAAGCCTTTCTTGATTGACTGCAGCTTGTAGCCACTAGGATGCAGCACCAGATCCAGGCACCTGGGCACCCGGGGCAAAACTTGCCCGGGTGCTCTGTGCGTGCGCAGAGTGCACGCGTGTGCTCCCAGCGCTGCATGATGACATCACTTTTGTGATATCATCACACAGGGCAGGAGCCATGCCCGCCTGCGCGGCAAGCTGGCCGCTCTAGTGCCCAGTGAGCCGTGGAACTGGTGGCGGCGCGGGCATGCTCTGGGGCAGCTAGCTGGCCTGCCGCATGGACAGGACCTCCCAGCCCTGCACTCAGCCACCCGTGCAGAAAGCCAGCTGCCCCAGTGCACTCTCTCGCTGCTGCCAGCTCCGCGGCTCACCAGGTGCTGGGGTGGCCGGCTTGCCACGTGTCCAGCTGAATGCAGGGCTAGGAGGCCCTCCACACAGTTAGCGTGCCCCACTGCCTTGTGCCGCCCATGCAGCAAGCCAGCCACCCCAGCGCACAGTGTGCCACGGAGCTGGCGACAGCAAGGGCATGCGCTGGGGCAGCTGGCTTGCCGCACTGGTGGCTGAGCGCAGGGCTGGGAGGTCCTGCACGTGCGGCAAGCCGGCCAGCCGCCCCATTGGCAGGGCTGGCGAGGATCTCTGTCACGGGCTGGGCTAGCCCAAGCAGGGTGGTTCCAGTCCAAACCTTAAGGCCAAAGTCAAAGGGGAGTTCCAAGAGCGAAAGCCAAGTCAAACCGGTGGTCAGAGCACGAGATAAAGCCAGGAGTGAGTCCAGAGTCCAAGAGCGAGGTCAGGCACAGTCCAAGGTCAGTCACCGATAGCGTCAGGTCCAAAAGCAGGCACGGGCAAGGTTCACAGAACACAGAGTGGTTGCAGACAGTAGACACATTGCTTCCACGCCCGGCAGTTCCTCCAGACCGGCTCTTATAGCCAGGCGTGGTTTTCAGCCAGCTGCTGGGGCGCCATCCTGACGCTACTCATCGTCACTCTCCAGCAGCTGGGGTTGGCTCAAGAGGCGAGCACTGCGCCGTCTCTCCTGCAGTTCCAGTCTCTGGTGCTGCCTGTGGCATTCCTTGGATGTGGGTGAACCTGGGGGGGTGGAGGCTCTTGGCTGCGCTGCACCTGTAGAAGTCCCTGGCTGAGCTTCCCCTGTAGTATTGGAGCTAGAGGGGGCCGGTGCTTCAGCTGCTGGCTGCAAGCTCTGATCAGCCAACAGCTGTTGCTCCTGATTGCTGGCTTCTGCTGAATCAGGGCTAGGGCTGGCTACACAGGGCTCCTCTTCTCCTGAGGACTCCTGGCTGGCTACACGAGGCTCCTCTCCTCCAGAAGAGACCTCACTCTCAGACTGGGCCATGACAGTCTCCCTACCCTGCACTCAGCCTCCCGGGTGGCTGGCAGCCGTGCCCGGCGCCCCCTCTTTGGCGGCGCTGGGGGCAGGCTACCCCCCTGCCCCCCCTTGATCCGGCACTGCTAGGATGGCATATATATGTGAGGCCGTCCAGTCCTGAAGGTCATGGGGTGGGACTAGAGATGGGAACGAACCTGAATACAAACCAAAAAACTGCACGAACCATGCCAGTTCATGGTTTGCGAATCAGTGGTTCATGGAAGCTCGTTTCCACGAACTTCCACAAACTGGTCTACTGGTTCGTTTGGTTCGTATTAAAGGGGCAGTTTAAATGGCCATTTCCCTGCCCTGGATTCCCCCTCGCTGCCTGCCAGCTGATAGTTTAAAGGGACCTGCTGCTTGCAAGTGGCAGGGCCCTTTAAACGGCCCAAACTCTAGCCCCAGCCCCTCACCCCCCAGCCCCAGCCCCAGCAGGAAGGCCATGCAAGGCCATTTTTGGCCTCTTCTAGTGCTGCACGGGCTCGTGCAGTGGCAGAAGAGGCCAAAACCAGCCTTCCCGCCCCTCAAATGGCCGCCAACTCAAAAGATGCCTGCAGACTCAAAAAGGTTGGGTACCCCAGTTTAGAAGAATCCATCAAGTATGAGGGTTAGCTGAAGACCCAGATGTTTCATTCTTTTATCCGAAGGCTCTGAGAATGATGGCCCCCAACCTGAATGTCTGGGCTGAGTCTTGCAGTTCTTATCAGTCAAAACAGTTTGATATGCTTAAAGATGGCTGAATTCATTAACCTCCCGCCCTCCACTCACTCGGCCTGTGTCAGTCCCTGGCAGTTAGGTCCCTCAAGCCCTCCACAGTTAACACGCAGGTGTTCCAGTTGAAGTAGCTTTCTTGAGATCCATACAGTCCAGGTGTTCACCCGAAGGTGCAGAAATTGGCAGAAGTGACAATTCAAACAAAGGCATTACTAATTATAGGGAAACTTCCCACCCTTTGGGGTCTGTTGACATTCTGGCGCGAAACCTCAAAGAGGTTGCATGGGAAGAGAGTAGTTTAGACTACATGAAGAACAAAGGAACATATCCCAGTCTCTGGGAAAGTTACAGTGTTTGCTGCTAGCAGCTCCCCTCAAGGACACTTGCTGGAAGAAGCGAAAGTACATATTTGCAACAGATGATGGAGGGGCCCCACTGGCTCTCCTGCAATTAATATCAGAAGTTAAGACACTCTCAGATGATCTACACAAAATACAGTATATAACACTGGCAAACAGCATTGACCAGTACAAAGGGCAGAATACAATCATGGCAGGAACGCTGGCATACATGACAGCCTGCTGCCACTAGGCAAGGGGAGGGGGTGGGAAAATTGGAGTTGCATTGCCTTAAGAACCACCTCAGGTATCCCCTCCCGCCATTTCTTGGGCACCTTCAGGCATCCCTGTCTAAGTATGAGGACTGAAGCATCCCAGCCCAGCCCATCCTAGAATCATCTCAAAGGGCATCCTAGTTTGGTGTAGTGGTAAAGAGCGCGGGACTCTAATCTGGAGAGCCAGGTTTGATTCCCCACTCCTCCTCTTGAAGCCAGCTGGGTGACCTTGGGTCAGTCACAGTTCTCTCAGAGCTCTCTCAGCCCCACCCACCTCACAGGGCAATTATTGTTGTGGGGATAATAATAACATACTTTGTAAACCACTCTGAGTGGGCATTGTTGTCTTGAAGGGTGGTATATAAATTGAATGTTATTATTATTATTATAGTTCCTAAAATTGCACGAATCAGCCCCACGTCCACGAATGAGCAGCCAGGTTCTGAAGCTTTGACTCAATGCTATCATGTATCAAAGTTCTGTATTGTTTACTCCATGGAACCCACCTTGCATCTCAGCAAGAAAGGAGGACAATAAATAAATAAAAAGGGGCCGGTCTCCTTTCCATTGTTTCTGGTCTCAAAGACTGATTGTACCAAAGTGGGCATTGTGCATGCAAAACACGAAAAGGTCTCTTTTTTGCCCCCAAACTCATATTAGGCTTCTTCACCTGTAGGGGATGCTGTCACGTGGCAGGCCGGATATGGGGACAGATCTGGGTAGCGCACATCCGCCTACTGGTGGAAGGGGAGGGAGGGACTTGCAGTCCAGTGTAACTTGGGAGCTTCCCACTCCAACCATTAAAGGACTGCTTGAGTGCCACCTCCCTTAGACCAGCTTTTCCAAGACAGGTTGAAATGCTCCCCCACAGCCTTAAGCCCTGCAGGCTCTCTAGAGAGAAAATAGCTATACTCAAAATATGATAAGTGAAGCATTTTTCCCCGGATAGCTGATGGAGTGCTGTATTGTAGGTAATTTTCTTTGTGCTCTATGTGGCTTTATACATCTACATTCCCCATACAAAAGTGAACCTTTAAAAGAGTTTGAAAGACTAAGTAACCAGTAGCAAAACTTACACTAAAGTTTCTAAAGAAAGCATACAATATTTGGGGGACTAATATACAAACCCTGGAACATTCTAGGGGAAAAAAAGGCTTTTTAATGCTTCGTTTTAATGGTATTTTGCTTCCTTTGTTTCATTACAAGAGAGAAAATAAACCCTAAGGTCTTACATAAAAAATATTTTACGGACTGAAAAAAGGTCTGGTTGGATGATATTTTTGAGTTCCACACTAATCTATGCCCCTGGCAGCCAAGGTCCTCTGCCTCCGGCCCCCAGTCACCACTAACCAGGCCAGTGGGAGGGGGAGGGGGGAGCAGGCCTCTGGGTGCCAGCTAAGGGTGGTGCGACAACATGACTCCCAGGCGTGATGTCAGAGAACTCCTGTGCTTCACGCCAGCTCAATTTGAGCTCCAAACAGGCCAAATCAGGCTCGTTTGGGGCCTAAATCAGCCCACTGCAAAGCGCAGGAGTGCTCCTGGTGCCTGCGCGATAACATCACTTCCTGGAAATGAACGAAAAAAGTGAGTGCCGGGTCTGCCCCTCCCGCTGGGAGGGTAAGAGGACCTGGCAATCCTATCCCCTGGCATGTAAGAAAGCACCTCAAGAACCTCGCACCGGCTCATCCCTTCATGCCCCCCCCTTCTCCCAGTCTGTGTACATTCATATTGAGTCACAGAATCAGCCTAAACGAATCAGTTCCCATGTAACTCTTTAGGGTTTTCACGCCAGAATGTCAACGGATCCAAAGGGTGGGAAGTTTCCCTATAATTAGTAGTGCCCTTTTTTGAATAGTCACTTCTGCCAATTGTCACCTTTGTGTGAACACCTGGAACTGCATGGATCTCTAATAAAGTTGCTTCAACTGGAACACCTGCGTGTTAACAATGGAGAACATGAAGGACCTAACTGCCAGGGACTGATACTATTTATTTACTGCATTTCTTCTTATTTACTGCATTTCTAGACCGCCCTCCCTGTCAGACGGGCTCAGGGCGGTGTGACAACATACAATTAATAACATACAGTTTAAAACAATTAAAAAATATAAATAAACATTAAAACACTATTCCATATACAATAAAAACACTATGACCGTGGAAAGTATCGGACTAGGGTCTGAGAGAACTAGGTTCAAATCTACACTCTGCCATGGAAGCTCCCTGGGTGACCCTGGGCCAGTCACACACTTTCAGCCCAGCCTACCTCATAAGGTTGTTGTGAGAATAAAATGGTTTTAGCCACTTTGGGTACCCGTAGGGGGGAAAGGCCGGGTATAGATGAAGTAAATCAACAGAGTCAGGTCAGATCTGGGGCTGAGTCCACGCTTAAGTTGCAGCTCATATCCCTCTAATGGAGGCCACTGCGAGGGGACCTTTCCCCTCCCCGCCAGCAGAAAGGTGACCTGTAATCCCCGCTGGCTAACAGAACACTGCAGTATCTGTCTGCCCATTAGCTGCCATACTGGAATTTTGCAAACCTGCTGGGAGAAGACGAAAGAACTGTTTGCACAGAGGCACCCTGGAGACAAAATCAATATTTTCCATTTGTGCACTCAAGGCAGGTGGATTTAGCTAAGTGACGCCCGTGGATCTCGCTTTCTTGTTGGCTGCTGTTGTGCTAACAAGAGCTGCCAAAGGAATTCGTTTCCACCACAGCCCACTTCTGGAATTGATTCATTCATTTCTGTCTCTAATTAGTTTTAAAGCAAAAACAAAACTGAGGTTTCGGTTGGGCAATAACAGCGCAGTGCCAAAGAAGTGCTCCGTCAGAAGTTCCCCACTGCATTAGGAAGCATTTACAGTGAATTCTCCCAATCTAGCTAAAGCTACTCCAGACTGTAGACCGCTTTTCATTTGCAGAAGAAGCAGATGTTTGGGCGGGGGGCAGCTGCGGGGGGGGGGAAGGTTTCAGTGTTCAAAACTAAGCACGGCCTGTAAATGGTTAAGCCAAAATCTTTCTCCCTTAGGAGCTACTTTTTGTGTGCAAGCCATTTTTAATCTAGTGGCACTCCCCTACCGGCTGGGATTACCAGCTCCAGGTTGAGAAATTCCTGAAGATTTGGGGTTGCAGTAGAGTTGCTAATCTCCAGGTGAGGCCTGGAGAGCTCCTGGAATTGCAACTGATCTCCAGACTACAGAAATCACTTCCTCTGGAGAAAGGACGGCTCTTTTGAGTGCGGCCTCTATGGCTGTCGTGGGCCAGGTCAGCACAGGCGGGATAGTCGGAGTCCAGTCCAAGGTCGGTGCACGAGTTCAAAGCCCGGTGAGAGTTTGAAGTCCAAAGTCCAGAATCCAGAAGCCAAGTCAAGAGGTCCGTAGGTCAGTCACCAGTCAGAGCAAGGGCCATCCAGAAGCAGGGTCAAGGCACGGGCAGAGCACGGGCAGAGCATGGTTCGGCGGCGTGGTCGCAGTCAGAGCAAGATTCTGGCATGTTGCTTCCACACCTCCTGGTTGTCTGTGGACTCGGATCTGCCAGCAGACGTTCCTCCTGATTCCCGGCTTCTGCTGCGTCAGGGCTGGCTTGGCTGGCTACACAAGGCTCTTCTTCCTCCGCGGAGACCTCACTGAGCCTCATGGCATTATACTCTACTGCTATCCTCCCCCTTCTCATCCCCCTGTCCCAAAGCTTCACCCCCCCTTCAAATCTCCACGAATTTCCCAACCTAGAGTTGTCAACCCTAGGGGGGCAGCTTGGGAAGGGCAGAATCCCAGGACAAAATATAATGCCATACAGCCCACCCTCTAAAACAGTATTTTCTCCCAGAGAACTTGGTTTCTGTAGTCTGGACATCAGCTGTATGTAAAGTGGACTTGCCAGGTGCCTGTTGATGGAGGGCAAACTCCCACAGATTCATGCTTCTGCCCACCTGATCATCGGGCGGAAGCTTGAGCTCCTGCAGGAGGACTCCAGCAGCACCTTTAAGACTAACCAACTTTATTGTAGCATAAGCTTTCGAGAACCACAGCTGTCTTCATCAGATGCATCATCAGCTTTTGAGAACCACAGCTCTCTTCATCAGACACATCGTCAGCTTTTGAAAACCACAGCTCTCTTCATCAGAAGCATCACCAGCTTTTAAGAACCACAGCTCTCTTCGCCAGACACATTGTCAGCTTCCGACAACCACAGCTCTCTTCATCAAACGCATCATTGGCTTTCAAGAACCATTGCTCTCTTCGTCAGATGTATCTCCAGCTTTCGAGAACCACAGGTCTCTTTGTCAGATGTGGGAGGAGGCAACCCAGGGAAATGGGCAGGTGTGTTTTTTCAGCCCCAGTTGTTGGTGATGTCACTTCTGGAGTTACCCAGAAGCAACACTATTGCTTAAAAAATTCTTAAAGATTTGTAAGATTTTTAAAGAAAGAATTCTGAACATTCTTAAAGACTCTTTAAATCTTAAATTGGAAATGCATGGTTGCTGATGAACACTTGCAAGAAGACTAGAGTAAGCGCCCACTGCCTTCCACCCGCAATGCCCGCCAGTTGCCAGGGGGTACCTGGCAACCCTCCTGCCGAGTGAAGTGATTCGGGCCTTTCTCGCCGCCTTAGGAGTCTTCCGACACTCCTGCTGCTGGGGAAGCTGCCCAGACCGCTGTTCAGCATCAGCAAGGAAGGAAGGCCTCTCCCTGCAAGAAGGAGCAGCTTTTCTGAGGTATTCCCCACCACTCGGAAGGCCAAAGTCGTTGGACTTCCTCAAGTAACAGAAGGAACTAGAGATTGCTTGAGTGAATGATCGAGGGAATGAACGAAAAAGCAAAGAGCAGCTCCGCAGGGAAGAGAAAACAGAGAGCGCGCCAGTGCGGCTTGGGTTTGTTAGCGTGGCTACCCGTCCTCTGCCCAGTCCATCGGTAGTCGGCCAGGTACCAGTCCCACACTGGATGCCATTGTCTGGGCTTTTGCCAGCTCCTTGCAGTTTGGGGTGCCTGCTTGTGCCTGCCACAGCTGCTCCTGCCCTGCCCCCACCCAGGCAGCGCTCCAGGCCTTCTCTCACGTATGCCCTGCTGGATGCATCTGGCAAGGGGAACGGCGGCGGCCTGCCCGGCTCTCGTGGCCTCCTGGCAGAAACGGAAGCCGCTCCAGGCTCCTTCAATGGGAACGGCCGGTCGTTTTACTGCTCAGAATCCTTTGTGGATCTTGCCATTCTGCAGGTGCTTGGATCAAAAAGGATAAAAAAGACAGCATTCGACACAATTGGATTATATCACCCTGAGCTGGCGTTGCAGTCATTGCCTGGGTGTGCACGTGCGGTGTCAGTAGCCACCCTCTTGGTGGTTAAGCTGAGAGCCTGGGCAAATAGGTCACCACCGTGCTTTCAGATGTGCCAAGACCTGACCCCCTTAGATCTGAACCGTGGCAAAGGGGGGAGGGCAAGCCTGCCCCCCCCAGTCCCTTTGCTCTCAGCCAGAAGAAAGAGGCGCCTCTCCATCTCTGAGGCTTCCCCTCTACTGTTGAGGAACTATAGCAGCTTTTCTGCCTTAGCCATCCCCCATTCCTTTTATATCTGACTCTCCAGCCACACCCATTTTCTGACTCCCTTGTCTCATGAGAAGGGCCCCCTCTGTAGTGGGAGAGTATGGCTCCTAGACCACTGGGCAGGACCAAAAGGCCTTCTTCAAACTCAGTCTTGTCCAGAAATTGGCCCCCTACCTGTACACAGCTGATCCTACCATGAGAGACACTGAGAGATCTCTGTCTTTTGGTGCTACACCTCTGAAGATGCCAGCCACAGCTGCTGGCGAAACGTCAGGAACTACAATGCCAAGACCACGGCCACACAGCCCGGAAAATCCACAACAACCATCATTCTCCAGCCGTGAAAGCCTTCGACAATATATGCTATTATTATCCCCACATACAACAAACGCCCTGTGAGGTGGGTGGGGCTGAGAGAGCCCTGAGAGAGCTGTGATTGACCCAAGGTCACCCAGCTGTCTTCAAGCAGAGGAGTGGGGAATCAAACCCAGCTCTCCAGATTAGAGTCCCGCGCTCTCAACCACTACACCAAACTGGCTCCTAGTAATAGTGCTGTACTGTAAGGACATGGTTCAAAACGATGCATCAGTAAAGGGATAGGGACTATCGCCTTTGCTACTATGTGCTACTGTTTGCTATATGAGCCTACTAAGTAATTTCTGCACCATTTACTATGTCTTAGAGTTGCTTATACTCTGTTACATCATTGATTCAGCTCCGTATCGGAGTGCTGTTTTGTTTTCTTGTTTTCCCAGATATATGCAAATTTGCATTTGGCATTGCTTATTGAATGTCCCAACTGTCGATTGTATTGACTTACACTCTGTAATCCTCCTTGAGTCTCAGTGAGAATGGAGGACTAGAAATAACTTAAATAAAAAAATAAAGAAATAATTGGGCCTCCATCCTTTCCAGAGCAAGGCTCCCCCCGTTTCCCCTCCCTTCCCAGCTCTCCGCCTTCTTTCCCGCCATCATTGACCCTTGAACCCCACGCCCCGTAAAAAGCTGCTCACCTTTTAACAGTGCATATTCCGTGCATGTACAAGGCACTATTGGCTCTTGAGATGCAATTTCCCAGTAGCAGCCTGCATCTGACGCTGCCTGATGTAGTCGCGGTCAATACCGGGCTTGCATTTCACAGCTAGCATGCACTGGCAGAAGTTACCCACTTTTGACAGCATGTGAGATACTAACAGTCGACAGCTGACAATATCCAAGGCATGACACAGCCCCCCGCCCTGGTGTGGAATCGCTGCATCTCACAGCACCCGGCAGCTGATGCACAGAAGGTTCAGATGTAACTCCTTTGGACTGCAGGATGTCACAGGAGCTGAAATCATATTCTAACACCATTTGCACAGTTAACCAATAAGCACATTTCCCTTGGACAGGGCAAAAAAGGGCTGGAGTTCGAAACCAGGAGCTTTCCCTTCAGCTCTTCTGTGTATCACACCACACTCCCCTTCCCCAGGCCCCTGATCCACGGATGAGCCACTGCAGCAAAAGAGAAAGACCAAACTGGCACAGCCGATATTTTAATAGTGAGCCTGGGTGCAGACTAAGCACCAAGCTCTACTCCAGAGGAGCACCCTTTAGGTAGACAGTGCTTCTGATTCAGTGGGACAGTCCCTGTTCTCCAAGCATATGGTCCACCATTCAATCCCTGGAACCTCCCATTAAAAGAAATAATTGTGTGTATGGTGCCCTCAAGTCATAGCTGACGTATGGCGGCGACCCCTGGTGGGGTTTTCATGGCAAGAGACTATCAGAGGTTGTTTGCCTTGCCTCTGTGACCCTGCTCTTCATTGGCGGTCTCCCAACCCAATTACTAACCAAGGCTGACCTTGCTTAGCTTCGGAGATAGAGGGCCAAGCTACAAGTGACGCCTGACACAGGTTGGACACTTGTCAGCTTCCCTCAAGTTTTGATGGAAAATGTAGGAGTCCTGGTCTTGCAGCTTGACTCTCCATTTAATTGAAGTTTACAGAGCAGCATGGGAAGGAGAACATGCGGTCAGGAGGGGAGTGCAGGCGTCAGGCTCTCGCCAGGCACCCCCCTTCTCCTCCGCTGGGTGTGTGTGTGGGGATATCTGTAAACTTCAATTGAATGGAGCTAAGCTACAAGACCAGAATGCCTACATTTCCCATCAAAACATGAGGGAAGCTGATGAGTGTCCAACCTGTGTCAGGTGTCACTTGTAGCTTGGCTCTGGGATCAGGCTCACCTGGGCCATCCAGGTCAGGATAAATAGGTGACGTGAAACACTTCATCACCTGAGAACCTGGAGAGCAGCTGCCTGACACAGCAGGCAATGCTGATCTTTATAGACTGGTTTCAGGTGGGAACTCCGATGGTCTGGAGTAGAAAAGCAAGATTCGAGTTCAGTAGAACCTTAGAGACCAGCTCGGTTTCCAGGGTGTGGGCTAGAAGCTTTGACTCTTGAAAGCTCATGCCTTGGACATCTAGTTGGTCTGTAAGGAGGTCCCGGACCCCAAAATTGCTCTTAATAGCAGACTAGGGCAGCTTCCTCTGTGTTCATGTGTGCAAATTCTGAAGTGCGTGGTCCCAAACATATCAGGGGAGCAGACCTGGGCCGATTCCAGACGGCCCTCCCCATCCCGAAACGTTGTGCGTCATCGCGCGGAAAATGCGAAATATCGCATTTTCCGTGCGACAACGCGTGACGTTTCGGGATGGGGAGGGCCGTCTGGAATCGGCCCTTGCTGCAGCACTCCTGTTATAGATGGGGCGCTTCTGCCTTCCCCACCATTCCCAAAGAGTCATCTTGTAGGGTCGAAGTCGAAAGGAGGATCCGCAGGTGGAAGACTATTTTGCTTCTGGGCACAAGAATGTAAGGCTGAGTCCGGAGTGCAAGCAGTAGGTTGAGCATGGTAGGCTGGAGCTGGGAGGGGGAGGGGGTCAGGAAACCTTTCCTCCTCCTCCTCCTTTCCTTGTAAGCTGGGAGGAATATAAATCAATGCATGGATGCCTGGAGGGGTGTCATGGACCTTGGCACACACCTCTGTGGATGTTGGGGTGTTTTTGACAACTCTACTCCTTTCACCCAGGCTGGTGCTTCAGACTGCTGGGACGCATTCCAGGAATGGTGTGGGCAGAAACGGGAAGAACCTGTTTCTTTGCAGAGAGAAAGAACTTGAGTTATTAAACTGTGCTGCTGCTAAAACTGTGTGTGCGTGTTCGATCAAGGAGCGGCTAACTTATGGAGACCCTTACTGGGGTTTTCAATGCAAGAGATGAGCAGAGGTCGTTTGTCATTGCCTGCCTCTGCAGAGTGACCCTTAGACTTCCTCTAGGGTGGAAACTTACCTTGGTGATCCTCCCGTACACGCAAAGCTTGTGTGTGCTCCCAGCAGGCGCAATGACATCACTTCCAGAAGTGACATCATTGCACCCATGGGGAATGCGCTCGTTGAGAGCCGGCTCGGGAGGTTTCTTGCCTTCCTGGTCTGTTGCCCAGAGCCTTTTCTCCCCACCAGCCAAGTGGAAGCAGGGGATCCTTTGCCCCCACCAGGGGACCTGCTGTCAGTCCCTGGCAATTCGGTCCCTCAAGTTCTCCACAGTTAACACACAGGAATTCCAGTTGAAGTAACTTTATTAGAGATCCATTCAGTACAAGGTGCTCAGACAGTGGAATTGGCAGAAGTGACATAACTGGGGTTAGCAATGTTAGTTATAGGGAATATTCCTGCCTTTGGGAAAGAGGGCCGTTAACAGGGGGGGCGGGTTGGAGTGAGACATTGTTTTAGAGTAGACAGTGAGAAAGATGAACTTATCTTTGGTTCTCAAGAAGGATTAGACATGGGCACGAACCACAAAAAAACCCGAACCATGCGGTTCGTGGTTCGTGGCATTTTCACGAACCAGGAACCAGGAACCCCCCTTGAACTGGGGCACATTCACAAACCAGTTCATGGTTTGTGGGGTTTAAATGCCCCTTTCCAGCCACTTAGCAATGGGAGGGAAAGGGGCATTTGATAGTTTAAAGGGACCTGCTGCTTGCAAGCGACAGGAAAAGTTTAAGTGGCCATTTCCTTGGCAAAATGGCCATTTAAACTGCCCCTTTCCATGCCACTTTGCAGCGGCACAGGAAGGGGCATTTCCCTTTAAAATGAACCAAACAAACCAGTAGACCAGTTCATGGAAGTTTGTAGAAAAGAGCTTCCACGAACCACTGGTTCGCAACCTACGAACCGAGCTGGTTCGTTCGTGGGTTTTTTTGGTTCGTATTCCGGTTTGTGCCCATCTCTAAGAAGGAACCATCCGGAGCCAGTTTCAGCTGGCAGTCAAGGACACTGGCTCAGAGGAGCGAGAAAACGAAAGTAAACATTTGTAAGATGACCTACTGTCATTGCAGCAATAAAGAACTCTCCATGCTCTCAGAGACCAGGGACCAGAGGCCAAGATACATTCATGACGGATATGCAGGAGGCATATACGACACCTGGAACCTTAGTGGTTTCCCATCCAAGTACTAACCAGAACCAGCCCTGCTTAGCTTCTGAAACCGGACAAGATCAGGCTAGCCTGGGCCATCCAGGTCAGGATATTAAAACTTCGCTGCCACTTTCTTTTGCTGCCTAGGGCCCTCTACCTTACCGGAACCATTTCAGAGTATGAATATTTGGTCTGGCCTCTGAACAGAGCCCAAGCGGCTCCCCAAGTGCTGTGGGCAAATCTGGACTCACTCTAGACCCACCTATGGCTAGTAACCTACGGACCTTAGGCAGATAGCGAGAGGGAGGGCAGGAAGGAATGAGCTGGTGCGAGGCCTGGGCATAGAACAGGAGTCACTGGAGGAGGGGAGGCAAGACAGCTGGGAATGTTCCTGCATTGCGCAGGGGGCTGGACTAGATGATCCTGGGTCTCCTCCAGCTCTATGCTTCTAAGTTCTGGAGAAGCTTTCCCAGAAACTCTTTCCCATGATGGGACACCCTGCCCTCAAGGAAAGACTGGCTCAGGCAGTCCAGAATATACCACATGCAGCCCAACACTCCACCTCTTTCATGACTTTTGCAACTGATTTGCATCTACTCCCCCCTCCCCTCACCACCTACATATCTCTAGCCAGTTTCTTCATACCCTCCATGCATCTGACAAAGAAAGCTGTGGCTCTCAAAAGCGTATGCTATTATAAAGTTGGTTAGTCTTAAAGGTGCTACTGGACTCTTCTATTTTGCAGCCCAACCAAGGTGCTCATTTGCTTGGCCTGTAAATGAAGGAGCAGTAGACTGGATTAAGTACCCAAATCTAAAGCAAGGCAGCTAGCTGCAGCACCAGAAATTAATCCAGTGTGGCTCTTTGTACAGCACAAAATGTTCACCTGTAAACTAGACGGCTCTTCTGGGTGGACCGGGAGCCCAGCTTATGCCCAGGACTGGACATATTCCACTTTCCATTTAATAAAAGTGCATTTTTCAAAGGCACACATGATTGGGGACAGTTTCATGCTCGCCTGATTAAAATCCCATTGAACAACAAAAACAGAGGAAAGCACTTGCAACTTTCTCGGAGCGTTAAGCACTGAGCTGATGAAGGATTTGTGACGCTTTTTATAGGTTTTTAATTTCTCATTGGATGTTTTAAACAATATACAGTGAATAGAAACCTGAAAATACCTGCCAAATGAAAGCATTTGGGTAGGGGGAGTAGACTTTCATTACACTCCAGAAGATGAAGGGAAAAAAAATCAGCGTGTTTCATTGTCGGATTAATTGAAATGCCACTTTCATGAATCGCTCCTTAAAAAGGAATGCCTTTGCCGTCAGCAATTTGCAACCAGCAATTATGCGCCAAATGCCTTCCAGGCAGATCCCAGTGTGGAGACTCCGCTCCAATGCGTGCACCTTACAATGCGCACTTGGGGCCCGGTCCAGCAGCAGCAGCTGGACAGATGCAGAGCCAGCCGAGCCGAGCCGAGCCTGTGGACTCTCAATCCTTCAAGCCGATAGCAATGAAATGTTGTTATCCTGGTAGAGTCCAGTGGCTGGCAGCTGCCTACAATGGCTGCCTCCGTAGGCCTGTGACGGAAGCTGGGCAAAACAGCCTTACCTTTTGCTGCAGGACAGGATTCAGCCGTGGAGGCGCTCCATTCTCCACAACAAGCTTTAATCTGCCGTGCACAGGCATTCTGACTTCGCTCAGCTCCTGCGTTTGCTTGTGGCGCCTGGAAAAGGCACAGGGCAGAGCAGGAGTACACCCAAGCTAAGGTCTAAGGCACATCTGAATGCAAGAGGGGTATGGAGCAGGAGACAATGGGAGTGGGGGGATGGGGATAGTCGTGAATGTCCTGCATTGTACAGGGGGGTGGACTAGATGACCCTGGAGGTCCCTTCCAACCCCAGGATTCTACTGTAGGGGGGCACACAGCATGGGACTGGAAGGGCAGCAGGAACATACGGAACCCACGCAAGATCAGGCCCAGGCCCCCGGGCCTATTTCTGCTCTCTGCCCGTTCTAGGATTCTGGACGCCAGGTGGGGGCTGGAGATGTCCTGGAATTACAACTGATCTCCACACTACAGAGACCAGTTCTTCTGGGGGAAAGGGCTGCGTTGGAGGGTGGAGTCTATGGCAATACACCCCACAAAGGTCCCAAACCCCACCCTTCCAGGCTCCACCCCCAAATGGTCAGGGGCTTTCCATGCTGCAGTTGGCAACCCCAAGTTGGATAGAGCTCCTGATGTCTCGAGTTGGGGGGGGGGGTCCACATTCTGCAAGGCAGGCTGTGCTTAAAGCAGAGGAGAAGCCACCCTCCTCGGCCGGACCAGGAAGCAACCCTGGCCAGGAATATTTTGTGTGGTAAGGGGGGGGGGTCATATCACATGACCAGCTGTGTGTACATGAGTGTGAAGTGCTGTTAAGTCATGGCCCACTCATGGCAACCCGTGGTTGGGTTTTCAAGGCAAGAGACATTCAGAGGTGGTTTGCCCTTGCCTCTCCCTGCATAGTAACCCTGATCATCCTCGGTAATCTCCCGTTCAGGTACTAACCAGCACCAACCCTACTTAGTTTCTGTGACCTGACAAGCCCGTGAGATATCCAAGTCAGGCCATGACCAGTGAGCTCTGACGTATTTAGAGTCACTGATGAAGCTTGAAAAAACCCCAGGCTCCTCGTCCAGGCTGGCTCTGCTTGAAGCGCCTGTTTTCACTGCAGTTCCCGCCGGCCTGGCCTCGCAGATGAGGAATATGCAGACGTTGCTGAGAGTGGCCCTCTGCCTTTATGGTTGCTCTGTCGGCTCCTGAGAGTGATGAGATCCTCCTCTGTGCACTTTGCACCTCTCCCTCTCTTTGCCACCACCCACTTTCTGCACAGCCCCACAGCCTCTGGACTAGACACCCCAGGAAGAGCAAAGCGTCTTTCCAGAGTGTCCTTTCATAGCTGGGTGGGCAGGAGGCAGGACCGGGAGGAAGCTGCACAGCTAGGGCTGCCAACTGAGTTAGAGATGTTTTCTCCAGGGAAACTCTCTCTGGAGATCAGCTGTAATGCCGGGAGGCCCCACCTGGAGGCTGGGATCCCTATGCACACTTTCGCTCCAGTGTATGTTTCACGTGACTCCCCCCCCCCCCCCAAATTTTACTTTTCATTCTAAGATTTACAACATACCATATTGACGTTTCCTATGAGTTACAATATGGCTGAGAACAAATTACAGAGAACAGGCCATATTATCAGCGCCAATTAAACATTTTAAGTTTAAGCTAACACAACCAGCTGCAAATGAGAGAGAGATGAGCAGTAACATTCTATTAGCGATGTTGGTATGTACTCCATGGCTGAACATTGCACACAATAGAGAGTAACCTTAGAAAGGCTGATTCTGTGAACCTGGGCAGTTCATGAGAAGGCAGGAAGGGTTGCATCAGTGCTTAGTTCTCGTGGCCCCTTCTTACATGCTGATCACCACCTTGGGGTCAAGAAGAAATTTTCCCAGGCCAGGGATCCTGATAGTGTTCTGCCATCTTCTGGGCATGGAGCAGGGGTCATTGGGGGTGTGTGTGGGGGGAAATAGTTGTGAATTTCCTGCATTGTGCAGGGGATGGACTAGATGACCATGGAGGTACCTTCCAACCCTATGATTCTAGGACTCTATGATTCTATATCTTATACTGTTAAAATAGCTAAATTTTATAGATAAAAAACTTTCAGAGATACTAAGTTTGGAGGTAGAATATCCTCTTATCCTCTTTGGAAATGTGCTCAAGAAATGGGAGCCATTTCTCAATGAACCCAGTTGTTTTAGTGTACATTTCAGATTGGAGAAAACTATCTGAAATCTTTTCCATTATCAGATGATTCCATATTTTCAAATACTATGTGGTTATAGTCAGAGCAGATTGCAACATCCATTTCAGAGCAATTGCTGTTTTTGCTGCCGCTAAGAGGCTGATGGTTAATTCATGTCTAATTTTGGGAATAGAGATATCTTGCTAGTGCTTGAGAAAAGTAAGCTCAGGAAGTAATGGAATTGTATGTCCTATTATCTGAGTTATTTGCAAAAGAACCTCGTTCTGGAATGCTTTGGTATACGTACAGCTCCACCAGCAGTGAGTGTGGGAACTTGCTCCCCCACATTTAATTATGCCACATCCCAAGTACATGCCATTCATTCATTCATTTATCATTCATTTATGTTACATGCCAGAAATATGCCATTCATTCATTCATTCATTCACTCACTCACTCATTCATTCATTCATTCATTCATTCAATTATGCCACATGCCAGGCACATGCCATTCATTCATTCATTCATTCATTCATTCATTCATTCATTCATTCATTCATTCATTCATTCATTCATTCATTCATTCATTCATTCATTCATTCATTCATTCATTCATTCATTCATTCATTCAACTTCTATACTTCCTCTCCACCACATTTAGTATTTGAGGAGGTTGACAGCATTCACAGAACACTTAACATGGCAGAATCCTCTACTGAGCATTGAACTGAGCGCCAATCTGGATTTCCTGCAATGAGCAGGAGGCTGGACTGGGTGCCCCCTTAGGCCCCTTATAGCTCACAGAATAAGAACTGGCGATTGAATCCGATTAAGATTAGGGGTGTGCAAGCCAAAAATTTTCGGCTATAGCCGAAAGTAGAAAGCCGAAAGAAGATTCTCTATCGTTAAAGCCAAAAGCCGAAACAAGAATCTCTTTCGGCTTTCGGCTTTCGGGATTCTTTCGGCATTATTTCGGCTTTCTTTCGGCTTTTTTCTATGGGAAAATGACTCTGTCTTCCAGGACGCCTGGAGGAGGCATTTTCCCACCGAATAAGCCCAAAATTGGTGGGGACCTTCCTCTAACCCTTCTCTAACAATCACCCAAGTTTCAGACAGATTGGACTTTGGGGGGCCATGTTATGGCCCCCCCAAAGCAGGTCCCCCCATCCTCCCATAAGAAAGCGAAGGAGCAGCATATTGTTAGCATGCTGCTGCTGATCTTTCTTCATTATTTCCTATGGGGAAAAAATGAAGAGGCAGGCTTCCTTTGCCAGGGGTGGCATTTTGCATGCAAAATGCCCCCCAGCCCTCAGGGGCCCTTCTCCCACCCCTCCTCCCACCCCCCACCAAGGCTCAGCCTGATCCCACTTGGGGGGGGCATTTCATGGCCTCCCCAAGTAGGTGCTCTAATCTCTACCACTGACAGCTGGGGGAGGCTTGTCATGCCAGGGGTGGCATTTTGCATCAAAATGCCCCCCAGCCGTCTGGGGCCCTTCTCCCACCCTTCCTCCCACCCCCACCAAGGCTCAGACTGCTCCCCCTTGGGGGGGCATTTCATGGCCTCCCCAAGTAGGTCCTCTCAGCCCCTAAAGTCCACCCCTTACAGCCCCACACAAACCCAATTCCCCCCCAGCTGCCACACACAGACCCAAATCCCCACATTAGCCTCTCACAGACCCAAATCCACCCCCACCTGCCCCACACCCATAACCCCAGGAACAGGCTGGCAAAGGCCAGCCCTCTCCCTTTGTTCCCTATGCTGGGAACTTCTAAACTCTCTTTCCCTGGGCAATTCTGCACAGCCCAGGGGTGCCACAATGGTGGGCACACTTCTGAGTGCCAGCTGGTCCCTGTGAAAGAGCACCTGAACCACAGACACCCTCCCTCAAATTCCCCCACCACCTACAGAGATGGCTGGCCAGCCAGCCCCATTGTTCCCTATGATGGGAACCAACTGCACAACAAAGAATAAAACAAGAACAACACAAAATAAAGTTTTAAATTTTTTTTCTCCCTTCCAAAGTACAAGTAGGCAAAGCATTATGACACATTACACCAGCAGTCCCCCACACAGAAAAATAACACAACTCACTTAACATCAGAGAATCACAAAGCACAATTCCTGTCAAAAACACTTTATTTCTTGAACAGCTTTAGGTTACACAGCAGGGGGGAACACCAAAGGGCATGGCAGCACTATCTTACACAAAAATAACACAACTCACTTAACATCAGAGAATCACAAAGCACAATTCCTGTCAAAAACACTTTATTTCTTGAACAGCTTTAGGTTACACAGCAGGGGGGAACACCAAAGGGCATGGCAGCACTATCTTACACAAAAATAACACAACTCACTTAACATCAGAGAATCACAAAAACACAATTCCTGGCAAAAACACTTTATTTCTTGAACGGCTTTAGGTTACACAGTAGGAGGGCACAACAGGGCATGATAGCAATGTACTACAAAAAATAATACAACCCACTTCACCGTTTTTGACAGCAATTGTGTTTGTGTGATTCTCTGATGTGAAGTGAGTTGTGTTATTTTTGTGTAGTACACTGCTTTCCTGCTCTGTGGTGCCTTCCTACTGTGTAACCTAAAGCAGTTACAGAAATAAAGTGCTTTTGACAGCAATTTTTTTGGGGTGATTCTTTAATGTGAAGTGAGTTGTGTTATTTTTGTGTAAGATACTGCTTCCATGCCCTTTGCATGCAAAATGCCACCCCTGGCAAGACAAGCCTCCCCCAGCTGTCAGTGGTAGAGATTAGAGCACCTACTTGGGGAGGCCATGAAATGCCCCCCCCAAGTGGGAGCAGGCTGAGCCTTGGTGGGGGGTGGGAGGAGGGGTGGGAGAAGGGCCCCTGAGGGTGAGGGGGCATTTTGCATGCAAAATGCCACCCCTGGCAAAGGAAGCCTGCTTCTTCATTTTTTCCCCATAGGAAATAATGAAGAAGATGAGTAGCAGCATGCTAACAATATGCTGCTCCTTCGCTTTCTTATGGGAGGATGGGGGGACCTGCTTTGGGGGGCCATAACATGGCCCCCCAAAGTCCAATCTGTCTGAAACTTGGGTGATTGTTAGAGAAGGGTTAGAGGAAGGTCCCCACCAATTTTGGGCTTATTCGGTGGGAAAATGCCTCCCCCAGATGTCCGGGAAGACGGACGCATTTTCCCATTGAAAAGCTGAAAGAAAGCCGAAAGAATCCCGAAACGTTTCAGCTTTTTTCTTTCGGCTACCCGAAACGTTTCGGCATTCCCCGAAACGTTTCGGCATTCCCCGAAAGAAGCCGAAACACTTTTGTTTCGGCATTCTTTCGGCATTCTGAATGCCGAAACGCACATCCCTAATTAAGATTCAAGTGGAGGGCAGTTTGCCCAACTCTTTAGCGGTCTGGCTTGGTTTGTCACCCTGCCCCTTTCTCCTGTATCGAGCTTGTTGGCATTTCTCTCCAGCTGCAGGTTCAGTCCTGCTAGTGGCTTAAAGCTTGGCAAATGGTGCCCTGATAGAATGGAATAATATACCCCGTTTAGTAAGGATTTCTTTTCCTGCACGCACGGCGGTGGTGGTGGCTGGCCGTGGCTGTCAACAGCTTGTAACTCTCTGGCTTCTAATTGTCTAATCCGTCACTTACATTTTATATCCCTTCCATGTTGTAGCACAACCAAGGCACTCTTTTATGGATCCTGAATGAAGGCAACAGGTTAAGTATAAGAGTATTAAAGAGAAAAAAGAACATTCCGCCATGCATTGTTTAGGGAAAGGAAATCAATCTCTATCATTTTCATCAAATGTTCCAAGCACACAACGTTCTAACCTTTGTGTTTAAGAGTTTAATGGGGATTTCTGAGACAACCAAAGCTGCGCGCATGATGATTCTGTCCTAGTCCCTCATCTGGCACCTTGAGCATCCATCAGCCGTGCCTTTAAACAAACATACTTACTGGCTTGTTAGTTACTCAGGACAGAATCAAGAGAGGCCCATTAATGCACTGTCAGAAGTTCCTTTGCTGAAACAAGGATTTGTTGTGGGCTGCGGAAAGTGTCTATTCCCCTAAGCCACTGAGCATCCTGCTTGATTGGCATGGGTTTTTTTCCCCCCCAAATAAAAATTAGTCCGCTGCTCTCAGAGCTGCAGAGGAGTTAGCCGTGTTAGTCTGTAGTAGCAAAATCAAAAAGAGTCCAGTAGCACCTTCAGGGTTTTTTTCCAGGGGGAACGCAGGGGAACGGAGTTCTGGAACCTCTTGAAATTGGTCACATGGCGGTGGCCCCGCCCCCTGATCTCCAGACAGAGAGGAGTTGAGATTGCTCAGCGGCATGGAGGTCAATCTAAACTCCCCTCTGTCTGGAGATCAGGGGGCGGGACCACCGGCCATGTGACCATTTTCACCGAGGGCAACTCACTAAGTTCCACCACCTCATTTCCCAGAAAAAAGCCCTGAGCACCTTTAAGACTAACCAACTGCATCTGACGAAGAGAACTGTGATTCTCGAAAGCTTATGCTACAATAAAGTTGGTTAGTCTTAAAGGTGCTACTGGACTCTTTTTGATTTTGCTCTCAGAGCAGCCTCCTTCTGCCTGAAGCCTTGGAAAGCTGCTGCCCATCAGAGGAGAGGAAGACCGACCTGGCTGGCCTACACCTTCGTAAAGGAGCGGCTGTGGCCGTGTGGGAGAGCCCCCACTTTGCACGGGGAACGCCCCCCATTCAGTCTCTGGCATCTTAGGCAGCAGGGGCGGCTTTCTTTGCCCCAGGTCCTCCTGAAAAGCCACCTGCTATCAGAGCGGATGGAGCAGAGGGCTTCCTGGAAGGGAAGGGAGGCTTTAACCTCTCCAGCAGGATGGACGGGCAGGTAATATTTTAGGACAAGCCAGGAAAGAACAGCAGGCTCAACACGGTGTTTTATTAATGGAAAGAGTAAAAGACGCGTCGTCTCATTGCTTAGGCACCGTTCTTGGAGTTTGTCCTGCATGTTCTGACACGGATGTTTTAAAGAAGCCTTTAATAGTTGTTAACCAACAGGGTACTATTAGCTGCGCTATTTCCCCCCCCTGCTGCCTGTAGAATTTATTATTATTTATTATGATGATTTATTACATTTCTAACCCGTCCTTCCCGCAATCAGGCTCAGGGCGAGGTACAACAATGATAAAATACAATATAAAGAACAATATGAAACAGCAATTCACATCAAAATCCGTACTTAAATGACATTTAACTGTCCCAAGACAGGGTCAGCTCTAATTTCCTGCCCATCCACATACAAATACAAAGGGAGGCAGGCAGATGGATGGATTACCGCAACCCATACGTGGTTAGTTAGCAAGTGGGCACTGCATAGCCCCTTGCTATGTGGCAGGCCGGTGGGAGGCTCGGTAAGGATCGAATACTGGCCTCGACCATACGCCTGGCGGAACATCTCCATCTTACAGGCCTGTCGAAATGATATAAGATCCTGACAGGCCCGGGTATCCTCAGATAGAGAGTTCCACCTGGTTGGAGCCAGGACTGAAAAGGCCCTGACTCTGGTCGAGGCCAACCGAGCCTCTTTGGGACCAGGGACCACCAGCGGATGTTTTCCAGCTGATCGGAGCGTTCTCTGGGGTACATATAGGGAAAGGCGGTCCCTATTCTCATGCAATTTTATGTACGGATTTTAAATCTTAACTATCAGTCATTGGTCGGACTAATTGTTGACTTTATTATTTTATAGCTTGCTTCTGATTTGTACTGGTTGAAGGCCGAATAAATACATTGATTGATTGACTGAATTTTACGCTGCAGCTCTACTCGTCTGAGTCACCTTTGGTGCGCCATAGAGTCAAAAGTCGGGAGATCTTTCCACCAGTGAATTATTCGACAAGGGTTCAGGGAAGTCCGTCCCTCCTTGGCCGTTTCCAGACGGCTTACCTGCACCCGGGACGTCACGCCATGTTTCGGATTGTGCCGGGGAAAACGCGAAATATCACGTTTTCTCATGTGAGTTTTGCGCAACGTCGCACAAAACTCGCGCGAGAAAACGCGATATTTCGCGTTTTCCCCGGCACGATCCGAAACGTGGCGTGACGTCCCGGGTGCAGGTAAGCCGTCTGGAAACAGCCCTTCTTTGATACAAATTGCAGAGCAATTGCTCTTGTAGGAACAGAGACTAGGCATAGTTGGGCTCATTCTTAGAGGCGCTTTCCAATGGACAGGGAGTGTGTAAGGTACTATCAAGCAAGCAGGTGCCTCTGAGCATGCACGGACTTCATTTCCTTCACATAATGGGAGACTTTTAACACTTGATCCAGCAGTGATGTTTGTTGATTTACATCCAAGTTCTCTGCAGCAAAGACAGGAAGGAGAACAGATGTGCATTCTGTGACACACACTGGGATTCACAGCAATCAGTGTGCCGTGATGTATATTCCCAAGTAGCGCACCAGGCTTCATCCCAATGGCAAAGATGGCTGCCGCTACGTTGATGGTGCCGTGGTTCCCTAAGTAGCCATGGCCCTCTTCTGCAAGCTGGGGAGCAGGAGCCATAGAGTGGCAAGAAGATTTCTCCTTGGAGATACGAGCTCGCTTGGCTGTCCATCAGCCCCTCACTCACAGCCTACAAGAGGCTCTCCGTGCTGTTCGCTTTATTGGCCGCATCTGCCTTGCTTCCTCCCCCAGAACCACATTGGGGAAAAGCCTGGAGATACAGAGCTGCCATCTGAAAGGCTCACATTTATTTTGTGCAACTCCCTTTCACTGCAGCAAGACCTACAAAAAGCGTGCTCGTCTGGCCCTGCACGGAGACAGTCCCTACACGTTCGAAAGCGAAGAAGCCGCATTGTTTTTCTCAACCGATCGCGTCAAGCCAACACCATCAGCAGCTGATTTTTGTCGAACTTTTTCCTTTCTGATATGCCAAGGGAGTTTGCCTGTTTCCGAGTAAAATGTCATTATAGTTATCAGCATACAACAGAATACCACGAACCATAAATTTTTAATACACTCTCTGTCTGGCACTGAGACACAGAAGGCGCAAAGGGAATCCTGGAGAACAGGGGGGTGTAGGGGGGGGTGAGGGGAGGGGGCAGAGCGCGGCAGTTTTGCAAAAGAGAACATTGATTTGCTTCTCATACCTGCAGGAAGATCCCCTTGGAAGCGGCGCTGGGCCGCTTTGGACTTTGGGAGTTTTCAGAAGCGACACCTGGAGTTCGCTTGGAGGGAGCCTCTTGGCGATGCTCCCAGTGCCGAAGAGGGTGCAGCGGAGCCCAGGCCCAAGAAGAGTGCCACAAAAGCAAGAGAACTTCTTTTGAAAAGCGGCCCTGTTGGGGGGGCATGTTCAGAACTTGCTAGAACTGCCCCCCCACCCTTCCACTGCTGTTTTTCTTCACCTCCTTTCCCTTCTCTTTGGCCAAACAGTAACACTGACGAGACGACTTCATCAAGGCTCATAAACAAGATCACACGAGGGGCAACAACAGCCTCGTTCTGAGAATGAGGAACGATCCTTGAGACTGTTAGTGAATTTGACCAGGCCGCAAGCCAGTTTTTTCCACACAGGGGAGATTCACGAAGTCTCTCATCACTCACACTTGAAGCGAGTTTATGTATGCGTGTCATTCATAGTCCGCCTTTCTCACTGAGACGCAAGGCGGATTACATAGTGCGAGATTAGTACAGGCAGTATCAAGGACATTTCCATAAACAATGTCATAGGATTTTACAAAGTCATAGCATTAGCAAAGATCCAATACAAAGTTGAAGAATTGCTGAAACAGGGCATAAGCAATTCTAGGGCCGACATAAGATAACATGAAGCACAGGTAATATATAGGAGTACATATTTAAAGCAACAGATAATATGATAGGCAACATAATGAAGTCTATGGTCCCTAACTCATTAGCGAAGCGTCTGAGATCCCTTCCAATCATAGGATAGGAGGGATACAGCCCTCCTATCTGAGTAAAAAGTCCTTTTGAATAATTCGGTTTTGCATCTTTTACAGAAGGACAGGGGAGTGGGGGCTCTCCTGACCTCCTCAGGCAGGCCCTTCCACAGGGCAGGGGCCACCACAGAGAAAGCCCGTGTACGGGCTGCTGCTGACTTCACCTGTGTGCAGCCTGGCACCTGCAGGAGACCCTGTTCGGATGAGCGAAGCTGCCATGGAGGAACATGGGGAGGGAGGCAGCCCCGTAGGTATGTCGGGCCAAGGCTGTGAAGAGCTTTGTATGTAATAACCAGTACCTTGAACTGAGCACCATAACTGATAGGTAGCCAATGGAGTGACTGTAGGATGGGAGTGATGTTAATGCTCTTGTAACTTACACACACACACACAGAGAGAGAGAGAGAGAGAGTAAGAGAGAGAGAGACAGAGAGAACACTAGCATAGCTATTCTCAGAGATGGAGCCTTTTAGAAAATACTAGACCTGCTTCACACATTTATTTATTTATGTTATTTATCGTCCGCCTTTCTCACTGAGACTCAAGGCGGACTACACAGTGCGAGATTAGTACAATCGGTAGCAAGAATATTTCCATACAGTGTTAAGGACATTTCCATAAACAATGCCACAGGGTAAGTGAATACAAGTTTTAAAAGGCATAGCAGTAGCAAGGATCCCGTACAGCGTTGAAGAAATGCTGGAACTGAACATAAGCAACTCTAGGGCTGAACTTAGACGACACGAAGCACACCCACCCTGGAACACGCATCCCCCTCGCCCACATGAGATCCCAGGAGTCTTCTCAAAACCCTTCTGGCTTCCCTCTGTAGAAGCTTCCATAGGAAACTCCAGACTTCCCTTCCAATTCCACTTCAGGACCAAGCCCACAAGGTCTCTCCACCAGGACGCTGCGCTGGCCGACTGCTGCTCTGTCTGCGCCTTCTTCTTCCCTCCTAAATCTGTCAGCTGGGGGAGGTGACCCCTCCAGGGAAGCGCCTGCGGCCTTAGGGCAATCGCCAGCCCCTTTGAGGACGATGGCACCTCCCCTCCCATTGCCTTTGGCCGAAGCCCCCCTTCAAGAAAACACATGGAGATGAAAGGATGCAAAAAAGCCCCCAACCACAGCCTACTTGATAATCCATTTTGCCGTTAAGCCCCTCGCAATTCTGAAAACGAGGCATCTGAAAACGAGGCAAAGGACGTCTCCTCAGATGAAAATCCACCCCATACCCAGGAAAAGTCCCAGCCACGAGGCCTTTTGCTTTGCAAAACCTTTATGTACTCAGATTAGCAGAAGAATGAAACCATCTCAGAGCAACTCTTGCTGGGAATGGAAATGTTCCCTTTTTTTAAAAAAAAATCCTCCATTTCATTTCAAGGCTAAGACACAAAGTGAAACTCAGGGAAAAATCTGCCTCTCGCCTCAGGTTTGCTCATTAGTTCAAAGGAAGATCAATTTCAAAGGGAGCGCATATCCCCCTTTTCTCTCCGTGGCGTTCGACCGGCGTGGCTTCCGGCGGCAAGTTCCCCCTTCCAATCATTTGCTCAGATGAATGGGCAACTCCACCCGAGCATAATTCCTCGTCAGAAGAGCCGCGATAACGAAGGCCCTTTCATTTCTCCACTACCCAGGGCTCCGTTTTCATCATTCAATAAGATGTTCGAGAACGGAATTCTTATCACTGCAAGACTTTGCTGGGGGGGGGGGGGGCGGCGCATGTCTTCCGGCAACGGAGTTGGGCTCTCTGCGGCTCCACAAACAAAGCCGGTGAACCAGACGAAGGGGTCCCCAGAACCTCCGGCCTTTTATGGAGGCAAGTCTTGCACTTCGCTGTGAGCGGCCTCCAGTTGCAGCCCTTGGTGGGCTGTGGAGACATTTCTGAATAGCACGTGAGATGATTGGTGGAGCCACGGGGCGGTGGCAAGTGGCAAATGAACACACACAAAAGTGGCAAATGAACACACACAAAAAATGAACAGTGGAATTACAACCACAAGAAGGAACTTCTGACTCTCGAAAGCTCGTATCTTGAAAATCTTGGCCGTTTTCACACTACTAACCTGCTTCCATAACGTTGCGAAACATCGTGCAAAAAATGTGGAAGATAGCGTCTTCTCGTGAGAGTTTTGCTCTACATCACACAAAACTCTTGCGAGAAGACGCTATCTTCTGCGTTTTTTGCACGATGTTTCGCAACGTTACAGAAGCAGGTTAGTAGTATGAAAACGGCCCTTGTTTGTCTCTAAGGTGCCACTGAACTTACATCCAAGAGAAATGCTAGAATCCTATAAACTGGCATGCAGCTAACTATATCCACTAAATAATAAACACGGGAGCGGAAACCCACTCAAGTCTAGCAAAACTGAAAGCATTCCGATTCTGCCTTCTGTTTGATGGAATCAGCAACTCAGCATGCCTTGGACATGGGGCGGGCGGTGTGTGTGTGTGTGTGTGTGCGTGCCACGTGCCTCTCTGTGTTTGTGTGCTGTTTTTCTGATTAGCAAGATGCCTCTCTTTGTCCCAGGTGGGAACACCTGTTGGCTCCTCCTCCTCTTCTTTTGTCCATTATGAGAGTTTCTCTCTCTTCCTCATGGTCTTCCAGGGAGAAGAATGCCCCTTTCCAGAGCTCCTGCCATGGAGGATTAATTCTCATACCTGCTGGCACGCATCATGCCGGATTAATTGGCCAGGCCAAACAGGGAAATTTCACTTTAGACGAGGATTCTTTCTTCCGTCTTCTACAAGAAATTGCTGTGATTGGTATCTACCTCAATAAACTATGTTATATCTTTTCTCCAATTTAATTGCCTGAAGATTAATTACTTCACTTCTGACTGGGTCAATCTGCTAGGGAAAAAAATTAACTATTGCCAATATATGTGACCAGAATAGTGACAGAGAACATACTCTGCAGGCATGGTTGCCAACTCTGGGTTGGGAAATTACTGGAGGTTTTGGGGTGGAACCAGGGGAGGGTGGAATCTGGGCTGAGATGCGATGCCAGGCAGTCCAGATGTCAGGCGCTTAGCATCACCTGTCAGACCCAGCAATCCCCTGCTGTTATGACTGGAGCCTAATTCTTTATGCTATGGTTATGGTTAAATGCTGCTGAGGCTATTCTTTGACTGGACTGCAAATGTTACTTGTCTTTTGGACCCGTGATGTGAAACTATGCGACGGAGGCGTTTGCTCCTGCTGTTACCTGTGTGCTCCTCTGAACTGCACCAGGGCCCTCTCGCCTTAGTCTGGGAAGAGGGGCCTGCACAGACACCACGACCTTGAAAGTCCCATACGCCAGTCCTGCTGTTTTCCCACTTAGATGCTTTCCTGCTGAACTTACTGGGCTATTAGACTGGGGGAGGGATTGTAGATTTTGCCCACGCGTTGTAAGCCTGTATATGCTTGATGCTTGCATGCGAACATTATTCCTGGCAAGGACGGAGTAAGCTCATGATACTAGCAGCTTTTCGATAAAGTTCTTTTACTGCCTACAGTGAAGTCTTTTGAGAGTTGCTTGGCAAATCCTTACACCATCCTCCAAAGCAGCCATTTTCTCCACAGGGAACTGAACTCTGTCATCTGAAGATCCGTTGCAATTCCAGGAGATCTCCAGATCTCTGCACTTGGAGGTTGGTGATCCTAGCAACAGGGACGGATCTCACCGCCACTCAGTGAGGAAACAACGATGCAAAAGGCCTCCCCAGCTCTTCTGCGCATGGCTTGGAAGAGGGCCCCCTGACCCACAGGGCTTCTCTTCTTCATTGCACACTGCCCAGACTGCCAGAGGGATTGCAGGCACGGGGGGCTAAGCATGCTGTGCAGCCCCTTCAATGAACGATGGAGAGAGACTGAATCAAGCCACTCTCCGTGGCAAAAGGCTGAAACGGGTTCATACATTCAGTGCTCCTCAGTCAGGGGTCACAGCAGTGAGTGGGACGAGGGGTGCAGTTAGGACATGTCAGACCTGATGCTCCCTCTGCCGTATTAGGTGTTCTGGGAACTACAATTTCCAGAAGGTGTGTGGAGGGGGAGGACATGGAGAAAAATAGAGGGAAATGAGCTGGGTGGTAAGTGAGCCCACCCCGCCAGCATTTGGAGGCACAGGGGCTGCCGAAGCACGAGAGTCATAGAACCCGAGGCTGGGAAGGGACCTCCAGGGTCATCTAGTCCAACCCCCTGCACAATGCACGGAATTCACAACTACCTCCCCCACACACACACCCAGTAACCCCCTGCTCCATGCCCAGCAGATGGCAAAACACCTCCAGGATCCCTAGCCAAAGTGACCTGGAGAAAATTGCTTCCTGACCCCAAAGTTGTGATCGGCCTTAGCCTGGATATGTAAGAAGGGGCCACGAGAACTAAGCCCTGATGCAACCCTTCCTGCCATCCCCCTCATGATCTGCCCAGGTTCCCAGAATCAGCATTGCTGTCCGAAGGCCCTCCAGCCTCTGCTTAAAAACCTCCAAAGAAGGAGAGCCCCCCACCTCCCGAGGAAGCCTGTTCCACTGAGGGACTGCTCCAACTCTCAGGAAGTTCTTCCTAATGTTTAGCTGGAAACTCTTTTGATTTAATTTCAAGCTGTTGGTTCAGGTCAGACCTTCTGGGGCAGCAGAAAACCACTCCACGCCGTCCTCTGTGTGACAGCCCTTCAGGTACTAGGCAGTCTTAGGCACGTATGACTGCTGAGCAAAACCCTCGACACCCTCAACCTCTGCCCGCCACTCGTGTTGCAGGGCGTCCCCCATGCAGAAAGCGGGAAGGCTCAGCCGTGCTTAGCTAAAGAAAGGCTCCAGTGCCAAATATCAGACTTACTGGGAGGAAATTACTCCAAACAGGACCACCTTTTCAGAGGGTGTTTACACAATCAAGTTTTAAAAAAATAAATAAATAATATCAGTAAAGCCTCATTCCGAGGTGAGGAACCCCAGCCCGGCTCCCACCCTTGCTCCCTTTGCATACAGACGTGGCCTGCTGTGGCCCCAGCCCTGCTTCCAGACCTCCAGCACTGGCCTGCACGTCTCTCTTTTCCTGACAGGCATCCACAACCTTCCTTTGAGTTCCCTTCCTTGCCTTGCTCAGATTCCTGGATTCACTAACAGAAGGGTTCATGTTCAGTTGTCAAAAGCTGCTGACACCAAATCCCTGGCAATCCTCCCAGCAGGGGGATGCACACGGGGCCAGTGCCAGTGCTGGAGAAGGAACCTGTCAGCAGCCCTGCATGATTGACTGGCTGAGCGTGTGACAACTCTGCGTCCCCCGGAAGGCTCCAGACGAAGCCTTCCTGCCGCTGCCCGACACGAAGAGGGCCCTGCGCCTGCTGCATATGAATGCGCATCGGAGCAGGTGGCGCATTCCAAACGCATCCTCCGAATTGCCGAAGACGTTTCTGACTCCCAACTGCGCTCACAACATACTGTAGCCTGGGGCTGGGTATATTTTAAATATGAGTAATTGCTCTCGTTGGAGCTCCAGGAAGACGCCAATTCCCTCTCCTTGGGTTCTGTTTCACTCCTAGTAATCTGTAATTGTTTTGAAAAAAAAGAAAAAGGAAAGCAAGGAGCGAAGCCAGCGTTCTGGATACCGAAGCACGTCTCGACACTGCTTCGTTAGCTGATGCCTGGATCGAAGGAGACGCAAGGACAAATGCCTGTTCCATGCGGTATGCTTCTGCAAGCTTCTAGGGCAGCTGCGACCACCTGGGAGTCTGTGAGAAACACAGGAACAAAAGAGTTGCCAGAGCTCCAAGTGTCTCTCTGCATGATGCCCTTTTCGAGCCCTGCCTCTGCAGGGGTAGAAAATTCTTCCATGTCTCTGCACTAGATGTGCTTACGGTTATTGTGTCACTCCCAATAGACAGACAAACGACCTGACTTCTCAGAAAGCTGTTGTGCCTCTTTGTGAATCTCCTCCCAATCAGTCTCCACTGGGGGTGGTGGGGCAGGCTATTGTTTGTATCAAGTCTGATTGGATCATAATGATGCAGCAAAATCACCTGCCTTCAGACGAGGCTGCCTATTGTATCTCTGTGTGAGTCACTGGGCAGATGAGAGTCCTTCCAATCAGCAGGCACATTCAGGGCAAAAAAACCCAGGAATCTAAGTGCCTGTAAAGATGTTATTCCAACAGAAGCTTTCTTGACCTCACATTGTCAGAGACGTGTAGTGGGTTGTTATAAAACAGACATTTATGCATGACAAAATACTCTATACCCGACAATAGCCCTGCAGAGAAGTTTAGCATATCAAGCACCAATCCATATGCAAAAGAACCTCCTCCCTCCATTAGCATTCCACACCCCAGGAAACTCTTACAGGATGACTCAGCCCAAACCCACCTTCCTGAGTAGATATAAATTACCTGCCATCTTCTTTTCCACACTGTGACACTGAGAGATCTCTGTCTTTTGGTGCTATACCTCTGAAGATGCCAGCCACAGCTGCTGGCGAAACGTCAGGAACTACAATGCCAAGACCACGGCTATACAGCCCGGAAAATCCACAACAACCATTTATGCATGAGGTTTGTGAAGCTGATTAGAAGATCTTCCTCAAGCTTGAAAAAGGAATCCCAAGTCCTTATCAAACCTCAGGGGGAGATTGCGTCAAATCTCTTCATTATTTCTCCTTCCACACTTACATGATGGAGTCTGCCTTTGAAAGTTGAACAGTTCTCTCCCTGGCTTCTGGCTTTTCCATTCTGACCATTCTTAACATCAGAGTTGTCCCCCTGGATTCTTATGCGTAGGGACCGACCTGTATGCGCCACATAAAGAACGGAAGGACTTCATGTGGCGGCTGAGGAAACACTTCTGCTGGAAGACTTCACTTGTCACAGTCCTTTCTTGTGAAGACAGGGATTCTGTCTGGGGCAGGACAGATTTTCTCGAATGTATTTCTTCATTGTTTCTGAACTTTGCTCAGTACTCCATTCCTTTCCTGATTAATACTGATTTCCCAACATTAATTCCAAAACTGGATCATGCCTTGATGAGAGATCCAGAGGAGTTAGCCATGTTAGTCTGTAGTCGCAAAATAGTAAAGAGTCCAGTAGCACCTTTAAGACTAACCAACTTTATTAAGAACATAAGAACATAAGCAAAGCCATGTTGGATCAGGCCAGTGGCCCATCCAGTCCAACATTCTGTCACACACAGTGGCTAGAAATCCAGTGCCATCTAAAGGACTGTCAGTGAGGCCAGGACACCAGAAGCCCTCCCACTGCCTTCCTTCCAGCACCAAGACAACAGAGCACCACCTCCCCACAAAGAGAATACCATCTATCTCCTGTGGCTAATAGCCACTGATGGACCTCTGCTCCATATATTTGTCCAGTCCCCTCTTGAAGCTGGCAATGCTTGTAGCTGCCACCACCTCCTGTGGCAACGAATTCCATGTGTTTATCACCCTTTGTGTAAAGTAGTATTGTAGCATAAGCTTTTGAGAACCACAGCTCTCTTTGTCAGATGCTTGGAGGGTAGAATGGGTTTCCTACAGAAACCAGTGGGAGAATACTTCAGTCTATGAGCACACTCCATCAAGGACTTAAAGGTCATCATAGTTCAACAGAAACATTTCAAAAGCAGAATCCAATGGGAAGCTGCTGAGTCGGAATTCATATGTAAATTTGACTCAGTCAGACTTGGAATGAATAGAGACTCTGGATGGTTATCTCATTATCAGAAGTAACTGCCTGTCAGGCATTCTATTCAGATTCTGCCATGGAGGGAAGGGGTCCCACCCAGCCTGGATTGCACACCCCACCTCTTTCATGACTTTTGCAACTGATTTGCATTTATATGGCCCTCACTCCCTGCTTCCTCTCCCCACCACCCTCTCCTCACCACCTATATATCTCTGGCCAGTTTCTTCCTACCCTCCATGCATCTGACAAAGAGAGCTGTGGTTCTCAAAAGCTTATGCTACAGTAAAGTTGGTTAGTCTTAAAGGTGCTACTGGACTCTTTGCTGTTTTGCCTTAATGAGGGATGCCATGTATTAGAAACAGTTATATTTTGATTTGTAGCAGAGTTACCCAGTCAGATGCATTTTCCGAATATGCAGTAATTGATTCTCAGATAATGAAATTGTAGAAAAGTTAGAACTTACAGTTCATAGTATCATAGACTCATAGGGTTGGAAGGGACCTCTAGGGTCATCTAGTCCAACCCCCTACACAATGCAGGGAATTCAAAACTATCTCCCCCCACCACACACACCCTTCACACCCTCCCTCTCCTAATCTGTGTACATTCATATTAAGTCAAAGAATCATCATAGCTGTCAGGTGACCATTCTATTTTCGGGAACTCAGGAGTGGCAAAGTGCCTGTTGTAGTTCTGTGACTCCAAAAACTCACAGTTGGGAGGGGCTCTGGAGTTAGGGTTACCAGCTCTAGGTTGGAAAATTCCTGGAGATTTGGTGGTGGAACCTGAGGAGGGCAGGGTTTGGGGAGGGGCCTCAGAATGGTATAATGCCATAGTGTTCATCCTCCAAAGTAGCCATTTTCTTGAGAGAACTGGTCTCTGTAGTCTGGAGATCCACGGTGACTCCAGGAGATCTCCAGGTCCTTCTCGGGGGTTGGCAAGCCTATGGATCCCCATCAAAGTCAGGGTGGTCTACTCAGACTGGGAGTGGCTCTCCAGAGTCTCAGGCAGAGTTCTGCCTGGTCCTTGTAGCTGATGCCAAGGATAGAACCTGGGGCCTTCTGCGTTTCAAGCAGATGCACAATTGCTGAGCCACATTCCCTCCCTACCCAGAACTCCCTATCTCATAGCTTTAACACCTTATTGACCAAAAAATGAACTGATGATCTTTGGATTTGATTTCTAAGAAGGTAAATCTGGGAAAACTAAATAGAAGGAGGGCAGTACTGAAAAGGTAAATTCTGGAGGTATCATAACTACAAGTATACTGTTTGTTACAATATGATAGGTGTTGTAGAGAAAAATGTAAAATGAAAATATGTATTATTTTTCTTTGTTCTTTTTCTTTCATTTTTGTTTTCTTCTTTTTCTTTCCCTTTTCCTCTCTCTTCTTCATTATTTCTTTTTCTTTTCTTTCTCTTTTCTCTTCCCTTTTTATTGGGATTTTAAACTTATCAATAAAAGAAAAAGTATTCATAAAAATAACTTTAACATCTGAGGAAAGAGGCTGATATCTGGCAAGTCTACTCTGTGCCATGATGGATGGGTTAAAAATGCCCCAGACAGACTGACCAGGTTTCTTTGTTTGTTTGTCGTCCGACTTTCTCTCTGAAACTCCAGGTGGCTTGCACAATGTAAGTCAATGCAAGCAACAGGATGACGCATCTAATAAGCAATGCAATCAGACAGAGATTGCAGAAATCTGAAACGAAACCGAAATCTGAACACAGCATAAGTATTAAGCATCACACGGTAAAGAAGTGGTAAATGGTATTGCACACTCTGACCAGAATAGTCTGAATTAGCTTGATCTCATCAGATCTGGAAGCTAAGCCAGGCCAGCCTTGGTTAGTAATTGGATGGCAGACCTCCAAGGAAGACCGGGCGTTGCTCCGCAGGGGCAGGCAATGGCAATGCCTTGAAAGCCCCAGCAGGGCTCGCCATAAGTGAGCTATAACTTGAGGGCACTTTCTACCACAAAATGGCATTGCATAAGTAGAAGTACAATGCCCTGAGAACAAGATAATGCAAGCAGCAAAGGATGACACACACCGCTCACGTAATGAAGTCTACAGACCCATTCCCTTTCTTGAAAAAGCTCAAGATCCGTTCCATTATGATATGATTCTGTGAATCTGGGCAGATCACGAGAGGGAGGGCAGGAAGGGGGTACATCAGGGCTTAGTTCTCACGGCCCTTTTTACATGCCCAGGGCAAGGCCAATCACCACCTTGGGGTCAGGCAGCAATTTTCCCCAGGCCATTTTGGCTAGGGATCCTGACAGAGTTCTGCCACCTTCTGGGCATGGAGCAGGGGGTCACTGGGGGTGTGTGGGGGGGGGAGGCAGTTGTGAATTTCCTGCATTGTGCAGGGGGTTGGACTAGATGACCCTGGAGGTCCCTTCTAACCTTACGATCCTATGATTCTACGGTATAGCCCTATCCCCTTCATAAAAATATATACTATTCCATTTAACACTGCGGAATGCCAGTTGCATGGGGACGTTCCTGAGCTCTTCAGGAAGGCCGTTCCACACCGTGGGGCCACAGCAGGGAAGGCATGTATAGAGGCAGTTGCTGACCGCACCCAGTTGCAGGGTGGCACCCGCCGAAGACGTAACTGGGCCATAACTTCAGGATTTGGGTCCAAAGGCACCTTACAGACCAACAAGATTGTCAGGGGATCAGCTTTTGAGGGTCAGAGCTCTCAATGCTTGGGAGAGAAGAGTATCATTGTCCAGCATAGGCTGGGAGGTAGACTGTTTCTTGCTCGCAGGCAGCCCCATTGCCTTAAACAACTCCTCACTCCTAAGAATGTACTTCCCAACCCCGACACAGACTCTGGGACCAGGGCCTGCAATGAACCAAGATGCCAACCCCGTCCCCGTATTTACTTGGACAGCACAATCAGTGGACCTAACAACACCAGTTATCCCATCTCAGGTCCATTCACTTGTTCATCTTCCAATGTCGTAGATGCCATCAAGCGTCAGCAATGCCCTTCCCCACTCTCTGCAATGGACAAACAGGCCAGTCCCAACGTGAAAGAAAAAATGAACATACATCTGACATTAGAAATCACAACACTCAAAAACCAGCAGAACATTTCCATCTTCCAGGACATTCCTTTGCTGACCTAAAAGTGGCTGTCCTAAAAAACAGAGAAACTGCAAGGGGAGATTACAATGTGAGATGGCTGCTATGGAATTCATTCAGAAGTTCAGAACAGTGTAATCTGCCAGGGCTGAACAGAGACCGAGGACTCTTATCTCACTACAGATGCTCATTTCGGCTCTAATCAAGCTGCATTGGACCTTTACATTCTGATGCCCTCCCTCAGAACACCCCTCTCCCCTTTGGCAGGGATACAAAGACTCGGGGATCTCCATTCCTTCTCGTGTCTGAAGAAGGGAGCTCTGACTCGAAAGCTTACACTCTGGAAATCTTGCTGGTCTCTAAGGGGTCACGGGAGTCAAATCCTGCTGTTCTACGGCAGACCAACATGGCTACTTACGTGAAACTATCTGAAGAAGGGAACTTTGACTCGCGAAAGCTTACACTCTGGAAATCTTTTTGTTCTCTAAGGTGCCAGTGGACACAAATCTTGCTGTTCTGCTGTGGACCAGCATGGCTACCCACCTAAACGTCACCATAACTTTAATGTGCAGTGCACCCCTAGAACCACCAGCACCTGAGAAACTGAGCCTGTTCCCAGGCAGCATCCTCCACTGATGTTTCCTCCTGAGCATCTTTCATCTTTGGAGATCTGGGACCATTTGGACTCCGTTTTCTCCATCAGGTTGGTTTTAACATCATCGCAATGCTAAGTGGTCCAATCTTTCTGGTCCCGGGTGGTTTTTTGCACGCTGCATATGCTGGGGACCGCTTTCAGTGCTTTCGGATCAATATGTCTGCACTACGGGGAGAACAAGGAGCTTACCAAACAATTTGTTTTCATTATTAATGAAATGCTCAATAAATCACCAGCGCCTCGGGTGAATTTGAAAGGCCCGTTCTTTTGGGTGAGAAAAAACACATCCCACATTCATTTGCTACAAGAGAACTTTGCAGATTTTGCTTCCTTGCTTGCTTCAAACACTGTGATTTTGTTGTGGCTGTGAGTTGGAGCTTTCTTGGAGGCGGCATGAAAATCAGAATCCTACCCAAGGTCAATGACCCAATGGCGTCAACTACACTATCTCTGGCTCTTACAGCTGCTCATCCTCCAACGGGATATATGCCCTCATGTGCCAACCATGTCCATCTGCTCTGTACATTGGACAAACCAGCCAACCTCTGCACAAAAGAATAAATGGACACAGATCTGACATTAAAAATGGCAACATCCAGAAACCAGTGGGAGAACACTTCAGTCTACCAGGACCTTCCATCAAGGACTTAAAGGTCACCATAGTTCAACAGAAACCTTTCAAAAACAAAATCCAACGGGAAGCTGCTGAATTGGAATTCATATGTAAATTTGACTCAGTCGGATTGAATAGAGACTCTGGATGGTTATCTCATTATCAGAAGTAACTGCCTTTCAGGCATTCTATTTAGCTATGGAGTGGAGGGGTCACACCCAGCCTGGATTGTGCATGCCACCTCATTCATGACTTTTGCAACTGATTGCATCTACTCCCCCTCCCCTCACCACCTATATATCTCTGGCCAGTTTCTTCATACCCTCCATGCATCTGATGAAGAGAACAGTGGTTATCAAAAGCTTATGGTACTATAAAGTTGGTTAGTCTTTAAGGAGCTACTGGACTCTTTGCTATTTTGCTACTACAGGTTAACACGGCTGACTCCTCTGGATCTACCCAAGGTGTTGTTTGCAGATACCTGCCTCTGCCTTTGCTTCGTTTGCTTTCCTGTAAGCAGCCACACAGAGAGAGGACTTCAATGGGATTTATGCATTTCACTGAAGACCTTCTTCCTCGTTGGGGTGGGGTTGCTTGTTTCTGTTAGAGCGAGTGTTAAACAACGCTGCGGAATTAAACGCCGAGCTGGTCAGAGAGGCAAAAGCTTTATTTGAGGAAGTTACATACTTGAGGGAAAGGGGGAGAGATAGATCCTAGCTATCTGACTACATCTTGCAGAGACAGAGAAGAAGTGTGGCAGGAGAGAGAAGAAGCAGGATATTGCCCTGTTTAGCCCAGTAGGAGACAAGACAAGGAAATGACCCCCAGGAAACAAGAGAGGTGCTACTCTCACTGTCCTAACTAAGTGATCCTTGCTGCCCCCTGCGTGGTAGGCTCTTCTTACTTCTTGCTGCTGCAGTACACCAGACATTGTTATTTCTAACAGTTTCCAGGTGGGGCCTGCAGATCTCCCTTACAAGGGCCAGGGGCACAGGCATAGGAGGACATGCTGGTCCTCTCACCAGCTAACTAGCTAGAAGAGAGGGCAGTAGAGGCAGAGGAGGAAGATCGAGGGGTCTGATAACCCCTACCTACCCTCCAGTCTGAGATCTGTTGAGACCCCCTGTGGGGAGGCTCTTGAGGGCATGTTGGCCCCGCCTGGTCTTGAGGAAGGGTTGCCAGCTCCAGGTTGGGAAATTCCTGGAGATTTAGGGGGTGGAGCCTGGAGAGGGTGGGGTGGAGGAAGAGGAGGTGCCTCAGCAGGGTATAAAGCCATAGAGTCCACTCTGCAAAGCTGCCGTTTCCTCCAGTGGAACTGATCACCACGGCCAGGAGATCAGTTCTAATTCCGGGATATCTCCAGCGACCACCTGGCTGGCAACCCCACCTTGAGGGCAGAGCAGATGCTCCCAGGAAGACTGAATGAGGTTTTCACACTTGCATCTCCTTCTCATATCCTGCAAGAGCAGCCCCCCCCCCCCCAACACACGCACCCCCCTACAGCTGCATGTATTTATAAAAGAGATACGCAAACCAGGAAGAACATGAAACGATGGTTGCATCTGCTGCCGTGCAATTACAAACCAGGGGGAAAAAATCAATGCGTTGTCAGCATGAAATGAGAGAGAAGCATGTGTGTATTTTGGGTTTCAGACAAGAGAGAATTAAAAACAAATTTGAAAGCCTGGAAGGAAAAGGGCTTTGTTAAAAAAAAGAGAGATGAGAATGGAAGACAAGAAATGTTGGACATAGTTCATTAACTTTTCAAAACAAGACATTCATGCAAACATATTCCGAATTAATTAGCCCTGAGCTTAATGAAGTAGATCAAAAAGGACAGGCTTAATAGGTCAGGCTGTCTTTTATATTTGGAAAAGCTGGAATACAGAGCAGTGCACGATTCTTCCTTCACTCCCACTCCCTTTTCAAGGAAAGAGAAACTGGCCAGCAGGAGGCAGGGATGATCCTCCGTTACAGACGTCGCTCCCATCCGGAAGCAACAAGTCACCACAGTAATCGGCCACCCACTACAAATACAAATACAAATACAAATACAAATACAAATACAAATACAAATACAAATACAAATACAAATACAAATACAAATACAAATACAAATACAAATACAAATACAAAACTGCACTTATATACTGCTCTTCTAGACAGATTAGTGCCCGACCCAGAGCAGTGAATAAGTTAGTGTTATTATTATACCCACAATGCAGTTGGGGAAGTTGGTCTGGGAGGAGTGGCTTCCCCAAGGCCACCTGCTGAGCTCATGCCAGGAGTGGAATTTGAACCAGCAGAGTGCTGATTTGCAGCCCAACCACTTAACCACTAAGTGACAGCAGCTCTCATAGTATATTATTATCATCCCCTAAATACAGTTGTGGCTTACTCAAGGCCACCTGCTGAGCTCACGGCAGTGGTGGGATTCGAACCAGTAGAGGGCTGACTTGCAGCCGAACCATTTAACCACTGTGCTACAGTGCCACTCGGTCCCCTTGCCTGCTCTAGTGGCACCGTCATAAGACCCAACGGCATCAGCTGGGCCATCAACAGCTTGTTCATTTGCATAACTTCTCATGTCATAGAGACAGCAACACCTTTCTGCCATTTGCATTGGGTAGACTGGACAATCTCCAAATGAGAGAAACCAGATACGGAAAATGGAAACAGTTCAAGCCCAGGGCAAGGTGGGAAGGGTGGGGTGGGCATTTCTCCCACTTGGGTCTCTGAACAGTAGACTTAAAGGCTGTAGTGATTCGGCAGAAGGGTCAGGGAGTGGCTGCACGTGAGCGGTGTGACTAACATACATAGTAATACGGTGCATGTTTAGTCCTTTCCCATTCTACGGGGGAACTGTCATGTATGCTTTCTACTGTCCAGAGCTGCTTCTCTTCTCTTGCATTTCTCTTCTTACTTTGCAAGCCATTAATACATTCTGAAGGTCTCTTGGCTATTGGGAGGCCTGAAGTTAGGTTATAAATTTAACCATCTAGTTGTTGCAGTAAATATGGGACTGGTTTATTCTCAGAATAAACAGAATCATAGAGTTGGAAGGGGCCATACAGACCATCTAGTCCAACCCCCTGCCCAGTGCAGGATCAGCCTAAAGCATCTCTGACAAACATTCATCCAGCCTCTTCTTGAAAACTGCCAGTGAGGGGGAGCTCACCACCTCCCCAGGCAGCTGATGCCACTTTTGAACTACTCTGACCGTGAAGAAGTTTTTCCTAATATCAAGCTGGTACCTTTGTGCATGTAATTTAAGCCCATTGCTTCGGGTCCTACCCTCTGCTGCCAACTGGAACAGCTCTTTGCCCTCCTCCAAATGACAGCCTTTCAAATACTTAAAGAGAGCAATCATGTCCCCCCTCAACCTCCTCTTCTCCAAACTAAAAATTCCCAAGACCCTCAGCCTTTCCTCGTAGGGCTCAGTCTCCAGTTCCTCTAGTAGGGCTCAGTCATCCTCGTCGCTCTCCTCTGCACCCTCTCGATTTTGTCCATGTCCTTTTAGAAGTGAGGCCTTCAGAACTGCACACAATACTCCAGGTGTGGCCTGACCAAGGCAGTATAGAGAGGGGCTATGACCTCCTGCGATTTCGATGCTATGGCCCCTTTGATACAACCCAGGATTGAATTCGCCTTTTTTGCCACCGCATCACACTGACTGCTCATATTCAGTTTACAGTCCACTCTTACCCCAAGATCCCTTTCACATAGACTACTGCCCAGAAGTGTATCCCCCATCCAGTATTTGTGCTTCCTATTTTTGTGGCCCAGATGTAATACTGTGCACTTGTCTTTGTTGAATTGCATCCTATTCGCAGCTGCCCATTTCTCCAGAGTATTCAGGTCTTGTTGAATTTTAACTCTATCTGCTTTGGTGTTTGCCACTCCCCCCAATTTGGTATCATCAGCAAGTTTAAAGAGTAGCCCATTTATCCCTTCATCCAGATAACTGATAAAAATATTGAAAATACCGGGTCCAAAACCGAGCCCTGTGGCACCCCACTGGACACCTCCCTCCAGTCTGATGAAATGCCATTGGCCATCGCTCTTTGGGTACGGTCCTCTAACCAGTTCCCTAGCCACCAAACTGTCCTATAGTCCAGTCTGCAGTCTTCCAGTTTACCCATTAGAATGTCATGGGGGACCTTATCAAAAGCTTTACTGAAACTCAGGTAAATCATGTCAACAGAGTTCCCCCGATCCAGTAAGCTTGTCAGGATGGTCTGACAAGATCTGTTGGGGACAAAACCAAGCTGACTTCCCCAAATCACTAAGTGGTCCTTCAGATGCTTACAGATTGATCCCTTTAAAATCTGCTCTAATATCTTCCCAGCATGATATTCACCAAGCTCAAAGAGAGAGCGTCTAGTAGCACTTTAAAGACCAACTAGACTTCCATGGGATGAACTTTCAAGAGGGAGCTTTGACTCTTGAAAGTTCATACCATGGAAACAACAACAACGACATTCAGTTTATAGACTGCCCTTCAGGACAACTTAACACCCACTCAGAGCGCTTTACAAAGTATGTTATTATTATCCCCACAACAATAATCACCCTGTGAGGTGGGTGGGGCTGAGAGAGCTCTGAGAGAGCTGTGACTGGCCCAAGGTCACCCAGCTGGCTTCAAGCGGAGGAGAGGGGAATCAAACCCAGCTCTCCAGGTTAGAGTCCCGCTGCTCTTAACCACGACACCAAACTGGCTCTCTAGTTGGTGCTATTGGGCCCAAATCTTGATCTCCCTTTGAAGTGGTTGGTCTCCCTTTGAAGTGGTTGGTCTCTCAAAGTAGATTGTTTCCTTGTTTGACTGGCCCTCATTTTCTCCTGTGTTGCGCGGCCTGGGAAAGTGGCCCTTCTCTCCTCTCTGCCATCATTTTCTCTCCTGCCCTCCTCCCTCCCCCATCCTTCTGCTGTGTTTAGCTTTGGATAAAAATCTCTTGACAAGCTGAATGTCACACTTCATGCACCATTCTGGCTCACCCACAGTCATCTATAAAGTGCCACAAGACGTTGTGTTGTTTTGTATGGAGTGGGTTAATGCAACTCTTTCTCTGGAATATGATGAACTTTAAGAACATGTGAAAAACATAGAGATTCCATTCCCCTGCTGTGGTGGGGAATCCCCCTCCCCCCTCTGCCCCCTGCCATTACTCAGCTTTCCAGTGGGGGAGGAAAGGTGGGGGAACGGCGCCCAGGGCGTGCTCCCAGGGTGGCAAGACAAAATCACCTCCAGGAGTGATATTGTTGCACCACCCCTGAGAGTGCGCCTGTGCTTCTCAGAGAGCTGATTTGAGCCCCTAACAGGCTGAATCGGGCCTGTTTGGGCCTGCTGAGAAGTGCACACCTGCGTGATGATGTCACTTCCTGGAAGTGACATCATCACTTAGGCGTTTGAGAGCATGCATTCTATGTATGCATGAGAGGAGTGCTCAGGAATGTCAAAAAGGTATGTGCCAAGTTTCCCCTCCCACCAGGAGGGTAGAGGGACACGGCATCCCTAGAAATGCGTGAAGCTGCCATATACTTCGTTGGTCTATCAAGATTGGTCTGGTCTCTTCATATTTTGCAGGTGTAGAGTCCTTACACAGCCTCTCCAATCTGCTTTTTTTACTCTGGAGATACAGGAGAGTAAACCCGACACTTCCCACTTGCAGAGGAGGCGCTCCAGCACTTGGCAGAGGTCTCTCCCCTGGTTAATAAGCGCTTATTAGGCAATTATTGGTCACGATCCAAATATTCATAGAATCATAGAATCATAGAGTTGGAAGGGGCCATACAGACCATCTAGTCCAACCCCCTGCCCAGTGCAGGATCAGCCTAAAGCATCCCTGACAAATATTCATCCAGCCTCTCTTTGAAAACTGCCAGTGAAGGGGAGCTCACCACCTCCCTAGGCAGCTGATTCCACTTTTGAACTACTCTGACCGTGAAAAAGTTTTTCCTAATATCCAGCCGGTACCTTTGTGCATGTAGTTTTAGCCCGTTGCTTCGCGTCCTACCCTCTGCTGCCAACTGGAACAGCTCCCTGCCCTCCTCCAAATGACAGCCTTTCAAATATTTAAAGAGAGCAATCATGTCCCCCCCCCCAACCTCCTCTTCTCCAAACTAAAATTCCCAAGGCCCTCAGCCTTTCCTCGTAGGGCTCAGTCTCCAGACCCCTGATCATCCTCATCGCTCTCCTCTGCACCCTCTCGATTTTGTCCACATCCTTTTTGAAGTGAGGCCTCCAGAACTGCACACAATACTCCAGGTGTGGCCTGACCAAGGCAGTATAGAGAGGGGCTATGACCCTCTGCGATTTCAACGCTATGGCCCCTTTGATACAACCCAGGATTGAATTCGCCTTTTTTGCCACCACATCACACTGACTGCTCATATTCAGTTTACAGTCCACTCTTACCCCAAGATCCCTTTCACATATACTACTGCCCAGAAGTGTATCCCCCATCCAGTATTTGTGCTTCTCATTTTTGTGGCCCAGATGTAATACTATTCATGAGGGAGCCAAGCTAGCAAACGTTCCCTGCCCATTTCCATGCCAAGCAGATGCTTGTGGGAGGGAGCGCCTATTCATGCTTCCGACATGGTGAGTGGCAGGGGGAAGAGAGGCTGCAGTGCAGGAGCGGCAGCCATCATGATCCTGGCCGCACCACGCTTGAAGCTCTCCGGCTCTGGCGCAGGCTTGCATGTGCACACAGGGCTGTGGGAGAGAGCGATCAGGTCATGCATACATCTTTCCTGTTTGTTTACATTCCATCAGATGGCCCAGAGCATGCACACAATAGCAATAATTACATTTATTTGTTTGTTTGTTTATTTATTTTGCTTCTAGTGCACCCTCCCCACAAGCAGGCTCAGGGTAGGTTACAACAGTGTAAATACATTTTAAAATCACAATAAAAACTGCATCATAATTTTCATAAAATACAGTTTCCAAGACACAGAATAATACAACCCACCTCTGCCAATAGTGCATGGGGGTGGGAGGAGGTGAGGGGCCAATCAGTGCAGTCCACACTACGGCCCACGTGAGGGGCCAGGGCGACCATACAACCCCCCTGACAAGGGGGGACCGGTAAGGGACCGGTAGGGAGCAGAGATGGGGACGGTACAGAAAACGGGCCTAAATTAGACACAGTCTGGCCCAGTTCGTGGTTCGCAAACACACAGTTTGCGGGACTCACCTTTTCCACAAATTTTGTTCTGTTTGGGCCGGTCTGTTGGTCCGTGGCCCATGAGTCCAGACATCCTGGCGCCGATTTGTCAATTCCCTAGGCGATGGAGGGGACGATATATTGTCAAAGGCTTTCACGGATTTCCAGGCTGTACAGCTGTGGTCTTGGCATTGTAGTTCCTGACATTCCACCAGCAGCTGTGGCTGGCATCTTCAGAGGTGTAGCACCAAAATACAGAGATCTCTCAGTGTCACAGTGTGGAGAAGATGTTGGCAGGTCATTTATATCTACTCAGGAAGGTGGGTTTGGGCTGAGTAATCCTGTCAGAGTTTCCCAGGGTGTGGGATGCTAATGGCGGGAGGCTTCACTGTATCCTGAGGAGGTTCTTTTGCATATGGATTGGTGCTTGATATGCTAATCTTCTTTGCAGGGCTATTGTGGGATGTAGAGTATTTTGTTGGCCTGGTGTTTTTCAGAACTGGAAATCATGCTTCAGGTTTCCCGGTCTGTAACTCAGACATCCGAAATGATGCAATCTTGACCCAACTTGGAGGGTGGTTGGAGGAGAGGCAGTTGAAGATTCTCTGCAAGTTTGTGCTCTCTGAGTGTGAAGGCGGCAGAACTAGGGCTACCAGAAGTGACAGACCACGGAACAACAAACCAGTCCATGAACTGGGCTGGTCTGTGGAAAGTTCGTGGTCTGTGAAAATCAACGGACCACAGGCCAGTGGTCCGCGGAGTTTTTCTGGTCTGTATCCACTTCTAGTAAGGAGGCTCACCAGATGAATACAAGACCGGCCTCAACCATATACCTGGTGGAATAATTCTGTCTTACAGGCCCGCCGAAAGGATAAAAGAACTTGGTGGGCCCAAATATCTACAGACAGAGAGTTCCACCAGGTTGGAGCCAGGACTGAGAAGGCCCTGGCTCTGATCGAGGCCGGTCGAGGCTCCCTGGGCCAGGGACCACCAGTCAGTTTTTATCAGCTGATCTATGTGCTCTCTGGCATACGTATGGCGTGTGGCCGTCCTGCTGGTACCGAAGCACACAGAGAGAAGAGCAGAAGCAAAAAAGCACAAACAGGTCCTGCTTCTGAATGTTCTTGATCTGCCGGCAGGAGGGGGCAAGTGAAGAGAGCCTGGTGGGACGGTCTGCTCTGTGGGGTGGGTAATGTTGTTCCTACTGTGCATTTTTCATCAGTGGACTTTAGGGCAGAATGCCTCGTGCCCAACTTCAGGTTGCTTGACAGCAGTTTTGAAACACTGGAAGCAAAAGACACACCGCTTTGCTTTGCTGTGTGCCGCCGCCAGCTGCTGCTCCTGCTGTTTTCAGTGAAAGGACACAGGAGGAGCTGAGCCCGAGCGTCAAGGAGAGACAAGGAGGTCCGTGGCTCATTGTCTGATCGGGCCAGTGTAGGTTGTGCCCAGGAAGCACTGGTGAATGAGCAGCAATTCGGCTCCTGTTGCCTTCACTGCTCTGCCTCAATGCAGGTTATAGATCCAGAGGAGTTAGCCGTGTTAGTCTGTAGTAGCAAAATCAAAAAGAGGCCAGTAGCACCTTTAAGACTAGCCAATTTTATTGCAGCATAAGTGTTCGAGAATCACAGCTCTATGGTTGTTGTGGGTTTTCCGGGCTGTATTGCCGTGGTCTTGGCATTGTCGTTCCTGACGTTTCGCCAGCAGCTGTGGCTGGCATCTTCAGAGGTGCAGCACCAAAAGACAGAGAGAGACACTGAGAGATCTCTGTCTTTTGGTGCTACACCTCTGAAGATGCCAGCCACAGCTGCTGGCGAAATGTCAGGAACTACAATGCCAAGACCACGGCAATACAGCCCGGAAAACCCACAACAACCATCGTTCTCCGGCTGTGAAAGCCTTCGACAATAAATCACAGCTCTCTTCGTCTTGCATCTGACGAAGAGAGCTGTGATTCTCGAAAGCTTATGCTACAATAAAATTGGTTAGTCTTAAAGGTGCTACTGGACTCTTTTTGATTTCAATGCAGGTTGCGTTCCAACCTGACACTTTGTTCAAACTTAGCAGAGCCTCTCCAATGACCGGAGTAAATTTGGAGCAGGTGAGACTGGGTGACCCATGGGTCTCATTCAGCAGGGCTCTTTTTTTTAAAGGAGGCTCCTTTAAGGCTTGGCAACCAGCCACTGCTGAGGGAACAGCCAGGCCTCCTCCAGACTGCAAGGGCCCAGCCTGCCTTCTGCCTGCTTTCCTCTCCTTCTTTCCCCATACCTGAGGCTTCCCTTCCACTGGGCATCCCCCCAGCTAGCTTGGAGTTTGCCTTGCAACAGCTCTGCTGCCGCCCAGGGATGCTCACATTCTGTGGATCAGGTCCATCACGGCAGCAGGCCTGCTTTGGACTGGTTGGGGGGGGGAGGGGTTTGGGGCATGCTCCCTGAGGGCTGGGCGGCGCCTGAAAGGGATGCTAAAACTGATCTTTGCATGGGGATTTCCTGGTGGGCAACAAAGCAGAGACATGAAGACGGGGAAAGGATTGCGCTGGTCACAACTACTGCACTGGAATATTATTGGTTTGGGGATTGATACGAAACGGTAGAGCTCGACCTTTGCTGCAGTGGCCCCGGCAGGACACGCGAGTCCAGTGGCTCCTTCGAGACCAACAGAACGTTCAGAGAGTCAGACATGGACACGTTCCCTTTGCGTCTGAAGAAGGGGGCGCTGGCTCTTGGAAGGTCATACCACGGACATTGTCCTCTAAGGTGCCTCTGGACCCATATTCTGCTGTTCTACTGCAGGCCAGCATGGCTACCCACCTAAACTATCCCCATGATCTCTAACAACAACAACAACAACATTTGATTTATATACCGCCCTTCAGGATGACTTAATGCCCACTCAGAGTGGTTTGCAAAGTGTGTTATAATTATCCCCACAACAAAACACCCTGTGAGGTGGGTGGGGCTGAGAGAGCTCTGAGAGAGCTGTGACTGACCCAAGGTCTCCCAGCTGGCTTCAACTGGAGGAGTGGGGAATCAAACCCGGCTCTCCAGATTAGAGTCCTGCCGCTCTTAACCACTACACCAAAGTGGCTGTGTGCACAGCTCCTGCTCAGGAACGATTCTTGCCTCCGGATTTCCCCGGGAAGCATTCAGGGCTGCTTTGCTGGTTCATATCTGCGCAGGTAACTGAAGAATCGAGGGAGGTGAGGAGACAGAAATAAATACGTTGCAGCCGTGGGGAAAGCCACCCATTTCTCTCCAGGCTCCTCTCCTGCTGTCACCCAACAAGGGCACCCAGCAGCCTCTTCCAGGATTAATGGGCTCCAATCGATAAGCGCACCAAGGGAGCGGCTCGTCCAGCCGGCCTTGTGTCGCAGCAAAAAGGGTTTGGTGCTGGCGCGATGACCGCACTGTGTCCATTCTGTCACTCTCCTTTTCAAGCTGAAGATGTGCCAAAGCAAAAACTTGCCATGAGTCAGCGGAGGCAAAAGCAGAATCAATTAGAAATAATTGGTGCCCCACTGCAGCGACTTGGCAGAATGAATGGACCGGCGGTGACTTCGTGCTTAATGAGCTCTGTGTTTGGGCTTCATGTTTCACATGAACATCGGAGGGTGGGGGGAGAGTTTTGGGGACTGCCGGAAGCTTCCACAGGCCCCCTCCCCCGTTTCAGGCTCCTGAGTCTCCGAGCCCTGAGAAAGCCAAGCCAGGGTTCGCAGGCTCAGTTGCCGTTAGAGGAGAGAGCCTGGGAGACCCCCAGGGACAAATGGAAAGTCCTCAGCAGGTCTTAGGAGCAGGTAGGGAGGTGGTCTCAAAGAGACGCGTCACTAAAGAGTTAGGGGCCGTAGACTTCACCATTATTTATTTATTTATTTATTTATTTATTTTATTGAATTTATATTTATTGCCTTACATCCTACCTGTTGCTTTGAGTATGTGCTCCTAAGAACTACCTGCTGCTTCTAGTATGACCCTACTAGGTAGTTCTAAGTTGTCTAATGTCAGTCCTAGAGTAGCTTGTGCCCTGTTTCAGCCTTTCTTCAGCTCTGTATTAGATTCTTGCTATGCTCTGTCTTTGTAAACTTGCATTTGTTTATCCTATGGCACTGCTTATTGAAATCTCCTTGATACTGAAAGAGCTAGTCTCACACTACGTAATCCGCCTTGAGTCTCAGGGAGAAAGGTGAACTATAAATGACAAAAATGAACAAAAATACAAACAAATATATCACGCGATGCAAAACCAAGCAAATGGGCAGCGGCAGTGCCACACCCATGTCAATCTGGGCACGTCTTCCTCGCACAGGGTCAGCTGTGCGAGAGATTCTCTTTTGAATGGCAGATGTAGCGGGGAGACTGGCACAAACAGGTTGCAAATGAGATGGGCTCACCTTCCTGACATTGCCTACAGCTGGCTGGAGAGTAGGGGGGATGGTGGGCAGCCATTTAAGAGCCCCCCCACACACACACACACCCATTCTGGTCTACGGAGGCTCCAACAGCTGCCAGCTCATTTCACTGCCTGATTGTTGGCCAGTGGTGATCAGGAAGCCAATTAACCGAAAGGCTGTTGGGCTTTCACTGCCTGTTCCTGTCTCTTGACAGGAGCAGGCAGGGTGAAGGATCGGCTGGAAAGTTGGTTTCTGATCTCCTGCTGGGGAAATTTTGCTATGAGGTATCTTATAATTAGAGATGGGCATGAACCATAAAAAAACAACCATGCGGTTCATGGTTCATCACATTTCACGAACCATGAACCACGAACTTTCATGAACCTGCCTCTGGTTTGCGAACCGGTTCGTTTGGTTCATGAAAAGTCACATCTAGGTCAGAAAATCATCACGTCCGGGCCAGCAGAAGGTCACTTCTGGTTCAGCAGAAGGTCTGCAGGAAGTCCATCCCCTGTTGCCTAGGAAACTGATTGATTGGCACCAGGCTGTCTGCAGTCACGAACCAAAAAATGAACCAAACGAACCAGCCTAAAAGTTTGTGGCAGTTCATCAGAAATGGGATCTGACCAACCATGGTTCATGAACCACGAACCGGCCTGGTTCATGCTTAATTTTGGTTCGTATTTCAGTTCATGCCCATCTCTACTTATAATGACCCCTAAAGCATTCCTGTGTCCCAGCACAATAAGGAGAGGATTCTGGGAAGGGCCTCATTGACCTAGATTGTGAATTACCAAAGCACTGACAAATACATGGCAAGAAGCAGGGCTTTTACCTGAAGAAATGCCCCCAATGCATTCTATTAGCTCCTCCTCCCCCTGGGCTTTGTTTAGTGTAGAGGTTAAGAGCGTAGGACTCTAACCTGGAGAGCCTGGTTTGATTCCCCGCTCCTCCACTTGAAGCCAGCTGGGTGATCTTGGGCTAGTTACAGCTCTTTCAGGGCTCTCTCAGCCCCACCCACCTCACAGGGTAATTGTTGTGGGGATAACAATAACACACTTTGTAAACCACTCTGAGTGGGTGTTAAGTTGTCCTGAAGGGCAGTATATAAATTGAATGTTGTTGTTGTTGTTCTCTCTTTCTCTCTCTCTCCTGGCACTCATCCCTCATCTCCTGTCAGACACCCCTTGTTCTTGCCATGATAATTTTCACCAGTTATTGCGTCATGATTTCCTTATTTTCTTTATTGATATATTGATATTCTATGCTTTCTCTCGGTGTTTCCCACCCGCCCTTCTGCAGTGCGCTCAAGGTAGCTTGCATTATCTCTCTTCTAACCCATCCTATTGGGAGGAACAAGCTCTCGTACCACCACCACCCCCGCCCCAAAAACACACACACTGTCTTTCCTACATCTCACCTCTGCTACAGGCAAAGATCCCTTGCAACGTTTTTCCAGCCCAAAGGAGCCCCTCTCTGTTTCAACGTTTCCTTCCGAGGCAGCAAAGGCCAGCCAGCTCCCCACCCGGAGCCCCTTTGAGCAGGGATTCCGGATTTCTGCGTCAACGAGAAGGGCCCTCCTTGTGGAGAACAATGCTTATCAGCCCTTGAGGACGGCTTGTGACAAGTGGCTCGTTGCATTTGCAAAGAGCGGAGTACGCTTCTACACGATGGAGCCAAAAGCATTTCTTAACTCAGGGCCGCATCAGCAGGGAGCACGGCGGGGGGCGGGGGGGGGGGGGCGCCGTCTTGCATTTACAGCTCCCTTGTGGGATTCAGAACCAACGGCATGTAATTTACCGAGCAAATTCTTGTCCTTTGCCTCTTGTCCTCCTGTAATTCACGGTCTGCTGCTCGACTGGCCGAAGAGAATGTGAAATGCATAAATTGCGCCCTGCAAGCCCCGAGCTGTGCTTTATAAATAAATACACACAGAGGAACATTATGTAAGTGGTTGTCATAAAATCCTCAAGATGGCTGAGAGGATTCCTGAGTGGAAACTATGGCTCTGTGGCAGGCGATTGCCCTCACTTGCAGAAGATCTCGGGTTCTTCCGTTCAAAGAAGTAGGTAGCACACCTTTAAGACTAACCAACTTTATTGTAGCATAAGCTTTTGAGAAACACAGCTCTCTTCATCAGATGGATGGAAGGTATGCATCTGACAAAGAGAATTGTGGTTCTTGAAAGCTTATGCTGCAATAAAGTTGGTTAGTCTTAAAGGTGCTACTGGACTCTTTACTATTTTGCAACTACAGACTAACACTGCTAACTCCTCTGGAAGAATTAGGTAGTAGGTGACGTGAAAAACCTCTGCCTGAGACCCTGGAAAGACCCTGCCAGTCAGAATAGATAAAACTGACCTTGATGGACCAGGAGAAGGCAATTAAATATCATAAGGTTGCCAAATGCCTGGAGGGGGAAAAGTCCAGTCCCTTTAATAGAGATTGAAGGGTGATGCGATTTGCCTCCGTGCCAGGAAAAGCTTTCCATTTCTACTCATGAAGGGAATCTTTCTCCAGGCCTGTTGGTAACCTCATAGCATGTGCCTTGGCTTTGGAGAATTCGGTCCTGTGTTGGTGACGGTGCTGGTGCTTGTCCCACGCCAATGGAAGTCAGAGCGCCCTTGGCTCTCTAGCAGAGGCCCAGCTTCCAGTTTGTACTCAGCAAAATCCAAATCGTGGCTGGGGAGGCACCCGCAGGGATGCAGCCTGGTTTTGAACCCTCCCCCCCCCCTTTTATGAACGCATCCATTACAGACAGGCTTAGCAAAGTCACAGTGTCTCTTGTTGGCACTAAAAAGAAGCACCCCGTGCCCTTCAATAATAACAGCGTACTGATATACCACCCTTCTGGACAAATTAGTATGACATTCAGAGCACGTAACTCAAGAAGGGAGCTGTGGCTCCCGAAAGCTGATACTCCACCACTAATTTGGTTAGTTTTCTAGGTGCTACTGGATGCTTGCTCTTTGCCACTGCTACAGACGGACTAACACGGCTACCCATCTTGATCTATCAGCCAATGAAATGCAATGCAATGCAAATGAACAGCCTCGCCCAGCGATGGCAGTCCTCAAGACTGCCTCCTCGCGATGTGACTCCTCCAGCTGTCTTGCTTCTAAATACGTATCAATTAGCACAAATGGAACCAGATGCTGGGATATTTTAAAGTCCGATGCTGCGTTTGCCTTCCCCACCCCAGGAGGCAGCACCTGAAAGTCTGCTGCACTCTGCTTGCGTGCACTAAAGCAGGAGGAGCCGACCATGGAGGCAAGGAAGGGATGGGAATTATTTCCCCGCCTTTCCCCCTGGGGTTTCTTCCACTGATTCATTACGTAACCTCCTTGCATTCATTTGCTCCTCAGTATTATACCCCAGCTAGACTTTACGGCATTTAGCTGTCACTTTTATGTCATCTCATTCATCCGTTTTTTCCCCCTCCCTCCATCAATCATTTAATTAATTTATATACTGCCTTTCTCACACCTTTATATTTTTTCCTCACAGCCCTGAGAGGTAGGTTAGGCTGAGTGTATGGCTGCCCCAAGATTACCCTGTGAGTTTCCATAGCAGAGTGGGGATTCGAACCCAGTTCTTCCAGATCCGAGCCAACCCGCTAACCACTGCACCATGTTGGCTCTCCATTATCCATTAGAGACATGCTGTATCTGCATGCTGGTAGGTGGGAAGGGCTGCCAAGTCATAGTTGACTCATGGCGACCCCTACTGGAGGTTTAAAGGCAGGAGACTAACAGGGGTGGTTTGCCATTGCCTGCCTTTGCAACTTTGGTCTTCTATGGAGGTCTCCCATTCAGTTACTAACCGAGGCTGACCCTGTTAAGCTTCCAAGCTCTGATGAGATCAGGCTTTCCTGGGCTATCCAGGGCCATTTCCACACGCCTTTAAAGGGATGGCCCACTCACCGAACACTGGTCCCCAGGAATCCAGATGTCTCCATTTGCAAAACAGTTGGGGGCCATTTGGCTTCCATTTTTGGGGCATCTTTTCTGGGAATGCACTTTTCATGGTTACAAAAAAGGGCGCTGAAAAAATAGAAGCCAAACAGCCCACAAATGTTTTGCAAACAGAGATGTCACCGGCTTTCCATGGGTGGGCCATCCCTTTAAGGGTGTGTGGAAATGGCCCAGGACACGACAGAACCACGTTCTGAAAAATGAAATCCTGCCCTCAAGTCATAGTTGACTTTCGGCAATCCTTGGTGGGGTTTTCCTGGCAAGAGACTAACAGAGGTGGCCTTTGCCTGCCTCTGCAACCCTGGTCTTTGTCGGAAGTCTCCCATCCAGACACTAACCAAGGCTGACCCTGCTTAGTTTCTGAGATCTGACAAGATCAGGCTCTCCTGGGCTACTCTAGTCAGAGCATCTGCAGTCTAACCTTCAATAAAGTTAATTCCATAGGCTAGCACAGTACGTGACTCCTTCCCAAAGCAAGACATAGCAGCTCCCGTATGTGCTGGTGGTGAAATCCTAGAATCCTAGAGTTGGAAGGGGCCATACAAACCATCTAGACCAACCCCTGCCCAATGCAGGATCAGCCTAAAACACCCCTGACAAGGATTTGTCCAGCTGCTTCTTGAAGACTGCCAAGGAGGCATCCCAGGCAGCTGATTCCTCTTCCTGGAAGATGGATTATAGAACAGGTCAATAAGATAGCAACAGCTTTGGCACCCCACTACATGGCGGAGTATTTTATGGAGAGGGAGCACATTGTAGTGCTCTCCTTAGACGGTTCCGTCTCCTAAAATGGCCCCTCCATGCATGACTGTCTCAGGCCACTGCAAGCGCCCAGTTTCCCTTTGTGGGGGCCGTCTCCCTGCCCTGGCGCTCGTTTTTAATTTCAGTTTGAATGCCGAGTGCACGCTGATCTCTTCAATGGAACGTAACATTTACAAGCGAATGTGAGAGCCTGTGGTTAGAAATCACCCAGGCAGGCAGGAATCCATTTTTAAAAAATCAAATTATGTGGGAGTTGACGTCTGTAAAGCTATTCCCTGAAATTTAAGAATTAAATAATTTTTTTAAAAAAAAACCTTCAGAGAGAATGCAACCCCTCCACGTGGGAGAAAACAGTCATAAGTGAACAGTTTTCAAACTCGGTTCTGTGCTTCTGTCGAGATAGGGGAATTGTTTGCATTTGGATTCTATCAGGAAGATTCCTGAGGCGACTAAAGAGGAGATAAAAGATCTTGGATATGATCCATTTCTAAAGCACTTTCAAACCATTATCACATTAATTAAAGGTATTGTTGGCTTATCTGGGTTGATTCTTACCACTCTGGAAATGTTGATTTTGCACAAGGCCTTAGCCTTTGACTCAGAGATTCCTGGAGCCTTCCTTGGCTAGTGATTAAAATTCAAGCTTCTCGATGCTGCATCTTTTGTGGGAGCCAGTTTGGTGTAGTGGTGAAGAGTGGCAGGACTCTAATCTGGATAGCCAGGTTTGATTCCCCACTCCTCCGCTTGAAGCCAGCTGGGTGACCTTGGGTCAGTCACAGCTCTTTCAGGGCTCTCTCAGCCCCACCTACCTCGCAGGGTGATCGTTGTGAGGATAAGCCACTCTGAGTGGGCATTAAGTTGTCTTGAAGGGCAGTATATGGAATCATAGAATCATAGGGTTGGAAGGGATCTCCAGGGTCATCTAGTCCAACCCCCTGTATAATGCAGGAAATTCACAACTACCCCCCCCCACACACACACACACAGTGACCCCTGCTCCATGCCCAGAAGATGGCAAAACACCGTCAGGATCCCTAGCCCAACGGGCCTGGGGGAAATTGCTACCTGACCCCAAGGGTGCAGTCAGCATGTATAAGAAGAGCCACGAGAACTAAGCACTGATGTAAATCGAATGTTATTATTATTTAATGTCAACTATCTTTTATTTATTAAGTGCAGTTTACATCATATAGAGCTTAAAAAGTGAAAACGCCACAGGATACCTGCGGTTCTGCCTATCAGCCATATGTCCCCCGGAGGGCACTTCGCGCGGCAGAAAAACACCCGCTGCTGGTTCCCAGGCCCAAGGAGGTTCGCCTTGCCTCGACCAGAGCCAGGGCCAAAAAAACCTGGTGGAACTCTCTGCCTGTGGAAACTCAGGTCTGGCAAGACGGACTATCTTTTCGCCGGTTCATTTCCTACTGATCCCGGCATGCAGCCCCCTTTTCACTATTGCAGCACGTCAGCTTGACATCTTCCTCAGGCTTCACACTGTAACCCCAAGATCTCTTTCTCTCTCAGCCAGACTCTATTAGCATATATTTAAACTTGTGGGCAGGGGCTCCATATGCCAGTTGTTACCAGAAATGGGTGAGATCTACCCAGTTCATCTCTAGACTTATCTGCTGCAATGCATTCTGGGAACTGTTGCTGTCAGAAGGTGGTGGAGAGTGCCCTCAAGTCATCGCTGGCTTATGGCGACCCCTGGTGGGATTTTCATGGCAAGAGACTATCAGAGGTGGTTTGCCATCGCCTGCCTCTGCAACCCTGGTCTCCGTTGGAGGCCTCCCATCCATTTACTAACCAAGGCCGACCCTGCTTAGCTTCTGAGATCTGATGCGATCGGGCTCACCTGGGCCATCCAGGTCAGGGCATGAAGCTCACCCCCCCTTCCAGGTCCAGAATATAAAATTACCTAACTGCTCAGGAACACACTGCAGGATCTCTCAGCCACCATCCTAACATCTAGGGTTGCCAACTCCTGGTTGGGAAATTCCTGGAGATTTCAGGGTGGAGCCCGGGGAGGGGAGGTACCTCATCAGGGAGTAATGCCATAGATCCCACCCTCCAAAGAGTCTCCAGGGGAATCCAGCTATCAGCAAGAGAGCAGTTGCAATTCTGGGAGGTCTCCAGCAGCCCCCTACCCCCACCCCAGAGGTTGGCAACCCTAACATTTCATGCTCACTGCCACTCCAGGGATACGGTGAGGCCTAGTAGCACGGCACAGTTTCCCTCTCTGATGTTTAGCTTGCTAAGTCCAGGTGCATCTTCTCCACACTGCAAGGCCACGCTTGAAAGCAAGACTCGAAAAGGGTCTCAGGAGGCATCCTCCAGCGCACGAGAGAACACGCCGTGTGTCCACCTGTTCCACAGCCTATTTTTAGCACCATCCCGGCTTCTTGGCTTAAAACGAATCTGACTGCCTGCTGCGTGGAGGGAGATGCAGGGACCGGAATTCAAGATGCGCATTAGCCAATCAGCCACCCTCGCCCCTGGACCCAGGCAGAGACGGCTGCTGCTGCCGCCAATTTCCTTCTGTGTGCGTGATGGATTAATAAAAGGCGGCAGCGTGTCACAAGTAATGACTGCAGCGTGGAGGCTGCCACAAGCAGAGAGCGGTCCAAGGCCCCTGTGAAAGCGTCCCCTGCCAGGCGGAAGAGCGGTGGAGGGTTGGGTAGGGATTCTGTGGGCGAGCAGGCCGAGAAAAACGTTGTAGCTGCCTCAGTCAGGTCTAAGGGTGCCATTCCCCCACCTGGAGCGGGGGATCCCCTCTTCCCACTCTCCCCCCTGCTCCCACTTACCTAGCAGGTGGGGGTGCGCTTCCCAGGGCAAACCTCCCAGGCAGTGTGGTGCACCTTCGGACGATGCAGCATGCCTCCGCGCCTACAGCACCCCGATTTGGGCTGACCCGTGCCCCGCAGAGGGCTGATGCAGTCCCCTGGTGAGCAGCACAGGAGTGCTCCCAGGCCGCCCTTTGACCTTCACAATGATGTCATCACTTCAGAAGTAACATCATCACGCAAGCCCAGGGTTGCACACGCTGTACGCACACGCAAGCAGGAACACAAGAACGCAGGAACCCGGGAATTCTGGGAGTCTGAGGAGGGTGTTGCCAACCTCCAGGTTTAGCCGTAGTCTTTCAGCTCACTTGGGCTTCTGGATACTTGCAAGGAAATATACAAGAGACTCTTGAAGAGCTCGTTGTTTCTGTGACTCTTGGATTTTGTATGAACGGTTGCAGTTTTGAAGAGAGTTTATCCTCTCCGCCGGTTGGACGGTTTTGCAACAATTGCATGTATATTTATTGTGGTATTTATTGGAATATTTATTGAACTATTTATTGATGTATTTACTGGATTATTGAATGTATGGTTAACTGTTGGTTGTTGTATGTGATTTGTTATTTATTACTCTGGAACTCTTTGTGCACTTTGTCACTTTACTGTTAAATATATTGGAACTAATTAATTGACTAACTATATGCTCTGGGAAGTGTGGTTTGTAGTATTCAGTCCTTTGTTTCCAGAGTAGCCCTCGTGGTTTTACAACCTCCAGGTGGTGGCTGGAGATCTTCAGGAATTACAAACAGATCTCCAGGGTACAGAGATCCGTTCCCATGGAGAAAATGGCTTCTCTGGAGGGGGGACACTATGGCATTATACCCTGTTGAGATCTGTCCCCAAACCCCACCATCTCTGGCTCCACACCCATAAAATCTCCAGGAATTTCCTGTCCTGGAGCTGGCTACCCTAGTCACCCAACTGCACACAGCCCCTTCAAAGAAGGAGTGAAAGAAGGACCGTGCTCGGGTTGCCAACTCTGGATTGGGAAATCCCTGATGATTTGGGGGGGGTGGAGCCTGCGGACAGTTGGGTTTGGGGAGGGGACATGGGCAGGGTATAATACCATGAAGTTCACCTTCCAAATAATCCATTTTCTCCAGCAGAACTGAGTTCTGTCTGTTGCCTGGAGATCAACTGTAATTTTGGAAAATATCCAGCAATCACCCCTCCGAAGCACCTGTTTTGTCCAGGAGAACTTGCCCAAACACTGGAGAATAATGGAGGAAAGAAAACAAGATTCCGCTTTGGAGTATGTATCTATTTATTTGCATGTAGTATTTACAATATTTTAAACAAAGCCTAGTTAGTGCACAACTCTCTCTCTTTTACTCTCCCAAAAACCCTTTGGGTAGCTCCTACAGAGAATCAGGCAGAGGGACTGCACCAAGCCCCTTGCTTCGCTGCCCCCAGAGTTTCCTGGCTAAGCAGAGGGCTTGGCGCATCCCACATCCATGGAATTCACCAGGGCTTTTTTTCGGGGAAAAGAGGTGGTGGAACTCAGTGGGTTGCCCTCGGAGAAAATGGTCACATGGCTGGTGGCCCCGCCCCCTGATCTCCAGACAGAGGGGAGTTGAGATTGCCCTGGAGCGGTGCTGAGCGACCCGGAGGGCCATCTCAACTCCCCTCTGTCTGGAGATCAGGGGGCGGAGCCACCAGCCATGTGACCATCTTCAAGAGGTTCCGGAACTCCGTCCCCCCCACGTTCCTGCTGAAAAAAAGTCCTGGAATTCACCCTCTTTGTTTATTGCTGGAGGTTGATTTTCATACCATGGACAAATCAGCAGATGAAAAAGAAGGGGGTGTGTTTTCTCTACAGAAATGAAGGAATGATATTTTCCCCCCTGGGCAACTTGAACTCTAGAAAAAAGGATTCCTTCTCACTTTGGGATCAAAATTTGGTGGCCTGAGTGATGCGTAACCAGGACCATCCACGTGTTTTCGTAAAGGCTAAACGCCACGGTGAAGATAGGCCTGTGTCTGGTTTAAAGGGGATTGTAGCTAGAGACACGTGGCCTTTACTTTTCCACCCAAGCCCCAGCCCTAGAATCATAGAATCATAGGGTTGGAAGGGACTTCTTGGGCCATCTAGTCCAACCCCCTGCACAATGCAGGCAATTCACAACTACCACCCACCCACACACACAAACACACCCAGTGACCCCTGCTCCATATCCAGAAGATGGCAAAACACCATCAGGCTCCCTGGCCAAACTGGCCTGGGGAAATTTGCTATGTGATCCCAAGGTGGCGATCAGCATTACCCTGGGCAGGTAAGAAGGGGCCATGAGAACTAAGCCCTGACATGACGCTTCCTGCCCTCCCTCTCACGATCTGCTCAGGTTCACAGCCCCCCAGTCCTGCATGTTCCCCCTGCAGTTTGAATGGGGGGAAAGGATTGAGGCATTTGGCATTGAAGACCCAAAGCACGGATTTCCTGAGTCCCTCAAAGGCATGATGCTCATTTCAACAGGCTTGAAGTGGAGTGGCGGGGTGGGGGACCGGGGAGAGAGCCCCTGCTCTTGGGTGCAGTGCAAACATGGCCTGTTAATGGAGACCCTTTAAATCGGGGATTGATTGGACCCGGGACCGTTTGCATACAAAGTGGGCGCTCAGCCACTGAACTATGGCTCTGAAAGATTACAGTAAACCAGGCATGCTTCTGGCGAGCAGCCCCCTCCCTTTGCCCCGCCTCCCCCCCCCCAAGCTTCTACCATAATAGAGCTCTCTCAGGCTACACCTTTCTTACCCCATTGACATGAATGGGTCTAGAAGGGTGTAAGTCTGCTTAAGTCTGCTGCAACCTTGCCTTGGACAATAATTATGTCCAGACTCCTAAGAGAATTCAGAGAGCCCCCCTCTTAATATCAGTGATGGGAATTGTTGCTCCAGATACCATGAAGCAAAATTTGCAGCGCAAACCTTGGAGCGCGTCTCTATTAAATACAATGTGAAAAGGTGTCAGTCTCCAGACTTTCTGTAATTGCCACAGAATTCCTAAGCTCCCACAGACCCTCCTTGCCACATGAAGCGTGGCCGATGGCAGCTGACTGTGGAGTAAAGGAAACTCGGCGCATTGACCAATCACAAGTGGGAACGTGTCGGCTGCAGATCTCAGCATCTTTTTGCAGGTAGGGAGAGCATGATGGGGAAGGAAGCACATTTTAGAGGTGACTCCAAATCTCCAGGGCCAATTTGTAAAAATCAAGAGGGAAGATGGAGCTCCGGCAGCACATCTTCCAAGGCCCTAAATTAGCTTTGCTTCAATTGCTCTTTTAAGCTGAGATGCATTTGCCAAATTTACTGATGATGAGATAGAAGCTAATTCACTCTTGTAAAAGTGGCAGGTGTTAGAAAGGCCTCCACTTAGCATTAATAAACTCTGAAGTTTCAATGCCTGGGAAGATCAAACCTCTTTCACGCTACTTCTGGGGCCTGCTGGTGAGTCGGTAAATAGCAAGGCCGTCTCTTCAGAGACTGCTAGAGCAGCACCAAGAAGGAAACCTCCAAAACAGTTTTTTGTCCGCAGGTAAATCTTTGCAAACAAAACAGAGGGGCAAGTGCAAGAAGGGGGCTTATGAAGCACCAAGTACAGATCGAGAACAGGGCAAAAATGAGCAGGCTGCGTCAATCCAAGGCATGCATTTGCATGGAGAACGGTCTGACCCTTGCTGGTGCTTTGGCCTTCAGGCACCCTGCAGAAAGCTAAAGCCCTGGAGTGCTGACAACCCAACAGTGTCGTGGCTGTTGGCATCTGGACTCCCAAGGCTCCCTCTATGACTGTCAAGGAGTTAGCCGTGTTAGTCTGTAGTTGCAAAATAGTAAAGAGTCCAGTAGCACCTTTAAGACTAACCAATTTTATTGTAGCATAAGCTTTTGGGAACCACAGCTCTCTTTGTCAAATGCATCGTCAGATCTGATGATGCATCTGACAAAGAGAGCTGTGGTTCTTGAAAGCTTATGCTACAATAAAATTAGTCTTAAAGGTGCTACTGGACTCTCTTCTGTTCTCTGTCTCTCATTCATCCACAACATAAGAGGAGTCCTCCTGGATGGGAGTCTCTGAGCTCTCAGGGGCCTGAGCCGCATGATTTCTCCCCCTTGCTGCATTTGGTCCTTTCTAAAGCATCTGGTCCCCATTGGGCTGAGGTTGGGGTGGTATCCCCCTCTTTCTCTTTTCCTTAATTTATTACTACATACCAAACCTCCTCCTTCTTGTCTGTGGATAGCCAAGTTGGGTGTACATTGAGAGAGCCAGTTTGGTGTGGTGGTTAAGAGCGGCAGGACTCTAATTTGGAGAGCCGGGTTCGATTCCCCCCTCCTCCTCCGCTTGAAGCCAGCTGGGTGACCTTGGACTAGTCACGGCTCTCTCAGAGCTCCCTCAGCCCCACCCACCTCACAGGGTGATTATTGTTGTGGGGTAATAATAGCACATTCTGTAAACCACTCTGAGTGGGCATTAAGTTGTCCTGAAGGGCTGTGTATGCATTGAATGTTGTTGTCATTATTGTTATTACATTGAGAAGCCAGTTACTATAGGATTAGAGAGTAGAAGGGTGGTGTGAGCAAAGCTGCTGCCATGAGCCGGGGGGGGGGGGTCCATCTCCCCCTCTTTCTTCCTTCCTGTAAAGTTTAGCAGGACAAAATGCCTCCCCTGGACTCTCACCATTGTGCATTCTCTTGACCCATAAATTCTGCACTGAAAATCTGAAATGTAGCACCAGCATGTCGCATATTTGGTATCAGCGTTATAAAGGGGGGGGGGCGAGCCAGGTGCTCTGAGGACCGTCAAGCGCCAGTCTGCTCATTTAGAACCAGGAGCTTTGTGGCGGGGGGGGGGGGGAGGCATGCTCTCAAGCCCTCCTCTGGAATTTCTGAGTGAGGGCACTAGACTTCCATGTGATGGCCGGCAGTAAGGGAGGACCGCTGGGCAGGCCCCCAGTGACACCCCAGTAAAACAGCTGCTCGATGGTCACCTGTCAGCCATGCTGATTCTGTGAACCTGGGCAGATCGTGAGAGGGAGGGCAGGGAGGGTTGCATCAGGGCTTAGTTCTTGCGGCTCCTTCTTACACGTCCAGGGTAAGGCCAATCGCCACCTTGGGGCCAGGAAGCAATTTCCCCAGGCCAGGGAACCTGATGGTGTTTTGCTGTCTTCTGGGCATGGAGCCAGGGGGGGGGGTGGTCACTGGGTGTGTGTTGCGGGAAGGTAGTTGTGAATTTCCTGCATTGTGCAGGGGGTTGGACTAGATGACCCTTGGAGATCCCTTCCAATTCAATGATTCTATGAAAGTAGTATTATGGTTCAGCCAAGCAAGCTATATGTTTACTAAAGCACTTTGCAGCTTATAAAATCCCCAATACTCGGTATTTTCTTAATATGTGTTTGCTGTAAGCAATTCACCATGGCACAACTGCTCTGAGAAGCTGTGTTTAGTGACACACTGGATGTGGACAGCAAGAATCCAGGCTCCGTCTTAGAGGTAACGGCACAAGCAAGCCCAGTGAGTGCTAAACAGGGAGAAAAACGCTTAAAGTAACAAACTGGAACAACGGATGAGCTGCACATGCGCCTTGTATTAGAAGCTGATTCTGCACCTTAAAAAAAAAAGGATACGTGTGTTGAAATTTCTCACTGCGACATAACCAACCATGTCTGCTATAGCACAGTGGTTAAGTGGTTTGGCTGCGAATCAGCACTCTACTGGTTCGAATCCCACATCTGCCATGAGCTCAGCAGGTGGCCTTGGGTAAGCTCCCCTCAGCCCCAGCTCCCCTGCTGCATTGTGGGGATAATAATAACACTTAACTTGTTCATCGTTCTGGGTAAGGCACTGGTCTGTCTAGAAGAGCGGTATATAAGCGCAGTTGTTGTTGTTGTTGTTAATTGTACTGATGTTCTGATGTGGTAAGTACTATAAAGGTTGTTCTGCTCAGGGGAGGGGCAGAGGAACCCATTGTTTATTTATTTTGCATCAACATGCCTAGGGTTCTCATTGCCATAAAAGTGTCAACAATCCCTCCTCCTCCTTCGACCCTTTGTGTCTAATCGGATAAGATGCGGAGGGCGAGGCTGTCTCAGGCACACGGCCAGTCTGGACCCGCTCAGGGGCTTCTGGCATCACCGCCTGCTTTCGGCGTGTGGCTCGGCGCCCACCATCCCGTTCCCTCCTGGCCCCCCCTTTCCTCTTCGCAGGACGGTTTGCTGCTTCTCCGGGTATCGATTGGCCCCCTTTCCACGGATGCCTCCTCCCTTGGCTGCGGCTGGCTGACTTCCGTGGCAAGCTCGCCAGCCTTCCAAGCGTCCTTCCCTGCTCCAGCGCCTGGCTTCATCACCTCCTTTCGGGGGCTTGGCCTGCATCGTTAGAGCCGCTCAGACCGAACGTCTCTGCGGCGAGCTTGAAAGGCGCGGAGTGGAAACGGAGCGAGGCCGGGGTGGCTCCGAAAGGCGGTTTTGCAGATTTGGATATACAACAGAACGAGGAGTGGCCGCTCTGCGGCACAAAGGGCAACCTGCCAAGCCCGTGGATGGCGGATGGCAGCCCCCAAGTACTGGGGCTGGCCAAACCCATGTGGAATGGGGGCAAGATGTGTCCCCCCTCCCTGCTGGCCATATAAACGAGCAGACGGCGGGGCGGGGGGCAGCCATTAGCCGCCAGGGGCCTTTTCTTTTCTCTTTTTCTGTTCTTTTTAATTCAGAGAATATTCAGAGAATATTTCTACTCCATCATTCTTCTCAGATATGCCCAATGCAGCTTGCACATAATAATAATAATAATAATAATAATAATAATAATAATAATAATAATAATAATATGCAAAGCATTTTATTTATTTATTATTATTTATTATTTATGTCATTTATAGTCCACCTTTCGCATTGAGACTCAAGGTGGATTACCCAGTGCGAGATGAGTGCAGTCAGCTTCAAGGCCATTTCCATAAACCATGCCGTAGGGCAAATAAACACAATTTTACAAAGACAGAGCATAAGCAAGGATCCAACACAGAGTTGAAGAAAAGATGAAACAGAACGTAAGCAGTTCTGGGGCTGACATTAGACAACATGAAGCACGGGTAGCTCATAGGAGGGCATATTTAAGACAAAAGAGAGTATGTAAGGCGACATATTGGTGAAGTCTATGGCCCTTAACTCATTCGCGAAGCATCTGAGAGCCCCTCCCTACAATAAAAAAGCCTTTTTGAATAATTCGGTTTTGCATCCTTTGCAGACATCCAGGAGGGTGGGGGCTCTCCTGACCCCCTCAGGCAGGCCGTTCCACAGGGCAGGGGCCACCACAGAGGAAGCCTGTGTGTGGGCTGCTGTTGATTTTGCCCATGTGCGGCCTGGCACCTGCAGGAGAAGACCCTGTTCGGATGAGCAAAGCTGCCGTGGCGGAACATAGTTATTTATTGATCATTTGCTTTTCTTGCGGAAACTGAAGGTGGGTTACAGAATTTAAAAACAAAGTAATCAAAGAGCGCACGACCTACAAAGAACAAGGCAACTGCAACACAATTACACACTCCGGAAACAATGCAAACTACCAACAGCCTAGGGCAAGGCAGGCTGCAATCAAGGCAGGGACGGGAATCCCAAAGGCAGCAGACGATGCACTGAAAGCAAGGTGATTTCCACAACTGCCGTTGCAATGCGCGACAATCCTATTCCAAGATCAAGGCGCATGGCTGGGCTGTTCCGTTCTACTGAATTTGCACCCCCTCTATAAAAACCGTCTCTTGAACATTCCCGTCTTGTGCATCCTGAGGAACGCTAGAAGCGCAAGAGGCTTCTTGACCTCCTCACAAGCCGGGAGCTTCCACAGCAAATGTGGGCGATGGGCAGGGTTGCCAGGAGCTCACATCCTCCTGGCAGGAGTTAGGGGACCCTGCACTCGCCGGCACGGGATGCTCACATGCGTGCAAACTGCGCTTGCACTCTCGACACCGACTTGATGACATCACTTCCTGATGGGATGTCCTCACGATTTGCGATGTGCCTCTGCTTTGCCCTGTTTGGGGCCAAAATTGGCCCCCACAAAGCGTAGCAGCACTCCCACATGAAGCGTGCTGGCATCCCTTCAGGAAGTGACGTCGTCATGCCCATCCAGGACTGCGCCCACCACATGCTTGCCCAGGCTGTCTGCTGGTGCTGGGCAGGTGACTTGCAACCGCCTGTCAATCACCAGTGATTGGGAGGCAATGGGGTGAACCGGAAAACCCTGGGAACCCCAGTGGAGGAGCAGATATCAATCTTAGCCATTTGTGGGGCAGGCCCTGCAGAAGCTTTGCTCAGATGATCCACGCTGTTGGGGCAGAGCAGAGCAGGAGCGGCGGAGTGGCAGGCACGTGTGGTGGCCAAGGCTTTGAAGAGCTCCATTGGCCTCAACCAGTACCTTGAATTGAACTCAACAGAGCCACCGTAGAAGGGGCGTGATGTGCATGCTCCGCCTAGTGGCTGACAATAACCGGGCTGTGGAGTTCTGCATTGACTGGAGTTTCTGAGCTGACTTTAAGGGCAGACCCATGCAGACTGCGTTACAACAGCCAAACGTGAGTCCAGACGCCCAGATCGGCCGAATCGAGGTAGGCAGCCATCTTCTGGGCTAAATGAAGCGGGAAGAATGTATTTTTTGCAGCAGCTATCCTGATTTCCAGGCTATGCGCTCTCCATACAACAACTACAGAATAAGAGCATCTCATTCTCATTGGCCCAATGATAACACACACATGCAATGTTCAGGGTTCATTCTTTAATTGTAGATGAAGATCATTTCTGGAGTTGCAGTAAAAAGTAAATGCTTCCCCCTTCCTCTCACGGAAGAGTGAAGAGCTTACACACAAAGACAGGAAAAGAGGTAATAAATTCACACTAAAACCTGGAAGATAGGCAGTAAAGATCTCAGATGTTCCGCTCACCTTGGCGGGAGGGAGGAACTACAGTTCCCATGAAGGCATATTCTTAAAGGGGCAGCACATATTTCTGCTAGAGCTAATACAAAGCTTTCAAAGCTGCGGCTGACAGCACTCCCCCTGCCTGGGAGCCCGTGGATTCCACCTGCAACATGCAAGGCTAGTGAACTACTAAGCACATATTACATGCTACTCTGTGCTTATAACTAGACATGGGCACGAACGGGGAAAAAACCTGAACACCCTGTTTGTCGTTCGTCGCCATCCATGAACAACGAACATTGAACAATGAACATGGACGAACATGAACTGTTCCCAGACATGTTAATTGTCCGTTGTTCGTGGGTCCAGAACCTCTCAAACCCCCTTTCCTGGCCCTTTAAAGATCCCTTTAAACTATCAGCTGGCAGGCGGCAAGGGGGGATTCCCCCCTGCCAGCTGATAGTTTAAAGGGCCCTGCTGCAAAAACAGCAGTGTGCTGGCAGCTAGTTTGAGGGGTTACAAAAGTGACCTTCCCAATGTCCAATACCCACCAAATTTGCAGGGGACATAGTCCTCACTGTCCTCTGAAGACCCCTCAAGTTTCAGAGAGATTGCACCCCAGGAAAGGCATGATCCACGGGTCTCCCTGTTGGCTGTCATTTTCTCTTCACAGTGGCAAAAACGGGACTCTCTGCTGGAAGCTACTTTGAAGGGTTAAAGCCAGAAGGAAAGCCAGAAGGAGTTCAGATGGAGTTCAGTCCCTCCCTCCCTTTGGTTGCCAAGGGGATTGATTGCAGGTGAAAGACTGTCTGGCTTGACGAGCCGAAGGCAACGAAGGAGGCTTGCAAGGACCACCTGTTCGTTTAGGATGGGGCCTCACGAACAGCTTGTTCACGAACAGCAGATTGGGCTGTTTGTGGTTTCTTTCTGTTCGTAATGCTGTTCGTGCCCCTGTCTACTTATAACTAAGCATATAAGGCGTGCTACACTACAGGCTAAAATAAACAAAACACTGGCATGGAGGCTGAGAGCACAGCAGCATTAACTTGCTTCTTCAGTCAACAAAACTAAAAGGTGGTCAGGTTAGAGGAAAAAAAGCTATTTCCCAAAAGCTGAACAGCAGTCAGAGATGCTGATTTTTTTGTTGTTGAAATTTGTCGATGAGTTGAGCATTCCCAGTAGCCACAATTTCATCCCTCAGCTCCAAAGACCCGTCAAAGTTTGAGTCCAGCTAGCCAACGAGAGTGACTCTTTCTCATGCCTACATGAGACGTCAAAGCCTTGATGCAGCCAATGGGCAGGATGAACACCAAGGAGCCTTCCACACGTGCGCCTCAGCTGGGTGTGGAAGTGCATGTGCAAATGGAGTGTGGCGCATGCCAGCACCTCTCTGATCCATCACCTGGCCCTGTGTGCATGGATCCAGTTTAGAAAGGCTGAACCTCTGAGGCCCCCTAATATTGGAGACTCTATCCACGTAGAACAAGAAATTGGTAGGATTTTAAGCATTTCCAGAGGACTCTGCCACACTCTGCTCTTTCTGCTCAGTAGCTGTTCCTTTGGCTTGAGCCAGGCATGTGCTTCAGAATTAAGGAGGATTTAAATTTGGGGGAGAGACTGTCAAGTAAAGCTTCTCTCTCGGATATTTTTGATTACAGATTAGTTAGAAATAAGGTGGTTGCAGTACTATTTTCTTCATACATGCATTTATTTAAGATTGAATGCTGGAAATAATGAGGTCACAGATAAATTGTGTTGGAGAGAAAATCTGAGGCGGATTTGGAGGCTTTTGCTGAGAGGAACTTTTGCAATAATTTCAAGATATGCAAAAATGATTTCAGTAATTTGAGCAAAATTCACCAGCAAACTTTAGCACACCTCTCACTTGACCCCAGAACAGCATACACAAGAGTTGGTTCATCAAGCTTGTCAGTGGGAGACTCTCTAGGGTCTAAAAAGCATTTGAAAGCAGAGAAGCAATAGTCAAAACAGTAATAACATAATAATAACATTCAATTTATATACCGCCCTTCAGGACAACTTAAAGCCCACTCAGAGCCTCGCTACAAGTGACATTTTACACGTGAAGGACACTTGATCATTTCCGCAAGTCTTTCTGGGAACTGAAGTCCCTCTCCCCCACCCCCTATTCCTTCTGTTCCTTCCCCTCTCTGTTAGAATCACTGCCTGAAGAGACAGAGAGAGCCTACAGCAACAGCAGCTTTTGCAAATCATGCCTCCAGTCACAAGCCTGCTCTCAACCATCTTTGGGGGCGGGCAACTGCAACTTTTTCAGCTTTCTCCAGAGCATTCCCCCCCACTCCCCGAGCAAGACGATTTGCAAAAGCTGCTGTTGCCGTAGGCTTTCTCTGTCTCTTCAGGCAGCCATTCTAACAGAGAGGGGAAGAAACAGAAGGAAAAGGGGGTGGGGGAGAGGGACTTCAGTTCCCAGAAAGACTTGCAAAAATGATCAAGTGTCCTCCACGTGTAAAATGTCACTTGTAGCAAGGCTCTCAGAGTGGTTTACAAAATGTGTGATTATTGTCCCCACAACAATCACCCTATGAGGGGGGTGGGGCTGAGAGAGCCCTGAGAGAGCTGTGACTAGCCCAAGGTCACCCAGCTGGCTTCAAGCAGAGGAGGGGGGAATCAAACCCGGCTCTCCAGATTAAAGAGGGAATCAAATCTGCTGCTCTTAACCACTACACCAAACTGCCTCTCTGTCAGGACTTTAACAAACTTAAAAGTGATGCCAGCTATGTGAACCAATCACACAACTAAAAGCTCCCGCACCCACCCCCTGCAATTTTGCTCTGCTGTCTTCCTAGGAGCTGGGGGCGGCATAATAGTTATTTCTGCCTCCATTTCTCCTTCAGAACAATTCTGTGAAGTATGTTAGGCTGGCACGCAGAGAGAGAATGACTGGCCCAAGGTAGGGGGAGGGCCAACTCTGGGTCTGGACATTTCTGGAGATTTGGGGGTAGAGCTTGGAGAAGGCAAGGTTTAGGGAGGGGAGGGACCTTATCAAGGTATAATGCCATGGAATTTATCCTCCAATGCAGCCATTTTATTCAAGGGAACTGATCTCTTTCACTGGAGATCGATTATTATAATTCAAGGCGATCTCCAGGCCCCATCTGGCAATTGGCAACCCTAAACCAAGGTCACTATGTGCTTCATGGCAGAGTGGGGAATCTAAGATTTAAAACCACATAAGAGCAGTAATCGAATGAAAATCCATCAGACACCAAGCAAGAATAATTCAGGTGGCCGGGCAAGACTTGCCAAAGGTTTAGGAGAAAAATGTATTGTCGAAGTATTGTCGAAGGCTTTCACGGCCGGAGGAAAACATTTTTGCCCAGTGCCTAAAAGCCAGCATTTTTGGTGCCAGGTGAACTTATGTGGGGAGGGGGATTCACAGTCTGTTGGAGTCACGTCAGAGGAGGTCCTGATTCGATGCTGCAGGTCATGTTGGCAGGAGACAGCAAACGAAGCGGAGAGACTCTTTGCTTGAGAGTTTTTCCCGCCACTCTCATTTCACGGAAGCGATTTCATCCTCGGATATGGTTCACTACTTCAGCAAAGAGTAAGTTTCCCTAGGAGGAAAAGGAGATGATCAAATTTTGTGATTAATTTGTTTCCACTGCCCACCTAGCTTGTTTTTTTGATATGATCATTTTCAGATAAAATTATAAAACAGTTGCTTTTTGCTAAAAAAAATATTATAAATGATGTTATGAATAATTGACTGGCAAGATCAGTCTAGCAAGAGCTGAGATGATATCCAAAGAATAATTCCTTGCAAGAGATCAGTTGCCCTTCTTATCAAAAAAGGTTGTCTGCACTAATTTGAGCCTGTGAAACTTCTTGAGACTTGAGATCTGTCAGAGGGGCTTTCCCCTTGATCCTTATATCACTGGATCTACTCAGGGCACCTAAGATCTTTTCCACACTGGGGAGTGGGGGGTGGGATGGATAATTTAAAACCTACCCAAACTACTCAGTAGTCCCACTGACCAATATTTGATTTGATGAGCAGCAAGGGCGGTGCCAGGGTTTCTGGCGCCCGAATCTGGGGGCAGCGTCAGGTCCATTGCTGCCCCTACGCGCGCACGCCCCGGACTGCGTGATGACATCACTGCATGTGATGTCACCATGCAGCAAGCTGGCCCCATCAGTGCTGGGACAGCGTGCGGAGGCTCCCTGCGCTTCCAGTTGGGCATGGCGGGTGGCTGGGGAGGTGCACGTGCGTCCTCCCAGCCCTCCCGCTCTGTTGTTCCACATGCTCCCCCGGATGCCTGCTGTTCCCGGCCCGTGGCTGCTGTGTCTGGCCCGGGGGGGGGGGGTGTTGGCGGTGGTGGTAGCGTGGGGGTGGGAGGACTGGCAGACTACAGCAGCTGCAGGCCAGACTTGGCAGGTGGCCGGGGCAGCGCACCCATCCCTCCTGCTCAGTCACCACCGCTGCCGCCGCCAGCTCCACAGTGTGCATCCCCACACCCGGCGCCCCGTTTGGCGCCTCCTTCGGTGCCACAGCACTCGAGGTGGGGGCTGTGCCTGCATCAATGGGGGCGCCGGATAAAATGAGCTCCTGATTTGATCACAAAAGCTGGTCACAGGCTGCGTCCACATGTTGTTGAATCCTGTGGTTTGTCTTGTCTACAGGGGACCGTTCACTCTGATAGAGCCAGAGGAGTTAGCCGTGTTAGGCTGTAGTAGCAAAATAGTAAAGAGTCCAGTAGCACCTTTTAGACTAACCAACTTTATTGCAGCATAAGCTTTCGAGAGCCACAGCTCTCTTCGTCAGATGCTAGCGCAAGTCTGAAAGTTGCTCTAGCATGATAGCAAAGTATCCAAGCATGGGGAGCAACAACTGGACAGAGTTTTGCGATCATGGCTAAATCAGACTGGTTAGTTTCCTAGGGGTCTTTCATGTGGGGTGAGTTTCTCACCTTTTTATTTTTATGCATCTATACATTCGGATTGGGAAGATATATTTGTGTATACATTTTTAATGCTTCCGCTGCACCTTCCTCCTGCCAAGCAGGACCCAAAGTGGTTCACAGTAAAAGTCACATCCTGCTGACACGATGTCTTAGTAAACACAGCACGGCCCCTCGCTTGTGTTGGGCAGGCAGGGCCGGTCCCAGAGGGCCGTCTCATGCCCGAGGAGCAGGAACAGCTGTTCGTCCTGAGCCCTGGGTGGAACGCGATCCCCACCCACAAGGTTGGGGCAGTTATGCTTGCTATTTTTTTTTCTTAAATTTGCACACTGGCTTCAAGATTGCATTAGGATTGTAGCCTCCTGACTGTAGATTTCCTTGGCTGCTTTTCTACAACAGAAAATCAGGGTGTCATCATAATTCTATCAGTCCAAAGGTCTGGTTTGCAAGCTGACGCTGTCTTAGGGTATCTCGGACGCAGGTCTAGCTCAGCTTCTGAGGCCCAGCTCCCCTCCGTCCTAGCTCTGACTGCTGAACTCTTTTTACTTGGGGCTGCCAACTGAAGTTAGAATCATAGAATCATAGGACTGGAAGGGATCTGCAGGGTTATCTAGCCCAACCCCCAGCACAATGCAGGAAATTCACAACTACCCCCCCCACACACACACACACAGTGACCCTTACTCCATGCCCAGAAGATGGTAAAGCACCATCAGGATCCCTAGCAAAACTGGCCTGGGGAAAATTGCTTCCTGACCCCAAAGTGGTGAATGGCCTTACCCTGGGCATGTAAGAAGGGGCCACAAGAACTAAGCACTGATGCAACCCTTCCTGCCCTCCCCCTCATGCTCTTCCCAGGTTCACAGAATCAGCCTTGCTGTCAGGTGGCCATCTAGCCTCTGCTTAAAAACCTCCAAAGAAGGAGAGCCCACCACCTCCTGAGGAAGCCTGTTCCACTGAGGGACCGCTCTCACTGTCAGGAAGTTCTTCCTAATGTTTAGCCGAAAACTCTTTTGATTTAATTTCAGCCCGTTGGTTGTGGTCCATCCTCTGAACCATCCTCTATATGGCAGCCCTTCAAGTACTTGAAGATGATTATCCTATCACCTCTCAGCCGTCTCCTCTCCAGGCTAAACATTCTGAGCTCCTTCAACTTTTCCTCATAGGACTTGGTCTCCAGACCCCTCACCATCTTCACTGCCCTCTTCTGGACATGTTCCAGCTTGTCTATATCCTTCTTAAATTGTGGTGCCCAAAGCTGAACGCAATACTGTAGGTGAGGTCTTGGTTGGGACCTTTTGCATGAAAAAAAAATGTACCTACCACTGAGCTACAGCTTCTAGAATAAGCTCAGGTGCTAAATCCCCTGGGATGGGATCATCCAAATCAGGTACAAGTTGTAGCACCCTTCTTTTACCTGGAGTAATGATTTTGGAAAGGCTTCCACTCTTTAGTAGCCGCAATTAGTCTTACAATGCAACCATCATACGATGGATATTTTTGGAATTTGTGGCACTGAAGAGATAAAGCCCTGCTGAGCATCCCCCCCCCGCCCCTCCAGTTTCTTTGGCTCCCTGCAAGACATGAATACTTTATGAGCACTAAGAATATTTACAGGGTATTTGCTTTTCTGAAGAAGGAAAAAGGGAAGGAAACAGGCAAACAGTGTCATCCTACGCATAGTTACTCCAGTCTAAGCCCATTGAAGTCAATGGGTTAAGATTGAAGAAATTCTGCATAGGATTTCATTGAAAGTGAATTAAAAACAGGCAGATTCAGGTGGGTAGCTGTGTTGGTTTGTAACAGAAGAGCAAGATTTGAGTCCAGTATTGGTCTCTAACATGCTACTGGACTCAAATCGTGCTCTAAAAAAGGGTAGGAAATAATGTTGGTTCATCCAAGCATAATTCACAGGGACACTAACGCACACCAGTAAAGAATCCAATAGCACCTTTAAGACTCACCAACTTTATTGTAGCATAAGCTTTTGAGAACCACAGCTCTCTTAGTCAGACTCATGCATCTGATGAAGAGAGCTGTGGTTCTCGAAAGCTTATGCTACAATAAAGTTGGTCAGTCTTAAAGGTGCTATTGGATTCTTTACTCTTTTGCAACTACAGGCAAACTGTAAGGATTTGCCAAGTAACCTTCAAAAGACTCCACTATTTGTTAGTAAGAGCTTTATTGAAAAGTTGCTAGTTCATGATCTTACTGGGTTCATTGTTAGGAATGAGGCACGTCCAAATATCAAGAATATATATCATTTACAGGTTGATATTCCCCCTCCCCCCTTCCTAGTGGCTGCTAATTCTTTCGGGAACCATCTGCACAGGGGGGGGGGGCACAGGGTTCCAGGTTATGTGGGCTCTTTCCCCAGCGGCTAGGAGCAAGAAGCATTCACATCCCGGGAGAGTATGGAAACACAGCTGCAACAGACAGTCACAACATCAGCCCCAACTGCCCAGGTATGGGTATGGCAGGTGCAGCTAGCATCTTGACACTGACACGGCCAGCTCCTCAGGACCTAAAGCACACCAGTAGCCAAAATGCAGCCTGCAAACCCTTTGGGGTCACACAGGGTACATTTTTTTAAGTGGGGATGGTGTTTCTGCCGAGGGCATTTTATCTTATTTCAGTCTTAATGAAGCTGGTGTGGAATTATTAGGTGCAAACTGGGCCATGCGCAAAACAGTAAATGCAGCGCATGCTGGGATACAAAACCAAATGGATCCCTCCCTTGGAATGCCAGGCGCTGGAGGGTCTCTGTCTGTCTCAAAAGAAAATTCCTCCATTGCATTCTGCAGGATTTCCCCCCCCCCCCTTTCGTCTAATTCTAGAATATCAGGTCACTGAATAAAACAAATAAATTTTGGACAGATAAAAGGAAGGACTTCACTTCACACAGCATGCAATTATGTTGTGGAATTTCTTACTACGGCGGCCAAGTGGACCTCCCATGGCCAAAGGCAGTGTATCTAAGCTTCTGGGGGCATCTGGTGGGCTTTCTTTCCTCTCCCCCTTCTCTGAAGCAAGGGTGGGGTCTCTCCTGTTTCTGGACTGGACCCTCTTAGCCCCCCACGGGTGCTCTCTCGCTGCTAATGCAACTCTCTCCCTCCCGTCTCTGAGATGCAAGACTCCCTTCCCTGCCTGAGGCAACTGGAGCGCTTCACTGCGCCACTGAACCTTAAGAGCTGACATTTATTAACTGTGCCTGAACTGTGCCAATGAAGTTGTTCCTGATATCATGGAGGTGCAGCACCTGCGGTCCCTGCCAAGGTATAATTGAGCTGCAAGCGAGCGGCCTTTCCGAGGAGGAGCAGGAGGGGCTCTCCTGGCCAATCACAGAAATCTCTCTGGCCTTGTATTCTTCCCCTCTTGTTCGTTTCAGAGAGACTCCTGCATCTCGCCCAAGGGGCTGGACATGCTTGTATCTCGTCCTGTGTCAAGATGCTAAGCATGATCTCCTCCGTCTTTCACCTCCTTTGTAAGACAGACAGAAGGGGAGCTCAGCACAGAGAGGCACTAGAAACAGCTGTGCCTTTAGTTTTGTGTTTGATACACAATCTCTCCATGAAGAAGAACGCGACACACAGCCAAGAGGCACCCCTGCGCCTGCACTCCTGCTGGGGAAGGAAGCCTGGCTCTGCCCACCGCCTCTGGCTGCGGAGGCTCCCCAGTCCCCCGAGCTGGATCTGTCCAGACCACGAAGCTTCATACCCTCCCCCTTGAAATTATGCTTCCTTTCGCCCTGAGAGGGAACAGGCTCTTCTAAGGAGACCAGACTTTGAATGGAGCAACTGTGGAATAACCGGTAAAGGCCGTTCCTTCCCAGCATGGACTCCAGCCAAAATTTGGCAGCCCGAGTTCAAGTTCTTTATTAATTAGATCAGCCGTTTGGGAGAAGGGCCCCCCATCTCCTAGGAGAACGGCCGTGCAACTCGCCTATTGAATCCTCTTGGGCTGAGATACGCCAGGAGTGCGCTTTGATCGCTGGAGGCTGTGATAGCTGGCTGGCGGGGTGGGGGTGGGGAGATCATGGGGGCCGTCATTGCCTCGTTGTGCCAGGAATGACGTCAGGCTCCGATGTGTGCCCCCCACCTCAGAAACCTGACATCCTACACAGATTGCTGTGCCTACATCTACGAATGGACAGGATCTCTCTGGACAACTTCATCCCCTTGGGATGGGACACCAAGGGAGAGACCCAGAAAAACCAGCAGTCCAGTTGAGCAAAAGTCGGCAATTCCACCCCAAAGCAGAATCCCCTGCAAAGTTGGGCCATCTAATTCCAGCAATTCTTCTGCTGCTCTATTGAGCAACAAATTAGAAAGGAACGGGGGTGAAGGTTGTTTGTGCATTGAGAAGCTCTGAAGCATTTCCACTCTCTGATTAGAAAACGACATTCCCGATAAACTCTCCCCTCTTGGGCCCGGTACGTCGGATGTTTATCGGATGAAGATATTGCAGCTATTTATTAAGTCCTTGATGGAGCCACAGTTAATGCCAGCTTAATACGACTGGCATCTTTTAAAGCAATCCTGTGTGCCACTTGTCACTGATGCAAACTTCCCTGATTAATTAAATTAGACATTGGGCTTCATAAAGCAATTGGTGGGAAATGAAATTTTATTTACATCTAAAAGCATGTGTGTGCGCCTGTGTGTATATCTCGGAAACTTAATTTCATGTTATGCAACCTCTCACATTCTGTCAGTCTCATGTGATCTCAAAATTAATTTTCTTCTGTTTTGATATGTTTCCAGGCCTGAAATATTTTCATGAATAAATAACGTTTGGCTTTTCCCAGCAGGCAAATATCATGGCGATGCTGCTTGCAGAAAACTCATGGCATTAAAGAGAAATTCTAGATGGAACAAGGGAGCGAAAAAAGAATATCTACAAACGGGTGTTGCTGTACTGGCACTTGGGTTAGACCGAGCAAAGAAAAGGCCAGGTTTAGTTCAAGAACCCCCTGATCACCTGCCCTTTAGTTCAGCCCCATTGCCCAACACCTGAAAACATAGTGCTAGATCCACACATAAAATGCAGTCTTCACAAAAAAGTTGATCTAATTATTTTAAACCAATGCAGCTTAATCAGCTATCTTCAATACGATAATAATCCATTTACAAACATGCAGATAAATCTACCCCAGAATTTTTTTTGTTTCTAAGACTGGTTACCCTTGCAACTTTTCTACTGATACCTTTTATTTGGAATTAATGGTATGTTTGTATATGAGCAATTATCATATTAAAGACAGTTGATTAAACTGAATTGGTTGAAATAATTAGAGTAACTCCTTTGTGAATATTTCTTTATATATCAGGAATGATGCTTCAATGAATCAAAAAGAGTCCAGTAGCACCTTTAAGACTAACCAATTTTATTGTAGCATCTGACGAAGGGAACTTGATTCTCGAAAGCTTATGCTACAATAAAATTGGTTAGTCTTAAAGGTGCTACTGGACTCTTTTTGATTTTGCTACCACAGACTAACACGGCTAACTCTGCTTCAATGAATGTTGCTATGTTTAGACTTTTTTGGTAGGATAGCTCTTTCAGGGGGTCCAAAATGTTCTTTAAAAAAACCCTCCACTTTTTGGTGTTTGGAACCTGTCCTACTCATCTTTCTCCCTTCTTACTGATGGTTAAGTATCATGGGCTCCCTGCTGTTGTGACGGTCCCCTTCACTTGCAGGCCAGGAATTGGTGACTCATTCGGGTTCTTGTTCTTAGGTTTACACAGCAGAAATGAGTGTACTCAAAAGAAAAAAAATATATTAGCAAGGAGATACAGGAACGGGAGCAAATGGCTTCAGGTCATGGGAGCTCATGTAGCCTACATTCCTAACGGAACTAAGGGCCAAGTGAGAAGTGACAAATTACACTTGAATGGCAAGTGAACAGACTCACGTGTATTCCTCCTTGTTTACTTGCCAGTCACTTGCGCTCCACTCGATCGCTATGTGTAATTCGTCACTTCTAGCTTAGCTCTAACTGAGCAGGGACTCAGTCCCATGAGATTAAACCAATGCACAAAAATAATGGCGGCAGGGAACAGGCTGTCCCATTGTGATGTGTGCAATAAATACACCCCAGCTTTGTCCTGCTTCGATCAGCGATCATGTACTGTAAATGACGCCACGATGAGGCTGCTGAGCCAATTAGATTGTGTTTTGAGAAGATGTCAGTGGTGGTGGTGGTAGAGAATGCCCTCAAGTCATAGCAGACTTCTGGCAACCCCTGGGAGGGGAGGGGGTCATAGCAAGAGACTAACAGAGGTAGTTTGCCATTGCCTGTCTCTGCAACCCTGATCTTTGTCGGAGGTCTCCCATGATCCAAGGTTAGCAATTGCTAACTTAGCTTCTGAGATCTGACAAGATCAGGCTCACCTGGGCTATCCAAGTCAGGGTGAAGATGCCAGAGAGGGTGAACTAAAGTCCTGGCTTATCTCTGCCAATCAAGTCATGGATTGTGTTCACGCTAGACTGGTTTCACAGGTGACACTTTTACCCCCTTTTCACGTTGATTCTCCAAATCCAATATTGCAGAAAGAAGAGCGCTTTTTACCTCTGCTCAAGAGGCAGCTCAGCTTTGTATGGGCCCTGATCCCTAGAGTTATAACCAAATGTGGTGTTTTCTCTTCAGCCAAAACTTCAGAGGAAAACATAAAGCATTTGAATAAGATTGCAAAATTCTTCCAGGGTCAGGCATTCTTAGCCCTAATTTCCCCTCAGGGCCTCCCAAAGGAAAATCTGGGGATTCCTTTTTTTTTTTAAACAAAAGACGGGAGAAATCTCAAAGTACGCTGCTGTTAGGACAAGCATGGGATGGGTGGGTGGGTGATGGCATGCCCCCCCCCATGATGCTATAGGAATGCCCCTATGACTTTCCCTATAGGGATTGGGAGGGGGGATTCCTAGAATGTCAAAGGGGGCTGTGACATGACTCCCAGGTGTTGTGTGTGTGATGTGCCGTCAAGTCGCCTCCAACCTCTGGTGATCCTATGAATGAAAGACCTTCAAAATGTCCTCTCATTAACAGACTTGCTCAGATCCTGCAAACTAGAGGGCGTGGTTTCTTTGATTGAGTCCAGCCACCTTGTTTTAGGTCTTCCTCTTTTCCTTCAGCTTTCCTCTTTTCCTAGCATTACTGACTTTTTCAGAGGGTCTTGTCTTCTCATGATGTGACCAAAGTACGAGAGCCTCAGTCTGATAGCTTTCTAGGTGGTCATCCGGAAGTAATGCCCCAGCGCCTGCAACACTGACCCTTCCTGTAGCCCAGCCTCCCAGTGCTCCCAAGATCGGTATGCACAGGCCTGGCAACTGTAGTCTGTCCCCCCAGCCCCCTTTCCCTCCCAAGTAGGCCCCACATAGGCAAGAGCCAGGGTCTGAGCTGAGCCAGCTGAGCCCAGGGAGTCCCCTCTGCATGGGACTCGCCACAGAGTGGCCTCGGGCCTCTGCTTGAGCTGAGGAAAGGCCTCCTGGGGCCAGCTTCCAGCCCACTCCTTGGCTGCCGCTGTCCCCCAGATTGTTTTCCGTAGTTTGCTGGTTTTCAATAGAAGCTAATGGTGACCCATTGATCACCACTGAGTGGCAGGGCTGGGCAGAAGGTGGCCTGTTTCCTCAGACTGGCCAATGCCTGCCATGCCACATCAACAGCTCATTGACGGAATAATTGAGTTGCCTGCCTCAGATTTCACCACATAAACTCTGAGGGATCCAGAGAAGCCATTTGTGGCTGGGCGTCAAAGAATCGTGAAACACGTTGGCTTCAGAACATCCGGTACTTAAATTTGTGAAGACTTCTTGGCTCATACGTTTCCCCCTCTCAGATCCAAGTGGGGAGAGGAGCAAGAGCAACAGGAAATGGAAAGAGAGGCAGAGGCCAAGCTCCCATCTGGCACCTGTTGTGTCCCTTCTGGGCACTGGAACCTTCAGACACAAAGAGACACTGAGGGCTCACAAACAGCACGCTCGAAAATCCAACTTTTACAGTGCTCATCGGCTCTCAAGCATTCCGTACTCTTGAATTGCAGGTTGTTTGCTATTCTAAAAAAAACCCTGTACGTTGAGTATATTTGTGTCTGAACAGTGGCAACATTTGTCATCATGTCGGCAGCTGGCCGAACCGTGGTTGGCGCCGAATCAGAATGCGCAGGGGTGCTGAGGTTGCCGAGAACAGCAGTTGTCCCAGCCTTCTCATCCCATGCAGGCAGCCGCATCCACTGCAGTTCCCATTAGGAATGAGAGCACGTTTCACAAGCTCTCTGGTTCACTTCGAGCACCCCCATTTCAATCTCTCTTCTCCTTTGTGGTAAAGCAGCCCATGTCTCATTTTGTTCAATGGGGCTCGCTCCTAGGAAAGTGTTCGTAGGCCGGCAGGGACACTGCCCCACAGGCCTGTTTGCAGGTATCGAATCACAGCTAGTTTTGAAAATAAAAACCTCCCCCTGTTTTAAGGGGCTGGAATTCAGACTCAAAGTGGAAAGTTGTGTCCCCATATCCGCCTCAAATATCATCCCAGTATCTCAGTATTGAAGAGAGATCTTATTGTGAATAGACAGAGACTGCCAAAAGGCCAGCAACAGCAAAGATCTCACACTGTTTAGCCAATTGCCCTTAATTTGCAAAGTGTTCTCCAGTCATTATCGACGTTTCCTTCAATTTCACCCCGCAAGGTGGGAAGGAGTTCTCCTTATTCCTTGAAAACCTGTGACTTGCCCAAGACCACGCAACAAACCCTTTGCACCCAGACCTTGCTTCACGCGCCCATACTCTGGGTGCTGCCGTTCTCGGGTTGTACATGTAAACTTCTCCTGCCTGCCACTTATTAACAGCCCCGTACAGCCTCCAAGGGCTCCGGTCTCAGCCATGTTGCTGCCTCTGGGGGGCTGCCTTGTTCCCAGCCAGCTCTTTGGCTCACACAATTATTGATTAAAATATTTACACCTGCCATTCCCTAATTGCTCAAGGGAGCTTATAATTCTATTTTTAAAAAAGAAACCCTACAAAGTACCATAAAACCCCAATGAACCCGCCCTCCTCAAAACATGCCCGCAGCCTATACCGCCTTAGAAGCCTAAGTTTTTCAGGGCCTCCTAAAAACCATCTAAAGATGGCAGTTTGGTTACCAGCCTCTCAAGATGGAGCCTGCAGCTCTCCTGGAATTTCAGCTGATTCTCAGGTTACCGAGATCAGTTCCTCCGCAGAAAATAGCAGCTCTGGAAGGTGGACTTTGTGGCATTAAACTCTGCCGAGCTCCTTCACCTCCCCAAACTCAACCCTCCCCGGGCTCAAGCCCCCACCCACCCCAATCTGTTGGCAACCCTCTCAGGGAGCCCACCACACAGGAGCTACTACCGAAAAAGCATGGGCTGTACGTTGGAAGAGGAGGACTCAGCGCTGTCCCTTTCCTCAAGTTTCCGAGGGGGACAAACCAAAGAGTTAGAAAGACAGAGAGGTCAGGGCACTCTGTTTACTCTTTACTGCTCTGACTGTCCCTTTGATATGTAGATTGCTATTCTCAGGATTTCCTCCTCCTGACTTTCTACCTCTCTTCTCTTCTCTTCTCTTCTCTTCTCTTCTCTTCTCTTCTCTTCTCTTCTCTTCTCTTCTCTTCTCTTCTCTTCTCTTCTCTTCTCTTCTCTTCTCTTCTCTTCTTGGCTTTGTTCCAGGCATCACCTCTCTCCTTCTCCTCCTTCCTTCTTGCAAGCATGGATGCAGCCCTTGTCCGAGCATTCATGCTGTAAAGAAAAAAATGTTATGCAAGAAGCCATCTTTTTGAAACTTGATTCAGAAGCTTTTCTGCTCCTTGCTAGGAAAGTTTCTCTCCCCCCGCCCTCCTCGCTCTCCCCCTCTGAGAGGCCTCTTTCGTCTCTCTTTGAAACAAGTTGCTTTCGGGGTTTTTTTGCTTCTCTCCTTGGAGATGAGATAAGACCTTTCTGGCTGGTACTTAGCTGAGCTTCCAGGGCTGGGCTCTTCTTGAGTTAATTGGCAAATAAGTTCGCACCTGCAAGACTGGGCTATGTGCCAAGTGTTGGCTGCAGGCTTCACACATCTCCCTTTCCTCATGTAGACACCTACTTTTCAGGTGATGTCAGCCGCTGTGATCCGATTGGCTGCCAGGCCTGCGGCATTCTGGTCCCAACGGGCAGAAATTGGCTACTCAAAAATGGAGCCTGAGCTCGTGGTGGGTGTCAGTAGCAGACCACTGCCCCTCGCCCTTGCCCCGCGTCTGGCTCGACTGTTAGAGGGACACCAAGGCTCCCACCTTTGTGATTTGCTGTGTGGCTCGACTACTTTGACTCCTTTTTAAAAAAAAATTATTGGATGGGTTAACAAATATAAACATACAAATCATTATCATTTTCCACCCCATTGCATTTTCCCCATCCTTCCCCCCCCCTTTTTCTGGTGACTCCCAACAGTTTTCCATCCCCAACTTAGTCTAAAGAATATATCATATCTTAAAATCTATAATAATATATATAATATATATCTAGTCTATTTACTTGTATTAACTATCACAATATAATACTTATCGACTACTTTGACTCCTGACCAGAGTCTTTGATTGTTACATGTTTGAAACCAACATGAGTTGCCTCTTTTAAGGAATTACTGTGGTATGCATTCGTTCGTGCTTTTTTGTTTTATTTCCTCCCATTCTGTCTTGTGACTTGTGATAACCTTGCAGTCTGATTAATAAATAATTATATTTTACTTTGTGTGGGTTTTTGTGACTCTGAAGCCTCAAAGCTATATTTTTTTTGTGAATGCCCGAGAACCACCTACCATAATAGTACTTTGTTTTGAGACTCCTACTTGCAAACCACCCTAGCAAAGTAGACTTCTGTTCTGTTGATTCCCTGATAGGCTCTGGAGCTTTGTCCCTTTTCTCCTCAGCCTTGGGATAGCTAAAAGAACCGGTGGCAGCCTACTTGGGCAAGGGTGAGACTTTCTCCTCTTGCCCATTTTCTAATTTGTGTGATACCCAAAAAGGCTTGCTGGGCAGCCTTTCCCCTCAGCTGAGCCAGGGAACAGAGGTCCAGAAGCCTTGACACATGGACATCCTTAGACTAGATAAGTAATTAGGATCTGTTGCTCCTCCTTTCCTATCAGAGTATAGAGTTCCTACAATAAAGAACTCTTATTTCCTTTCTAAATATAAGCAAGTGTATGGTTTCTTATTTTCTCTCCCGCGCACACACCTGCCAGCAGAACCAGTTCACAACCACCTATAATCACGCTTCCTCTGCTAAAAAATAAACTCTGCTAACAGCCCAAACATGGAGTCCTTTAATTAGGTTTCTGGGGCCAACGTACAATTTATTTATCACTGTAAGTATGAGATAGGCTACCTTAAGTGGGAAAACCACCAGTAGCTGACAGCTATAAGACTGTATTTGGAGCCCAGGACAAGTCCTTTACTAAATTCCTCTACCAATGCCTCCAAAGGTGTCAGCTACAGTAAAACCGATCCCCTGTGACTATCTGATGCAAGATTCAGGCAAGCCAGCCCATTAGGAAATGCCCCTTTCCCCTCCAAGTGATGAAAACGGGGTAGAAACAATTAACCAAGCAGATCAGCATTTCACTGTGAAGACACCAACCACCAGGATTAACTCCAGTGCTTCATTCCAGAAACTGTTAATAGGCTTAAGCAGCTTTGGAGAAGGCGGGCTTAATTTCACCGAGATATCAGCGCAGCCCAATGGGAGTATCTGCTTACTTACTTTACGCAGAAAATCCAAAGCCACTCAGGGCTCACTGCCGGGAGCGGCTTGACAGCAATCCTGGCCTCAATCGTAGCATCAAAGAGCTGGAAGGAAATGAGGAAGTGGAGACTCTAGTTCCTCCCCTCCTTCCGAGAACTGCTTCTACGACATTGAATCTTTTCTTAAAGTCTGTCACAATGAAAGGAAGCCTGCACCCCTGTCCACCAGCTTCTGCCAGGCACTGAAGCTTGGCGAGAGAGCGCATGTGTTGCATGTTGATGAAGTTTGGTGAGAGAGCACATGTGTTGCATGACGAAGAAGCTCGGTGAGAAAGTGCATGTGTTGCATGACGAAGAAGCTTGGTGAGAGAGTGCATGTGTTGCATGACGAAGAAGCTTGGTGAGAAAGCGCATGTGTTGCATGACGAAGAAGCTTGGCGAGCGAGCGCATGTGTTGCATGACGAAGAAGCTTGGTGAGAAAGCGCATGTGTTGCATGACGAAGAAGCTTGGTGAGAGAATGCATGTGCTGCATGTTGAAAAAGCTCGGTGAGAAAGCACATGTGTTGCATGATGAAGAAACTTAGTGAGAGAACGCATGTTGGTGTCTAAGTTGCTATTGGACCTGAATCTTTCTCTTCTACTACAGACCAACACAGCTACCCACCTGAAACTGCAGGACAGGTACCAGGTGATGGGAAAGCGTTCATCCTGAGAGTGTCCCTGGAGAGCTGCTGACTGAAAGCCAGAGGAGACAAGGGTCACTGGCACTAATGGGGAAGGTATAAGGCCACTTCATGCGTTTTATGTTCCCATATTTTTGCAGCCTTCGCTCCTACTGCTGGAGTTCAGCTCTGTGATTTCTTGACTGGTCCTCAACAGCCAGTGCCAATAATTTCTTCTCTTTTCCCCTTAGTGTTTTAAAAATTGTTTCACATGAATGAATCCAACAGACGATGAAGAAGCTGCTCCTCAGCCTCAGTCCAAGACTTGTGCTCTAGCCAACCCCTAGCTGCATCCACGCCATTAGCAGTACTGGTCCACCTCTGTGCTCTTCCGCGACCCACCTTTAACCTGCCTCTGCAAGCTCATCACCCTCAGGCGAGAGGATCAGAAGAAAAAGTACAAGGCGCCCTGAAGAGCGAACGAAGCACCAAAAACTATAACAATGTAACTGTATCATTAAAGAGTGATTCATAACAAAATATCTCCAGTCTTATCTATTGTATAATACATATCAGGGGGCTGCCACAGAAATGCAAACAGACTCAAAGGCCAGCACTTACAATCAGCCAATGAATGACAGACAATATCAGTCACAAACTTGCAACAGTAAAGTGAGATTTTTCAATATATCAATAAAGTGCAAATTGCTCATATCAATAAATAGCAAGAAAGTGACCTGTGCTTATAAATAAATGTGACAGTGCCTTGAGACATAATAATGTTTCAAAGGTACAAAAACAAGGGCTTCCTCTGTGGTGGCCCCTACCCTGTGGAATGACCTGCCTGAGGAAGTCAGAGGAGCCCCCGCTCTCCTGACTTTCCGTAAACGATGCAAAACCGAACTATTCAAAAAGGCTTTTTACTCAAATGGGAGGGCTGTATTGCAGGGAAGGGGTCTCAGGTGCTTCACTAACGAGTTGGGGATCATAGACTTCATCACTAGTTTTGCCTTATGCATTATCTGCTGCTTTAAATGTGTACTCCTAGGTGCAACCAGCGCTCCGTGTTGTCTGATGTCAGTCCCAGAGTTGATTATGTTTTGCTCCGGGATTTTTTCTGCTCTGTCTTGGATCCTTGCTAATGCTGTCTTTTAAACTTGTCTCTGTTTACCTTATGGTATTGTATTGAAATGTGCTTGATACTGATTGTATTAACCTCGTACTGTGTAATCCGCCTTGAGTCCCAGTGAGAAAGGCGGACTATAAATGATGCAAACAAACAAACAAACAAACAAATTCATAGTTCATGGGGAAATGCCCATATAGTCCAATAGAGGGAATACTCCAAATATGAAAAGTGACTGCCCCGCGGGTACTAGCATTCACACCCCGTTTCTGAATCACCTTCTTCCAGGCAGTTACCAAATTGAGAATCTACAATACAAGTCAAAGAACATTCCCAAACAGGACAGCGAGCGTACATTTCAGGCAGCCGTCTGTCTCCTACTCGTCCTGCGAGAGGAAGCAGGGAGCCAGAGTTACGGCTTCACCACTGTCAGGGCCCGGACTGTGGGCAACTGACCCAGAAGCTGGGGGGCCAGAAGCCCAAGCCTAGAGCCAGGAGCTTTCGCACTGTGAGGGGGAAGCCAAGGGCCGGCGCCCTGGAGGAAACCTTTGCACAGAGAGGCAATGGGCTGGTGCCTTAACTCTGTGCAGGCACATTTGCCTTCCCAAAGCAGCAAAAATAGGCAGTTCTTGGAGGGTTCGTGGCGAAACTCGGCAGCCTGTCTGAGGGCCCCAATCAATGGGGTGGATGAAGAAGACTGCTGTTCTACTTGGCATCTCCCTGGTCCCCTAAAAGAAGATGAGGCAGGAGCTTCCGGCCAGGCCAACAGCAGAGCATCTTCACACACTGCATAATTCACTTACGGGATTCAGTGGTGGCTTTCAAAAGGATTAGGCAATGCAGGGTGGATGGATCCGTCTGTGGCTATTAGCCTCCCTAGCTAAACAGAACCTCCACATTTAAAGGCATTCTGCTTGTGACTCTCAGGAGCCAGGAATCTGCACAGAAATTTGATTTGCATTTGAGTTTAGCTCGCTTTCTTCGTTAAATATGTGTTTAGGTCATTTAGAGGAGTTGCCCTTATAGCTCAGAAATATTTATTTTGCTCTCTGTCTCAAAGATATGCCGACCCGAGTTCTTGCCTGCTAACTAATTAGGATGAAATTCTCAGGAATGGCACCTTTTACCCGCCAGATCCTCTACGCCACTTTTCAAGCTGAGAGGAGAAACCATTCCGGTTCTAGAAGTGACTAAAATAGAGCCTGCAGAAAAGCCTGGGAGAGGGAAACGCCACAAAGGGTGTGTGTGTGTGGGGGGGGATAGCGGTGTTTACCTCCCCTTGTGCACAAGGGAGCATGCAGGCTCCTGCGCACACAGGCACACCTTGGGCTGCTATAGACAGGCAGGCAGGTTGTTTTGGACATCCAGAGAGTGGAAGCTTCCATTCTGCACAGACAGAAGCACCCTGCCAAAATGTTCTTCTTGACTTCCTCAGAGGAGCTCAGGGAGGTGGACCTGGTTCTAACAACAACAACAACAACAACAACAACAACAACATTCGATTTATAGACCGCCCTTCAGGACGACTTAACACCCACTCAGAGCGGTTTACAAAGTGTGTTATTATTATCCCCATAACAACAAACACCCTGTGAGGTAGGCAGGGCTGAGAGAGCTCCAGAGAACTGTGACTAGTCCAAGGTCACCCAGATGGCTTCAAGCGGAGTGGGGAATCAAACCTGGCTCTCCAGATTAGAGTCCCGCACTCTTAACCACTACACCAAACTGGCTGCTCCCCCTTCTTTTTTTGTCATCCCAGCAACCCTGTGAGGTAGGGTCAAGCGCTGGTCCTGGATTACCCTGAAAACTGCATGACAGATTTGAATACAGGCTTCCCGAGACCTGCGCCCACTCGCTAGCCGTGCCTGCCCTTGGGGTAATGGGGGGGGGGGCAGAACAGAGCACAGGAGGGATGCCCCTCTCTCGTTTTAGGCGGCCTGTCTGCCCCCGCAGCTCGGCAGCTCCCCTGCTGTGTTGTGTGTGCCATCGAGTTGCTTCTGACTTACGGTGACATCGAGAATTAACAACCTCCAAACCATCCTATCGTTAACAGCCTTGCTCAGATCTTGCAAAATGAAGGCCACGACTTCCTTTATTGAGTCAAACCACCTCCCTTATCCCATTTATCTTACATTTAAAAGATAAATACAGTTTCTAAGATTTCCACCAAGGCATTTCAGAAATAAGATAGTCTTACTGCAATGGAAAGCTGAGACATTCAGGGGTTTGAGGGTGCGGCTGCCTCATATAGGTCCAATGACATGAACTTCACATGATTTTATTAAACCATCTAATTTGTTTCCTGTGAACGTGTGATGTAAGACCCCTCTGAGCACTGAATGACACTTTGTAAAAGCATATTTTTTTTCAAACAGTATTTGTCTTGTTCATGGATTTATTCTGGGTATGAAGTGGGGTTGCCAACCTCCAGGTGGTGGCTGGAGCTCTCCCAGAATCACAGACTTCCTCTGGTGAAAATGGCTGCCCTGGAAAGCAGAAACGTTTGCATTATACCTTGCTAAGGTATCTCCCCTCCCCAAACCCCATACCCTCCAGGTTCCACTTCCAAAATCTCCAGGAATTTCCCAACTTAGAGCTGGCAACTCTAGCATGAAGCTGTTTATTCAGTCTCAAAGATGGGGCAATAAGAACATTGCTGGAACAGGAAGAAACATGCACACATTTGCAGATTTGAAAAAGAAAAGCCAATTCTCAGGCCTACTTTGTTCAAGAATCAGTACAATTAAAGCCAGAGTTCATGACGGGGGAGGGGAGGAAGAGGAGCCTTGTTGGGGGTCTATAGGCTGGAGACCCCACGTTGGTTCAGTAACATCCTCAATCCCATGGTGCAGAAATGGGTCCTTGCCAGTTGACAATCACCCCAGGTGCCAGCAAAGAAGTGGGGCAAGAGCAAAGAATGCAAATAGCTCCAGCAAGAGGAATAGTTCCACTTACACAGAACAAAATTCCTCCTTAGGCCAGGGAGCCAGTCGGGGGGTGGGAGAAATGCTGTGTACAGGATGCCCATCGGGGCAGCACTGAGCAGCAGCTGTCTGTGGAGCACAGGCCTGGCACGGGCTCTCCCTCTGGCACCCTCTCCTGCTCCTCGTTGCTTCGGAAAAGGGATCCTCAGAGGCAGGGAGGGGAATCGGGAAAATATGGCGCCATCAGAACTGGCTTCGTTGGTCCTCGAGAGGGGTAGGAAATTCCATCTGGACAAGTTATCCTGCCCGGTTCACCACCTGGCACACTGAGCTTGCTTGCTTGCTTGCTTGCTTGCTTGCTTGCTTATTTATTTATTTATTTATTTATTTATTTATTTATTTATTTATTTATTTATTTATTTATTTATTTATTTATTTATTTATTTATTTATTTATTTATTTATTTATTTATGCCCTTTATAGTCTGCCTTGAGACTCACGGTGGATTACATAGTGTGAGATTAGTACAATCAGTAGCAAGGACAATTCCATAGGCTAAATAAACACAAGTTTACAAAGTCATAGCATTATCAAGGATCCAATACAGAGTTGAAGAATTACTGAAACAGAACATAATAAGTTCTAGGGCTGACATGAAGCACAAGTAGTACATAGGAGAACATATTCAAAGCAATAGATAATATGGAAGGCAACATAGTGGTGAAGTCTACGGTCCCTAACTCATTAGCCCTCCTCTCTGAGTAAAAAGCTTTTTTGAACAATTCAGTTTTGCAGCATTTGCGGAAAACTAGGAGAGTGGGGGCTCTCAGGCAGGCCGTCGCACAGGGAAGGGGCCACCACAGAGAAAGCCCGCGTGTGGGCTGCTGTTGACTTCGCCCACGTGCAGGGTGGCTTTCACTCAGTCCTGCACGCCACGACCTAGCACTGGAGAAGAGGGGATGGGAGACCTTCCCATGGGCGTCCTGCAGGCAGGGGCTGGAATGAGGCCACTGGGTGGGAGGCTCCTCTGAGGGCACGCAGAGTTCTGGCATTCTTTCTTCCCCCTCTTGCTTAACCCACAGCAGCCCCAGACAGCCCTTTGGAGTGAGAGAAGGGTGGAGAGGGAGAGACAGCTTGGTTGCTGCCCCAGGCACCAGCTGACCTGCGGTTGTGGTGGAGAGGGAATAGGCAAGGATGCCCAGGGACTTTCTCAAACCTTCCGCACTGCGGGTGAAAAACCACCTTGGGAGAATGGTTCTTCTGACATGAAAACTGGCTGGGGAGGAGGGGCTGAAGCTGCCACACACCCTCCCCCCCCCTTGAACTGGACCTGGATTTTTTTTTTTATGCACAGAGTAAAGTATCCTGGAACTCCATGTGGATTCAGCTGAAATGCCCACTGGCCTTGGCAGCCCTTCTCCGGCTGCATCCCAGGAAAAGATGGGGAAAGGGAGGCGGGGGGAGGGCTCCTCTCGAAATGGCAAAGGGCGGCCCTGGACGGCTCTCTCTAGTCTCATAAAACAAACCCAGCGCCGTGATTGCAGTGGTTAGCAACCTGCCACGTGGCAGACGCTTCCCGGAGCGGCCAGGTCAGATGCAGCTGAGCATGCTCAGCAGGCCCCCCCCGGAGCATTCTGCAGACTGCCTTTGGCAGGTGCCTCCAGGATACAGCGGCGACAGAGAGGGCCCCCGGAAGGGAGGGCAGCACAGACTTCAGACCCAGAAAGCCCGTGGCCTTTGCACGGCAGGAGGGGGGCCCGCCCGTGGAAGGAAGGAGGCTCTGCAATGCGCAGCTGGGCCTGAGCACCCCTCTGGACGCGCTTCTCATCTCATAACTTCCAAAGGGATATTCCTCCCTGCTTGATGCGAGACGGTGATCCGAATAGGACTTTGCTGCTTGCTGAACTCCTGCCTTGCATAATTTCCTTTAGAAAATAATTAATTATTCATCTAATCATTGCTCAAGATCATTTGATCACAGGAGCTCTGAAAAGGAAAGGAATGGCTTACCTTCTAGGGAGAGCAAAGTGCTGGAGGAGGGTGCTGAGACCCTCGGTAGCCTCTCCAAGACCCCCAGCCCAGGCAATCCTTCCCTGCCTGGGGCACCCATGGAACAAAAGGGGTATGCTTCACTTGGGTGCTCAAAGGGCCGGCCACGTGAGCCATGGAGAGCGGTGCTTGTGCACAAGCTGCAGCCTCCATTTTCAGAGCCCCAGTCTCAATCCCAGAAGGAGGCCTTGCAGAGGCTGCTGCAAGGCACTCTGCAGATGGTCAGAGGCACCCTCCACTTCAACATGGCTTTGCACTTTCCAAGGCTGTGCCCTGGGGAGCGTGGAGGAGGGTGGCCAAGCCCTCTCTCCTCCTCCTCCCTGCCTTTTGCCTCCTGTCATGCTTTGGGCTTTCCACGATCCATGGCACACACTCCAGCCCTTGTGTGATGGCTCCCCCCCCAGCCCCTCCACATCATTTGCTTGATTCCTCTGCTTTGCCTCTTTATTGAATGTTTATAGCCTGGAATTGCCTTGCCTGGGAGGAAGCTGGCAGCTCTTCAGACGCAGGTGCAGCTTTCCTGATTAGAGATGAGGGGAAGATTCTGGCAACAGGATGGGGGGGGGGACCCTTCATAATATTCTGCTTTGCAATTAAAATCTCAGCCAGCCAAAATACCAGAGAATAGCAGCAGCAGCAGCAATGACAACTGAAGCGCTGCTGGCTTCTCTATTTATGTTTTTGTTTTTGGAGGTATGCATCCTGGTGGGGAGGAGAGAACGCATGCCCCACCCCAGGAAGAAGGAATGCTGGGGGAGGCAGCTGCGGTTAGTGGCTGACTCGAGAGGGCTAGGCTCACATCCTCCAGGGCCCAAGTCCTCTTGGTAGGGGTGGTGTTGTCATTCTTAGAGATGGGCACAAACAGCAATATGAACAACAACAGAAAAGCCACAAATAGCCCAATCCGCTGTTCGTGAGCAAGCTGTTCCTGAGGTTCCATTCCCGGCGAACATGTGTTCGTTCCAAGCCCTGTTCATGGCGTTCATCAGCCATTCATAAAGCCTGACAGTCTGGCGCCTTTCAATCAATTCCCTTGGCAATGTAGGCATGGACTGTCTGAACTTTATGTGAACTCCTTCTGGCTTTCCTTCTGACTTTTAACCCCTCAAAATAGCCTCCAGCAGACAGTCCAGTTTTTGCCACTGTAAGGAGAACATGACATGAAAGGGGGAGACCCATGGATCGTGCCTTTTCCGGGGTGCAATCTCTCTGAAACTTGGGGTATCTTTGGAGGACAGTGAGGACTATGTCCCCTGCAACTTTGGTGGGTATTGGACATGGGTCATGCCTTTCCTGGGGTGCAATCTCTCTGAAACTTGAGGGGTCTTCAGAGGATAGTGAATATTGGGTAGGTCAGTTTGTAACCCCTCAAAGTAGCTTCCAGCAGACAGTCCAGTTTTTGCCACTGTGAAGAGAAAGTGACACTCAAGGGGGAGACCCATGGATCATGCCTTTCCCGGCTCAAGTTCAGCTAAGTCCCAAGGGGGCCATTCTGGCTCCCACAAACCTCCAACTATGAACATGTTCATGAACAGGTCATGTTCGTCGATGTCCGTGAATCCCTGTTTGTGGATGGCAACGAACAATGAACATCGTATTCGGGTGTTTTTTTTTCCTGTTCATGCCCATCTCTCGTCATTCTCACAAACTAGTCCCTGCCCTCTGCTTCAACATTGCTTGCACAGCCCAGACATTTGCACTGAATGTTCTGTTCAAAAGGAGCCACCTGGGAGTAGCATTCTGCACCTCTTAGGAAGCAGGCCCATATCCCCTTTGGGACCTACAATCATATACTCATAGAATCCAAGAGCTGGAAGGGGCCTTACAGAGCATCTAGTCCAACCCCCCTGTCCTGTGCAGAAGCAGCCGAAAGCATCTCAACAAGGATTCATCCAGCCACTCCTTGAAGACTGCAAATGAGGGGGGAACCCACCACACCCCTAGGCAGCCGAGCCCACGGCTGGATTACTCTTAATGGGAGCAGCTTAATAGGGTATCCAAGAAACACACCCTTGCCATTAGGGAAGACTTCGACTTCCCTGATGTTGTGTGCTGGGAGACCAGTTCTGCTGATGTGTCCAGAGTCACCCAGCTTCCAGACCTGCCTGGCTAACAACTAGCTTTCTCAAACGATGGAGGAAGCGGTTACGGGCTCAGCCATACTGGACTTCATATTCACCAACAAGAAAGAGTTGGTTGATGGGGTAGCGGTGGTGGGAGCCTTAGGAAGAAGCGATCACGTCCTCCTACAATTCCTCTTTCCTCCCTAGCTCATCACAGAGCACCACGTTGGCTTCTTAGATCCTCTACTGCATTTCCGCCTTGCCGGGACGGCGATGGCTTCAGCCTGCCAGAGCTCCTCTTTTGGGAGAGCCCGCCCTTCACTCGCGCCTTCCCCCTCCAACATTCTTGGTGCCTGAAGGGAGTCGGAAGGGAATGGGTTGCCGGGGTTTGCCGGGCAGTGTGGCACTCCCAGCCTTCCAGATGAGTTTAGGGACCTGTGGACACCCAGCAAGATTCAGGCTGGGGAGGATGTGGGAGAGTCATTGACAGGAAAGGGAAAGTTTCAAGAGCTGTTCCACCCACGGCCACGTATTCCTGCCCCCCAGGCAAGTGTTGTGGCTTGAGGAGGGGGTGGGCCTGGCTCAAAGAGGCGCCTGTGTGTGTGCGTGTGCGCATGCACGCACATGTGCCTTTGGTGAGTGGCCTATTCAACACCACAACAGTGAGCGGTTTGAGCTTCAGCAGGGCGGGTGGTGTCCGCTCATCATGACTTGATTTGCAGTAACATATTATGGCTGCTTCCACACACGTTGGATAATCCACTTTCAATACTCTTGAGTGAACATTCGAAACTGATTTTCCATGTGTGGAACAAAAAATCCACTTCTAAAGGATTGCGAAAGTGCATTGAAAGTGCATTATTCAACGTGTGCGGAAATGGCCTATGTGTCACTTGCCAGAGAGACCTTCATAGAATCATAGAATGATAGAGTTGGAAGGGGCCATACAGACCATCTAGTCCAACCCCCTGCCCAGTGCAGGATCAGCCTTGTGGGAACATGCCGAGCTGCTCAGCAGCTCATACAAAGCCAGGCCGCTGTTTATCTTTATTTATTTGCATTATCGATAATCCGGCTTTCTCGTGGAGACCGAAAGCTGATTCCCCCACGTAAACCAGGGCAATGGCCTTTCTAGCTCAGCATTGCTGACTCTGATGGGCTCTTTGGCAGGGAAAGTTCTTCTACAGCACCTGCGTCTGGAGGTCCTGCCTCTGGAGCTGCTGCGGACTGGATGCCCGAGACTTCTCGGACACGCTGAACCTGGGCTCTGCCAAGGAGCCGAAGCCGCACTCCCGGCTGGCAGCTAAAAAGGTGGGGGATAGAGCTAAGGCTGGCCCGGCGTGCTGAGTGCCAGGGAAGCTTCCTGGGGCCAGAGAAGATCTCTCAGCCTCACCAACCTCATAGGGCGGTGTCACTGCCAGGTCCCCTGGGGCAGGCTCTGTAGGAAGATGAATTCTTAATAGTTAAATTAGCAGAGTTTAGCAGAAATGTGCATTGGAAGTCATAACAACGCACAAGACTCCAGTTTAGCGCTATAAAATAGTTTACTACATAAAGGATAAAATTAGGGTTACATTGGAAGAAAATAAGAAATGCCCTACTAGGTACATTTTGCCAGCTTCTGAACTAAACAGAGGCTTTCTTCTGACTGTTACATCCTAAGGCAGATCTTAGACTGAGACTGAGCAATAAAATTTCAGTATATATCTTCACTTAAGTGCCCTCCGCAATAAACCGGTTGCCCAATAGAGAATCTTAATCCTACTTCATTAAGAATAGTGACGCCCCTTTCTCTGGTGGGAATCCTTACTCGAAGCCTAAGCGGTTACCAGCACTGAGGGGTCAAGAAACTTTTACACCCATGGGTAGAACACTGCCTTCAATTTCCTCTAACTAACCATAAGCTCGCCCTGATCTGGATAGCCCAGGTGAGCTTGATCTCATCAGATCTCAGAAACTAAGCAGGGTCAGCCTTGGTTAGTAATTGGATGGGAGACCTCCAAGGAAGACCAGGGTTGCAGGCAATTGCAAACCACCTCTGTTAGTCTCTTGCCATGAAAACCACACCGGGGGGGGGGGGTCACCATAATTCAGCTATGACTTGAGGGCACTCTCCACCACCAACCATAATCTCAGAGACCAAGGAAGTAAAGTCTCCTGGAAGCCAGCCCTGCAAGGTAGCCCACTTGCCTGCTAAGTTCCAATAAAGCAGTTCACTGGCAGCCAGGTCAATGGGCCAAGGTGCTGGTTTCAGATCGAAGCCCCAAACACTGTAACACCATGCAGGATTACACAACAATTAGTTTTTTAAGAATTGTGCATAAAAGATTACATATATTGAAAGTGTGCAAGACAGTGTGGGAAATGGATAAGTAAAACAACAAAGATGACTTAAACTAAAAATTCTAATGTACCGGTCACGTACGCCAGCATACCTGCCATTACTGTATTCTGCATTTTGTACTGGTCAGTGCTCTTTACCAGACTTATATTCTGTGTACTGTGTAGATCATCTGAGAGTGTCTTAACTGCTAATATTAATTGTCGGAGGGCCAATGGACCTCTCCGTTATCTGTTGCAAATACGTACTTTCACTATTCCAGCAAGTCTCCTTGAAGGTGAGCTGCTAGCAGCAAACACTGTCTTTCCCCAGAGACTGGGATATTTTCCTTTGTACTTCATTTAGTCTAAACTAATCTGTTCCCATGTAACTCCTTTGGGGTTTCACGCCAGAATGTCAATGGATCCCCAAGGGCGGGAAGTTTCCCTATAATCAGTAATGCCTTTTTGTTTGAATGGTCACTTCTGCCAATTGCCACCTTTGTGTGAACACCCTGAACTGCAGGGATCTCAATAAAGTCGCTTCAACTGGAACTCCTGCCTGTGAAGTGTGGAGGGACTGACAGTCCCTGGCAGGATCTGCTTCCTTGCAAAACTTAACTTGCAATCAGCAACCAAGTCCCAAACAGAACACAACGGCCGAGGACCAGCAACCTGCCTGCCTGCTGGTCCAAGAACAAAGAGCCATGCTGAAAACCCCATTTTTATTCCATAAGGGCCAGAAACATGGGCGGACTTTAGGAACCAATCAGAACCTTGCTAGGATGCGTGACCATGTCCCTCTGCAGCCGAGTCATGCCCCACGGCAAAGCAATTATCCCCAGCTTGGGTTCTGATAACCTAACAAGGTGGAATGCAGGAGAGGAATCCCTTTCTGGCCAAATGGCCTCAGGGCTTGCATGATCTCCCGTGCAAAATGTGTCCAGGCTTACCTGTCTCTGGGAACTGCTTCTCGTTGAGTTTCACCAATAGGATTTTCAGGCCCCTTTACTGTCCTGGGGAGAGGGAGGGAACTCGGCGTTTACCCTTAGTGTCTTCTCATGCGTGTGCCTCCCGCCCAGTGCGATGATGTCACTTCCAGGCGCGCACCCCAGGAGACCCCTTCCTATGCCTTTCCCCCCCACACCAGCCAGGTGAGTGGTGGCAGGGGGAGGAGGCTAGGAGTGGGGGATCCCCTGCCCCCAACGGCAGGAGAACAGCAACCCTATTCCCTAAGTTACCCAGAATTCACTTTTGGACCAGCCAGGCATGCTTACCTTAGCATACGTTTGGCCAAGAAGCAGGCTTGCTTCTTAACAGGGAGTTGTGAGGATAAAAAGAAGAAGGGAGAGCCGTGTGTCTGGCTCTGAACTCCCTGGACGGGGGTAGATAAAAACGCACCAGGTAGATCGATCCAGCCAAGAGCCAGGAGGAGAGTGCGAAGAGGAGACCCTCCCCATCAGGCCGATGGAAACATTTGCCCAGCACTCAAGAATCCTGAGCGTCACCCATCAGCCTGTGGCACGCTTGGGCCCACCTCGGCAACTCTGCAAGCTAGAGGACCCCTTGCTTTGGAGCAGTAGGTTTAAAGCGACACTCGCAGACTGTACCCTGCCCTGAACCAATTAAATGTTATGTATTTATTTTAAAACTTGTTTAGCCTGCCTGCCTTTCCAAAAATAAGCTCACAGCAGCGTACAAAACCCGCAATCAAACATCATAAAGCCATCCGAGAAACTACCCAAAATTACAAGAGCCGCATTCGTGATCTCACAGCAAGAGCGAAAAACCCTGCACAGAACTTCTCGGTTTCTGCTGCCTGATAAATGCCCACTTAGAGGCCTACTGAGCAGCAAAGATGAATAACACTCGAAGGGAAGGCGCTTTGGAAGAGCGTTGCCGCTGTGGCCTTGTGAAAGGCCTGCAGAGGAGAGACCCCGGGAATGTTTCTAGAGAGATGGAGCCTTGATCCAAGAGCAGCACAATTCGGACAGAAGGCATGGCCGATTGCGCTGGAAGCAGAGGTGCAGCTCCTACTTCAACCAAACCCTGCTGGGCCACAAAGCCACAAAGCCTCTTTCCGTGCTAAGGCCGGCTGATGTCGGCCATCTCCCCAGACTGCATTCTGTTGGTGGCGCCTACTGCTCAGCAAACACACTTAGTAAACTGCCCTGGGTGGGCATTATGTTGTCCTGAAGGGTGGTATATAAATCAAATGTTGTTGTAGTAGTTGTTGTTATTCCTTGGCAGGATTGGGAACCTTCTTGGATGTGGCCCCTGGGTACTCTGGAATGGCCTTCCTGAAGATTTATTTATTTATGTTGTTTATAGTCCCCCTTTCTCACTGAGACTCAAGGCAGATTACATGGTGTGAGATTAGTACAATCAGTAGCAAGGACAAGGGCAGGCATTTCCATACAGTGTCAAGAACATTTCCATAAACAATGCCGTAGGGTAAATAAACACAAGTTTACAAAGTCATAGCATTAGCAAGGATCCAATACAGAGTTGAAGAATTGCTGAAACAGAACATAAGCAATTCTAGGACTTACATTAAACAACATGAAACTCAGGGAGTATATAGGAGTGCATATTTAAAGCAACAGATAATATGAAGGCAACGTAATGCTGAAGTCTATGGTTCCTAACTCATGATGACAGAAGATTACAGAAAAGCACCCAGGCATAGTTCAGAGCCCTGCTGTTTAGGAAGTTGTTTGGGGCATTGAGATAAATTGGGTTTGATGTTTCTTTAGGTGATGCTTTCTGTTCTACTGGTTGTGTTAACTTTATGACTCTTTGTTGACTTATGGTTTCATTGAATAGGTTTGATGCTTTTCATTTGTTTTGATTGTTGGCAGTTTGCCCTAAAGGAATGGCAGGGTATAAGTCTTCCAATAAACCAATACAATCTCTAGGTTTCTCCAAAATTCACTAACATGCACGCATGTGGGTGAGTTCATGTGGTGGAGGCAGCTTTGTAGCCTAAACCCAGGCAGCATCCATAGGACCTGAGAACTCATATGAAAGACCTGTAATTAGGTTTCTTGCTATAGCAGGAGACCTCCCACCATTGGTCCCCTCCCCATTTCCTGCCACTGTGTCAGATATGCCTCCAGCATATCTGCCATGGGTTGTGGATTCCTTGCTGCAGTGTGTAGTGTACCTCTGAGAACATGCAGAGGGAAATCTGTATTGCTGAATGGTTGCTAGCTGCTTATCTTGCAGGTGTTTTGGTTACAATTTCTTGGCAGGCCTGAGAACATGGCCTTGAAGTTCCAGCAGAGACTGCACCAACCTCCCAAGAGACTGAGCAGAGCTCATCCTTTCCCTCCTCCCCCCTCTTCCCAGGCTCAGTGCGCCAAAATCCTAACGGACTTTCTTTCCCACTGGGTGGGGGGACTTTGACCTATAATTTACCTTGCCTTGCTACCATGAGCCACTTCAGCCAACGCTCCATCTTGATACTGGCATTCTTCTTTAATAAAACCAACTTTAACTCATTCACTCCCATGATGCAGTGAAGTGTTTTGGGAAGTACCTGGCAGGACCTGACACACTGCTTCACAGGCCTGCAGGGAATAAATGGAAGGGACTCACCGGCAACACACCGATGTGCCATGTCACTTGTAGCACAGAACCAGAAGAGGTGTCATTGCATTGAGGCAAATCCCAGAGCACCACCCTGGCACAATGATGTCACTTCTGTGCAAAGACATGATGCCCGTACAGCTGCCCCTGTCCCCAGCGTCTCCTGGCTGTCAGGCCACGAATGGGATTCCCGTTCAGGAGAGACGGCAGGGCAGGTCACTTCCTGTTGCCTTGTGCTCAGTGCTGAGTGCAGTCGAACATTTTAGCTGAGGGAGTGGCTGAGGCAGGAGCCCTTTCTTAAGAAGCAGTCAGGGGGGCCCAGTTGCAATCACATTCCCTTCAGGGAAACCTCCAAAGGGCAAAAAACGCCTTAGGGAAAAAACGTACGTCTTCACAGATGCTTTCCTTGTATTTTAGTCCAAGATTTTAATTGTTCTGAAGAGGCATTTTTATAATGTTTGCTCTATTAGCTGCCTGGGTAGACCAGTGGAGCAAAAAGGTGAGGTATACTTTGTAAGTAAGTGAAAACTGGCCCTGTGAAACCATCCTTTTCGGCTGAGGCCTTTGTTTCTCGTCTGCAGCATCTCAGCCCTGCTGCTGCCGCCCATCCTCCAAGGTTCCCCCAATGGAGCTTTGGCCACCTAACACAGTCCGGAGGGAAACGCCGCCTTGGAACAGCGTGGCTTGCCAAAAGCCACCTGGGAAGCTTCATGGCTAGGCAGGGACTTGGCCTGGCAGGTATATATTCATTTATCATTTAGTGAATTTTCACCCTGCTTTTCTCTTAAAAACTCACGGTGGTTCTTTCCTTCTCCACTTTGTCCACACTGCAGCTCTTTATTTATTATTTATTTATTTAATTACATTTCTAGACCGCCCTCCCTGTCAGACGGGCTCAGGGCGGTTTAACAGCAGCTTAAAACAATAAAACATTATAAAAACATTAAAACATCATATCAAACAATTAAAATTGGCAGGTATAAAATATTAAAATGCAGCATTGTCCTGCATGGGTGGTGGAAGGTCTTCAGTGGTATGGCCGGCGAGAGGACCGCCTAGCCCCCACCAAATGCCCGGCGGAAAGATAACAAATCCTGCCGGGCCCTAGTTTCCTCAGACAGAGTTCCACCAGGTCGGAGCCAGAACCGAGAAGGCCCTGGCTCTGGCAGAGGCCAGGCGGACCTCTCTGGGGCCAGGGACCATCAGCAAGTTCTTAGTGGCTGATCGAAGCGACCTCGGGGGAACATATGGGGAGAGGCGGTCCCGAAGGTATGCTGGGCCCAGTCCGCATAGGGCTCTATAGGTCAACACCAAAACCTTGAACCGGAGCCAGTACTCAACCGGTAACCAGTGCAGCTGATGGAGGATAGGTGTTATATGAGCCATAACTGGTGCTCCAGCAACCACCCATGCAGCTGAGTTCTGAACCAGCTGCAGTTTCCAGATCAAGCCCAAGGGAAGCCCTGCGTAGAGTGAGTTGCAGTAGTCTAATCTGGAGGTGACCGTTGCCTGGATCACTGTTGCTTTGAAGTAGCCTGGGACTGAGAGACTGGCCCCAGCTCAGCCAGCATTGTGGCAGAGGGGGATTGCTGGGCAGAGGCCCCCCCAGTCTTGGTTCAGTTGTCCACTCCACACAGTGCCCCTCTGGATGGAGGCAAACTTTTGCTTCCCCCCCTTCCTTTGCCCTTCTCTTGATTTACTGGATTTCTATGTTCTTCCCCCCCCCCCAGTTAAGGTATATTCTTTATTATTTTATTTTTATTTACTTCATTGATACCATGCCTTTTTGGACGTGAAGTGGCTTATATCATTCTTCTCTCCTCCATTTTATCCACACAACAACCCTGTGTGGTAGTCTGGGAGAAAGTGACTGGCCCAAGGTCACCCAGTGAGCGTCCATGGTAGCGTGGGGATTCAAACCCGGATCTTCCAGATCTTAATTGACGCTCTAACCACTACACCACACAGGCCCTAACCCTATTCTGTATTTTTGTCCCTGTTCATTTAACTGAAGGTCAAATCAGTTAAAATATTGATGTTGTTGTGTATGAATGTGTGTGCGTGTGATTTGGATCAGAGCTGTAGCTAGAGAGGAGTTCTTCCTTTCCTTCATGCCATTTGCCTGGTAGACATTGCCCTCTCAAACCGCTAGTAACCCAGTAGGAAAAAAGACAGGCACCTGTATTGTCCTGTCTTCTTTCTCTACCAAAGCTACTGTCAGCTGTGGAGGACTGCGCAACCATGATCCAAACCTTTCCTCCTTTTTAATCTTAAAGCAACTTCAAGAGATCAGGGTTGGATACACGTGTGCGTCCCACTGGCAGAAGGAGCCTTCTCCTGGCGCAAGATATTTTGAGGGGGGAGGCTCCTAGCACCTCCCCTAGTGGAACCGATCTACAAGTTCCAATCCATAGATTGCCAATGTCATGTGTGCCTCAGCTGTGAGCAATCCGTATTTTGTATCTTCCCTGTATTTACTTACCTATGTCAGTTTTCCAGCACTGGCCATGTCTCTTCATAATTCTCTAAAGTACATAGGTTAATAAAGCCATTGTATGTGATTCATGTTGCCCTTGGCATCCCAATTTCATGCTACAGACTGGGGTGTCAGTTGGCATTAGTAAAGGATGTGTGCTCCCCTGATGTAAGGTTGTTATACTCTTTTCTCATGCGCTTCTGTGCAATTTGGAGGTTGGGAAGTGGCCCTTCACACCGCTTTGCCTGGTGCCAATAACTCCCATCTCAAAAGGCTCGATAACTTACCGCAAATTAGGCACGTCAGCCAAAAAAGAAAAGTCAGGCAGAAAGAAAAGAAGGTCCCTGAAGCTACAAAGCAGCATAAATTTGCCACCTTTATTTACGAGAGCTCCTTCCATCAATAATGCTAATAGCTTGATTTACAGCCGGCTTCCTGGCTCAGAGTGCTGATAAATCAGACCTTAAGGAGCTTTTTGCTCGTCAGCTCTTCAAGACAGAACCAAGAAAGGCAACTTGCCGAGGTTCGATTTCCATCTATTTTCATTTTGCTCCGTTCATTTTAATCCACTTAAGGAATCTCAGACGGAGAAGGAGAGAACAATTAGAAAGCAGCAGAGATATAAAGTAAGACGTGCGTATTAAGATCCAGTAAAGGTTTTTAGCCAACATCCAATTGTTCACTGGTGTTTGCTGGGGGGAAAAAATACACCATCTATTAAATATGAAAATGAAAGGTGGGGTTGTAAACCTTTGTGTGTGCCTCTGAAAAAGCTTGTTTGTGCTCTTATGGTTTTTACAAGAGAAGTCAACCCGGCCTGGGAAGTGAATCCCTCTCTCCTCCACCATGGGAAGAGCCAGGCAGGGGTCCCTTCTCAGCCACCTGCAAGTCCCTGGGAACCAAGAGATGCTCACCCTACAGCTGACGGGGGTGGGGTGGGGGAGAGCACAAGAGATAACTTCGTGCAATTTTGTCTGCCCCTCCCTGTAGAGGAAAGTGCCTGTGAGCTGCTCAGGCTTGCTGAGCTTGGCCTGGGGGCCAGTGGGAGACTGGAGGGGGGCATGTGGGGCTGTTGGAAATGGGGGGGGGACACACCACTTCTGGGAAAACTCCAGAGGTGACATCACACTTAAGAACATAAGAGAAGCCATGTTGGATCAGGCCAACGGCCCCTCCAGTCCAACACTCTGTGTCACACAGTGGCCAAAAAACCAGGTGTCCTCAGGAGGTCTGCCAGTGGGGAAGGGACACTAGGAGCCCTCCCACTGATTGCGCCCCCCAACACCAAAATACAGAGCATCACTGCCCTAGCAAAGGTGAAAGACACAGTAGGAGGGACAGCAGATTCTGAACAAAGAAAGCCCTCTCATGCACAGGAGTGGTATTTGTTTTGTGCCCACCGCATTTTGTTTTTTACCCCCTCCCTTCATTATGGCTTCTCCGTTCCAGCAGTCTCTCCCCCACCCCCCACTTCGTCCAGTTTGGATGGAACCCTCAGCAATTGTCCGTCTCGTGGATGGGCCCCTCCCTTTCCGATTGTGGGCAGAAAGGAGAGAATGTCTCGGTTTGCAGCCGATTAAAAATCTGGCTTGCTGAGCAGGAAGAGGGAAGTATTTGGCAGCCCGAGGTGGGCAAGGCAAAGGTGGCATGCCTAGCAGAGAAGGAACAGGCACTTGCCTTTCACAACTCAGTGACTTACTATTTGTGTACGCTGCAAATAGTCACAGTACAACACACACAATGAAGCCCAAACTAGAATTGGCACTGACGAAAGGGAATGTGGGCAAACTTCAAATGTTATCTACAAAGCAACATTCTCTCACTCATCCTCTGTGGCAAAGCACACTGAATTTCATGCAACACAGACCCTGTTAACAAACGGTCTTAATGCACTTATGCAGACAGGGAGATGGCACCATGCTTCCAGCATGTATAGAGTTCAAAGCTCTTCCATAAGCCACTGAACAGTGTAACAAATGGTGGTGTGTTATACAGACAGACTGGATCACCTCTATCCATTTCAGTGGGGATATGTACTAACTCTGCTGGCTGGATGATGTCTATGTCACTTATCTCCTATCTCTCTTCCCTTCTCATTCTCATGGTATGCTCACTCTTACTGTTCTTGCACAGTGTTACTGCATCATGCAGCTGAGAGAAGCACACATTGGAAATTTATTTTATTTTATTTTATTTATATCATTTATAGTCTGCCTTTCTCACTGAGACTCAAGACAGATTACACATTGTGAGAGTAGTACAGTCAATATTAAGGACATTGCCATAAACAATGCCGTAGGATAAATGCAATTTTACAAAGACATCACATTAGCAAAAATCCAATACAGAGTAGAAGAAATACTGAAACATAAGCTATTCTAGGGCTGACATTGGCCAACGTGAGACACAGGTAGCTCCTAGGCAGTGGTGTAGGGTGGGGGACAGAGGGTCAGTTGCCCCAGGCATGTAATATTTAAAGGGCACTCTGCCAAGGAGATCCTGTGCTGTGTCTGTGGGAGGCTGCCCGCGGTGCCCGGGCTGTCTGCCATGCCGACGGGGTGGCTGGCTTGCTGGGCGATGAGCTGGCCGTCCTGCAGTGGCTTCCCGAAAGTGTCATCATCACACAGTCCTGGCAGTATGCACATGCTTTGCACACAAGTGTGGTGCCAGGGGCGCCATCTCCTGCCGGGAGTGCCCCTGGTGCTGGCAACCCACACTATGCCACTGCTCACAGGAGCACATATTTAAAGCAACAGATAGTACATAAGGCAATATAGTGGTGAAGTCTATGGCCCCTAACTCATTAGCGAAGCATCTGATTATAACAGACATTGCAAAAGATTTTCAATTGTCATTTTGAAGGGGCAATCGAATATGTTACCATATTGACAAGAATGAACAGTAACTTTTTCACTTAGTTATCTCATTAGTTAGTTAGTGTGTACATCCCTGTTCTCCATCATCTCCTGAGCTAGCAACAAGAGGTGGAAAGATTGCTAAAGTATCTATCATACTGTTCTTTTCTGTGACAGGTGTTGCTTTCTTCTCTACAAGGAGGAACTGAGCCAGTAGCAATGAAGTGATTTCCCCACAGATAGATGCTCAACTTCACTTAGAATAGGCTACTGGTTTCTGAAGAATCCAATAAGAAGCCCCCTAGATAGCGGGGACTGGGGGCTGATAAAGGTGTGGAAAGAGAGGAGACATGGCCGCCTCGTGCTTCGTGCACAGCAGTCATGTCTCAAGCCAAGCCGACGTCCAGCCATGGGACTTCTTGCATTCTATCTTTCTAAGCAAGGTTTTTTTCTTCACTTTGGTGAACGGCTCTTAATTCAGGACGCCACAAACTTCGCTGCAAATGAGTCCATCAGGCGGACTTGGCATATTTGATGGGGAACAAATGGGGCAAGCTGAACCCTGGATTACTGTACTCACATGTCAAACATCACACTCTCCCTTGAGAGCCACTTGGTGGATGAACAGTAGCTTTCTACTACTAGCCACGCTATTTTATTGATATGTGTGTGTAATTAAGGGACTGGTGTAGCATCCTGGTAAATCAGAAGGTTTCGATCTGGGGGTGGCACACAGAGCAGAAGCCTGGATGAGGGCATGCTGTGGAGGGGGAAGTGGGTTTGCTTGCTTCCCAGGGCTACAACCTTTTAAGAAACCCCCGGTGAACTCATTTACCATAGCAGGAGGGGGAGCCAACACTTGTATTCCAGGAAAAAAGAGAGAGTGGGGGCCATGTCTTTTCCAGTCCTGAAAATGTTTCTAATTAGTGTTACCAAAGAGAACTTTGCTCACTTAAAATGTCCTTCACCAGGCAGTGGAGCATGTATGAGTGTTTGGAGTTTCCCTGCACAGGAACAGAGAGACCCCCAAATGGAAGACAGAGCGGGGAGGGGATTTCCAATGTAGAAATGGAGCCAAACTTGGATGAAATTCATTATGTGGGTGGGTTTCCAATGCAGAAATGAAGCCCCCAGCTGGGAAGACATTCACTTGGTGAAAAGAGCTTTCCATCACGGAAACTGAGCCCCAAAATGGAAGAAAATCCTTGGTGCAAAAACAGAAGTGTGGAAAATGCAACTCTTTTTCTCCTTTGCTAAACCATGCATGTGTGCATGTGCAAAAGGCAATCATGTGTGCATGTGTGCTGTTGTGCGAGATGTGCAGGCACCTGGGAAACTCAGATCCAAATCCACAGAGTTTATTGCGGTACATAACCAGCACAATAACAACCCAGTGCGGGACTCTAATCTGGAGAGCCGGGTTTGATTCCCCCCTCCTCTGCTTGAAGACAGCTGGGTGACCTGGGGTTAGTCACAGCTCTCTCAGAGCTCTCTCAGCCCCACCCACCTCACAGGGTGAGTGTTGTGATAATAATAACACACTTTGTAAACCGCTCTGAGTGGGCATTAAGTTGTCCTGAAGGGCGGTATATAAATTGAATGTTGTTATTATAATTATTATAAATGAATCATCAAAGTACATAAAAGAATGGTGTCAGTATCAAAGAGAGTTTGAAATGAACATAAAAGGCATTGGCTATAAAAATCATTGGTTTCGTGCTGTGGTGAATCGACTCAGATGGATTTACTGGTGTAAATATAACAATATAAATATAAAAGCAATATAAAATTTAAAGTCAAAAATTAAAAAAATTAAAAGCCAGGCTCAGAGAAACAAATAAAACATGGAGGACGCTGGTCTCATATGTCCAATGCCCTCCGCAATTGATGCTTGCATGTTCTAAGTGCAATAGCAAGGAATCTAGCGCAAGCCCATGTGGCCTGTGGAGGTGCATCAGATAATGGCTTCTTCGAGATTTCCGAATCTGAGCAGGTGGGAAACATCCTAAGCAAGGGGTGTAAAGAGGGGAAACTCAGATGAATTGCTCAGCAATCCCTTGACCGGATCATCAACCAATCTGGGGGGATGTTTGCAACTTGAGGTTACAACGTGGACTGAATCCGCAGGACTTTGTGTGCCCCTGCCCTGAATTTCCGACCTTGCCAACCATGCCATGCGACACTATTCAGCTCACTGCCTTTTTAAAATCACCCCATTGCGGCCTATTTACCAAGAGATGACCTTTGCTTTTGTTCATGCTGGTTCCCCACCTCCATCTCCTTAAGCCGTCAGGAAGGATGGGGGGGGGCCTTCCCCTCATAGAAATAATGGAGCGACACATTTTCTGCACAACAGTGAGTCTTTCCCCAGTCCTTGTGTCACCTCCGTGCACCCATGCATCTGGCCAGAACATTCCCCAGCCAGTGGCCACAGCGGTGGGGAGGAGGTGGCCCAATTATGATCGTGGCCCCCACACTCAGTGGCCACACCCAGTGTGTGCCCTCATAAGTACAGGGTTCAGTCACTGCTGTTCACCCCACCCTTTGGCTCTTGGGCAGCTTTGGCTGGATCTGCATTCAGAGCCTGTCGCCTTTGCCGCAATGCCCAAAGCAGACGATGAGCAACGGCTCATGCTCCCCCTCTGCGCTGGGCACTGATTGTCCTCGGGACACAATTCTGCCATGGGAGCCAAACAGCTGTGTGGTGCAATGTGACGTTTCACATGAACTCATTGACCTCCCCAAATCAGCATTGTCTGCTCTGATTGTCAGCGGTTTCCTGGGATCTCAGGCACAGAAACGTCTTTCACCACACCTGTGCCTTGATTCGGTAAAGTTGAGATGCCAGGGACTGAAACTGGGTCCTTCTACATGCCAAGTGGATTCTCTCCCACTGAGCCAAAGCCCCTCTGGTCTTGATATGGGCTGAAAGATGAGGCTCCTTTCTCCTACATTAAGCCCAGACTTGAGAATCCACCCACAGGAGACATGAATCTCAGAGAGGGTGTGATGGATGTCCTTTAGGTGCACCCAGGATTGGGGTAAGCAACAACACTAGAAAGAGCACTTTGCAACACAACGAGCCCCCACTCCCCGCAGTAGAAATCTTACTATAATTCTGTTCCTGAGGATCCATCGCAACCTCCAAGGGGAATGATGTTAATAATAACCCTTGGTGTGCAGGATCCAAATCTGTTGTGTGTATCTCCTGGCACTGCCCAACAGCTTGAGACGAGCCCTTGTGCATCTTGTAAAATGTGTATCGTTTGATGCACATCGTAGCTTGCAGCTGATCACAACCTTCCTGCATTATACAATATATATGAATATGCATAAAAGGGTTGAAGAAATTTGCGGTGATATTTGGGCTGCTGGAGGGATCGGGGAGACACAACTCTGGGGCTGCTGGCTGTCTGGGGAGCCCACACAGCCTGGCAAATCATGTGTTTTATCATCATGTGGTGTTTCAGTGGGGTCTGGGTAGCGCGGCGTGTGTGGGGGCAGGTGGTTTATTTATCTGAGAGCCCCAGTGGCTTCTGGCCGCCCTTTTGGCCATCAGACTCTTTGTCTTTGATTAGCTGCCGCTGATTCACGCGGCTATTTTAGCTCTCACGGCTAGGTGTGATAATTTAATTACTGGGTTCCTCTTATTTAGGAGGTTTGTTTTTTGACGTATGGTAAAACGCTTTGGGCATATGCTTGGTGAGAGGTGGTATATAAATATTTTAAATGAAGAAACTTGAAGTTGTGAATTTCAGCTGTAACTCTCATGCCAACAGCCGATTAAATTAAATATCCCCATCAAGTACGGAAGGCCGGGCACTAAAATGAATGACAATGCCTTCCGTAATTTGCATGGAGGCTCAAAGCCAAAAATCTTGTCTCGAGAGAACTCTTAGGACTGAACCTGTGGGCCAAGGTTTTTCCTACCCTGTAGTCTGGCCACCAGGGCCAAATGTGGAAGGTGTGCTCCGGCAGAGGAAAGCAGAGACAGGATCCCATTGGTAGGAAACACCAAATTCCTCTTCCTCACTCTCAGCCCAAACTAGACGCAAAGAGTATCCCCGGCCACCCTGACGGAGCATCAGGAGGAGGAGATAAAGGAGACCCTGGCAAAGAGCCATGAGAGCCCTTCTGCCCAAAGCAGCAAGCATCGTTTGGGAGGGGGAGGAGGTGGAGAGAGAAGGTGGAGCCTTTCTGCCCTGAGTCTTGCACAAAGGGAGGTGGGGAAAATTCAAGGCAAACATGCAATAAGTGAGCGTACATCATAACAAACATTGCACAGCATACACTTGTGCTTCCTGGTTGTTTGTCATCCTTTTTGTCTCAGAGGACCCAGAAAGAAAGAGCAGCTCAGGTGGGTGAGGGAATCCTGTGGGGTCCAAAGCAAGACTTGCTGCAACCCAGCATCCCATCTCACGGCATCCGTCAGATTCCCTCACTGGTTCTTGTGTCGGAGAAAGACAGGGATAAGCACTGGAAATGGACAAAGAAATACAGGATGGCTGGCACCCTCTGTTCTGATGCTCTGCCCCTTACAGAGTGGGAGCCACGGCTGGGAGGCAGCAACCTGCCCCAAACCCAACTCGTCTGGCTGTGTTCATCTTTCTCCAGTGTTCACGGTTTGGGAGCCACTATGTGCCATCCCGAGAAGGGAGGTGCTGCTTGGGCTGTCGTGTACAGCTCAATGGAAATGTTGACCCCCGTGTGTGGCAGCCATGAAAAAGGCAAACTGTGCGAGGAACGATTAGGAACGGGGCTGAAAATAAAATGGCCAATATTGTAATGTCCTGGTATAAAGCAATGGGGGAGCATCATTCAGAATCACGAGTATCGTTCTGGTCACCATATCTCAACAAGGACATTGCAGAGCTGGAAAAAGTACACAAGAGAACAGCCAAGAGGATCAAGTGGTTGGAACATCTCTCCTGTGAGGAAAGAGTGAAGAGTCTGGGAATCTTCAGTTTAGTAAAACAGACAACAAAGGGAGAGCCTGATAGAGGTTTATAAAATTATGCAGAGGGTAAAGAGAGTGAACAGAGAGAACTTTTTCCTCCTTCTCCAAAAATATTAGAACTTGAGGGCCTCCACTGAAGCTGTTGGGCAGAAGATTCAGGACAGACAAATGGAAATACATCTTTGCACAACAAGTGAATAAAACGTGAAATTCACTGCCAGAGGATGTAGTGATGGCAACAGGCACAGACAGCTTTAAAGGGGGACTAGACAGATTCGTGGAGGACAGGACTATCAGTACAGAGTCCAGTAGCACCTTTAAGACCAACCAACTTTATTGTAGCCAGGTCAGCCACAGCTCTCTTTGTAAGATCTGACGAAGCACGGCTAACTCCTCTGGATCTAGGACTATCAGTGGCTCAGTCTCTATCAGTGGCTCAGTCTCTATGCCCTGTTGTTGGCCTCCAGAGTAACCAGTTGTCCACTGTGCCAGATGGGATGCTGGAAGGGGTGGGTCACTGATTGGATCCAATAGGGCTCTTCTTACGGTTCTGTGCTTCGGCACACGGAAACAACTGATCTCTCTGCCATAGCTGGTTTGCTAATCCTATTTAGGCTCTGTCATGCCTCAGGTGGGGTGAGCCCCCTTACGCTGCCACCACTCTGGGATTTGGGGTCCCTTGGGAAGGCCCAGAGTGCCCTCCCAACCCTTCTGACCTCCGTAGCTTGGCCAATAACCAGGTGTGAGGACCCAGCAGAGTAACTACAAACGAAAGGGTTTATTTACAAGGAGGTCAGTTAATATCAAGCAAACAAGAAGCAAGGTGCCTTAGCAACAATAGATGGGTGAAAGCAAAATAAACCAAAGGCCCCAGGGCGACTGGACTCCCTGCCCCTCTGTCTGCCAGGCCTGTCTTCTTCTCACCCTCCCTGGATGAGGGCCTCCCCCCCTAGTAGAGACCCCCTCTGGCCTGCTGCTCCCTGGGAGGAAGAAGAACCCAGGCTTTCCCCCTCCCAGACTTATATAGCACCAGCCCCCTGTGTTCTGATTGGCCAAAAAGGGCACCAAAACGGCCCAGGGGCTCCTGGGAATTGTAGGCAGGCCTACTCCCACTGCTGACAGGCTTCTGAGGTCTTGCTAGGCCTTCCTAGCCCAGCCAGTTCATGACAGGCTACCATAGGGGAAATCAATGCAACGTGGCCTGGAGGATTGGCAGGACTTACTGAGCGGCTCCTCAGCTGCTCACTGTCAAGGGTGGAGAAGAATCCAATAGAAATTCACTCAAGCTACAAGCGAGTTCCTGAAGGATCTTGAGGAGAAGTTTAAATCAATGAATCGTCTGTGCAGATGGAATGAGTGGAGCTGGGAGCAAAGAAGAAAAGAGGACGCACATCCTAGAAAGGAGAGGATGGTGAACCCCGGATAAAAGAGGACACCCGAGGAAGCCAAAGGGGAGGAAAACGGAAGGGCTCAGCCAGGAGCGTCCAGCCACTTAAACAGGGCCGGCGCCAGAGGTTTCAGTGCCTGCGGCGGCGGGTGCGCACGCGCCCCACGGGAGGCGTGATGACGTCATCGCAGACATCATCACGCACCACAGGGGGGCTGGGCTGCGCGCGGACCGCCGAGCGCAGAAGTTGCGGGCTGCTGCTGGAGCAGTGCGTGGAGGCTGATCCGTGCGCTGCCCCAGCAGCAGCTCACAGCTTCTGCGTTCGGCTGGGGCGGAGGAGCGCGCAGCTGAGCTGGCGTGGCTGGCTGCAGCAGTAGCTGTAGCCAGCCAGGCAGCCCCGTGCCGCCGCCGCCACATGCCCCAGCCGAGTGCAGAAGCTGCGGGCTGCTGCTGGAGCGGCGTGCGGAGGCTGCTCCGTGCGCCGCCCCAGCAGCAGCTCACGGCTTCTGCGCCTGGCTGGGGCGGAGGAGCACGCAGCTGAGCTGGCGTGGCTGGCTACAGCTGCTGCTGCAGCCAGCCAGCCAGCTCCGTGCTGCCGCCGCCGCGCACCCCAGCTGGGCGCAGAAGCCGCGAGCCGCTGCTCGAGCGGCGCACAGAGGCTGCGCCCGGCTGAGGTGTGTGGCGGCGGCGGCAGCAAGGGACTGGCTGGCTGGCTGGCTGCACCAGTAGCTACAGGCGGCCCTGTCATGCCAGCTTCGCTGCGCGCGCCTCTGCCCCCAACACCCCCTCCAGCGCCCCTCCAGTGCCCACGCGCCCGAGGCCACCGCCTACCTGGCCTCCATGGGCGCGCCGGCCCTGCACTTAAATCTCAGGCCCCGGAGGACGGCTGTTGCTGTGGTTGCCCAGGCACATCCATGGGTAACACTTCTCTCAAAACAGCCCCAGCCGCTCTCACCTGGCTCTCTCACCCCCTGGGGGAGCCAGGACTGGGGAGGCTAGCGGGATCGGAGCCCAGGGGCACTTTGGAGAGCAACCAGATTTTCGGAATGGGAGCTTTGGAGAGTCAGAGCTCCCTTCTTCAGACATGAGTTGGAAATCGGACTCCCAGTTATTAAACATTACTTTCTCCTATGTGGAGGAGAGCGCACTTATTGAGTTGCTTCATTGATATGCTGCTTTTCTCCCCTGCGGGTATGCTGTTTACGTTGTTCTCCTCACTTCCATTTGTCCTCACAACAGCCCTGTAAAGTAGGTTAGGCTGAATCATAGAATCGTAGGGTAGGAAGGGTGAAATCATGGGGCATGACAAGACTCCAGGGTCATCTAGTCCAACCCCCTGCACAATGCAGGAAATTCACAACTATCTCACCTTCCCACACACACACCCAGTGACCCCCCTGCTCCACGCCCAGAAGGTGGCAAAACAGCACCAGGATCCCTAGCCTAACTGGCCTGGGGAAAATTGCATCCTGACCCCAAGGTGGCAATCGGCCTTACCCTGGGCATGTAAGAAGGGGCCACAAGAACTAAGCACTGATGCAACCCTTCCTGCCCTCCCGTTCATGATCTGCCCAAGTTCACAGAATCAGCATTGCTGGTCATCTAGCTTCCGCTTAAAAACCTACAAAGAAGGAGAGCCCACCACCTCCTGAGGAAGCCTGTTCCACTGAGGGACTGCTCTAACTGTCGGGAAGTCCTTCCTAATGTTTAGCTGAAGACACTTTTGTTTTAATTTCAAGCCATTGATTCTGGTCTGACCTTCTGGGGCAGCAGAAAACCACCCCATCCTCTATATGGCAGCCCTTCAAGTCCTTGAAGATGGTCATCGTATCACCTCTCAGTCATCTCCTCTCCAGGCTGAACATACTGAGCTCCTTCACCTTTCCTCACATGACTTGGTCTCCAGACCCCCTCACCATCTTCGTTGCCATCTTCTGGACACATTCCAGCTTGTTTATATTCTTCTGAAATTTATACTACACTAGTATACCACACACGGGAAACATTTTGTGAGAATTCAAAATGCACAAAGAAGTAAGAACAGTCGGGTCTCTCCTTTTGTTTATTTTATTTACGTCATTTATCGTCCGCCTTTCTGACTGAGACTCGAGGGGGATTACATAAATGTGAGTCCGTACAGTCAGTTCCAAAGACATTGCGATAAACAATGTGGGATCTTTCCTTTTTAAAAATAAGTTGGCATATGCAAGCGAGCTAAATTTCCACATCCACGCTTCTCTAAAAATCTGTGAATTCATCATAATCTATAATAGGAAATATTGTAGCAGAGAGTGCAAATTCAAGCATCGGCAGAGCAACTGAGAGCTGGAGGTTTTGTGGGGGTTTTTTGTGTCACATCATAAGAGGAGCCCAGCTGGATCAAACCGGAGATCCATCCAGTCCAGTCCAGCTTCTCAACTCACCCAGTGGCCAACCAGTGGCTATGGAGGGCCAGCAACAAGGCACAGAGGTGGGGGTTTGCCCCCGAAGTTGCATCCCGTTGCTGGTCTTCAAAGGTTGACTGCCTCTGACTGTGGAGGTTCCCTTCTGTTTTCACTCCAAGCCAAGGGCCCTTGGGAAGGGTGGCCTCAGAAGCCCTTGCTGGGCAGTCCCAGCTTCGTCGGAGCATTTCAGACTTCCTAGGGCAAAATCTGATGGTGAGAGCTGAGCCGGACTGGGCTAGCAAGTTCCCGGGTTGGCTTGCCTTTGCCTCCCTTACCCTCCAAGGGATGGGGCGCTTCAGTGCCAGCTCTTGCCTGTTGACCTGCTTATGAGAGAGAGCTGCTGTAGCACAGTGGTTAAGTGCTTGGGCTGCCAGTCAGCAGTCTGCTGTTTCGAATCCCACGGCTGCCATGAGCTGAGCAGGTGGCCTTCGGTCAGCCACCCCTCTCAGTCCCACTCCCCAACTGCATTGTGGGGACAATAATAACCCTGACTTTGTTCAGCACTCTGAGTGGGCCACCGATCTGTCTAGAAGAGTGGTATAAATTGTAGTTGTTATTATTTTGCACACCAAGTGACTAGCACCTGCTGGTGTGTGTGGCCGTCAGAGCAGGAGGACGCTGAAGAATGCAGCATTTCCCACAGATGGGCTTTCCGGTACTACTGAAGGCAGGGCGCATTCTCTGGCGAAGCTACTGTGGTACAGTGGTTAGAGTGTCAGATTAGATCTCGGAGACCCAGGTTCGAATCCCTACCCTGTCGTGGAAGTTTGCTGGTGACCTTGGGCCAGTCACACTCTCAGCCTAACCAACCTCACAGGGTTGATGTGAGGATAAAATGGAGAAGGAGAGAACTCTGTAAGGCGCTTTGGTTGCCCATTGGGGAGCAAAATAGAAAGCAAGTAAGTATATGAATACATAAGCCTGTCCAGCGACCCACAGTGAGGAGGGGGGCTGAGACACTGCAGGGCCTGAGCTGGCTCCCGGCAGCCCCCAATGGGATCCCTTCCTGGCCCTGAGCTGCTTCAGGAGCTTGGCTGAAGCCCAGCCAGTGGCCGTGTAGCCCCAGAAGGTGATGGGTGCCCCTTGTTTGGTGCACCGGACTCCCTGAACCAGCCCCATGCCCGTTTTCATGCACGCAGGCTTTTGAATGACACAGGACTCTGTCTCAGACAGAAAACAAGACAGAGAACTCAGTGTGGTGTGACTAGCGCCGGCCTGTTCCTGTGGGACTGTGCAGGGGGCATTGGAACATAACATGGCCTTCCTTCCTCCATGCCTCTAAGTCCGCAGGATTAACAAGATGATTGTCTGCACCAGGAATTTTAAAAGGGAATATGTAGCATATCCGGATTATAATACCGCCCTTCAGGACAATTTAACACCCACTCAGAGTGGTTTACAAAGTATATCATTATTATCCCCACAACAAAACACCCTGTGAGGTGGGTGGGGCTGAGAGAGCTCTGAAAGAGCTGTGACTGACCCAAGGCCACCCAGCTGGCTTCAAGTGGAGGAGGGGGGAATCAAACCCGGTTTTCCAGACTAGAGTTGTGCCACTCTTAAGCACAAACTGGCTGTCTGGGTTAAAGAAAAACCGGAACCACGCCCTTCCAGTTAAACAAGCCTAGACTTGCTTTTGCCTTATTCCTAGTATTATAATGCAAAGAAGAGAAATAATTGCAGGCCTGGGTGCGAATACTACATAGGAAACTTCACCCACTGAGCTGGATCACTGTGGTTTGGGCAGGAGCTGGCAGTCCTGGGTTCGAATCCCCTCTCTGCCACTGTAGCTTGCTGGGTGACCTTGGGCCAGCCACCTCCTTACAGCCTGGCCTACCTTACAGGGGTGTTGTGCCAACACAATGCAGGAGAGGAGATCCATGGGCACCACCCTGAACTCCTTGGAGGATAAAAACTCTTAATGGATCCCATTGTGGTACCCGTCTTCACATTATCTGCTTTTACGGGCAGCGTCATATCTCCAGTGTCTATGGAAGGAGGACTTTCCCACCGATTCTGGTACCTGATCCATTTCTTAGCTGGAGATGCTGCTAGGGATTGAGCCTGCCATCCTTTTAGGCCAAGTTGAATCTGTACCAAAGCCTTGTTGAGTACTTTGATTGCCGGTCTGGTCTATCATTCAGCTGGGGGTGGGGGGAGGGAGGTGGTATCTTCTCTAATTTCTTCTAAGCAGCTTGGTTACCGTCCTATTCCTGGGAGATCTGCCTCCAAGGAACGTAGTGGGACCACAATGTTCTAACCTTTCGGCATGTCCCTTCCATCATTTTTGCAAACGCTGCAAATCCATCCAAATGCACGTATTTGATAGGCTCCCTGGGCTGCTCTCAGCTTTGAAATAACTCAGTTTGAAGTTTTCATCAATACGAGAAGAGACATTTAAAATATCCTTGTATTTTGCAGTCAATATCGAGAGGCGAAAGGCTAAGGAGTGAAAAAACGGCAGTAAAGGTGGCAATGGAAATGGGAGGGTGAGCCTCGCAGGGGAATTGGGCAGTCAATATGCCCCTGGGGAGAAGGGGGGCAGGAATGCAGGAACAGAGCCAGAGAAGAGCTGAGTAGGCAGACAGCCCCTAATGAGGGCATTTCCTTCTCCCTTAGTGCGTTGTTTTCATGGCATAAACAGGTGGCAAGATGGTTTGCTTCTCCCAAGGGCACGTCTTCTGCCATCTCCCAGCTGATATTCCAGGGGCTCATACCGCTCTGAAGGGCCCAGGCATGGAGCTGCATCAGTGGGAGCAGATGTCAGAGACAAGGCACAGTCCATGCAGTTTGTAATCCCTGTAATATTATAAACTGTCCTGGGCAGGTTCTTTGGAAAGGCAGCATAAAAATTTGCTAAATAAATAATCCCTTTTATTGCACACAAAAGAGTGTGCAAGCTTTTGAGTTCACCAAGACTCTTCATCAGGCAAGATGTTACAAAATAAAAAAGAGGCGAGGGAGTAGAAAAGAAGAAATCTTAAGGCATGGTTTTAAGGCTTGTTCTTGCAGTCATGCTGGCAGGTGTATAGATATAATGTGGTGATTTTGGTGTTGGGTTGAATCCCACACTCTGCGACCAAGAGCAAATAAATGGTGTATGTATATTGAAAATTACAAAGGCCAGTAATTTTCCTTGTATCTCTCTGACATCAAGCAAGATTCACAGATCTCTTGTAGGGTGAGAGCAAAGGAATTACTTGGTAGTCGTTGTATTAACCATTTGGGAGATAAACAAGATGGTGCACGAGGTTTAATGTGAATTAAAGCCGAACTGATTAGGTTCTATTATCCTCCAGTTTCCACATTCCTCTTGACTATATTCAAGTACTTTCAAATTAGAAAAACGGGTATTTGCAGCCATGTTGGGAGAAAGAAAAACACTTCATTGCACTTCTAAAGGTCAGCAATTTTCCTCTGACCCCAAGTGAGATTCTCTTGTTTGCAGAATCCAGGATGCAACCTTTCACCGATCGCCCCACTTTGTACCTACGTGCCTGCTGGTATTATAGCACAGGAGTGTTGTGTCTTCTTTTGTAGCATCCGGCTTGATGTACAGTTCTAGTGAATTCAAAAGATGGCACTACAGTTTTGTGTCGGACTTGTGTCTCCTTTGGAGAGATTTCAAGGGAACGGGCCGATCTTCAGCCCCTATCCATGGTGCTGAATCAGGCTGTCTTTACTGGCTTCTTAGAAATACCTTAAGAACTAACAACTTTTATTTCCATTTGAACTTTTAGGAGTCACGTCTCATTTCTGCTGCTAAGTGAAGAAAAGATCCTTTCACATACGTGAAGAAGCGAGCTCTCCTAAAGGCTCATATTGAAATAAATATTGCCGGCCTTTAAGGTGCTGCTGGACTTCATATTTTATGTTGCTAACAACAGGCTAACAGTAGTCTGAGTCTTAACTGTTCTCAGCCACGTCATCTTAGGACATTAATCTCCCCGATTTTCCCCTCTCCTCTCCCTCCACCTCCTCCCTCTTTACACTTCCTGCCCATGGAAATCCAAGCTACTAGAGGTTTACTCATCCATCAGGCACCCTTTTACCTTGCATTTTTTGTGAGTGAAAATCCAGCACAGAGCTTGCACACAGATAAAGTTTTATGCACAATAAAAGAGAACCGAATTAATCTGATGGTTGCCCAAGCTTCCTCTGAAATGGCATTTGAATGTCTTTCGTTGTCTTCGCCTGGGCATTTATCTTACTGGAAACCGTACTAGATGTGCTCTTTTGAAAAAAGAAAAGCACGGTCATTCGTTGCGCTGAAAAACAAAAGAACAAAAAGGATTTGTTTTTCTTTTCTTCCATTATTTTCTCAGAAAAATGGGCGAGACCTAGAAGAGCAAATTAAATCTTGAAAGTTGGAATTTATAACACTTTGAGCTTCTTCCAGCTTTTTTGATAATGGGAGTGTGTTGGTTTTACCCACAATTGCCTCTCCTTTGTATATCCCCCCGCATAAGTCATTTGATGTGGCTGTAAGAAGTGCCCAACAGCCATTTGGATGTGCAAACTTGGTTATCACTTGAATGCAGGACACACCAATGAGACGTGGTAAGCTTATCACCACAGGTTCCATGTTGCTGTGGCTCTGGGGTGGTGCACACCTGCCGGTCTCAAGCAGGGAGCTGCTTCTTTGTTCTTCTCGCTGTTGAACAATTCATCCTCTTTATAAGCATGGGCATGAGTCTGTTCAGGGGCTACTTTCCATGTGTTGAAACTCTACAGTACGGTGTAATGGGCAGCATTTCAAGCAGGCAGGTTCTCACGTGGTCTGATGAAAGTTCTCACAGGCACACACGCTGTAAGGTTCCTTCATGGCAGCGGCAGAGCTCTGGGTGTGGGTACCCATGGTAGGGGCCTTAGGCATGAGCAGGCTTGGGATTGGCTGCTGGATAGTAGAAGGAGGGGGTATACATCACCCTTGCACCCGCTCAGCCACCTAGGGACCTGTCCTTCAGTAGCCTCTGCATTTCCTCCACTCCTGCACCTTCTTTTGCCAAGTGAACTCCTCCTCCTCCACTCCCCCCCCTCTCCAACCACTCCTACACAACTCACCATTGGCTCCTACACTCTCCACCCCTTGGCTTCCAACTGAGCCTGCTTGTATAGGGCTTCCTGCCCTGCTCCCCACCCTTTCTCCTGTGGTTGATCACTCCTGATCTGGGCCAGCTGGGGAGGCTTCCAGTTGCCTCTCCCCAGCTCCAGTCTCTCCCTTTTCCCTTATCTCCTACTTGGAGGATGGGGCTGGCACGGCCTTTCCAGGCAAGATGGCCTGGTAGCCATTTCTCCCTGGGCATCCTTGCAGCTAGGCAGATCCCCAGGGCAGGTGGCATTTCTGTGGGCCTGACGCCCGGCATGTAAGAAGGGGCTGTAAGAACTAAGCCCTGATGTAGCCCTTCCTGTCCTCCCTCTCATGATCTGCCTAGGTTCACAGAATCAGCATCGCTGTCAGATGGCCATATAGCTTCTGCTTATAAACCTCCAAAGAAGGAGAGCCCACCACCTCCCGAGGAAGCCTGTTCCACTGAGGGACTGCTCTAACTGGCAGGAAGTTCTTCCTAATGTTTAGCCGACAGCTTTTTTGATTTAATTTCAAGCCGTTGGTTCTGGTCCGACCTTCTGGGGCAATGGAAAACAACTCCACGCCACCCTCTCTATGACAGCCCTTGAAGTACTTGAAGATGGTTATCCTATCCCCTCTCAGTCGTCTCCTCTCCAGGCTAAACCTTCCGAGCTCCTTCAACCTTCCCTCACAGGACTTGGTCTCCAGTCCCCTTTTGCCGTCTTCTGAGGCTTAGTTTGCAACCGTTTGCTCAGACAGACTGGAAAGCCAGCCGGACCTGCAGCTAAGATACGTGGCCGAGGGGCAGAGAACTTGGCTGGGAGTGGGGGAGCAATGTGACTCAACCAGGGCTGTGCCGTTCATGGCTCAGAACAGGGAGATTTCCTGGGAACTCATCCAGATCCTTATCTGTGCACAGCCATCCCTACCAGATCTGTTCAAGGACGAAGACCAAGCATAGAGTGTGGAACCGCCTCCTCTCTGGTCTCCGGGTCTCTCTTCCACTTTCCTGACCCTGAACACAGACCAGTTGGCTTTTCTGTCTGCCGGGGCCATTTGGGGGATGCGCAGACCTGCCCAGCAGAGGCCCCAATCCAGAGTTGTCTGCACAGAGCAATGGGCTGCCAACATGCGCCGCTTGGAGAGGGAACGTCCAGTCCTAATGTTTTTAAGCACACAGAATGAAATGATAATTTTAAAATCCCGTGGACTTCCTGTTTGGGATCCATGGAGGTCTAACGCAGCTCCACTTGCGGAGCTGACCGGACTGCCGTTTTAACCGGCCGGCGGGGTGAAAATAGCCCGCGGCCGACTGCTCTCAGGCGGGGAGCAGGCAAAGAACGCTCAAGACCCTAGGGTGAGCTAGATCTCGGACGAGGGGGGGCTCTAAACAACGGGTCCCCTCCCGATCCTTGAGGTCCCACCTTGCGACGGGTCGGCTATAATCTCTGCGGCAGTTTTGGGGCCAATTCGGCTGGCATAAGACCTACATACCCAAGCTTCGATTGGGGGAAGAAGCTGAGAGGAGAACTTAAAATCGAAACAGCGATTACAACCCGAGAAAAGTGAAGAGAAGGTAAAGATCATTATCTTCTGAGACGGGACAGATTGATAAAAACAGAGAGGAAAAAAAGTAGATTTTTAAACTGCAACAGACTAGTGAAAAGGAGGGGAAGACTCGGCAGGAATTGAATTTAAAAAGAGACTAAGTTTAAAGAAGTTATTAAAGAAATGGGACTATTGTTTTGAATACCTGTGGCTTTGGAGCTGTGAGAAAAAGACACCATCGCGAGATCTGCTGTGGGAAGACGGAAGACAGGAAGTGCGTAATAACAATAGAGTGGCTGGAGAGAAGCGGCCCTTGCTGGAGGGCAGGAAGTAGGGAATCGCCATTTTTGAAAGGGGAAGGGTCGCGGCTTCAGCGGAAGAGGAAGTAGGCCATCTTGGATTACAAAATCATAGAGAAACCATAGAGAAAAGACGCCCGACATTTTGGACTCTTTAAAACTTAATTTCTATAAGAAGACCGGGACATTTAAAATAGAAAAACGTTAAATTTTACGCCACGGAGTTAAGGAAGAGAGCGGATTCGTGGGAGCGAGCTAAAGCAAGCCCCACGATGTCAAAAAAAGAGTGGCAATCGGCAATAGAAAACCTGGATAAAAACTTGGATAAAAAACTTTTAGATATGATTAAAGAACTTAAGGACACGAAATTGGAGCTGATAAAAGAGGTTAAAGAGGTTACACAGACAGTAAAATCGGAGCTGTCAGAAGTGAAAAAAGGTATGGAAACAATACGAAGTGAATTACAAGGAACGCAGCAGAGAGTTAAAACAGTAGAAGACGCGATGGAGAATTTAGCAGACACGCAACAAACAGAGATGAGATTGGTGAAGGGGAGAATGTCAGTTGCAGAAACTAAACATATGGAGAAGCAGCTACGTTTTCGTGGCTTGCCAGAAGTGGAAGGAAAGTCAGCGCAAGAACAGATGACTGAGGTGTTGGCTGAGTACCTGGGGAAGGAGGAGGAGGAAGTTGTGGCTATCCTAGATGTGGCATACCGTGTGAATTCGAGAATAGCAACCCAGAGGAAACTACCAAGAGATGTGATTGTGCAGTTTACAACACGAAATATGAAAGAGAGGATTGTGACAAAACAGTTTCAAGATCCATTGGAGATTGATGGCAAGACGATTATTATAATGAAGGAACTGCCCAGATCAGTGTTACTGGACCAGAAAAAATATAAAGTGCTAATTCAGATTTTGAAGGACATGAAAATCAGGTACAGATGGGAGTTACCGGAAGGAGTGTCCTTTGAGTTTGGAGGGGCCAAAAAACGCATCAGATCTGAGCGAGAGATGGAGCGATTTATTAAGGACAATGAAAAAGACTTACCAACAAGATCATGAGTATGGAGTGTAAAGTATTATCTTGGAATGTAAATGGACTAAACTCACCGAATAAGAGGAAAAATACTTTTCACTGGCTACTAAAACAAAAATGTGACATTGTTTGTTTGCAAGAGACCCATATCAGAAAGCAGGATGTAAAATATTTAAAATCTGGAAAACTGGGCAAAGAATTTGTAGCGGCCTCCAACAAGAAAAAAAGAGGAGTGGTGTTGTACATAAAAGAGGAGCTACAGCCAAAATTTGTTATGAGAGATGTGGAAGCTAGATTTGTAGCAGTGGAATGTATTTGGAATTTAAAGAGAGTGTTGGTAGTCGGACTTTATGCACCTAACGGTGCAAAAGAAAGCTTCTTTGAGGATTTAAGGAAGCATTTAGACGATCTTGCATATGACCAGATAATTCTTGCTGGAGACTTCAATGGAGTGACAGACTTGGAACTAGACAAAAAGACTACAACGGCACAAAAGAAAAGAGGACTATTACCAAAGCTTTTTTTTGAGTTGATTCAACAAGAGACTCTTGAAGATGTATGGAGGAGAGAATATCCTAAAAGCAGACAGTTTACTTTTTATTCTGCAAGGCATTCTACATTATCAAGAATTGATATGATCTGGGCCTCAAAAGACTTAGCATTATGGACTAAGGAGGTAGAAATAATGCCTATGGTAGGCTCAGATCACAACCCAATTATGTGGAAATTTGGAAAAAAGAGAAAAAGGAAAGCATGGAGAATAAATGAGGACTTGTTACAGGAAAGAGAGAATATGGAAATATTGAGAAGAGAGACAAAGTTTTTTATACAATACAACGTGAATAAAGAAGTACCAACCAATAAAGTTTGGGATGCTTACAAGGCGGTTGTAAGGGGCATACTAATGGACTTAAATGGTAGAGCAAGAAAGAAGAAAGAGGAGAAAAGACAAGAGATTGAGGAGAAAATAAAAGCCAAAGAAATACAGCTAAAAAAGAGACCAAGGAAAAAGAAGGTATACCAGGAAATTAAAATACTTCAAGAACAGCTAACAGCAATGAGCAATAAAGAATTGGAGTGGAATCTCAAAAGACTGAATCAAAAAGCGTTTGAGGGTGCTAATAAACCTGGGAAGTACCTGGCATGGCAATTGAAGAAGAAAAGGGAAAAGAAGATAATAAATAAAATTTGCGAAGATAACAAAACGTATTTGGAGCAGGCTACCATTAGTAGAGCCTTTTATAAATTTTACGCTAAGCTGTATAATAAAAAAGAAGTAAACAAAGAATCAATAGCGTCATATTTGGAGAAAACCAAACTTCCAGAAATCTCGGAAGCTTGGAGAAATAAGTTGAATAGTGAAGTAACTGACGAGGAAATAAGTAAGGCAATACAATCTGCAAATCTAGGAAAGGCGCCAGGGCCAGATGGACTTACGGCTAAATTCTATAAGACAATGGCTAATGAACTGGCACCATTCCTAAAAGAGGTGATGAATGGGGTTTTAAGGGATCAAAGGATTCCAGAAACTTGGAGTGAAGCGAATATATCATTGATCCCAAAAGAGGGCCAAGACCTGACTAATGTGAAAAATTATAGACCTATATCGCTACTCAACAATGACTATAAAATTTTTGCGAAGATATTGGCGGAGAGATTGAAGGGGTGGCTCTCGGAAGTCATAGAGGAGGAACAAGCAGGCTTTTTGCCAGACAGACAAATAAGAGACAACTTAAGGACAGTGATCAATGCTATTGAATATTATGACAAGCGTTGTGACAAAGAGGTTGGTTTCTTCTTTGTAGACGCTGAAAAAGCGTTTGACAATTTAAACTGGGACTTTATGTTTGCCACTATGGAAAAGCTACAATTGGGAGAAAGATTAATCAGAGCAATTAAGGAAATTTATAGAGACCAGACTGCAGCAATCGTGGTGAATGATGAATTGACCAAGAAATTGACGATAAGTAAAGGAACAAGACAAGGTTGCCCGTTATCTCCATTGTTGTTCATTTTAGTATTGGAGATTCTGATGATACAAATACGTCAAGATGATGAAATTCGTGGAATAAAAATAAAGGACTATTCATACAAGGTCAGAGCATTTGCGGATGACATAATGTTAATTGTAGAGGACCCATTGGAGAACATGCCAAGAGTGATAGATAAGATCAAGGAGTTTGGAGACTTGGCAGGTTTCTTCATTAACAAAAAGAAGTCAAAGATATTATGCAAAAATATGACTAAGCAGAAACAACAATTGTTAATGGAAACAACGGATTGTGAAGTAACAAGTAAAGTGAAATATTTGGGAGTCGAATTAACTGCAAAGAACATAGATCTATTCAAAAACAATTATGAAAAACTATGGACTCAGATAGAGAGAGACTTGATTAAATGGAATAGATTGAATTTGTCATGGTTGGGCAGGATTGCAGCAGTTAAGATGAATGTGTTACCAAGAGTAATGTTTTTGCTACAGACAATACCAATCATCAGAGACTCCAAACAATTTGAAAAATGGCAGAGGAAAATATCAGATTTTGTTTGGGCAGGCAAGAAGCCTCGAGTGAAAGTGAAAGTTTTACAAGATGCAAAGGAAAGAGGCGGAATGCAACTGCCCAATCTGAGACTTTATCATGATGCAATCTGCCTAGTTTGGTTGAAAGAATGGATGACATTAAAGAACAAGAAACTATTAGCCCTAGAGGGATATAAAAAAATATTTGGATGGCACGCATATTTATGGCATGACAAAGTAAAGGTCAACTCGATGTTCCTGCATCACTTTGTTCGGAGAAGTCTATACATAATCTGGAAGAAGTACAGAATTTATCTACAAGAAGGAACCCCTTTGTGGGTGGTTCCATATGAGGTGATAGACCCGAGAGCTGTTGATAATGAACAACAATGTTTAACGTATAAAGAAATAACTAAAACTGAAGCATCCAAACTTAGAATAAAGACACAAGAGGAACTATCACCTAACTACGATTGGTTCCAGTATAGACAGATCAGAGACTTATATAATTCGGACTCTGTAAAGGGAGGTATACGAATAGAGAATTCGGAACTAGAGCAGACCCTTCTTAAAGAAGATAAGAAAAGAATATCCAAGGTATACCAAGTACTGTTGAAGTGGTATACCGAGGATGAGATAGTTAAAACACAAATGGTGAAATGGGCTATAAACTTTAATAAAGAAATAACAATGGAGGCATGGGAATACTTGTGGAAAACTACAATGAAGACAACGACATGTATTAATATCAAAGAGAACATTTACAAAATGATCTATCGTTGGTACATGACACCAAAGAAGATTGCGCTAGGGAATTTGAATACTTCTAATAAATGCTGGAAATGTAAGAAGCATGAGGGCTCCCTCTATCATATGTGGTGGTCGTGTGAGGTAGCCAGGCAGTACTGGGGGGAAATAATAAGAGAAATGAGTGAAATTTTACAATTTCAAATTAATAAGAACCCAGAACTCCTGCTACTGAACTTGGGAATGGAGGGAATTCCAGCCCAACACAGGACGTTGATATTTTATATGACAGCAGCAGCTAGACTTTTGTATGCGCAAAAATGGAAAGTACAAGAAGTGCCAACTATTGAAGATTGGACTTACAAATTGCTGTATATGGCTGAAATGGACAAGATGACAAGAAAACTGAGAGATCTGGACTCAGGGCAGTTCAACACAGACTGGGAGAAGCTGAAACAATACCTGGAGAAGAAATGGGAGGTGGGAGGAAAACTGTGGCAGTTTGAGAACTACTGAAGTATTGAAGTAGAGGGGGGAGACTTTACCGGGGGGAGAAGAGATAAATGTGAATTAATAAGCAGTCAGATTAATAGATTGACATATATATAGATATATATAGGTTAACAAACAGAACATAGAGAAAATAATTAATTATAAGGACTAAATATAAGGAGCGATTAACTAACAATATTTTCTTTTTTTCTGATAAGTTTTGTACCAAACTGAATGTCTGAAGATATAGATGGGTCAAATTGATTGACTACGTGAGGAGAGATATATAGAACTATTATAAAAAGATAGAATGAGTAATATATATAGAGAATAAGTCAAATTGTTTGATATAAACGAATGTATGATCTATATGGTTTATGATATATAGAAATATCTGAAATTGAAAAATTGGGATAAATTGTTTATCTAAGATGGAAACAAAGACTTACAGTTTGGGCATATAATGTTAAAAATAGTTAAGGATGTACTGCTTAGAATAATGGAGAATATATATTTGTTTTAGATAGAGGAAGCTAATAAAAGTAAAGGAAAGGGGACAAAGGGTTGGAAAGCTGTTGGAAGTCAACAAAAAGGGGGGGAAAGGGAGGGGTTAGAGATGAAAAAATTGGGGAAAATTGAATGTAAATGTGGAAATAATGGATTCTAACCCAATAAAAATTTTTTCAAAAAAAAAAAAGATAATTTTAAAATCCCACATTTTAAAATTATCTGTGCATCTGCTTTTGTGTGTTTATTTTACTTTAAATGTTATTTGGTTTAATTGAATCTGTTTTTTAAAAAAAATCATTTAAACATTTAGTTTCCTTCCTGTTGTTTTCCCCCCTGCCCACAACTCTTTCCTCCCATCGATTGGCCAATTATCACCCAGTCCCTAGTTTGCCGTTCCTGGGTAAGAGGACGGTGGAGAAAGGGGCAGGTGATCAACTCCAGGCCTTCCAGGATAATTCGTCTGCACTAGATTCCTTCCAGCCTGGCTTCAGACTGGGCTATGGGGCAGAGACAGCACGGGCGCCCTCAGTTAGTAGTCTCTGCTCCTGTGTAGATAAGAGCAGCACCTCTTTGTTGCTCTCATTGGATTGCTCAACAATAACCATAGCCATAGCCATAGCCATAGCCATAGCCATAACAATCAATGTATATACCGCCATTCAGAATGACAACATTCACTCAGAGCGGTTTTGCAAAGTGTGTTATTATTATCCCCACAACAACAACAACCCTGTGAGGTGGGTGGGGCTGAGAGAGCTCTGAGAGAGCTGTGGCTGACCCAAGGTCACCCAGCTGGCTCCAAGTGGAGGAGGGGGGAATCAAACCCGGCTCTCCAGATTAGAGTCCTGTTGCCCTTAACCACTACACCAAACTGGCTCTCAGCATATCTTGATACTATGGAGCCAACTATCTTGCCAAGATATTTGAAGTTAGAAGTAAGAATTAAATGATGGGCTTCACAATGGCTTAAACTGGTTCTTTATGGGCAGGGTTGCTGTTGGAGACGGGTTGACATCAGTGTAGCCTTCCCTGGAGAAGCGAGTTCATGCAGCTGTAAAAGTCGTGTTCCATCAGCTCCATTTAGCCTGGCAGTCGGCTCTCTGCCTTGATCCCGTTGGTCTGGCTGCATGAATCCATGCTATTCCTCGATGGCTGGACTACTGTAATGCCCTCTGCCCAAGACTGCCCTTAAAGTCAACTTGGAAACTCCCCTTGGTGCAGAGTAGTCCTTCCTGATTGCTCATAAGTGTTAGGCATCACATGCAGCAAACACTCCACTGGTTACTAATTAGTTTACCATAGATAACCTATGAAGCTCTTAAAGGCCTTGGACCCACCCTTGGACCTGCAGGAGCAACGCTTTATGCTACGCTCTGTCTCAACAGCTTTGCTTATCTGAGCAACGCCTTCTGACGGTGCCCTCCTACAAACCGGTGCCTGTTCACATGCTGTGGGAACATGCCCTCCAACCTAGAATTCACCTAAAACTGTGATTGCAGTTTTGTAAGCACACAATTATGGTTAAACTGAAAAAAGGCTGTGAAATAAGATAATCAAAGACTCCTTGCCATCGTTCCCATGACCAAGAACTGATAATAAGTAGGGCTGGCTCATCCATTCTTTAATGTGGGAAGTTGGTGTGTTTCTTGATATGCTTCATATGATATGATGTGTGGTGTAGTCTCCAAAAGTAAGAGTGCCGAGGGCTTAGAAGGCTAGGCTAAAAATAAAGTAAACAGATCCTGTGCCTTGAACTACTTTCTCTCCCCCACGTACCTTTTTCTGGTGCCTGAACCATTTTTCTTTCCATCCTGCCCTAATACTGGTTTGTCTCATTAGATCTAGAAGAAGGTGGAGTGAAAATTGGTGGAAGGAACATTAACAATTTGAGATACGCAGATGACACCACGTCCCTGGCAGAAAATAGTGAAGACTTGAAACGACTACTGAGGAAGGTTAAAGGGGAAAGCGCCAAAGCAGGATTACAACTGAATGTCAAGAAGACAAAAGTAATGACTACAGAGGAATTACTCATTTTTAAAGTTGACAATGAGGAAATTGAAATTCTTCAAGATTTTCTATTCCTTGGCTCAATCATCAACCAACAGGGAGACTGCAATGAAGAAATTGGAAGAAGATTGGGACTTGAAAGAGCAGCTGTGAGGGAGCTAGATAAGATTCTTAAAGATAAAGATGTCTCTCTGGAAACCATGGTATTCCCTGTTGCCATGTATGGGTGTGAAAGTTGGATGGTAAAGAAAGCTGACAGGAAGAAAATTGATTCATGTGAAATGTGGTGCTGGAGGAGAGTTTTGTGGATACCACAGACAGCCAAAAAGAGAAATAAGTGGATACTAGATCAAATCAAGCCTGAATTCTCCTTAGAAGCTGAAATGACAAAACTGAGGCTATCGTACTTTGGTCACATCACGAGAAGACAAGATTCTCTGGAAAAGTCAATCATGCTAGGAAAAGTGGAAGGCAGTAGGAAAAGAGGAAGACCTAAAACGAGATGTATGGACTCAATAAAAGAAGCCACATCCTCCAGTTTGCAGATCTGAGCAAGTCTGTTAATGAGAGGACGTTTTGGAGGTCTTTCATTCATAGGGTCGCCAGAGGTCGGAGGTGACTTGTGATGGATGAGTGCAAATAATGCAGTGAAGTTACGCTGTGCTGATTAAAGAGGCAAAAAGTTTTATTTGAGGAAATTACATACTTGAGAGTAAAGAGGAGAGAGAGATTCCTTGCTGTCTGACTACATCTTGCAGAGAGAGAGAAGAAGTGTGGCAGGAGAGAGAAGAAGCAGGATATTGCCCTGGTTAACCCAATAGGAGACAAGACAAGGAAATGACCCCCAGGAAACAAGAGAGGTGCTGCTCTCACTGTCCTAACTAAGTGATCCTTGCTGCCCCCTGCATGGTAGGCTCTTCTTCCTTCTTGCTGCTGCTGTACACCAGACATTGCTATTTCCAACAACTTGATGGCACATAACACACACACTAATACTGGAATGCCAAAAGAAAAGGCACCCACAAAGGGAAAAGCCCTGGAAATGGCGTGTTGCCACTCTGCTCTCAAGCACATCCCTGTGATGTGCTAACGGGCCAGCCCAGCTGCTCCCACACGCCTGCCTTGGGAACCAGCAGCGCCTTTCAGTGTAGGCGGTCCTCCAGCCACATCACCCTTGGCCCTTAGCTTAATTAATTAAGAAAGATTGCCTCTGGGGGCTCATAGCAGCAAAGAAGGAATGATTTTATTAGCAAAAATGTGGGAGCGGAAGAACAACCCCTCCCCAAAACTGAGCCCCTCCAATGCCCCGCTGCTGCTTTTCAGAAAGGCTAACAATACTGAGAGCTTTCCGGTCCTCAGGCCAGGTACCAGACTAAACAATACAGGAGGCACAAAAGTGCACTTGCTTTCATAAAATCAAAACCCAGCTGAAGCCAGTCAGTGTGCCAGCAATGTGATTGGCACAAACACTTCGGAGCTACTGGCCTATCAGCACAAACCTGTTTGCTAACAAGGTCTGTCTAACTGGTGATTGGAAAGTATCCCAGTTATACCTCCTCCAATGGAACTGAGTCCAGTTGCACCTTAGAGACCAATAAGATTTTCAGGTGGTGGGTTTTCAAGAGTTAAAATGCCTTTCTTCAGATGTGAGAGCTTTGACTCTTGAAAGCTTCTACCCTGAAAATCTTGTTGGTCTCTAGGGAGCCACTGCTGTTGCACTGCAGACCAGCACAGCTGCCCACGCTGAGTCACTCTCTCTTCGTTCCCCCTGCCCAGGCACCAGGATAATAGACAAGAACTGAATGTTTGTTAAAATTACCAAATATTAATAATTTGGATTTTCAATTAATTGTCTTGAACATCTTTGGAGGAAAGGTGCCCAATAAATGCTTTAAGTAAATAAATAATAATCCTACTATATAAAAGGCAAGCCGTATTGGTGAAGACTCACTTTTAATCCCCACGCAGGTGCACTCTGGCCTGCTTCAGGATAAAGTCATCACCAATACAGCTTGCTTGGGGGGGGGTGTGCAAGGAGGCCTGACACGCCAGCAGGGAGGTCCTTCCCGCCATGCCCTTCTCTGTCCCTGCAGCAGCCTCTTTGGGGCCTCCGGAGGGTTCCGTTGCCACAGCCGTGGAAGCACTGGGGAGAACCGGCATGCTGGCCCGGCCCAGCCCGGCCTGGCCCTGAGCAGCCCCTGAGCAGGCCAGGGCATCGCAACAGGCCCTGGAATGCTCCTGTGCTCTGCACTGGCTCAATTTCAGCCCCTCTGAGGCCCAACCTGTGTTTTTCCTGGGTTTGCATTAGACATTATTTTGATCCTTTGATCAGATGGGACTGAAAGACCTCCCTGTCAATCCCCTTCTGAACTGTCCCTTTGCAATCCTGTCTTGACCTGGGCCCGAGCAGGGGCAGAAATCCAGGGCCCTGCAGAGAGCAACAGGACCACAGACTGTGGAGGAAAGTGTAACCCATACATTTGACAGGAGGGGTGGAGGAGAGAGGTCCATAGGCCCCAAATGTGAGCAAAAGGGAGGGTAGACGGGGCTTGTCCGCAGTCCTTCTTGGCCACCACCGAGGCACAATTCCCGAGGCCTGCAGAAGATCCCAGGGCCACCGGCAGAGGCAGGCCACGTTACCGGCAACTAGTCAGAAAAAGTTGTCCCTAGCCTGTTCAGTGCTGCAGTTCCACCGACCCAGCAGCTCTCCGGTGCCACAAAGAGCCACCTGCGCCCCACCTGCCTCGGATGTCGGCCTGCTGCTGCTAGACGCCACTCGAATCAGGCCACGCAGCTCTCGGGCTGTGCTCTCCTACTTGCGAGTATCTGCCAGTCAAGAGCTCTCGCTCACACCTGCTCCTTCTCACCCTCGTCTGTCTGCCCAAAGCTCGCTTTATCTGCAGCTCACCAGCCCTGGCATCTCCTTCCTTTCACAGCTTCCCATTGCTGGATGCTGGAAGCGGCAGCAAAAGCACATCGTCTGAAGCTCTTTGCAAAGCCGCCTCTCCTCTAACATCCATTCCTCTTGCAGCAGATGTTCAAGAAGAGGAAGAGGCGCTAGAATGCCTCTAGCCGGAGTATAGTGGGGCAGCCCCGGACTGCCTGCAGCCTGGCTCCCGAAGCAAGCTCTGGCTTGGTCCAAGAAGACATTTTTAAAAGCTGCTCTTCTTCAAGTCCCATGTAGCAAACAGGGTGTGTAGCTTCAATAGCGCCCCCCCCCAAGCAAAAGATGATGGAACTGCTCCCCGTTCTCTTTGGGGAAAACCAAGAAAGAGCAGGCTGTGCCATACCACTAAAACCCGGCAACAACAACCACAGCTCGTGTCCACTAAGCTGCTCACGCTCACCCAGAAATGCCTCCTTTTTTCAGGGACGGTTTTGCCGTGGGGTTTCCACAGACATGGAATTTGCGTCACAGGCTTCTTTGCTCGCTCAATTATTGTTCATTTATTATTTATTTATTTACTAAAATATTTATCTCCTGCCTTTCCTTGTGGCTCAAGGTAGGATTTTTAATCTACCCTCGTTGCCGGAGTAACTGCAAAACATTTGACAAACAGACCTGTCCTGGATTGAAGAAGGTCCTGTCCGCAACCACTTACCCAAATACCACCTCCTGCTTGCCAGTTGCCAACAAGGAGACCTGGTCAGTCAAAGTATCTGGGCACAACGCAGACATGGGTGGAGAGTCTGGAGGCTGGCGGTTCACGGCATCCCAGCTACCCCCTCTGAAACTCATGGGTGTCTCCATGCATGATTGGTTTTTGTATAAATTATCAGGAGGAGGGAGCACCGCTGTTAGCTTTGTCACGCCGTCCTAAGCAGGTCAACTCAGAATCCTACTCAAGTCTAGTCAATGGGGTTACTCACAGGAAAGTGTTGTTAGAATTACACTGTAAGATTATTTATTTATTTACTTCATTTATACCTGGCCTCCCCCCCCCATGGGAATTCAAAGCAGCTTACGTCATTTCTCTCTCCTCTATTTTAGCCTCACAACCACCCTGTGAGATAGGGTTAGGCTGAAAGGGTGTGTGCAAGGTCACCCAATCAGCTTCCATGACAGAGAGGGGATTCGAAGCTGGGTCTCCTAGATCCTAGTCCAACACTGTGGCCACTAAACCGCACTGTCTCTCCAGAATTATTATTAGTCATTATTATGATATCGCAGTCCACCAGATTTGGGCTGGAATTTTTGGTCCTTCACCATATTCTCTTTCAGCCGACCCTATTTCACAGTCGTAGATCCAGAGGAGTTAGCCGTGTTAGTCTGTAGTCGCAAAATAGTAAAGAGTCCAGGAGCACCTTTAAGACCAACCGCCTTTATTGTAGCAGAAGCTTTCGAGAATCACAGCTCTCTTCGGCAGTTGCATCTGACGAAGAGAGCTGTGGTTCTCAAAAGCTTATGCTATAATAAAGTTGCATCTGACGAAGAGAGCTGTGGTTCTCGAAAGCTTATGCTACAATAAAGCTGGTTAGTCTTAAAGGTGCTACTGGACTCTTTACTAGTCTATTTCACAGTGACATTGTGAGCATGTGAAGGGGGGAATTACGCTGCCCTGAACTCATTGGAAGAAAGGCAGGTAGCAGGCGCTGGAGAAGACCACCTTCTGCAAGAGAGGCTGCAGAGAGCCACTCTCGGCCATAGCAGATGCGGCTGAACCAGGTGGACCTAGGCTCTGATATGAAAGAAGGTGGCGGCCTAGGCTCAGAGATCTTACAGTGGCCCCCACCCTGGTCAAGGTCATGGGCCTGGGATCTCCTGCACCCAGTCCAAGAATCATACATGAGGTCTAGCTCCCCTGCTTGCTACTATGTGATAACAGGCTTCCAGCAGGTCTGAACTTCAGAATTTGGGCAGAGGGGGGCCTTGGCGAGAAGAGAGGTACGTGGCTGCAGCATCCACCAGAGGGCAATCACGTGAAGATAAAGCGCCAGAAGAAAACTGAACGTTGTTCGCTTATAGGGCAAGAATAAGATACACTACTATTTATGACCAGATAATTGAAGATGTTATTTAACCCCTGAAGGGCGAACGTGCGAGAGGGGAGACCACAGCACTGAGTGCCGGGATATCTGATATCCCAGCTGCCAGACAGCTAGCGCAGCAGATGGGTGCAATTCTGCTCTTGTGGTTTGCCAAATACAGTCCGGAAAGTGAGGGGGGGGGGAGCATCTCTGTGCCATCAAAGCAATTGTGAGTTCAAGGCCACCTTGTGCTGCATTCCTGAGCTGACGCTGGTTTCCTGTTACCTTCAGGGGGAGGATAACAACAACAACAACAACAACAGTGTGATTATCTACTGCTCTTCTAGACAGGTGAGTGCCCCACTCAGAGCAAGGAACAAAGTCAGGGTTATCATTATCCCTACAATCCCTCTGGGGAGCTGGGGCTGGGAGGAGCAGCTTACCCGAGGCTGCCTGCTGAGCTCATGGCAGTGGTGGGAGTCAAACTGGCAGAGTGTTGATTCACAGCCCAACCACTCTGCTACAACAGCTCCTTCAACTGCACTTATAGACTGCTCTTCTAGACAGATGAGTGCCCCATTGAGAGTGGTGAACAGAGCTAGAGTTATTACTGTCCCCACAATACAGCTGGGGAACTGGGCTGAGAGGAGTCGCTTCCCCAAGGCCACCTGCTGAGTTCACGGCAGCAGTGGGATTCCAACCAGCAGAGTGCTAATTCACAGCCCAACCATTTAACCACAATGCGACCACAGCTACAGCCTTGATTGTGCCCGAAATGGCTCGTGCCCTTTCTTACTCTCCTTCTCCTCCCCCCACATTGACACTTCTAAGACCAACCAAGAAGAATGTGTCTACCCCATCAGCTGCATTGCCTCTCAAGAGAGTCTGAACCATGTCAGCCAGGCACCATCGCTGTACCTTGATCTAGACGAGGCAGGGGAGTGGGAGTGGGAACAGTTGGGTTTGGAGGGTGGTATAAGATCGCAGTGATGGAGTCAGGAGGGGAGAAGGAAGGAAGCCTGAAATGCTCTATCGGCTCTATAGGTTGGTTAGCAAGAGGTCTACAAGTTGGAATCAGCACCACTGAACACCGGACCAAACCGCTTTGCTGTATTTGACTTAGCACAGTCGGAGGTTTGGATGAAGCCATCCTTCTGTGACCAAGTCATAAGCCCTCACCTGAGGCATGCATTTTCTCAGGTGCGTTCTACCTGGCTGCCAGGAGAACTCCAGGGGCACCTGAATGAAAATTCTTACGTTGCCCCAGTCTGCAGGAAAATGAAGACGTCTCCGGGCATCTAATCAAAGCCTCGGGGTCTGTTTGTCTCCTGGCTGCTGCTGGCCGGGCGGAGTCACACCAGGCGCCCAATTATTTGCAAATGGACACACCTCCCCTTCCCCATCATATCACTTGGGTGCGTCTCCCACTAACACCCCCTTACAGCAGAAGAGATGAACTTGGCAAAGACAGCTCAGATTCTGACCTTCCCATCACTGGGATCCCAGACCCTAAAGCTCCACCAATCCCAGTAGATCCCCAGTTTTACCCACGAGCAGCCGGGTCCTGAAGTTTAACCCAGTGGTGTTGAGGGTCCTAATTCTGCACCAGTTTCGGCCAATAGCATTGCTTCGTCTATCAGAGCCCAGGTAAATGCAGCTGCATACAAATGTTTTGTCCCCCCTCCGTTCTTGTCGTTGGCTCTGCTCCCGATGCTTCTTCCATCACCACTGACATGAAATCACTGGACCGGATGGAGTTTTGCCATCTTCTGGGCATGGAGAAAGGGTAACTGTATGTTTGGGGGAGGGGGTATTTGTGAATTTCTTGCATTTTGCAGGGGGTTGGACTAGACAACCCTAGAGGTCCCTTCCAGCCCTGTGATTCTAGGATCCTTCTTCAAGACAGGCAGGGTATCTTTTTTCCTTCTCTCATTCTGCTTCCCTTCTTGTATTTGTTCCTCCCTGTCTTTCCACCTGCTCCCACTTCTCGGCTTCACCCCTCCCTGCAGTCAGATGGTCAGCCTTACAGCCAACTGCTCTTCTCCCATAGCATCCTCACCCGCTTAAGGTCTCCTTCCCTCCCCATCCTGAAAGCCCATCCCTACTCCCGAGTAGACAAGATTCCCTGGAAAAGTCCAATAATGCTGGGGAAAGCGGAAGGCAGCAGGAAAAGAGAGGAAGACCTCAAACGAGACGGCTGGGCTCAGTCAAAGGAGCCACGTCCTCCCGTTTGCAGGATCTGAGCAAATCTGTTAATGGTAGGACGTCCTGGAGATCTTTCCTTCATAGGATGGCCATAGGTTGGAGGTGACTTGATGGCCCATAACACACACACACACGCACACACATCCATTTTCTCCTCACAACAAATACCTTGTGATACAGGTTAGGGTGGATCAAGGCCACTCAGTGACATTCCACAGCAGAGTGCAGATTCCAACCTGGTCTCCCAGATTCTAGTTGCTTGTCTAATGCTATGCATCTGGATACCAATCAAAAAGTGGGGCCTGGAAATATCCTAGAATCGCAACTGACCTCCAGACTACAGAGATTCCTTTTTCTGGAGGAAATGGTGACTTCGGAGGGCAGTCTATGTAGAAGCAAAATCAAAAAGCACCTTTAAGGGTGCTACTGGACTCTTTTTGATTTTGCTACTACAGACTAACACGGCTAACTCCTCTGAGTCTATGTAGAAGGCAGTCTTCTCAGAGTCTAGGGAAAATGGAAGCTCCTTGCCCATCCCAAACTCCACTGCAGATTGCCAGAGTTGGCAAACCTAGCAATAACTACAATCTAGCAATAGAATATTGTTGCCCTCTTCTCCAAGCAGCAAGAATTTCTGGGAACGAGCACTCAGCTTGGTTGGTTCTCTTTGAAGGTTTGGGAGGACTTTCCTTCACAGGGTCACCATAGGTTGGAGAGGACTTGACGGCACATAACACACATACACACATTCCTTCTTTGACATCTTCTGGAGTCTTTTTGGGCAAACACCAGTTCTCTTCTAGTCACCTGGGAAGAACACAATCTGAACAGGGCATTCGGCAGGTGCCACTCTTCACATGGGCAAAATCAACCACTGGCTGCCCACGTGCATTCTCTGTTATGGCCCCCACCTTGTGGAATGGCCTGTCTGAAGAGGACAGGAAAGCTCCCTGCAAAGTACGCAAAACTGGGACAGCTCCTGTTTTCTCTGCTACTCCATGAACATGACAGTAGAGAGGAGTGGGACTCAGAGAAACATGCACTCCCCCCGCCCCCACAAGTGGGAAATATCACAAGAAAAAATGTTCACTGAAAATCACCACCAGGAAAGCTTCCTTCCGAGTCTTTGCAATGCTTTCGAATGCCTCTCCTTCCAGAGGAAAAACAGTTTCCGAGGCCACGTCCTCAGGATCCGAACTACCTGCCTCAAGGACTGCTGGCGGCCCATAATCAGAAAAGGAGCAGCCAGCGGAGTCGCTTCCTGGCAGCCTCTGAGGAGAGCAGGAGCCCTGGGCTGGAGCCTCCTCCTCTGCCTCCCGTCTCCACCCATCGCCCGTCTTTGTGCTCGAGTGGCTGCTGAATGTCTTCTCCGGAGGCAGACAGAACATTGTCTAACAAGAGCTAAAATTGAATTTTGTATGCATGGAATTCTGTGAATTCAACGTTTGGTTTTTGCAATGTAGATTTTTCCGACACATTTGCAATTTGAATGAAATTTTGTCCTCCGAACTTCCTGCTTTCCCATTAGTAGCAAACAGCACCAGGCGTTAGTAACAGAACTTAATTTCGTATCGTCATGAAACAAGGAAGGGGCAGAAACAAAACCTTTCAGAGTTTCCCTCTTGGGCTGCCACTTGCCAACACCAAGAGGCACCCTGATGGCTCTTTATCTGGGGAACACCAACTGGCCCAGAGCTGTTAATTGGGGGGGGGGGGGAACCTGTAGGGCTGGGATGGGAAGGCGATCACACTTGCTGGAGGGTGGGATGGAAAGCAGCTTGATCCTTCTCCCCCCCCCCACCGTCAGAACCTGTTTAACCCGAGTAACTCCCTGTTTAATCCTGTAGTGTTTAGTCTTCTTTTCCTTTAGGCACCACCACCTGCAAAGGGCCGATTCCACGGGAAAGGATACTGTCTTATCTGTCGTCTCGACCTTGGCCAGCTCTGAGAGGTTTGCTGTGTGAACTCGGGCGGGGCGGGGGGGAGGCTGGGCTCAGGGAGTGTGAGATGTAACAACTTTCGTTCTATGGTTCATTCCTAACAACGCTTTGCTCGGCCAGGACCTCTAATCCTGGAATATGTACACCTGGGCTTGAATGCTGTCTTTCACAATAAACCTTTTGAAAACAAAAGACCTTGTCTTCTTGCAGAAGGGAGTGAGGCAGACTATCAGTCTGGAATGCCATAGCCTGACACCCCCCCCCCCCGAGGAGCATTGTTGACATTTCCCCTGTAGAATTGCAAAGCTGAAGACTGGGGTTTGCCTTCTCCCGACCCCACAGGACTTGGCTTTGCAGTCCTGTGGGACAGTCTGTGATGCTGAACCTGAAGAAAACTGGCAAAACTGCAAGTTGGTACCGATCACAAGCTCCCCATGGACTCGGGGGAATAACTGGGAGAAACCCCCCCCCCTTCTACTTCAGAAGATGATCAGGGAATTCCCTTCTTTTATTTTATTTCTTTATATAATTAATTAATTTCAAGATGGGCAGCCATGTTAGTCTGTCTGTAGTAGTGGAAAAGAGCAAGAGTCCAGTAGCACCGATAAGACTAAAAAAATTCCTGGCAGGGTAGGAGCTTTCATGAGCCACAGCTCACTTCTTCAGATACTTCCTATTTATTTCAAACATTTATATGCTGCCTTTCCATTCAAAATAGGCTGCTGGTAGAATCTTTCTCCCTATTCTTGAGGAGGATTTCCCTCTGTGTGTGCGGAGGATACTCGTCTGATCAGAACCTTCTGCAGGTGGCGCCTGCCCATGAGCAAAATCGGCATCTGTCCGTCCATGCATATTCGCCACTGTTCAGAAAGGCATTTTTATAAAGGCAATAGGACGACATCACAACCAACTGGCCCGGGAAAATGCACTGTGCTTTACTGATGCAATACACGACAATGGTTAACGTGCCATGTTGAATACTTATGCTTTGTTCCAACATCAGCTCCATTTCCAATTTCTGCAATTTCTACTCCTATTACAATGTTGATTAGGGTTGCCCCCTGCTGTGGGTGGGGGCCCTCACTGCTGACATCATCAGATGAAGAGAGCTGTGGCTCTCGAAATCTGATGATGCATCTGATGAAGAGAGCTGTGGTTCTCGAAAGCTTCTGCTACAATAAAGTTGGTTAGTCTTAAAGTTGCTACTGGACTCTTTATTTTTTTGCAATGACAGACTAACATGGCTAACTCCTCTGGATCTTCTCCATCTCAGAACCAGAAGCCCCCCTCCAGTTCAGCAATGGGGCAGAGATTTTAACAACCTCACTTGGAATCTGAGAGCTTCAGATACCCCCAAGGGGCTCAGTCATGCTTGGTTTCTCTGGGCAGAATTTCCCAGGTGGAGACAGGGATTCACTTGGAGCACCCTAGTTTTACAGCAAGAGTCACAGAGAGTCTCCCACCATTATTATTACTTGGGAGCAATGAACACTCTCTATTTTGCTTCTTTTTCTACTTGTTGCCATTTTTGTCCAGCGTCTTTGTCCTCTGCTTTTCATTGTTCCTTTTCTAAACGGGTTTGCATTGTGTAGCCTTGTTGTGAGAGTGTTATATGCAATTATGCAGCATTTACATGTGCAATGCACATCATTCATACATACCACAGATGCCTTTGAACTGACACCCCCCCCGACCCTTTAGCCTTTCCTCATAGAAAAATTCTCCCACCTCTTAATCATCTCAGCTGCCCTCTTCTGCACTTTCTTCAGCCCTGTGCATTTAAAAGGGATGTCAAAGGGAAGGACTCACCTGGGGAGGGGCTGTTTCCACTGAGAGCGGAGCTTTGGCCATCTGCTCTGATCTCCCCCTTCCCTTAGATGACAAGGAGGCTTGTTCTAGGGGAGGCTTATTATGGTGGCAGTTTTTCTCGTATTATGAGCAGTCTCGAGTCTGCATTGAGTAGAGAAAAGGAGGTTAAAAGTAATCAAATAAACCAATATTTACTAGCAATGGTGACTATGGGGGACCCCCATATGCAGAGGAAGCCCCTGACTGCCAGGGCTAGGAGGCCACACCAGGGGAGGTCTTCTGGGCCCCTGTTTCCTGCCTGCTGGCCCTCCCGGACGGGGAGCCAGAAGAACCCCTGGCTGAGTCAAGCAGGGCGCCTCTTAGGTAGACTGAGGAGGGGGAAAGGGGCCAGGCTTTGAGGGGTGGCTGGCCAGACATCTAGGGTTGCCAGCCTCCAGGTGGGGCCTGGGGGTCCCCTGGAATGACAACTGATTTCCAGACTAGAAAGATCAGTTCCCCAAGCAAGAAAAGCAGTGTTGGAGGGTGGTCTCTATGGTATCGTGTCCTTGCTGAGCTCCCCCCCCTTTCCCCAGATTCTACCACCACCACCACCACCACCACCCTCGGCTCTGCCCCCAAATCTCCAAGAATTTCTAAACCTGAAATTGGCAGCCCCACCATCTCACACTGACGCACTGTGCTAAAGGCATGTAAAAGGCAGGCTCCCAAATACAAGAACAGGGGTTATGATTTGGTAAGAACAGAGATCAGAGAGCAGGGCATCTGGGGGCTGTGGGGCACGTTCTGCATATCTGGTAGGTAATGAGACATCGTTGTCGTCGTCATCGTTATTAATAACAACGGTCGAGTTATATACCGCCCTTCAGGGCAACTTAATTCCCGCTCAGAGCAGTTTACAAAGTGTGTTGTTATTACTATCCTCACAACAACAGTACACTTCCCAGGTATCCATGCAGAATCCCAGCTTCCTTGTTCATGTACCAACTAGGAGGGTAACAGCAAACCATGAATAAAATAAAACACAAATCCACCGCGGGCTGCAAAGAACAACACACAACCAGATGCTTATGGCTTCCGCCAGGCGTTTGCGCCTGCCCCCAGGTAGACCCCCCTGCTCTCTTAATCTGAAGAATTCAGCTGACAGAATAAATCTCTCACCACTTCTTTCTTCCTGAATGGAGTGGCAAGCAAGGAAATAAATTGTCTGTTTAAAAGTGGGAACGGCACTTCGAGATGCAATTGCCTCAGAAATGAATTTTCTTGTTCAATTAGGAAGTCTATATCTGAGCAGAATGAATGCAAACGGTAGGAGGGTCATAGCAGAAAATCCAGCGTGGCTTGGCTTCTCTTGCGGAGAGGAAGACGCAGAGGCTCCAGAAATCTGCCTGGGCCCTACAGAAGTGTCTGGTGCTTAGTGAATGACCAATCAGAACAAAGTTTTCCCTGATGGTCTCGACAAATTCTGTGTCTTCTCTATGGGAAGCTTCTAAGAATTCTCCCCCAAAATGCAACACCCCAAATCTCAGAGCAATAAGCAGTTTTCAATTGCCAAAGTCCTCCAGGAACAATACAGCTTTGCAAAGCCTTTTCAATCTTGCCAGAGAATCCTAGAATCATAGGGTTGGAAGGGACTTCTAGAGTCATCTAGTCCAACCCCCTGCACCATGCAGGAAATTCACAACTACCTCCCCTTCCTCCTCATACCCCCAGTGTCCCCTGCTCCATGCCCAGAAGATGGTAAAACACTGCCAGGATCCCTGGCCAAACTGGCCTAAGGAAAATTGCTTCATGACCCCAAAGTTGCGAACAGCCTTACCCTGGGCGTGTAAGAAGGGGCCACGAGAACTAAGCACTGATGTAGCCCTTCCTGCCCTCCCTCTCATGATCTGCCCAGGTTCACAGGATAAGCATTGCAGTCCGATGGCTATCAAGCCTCTGCCTAAAAACCTCCAAAGAAGGAGAGCCCATCACCTCCCGAGGAAGCCTGTTCCACTGAGGGACAGCTCTAATGATTTTAGTCCATTTGCCCATTTATTCCTACCCTTTGCTTCTTGTCATTTAACCAATTTTTGATCCATAAGAAGACACGTCCTTTTCTCCCATGTCTGCTAAGCTTGCCCAGGAGTCTTTGGTGAGGTTCCTTGTCACGAGCCTTTTGAAAGTTCAAGTATGTTCCGTCTACTGGGTTGTCCGTACTTATCTACACGCTTCTTCATTTTCTGAGAGAACTCCAAGAGCTTGAGAAGGCGGGACTCCCCCTTGTAGAAGCCATGCAGATTTTCCCTCAGCAGCCTTTGTTCCTCTATATGCCTAATAATTCTATCTTTGATGGTAGTATCCAGGGCTCATTTCGAGGGGGAATGTGCAGGAACGCAGTTCCAGCAGTTCCCCAAAGAGGCCACATGTCAGTTGGCCCCACCCACCTGACTCTTGGCCATTTTGGGCCCATTCCAGCCTGGATTGGGGCTGAAATCACTTGGATCAGGCCGCTGACGGGTGGTGGATCACTCTCCCACTCAGCAGCGGCCCGATCCTGACTATTTTGTGCCCCTTTTCAGCCATTTTCAGCCCCCTTTTGCCATTTTGGGCACAATTTCAGCCTTGAATGGCCAGGATTGGGTCCAAAACAGCCAGGATAGGTGATGTCAGGGGTGTGTGGCATAAGCAAATCAGTTATACTAATGACACACTTCCAGTGATGGCAAGAGGTGTGGCATATGCTCATTGATGGATGAGTGCAAATAATGCAGCGGAATTACGCTGTGCTGATTAAAGAGGCAAAGAGTTTTATTTGAGGAAGTTACATACTTGATAGTGAAGAGGAGAGAGAGGGATAGGTTCCTTGCTATCTGACTACATCTTGCAGAGAGAGAGAAGAAGTGTGGCAGGAGAGAGAAGAAGCAGGATATTGCCCTGTTTAGCCCAATAGGAGACAAGACAAGGAAATGACCCCCAGGAAACAAGAGAGGTGCTGCTCTCACTGTCCTAACTAAGTGATCCTTGCTGCCCCCTGCGTGGTAGGCTCTTCTTACTTCTTGCTGCTGCAGTACACCAGACATTGTTATTTCTAACACCCCTTCTCAATGTCTAGTGTACAAAGTCCACAAAGTTCAGTCTTTCTCGTAGACTTTGAAATTTCTCTTTGGCAAGTGGCTTGGTGAGGATGTCTGCTATCATTTCTTCTGTAGGGCAGAACTGTAGCTCAACAAGCCCTTCTTCTTGCATATTTCTCACAATATGTGACTCTTTATGTCAATGTGCTTGGTTCTTGATCCAATTCTTTCTGTATTTGCAAGCTTTATGCAGGATTGATTATCTTCAAAGAGTTGTATAGGTTTGGGTTCATTTATCCCAAAGTCTTCTAATAGTTGTAGAATCCACTTGAGTTCTTGGCATGCTTCTGCTGCTGATATGTATTCAGCTTCTGTAGTTGATGCCGCTACTAGGTCTTGCTTTCTGCTTGTCCAACTGATTGCTCCTCCACCATGAAAGAATACTCGTCCACTGGTAGACTTTCTGTCTGTGATGTCTTCTGCCCAGTCAGCATCCGTGAATCCCACTAGTCTGGGATTGTCGCTTGCTGGTAGCTTGAGCTTCAGTTGTGCAGTACCTCTCAGGTATCTTGCCAGCTACAAGTAGGAATGGAGATCTCAGAGTCTTTTTATCCCTGTCAGGAAGGTGGGAAGGGTGTTGCAAAGAATCATATCAGTTTGTACTTGTGCAATTTTTTTTAGTGAGGTTGATCAATTTCCACTCCGTGTGACTGAATTTTCCATGATCCACTCACCCAGGATCAAGCAACATCCCCACTCCAGAAAGCACTAGTGGTAAACAACAACAACAACAACAACAACAACATTCGATTATATACCACCCTTCAGGATGACTTAACACCTACTCAGAGTGGTTTACAAAACATGTTACTATTATTCCCACGACAATCACCCTGTGAGGTGGGTGGGGTGAGAGAGCTCTGAGAGAGCTGTGACTGACCCAAGGTTCCCCAGCTGATTCAAGTGGAGGAGTGGGAAATCAATGCCAGCTCTCCAGATGAGAGTCCTGTGCTCTTAACCACTACACCAAACTGGTTGTTTGGGCTGTGAATCAACACGCTGTTGGTTCGATTTCCACTCCTGCCATGATGAGCTCAGTGGGTGGGCTTGAGTCAGCCGCTCCTCTCAGCCCAGCTCCCCAGCTGCATTATGGGGATAATAACAAACATTCTTTGTTCACTGCTCTGAGTGGGGCATTGATCTGTCTTGAAGGGTGGTATATATTGCCTTTGGTGGCAAAGAGCGGGTCTCTTTGGAACCCAATGTTGAACAACTTCAGTTTTGAAGATGAGAGTAGGATTGTTTCCATGTTTTGCGTGAGATTTGTCCCAGGAAGCCAGGCAGGCTGCTTGAGGTTTTAAGCCCAGCATGACTCTCGCTTCAGCATCAGGGCAGGACCTCTTACGAAGCCCACTGCAGCTGCACTGCAGCGAGGCCCCGGCAAGTGCGGCTGAGGCCTCCTGTTATGTTCCGAATGCCTGAGCAGAAGGAATGCTCCGGTAGTAGAGAACGGCTAGAATCCTTCGGATTCCACAGATTAAAGCTGACAGTACAGCTCCCCTAATGAAAATCTGGTTCAAAGCTGCAGGAGCCGCGAGGTTTCTGATTTGGGGGACTGTTCTCAGCCACATGAATAGCCTGCTCTCGTTGGCAAAATCCAAATGTGTAGCCCTCTCATTTGAATTTTCTGCCTGCATTGACTGCTTGGAATAGAGATGTATGATTAAAGAAACACAGCACACGCTGTTTTCCAAGAAAGCAAGAAGCCGTGTGTGTGTGTGTGTGTGTATTTGTGTGTGCGCGTGTGTGAGGAGGGATCCTAGCTGAATTCACTTCCATGGCTGAAATACTGGAGAAAACTCTCTTATCTGTGTGAAAGGCAGAAACTAAACCTGACTTGGTGATTCATGGACTTTAGTGAACTTATAATGTTGTTTCTATGTTTTTCTCTGATTTTATTAATAACATAATATCCAAAGTAAATGGTTTTTTTTTAACATCTACAAGAGTAGAATGCATGTTTTTTTTTTTCTTCCACTGACACCTCATGGAGAACAGCTCTCTTCCATAGGGCAATAGGCACACCTTGATATTGTTGGGTTGTGTACTATGCGTGCTCTTGCTTTTCAGAAACTGTATTCTTGATTTTACCAATGTTTCATCTGGTTTTAAATTAATATGTTTATATTATATGTGTTGTGCTGCACTCTGAGCCTGTTAGCGGGGATAGTGGATAAGAAATGTTGTTGTTGTTGTTGTTGTTGTTGTTGTTGTTGTTGATGATGATGATGATGATGATGATGATGATGATGATGATGATGATGATGATGATGATAGGTTCCCCATGTCCGGGAAGCCCAGTTCTCAAGCCCCGCCCCTCAGTTTCCTGCCAATGGCCTCCTAGACAGAGGGGGCAGCAGGAGGAGAGGGAGGGAAGCAGGTCTGCTGCTGCGCTTGGCCTGCTCTCCTGCAGCCCACTGCCATGGCTGGGGGGGGGGGGTCCCAAGCACAGAATCGTGGGAAATAATGCTTAAAGTTTATAGTGGGATAGCTCATGCTTACATGGAAGAAATCATAGATTTTTTTTTTCAAGTCCCAGGTATGCTGGAACACTCTTGACATGCTCAAAGACTTGCTCTTTGTTTTTACTGGCATTGATGACTTTTTGAGACTCAATCCTGGTGGGCACATAGGGGGTGGGGTGGAGGCTAAGGCTCCTAGAAGAACAACCCACCCAGCCACGTTCCATCGGGTTCTTTAAGGAGACTCCTCCTGCTAAGCCAGCTTCCAAGGGCTAGCTTCCAGGACTAACAGAGCGTTCAGGACATTTGGAAACTTCAGAGCAACTTAAAAGGACTCTACTGTGTGGCGGGGGGGGCATTATTGGTTTAGCCCTGAGCATTCTGGCGGTGGGGAGGGGGTAATCACCTTCAGTTGCAGTGAGCATCCCAAACCTGCACTGCCTCTAGGTATGGGGTGGGGGGTGTCTCTGTGGGTGCCGGAATGCTGCATCTTTCAGTCCTTCCTCCCAAACTTTCCTCTTCACTAATGGAATACCTCCCACGGGGAGAATAACAGCTAAATCTGATTTTGTCAATATCTTTGCCAGTATCTCTTCGCCAGGAAACACATTGCAATGCAATTATGCTCACATTGAACCTTTTACTGGGTCACAAATAAATCAAACTTTGAAAGGTCAGTGCTGGAAACTATTAAAGGCTCGGCCTTGGGCTATTGTGATGCTAAATTAAAGCCCAGCCAAGAGGCTCTCAGTGTGTGAGCGCATGGGCCCACGAGTGCGGGCGCTTCTCTCCTCCCCTCCGCCCTCCATTGTAAGCTCCCTGCAATCTGACAATAATTTCCACGGACAATGGGAATATTTTACCTTAAGGATCTATTAGGGACTGCTGAGGAGAATTTATTACCTTATCAAGCAAATTAATCCTGCCAGCAAAGCAAATTCATTAAGTTCAGCCCTGTGCTGGACTTTTTATTCCTGTGCTAAATGTCTGTGCGTGCGTGTGGAGATGTGCATATGGTGGAAGACCCCCACCATGGCAGAAGGGACCTTCCTTCGACAACTAGTATCGTTCCTTCACCTACACCCACATACAAAACAACTCAGAGAGCATCTATAGAGTTGCTATACAGGTGCCTTGCAAGATTTTTGCGCCTCGATTAATTCTGTAGGAAAATTCTGGAAGCCAGTGTGGTGAAGTGGTTAAGAGCACAAGACTCTAATCTGGAGAACTGGGTTTGATTCCCCACTCCTCCGCTTGAAGCCAGCTGGGTGAGCTTGGGCTAGTCATGGCTCTCTGGAGCTCTCTCAGCCCCACCCACCTCACAGGGTGTTTTGTTGTGGAGATAATATAGCATAATTTGTAAACTGCTCTGAGTGGGCATTAAGTTGTCCTGAAGGGCAGTATATAAATCGAATGTTATTATTATTGTTGTTGTTGTTATTATTAAAATAGCAGAGTTGGGGCAAAAGATTGCACATTGGAATTAATGAGACTAGACACACACTCCAGTGAAGCTCTGTAAGCATACTTTTACTAAAGGATAAAAATAGAGTTACATTGGAGAAAACTAATACATTGCTAAGCTGACTAGATCTTGCTAGAAAAATAACTAAGAGAGAATGAGAAAGCAACTGAGAGAACAAGTGAAAGACTGAGACAAAGAGCAATAAAACTTCAGTGTACAGCATCAACTTAATTGCCCCCTCAATAAACAAGTTGCCCAATAGAAAATCCTAATTCTACTTCATTATGCTTAAAGACTCCCATTTCTATGGCAGGGATCCAACTTCGAAGCTTAAGTGGTTACATGCAAATAAGTTTAGTAATTAAGTAACACAAACAGATTAACTCTTTCATGACTGAAATGGTCATATATCCAGAGGAGTTAGCCGTGTTAGTCTGTAGTAGCAAAAAAGAGTCAAGTAGCACCTTTAAGACTAACCAACTTTATTGTAGCATAAGCTTTCGAGAATCACAGTTCTCTTCGTCAGATGCATGGAGGGCAAGAAGAAACTGGTCAGATATAGAGGAGGGGAGGGGAGGGAGGAGTAGGTGCAAACAGTTCCTCCTGATATGGAGATCAGTTTGCTTTACAGAAGCAAACTGATCTCCATATCAGAAGGAGCTGTTTGCACCTACTCCTCCCTCCCCTCCCCTCTTCTATGACTGAAATGGAAACACTTGCTAAAAATCCCAACAAATTCATTGATTATCTATTAACGAATGTGAGACAGCTGGTGTGGCCCAGTGGCTCAGAAACCAACGTTTTGAACTGCACCTTAGTCATGAATGCAAGCCCAGCCTCGACTCCACCCCCCCATCTCCCACCATGCACACACTACACAGTTTGCAATAGGGTTATCAGCTGGGAAATCCCTGGAGATTTGGGAGGAGGAGCCTGGGGAGGCCAGGGCTTGAGGAGGGGAGGGGCCTTGGCAGGGTATAATACCATAGAGTCCATCCTCCATAGCAGCCATTTTCTCTAGGGGAACTGATCTCTGTGGCCTGGAGAACAGTTGTAATTCCTGGATATCTCCGGCAACCACATGGAGGTTGGCAACTCTAGTCTGCTAACTCGGAGATCCATGTTGGAATCTTGTCGAAACTTGGAGGGTGGCTGAAGTCGAGCCTGCTGAAAATTCCCTGCGAGTGTGGGCTCTCTCAGCATAAAGGGGGCATTCTGGGGATCCACGAACCACGAATCAGTTTGCAAAGCAGCTAAAGTTAGTCAAAGTTCGTGGTTCATGGTTCGTCAAAATGAATGAACCACAAACCTCACGGTTCGGGGTTTTTTTTTGGTTCGTGCCCACATCTAGTCTACAATCAGGATAATAATTCTGACCTTACAGACTTGTGACAAGCTTTACAAGAAAATACAATGCAGGATAAAAATACTTGTTGTTAGTTTTGCTACTGACCTCTGCAGGCATAGAAGTCTTTGCGTGATTGAAGTGGCTCTTGGAGACATGAAGTTGACTTATGCTGAATCCGAGCAAAGCTCATCTACTCTGAATGGCCGTGGCTCTCCAAGGTCTCTTTCACAGCCCCTCCTACCGATCCTTCCGACTGGAGGTGCTGGAGCTCAAACCTGGAATCGGGGCATGCCCAGTAGCTGGTCTGCTGCTAAGCACAGTCCCTCTGCAGGCATCCAGCCGGTGTGCTGTGGTGACCAAAACAGCTGACTGGGATCTGGGGAACCCGGGTTCCATTACACACTTTGCCCTGGGATCCTGCTGGGTGGCCTTGGGCTGGTCACAAACTCTCAGCCCAGCCTACCTCACAGGATTGTCATTGTGAGGGGGAAATGGAGCAGGGGTGGAATGATGTAAGCTGCTTTGCATCCCCACTTGTGGGGGGAAGTTGGGGCATAAAGTAAAATAAAAATTAAAAATCCAGAAAAATACGCTTAGAGAGGTGCTAAGTGAGTAGATGAATCTTGCAGCCACAGAGTGGAAATGGGAAATTCCCAATTTATATCACACCTCAACCAGCAGCCCACTGCATGGCTCCAGGGGGCCATAATTGTAGGAAATTAACAGTTAATTGGCAGAGTTTAAGGCAGAGATTGTGTATTGGGCTTAATGAGAACAGACACACACTCCAGTATAGCTCAGTAAGAATACTTTACTACATAAAGGATAAAAATAGGGATACATTGGATGAAAATAATAAATTGCTAGACTAACTACATCTTGTTAGTAAGAGGTAATCCTAAAATTTAGAGCACAAGACTGACTGAGAACACTGAGACAAAAAGCAATAAAACTTCAGTTTACAGCATCACTTAATTGCCCCCCCCTCAATAAACAGGCTGCCCAAGAGAAAATCCTAATTCTACATTATGCTTAGAGACTCCCCTTTCCTTGGCGGGAATCCTTATTTGAGGCCTAAGTGGTTACATGCAAATAAGTTTACTAAGTAACACAGTTTAACTCTTTCATGTCCGAAACGGAAACACTTGTTAAATCCCAACAATAGAGAGGAGAATCAAGCAATAGTGCTTGGAGAATCAATGCTAAGGAACACATCTTCAGGAGTCTTGATGAGATTTGCGGCACACGCTTGATAAAGGGTTTGAAACGAAGGAGCAAGCCGGTTCTTCGTTGGGTGGAGTCATAGGGACGACATAGTTTCTCCTGGAAAAGAAAATCAAAAGCAAGAATTAATAATTATTTATGGACTTACCTATGATATCTTCAATGAACTATGTCAATTGATTACTAATGGTTTTACCTTTCGGTGGTTTGAATGTGCCACATCAGGGCCGATTCCAGACGGCCCTCCCCATCCCGAAACGTCGTGCGTCATCGCGCGGAAAACGCGAAATATCGCGTTTTCTCGTGTGAGTTTTGCACGACCTCGCGCAAAACTCGAGTGAGAAAATGCGATATTTCGCGTTTTCCGTGTGACGACGCGCAATGACGCGCGACGTTTCGGGATGGGGAGGGCCGTCTGGAATCGGCCCAGGTCCATGTTTTTTTATATGGATTTAACCTCTTATTGCCTATTTATGTATTTATGGCTGTATTAATATATTTATTCACTGAGCACTTTAAGTTGGCACTTTAGGAGTAGATATGGAGGTTGACTACTATGGAAACTTTTCACCTCTTAGATAAATATTAATGATTGTATATTTCTGCCTTTGAGTTGCAATCTGTGAATACGATTTTGTGTGGTCAGGTTTCTTAGATAATCACGGCAGAATTTTTTCGCCTTATTACCAGCACTACATGGCCCCAGGCAAGCCCTTTGCGATATGGATGAGCCAGATAAGGGTGGTCTACCCTGTAGGATAAGCTTTCGAGAACCACAGCTCTCTTCATCAGAGGCATCTGACGAAGAGAGCTGTGGTTCTCGAAAGCTTATGCTACAGTAAAGTTGGTTAGTCTTAAAGGTGCGACTGGACTCTTTACTGTTTGCAACCACAGACTATCATGGCCAACTCCTCTGGATCTACCCTGCAGGGTTTTTGTAAGGCTTACTGATGCCAAGTACACTTTGAGCACCAAGGAAAAGGACGACGGAGGCCGAGCAGGATGCATTTCTGTGCTTCACGCCGGAATCTGCAGCAGCAGCAGCAGCAGCAAGAACCCCCCCCCTCCTCAGGGGAGATTGGACTGGGATGTGATTGATGGGACTGCACGAGCTGCAAATCCCACTTCAGCCCCTGAGCCCTCCCTCAGCACCTCCCCTGCGCCCGCTCCTGTTTGTAACTGGGGAGTAACTCGATTCCTGCTCAGGACGCCCAGCATGGCTCCCTTGTGCTTAAATTCAGGTGGCCGAGCTCCTGGAGCCAGTCTATGAATGGTGAGGGCAAAGGAGGCATGGGGGGGGGAGAGGAAAGAACAGCATGAGACGATGACGGAGGAAGATGCCTAGAAGAACGCAGGCAAACATTTGGCCTTACAACCTCCCTGGGAGGTAGGCCACACTGACAAATAGCAGCCTGCCATTGGCACACTAGGGAAGCTTCAGAAACGCGCGGACCTATGAACAACTGCAAGCCGGGAGAACACTTAACCCCGCCGGGAATTTCTGCCCCAGTCTCCTCCTCCCAGCATTTTGCAGATGGAGTCCCAAAGGCAGTGCCTGACAGCAGCTCAGGTGTGCCACCCGGCTGGGAATCGCCCCACTTGTGCCAGCAGCAGGGAAGGCGCGCGGGCACAAGGCACTGGAGGAGAGCCGGTAGGATTCCTTCCGCCAGCTTTACAAGAATCCACCATTTCATGCTGAGAGCTCATGATAATAATGGACTGCTTTAAAAAAGAAGAAAGAGGGGGGGGGGAAAGAACTACTGATTTGATTTTCCACAGAGGTCCTGTTGAATGACCTGTAATTTAGGACTTCCTGAGGCTATTCAAAGGTAAAGCAAGGAAAGGGCTGCCTTGGGTAAAGGCCTGCTATGAATGCCTCAAACTTAACTTTCCATTAAACAGAGTAAATGATAGATCTGCTTGACGGATGCAGCAGGGGGCCTGCGGGCTCAGGGGGGGACCATTAGTCGTCGCTCGCTGGCCGTTAGTCACCTGCAATGGGGAAGTTAGCTCAGAAATGGGGGGGGTTGATATCCCCCGCATCACCACTATGTGTCCAGTGGGTCCATTCTTGGCTGTGACTGTGGCCAGATTTTTTTCCATACTGACTTCCAGAGCGGGTCTTGAGAAGTGACGGAAACCAGAAACCCTCTGTGCTGATTGTGTTTGCTAAGACTGGAGGAGGGGGGGTGGTTGAAAGATATTAAACCTGAAGAAATGAGCATTCTTCCCATGGTGTCGAAGCAAGGCTGGTTCAAGGCCACACAGCACAGCCATCAATTCCTAGGGAGGGCCAGAGGAGCTAGGCTTGGGCCCAGGCAGAGTTGGCAGTGATGGCGGGGTCCCTGAGCCCCCTTAAACTGCCCTTAAGCAGTCTCTTGGCTGGCTTGGCCTGGGTCGTGGTGCTGAAAGCCCAAAGAGAGGTCATGGCAGAAAAACAGGTGGACTCTGTGGCACTGGAATGCAAAGCCCTTGTGACCTGCTGGCCCCCATACACGGACTTCTGAGTGTCCAAGCTTCCCATCCAAGCACTTCTGAGATCTCACAAGATGCGGTTGTGCCATACCCATCCTAGATTCCGGTACAGAATATGCGAAGGGAAAAGTGACAAACTCCCTCCATTTTCACGGAAATGACAGCAGCCTGGAGGGACTCTCCTGACCAAGTCAGCTTTATACATTTTGTGGAAGGCTCCCAGCATGGAAACCACAGCCAGGAAAGTTCAGGTATGGTCAGGTATTGATCTCGTTCATCTCCCGGGTGGCAGCCTCAAAAGTCTTTGATCAGGTGAGAGAAGCTGCAGCATCTGAGCAGGTCAGGAGAGGCCAGCCTGCAGCTGTGTGAGACCCAGACCACGAAGGGCTTCGTGGCATTCTGTGCCAGCTGGAGCTTATAAGTTGTACGTAAGGATAGACTCAGGTGGAGCACATTACAATAGTCCCGCCTGGAGGTAACTGTGGCTTGGATCCATATGGGCAGATCAATGCAGAGAGTCATTCTTCAAGCAAAATGAATATGGAAGAAAGCAATTTTTGGGTCACTGAATTAACTTGTTTCTCCGGCAAGCATTCTGGGTCTGTTATAGCCCCCAACTCTTAACTCCTTCCTTCCTTCCTTTATTTCTTCATTTCTTTCTTCTAATTCACACTGAGTTTCTTAAAGAAGAAAGGGATGAATAGTTCTAGACAGAACAGATAGTCCTCGAGAATCACAGAGTCAAGAGCTGGAGGCTGCAGAAATCCTCTTGCCCGATCCCCTGTCCAAAGAGACAGCTGCTAAGTCAAGTGATGCGATCCAGCAATGTGCCACCAGGGCAGAGAAGGGTTTTGCTATCTGCCGCCTCCCTCCCTTTCCCGTCAGCTCCCTCCTTCTCACAGGGTCTGGCTCAGGCCTTCCTTCCTCCCGAGTGTTTTCTTTCCTTTTCAGCATCTTTCCGCACTGGAAGCAGCCCCGTCCACTGCTGGGTATCATCATCTTGCAAGTGGCACCCATCGGATGAAGCAAGGGAGGTGGCCTTGGGTGGTGATGGGCGCCTTTGCAGGGAAACAGCTGCCTTGAGTCCCGGCTTCTTTTTCTCCTGCAGTTGACGGAGCTGTCCAAGGTAGACTGCAAGGCCAGAAGAGTGGCGCCCAGCAGTCACAACACAGTAATCTAAACTCCACATACAAATGGCCTGCCAAGCGGAGGACGTGATCGGCTATTTAAATATTGACAGGACTTTTCCTCCTCGACTCCTGTTCACAGCTGGGTGCGTGCTGAGTTTAAGCAAATCACTTTGTCACGCCGCTGTCTCACCGATTGCATATTATCTTCTCCTTCATAATTCCTCCGACATCTCCTCCGACTGGCACTGCAGTTGGGGTCATCCATCAAGCTGCCATCAGTCTCTTCAGGCTTTATAATGGCAGATGCTGATGCCTTGCTGGGCTGTCTGTGAGCAGGCGGGAAAAAAAGAGGAGGAGCTGCCGCTGTCATTGTGGGTCACAAGCTATGGACCATCTCAGCAAACCTTGTGCTCATCAAAGGCAGCAGAGCACATCCACCCACAAGATTCAAGTATCCTAACGGATGGTCTTCTGAACCGTGAAGAGGTCACCAGTCCTATCTTTTGGGATCATCAACTTCATAACTCAAGCTGACAGGGGTCAAAGGCTCCTTCACTCTACCAGACTCCGCATGCAGCTCGCAACCTGTGCATATTCCTTGGCCATCCAAATATCCCGGCATGCCACAGTCAGCAGAGATACATGTAGCTGCCTTCGTCGATCCATTAAGATTCTTCCTCCCTTTTCTTGCCTCTTTTGTTTATTTGAAACAATAGGAGAATGATTTAGGTATTATTCTATTACTATTTATTATCTTAAGGCTATATTTCTTGCTTATTATGAATTGTCCTTTATGTTGACATCATTTGATTTAAGAGAGAACTTGTTAAAAATCTAATAAGAATGAGGCTTGACTCTTTATAGATTGAGCAAAATTTATGGCAACATGCAAGACCGTTGCTGGCACTGCAAAATAAGCGTGTTGATTTATTGATGTGGCTCACATTTTTAATATCTAGATTTCATCCTCTTTAAGGGCCATCCCATGATCTGAGAATTTTTTCTTTCCTTTCATTTTCTCTCTTTTGTTTTCTCAGAAATCAATCTCCATATGTTTTGGGCTATAATTTTTCCCCTGATCACCCTTCATCTTTTTTTTTTGCAATGCTATCCCTTCACCTGAGACCTTTCTTCTCTTTGATCATTCCGCAGATTGAAGTCTTCTGTTTTCTTAGCCCACCAATCTCTCTCTTTTATTTCTTTAATTGCATACAGCCATGAATATCAGATGTCCAGAATGTTGTCCTTTCTATGTTTATTAATAGCTTCCAGTGGCTGAATAAATATTTTGAGTTTTCTAATCAAATTAAAAAAAATTACCCAGAAGATTGAAAGTCTCTTTGGAAACCTCTCTCATGGACAGAAACTGGCATGCAATAAAAAAATTGTATTGTTCCTGACAAATTCTATGTAAATAAATAGTAACAGTTCACTTGTATACTGCCCTTCTGGGCAGATTAGTGCCCCACTCGCCCCACTCAAAGCGATGAACAAAGTCAGTGTTATTATTATCCCCACAGTACAGCTGGGGAGCTGGGCTGAGAGGAGGGGCTTACCCAAGGCTGCCTGGTGAGCTCAAGGTAGGAGTGGAATTCCAATTATTATTATTATTTATTCAATTTATAGCTCGCCCTCCCCATGAGAGGGCTCAGGGCAAGTTACAGAAACAGATAAAATTATTACAGTAAATAGATAATAATATCACAAACTCATTTTCCACAGCATAATTACCGGTAACTTAGATGGGCCTCCTTCCCCTTTCCCTGTACATCATACACATAAAAAGAGGGTGGAGGTGTGAGTTTATAACTCAACTCTAGTTCATCATACGTGTGTGTGGGGGGGGGAGATGATCATAGAGCCCCTCTGCTGGTGGGAGACCGGCAGGGAGGCTGATTAGATGGATCCTTTGCTGGCCTCAACCATATGTCTGGTGGAACGTCTCCGTCTTACAGGCCCACCCAAAAGATACCAGATCTTGGAAGGCCTGAGTGTCTTCCAACAGAAAGTTACACCAGTTGAGGGCCAGGACAGAAAAAGTCCTGGCCCTGGTCGAGGCCAGTCGAGCCTCCCTGGGGCCAGGGACCACCAGTAAGTGTTTAACTGCAGATCTAAGCACCCTCCAGGGTACATACGGGGAGAGGTGGCCCCTCAGGTATGTTGAAGTACTGCATTGCAGCTGGTGACCCCTATCTGTGGGATGCTCAGGGCAAGAGATGAGCTGAGGTCCTCTGCCATGGCCTTCCTCTGCCTAGCAACCCCAATGTTCCTTGGAGGTCTCCGGTCCAGGTGCTAACTGTACCTGACCCAGATTAGCTTCCCAGCTCTGACAAGCTCAGGCTAAACTGGGCTATTCAGGCTGCATCCTACAGCTAACTTTTTAAAAAGTCATGTTATTTTCCTAGTATTTTTAAAAATGAATTCTTCAAAAGAAGACATCTGTTTTTAAAGTTCAGCTATGGGATTGTACTTTTATAAAAAAAACTCAGGCTTGGGTTTGAGGCACTGGTGAGCAGATACAGAACCATGCTGGGTTTCTTCTTCTTCCAGATGCAAGTATTTACAAAGAAATCTTAAGCAGAGTTATTCCAGTCTAAGCCCACTGAAATCAATGGGTTTAGACTGGAGCAACTCTTCTTAGGATTTCACAGTTAGTTACTAATAACAGTCAAGATGGTGGTGACGTACAAATGTATCCAAATGTCAACCTAAACTCAAATAAGCAGCTATAGCTGCAAAACTAGAACAAACATAGCTGAGAAAGGCAAGGGAAATATCAAATAAATTATATCAATTAGATGTTGCCTCCAGCTAGAGAAAAGAAAAATACCTTCTCCTGGAGCCTAAAACAGAACCAAGTAGGGAACATGCACGCATTGCCTGGATGCCACCCCAGAAAGAGCCCCGTCTCTGCTATAGATCCAAAGGAGTTCACCCTGTTAGTCTGTAGTTGCAAAATAGTAAAGAGTCCAGGAGCACCTGGAAGACGAACCAACTTTATTTATGGTGATCTTTCAGTAGCCTGATCTGTGTGACGGTGCCTGAATTTTATCCTATCTGGATGGATGTCTTAATAATGTTTTTATTGTATTTTAACAGTATATTTTGTTGGAAGCCACCCTGAGGCCGCTTGCGGGAAGGGCGGGGTATAATTTGAATAAAATATATAAATAAAATAAATTGTACCATCAGCTTCCGAGAACCACGGCTCTCTTCATCAGATGCATCTGACGAAGAGAGCTGTGGTTCTCAAAAACTTAATGCTACAATAAAGTTGGTTAGTCTTAAAGGTGCTACTGGACTCTTTACTGTTCTGTCTCTGCTAGCCATCCCTATCCCAAATGGGAGGAGTGGCATGCGTGGTCTCTGCCGGAAGTTTTACTGATCGGGCAGGTGGCCCTTCAGATGCACTGGGTGTCAGGACCCACCCTCTTCTCCGTCTGCCCTCTGTCCTTTCTCAAGCAAATCCCTTGCCTCTAGAAACAGTGCAGCCCTTCCTTTTGGAGACGATGAGGTTTGTAGATCCTTTGTCAAGTGGTCTGAAGCGGGAGGCAGACGAAGCTACGGATGCCTCACCCACAGCCATTGTTTCATGCCAACGGCAAAAGGACTGAGGCATTCCCTGCTTTCAAAGTCAGTCCAGGGGGCAGAGAAATGATAAGCCTCATCCCGCCGCCGCCCCCCCCATCCCAAACATAGTTAGAGCATCATTTCCATGTATCACAAAGTATGCAGTTTGTGTTTTCCTTGCAAAAGTAGGTCACGTACAGCACGGCATGAAATATAAAACCAGAGTTTTAAAGACAGTCTTTTTATGAGGAAGGTGGGGCAGAAGTATTTTCAACAAATAAGTGAATGTCTACATAGGCCTTTTCTGTTTAGTGATGTAGAGATTCCTCTCCGTTGAAAGAAGTAATTGCAAAAAATGGCCGACGAATGTTCCTGCGGGCCGCAGAGTTCACACTGGTGCGTCTCTCCCCACAACGATGCACTGCAGCTAGGCAGGAGCAAATGTCACTCATTCAGTTCCTTTAAGCCTGACGGATTTCTCCCTGCATGCACAGTTTTCCCCGGCTTTGAGGCACTGCAGTTCACAAACGCCCTCAAATCCCTCTTGGGAAACGGTGGAATAAAGATTTAAAATAAATGAAGTAAAAAAATATTTGTATCCACTCCTTCACTTCTACATTACTGATGTGTGTAGAGGCCACGGAGAAAATGCTGCCAAAAAATTCATCTTTGCTGAGATTGTGTACATGATTACATCAAAGTTCTCTTTGCAGAATGTTTTATTGATGAGCTGCTGTGCATTGTTATAACACCATATATAAAAAGAATCCAGATACGTATAATTGCATCAAGATTGCTTTTTCGGAGTGCACATAAGTAACAAAGAGGTGAAAAAAAGACTCATATGAACTGAACAAACTGAGAGCTGCTGCAAACTGGACAAACTTCTGGAAGGAATAAAAGAAAGATTCAGAAGACATTTGGAAGAACCAGACGCAAACCAATTCCAAAGCTTGTGGATCAACTTCTAAGAAAATCAGTAACGAGCCGAGTGTGCGGAAAAGCCCATTGCCTGCCCGTGTTTCCAAGATCAATTCAAGGAGCTTGTGGGGACCTGGAAAGCTCTTCATGGCCTGCCAGGACTCACGTATCTAAAGCCCCTGCTCATTGTCTCCCCCAACTGCTTAGGGTAGCCCTCATGACACCATCCACAGCCCATGCCCTTCCCTCCACAGCTCCTGCCCTATGGAGGTGAACATCAGAACATCGGAGCAGAAGAACCCAGAGGTCCAGCCATTCCAACACCACATCTCACACAGTGGCCAACCAGTTACCATGGATGGCCAGCAACTGGTCAGAGAGGCTGAGGTTTCCCATGCAGCTGCCCCCAGCACTGGCATGCAGAGATTTGCTGCCTCTGTGTCAGGTGAAGAGGGGGCTTTGCCTAGAGGAGCCATGGAGGGGCTGCAAGGCTATTGCCCTCCCCCAATGGAATAGTGAGGCAGGCACAATGTTTTGGGGACTAAAGGGCCATTTTATTTGACAACAACATTAATGACAAATGTTGATGCAAAGCCCTGGGGTCACCCCTGGACCTCCACCTTAGCATATCTGGGTGAGTCCTGCTGCCCCGGGGCTGAGCCATCCATGCGCATGGTTGGGGTCCAGCCGGTCAGGCAAAACTGATTCCCTCCGACAAGCTCCTGCAACCCCTGGCTGTCAAACGTGAGGGAAGGACGTGTACAGGGGGTCACACTGGGCAGTCTGCCCTCACAACTGGCAGCCATCAAACATGCCAGTCGATCCTGACAGACGCCAATTCCCTCAACAGTGGGGATGTGCCGAGAGTGCTCACCAGCCCTCTCCCTTGACCCAAACTCTGTCCTGCCGCTAACAACCTATTTAGGGCTCCACCGTAAGCCGATTAACACAAGCCATGTAAGCCGTGCAAGGCAGGTGAAAAATGCTTCTCCCTGTGGGCCAATTGGGGAAAAGAGGAAAAACCCCTACCTGGCCCTGGTAATCAGCGACTGGCTAAACCTGCACTACTATAGGGTGGGTGGGTGAGCCAAACACAAGGCAAACTGCAGAGCTGAGAGGGTAGAGCCACTTTTTAAGGTGCCTGGCTCTCCCCTCTCCTCTCAAATCCCAGATGAAGGAAGCAGCATCTTGCCGTTTTCTCCACAGGGGCAGCAAAGGTGGCCCCCGGCCTCTGCACCTGCACCGCTGGCAGGAGACAAATTCTCTTTGATGGGACTTTTAACTGATGGGAGCCAGTTTGGTGCAGTGGTTAAGAGCAGCAGGACTCCCATCTGGAGAGCTGGGTTTGATTCCCCCCTCCTCCGCTTGAAGCCAGCTGGGTGACCTGGGGTCAGTCACAGCTCTCTCAGGGCTCTCTCAGTCCCACCCACCTCACAGGGTGATTGTTGTAGGGATAATAATAACAACATACTTTGTAAACTGCTCTGAGTGGGTGTTAATTTTTAGGGGAAGGAAAGTGTGATGGGGTGGTTTTAGCTTGTATTTTAAAGAAGATGAGATATACATATTTAATTAAATAAATAAACTTATTGATGGCCAGCAGCTCTCAGAACAGTTTGGTGTGCAGGTTTGGAAACGAGGAGAGGAGTTTCCTTTTCACGCCGGGCTTTGAGCCGGGAAAGTTCTGCCCGCACTGGCGAAACCCGCAGACGCCTCTACAAAATGGCCGTATAGGAATAAGAAGTAAGAAGTCCAGCTATTTAAGGATGAATGAACCTTTTACATCTCACAGGGTGGATAAGGCTAGCAGAAAGGTCGGCAGAGACTTGCAGAGGAGGGGGCCCCATTGAGAGCCAGTGTGGCGCAGCCGCTGGACTGGGGCCAGGGAAGCCCAGGTTCAAATCCCAGCTAGCCATGAAGCTGACGGGGTGGCCTTAGGACAGTCGTTCCCTAACCTACCTCACAGGCTTGTTGCGAGGCTACAATGGAGGAGCTGCCGAGCTGGAATAAGAATCTCTGTTATTGCCGATGAGGCCCTGAGAGAATGCAAACTTGGCTGTCCCCGACTTACACGCTTGGGGCTGATGTGAATGTTAACCTGTGATTCGAACGGAGGCCTTTCTGGCTCACGTTCTTGCCACTCTCTACTGCACTCCCCCAAATGGAATAAGCCGGGGGTTTGCAAATGTTTTGAAGTGGGAAGCACTTCTAAACTTCCTCTACATTTCATGACCTGCTTGCCAAGTAACACCCTAGGACACCTCCTTCCTCATTCCTAGCATCGAATAAAAACCTGTCACATTCGTTAACACTGAGCAAGCTGAGATCTTGTTTTGCATGTTCAGTTTTTATAAATATAGACCATGAATGATTCAGGGGCTGTATTTCGTGGACATTTTGCACATTATTCAGAGGCGAACCCAAACCTACCCCAGAGGCACCCACAGCTCCTCTCTCGGGTGCTCCTGTTCATCCCTGCAGTAAGTGCCAGAAGCAGGACAGGAGGCCAGAAGCCGCACCTTTTTCCTTCCGGAGTTAGAACGTGGGTTCCCCATAACACTGCAGCACCATCTCTGCATGCAGCTGGGTCATTCCCTTCCCTGGTACTGGCAGAGACTCCTTGTTGTGGAAAAGAGCAAGAGTCCAATAGGACCTGTAAGACTAATAACATTTGTGGCAGGGCATGAGCTTTTGTGAGCCACAGCTCACTTCTTCAGATACCGCCTGTTTCCCCGCTGAGACTCACAAGCTTTGACTCACAAATAGACATGGGCACAACAGAAAAAAACCTGAAAATGGTGTCCGTTATTCATTGCCATCCATGAACAACGAACAACGAACATTGATGAACATGACCTGTTCATGAACATGTTCGTTGTTCGTTGTTTGTGGGGGCCAGTAGGCCCTCCTCCAGCCATCAAGATCCCTACCATACCACTCCCAGAAATCCTACCTGAGCAGGCAGCAGGAAATGCACCAATAATAAATAATAGCTTGGCCCAGAGCCTGGCAGCAGCCCTGTAACTTGAAGAGGTAAATCCATATCCTACCACACACAAAGAAAATTCAAGCTCCAATGCACTCTCCCTGTCTCTTTCTCAAAATGCCAACAGCAACTCTCTCTCCCTCACTGTCTGCAAAACCAGAGCTGTAAGCCCCCCTCCCCCCTGCTCTTTGCTCCCTTGTAACAAATTTGGAGCTCCACACTTGAAAGGAAGACCTGCCTATCAAGCTAAATTGGGCTTAGATTGGGGTTTCCAGGGCGACAGCAGGAGTTCAGACAGAGTTCAGGCAGTCCCTGCCTCCGATTACCAAGGGAATTGATTGCAGGTGCCGGACTGTCTGGCTTGACGAACAGCAAAAAATGAGTCTTGCAATAACCACCTGTTCGTTTAGAATGGGGCCTCACAAACAGCTTGTTCATGACCAACTGATTGGGCTGTTCATGGCTTTTTTTAGTTCATATTGCTGTTCATGCCCATCTCTACTCACGAAAGCTCATACCCTAACACAAATTTTGTTAATCTTAGAGGTGCTACTGGACTCTTGTTCTTTTCTGCTACAGACAGAGTAACGTGGCTCTCCATGTGGATCTATCTTCTTGTTGGCTTAACATATGATGCCAGGATCCATAAACAATGAGGCTTCGTTTGATTACCTTGCCATAGATGGGGTACCAGGCTTTGAATCTCTGGTGTGGGGAGTGGAGGAGTTAATTTTCTTGCATTTTTCTGTATCTTGGCCCCATAGAGTCTCTGAGAAGTCACCAAAGCAATTAAGAGAGTCCTCTCCCCTTCTAGCTTACACCCAGCAACACAATATGACTCCCTCTTGGAGTGAGGAGTGAGAACTCTGGCTGCCAAAGGTCTACCTCATTGTCTTCTATAGAAGAAGGGAGACCTGCATGTCACAACAGGCTTACCTCAGAGCTAAGAGTGGTGATCGACATGCCCCTGCTCTCTGAGCCTCCAGTGCAATGAGACAGCATGAGGGGTGGATAGTGTGGGATTGCTTGTGTCAGGAGAATCCAAATGATGTTATTTGCACTGAGATGAGAAATGGCGCTTCCACTCTGCAGGACGGCATTACAATGTTCAACTCTTGCAAGATCAAAGCCCTCATATGCACTCCGGGGCTCCAACTGACCTGTTTCTAGAGGAGATGTTATTTGGCATGTCCCTGGGGAAAATGAAGAGTTGAATTTGCTCACAAGCTATATGCAATTGATTCACATGTGGCGTAGGATGTTGTGGCAAAGAATTCTTAAGGCAAAGCAAACCTTGATTAAACTTCATGGTGAAGGTGGCTGCTGAGGGACTCATCAGCTACTCCAGGCTGAAGGGCAAGTTTCTGAAAAACAAGAGAAGAGATACCCCCAGGAAGGCCTAGGAAGGGGTTGAAAATAGATGCAATCCACTGTATTGTGGGTTAAGCACATTCCTCAGGGACAGCTCAGTTTATTCATGGATGTCATTCTAGGAGACAGCAAAAATATATTGTTATCTGGGAGAAGAAATGAATAAATGGCTCATTCCAGAGAGGAAGAGTTTGGGGCCAGATACACGGGACTACAGTAAGCAGTCTCTGAGCACTTCTTGATATCCATCTCCCCGCCTCTAGAATTCACTGGGACTGCTCTCCTGAGCTGCACTGAATTTTCATGCACTTTGACCTTCTCACCAACATTTGCATCTACAATGAGGGAGAACCTCTCAACTCTGGAAACAACATAAAAATAAAAAAAAATAGCAACCAAGCCTGTAGTAAAAACAGCAGACTGTAGAAAATGGCCTCCGGAGGGCCGGGCTGGCACCCCGGGCCTTCCTGAGACTGTGCTGGGACTTCCCGGGCCTCCAGAGGGCCATGCCACCACGTTGGGCCTCCCCACCATCGTGCCAGGCCTTCCCAGGCCTCTGGAGGCCCTGAGGAGGCTGCCAAGGTGGCAGGAAGGCAGGGCCTGTTGCTGACAATTCATGCACTTCTTATCCCTGCGGAGTGTGCCTGTGTGGGGATAAAAAGCGAGTCGTCAGCAACATGGTTCGCCTTTTATATCTTAGGATGTTTCTCTGCCTTTTCTCTAGCCTTCGTTCAAATTTTGGGCACCAACACAAAGTACAAAGGAGGACTAGAAATCATTTTTTTTAAAAGTCTGTCCAAATTAGAAGAAATGTCTTGAGCTGCTGTCAGGAGGCCAGCAGTGGAAGGGGGCAGAACAGAGTTGTGTGGGCATGTGTGTGTGAATTCCTGAAGTTTGGGGGGGGGGCCTCTGCTAAAGCTCGGCCTCCTTCAAACATGCTTCTGCAGTTGTGGGTTCCCTTAACACAGGGATGCTTTCAGAGTTTGGCGGAGTTTGACCCCCGGAATTGCCAATGGGGTGGGTAAAACTGGAAGCCACATTCGACGGAGACCCGTCCAAACTAGGATTTTTCCTAGTACAAGCCTTACAATTCTTTAACTGTTGGGGACATTTGTTCGGAGATGAAGCCAGCCAGATCGAACACTTGGGGTCTCGCCTACAAGGAAAAGCAGCAGAATGGTATGTAGCCCTTTATGAATTGGGGGCCCCTGAATTAAACACATTACAAGGTCTTGTAGATGCGCTCCACGCCCAATACGAAGACCCTTTGGAAGAAAGTAGAGCTCGAACAGAATTACAATCTATTAGACAAGGCAGCACGTTGGCTAGAGACTATGTTACAAAATTCCGACAGCTGGCCGCCAAATGTCCAAGGTGTGAGGAGTCCACCAAAATAATTCTGTTCAAACAGGGCATGAATCCCAGACTATTGGACAGGGCCCTGATGCAAGATAATCCCCCCACACTTTTGGGGTGGATTCAGTTAGCTTGTGAAGTGGAAAATCGTATGCAAGAAGTACGCTTGGTCGAACAGCAACAAACCGCTGGGCACCGGCGCTCATCTGTACTTGTGAGAGGGAGCAAGGGTGCTGGATATGCAATTAGAGGAGCGAGAGATGCTAGATGGCAACAAGGATTGTGTCTACAGTGTGGCCAAAGCGGTCACTTTGCGGCACAATGTCCGTTCCGGCCTGTGCAAAGAACTCCGTTCCTACCAAGACGTCCAGCCCCCACCTCTCAGCCCACGCCAGCCCGCCCGACACCCGATCCCAGAGCGTCGAGAGGCAGAGGGACTTTCCGCAGAAATCCTCCCGAAAAGGGCTTAGAGCTCGAAGAAATTATGGACTATGATTCAACAGCTCTAATCGGTGAGGAAAACCCTGAAAGTCCTGCCTCGGGAAACGAGATGGATCTGTCGTAAAAGGACCCAAGCGGCAGATCAAAAACCAGTCAGTTCCAATTCCGGAAAGACCTCATGGGTCCATACTATTCATACCAGTAATGTTAGTTAACCCAGAAAGAAAAACACATATTCGTGTGCAAGCCCTGATAGACTCGGGCTGCTCTAGAGACATTATTGCACCAGCCTTAGTAAATGGATTAGTACTCCCTGTAAAAGAACTGGAAACTCCAGTCATTTTTGAACAAATGGATGGCACTAATATGAATCCTGTCACTACCGAAACTATACCTGTCATTACAGGTATGGGACAACATTGGGAGAAGAGATCATTTGTAATTAGTACTACAGCAAAGTATCCTTTAATATTGGGAAGCAGATGGTTGTGGGATCACAACCCCTATATAGACTGGAAAGTAGGAAGCATTACAAAGTATCAAGACTCAGTAGGCCCAGCCTCCCCCCATAGTTCTCAAAACAATCCCTTTGAAGCTGAGAAAGTGAAAGTTTCCCAGGACTGGAAAAGCTGTAGCCAAAACATTCCTCTTGTGAGAGATAGCTGCTAGGGAACATCTTGGCACCTGTGAAGAAAGCACTCAGAACACTAAAAGAATTAAAATGGAGTCTCAGTGGTTACAACACATAGGGAAGCATTCTGAACCTGACAGGCCTTCCCTCCTACGCCTGGGCAATGGCTTCTCTGCAGGCTTCAGCGCCAGCAGGAGGAATGAAATAAGCTCTGAAAACACTAAGTTCACCTGCCAAAGTCTTGGCATTCAGCTTGAGCAGTTCAGCAAACCTTTGGAATGTGCTGACAAAACTGCTCCCCTTTTCGAGTCGTGCCAGGCAGGAGAGACGTTGCTGCAATGCAAATAAGCAGTAAGATCTTGGCTGGCCCTTCTGGCCGCCTGTCACTGAGTTCCAGGGTAGAATCTGGAAAAGTGCCGGGAAGAAGAAACAAGATTGAAGACTTGGCAGGCGATTCCGACCAGGCGACTGTTTCAAGGCTGACCTTCCTCCCCACTTCAAAAGCAGGTCTCTTGAGCTTCCTGTTCTCTCCGGGTCAGTTGAGGTTTCCTAAACAAAGTTATTAGCAATTAAGGGAACCTTTCCCCGAAGTTTACTGAGCTACACGATCAAATCAAGGCCTTTTGGCAGCCGGCTAATGGGAAGATGTCTTTCCAAACCTGCTCTGCTAGAAGTGTTCACACATGTGCTTCCTTTCATGAGTCTCCAACACATGTGGAATCTCTAACTTGGGTCTGGGTCACTCACCCAGAACCATGACCAATTGGGGGGAATTTAATATTAGTGGCAGGGGGAACCTACTTCCACTTCTACAGCCTGGTTAGCTTGGAAAGCAGAAATGCTCACCAATTGGGATGAACAGAACACGTGGTTTCAGAATGTTTACCTCGATAGCAGGCACACAAGCTCCACGTGCTCCACAGAGGCTACCTGTGATCATAGAAACACCAGATTTTTTTCCAAAACAAGCATTAGATTTTATTTAGGGAAATGTAGGGGCGCAGGAAATGAAAGGCAATTATGCCTAAGCAGGACTTTTTTTCAGCAGGAACATGGTAGAATGGAGTTCCGGCACCTCTTGAAAATGGTCACATGGCTGGTGGCCCCGCCCCCTGATCTCCAGACAGAGGGGAGTTGAGATTGCCCTCTGTGCCACCAAGTGGTGTGGAGGGCAATCTAAACTCCCCTATGTCTGGAGATCAGGGGGCGGGGCCACTGGCCACGTGACCATTTTCGCCGAGCGTGATTTAAATTTTAAAAAACTCCCCCCTTGTTCCAGCTGACCCAAAGTGACATCATTGTGCGGTCCTGAGTTCCACCACTGAGTTCCACCACCTCTTTTCCCAGAAAAAAAGCCCTGTGCCTAAGTATAGTGAAAAGTGCAGAAGGATACAGGTATGAAGAATTAAATGGGAGGGGAGAAAGAGAAAGTCAAACACCCCCGAATCGAGATTCCTATGCCAGGAAAAGGCCCTGTGGAGAAGGGAGAAAGCAGGGGATTTAAAGAGGGGGGAAAGAGAGTTTTAGGAGAAAAGGTACAAAAAGTCCCAAGTCCAGTGAAAGAGAAGAGCTTACCTATTCTCAGTCTGTGAGCTGGGTAGAGTTTATTGCTCATTCAGTTGAAGGGTAAAGATCCAAAAATGGAGAGTTGAGGACTGAGGCAGAGCTCGCAAAAGTCCTGGGAAGCGGGGACGTAAGGCAGTGGACAGCTGCTCATTTTTGACACGGAAACTTCCCAGCATCCCAAAGAAAAGGAAAACAGAGTTGGCAGCCTCTGAGCAGGCAGAGGAGGTGCGGCTACCACCACACTTTGGCTGGTGAAGCAGAGATAGCGATAGGAGCCAATACAAATGAATATATCAGAAACTGGAATATACAGAAATTCAGAGTGAATGCAGGATAAGTATCTATGGATTTCCTTGCTTTCATTGGATTAAGGTGGGGTGGAATTTTTCTAGGTCGGCTACAAAAAGGACAAAAAGTGTTTGCCTCCATGCAGGGGAATATCACACACAAGCAAATTGATGCTCAAAATTTCCCTTGCAAGCAAAGCGATGCAGAAAATTTCATAACAAAGACTGTTAACCATAGATGGAATGAGAAATGCCAGATGTTCAAGCTGGATTCAGAAAAGGAAGAGGCACTAGAGATCATGTTGCAAATTTATGTTGGTTAATGGAGTATACCAGAGAATTTCAGAAGAAAATCGGTTTGGTTTTGAAAGCAAAGCTTTCGAATATAAGGATGCCAGGTGTAAATGGTCATACTTGCCCTCACGATATTAAGGCTGATGAATATGGCAAATTGGCAATATCATAAGCCCCTCTGCTCATGTGTTTAAAACACAGACAAGCTGCCTGGCTAGGCAGGAGATGGAAAAGTCCTGGAATGTGAGAAGAGAAGTAAGACTAGCGTAGCCCCACACCCCGGAGTCTGTGCATAACCACAGAACAAGGGAGGTCTCCAGAGGTACTTGGAGGAATCCATTCACACACCCGGCCAATTCTACCCTTTACCCACTCTCCCATTGTAGCCTCACCCATCCAGCCATCCTGGGTCGTCAAATAATCTTTTTACACCTATAGTTCCTCTCAGGAAGACCTAATCCAACCTTCCTAGTTCATCGTCCCACCCTGGAGAGAGTTTCCCAGTCCTTTGTCCCACCCTGGGAAGAACCATTAAGGCATTGCTTTAGGGCAGAGACTCTCAGTCCTGCCTCAGGGCATGTTTCACAGTATATATGACTGTCCTGCCATGTGCTCCATTTCTGTGTGTGTGTGTGTGTGTTCTGGACCCTCCACATGCCCTCAGGTGGCACTCCTGAGCCCTTCTCCCTCTTGCCATGAAGTACAGATCACTGAAGCTGCTCTCCCTTGGACACCCCCAATCTTCTGGACTTGGTAACTATAAAACCAGCTCTGCGACTCTCTCCAACTTTCCTCCCTGTTTTTTCTAGTTAGCTCTGGGTGTGTGTGCTGTGTGTTTTGTGTGCAATTGATCTGTAGTATTTTAAATAAAAAACCCTTTTTGATTGAATATCTGCCTGCTTATTGAAAGGGTTCTCTAGAGGAATGGATCCTCATAGACATTGACGCTCAAGATCCCATAGTTACCGGCCTCTTGCATAGCTGTCTTCCTTGCTTGATAATTCCCCCACAAAATCTCTTACTTGCAAGGAGACCAGTAACACCAGGCCACTCTCAAAACACTTCAGGAGTTAAAGTTCTTTATTGATAAGATGCCAGTTTCGTGCTACTACGCCATCCTTTCTAGGACTGGGGGCCAGAGGCAAGCCTAACGCAGATAAAGGTTCCTCAGGGCTACTTCTAACCCACCCCCTTCCTCTTGGCAGTCCTCGAACTCTGCAAGCAGGAAAACAGCCTGTGGGATTCATAGACTTCTGAAGGCCAGGCAAGTTCCCAGACTAGGGAGAGATTACAGCAGGACTCAACACCCACGTCCCGTTCTCAGTTTCCCACCCTCGTGACAGAATTGCTGCAACAGCATCAGCTTCAGCCTCAGGGGTGTGGCAGGTGATCCTGAGCACCTGACATCAAAAAGCTGTGGATGGCTTAAAAAGAAATGGGGGTGCCGCCACCTCTGATTGTTTTGATGCACAGCCTGTACTCTGAACAAGAGGCAACTACTGTTTGAACACAATATGGGTTTCCAAATGCATAGGGGAATATTCTGGGTGGATAAAAGGGCCTGGCAGGATGGAGGCTTCACCAATGCCTGGGCCAGGCAGGTAGGAGACTCATAAACTTGTTTCTACAAGATATAGTGACAACTAGAGATGGGCACGAACAGCAATACAAACTAAAAAAACCCACAAACAGCCCAATCTGCTGTTCGTGAACAAGCTGTTTGTGAGGCCCCATTCTAAATGAACAGGTGGTCGTTGCAAGCCTTGTTCGTTGCTGTTCGTCAAGCCAGACAGTCTGGCACCTGCAATCAATTCCCTTGGCAACTTAGGCAGGGATTGTCTGAACTCTGTCTGAACTCCTGCTGTTGCCCCGGAAACCCCAATCTAAGCCTAATTTAGCTTGATAGGCAGGTCTTCCTTCCAAGTGTGGACTGGCACTCCAAATTGGTTACAAGAGGAAAAGACTAGGGGGGGGGTCCCAGCTTTGGCTTTCAGGGAGAGACAGCTGCTGTTAGAGAGACAGGGTGAGTGCATTGGAGCTTGGATTTTCTTTGTGTGTGGTGGGATAGGGATCTACCCCTTCAGGTTCCAGGGCTGCTGCCAGGCTCTGGGGCCAAGCTATTATTTATTATTGGTACCTTTCCTGCTGCCTGCTCAGGTAGGGTTTCTGGGAGTGGTACAGTAGGGATCTTGATGGCTGGAGGGGAGCCTACTGGCCCCCACAAACAATGAACAATGAACATGTTCGTGAACAGGATCATGTTCGCAATGTTCATTGTTCATTGTTGGCAACGAACAACGAACATGTTTGTTTATTTTTTTCTGTTCGTGCCCGTGTCTAGTGACAACCACCCACATGGAAGGCTTTAACAGGGCAGTGGACAAATTCTGGAGGACGGGGCTATCAGTGGTTGCTAGTCATGTTGGCTCTCTACTCCTTCCAGTACAAGAGACAATGTGCCCCTTTATGTCAGCTGGCCTTCGCTTCTGTGCATCTCTGAGCCACTGTCGAAATGTTTTTCATTTTTTTGAGGAGTTGTCATGATGTGACTTCTCCTCCTTCATCCATCTCCTCTCCCCAATCCATTTTTAGAAATTTACTGTGGATTTTGTCCCTATATTACACTCTTTCTCATAGATATGCTTCCTGTATTCCAGCTGACAGGGTCCACCGCCTTCTGAACAATATCCACATTTTGCTTCCTTTGCCTCTTGAGGGCCAAATGGAAACTGCACCTGGCACATCCTGTCTCATGGGGCATCACTTTGCAAAAGCCGCTACGGCTGATTCCACACTTGTAAAGGCAAGTCCTTCCTCATGGCCGGTGTTTGGTGGCATGAAGGTGAGGCTTTTCACTGATAGCCATTGATGCTGGGAGAGAGCAAAGAAAAGCGGTTTCATAACGGAAAATCAATGCAAGGTTTTCCCAGACCTAATTTCACCCCTAATGATCAGCAGGAAGATAAAAGCAAAGACATGGCCATTTTGTGCAAGTGCCAGAAAGTGTGAGTCTGTTCGCTGGAACCCCCGCCCTCCTAGACAGAGGCTAAATATCTGCACGGCATCAGTTCTGACTCACTGGCTCTTCTTGGCCATCACAGCTTCTTGGGGCTGACCTGCACTGGCCTGGCTTCTGTAGCATGATGGGCTCACAGAAGAGTTTTGGGGACCAAGTGGGGAGGGGGTCTATCCAAGCAAAGGACAAGCAAATTCCTGTTGCTACCTGGCTGCGTTCCAGGCAGTGCTTCTGAGGAGGCTGGGCAGGGGTCCCTAAGAGATAAGGTGGGCCAACACTGCAAACAACACAGGTCTGTTGCAAAATGCACGTTCAGGCTGGGAGAGAGACTCCTATTTGCTCTGGGCCGCCGCTGCCTCCTCCTCCTCCTCCACAGCTTCTGAGTAGCCACTGCCAGCAATCTGAGCCCATTTTTGCTCTATTGTCATCTCACCAGTGGTTGCTTTGGGAATGGAATTTGGAGGAACAAAGGTAGATAAAGTGCTATTCTAAATGAAATGGCAAAACAGATAAATCCCCCCTTCCTCCAGCAAGCCCCAGCTGATTCAGAGTAACTTCCGAGGAAGGAAAGCTGTCTGCCCAGCTAGGCTGCCCGGGTGGAAGCTTCTCTCTGAAGCTTAATCCGGTTTATTTACATTTTGGGTCAACTTGCTCAAGCCACGCAATTCCCTTTGGGTTAGCCAATGAAACTGGCCTGCCTGTATAACCTCTTTTCTATGGGTTCTATGGGGCTAATTTTGGAAACAAACTTTCAACACAAATGGAAGTTAAGAACATTTCTTTACACTAAACCTTTCAACAATTAGAGCAACACAACTATTTTTTTTCCTTTTCCTTAAACTTCTAGCCAACAGTGTCTTTGAAACCACTCAAGGTAAACAAGTTCAGCTTGTCCAGTCCCACCAAGTGCCAGAGTCCTCTGCCAGAATCCTCCCGATTATGAAGCGTCTGGAACCCAGGCTCCTGTCCCCTTCTTGGGAATTACAGCCCTGCAAAGATAATAGGATTCCAGTCACAATACCAACTAAATACCACTAAATAAAATAAATACTAAACACATACCACTTTTAGTCACTATTGTTCACATACATGTTTCTGGTTACCTGATTCCAGGTGATCAGAGCAAGTAAAATGTTATCAAACTCCCAGCAGCCGGCCTCTTCCTCAGCTGCCTGCCTTGGGATACTAACTCCGTCCTACTGGCCTAAGTCAATTCGCTCATCGGGCTTTCACCTGCTATTCCCAATCACTTGCCTGTATTAGCCGCTAAACTTGGGGAGAATTGGCTGAGCCCTGGGCCATGACACTTGGCTGGACTGCTTGAGGGGGTCTCCAGCAGCCAGGGAGAGGGAAAACGGGAGGCTTGGAGTAGCTGGTTCCGAAGGACCTTACAGATAGTTACATCTCTTTTCCAATGCAGGCAACCAGCAACAAGGAGGAACGGGAAGCAGGCTGAAGGTGTGCCTTGCTACAGGGCTTCGGACAATTTAATTTGCATGGTTTTGTAAAGGCATATGCTTTGCCATCAGTGCTGGACAGGCCTTTCTCTCATTCTCTCTCCATCTCTATCTTTCCTTTCCCCTTCTCTTTATACTGATTCTTTCCTTCTTTCTCTTTTCCTCCCCATTTTTATATACTCAGTGACTCTCAGAGAAAGTTATGAGTAGACATGGGCACGAACTGCATTATGAACCAAAAAAACCCATGAACCGCCTGATTGTCTGTTTGCGATCCAGCAGTTCGTGAGGGTCCATGGCCAACGAACCAGCATTTGTTGGAAGCCCGGTTTGTTGTGTTCGCCTGCGGTATGCGAAACCAGACAGTCAGGCACCATCAATCAATTTCCTTGGAAACGGAGTTGGGGGAATGCCTGGACTCTGTCTGCACTCCTTCTGTCGCCCTGGAAACTCGAATCGAAGCCCAGCTTACCTTGATCGGCAGGTCTTCCTTCCAACCATGGAGCTGCAAATTGGTTACAATTGGTTACATAGGAAAAGACAGCCGAGGGAGGGAGGGGGAAGGGGGGTGTTCTGTAGCCATGGGCACTCCAATCTCATCCCTGCAAACCCTGATAGGCAGTTCTGACGGCCAACCCCTTGTACACTGGGCCAATGTCAACTGGTGGCTCTAATTGTATCGAGTGGGAGTTTCCTGGGGGCCTCGGATTGGAAAGGGTATAAATCCAAGATCCCTACTGCAATCTTGACCAAACTTGGGTGCTGGCTGGAGGAGAGCCTGCTAAACACTCCCTGTGAATATGGGCTCTCTAAGTGCAACAGGGGCCATTCCGACACCCACGAACTGCAAACCAGTTCTGTAACGGGAAATGTTATTTATGGTTCATTTGTTCGGGTTTGTCAGGGGCACCGAACCACGAACCACAGGTTCATTAATTTCTTTTGGTTTGTGCCCATGTCTAGTTATGAGTCCAGGGGCTGGGGCAGCCAACCTCCAGGTAGGGCCTAGAGATCTAGAATTACAACTGGTCTGCAGGCTAGAGATCAGTTCTGTTGGGGTTTAATTAGCAGAGGTTAATTAATGGACAGTAGAATATAAGAAAAACTGACTCCAGTGTTTAGCTCTAGAAAAACACTTTACTATATATTAGGATAAAGGGTACATTGGTGAGAAAATTAAAAAATAGCTAACTAACTGACTGCTACATCTTGATGGCCAGACTAGGACACAATACTGACTGAACAGAGACTAAACTGAAACTGAACAAAGAGCAAGAAACTTTTAGTATAAGTTGCTAGTTAATTGCACCCCCCCCCCAATAAACTGGTTGCCCAATAGATGATCCTAAATCTCATCATTAAGCATAAAGACTCCCCTTTCTATGGCAGGAACTTTAACTCAACACCTAAGTGATCCTATGCTAACTAGTTGACCAACTAAATAAACAGAACAACACTTTAACTCTTTCATGACTGAACATAGGACATTGGCTAAAATCCCAACAAGTCCCCTGGGAAAGGTATAATGCCATAGAGGGTGGACAGTGCAGGACTCTGCAACCCTATGCAGGACAGGTGATGTGGTGGGGTGGTTGTTATGCCCCCCCTCTGCCCAGCTCAGCTGGAAGCCTTCCTGCAGCCGGGAGGTCCTCGGGAGCCGTCCCTTCCCTCTCCTTAAGCTATTCAGCCAGAGCCCCTGAAGGTGGAGGGCAGCTCCCGAGGCTGAACCTGGAAGGCATCCAACGTTGCTGGACAGAGTGGAGGGTCCAGGCCAATGTTTGGTGTCGGTTGTACTGAGCACTGCCCTGAGCAGTGAACAAATGAAAGGAAGTAGGGATCATTTTTAAGCCCCTGAAGGCTTGTGACGATGGAACACACAGCCCTCGCTCCTGTGATTCCCGAGAGCGGATCCGATCCGCTCATCCCTGTATGTTGTCCTGAGTTCCGTGGGGGAAGGATAGAATTAAAACCCATTGTGATGCCTTGGTGTGATTTTTAATCAGGAAATCCTGCAACCCCGCCATTCCCCACGCCAGCAGGGCCAGCGGGTTGGTAGCCACGGGGCTCATTGTCTCTGCAGCAGTCAAATCACACTCTCTAGTCACGTCCTGTTAATTATGCTAATTATTAAACAGGGAGTTGAAAGGCAGGTCACTAATGCCAAGTGGTAATTTATAGCTTCTGATTAACCTGCACAGTAAATTTAAGGTTCACGATGAGGGAGGCTACAAAAATAACAAACAACACTCTGCATTCTCTCTCTGCAGGCCAAGCCATGCAGTCCCGAGTGTCGTAGTGGTTACAGCGGTGGGCTAGAAGCTACATTCGCTGGGTTACCTAAGGCCAGTCACCAGACATACCTTGCAGGGTAGTTGTGAGAATAAATGCAGGAGAACAGAACGAGGTTAAAATGCTTTCAGTCTTGATTGGGGAGATGGGCAGTGCATAAGGGAATTAACAGCCTGCCCACAGAGGTGAGGAGAGCACCCACCCTCCTAGCTTTCCACAAATGGTGCAAAACTGAATTATTCAAAAAGGCTTTTGTATTGTAGGGAGGGGGTCTCAAATGCTTCGCTAATGTGTTAAGGACCATAGACTGCTCCATTATGTTTGGTCTCCTCACAGCTCTCTCAGCCCCACCCACCTCACAGGGTAATTCTCATGAGGATAATAATAACATGCTATGTAAACCGCTCTGAGTGGGTGTTGTCTTGAAGGGCAGTATTATTATTAGACAGCCATTTTGGTGTAGTGGTTAAGAGCGGTGGGACTCTAATCTGGAGGGCCGGGTTTGATTCCCTCCTCCTCCGCTTGAATCCAGCTGGGTGACCTTGGGTCAGTCACAGCTCTCTCAGAGCTCTCTCAGCCTTACCCACCCCACAAGGTGATTGTTGTGGGGATAATAATAGCACACTTTGTAAATCGCTCTGCGTGGGTGTTAAGTTGTCCTGTAGGGTGGAATATAAATCAAATATTATTATTATACTTTTATTATTATGTTGCTTTACATACTAACTGTTGTCTTATGTACCTGTGCTTCATGTGGTCTAATGTCAGCCTTAGAACGGCTTGGCTTATGTTCTGTTCCAGCATTTCTTCAACTCTGTGTTGGATCCTTGCTAATGCAATGTCTTTGTAAACTTGTGCTTATTTACCCTGTGGCATTGTTTATGGAAATGTCCTTGAAATTGACTGTACTCATCTCACGCTGTGTCATCCGCCTCGAGTCTCAGTGAGAAAAGCAGACTATAAATGACATAAATAAATAAATAAATAAAATAAAATATTTTTAAAAGTTCTATTATGGATGCTTTGAGCCTCTACAGTTGTCCCCTCCCACCACACATACATGCCCATTTTAAACAGGGAGGCAGAACTGGTGGTCATTTCTTCAGGCATGCACAGTTCTGCATGCAAACACATAAACAATGTCTTATGGAGAAAGACTTCAAAAGTTCCATCAAGAGATGAATGCTCAGCAGCAACCAAGGAGAGACGCACCCATGGAAGAGGAGGTGAACTTCGAAGGCCATGCACCCGCAACGCTCAGCAAGGCCTGAGCACAGGACTACATTCACAGCAGGTGCAACCAATCCAGCCCCGTCATATCACACCTCCTTTCTCGCTGCCTGCATCTATGCTCCTCCCCAAACTGCAAAGCTGCCTGTCATTGGTGGGAGCCAAGCCAAGCAGACTGGGCACAAGCACACCTCCTCCTAAGGAACTGCCACATCTATCTATCTATCTATCTATCTATCTATCTATCTATCTATCTATCTATCTATCTATCTATCTATCTATCTATCTATCTATCTATCTATCTATCTATCTATCTATCTATCTATCTATCTATCTATCTATCTATCTATCTATCTATCTATCTATCTATCTATCTATCTCAAATTTATATTCCGCCCTCCCCGCGAGCGGGCTCAGGGCGGATAACAACATATTAAAAACACAGTTAAAATACAATTAAACATTCACGTTCATTAAAATCAACACATTTAAAACAGGATGGTGGGCAGCCTTCACAGGGAGGGTTTTATACACCCCTTTTTCCAGGCCAGCGGAGGCCCAGCCTCAGCCATGTGCCAGGTGGAACAGCTCTGTCCTGCAGGCCCGGCGGAAAGAAAGTAGGTCCTGCCGGGCCCTGATTTCAGCAGACAGAGTGTTCCACCAGGTGGGAGCCAGGACCGAAAAGGCCCTGGCTCTAGTCGAGGCTCTAGTCTGGCGTTTCAGTGCAGCAGGAAGCTTTTCTGTGCAGCCCCAAATTGTGCATTCGCCAGTTGAAAGACTCCAAATGCTTCCCATTCATCTTGCCATAACGATACCCCTTCAAGATAGGCCAATGCTGGGGTTGCCAACTTGGGAAAGTCGGGGAGATTTAGGAGTGGAGTTTCAGGAGGGTGGGCTTGGGGAGGGAGAGGGGGGTCAGCCATAATGCCCTGGAGTCCACTCACCAAAGCAGCCCTTTTCTCCCGGGGAATTGCTCTCTCTCTAGTCTAGAGATTACTTGAAATGCCAGGAGATCTCCACACTTCACCTGGAGGCTGGCACCCCAAGTGCTGTTTCCCTATGAAAGGGGTATTTGTGTGCACCCGAGATGAGCGAGGAAATATAGGCCACTTAGGCAAGTGTGTCTGAATTGCTCTTGGGGGACCTGGAAAGGCTCCGCGGGGAAGTCTATTCAGTAGATGGGTGCCTGCGAATAATGTGTCGCCTTTACGGGATCTGTTTGCGGTTGCTTGCTTGTCTCTTTGATTGTCAGGTTTTTATACGCGTTTATAGTTTCTGTATTTTTTTTAAGAAAGAACCTGTGTTAGCCCTCCTAAGCGCATGCGGGTAGCCGGAGAGGCTGCCCAGGACACTTGCGGTGAGAACATAAATCAATTCCACTTTGAAGTGAGATTGGAGCTGAGGACTTCCCAACACACGACTCACTCATTGATCTGCCCCTGATGTGCTGAGGGAAAGAAGAGACTCTGGGCTTACTCAGAATTAGAAGGCCCCGTCTTCCCTTTGCATGCAGGTGCCAGGCTGAGCTTGGCATTCAGGATCTGTGGAACTGTGCAGTGTGCTGAGCACATGGCAGGCCGCCGGACTGAAGCCACATCCTTCTCCAAGGACTCCTCACCTCAGAGTTCGGGAGGCGCAGCCACAAAATGGAGATGCTCCTCTTGGAATCAAAGCCCATTTAATATTTCCTTGCTTGGATGAATTTCAACTTTGGAGACACCTGTTGGGGAAAAGCTCGTCCCTGGGAAACCAGCAGGGGCTGGTTGAGAGGTGTGATCGCAAGTATTAAATCTACAGAATAGCAAGGATTTGGCCCTCCTTTGTTCTCGCTGCCGGGCTGCTCTCCGGGGGACTTTGTCTACTAAATAAGCCATCTGCCTTTTCTGGAGCGGGTTGTTTGGGTCACCTGCTACGAGGAGAGAAACACATGTTTGACTATCTGTTGGGAAGCCAAGTGTGGGATGGAGCAGGAGACAAGAGCAAAGGAGAACAGGATGGAGGCTGCTCCTTTGCAATCCTGGGCTCCGGAATGGTGGCAGATAGTTATGGAAGTTGGGTTTTTTGCACTCCCCTTGCAAACAAGCTAAATACACCTTTAGTGTGACAGTGTCGATCAGTGCTATTGAGCTGTACAAAATATTTGCATGTTAGCATTGCTGGTGCAAAAGGCAATCTCTGAGGCGGAGGCGGAGGAGTTAGCTGTGTTAGTCTGTAGCTGCAAAATAGTAAAGAGTCCAGTAGCACCTTTAAGACAAATCAACTTTATTGTAGCATAAGCTTTTGAGAACCACAGCTCTCTTTGTCAGATGCAAAATAGTAAAAAGTCCGGTAGCACCTTTAAGACTAACGAACTTTAGCATAAGCTTTCGAGAACCACAGCTCTCTTTGTCAGATTCAAAAGAGTAAAAAGTCCAGTAGCACCTTTAATTCTAACCAACTTTATTGTAGCATAAGCTTTCGAGAGCCACAGCTCTCTGTGGTTCTCTGATAAAGAGATCTGTGGTTCTCAGAAGCTTATGCTACAATAAAGTTGGTTAGTCTTAAAGGTGCTACTGGACTGTTTACTACTCAGAGGAGGGAAGGTGGTTCTGAGACCTCCATCCCCCCACCTTGGTCACTACCTCACTTGGCTGCTGTTTCAGTGCCATTTTCTCAACTCCCCGGCACTCCCTGCTCATCTCTCAGGGGCTAAGGAGGTCCCCTTGGAGGCAGACAAAGCGGGCTCAGTTCCCACCCCAGAAGACCTGCCCTCCTCGGCTACCATAATGGATCAGGGCCCTTGATAACTTAGAAGCGAGTCCTCATGAACAAAATCAAACTTATGGTTGAGCAAATGTGCACAGGGCTGCTAATTCCGTCCAAATCTCGCCAAGATTCCCCCAGCAGTGTTTTCAAGAGATGGAATCAAGTGGAAAGCATACGCTGCCACCACCCCCGCCAACTCTCACGAGATAGAATTTCATCTTAATGGGCCGTTGGGGTGCCCTCTCCCGTCCCTCTTGACAATTTCCAGAAAACAATATTTTGTCTGGCTAATCTTTCCCTTCAGTATGCGTTAATGAAGTAAACCATTTAAAGTCCTCTTCTTTAATTAGATAAAATTGTCCCTTCAAAGTAATCCTGATTTTAATCTCTTTAAAGGGGGAGAGCCTTTTCATTCGAACTGAGAATGTTACTAAATGTCCTGGCCGTGACGCTCTGCTTCTCTCCCCGACGGTGGTCAGCTTGCCCCCTTCCAGGTCTTCACCTGAACAGGCCGTTGCTTGCACGTGACCTGACCTCAGAGCAATTAAGAAACCAGTTGTGGCACATCTGGTGAGACCCATCATTCCACAGGTCCTGGCCTCGGGCGCAAACATTATTTATTTGTTTGTTTTTTAAATGTCATTTGTGGTCTCCTTTCCTCATTGAGACTCAAGGAAGGATTACATAGTGTGAGATTATTACAATCAGTATCAAGGACATTATCATACAGTGTCAAGGACATTTCCATGCAGTATCAAAGACATTTCCATAAACAATGCCATAGGATAGATAAATACATGTTTACCAAGACACAGCATTAGCAGGAATCCAATACTGAGTTGAAGAAGTGCTGAAACAGAATGTAAGCAATTCTAGGGCTGATACTAGACAACATGAAGCACAGCTAGTATATAGGAGTACACATTTAAAGCACAGATGACATGTAAGGCAACACAGTGGTGAAGTCTATGGTCCCTAACTCATTAGGGAAGTATCTGAGACCTCCTCCCTACAATACTTCCCTCCTATCTGAGTAAAAAGCCTTTTTGAATAATTCAGTTTTGCATCGTTTGTGGAAAGCCAGGAGGGGGGGGGGCTCTCCTGACCTCCTCAGGCAGGCCATTCCACAGGGTGGGGGCCACCACAGAGAAAGCCCGTGTACAGCTTTTTCACATAATCCTGACCTCCCATTACAAGCCAAAGAACCAAAAGATCCACCATCACACAGAGGTCAGGCAGACAAGAGACACACGTGGTCAATGGCCCCAGCCTTTCTAGCCGCACTCACGGGCCATCCGGGATCCTGTCCTGGCGTCTCTTGCAGGGGGCAACAGCCCAGTCTCTGCGTTCCCAGTTTTGGAAATGGCATCACATGCTGAACACGTGGAGGCAGATCTCTAGACGATCTCTCCAGCACTATCTAGCCAAGCCCCAAGAAAGAAAGAGAGACCTCTTTCCCAGGCCTGATTCCTAAGAATATTTAATTGCTCAGGAGATGTCATTTCTTGAACCTGGGGCTGTCTGCAGGCAAAGTGTGGCCTCTCACGCTGCACAGCGTTCTCTCTGCCAAAGCGCCTCAGAAAGGACCACGTAACTCCCAAGGGCTGGAAGGCTTGGTGTGTTAGAACGTAAATAACATCCCAGGGTGAAGGGTGTGGAGCTGGAGTGGTTTGACAGAAGGGGGTTCGGCTCTGGCTGCTGCTGAAAAGGGGGCTTCTTCTTTCACCACCCCTCTTCCGCACTTCGTGATCTTGCCATCCTATTACTTCAAGGCCCAAAGATGACCAGGCCTGGCCTTCGCTGGGATGTGGCATACATGGCCAGCAATGCTTTTCAAACTGGCAGCAGGAGTACATCGTTGAGGACATTTTAAACTGGCTTCTTTCTCTCTATACAAGGCAGACCCAAAGCGTTCGTAGCCAGGCACCTCCTCCTGCTGAGGGGCAGTTTATGGGCATAATTCATGAACCCCCCTTCCTCATTTAGCATACGTGCAAGGCACTGCCCAGCCTGAAATCAAAGAGAATAGATGCCAGTAGGAAAAAATATTTTAAAAGGAGAGTCAGAGTGGCTGGCTGACTAAATACCCGCTCTTTGCCCCAGAGAGGTGCATAACATAGGGCAGCGGGGCTTCCAGGAAGACCCTAACAAATTTCATTCATGCCCTGCCTCAATCCACCCCCCCCCCATTTATCCTGATGAAGCACCACCTAATGCTATTCAGCCAACCTGGTATCTTTTCCCATCCGGTACTTAGAGGTCATCAAGCACCGTTTATACCTATAGTTCAACTCAGAAAATCTCTCCGAGCTCATTATCCACCTCTGGAAAACCCATCAAGTTATTGTTTTTGGGGCAAAGATGTCAGCTTGCCCCAGGGAGCATTTTGCTCTGTATTTGGACTCCTGAGTCATCATTGGGTATGTGTGTTCTGGATCTTTCCCCTACCCCAAACCCGTTTGGGCCTCTCCTTTTCTTCATGAAACTTTGGTCATTTTGCCATTGCCTCTGCACACCTCTGTTTTTGAGACTGGTAACTATCCTTTCCCCCCAAATAGTTTTATTCTTCTTTCCTCCCTGATTTTCTCTTAGTTAACCTTGTATGCGTGTGATTTTCTGTACATTTGCCCTTTTATTTCTCTTTTAATTTTTTTTAAAAAACCCTTTCCAATTGAACATCTGGCTACTTTATTTTGAGAGTTCTCTTAAGGGAACAATCCCTGTAAATATAGGTGGAGGATCCCAGTTACCCCCCTTGCTTGTCTCTTTTAAGTTACTTCCCCCCCAACTAATTAGGAGACCACCTATTTGGGTAACAAGAGCAGCTTGTCAAATACAAAGCGTGCAAGACAATCAAATTGCACAATGACATCGAACAGATCAGCCCAGATTCATGTCTTTCATTCACCTCCCCCCAGCCCAGCTCCCATAATCCTTCCTGAGCCCCTGGCCCCATTGGTGGATGTATATTGGTGGATGGCTCTTTATGTAGTTTAACAAGCTCTGTGGACAAGCAGGGAGGCAAATCCAGGTTTCCCAATTTCAGGTTGAATACCACATCCAATATAACCCACATGCTGCAGTTTTGAACCTTTGGAGGTTCTTAATGGTCACACATTCAAGTCTTCACCCAAACCTGATCCTGCTTCTTTTTAATACTGATTAATAAATAAATCGTATGTTGGCCCCTGAAACCTAATGAAAGGATTCCATATTTGGGCCATTAGCAGAGTCTATCATTTGCAGTTAAAGCATGATTATAGGTGGCTGAGAGCAGGTTCAGCTGGCTGGTGTGTGTGTGTGTGCGCGTTCAGGAGAGAAAATAACAAAGCATACACTTGCTTATATTTGGAAAGGAAATAAGAGTTCTTTATTGTAGGAACTCCATACTCTGATAGGAAAGGAGGAGAGGCAGATCCTAACTACCTATCTAGTCTCCGGATGGGCATGGATGCTAGGACAAGTCCTGCCTCCATGCTTGCAAGATGGAGGGAAGAGAAGGAGAAAAATGGTGCCTGGAACAAAGCCAGGAAGAGAAGAGGAGAGAGGTAGGAAGTCAGGAGGAGGAAATCCTGAGATTAGCAATCTACATATCAAAGGACAGTCAGAGCAGTAAACAGTAAACAGAGTGCCCCTGACCTCTCTATCTTTCTAACTCTTTGGTTTGCCCCCCTCTGAAACCTGAGGAATGGGACAGAGGTGAGTCCTCCTTTTCCAACACTGACCCCAGAAGAAACTGCTACTGCATCCATCAAGACCTCTGTGGATTTCTGTCCTGCTGGAATCCCATCTGTTTCTTACATCTCTGGCTTAAGCTCAGCCCAGATTCAGCCAAGGTTGGTCCTGGTGAGGGGGAGGACGGATGTGGGACCCACCCAGGCATTGCTTGGCAAGTGCTGTAGTTGAGGAGGGTCCTGATAGGCAGAGGAGGTAAATAAAGCGCAGAGGAGTCCTGCTGTGCTGGTTAAAGAGGTTAAAAAGTTTATTCAGGAACTACATACTTGAGAGTATAGGGGAGAGATAGAAATAGGTCTTCACTGCCTGACTGCATCTTAGAGAAGAGACAGAGAGGAGAGAGAAGAAGCAGGATATTGCCCTGTTTAGCCCAACAGGAGACAAGACAAGGAAGTGACCCCCAGGGAACGAGAGAGGTGCTGCTCTCACTGTCCTAACTAAGTGCTCCCTGCTGCCCCCTGCATGGGAGGCTCTTCTTCCCTTCTTCCTTCCTTCTTTTACACCAGATGTTGCCATTTCCAACAGATCCGTCATGAGTAGCAGCGCAAGGATCACATCTGGAAAACTGTTTGTGCGGCCTCATCTAATAAACAACTAGTTGATCTCTCCGCTCTTTACTTTATTAATCTCACGTCTCCTTTATTTTTGTGTATTAATTATTAACTTCCTGTGTTTTATGCATGAGTGTGACCCCCTCCCAAGATAAATAACAACCATGAGTAATAATAGCAACAACAGACATGGAACTGCAATGACTTTGATGATCCATAAATGGCCCTGCACAGCCACCCCCTCCCAGCACCTGCAAGGGATCCTTTCTCCTGACTGCTGCAATAAATATCTAATGGCCGTTTTCTATAGCCTGCGTATTTCAATTCTATTGTCCTCCGTTCCCCTTTTACTCAAACCAGAGGCACACGTGCTGAGTCATGAAATCCCGCAGAGCCCAGCAGAGCAAAGTGCTTCCGAACAAATGCGTTGGGCTGCTTGCTTTGCTAGTGAAACAACAAACACATCAATAAAGCCACAAAAGGAGGCAGCGGCACCTTTTAGGAAGTCCTGCTTCATACACCAGGCAGACTCATACACCGGTTGAGTCCAAGCAATAGGGACGCCCCCCGCCACGACAGGACGGAGGCTGATGGGGGCTTTGGGATCTTGTGCACAGACAAACTTGACTGATTTGGTAGATCAAGATGGGTAGCGTGTTAGTCTGTCTGTAGCGGTAGAAAAGAGTAAGAGTCCAGTAGCACCTATAAGACTCACAAAATAGTAGACTCCAGTAGCACCTTTAAGACTAATCAACTTTATTGTAGCATACGTTTTCAAGAGCCACAGCTCTCTTCGTCAGATGCATCTGATGATGCATCTGATGAAGAGAACTGTGGTTCTCGAAAGCTTATGCTACAATAAAGTGGCAGCTGACGAAGAGAGCTGTGGTTCTGAAAAGCTTATGCTACAATAAAGTTGCAGCTGACAAAGAAAGCTGTGGTTCTCGAAAGCTTATGCTACAATAAAGTTGCATCTGATGAAGAGAGCTGTGGTTCTTGAAAGCTTATGCTACAATAAAGTGGCAGCTGATGAAGACAGCTGTGGTTCTCAAAAGCATATGCTACAATAAAGTGGCAGCTGACGAAGCTTATGCTACAATAAAGTTGCATCTGACAAAGAGAGCTGTGGTTCTCAAAAACTTATGCTACAATAAAGTTGCAGCTGACAAAGAGAGCTGTGGTTCTTGAAAGCTCATGCTACAATAAAGTTGCATCTGATGAAGAGAGCTGTGGTTCTCAAAAGCTTATGCTACAATAAAGTTGCAGCTGACAAAGAGAGCTGTGGTTCTCGAAAGCTCATGCTACAATAAAGTTGCAGCTGATGAAGAGAGCTGTGGTTCACAAAAGCGTATGCTACAATAAAGTTGCATCTGCTCCATAAGGGGCTGAAGCTGGAGGAATAACTGGCCCTTCCTTGGTAGAAATGTAGAGGAACCTGGAAGGCAAGCAAGGAGCTCTTGGGATACCAGCCAAAATCTGTACTGCCATTTTGCAGAGTTGTTTACGTGTGCTTTCACAACAGCTCTGGCAAGGTGGGTCTTTGTTGTCCTCACTTCCAGAAAGAGAATTGAGTCTGAGCGAGTAGCAGGTGCCTGTGGCCATGCAAAGGGTCCTTGGCTCATCTCGGCCGTGGAAGCGGATCCCTCTTCTTCAGTCTCCTTGTCTTCAATTCTCTTCTTTACCTTCAGAGACAAGACTTCACTTCACTTTGTAAAGGATCTGGAGGGAGGGCGAGAGAAAGGGCTTCTGTCCTGGCCACGCTCGCTGCAAGTGGCAGCTCCATCTTTCGGAGCATCGCTCCACCTCATGTTTAATTCAGCACTGGCTTTGCAGCGAAATAACATCAAGTCAAGCTTTTATTAAGATTTCCTCACTTGAAGTCTCAAAGCAACCAGTGTCATTAGAGTTTAAGCATGGAGGTGAATCACAAAACGGGAGAGCCTTTTAGAAGAACAAAGTAAATTTCAAGATAAATTCCGGAGAATTTGGGATTCAATTAACTTTTTTCAGCTTTACATTAAATCGACACTCCGGGCTCCTCCCTGCCTATGTTCCTGCCAAGAGGGGCTGAGCTTGTTTGCACCACTTTCCCTTGGCTCCCCAATCCAAGGAGCTAAGTGGGGTACAGCAACCGCTTGACGAGGCTCAGATTGTCATGAAAACACAGAAGTGAACCAAACGCACCTGGCCTGCGCCAACCATTTGCCCACCCCGTGCTGAACTATGGGTCCACAGAGGAACATAAATAGTTGCTGCTTGGATTGTCACCTGGTAGTTTCTGAAATTCTGACAAACAGATTACGCTGTTTTTCGCTCCCTGGTCTCAGTTTTTTGGAAGTTCACCATGGCGTTGCTTCCTGCTGTGAGCTATAATTTCCATCAGACAGTGATACGAAATTCCATGAAAGGGGACAAAAATTACAGCAAGCACCCTTTTGCACTGGGTGAGGAAGGTTTGGCAGCCTCCCCAGAAACCCGTTGGCTGAATGTCTAGAATCCAAATGGATCTGCATCTAAAAGTATGAGATAGACAAAGATGAGTTCCCTCCAGCTCACTCCCACCTCAAAAGGCACCAAGGAGAGAAAAGGAACGTGGAACGAAAGGGAGGAGTTTCCAGGGGCCCCTTTTCTGTGGGGACCCCGTGCTTGCCACAGTATGAGGAGGCTGCCCATGAAGAGAGTGGGGCTGAGCGGCAAGGCCAATGGAGCAGAGCCGGGTCCGCTCATTGCAAGCTTTAGCCTTGAGGTGGGACCCAGGATGTCTGTAGCTCCTTCCCTCGGCTCAATTCAGCGGCCCTCATTTGTGAGGAGGACCTTCTAATCGGCAACCCCCCTTCAATAAAGAAATGTAACTCCCTTGCTCTGCACATGTGGCAAGAAGGCTGGTGGGCAGAAGGGGAAGAAATGCAGCGTTCACTTTTAAAGCAGCAAAGTGGTCTGAGCTGACTTGGAGATTTAGGGGGCTCCCCTTGAGGAATATGGCCAGGTCATCACCGCAGTCCTCCTAAGAAGAGCTCCAACCTTCTGGAATCCTTTGGAAAGGTAAATAACTAGCACGTGGGTAACAGTGATCTGGTAGACACCCTGCAAGACCTATTAAGATGGTTCACTCACGGAGGCTCGTATCAGATAGGCCTTCAGCATACCTGCCATGCATCAGGTGTGTTGTGATACTATTGTGCCTCTGAGTACATGCAGAGTAAAACCAGCATTGTGCTCCAGTGCCTCTGAGTATGTGCAGAGCAGAACCAGAATTCTGTTGCTTTGTTGCTAACTGCTTATCTTCCAGGCAAGGTGTTTTGGTTACCAGTTCCTGCTGAAGCCTGGGAATGTGACCTTGGACTTAACACAGAGACTGAGCAGAGCTCCTTTCTCCCCCCCCCTTCCCTTCTTGCCAGGCAATGCAAAATCCCCAACGGCCTCTCCTTCCCACTGGGGGTGGGTGGGGGTGGGGGTGGAGACAGTGTCCTATCATTGACCCTGCTTCACTACCGTTAGCCATTCCGGTCTAGTCCATTGTTACAGCTTCTTGAACTGATATCTTTCCTTAATAAAACATCTTTAACTCATACACTGGAGTGATGCCGTGAAGTGTTTGGGGAAGTACCTGGCGAGACCTGACAGGCCATGGTATCACCACCCCAACATGTCTTCACCACCAACCCTCCAGCTTCAAACTATACTTTATTCTCTTGCCTATAAAATAGCATTATAAACGAGTATTAAACTTTGGTTTAGAATCTTACTTTGTAGCCAGGACAATTTGCTGTTTTGTTCAATTCAGATAACCACAGCAAATTCTGCTTAATCCGGCTTAATTCTGTTTCTCAGCCACACATGAGTTGTCTGCGGCTGTGGGGTAGGGAGGGAGGGAGACCCTAGAAGCCGAAGGAAGGCCTGTCTCAATCCTCTAATGGGCCAACTGGGAATGTTTTTCTGAAGCATGACTGAAGCCTTTATTTACCTACCTGGAAGATTTGCACCCTGCTTTTCTGTTCTTAAAATGCTGCCGGACGCTATTTGCGATATAGAATTAAACAGAAACCAAATACAACTTCCACCATGTCCAGAAGAAGCACAGAAATAGTCATTACACAGCAGCAGCCTTAAAAACCAATAAAAAGCACAGTTAGTAATAAAACTAGCAGCATGGATCAAGATGGGATTAAAAATGGTGTCAGCTCAATAATGCCCAAAAAGTGTATTGCAAGCGGTGAAAATTCACATCACGAGGCTCTTATAGGCACCCCTTCCTAGCACCTCTTTACAAAGGGTTGCCAATGTCCAGGTAGTACCTGGAGATTTGTTGGAATTACAAATGATCTCCAGGCTACAGAGAAGAGTTTCCCTGGAGAAAATTGTGTTAGGTAGGTAGCCATGTTGGTCAACAGTAGAACAGTAGCATTTGGGTCCAGTGGTACCGTTGAGACTGATGTGTACCCTGAAAATCTGGTTGGTCTCTAAGGTGTCACTGGAGTCAAATTCTCCTGGAGAAAATGGCTGCTTTGGAAGGTGGACTCTGTGGTATTATATTCTCTGAGGTCCCTTCCCAAAACTCACCCTTCGCTCCCAAATTTCCAGGAATTTCCAAACCCAGAGTTAGCAACCATATTTTCAGAGCTGGCTGTTATGTGGGCCAGTCAGGTTTACCATGTTCCCAGTGGAGGCCGGTGATCCTTCACTTCCAGCTGTCCAGCAGGAGGAAAATGGCGGGGGCATGGGCACATCCTGGTGCTCTGATGTCACTTCCTGTACACCTTGAATTAATGTCAGTGCATCACTGGGGATGCAATTATGTCACTGGTGAGCCCCCCTCCTGCCAAGTGAGTCTCTCACCTGTTGCCAGGCTTTGTGATGGCTACCCTAGTTCAACCCAGTGTGGCTTGTCCCTTCTGGGTTTATGAGTGAGACCAGCTGCTTTAAGTCCAGGGAGAGGAGACCTAACCCTAACCCTAACCCCAACCCTAACCCTAACCCCAACCCTAACCCCAACCCTAACCTGAGCACTCAGAATAGCACCTCATCGCTATCCTTTCAGGTTCCCCCCACTAAAACAATAGCTGGCCCACCCATCCCAGTGACAATTCCCATCTCCCTGAAGAGTGAAATGGAGAAGAAATAGTTGAAGGTGTAAAAAGAAGAACCCCCATCGTCTTGCCTTTCGAATCAAAGGCCTGTGGGAGCCTGGAGGTGTTTCCCCCTCTTCAAAGGAGAGCTGCCACATTTATAAATGAAGAAGAAAAATCAGGTCAGCCTCATTTTGGCACATGCAGTATTGGATGAAATTGTATCATAAATGTCTCCAGCCCTTCAGTGTATATCACAGTGAAAGAGTGCAGTTTCCACCACAGCCAAGACAAGCGTGGCTTTTTGCCCAGCTTTTATGTGACTGATGGGGGATGGAAGCTGTTCTTTTGGCAAATACAAGGTGTCTTCTATGGCAGGCTGTACATGAAGGGGTATGAAGACACTATCGGCAATCCTCCATGGTCAGAACCAAGACTCTCCCCAAAATGAATCCACAAAAGGGTTTTTAAAATCTGTGTATGTTTGGGGGCGGACTAGATTCCAAGTCCAACTCAGTTTAGTGGGCAACCATGGAGAACAGATCAGAATTGATCAATAGTGGTGTTGCTGGCTGAGCCAAGTATTAGGATGCAATCCAGTGGATCGTTCTGGATCTTGGTTTGGTTCCAGTTCCATATCAGCCACAAACCTTGGCAAACTAACCAGCAACCTCATTTCCTACCTGTGTCTTGGAAGTAATGGTGACATTCCAATGTATTCAAAGTTGCATGTCAATAAGGATCCTCGTGCAGCGATTACGTCTGGCAACAGGTCATCCAATCCATGGGAACATCTGGTCTATTCACGCTCCTTAACAAATGTTCAGACTCTCTGAAACAGTAAAACTAATATTTCTCAGCAAGAAGAGCTGATGTGGTATCAGACTGATATTCATTTTAAAAATGGAGGAAAACTGAATTTCATGTTGGAACCTCCCCCAAAGTACAGTTAGATAGGGAGACTCTGACCTTGCAAAGACAACCGATTCAGTTGGAATGCTAGAGGCTTCAGGAGGGGCAGGGCCTTCTCAGTAGCTTCTCCACTAGGCCTTGCCACTTTCTGCTGGCATTTCACAGGATGGGTAAAACATGTTGTATAATTGTATATGGAATAATGTTTTAATGTTTTTTATAATGTTTTTATTGTTTTAAACTTTATGTAAAAATTGGATGTTGTTACACTGCCCTAAGCCTGTCTGGCAAGGAGAGCGGGCTAGAAATGTAATAAAAATAAATAAATGTCCCTTTCCTGAAGTGCCAGAGACTCCAGTACAGTTGCCAGGTCCGTGAGGCTCAGATCGTGAAGTGCAAGGGGAATAACAGACTGGTGGTGGTGAGACCGGCACCTGCCAAATTGGAAAGATCCTGCCTGTACCTGGAGTCTCAAGCTAAGATCAATGAGAGCCTGACCACACAGCAAGAAGAAAGCAGATAAATGAATCAAACATCTCACAGGTAGTTTGCTTGTAGAATACTATTTATTGATGTGATTAAAGAGGTTTATATTTTGCCCACCAGCTAGGGCTGCCTGTGAGCAGTCACCCCAGCCTATGCTATCTTTAATAGCTGCTTTTGATATAAAAAATCATAAGTCCTTTGAATCTAATGCACCTTAACTTGCATTAGCAAACCAGCCAGCTGAGCAAACATGGCTGGATCTCTCCTGGGAGAATGAGTCATGCATAGAATGTGTATGCAAAGCTAAGTGATTGGACATGGTTGTCTCCTGCCTCCCCATGCTGCGGAATGTGCTATCTTGACAATAAAGGTGCTTGTGCGTCACTGCTCTAAACATTCCAATCTCCCCTCTTCCCATTGATTAAATCCTATCCTACAACCGAGGGCCATCATTCAGCTCTGATAAGTTTGTACCTCCTTCCTGGGAACATCTAATCGAAACTCTAAATTCATTAGCCAAGCTCCGGGAACATTTAATTAACACTGTTTCTTTGTGAAGCACCAGGAGTAACCAATCTGATTTCTTTCTTACACCCCAGTAGCACCAATCAAAGGTACTTAGACCTTTGTCATTCCAGAAGGTGACCTTTAAGGTCTTTGTCCTAACGGCCAAGGTACCTTCCCGCCTCAGGGATTGATTTGCCCTATATGAACCCGGGCTTTGCCCCCCTCAGATTGTGCATGCTTTCCTGGATCCAAGTGCTGTGCCCTCAGAGTCTCCTTCCCTGACTGTCTCCAGATCAAGAATGTTGTCCATTTGAAACCCACTTCCCCCATGGACTACTCTGCTCTCCAGATAGGTAATTATCCCCCCAAAATGCCCCAATCTATTACAGTTTCAACTACTGCTTTCCTAGGAACCTTGTATGCTTGTGAGTCACTTCTTGTATGTGTGAGTTTGCCTCTTTATATTAAAAATTCTCTTTGTTTTCAAAGAACCTGTTCAGTCAGTTCCCTTGGGGACGGGACCCTGTAAAAATCGGTGGAGTATCCCGCTTTGTTACTCTTCTCGCATAGCCATCTCCTTTTCACTAATTCCCCCTCTACTCACAAGAAGACCTATTCCAGTAACATGCCAACCTCCAGATAGGGCCTGGAAACCTCCGCAAATTACATCTCATCTGCAAACAACAGAGATCAGCTACCCTGGAGAAAATGTAACACAACAAAGCCACCCAGAACAAAAACCTGTAACCAAAATAGAAACCCAAGGTCCAGGGGAAGATATATAGAAACTATTGAATATAAATATTTATATATATATATTTATACACTTATAAGTGTAAAGTGTTCAAGTGCAAAGTACAATGATAAATAGTAAAAAAGTAATAGTAAACAGTAATGTTCAACAATAAATAGGTAATATCCCAATACAAAAATATATTTTTATCTAAGAATCTTTTTTAATGCAAGCAGCAGCCAGGAAGTCCAAACACAACAGTCCATCCACACCCTAAATAAATTCTTTTTTTCTGTTCTCTTGCAGGTGTGTGGACACAAGGTACTCCCAGAGGAATATATGAATCCAACAGGTAAGTACACGACCACTTTAAGCCGTCATTCAATAATGCATGTTCTTTTGTCTTTCTTTCATGTAGGCGGATCCAAAAATATCAGGAAGAAGTCCACCAGACACACTTGCAAGCTCTTGTGTGTCTGTCCCGGTGCACCAAAAGACCAGGTGCACAGCACTGTTTGTTTAGTCAGATAGCCAATTAGCATAGGCCCACTAAGGCCTCCAGTTAAAGTTCCCGCAGTAGAAAGGGGAGTCTTTAGTCTTAATGAAGGAATTTAGGATTGTCCATTGGATGAGCCAGTTTATTGGGAGGCAATTAGCTAGCAACATATATGAAGGTTTTATTGCAGTTTGTTCAGTCTAAGTTAGTTCAGTCTCAGTCTCTACATTTCTGTCTCCAAGCTTTTCTCTCTAACCATCAAGATGTAGCTAGTTAGTTAGATATTCTTTATTTTCTTACCAAGTGTACCCTTTCTCCCTGTTATGTAGTAAAAGTATTTTTATAGAGCTAAAACCACAGAAGTCTGTCTACTTATTTCCAATGCGCTAATATTAAACTCTGCTATTTTTTAATTCTCATCACCAACACAGCCCCTCTTTCTGCTTCTGCGGGTAGCCCCCCGGGGGACCCTCTCACTTGCCTTTGGGCTTGGGGCATCCCATGAGCTTGGACGTGGCCGGAGCTCTTCTCTCCTCAGTCTCCCTGCAAGGCATTCAGCCCAGTTCTTGACCTCTTGCATTTGCCTTCGCCAGGGCCAGGAAGCGGGCCACAAACGATGTCTCGTGTGCGTGCGCTGCAAAACAAACCAACCTGTCCATTATTTCCTGTGGAAGGCCGCTTGCCCCTGCTTTATATGCTCGACGTGGGCCTTTACATCAGGAAACATTTTGATGTATCTGCTCTTTCATTTTTAATGAAAACGTTTCAACTGCTCAAAAGAAAGGTCACTCCAGGGCATTTAGAGTACAAATCATTGCACATGAAATGGAAAACAGCAAGTGATGGAAGATACTTGGGGAGAAGCATGATGGTGTGTGTGTGGGGGGGGGGAGGAATAAAATTCGAAACTGGAGGCTCTGAATCACGCATAGCATGGCCCCCTGTGTGTGTGGCACTGCAGCCAGGAGATTTGGGGAAACGCAAAGGAAGCACAAGTGTGTAGTCCTTATGCAATAGAGTTGCCAGTTCCCCATGGCAACTAGCAGGGGGGTAGGGAGGCTTAATGGCTCCAGGGGGACTCACTGGCAATATCATTATGTCACCAGCAACACACTGACATCACTTCCTTTGTGCCCAGAACTGATGTCAGTACATTGCCAGGGGACACCAGAGATGCTCTGGTATCTGGACAAAACTCCGTGGTTTGACCAGAACATCCCTGGCACCTCCCAACAACACAGAGATGTCCCTTCCAGATGCATGGGAGTGATATCAGCACATCAAGATGCTGCCAACGTTCTCCTTGTTTCCTTCCATTCCCCACCCCCCACCGGCCGCTTGAGAGGTGATGGGAAGTATCCACTGGTGGTGGGAGATCTCCTGCCATTAGTGGGGAACTTGGCTAGCCTGTTATGTGTTCAGAACTTGGCACATCTGCTTTGATGGGCTCAAATAGGGCTACCAGTTTCCTGCCAGGGTTGGGAGATCCGCCACTCTCAGTGCTTAGTTCTCGTGGTCCCGTCTTACATGCCCAGGATAAGGCTGATCACTACCTTGGGGCCAGGTAGTAATTTTCCCCAGGCTAGTTTGGCTAGGGATCCTGACGGTGTTTTGCCATCTTCTGGGCATCGAGCAAGTGTCACTGTGTGTGTGTGTGGGGGGGGGGGGTAGTTGTCAATTTCCTGCATTGTGCAGGGGGTCGGACTAGATGACCTTGGAGATCCCTTCCAACCCTGTGATTCTATGATTCTCAGCTCTCATTTTCTGCCACTTATTGCTGCAACTGGCAAGGGACAAATAATTTTAAAATATCACCATCAGACAAGAGTGTGAAGTCACTTCTGAGAAAAAATAATGGAAGTGGTTTCAATCTGCTCTAGGAATTGCCAGACACTCTATGGTTAACCCTGGAAATGATGTCACACTGTCGCTTGACGATGCCTCCCATGTCCCCACCCTCTGGACTCCCACTGTTTGCCAACTTGTGCCTGGCAATCCTATGGTGGAATGATGGCATAAGTGAAACAATCTTGCTTTCAGCAACTGTCTTTTACTTTCCCAATGATGACTGCCTGGTAGTTGACCATATTCAAGTCTCCTGGATCTAGGCAGCCTAATCTGCATATTATGCAAATGATTAATCATGTGAATCAAGCACATTAACAGTGTTATCTATTGCTTGTTTTTAAGGCTGCCATCCCCCAGGCAGGCCTGGAGTTCTCCTGGAATTTAAATTGGGAGGCCAATTCCTAGAGCTTTGAGTGGGGTGGAGCCTGCAGAGGGTGGAGTTTGGGGAGGAGAGGAAAATCAGCAGCAATGTGATACCATGGAGTCTTTGTGGTCTGGAGAACAATTGTCATGCCAGGAGATCTCCAGGCCCTATCTGGAGTCCGGCAACCCTAGGACTAGTGTGGAGTCTTCTTCCTCTATCAAGATGGGGTAGGGGCCAAACCAGTGGCCGTGATGGGAAGGGGACTTGGGGCAAAATGTCACAATAGGGCCCAAGTTGGGATCCTTTGACAAGGAGTGAGTGCCTTTCACAAGCTGTGGCCTTTCCTGGGCAAAAAAGATATGCCCATTGCGGTGCATGTCGTGGTAACATTTAGATTAGACTCCTGTAATGTGCTGTATTGGGGACTGCCCTTGAACAGGGTTCAGAAGCTGCCCTTGGTAGAGAACGTAGACTGGAGTGGATTGCAGTGACCGCATCCCTCTGGTTTTGCTCCATCTACATTGGCTGCTCCTGATCCAGGATGCTTGGGGCTGCGTATCTGAAGGGCGGCCTACTCCCATATATGCCTACCTGACCGCTCAGGTATTCTTCAGGGGCCCTGACTTGGGTGCCCCACCTGAGGCTAGATGGGGGGCAAAATTGCTCTCCCCATTTTACAATCTCCCATCTTCTTGCGGGTTGGCAGGCTCGGCCCGGCAACCCTAACTTTAAGGGCCGTCCCTTGGAAAGTACATGAGGGTTAAAGGAATGTGGATCAACATGTTGAGGTTCGTTGAATCCAGAAAGGATGGCAATTCAGTTACTATATTTATCTGCTGTATTTAAAGTCCACTTTTCTCACTGAGGCTCAAAGTGGATTACACAGCGTAAATTGATAACAATCAATAGGATGAGTAGCAATTGATTCAAGGCTCTTGCCTGCTTCTCTAATGCTGAGGGTGGGCCCAGGAATTCCATCTGGCTCTTCTTCACCTGATCTGTGATTGACTAACCAACCCCATCCAGGCCCTTTAGAGGTTCCTTAAAAGCGGTGCTTCTGCCCTGTCTGGATTCGGCTTCACCTTGAGCTCAGCTACAAGGCCAGCAATTTTATCACAACACAGTTCCCACTTTCAGATTCTCTGGCATTCGGAGTTTTGGCAGGCATTTGTCATATCTGCTGTCCCCGGCCTGACCTCAGCTTCTGCCCCCCCCCCGCCCATTTTGCATGTCACACCCAGCCACCCACCACCCTTTGCTTAATGTTGACTCCAAAGCAGAAAGGGATGCGGCCGCTGCTTCTCATTCCCGTCTCCTGACACTTTGTGATTTCAACTGACAGATTAATCTTCCAGCACGTCACCGGAGCCGTGCAGTGTGTAAATACCTATGATTTCTCCCATCCTACGCTCGTCCCCTTTAGTACAAGGTAATTCCTAAAGCTGTTAATTCCATGGAGAGATGAAAGAAGAAGGAAGGCAATTTGCCAGTGTTAGACGTAGGCTGACTTAAATCCCAGGCACGGCGCATAGTGGCTGAATAGCATTATGTTAAGAAGACCAAAGACATCGCCTGCTGCCCTCTGTCCTGAGACCTTCCCTGCGACTGGCTGAGGTTGTCCTCTTCAGTGCACCATTTAATCAGGGACCGAAAGCATGCAGAGAGCCACAGTTAGTGGATTCCCTGCACCTCGGGAGCGTCCTGCCTGCGCCTGCAGATTTCAGAACTCTTCAGCCTTAGGAGTAAGTCGGACGATCAGGGGGTCCAGAAAGTGCTCTGGTTTTAGCCACATTTTTTGGTTTGGATACTTTTGTTTGTGTTCTAATTGTATTTCCCTTTTCAGGTCTTTGAAACAGAACGAATGCATTGCTGGACCTGTTCTTTCTTTCTTTCTTTCTTTCTTTCTTTCTTTCTTTCTTTCTTTCTTTCTTTCTTTCTTTCTTTCTTTCTTTCTTTCTTTCTTTCTTTCTTTCTTTCTTTCTTTCTTTCTTTCTCTTTCTTTCTCTCTCTCTCTCTCTCTCTCTCTCTCACTCACTCACTCACTCACTCACTCACTCACTTACTTACTTACTTACTTACTTGTTGGATTTATATACTTCCCCACAAGTGGGCTCAGGGCAGGTCACAACATCGTAAAACCAGTTTTTATACATTCACACACACACACAAAATAAATAACAGTTAAAACAATACATATCACTCTAGGTCAGCTGGGTAGGGAGAAGGCAGTGGGTTCACTTGCCTTCTCCCTGCCCAGCCAAGCAGCAGGCTCCACAGCCCCCCCCCCTTGCCTGCAGATCAGCTGGGCAGGGAGAAGGTGGAGGATCCCCCCTCTTGCCCGCTGATCAGTTGGGCAGGACAGGCAGTGAGCTTGGCAGTCCTGCCCCTTCCCAGGCAACAGGTTGGGGAGGGCGTGACTGCACCTGTGCCAAATGTGAGTTGCCGGGAACACAGTTACCCTTTTATATAGTAGGATAATAAGTGCGCTTATCACCCTGTGAGGTGGTTGGGGCTGAGAGAGCTCCGAGAATCTGTGACTGACCCAAAGTCACCCAGCTGACTTCAAGCGGAGGAGTGGGGAATCAAACCCGGCTCTCCAGATTAGAGTCCTGCCGCTCTTAACCACTACAGCAAACCATACAACCTGTCCCAAAGCAAGTTGTAGTATAAAATGTTCTCCATGGGAACTCTCAAGGGGTAGATTGGGATCTCCAGGGAGAGAAAAAAGATCCTGAGAAAAATAGTAGTGGGCAAAATGGGGCCAGCAGATAAGTGGATCTGCCGCTGCCACAGGTCGAGTAGAGCCCTCCCTCCCCAAAAAATCAAAAAAGGGGCAAAAAAAGGGGATAGGAGCAAAAGCACAGAGACTACAGAAACATAGATTAAAATAGTGGCGACCTAAAAGAAGGAAAGAGGTTAGCAACAAAAACCCTTGGGGGGGGGGGGTCACCTGTATACTAGGATTATGTATATAAAATGCAAATTAGGCTGTTTAACATGGATGCTTGGAACATGCAAACTTTGGGATTGGATTGTGCCCGTTAATTCTGGCTGTGACTGGGGAGTCTGGTACTTCGCTATGCAGCCGGAAACTGGTGGAGGGGTGATTCATTAATTCCAGGTGGCCCAGGGGGAGTTATGATTCTTGATTGTTTAGATATGAGACTTCCTTGGGAAATATTCTCAATGGCCCTCACCATAGCTATGCTAACACATCTGTGGTGAGTGTGAGTGTCAGAGCAGAGTCCGCTGGTGAGAATTATATAGTGTTAAGTGAATACGGTCCACATCCGGGACACCCAATCAACTGTACATTGCAGACGGCAGAAAACTGAATACGGAGATGAAAAATGTGGGAACAAAACATGAGCGGTTTGACGTGACTTGATCTTGTAGATTTGTTTGTATTCTGTATGTATTTGATATAAAGGTTTTAGATGCAATTCATATGGTTTTTATGCTTTCAGTGTAGATCATGCACATGCAGAATAAATGTGTGTGGTGTTGGTTTACTAATGCACAGATTTTTTTAAAAAATGTGGGGAAGAGTTGCTTAAGGCAGAACTAAAACTGAAGTAGGGATTTGCAGATCAAAATTTCAGCAGCAACAAATTTGAAATCATACCCAAGAAACTCTCTTCCTGAATGGATCTGTGTCGAGGCACAAAGAAGATGTTTCTGGCTGCTTCCTGCCTTCCCTCTGATGGTTTTGCTGATGACTATTACTGAAGCCTATTACTTTTCCTTTCTCCCAGAACCTTGCATTAGACATTGCTGTGAATAAGGAACTGGGAAATATAAGAGGCCTCTGCACCCCTAAATAATCTTTGGATCACCCCAAATCACTGAAACTAGAAACTGAAGAAAGGGAATTGTATCTGTCCCTCTTTTATGGAAGCACATGGAATGCCTTCAAGCAAAGAAAAAAAATACCCTTGGAACCCTCTTGTGGCAAGATATGTATGTACCATATTTTTAGATAGCATTTCAATCAAGGGAGCTCACCACGCATGCCGTGACCAGCAGAAGAGGGAAAGTTGACCTCTTCTGGAAAGACACCACAAAGAGATGGCGAAGGCTAACCTTTTGTCGTTAACAATTTCCCACACAGCCGTACAAGATCTGAATCAACTCGACAGTCAGCTTAATGAACCTTCAGATTGGTAGAAAGGTTAGGCTAAAATTCTGCTGACAAGGAGAGATGGCTCTTTGCGGGTTCATGTACAGCATTTTGTGCACACTACTTCCGAAATGATCAAGCAAAGGAAGGGTCATTCTTTCTTCCAGAGAAGTCCGCTGACTTCCGAGCAGGTTGAGCTCTTTGATTCAAAACCCCACACTCACACACTGCTTCAACATTGCTGGTTTACAGCATCCCAGTCCTTAATGGACTATGTTGACAAGTTTGAGACAATTTATCTTGGCTTCAATATTGATACAGTTTAGTTAAGTCACTCGTATGTGATATATCACACACATTGAGTGTCAGCTGGCAAAGGCCGAACGTGTCTTCATCTGGGCTAGTTAACTCCCAGTGCACAGATCTTGTTAACTTAGATTCACTGACTCTTGAATGGCATCTGTACGGTTCTGGAATTGCCCGTCTTTTACGCTTGTCTTACAAAACATCCCCTCACTCCACCGCTGCCTGACCTTGGTTTGGATGAAGTTGATTCTTGAATAGACGTGTGACTGAGGTCAGAGTGCACGATTTCCCCAAGATTCTTCTTTTACGGGCAGGACCCTGGGCAACACACCCACCCTAATAAAATGTCCTTTGTTGTAAAATGTTCGTGGCTAACTGGTGCAAGCATTTGGCAGCTCCTTCCTCTTCAGTTGACCACTGCTTCTTTTGCACTGAATACTGACATTGTGAAACATCCCGTTCCTACACGGGTCTATCCCTCAGCTTAGGCCAAACTGCATTCGATGCTGGGAGGTGGTGACGGGAGAACTCAAGTGCTTTCCTTTCTGAAAAGCAGCTGCAGGGTCCCCCAAACCAGACAGGAACAGTGAGGGGGAAGGGCTTAATCCTTCTCCTGGTGCAATTTTCCTGACCTCTAATATCTCCAGAGTGACTGTATGAGAGCCAGTGTGGTATAGTGGTTAGAGTGTCAGACTACAGCTTGAGAGACCCAGATTCGAATCTCTGCTCTGCCACAGAAACCTGTTGGGTGACCTTGGGCAAGCTACACGCTCTCCACCTAACCGACCTCTCAGGGTTTTTGCTGTGAGGATAAAATGGAGGAAAAGAGAATAACGTAAGCCAATAAAATGAAATGTTTTCCCCAAAAGAGCAAATGTCAGCCCAGTGAGACCATTTTCTTTCTTGGCTTAATTTTTTAGAAACCTACCTCACGGTGGCTTAAAAGTAAGAACACATTCAAAAGGACATTCATGTAAATCAAAGCAGCAGTAAAATTGCCGATTAACAGCCCACAAAACACTTCCAATTGTCCATCATTAATGTCTGTGGAAATGCCAAGGGTTTGCCTTGCCTGCCTTTCAAGGGAGCAAAAAATTGATTGCATTTTATAGTCAAAAGAGGTGATAGTTGGGACAGAAAGCTGAGGAGCAACCCCAAGAACGTCTTCCATTGCATTACTTTCTAAGACTGCAGGTTCAGCGGATTGTAATGGGACATGGAGAAAGGTTGGTCTCTGTGGGGTTGCGATGGAATGCCCTGAGAATCAGGCACTAGAGCTGGGCACAGACCGAAATACGAACCAAAGTTTGCCATGAATCAGGCCGTTTTTTGGTTCGCAAACTGGTGGTTCGTCGGATGGCATTTCCGACGAAACATGATGAACAGCAACAATTTTTAGGTTGGTTTGTTTGGTTCATTTTTGGGTTCATCACTGCAGACAGCCTGGCTCTGATCAATCAGTTTCCTAGGCAGTGGAGGGGGGTGGGGAATGGGCTTTCTGCCGACCTTCTGCTTCCCCGGAAGTGACGTATTCATGAACCAAATGGACCGGTTCATGAACCTGGCAATTTCATGCTGGTTCGTGGTTCAGGGTTCATGAAATGCACTGAACTACGAACGGCAATGAACCACCATTTTCCCGGTTCATGCCCATCGCTATCAGGCACCCATGTGCTACTTCTCTCTTCACGCAACCAGTCAGCAACCTCAGGAAAAATACTCCATGCAAGCTTTGCCTCAATGCTATAGCCATACTGGTATGATGCAATCTTGGAGAGGGTCTTGCCCTGCTAGGATATAGCAACCGTATTTCCAGGCTGATGGTACAGACATAGTTAAATAACAGACTGCCTCTTCACACAAGGAGGCTTTTCTGAGACTCCTGCATGCCAAAGTCCTTGACCGGTCAAGAAAATATCTCTTGAAATGCTAGGGGATTAGTCCTCACAGTTAGAGATAATTTGTTATAATCCTCACCCTACAAAATGGGTAAATACATTACAAGAAAGGTCCCTTGAAGATATTCAGAGTGGAAAAGTGTAAATCTTGCGCTCAGTTTATTGCCAGAAAAATAAGAAAAAAACTCTAAATATCAAGCTGTGATTCAGTCTTCACAAGATGTATTTTGCATAAAAATGTTTTTATATTCTGGCTAGGCATTTCCTAAGAAGCAGTTTACAGATCAGTTTGAACAAGTCATATGTCTGTTGACCAAGAACTGTAGGTAAATGGGGCAGTTTCAGCTTCTGAAGAGGATGTTGGACTTCTGCCGAGATGAACAATAATCCCCATCATATCCTGCGTCTCATTCTATCCGATTTATTTTCCATCTGGAAAAAGATTATAGTGCGGAGAGCTGGATTTGCAAAGTATTCCTCTGGCCGGCTGGAGATTTCAGAACAGAATATGCAGGTGGAGAACGGAGGGCAAGAGCAGTACAGAAGCACAGCTGGGCACCCATTCAGGTGATAACAGGATTTCAGAGGCTCCCAGGAGTTTCCTTGGATTTCTTTCCATGGATATCTGAGTTCACGTGGAAAGGGAAAACCAGAAATCATTCACGCATTCATCTACATGGCTTGGTTTGTGCAACAATATATATATTTCCAAAGGGCGGCTCAGAGAATATGATCGATAGAGCTGCTGAAGGTAGTTAGGCACTGACCAGGGGGAATCTCTCTACAAAACTGTAGGAAGTCCCAGTGATGCAGAAAAACTGGAAATCTTTTTTTTTTTTAACAAAGGGTTTAAGAGGATTAATCTCCCCAAAATAACAGGAATAAAGCCTGCAGCTTTAAGAAAATAATGCCTACAGAACGGATGGTGGCTGTTGGGGTTGCTAGGTAACCATAGTATCGCCATGCCTTCCAAATCTTGGTTTCTATCAAGCAAAGCGGTGGGGGTTGGGGGCTGAAAGTGGACCATGAGGCTGAAATAGCCCTGGGAAAGGCCTTGTCTCTCCTCCACTGTTACGTACCCGGATGGAGGAGAGCTTGCAGGGGACAGGCCTGGCAGCAGCTATCAAAAGCTCTCTATGATTCTCTACATGCAACTTGGAATAGTCCAGCAGAGGCAGCTGTCATGTGACTCAGCCCAGCCTCTGCACTGCCTTGCACATCGGCGGCTGCCACACAGCCTGGCTTCAGTTGCCAGCTCCAGGTTGGGAAATTCCTGGAGATTTGGGGGGGTGGAGCTTGTGGAGGGTGGGGTTTGGGGCTGGATGGACCTCAGCAAGGTATATTGCCATAGAGTTCACCCTCCAAAGCCACCCTTTCCTCCAGAGGAACTGATTTCTGTGACCTGGAGATCAGTCAGAATTCCAGGAGATCTCCAGCCACCCCTTGGAGGCTGGCAACCCCAAGCGTGGCCAGACCTTTCCCAGGGAGAGGCTGAAAAAGGGTAGGGAAGGTTGAAGATGGGGAAGGACACATAAAGATAGGTTGGAAAGGAGAAAAGGCAGCCAGAAAAGGAAAGAGGCAGAAGTGCCTTCCTTTGCATGTTGTGTCCCTGCCGTGCCTGGGAGGGAAGGCAGTGAGGCAGAGGAACCATACGGGAGGAGGAGGGAGGAAAAGTGAGAAAAAGTGGAGGGGGGGGAAAGGGAGGGAAAGGGCTGGCTGGGCAGAGGGGGTGAGATAAAGGTTAGATTTCACCCCCACCCCTGTGAATCTGGTGTGTCCTCGCTTGCGTGGGAGAGTGTGTGTATAGACACACGCCCACACTAGACAGGCATAGTTGCATGTACAAACAAAGAGGTCTGAAGCAGAGATGTTAACTGAACGTTAATTGAAGTACCAACTGCTGAGCCTTCCTGCCGGGACCCGGCTGGAGCCTCCCCAAGGAACAAGGTAAAGAAACCTTTCAAAAAAAGACTTGCAGGATGTTTTTAACCAGAAAATGCAAAGCAACTACAAGGCTCTTCCCATCTCCAGTACCGCTGGGACTCATTTAGATGTGATATTTCAGCTGCTCCAATCATCTCGCACTATTACGGACTATTGTAAAAACAATAAATCAACGGGTGTCTTTGTAATTTGGCAACAATCAAGCAATAAGTACAGTTGCTTGTGGCTAACCCTGGCCGCCTCGAAGAAGCGCAAGCTGTGTGGAAAATCCTCAAAGCGGCTCCCTCCGAAGAAGGGGGGCTCTCCAACAAAGGGCTGGTGGGAAGTGGGAGAAGATTTAATTGTCATTATTTTACACTCTACGGAAGCTCATCCCTCTTCAACGCCGAACTTTCAGAAATGACTGAAAAATCAATAATGAGAATTGTAAGGTCGGGCAGAGGATTCTTCCAAGCTTGAGTCTTAATTTCAGAACCAATTTGCCTTGTGTCGATGGCGGCTTAGCATAACTGACAGCTAATTAATTAGAAAGTGAGAGTGGAGGCTGGACAGGTGCCCCGGCGTGCTCAGGTAGACTCATTCTGGGCTCCCTCAGACTTTAGCGTCCTCCTGGCCCAGCCTCTGACATGGCTGCTCTGTCTGTCTTCTTGCCATGAGGAGAAAATTAAACATGGCACAAACAATTAGTAGTCCAAGGGGGCGAGGAAAGGAAAACACTCCTCAAAAGCAAACATGCCAACCAATGAGCATTCTGGTATTAAGCGGAGGCTCGATGGCCATCGGACAGCAATGCTGATTCTGTGAACCTGGGCAGAGCATGAGAGGGAGGGCAGGAAGGGTTACATCAGGCTTAGTTCTCGTGGCCCCTTCTTACGTGCCCAGGGTAATGCCCATTGCCACCTTGAGGTCAGGAAGCAATTTTCCATAGGCCAGTTTGGCCAGGGATCCTGATGGTGTTTTGCCATCTTCTGGGAATGGAGCAGGGGGGGGGGGGGTCACTGGTGGTGTGTGGCGGATATAGTTGTGAATTTCCTTCATTGGGGGGTTGGACTAGATGACCTTGGAGGTCCTTCCAACCCTATGATTCGAGGATTCGAGGATTCTAGGAAGGGCTGGCTTCCCTCTGCTCACTTGCCCCCATTCCACGTCAGCACAAACACAGCTTGCCTATTGCAGCAGGGCCACGGGGCAAAGCGTCCCATCTCCTCTAGCACTGGCAAAAGAAACATGACTTGCAAATTACAGCTGTGCCAGGCACTTGGAGTTAAGGTTCCAATTATAAATAGCTTTGAAGAAGTCTGATCGCAAATGATCTCGAGGCAGTGTTTTATAAAACAGTCGCAAACTGCTGTTGTTAAACAGATCCAAGCTGTTGGGGAAGCCAGCCATTCCAGACGGCTGTGGCAGCTGACAGGTTGTCATCGCCTACATATTTAAGGGGAAATACTAATTATTACTATTATTATTATTACCATTTGCAATGTTTGTCCACACAACAGTTTGCCACACAGAATGGGGTTTAGCCGGTTGTGAATGACCCTCAAAGGCATTCCTTATTCACAGGGGCTCACAGGTGTCTGCAGCGCCGATTGGTTGTGACGTTGCAGTAATGCCAATCAGACTGCTATTAAGTTTAGCATTCGTATCAACAGAAAGCAAAGTCCACAAAATCACTTTGCTTTCAAAAGGCAAAACTTTGCAAAAATGAGGGGGATAGTCAAGAGGGAGAACGACAAAAAGTCCAATCTCTCCAGGATGCCTGGAAGCTATTTAAAACTACAGTAATTTGAGGCCCAGGTAGAATGCAAACCTCAGATCAGGGCAGGTACCAAGTCGAAAAAGAGCCCTGCGTGGGGAATGCCTCAGATCAAGGACGACACAACAGGCACACAAGTGGAAGGTGTTCCGGAAAGGGGAGCGTGGAAAGGAGCACAGGTTCTGGAAAAACAAAGGCAAGCTGATGATAAAGTAGGAAAAAGAGAATTTGAGGAGTAATTGCTAAACGCAACAAGAGCTATTCGTGAAAACCTTCAGGTCCTCCCTGATCGAGGCTTCTTTTTGTACCACCCCAGACCTCTCTGTCTTTACACATTTGTACTCCTTTGAAACGGGTGGGCGGGTGGGAATCCTGTCTGGGGGCAATTAGGAGCCGGGAAATGTGATGTGTGCCAAGAGTTATTTTCTTCTAAAAAAACTTACATTCATTCAGCGGCTCTTTTGCTGAGCCTGACATGCTTTGGAAAAAGGGTGGCTTCCTGGAAGACGGGGCCTGGTGCTCCCTGGCCCCAGGGAGGCTCGCCTGGCATCAACCGGAGCCAGGGCCTTCTCTGCCCTGGCAGCAGCCTGGGGGGGCTCTCTGTCTGCTGAGACTCAGGCCCGGCAGGATTTCTCATCCTTCCACCAGGCCTGCAAGACAAAGATGTTCCACCAGGCATAGGGTGGAGGCTGGGGCAGGGGTGAGCCTTCTGGCCAATCACCTATTGAGGGGGGGATGTTACCCCCCCCCACTCCGGTTCCCACTGTTTGGTTCATCTTGTTCATCTGGTTATCTTCCTCTGCCCTGTGGGGTGTGTTGGCTGGGGTTCAGAAAGTATAGCTGCCATTTAAGGTGATGTTAAACAATCGAATTGTTGTTTTATTGTTGGCTTTAAATATTGTTATTATCTGCCCTGAGCCCATTCGTGAAGAGGGCAGAATACAAGTTCAACGAGTCAGTCAATCAATCAATCAATTATCCTGGCGGGGGGGAGGTGGGATTCCTGCCCAAGCTACACCTGCCCCAGCAAACTCACCTCATTAAGTGAGACGCAGGCCAGTCGCTACGTTGGTCTGCAGTAGAACGGCAGGGTTGGAGTCCAGTGGCACTTTCGAGACCGACAAGACTTTCAGGGTAGAAGCTTTCAAGAGGCAAAGCTCTCTTCCTCAGATACAAGGGAGCTTTGACACTTGAAAGCTTACACTCTGAAAACCTTGCAAGATTCCAGTAGCACTTGTAAGACTAAGAAAACTTGTGATAGGGTATGAGCTCTCGTGAGTCACAGCGCACCTCTTCAGAAGTGAGCCAGTTTGGTGTAGTGGCTAAGAGCAACGGGACTCTAATCTGGAGAGCCGGGTTTGATTCCCCACTCCTCCGCTTGAAGCCAGCTGGGTGACCTTGGGCTAGTCACTTAAGAGCAGCAGGACTCTAATCTGGAGAACCAGGTTTGATTCCCCACTCCTCCGCTTGAAGCCAGCTGGGTGGCCTTGCATCAGTCACAGCTCTCTCAGAGCTCTCTCAGCCCCACCCACCTCACAGGGTGATTATTGTTGTGGGGATAATAATAACATACTTTGTAAACTGCTCTGAGTGGACGTTAAGTCATCCTGAAGGGAGGTATATAAATTGAATGTTGTTGTTGTTATTATTCAGATTCTATTATTATTATTATTTTTTATATTCTATTTATATTCCGCCCTCCCCTCATCAACGGGCTCAGGGCGGAGTACAACATATACATTACTTTATACTTTAACATTTCAGCTTTAAAACCAACAGACAATAATATATAATTTAAAATCTAAAACCCAGAGTGCAAAAAGCAGCAGCAGCACAGAAACAACTCGTATAACCCGTCGTCCGACCGCGTTGGGTGGTAGCTATTCCGTGACAGGGGGGACGGTCCCCTCTGTTCGACCAGTGGGGAGGGCCCTGCCCAGCGTCAACCATACGCCTGGCGGAACAGCTCCATCTTGCAGGCCCGGTGCAAGGATCGCAAGTCCTGCCGGGCCCTGGTCTCATCAGACAGAGCTTTCCACTAGGCTGGAGCCAGGACCGAAAAGGCCCTGGCTCTGGTCGACGCCAGGCGGGCCTCCCTGGGACCAGGGACCACGAATAGCTGTTTTTCACTAGGATGAAGCATCCTCCAGGGCTCATATGAGGAGAGACAGTCCCGCAGATGCAGAAATTTTGTTAGTTTTCTAGATGCTACTGGACTCTTGCTCTTTTCTACTGCTTAGGACATTTCTCTGACAGCGAGCTTTCTGGCTGCCATGTTTTGTGGACTCTGGTGTATGCGGGCTTTTGAAGGTAGGTTCGGTCATGCTCCTGCCCCCCTTCTCTCCCCCACAGCTCTTCTTTATCCACACAATCTGGTTGACTGAGCAGAACAGGTTCTTTGAGTGTGTGAACACACACACACTCATTCACACACAAAGTGCTATGATCAACTGAATGATCTATAACTTCAGCGCTGTTTTTCTCTTCCTAGAATTTCAGCAGCCAGGTATCAACTCATTTTGTCAAAGGATCCTTTATTGCACAGCTTCTGCAGCTGCAGCTCCCCTCCTTTGCCCGTCATGATGGGGAAACCGTTCAGCCATTGAATGACTCCGGAGTGTCTTGTCTTGCCATTGACTGCAGGGTGAACCACAGTCCCATGGAGTGGAGGGAGCTGGGCTGGACTGCAGCCCCCCGCCCCGACACTCTCCCCTTCCTTCCTATTTGCACCATGGATAGGGCTGCCAGCTCCAGGTTGGGAAATTCCTGGAGATTTGGGGGGTGAAGCCAGGAGAGGGTAGAGTTTGGGGAGAAGGGGGTTCAGCAAGGTATAATGCCATAGAGTCCACCTCCCAAGACAACCATTTTCTCCAGGGGGACCGATCTCTGTGGCCTGGAGATCAGTTGCAATTCCAGGAGATCTCCCACCCCCACCTGGAGGTTGGCAACCATAACCGTGGATGGTCTCCAGTTAGGTCTCCTGCAAATGGGTGTGTGTGTGTGTGTGTGTGTGTGTGTGTGTGTGTGAGGGTGGGTAGGATTGCATTTCTCTTTATTTCTTTAATGAAGTGTCTAGTAGCACCTATAAGATTAACAAAATTAGTGGTAGGGTATGACCTTTCATTTTTTTTTTTTATAATTTTTTTTATTTTTCATAACTACAAAACACTACACCAGACTATCACAAGGAAAGGGGAGAGGGAAGGGACAAAGGGGGGTGGAAAAAGAAAAGGGGGGGGATGAACTACAAACACTAAACACTACACTTCAATGTTTCCCTTCATACTGTCATAATACAAAAATAGCTCCATAGAATAATGATGGAGTGGTTAATCATACAGAGAATAAACATTTCAAATTCTGATTAAACTTTCCTCCCCCTTCTAGGTCCCGGACGCAGTTCTCTCTGTGCAACTGCTGTTGCGATGCTCTCCTCCTCCTCCCCCCCCTCCGGCTCCTCCTTTTCTTCGTTCTTGGTGCAGCAGAGTTCTGGGTTTTTATTCTCAAAATCCTTTAGTTGATCTTCTGATAATATCTTATAGGCCTGATCTTTATATCTGAACCATATTCCTTCCGGGAATAACCATTTGTACTTTATTCCATGGTCCCTCAGAAGAGCTGCAAACTTTTTATACTTAAAACGCTGTTTCCGGACTAGAAATGGAACGTCCTTCAAAATCTTGACTTTCAAACCCATAAAGTCCAAATCCGCATTGTATGAGTTATATAGGATGGTGTCCCGAATCTTTTTAAATGAAAAGTCAATAATGATCTCACGAGGCAACTGTCGCTTTGTTGCATATTTTGAAGAAGCCCGACGGACCTCCAAAATGGCGCTTTTAACCTCTTCTTTAGTCGTCCTCGCGGGTATCGCCAATAGTTCCGAGACCACCTCCCACAGATCCTCTTTTTCCTCCTCTTTCACGTTTTGGAGACGCAAAATTGTCTGCGTTCGTTCCACCTGTAGCCCGATCAGCTGGTTCTCCACCAACTTCAGCTCCTTTTTTGTAGCCTTCACAAGTGACGCACTTTCCAGAGCAGACTTCTCTGCCCCCCCCCGCTGCTGCCTTAATGGTTTTCACCTCGCTTTCAATTAAGCCCACCCTTTGATCAGTTTCGTTCAGCTTGTCAACAAAGGGTTTTATAGCTTCCACCACCGCCCTGCGCACCAACTCTTCGAGCGACTCCCCCTTCTGCAAGGTAGCCGAGATTGACTTACCGAGAGCGGGACTTTGCTTCTTTGCTGCCATTTGGGGGGGGGGGGGGGCGCCAACAAAATTCTGGAACTCAACGAAGGGGAAGAGCGAGTCTTCTTCAGATCAACCTCTCCTTCACAAACGCTTGTAGAACAGAAGGGATTCGCTTGTTTACAGGCTTCCGCCTGTTTCTTTTACTTGCCGTTTCTCGTTGCCCGGCGGCACTCGAGGCGCCGCGCACATCTGCCGGCCTCCATAGGGACAAACGGGCAATTCCCCCCCCGCATTGATTTCGGGGAGTTCTTCCCGCCGCGTCCCCGACCCTGGCTCCCTCCCTGGGAGTCCTGGGGGCTAATCCTTGCGGATCAGCCGCCCGGTCAGGGTGCCCGGTCGTTTCCTCCCGGACCAGCCGAGAGGAGCGTCCGGCATGGCTGAGAAAACGAAACCGAATCCCGGGTATGACCTTTCATGAACCACAGCTCCCTCCTTCAGACATCGGAGGCCCTGAGGCTGCCACAACCTTATATGCCACCCCCTGTGGTCGAGCACTCAGTGGGATTGGCAGCATCCTGTTTCCTTCAGCAGCTCACCAGGTGCCATTTAGAAGACCATAAGCAAGATAAAATACCCTGCGCAGCTTTCCCCCAGCCACGGGCATCCAGTGGTAGACTGCCTATGACCGTGGAGGCTCCATTTAGTTATCATGGGTGTGGTGTGAAGGCACGTGACCAAGCAAGTTTATATCCAGCTTACAATTTCATTCTCCCATCCTCTTCACAACATGGAGAAAGAGGCCCCAGGTCGTCTGGCGACCTTCTGTGGCAGAGGGGGCTTCGAACCCAGGTCTTCCAGGTCCTAGTCTGACCACTACACATGCTGGCTTGCTGAACTTGCTGAAGTGAAGCAGCTGGGTCCGGTCGGTAGAGGGATGGGATTCCTCCCAGCAATACTTTGCACGCTGCCTTCTGGAATTCCATGGAAGAAAGAGGAATATAAATGCATGAAGAAATGCCCGGACAAGAGGCGTCCTCCTCATGTCTTTACTGAAAGCCATCTGAAGTGCTGGGCCAGCGACCACATTTTGTGGCAGCAATCAGACTCCTGACTGGACAGTTTATAGATGAACTATCATAACACCACCACCCCCTTCCTCATATATCATAAGTTCAAGGCCCTGCCTGGCCCAGAGTGGTTGCCAGTCGGCAGGAGCCTGGAAAATTACCAGAGTGTGAGTCTGAGCAGCTGACCGATCAATGGCTCCCTCCACGTCCCAGAGATGCACAACTTAGAACGTTTAGACTCCCAGGAACCTCCCAACTCATCCCGTCAACCCCCAACCTCGCTTCACCTCACCTGTCCACTCTAATGAAGCAACACCCAAGAATTCAACAAACCTGGTCGCTTTTCCCACCTCTGGAGACAGCCATTAAGCCATTGTTTTGGGGGCAAGCTTGCCCCAGGGAGCATTTCACCCTATAACTGGGCTGCCCATGTACCGCTGGCGCCATGTACCGCTTTCCCATGTACCGCTGGCGCCAGGGTTTCTGGTGCCTGCGGCCACTCGTGCACGCACTCGGGGACTGCGTGTTGATGTCATCATGTGATGACATCATCACGCAGTAAAGGCGGGGCCATTGGCCAGTGGGTGGCTGGGGTGGCATGAGGAGGCTGCCCTGGCTGCCTGCCGCCCCTGACCTGCGGCTTCTGCACCCTCCCGGGGGCGTGTGGCAGCAGCAATGTTGGTGTGGGGCTGGCTGCCGGCAGCGGTGGTGCGAGGCAGGCACGCCAGCTCTGTGGCACATGCCTCTGTCCCCAGCACCCCCTTCGGCACACCCTCCGGCCTCACGGCACCCGCGGCTCCTGCCTCACCACCTCAATGGCGGCACCAGCCCTTTCCCCATGCCCCCAGTCAATTTGGGCTTCTCCTCTTCTTCTCTCCATGAAATGCTGGTTGTTTTGCTGTCTCTGCAGACCTCCTCTTCAAGACTGGTAACTATCACCCTCCCTGAAACTGGTTTCTCCCATTTCCCTCTCTGATTTTCTTAGCCTTGTATGTATGCCGTGTGCAGTTTTTTTCTACGATTACCCCTTTATATTTCTCCTTTAATAAAAATACCTTTCCTGTTGAACATTTGCCTGATTTATTTGAGAGTTTTCTAAGGGAATCATCCCCTTCGCACTTGCCTCTTTAAGTGCTAACCCCCCCAACCAATTAAGGAGATCTCTTATTTGGGTAACAGCGGCTTCTGTAAAGATAGACTTTATCTCTCTCTCTCTGCTGAATCAATTGCTAATTTTTTTTTAAATCCTGTTTCTCTGATGGACAGGCATGCAAAGGTGCCCTCTCCAGGCCCTGGGAATTGTGTGCCTGGAGGCTTTGGGAGCACAGCAGGACCCGGAATATCTCATGCGGCTCCTTTGGGTTCTTCATGCCCTCTTCCTCCCCTCAAAGACTTCTCAATATGAAGAGACACGTAGGCTCGTGTTATAAAACTGAATTTTGAACTTGGCTTCTGAAGCAGCTCGAAGCACTCTCCCTGCTCCCTCTGTGGCATCAGGTTCTCTCTTGGCCCCTAATTTCAAGGAGGATGCGAGCAGCCCATACCTACGGCTGCTTGTTTGGAAGGCTGCCCTGCCCTGTTTCATGGCCCATTGCCCATATCGATTTTCCAGGCCTCTTTCGTGTGCATGTCAGAAGAAAGAGCTTGCTACCTAAAAGGAGACCGATAAGGAGGTGGGCTGGTGGAAGCAGGAAGAAACTAGACGAGGATGAGTGTGAAGTCTTTGCCTTGGTTTCAGAATGGAACCATTCAGCATGAAAAAGGTGGGGTGTGAAGGAACAGAGAGAAGGGGGATTTTGTACACGTTTCTTACCGGCTTGCTCTTTACATTCGGTCTGTTGCCAAGCCGTGTCACTCCTCCCCTTTCCCCCTCATTGGAGAAAATTCTGATTCATTCCTGTTACGTGTTAACTGAGGTTTTTTAGCTGAGGATGATAGGGACTGAACCTAGCACCTCTGAAGGATCCCAAAATAGACATGAATCCAACACAGAGATATGCCTGTTTGGTGTAGTGGTTAAGATCAGCAGGACTCTCATCTGGAGAGCCAGGTTTGATTCCCCACTCCTCCGCTTGAGGCCAGCTGGGTGACCTTGGGCCAGTCACAGCTCTCTCAGAACTCTCTCAGCCCTGCCCATCTCACACGGTGTTTTGTTGTGGGGATAATAATAACACACTTTGTAAACCGCTTTGAGTGGGCATTAAGTTGACCTGAAGGGTGGTATGTAAATCGAATGTAATGTTATTATATAAAGAGAGAGATGCAGGGCCTGAGGTGGGACAGCAGAAGAACAGAGAGGGAAAGGTTGTAGTAGTCTAATAAATCTAATAGTCAAGGAAAGAGATAATCAGAACATGAAACAGATTTTTTACAAAGGCGGTAGAGGGGAAGACATGTCTTGGCAATGTTCTGCAGGAAGATGTGGCATGAGGAATTGTGAGGGAGTGGGATCGAGGGGGCACATGGAGGGCAATTTCATCAGGGCAGTCCAATGGGGGTGGAAAGAATGAAAAAGGTGTGTGGAGGAGGAGAGAACTGGAAAAGGAGAGAGAGGGTGGAGGAGAGACGCTGGTGATTCAAGGTATTTTGCTGCCTGAGGTCAACCTTTCTCGTCCTCTCGTGCCCACCTCTCCTTTAATATTGCACAGCACACCATACAGATGCTGTAGGGCTTCCTGGTCTTCCTCTGGTGAGGGTCTGGCCAGTGTTTTGGTTGCCTGGGCAACTCTGGCATCTGGCAGGGCTAACAGGGTACCTCGAATGAGGGTCAAGATTCAGGGCCAGCGGCACCTTAGGGACCAACTAAATTTCCAGAGTGCTACTGTACCCAAGTCTTGCTCTTCTGCTACAGACCAAGATGGCTACTCGCCTTAAACCAAATGATGGTAACATTCTTCTAAAGAAACTTGAAGCCTGAGGGGCACATTTGTCTTCTTGGGATGTTCTCAAGGGAGTGAGTAGGGAGGGGGGTATTAAGAGGAGGAGACTGACAACTATCCTTGAGAGAGACATACAGTAATGTCCTGCGTGGAGAGCAAGGAGGGGACGAGCTGTGGCTCAGTGGTAGGGCAGAAGGTCCCACGTTCAATCCCTAGCACCTCCGAGTAAAACCATCAGGAAGGAAGTGATGCGAAAGACCTTTACCTGAGACTCTCGGAAGCAGCAACCAGTCTAAGAAGATAATAATGATATTGATGGACCAGTGGTCCCTCCTGGGTCATCTAGTCCAACCCCCTGCACAATGCAGGAAATTCACAACTATGTCCCCTCCTCACTCTCCCAGTGAACCCTGCTCCATGCCCAGAAGATGGCAAAGCACCATCAGGACCCCTTGCTGAACTGGCCTGGGTAGAATTGCTTCCTGACCCAATGGTGATGATTGGCTTTACCCTGGGCATGTAAGAAGCACTGATGCAACCCTTCCTGCCCTCCCTCTCATGATCTGCCCAGGTTCACAGAATCAGCATTGCTGTCAGAGGGCCATCTAGCCTCTGCTTCTCCAAGGAAGGAGAGCCCACCACCTCCCGAGGAAGCCTGGAAGTTTCACGTGTGTGTTCATATGGCAGTTTCACGTGTGTGTTCATATGGCAGTTTCATGTGTGTGTGTGTGTGTGGCCTCTGTAGGGCCCCGATGGTCAAGAAGAAGCATTGAGCATTCCTGTAGCTGATTGGGACAGGTGAATTTACTTGTGTTGCTTAGCCAGTTTGTCAACAGTGGAGAAAGGGGTGAAAGTGGGCAAAATGGGCAAAATCAGCCCACTCTTTTGCTCTCCTCCAGAAACGTTCAGCTGGATGAAACCATGAATGGAGAAATGCCTGCAAAGAAGACAAGTTGCCATTGGTGGCATAACCCCAGCACCTCCCAGGTAGGGCTGCCACCCCCCCCCCCACCCGGGGTGGGGGATCCTCTGTTCCCACCTCCTCCCCCTGACCCCACTTACCTGGCCAGCAGGTGGGTGCACCCCCGGAGTGCTCCTGCGGCAGCGCAGTGTGCCCCCAGGGGTGCGGCATGCCCCCATGCCCAGCAATGGGCCCGTTTTGGGCTGAATTGGGCCCGCGGGGGGGGGGATTCAGCCCTTTGGCAAATGCGAGAGTGCATGCCAGGCTGCCCTTTGACCCACGTGATACCATCACTTCCTGGAAGTGATGTCATCGCACACACCGGGAGCACACGTGCTACGTGCACCTGCGAGAGAAGACACCAAAGGGCACAGAGGGTGAGTACCAGGTTCCCAGTCCCCCGCTGCAACCCTATGCCCAGGCTTTGCTCTGGGTGGGCATCACAGTTAGGCTCATTAGTCTACCTGGCACTCCATGACTTCAGCCTATGACTGTGTTGGCATCTTGCCATTTTACAGGCGAGAAGGGTCGTGATGCCCACAAGCTATGAATCACAGAGGGCTTATCCCAAATGAGCAAACAAGCCTCCTCTTCTGAGGAAATATCTTGAATGTTTGATTGTATGCTAAATTCTGGCCTGAAGGAGCCCCTTTAAGTTGCAGGCACCCATCTGAGAGCTCTGTGCTGATCTGAATTCCTCTCTGGCGCACAAGACATTGCCTGCTGCCTTCGACACTCGCTGTAAAGAAAGATCAGGCCCTGTTTCTATGACAACCTGGCCTAGAAACGCCAAGTCCCCTTCTGTCTTGCTTTCCCCGAAGCTTATGAATAGATTGTTTGCTTCTGTCTGTTAACTGTTTCCTTTGCCTTGTGTGACAGATGAGCTAAATTAGCTATTAACTATTCAGTATGTCTGCCCCATTTGTACAACCGAACGGTCTATGCATCAAGCTGGGAGGCAATCCATTTTGCTGCTCTCTGTGTTATGTGCCATTACGTTGCTTCCGACTTATGGTGACCCTCTGAAAGGATGCCCTCCAGAACATCCGATCACTGACAGCCTTGCTCAGATCTTGCACGCTGGAGGTCATGGCTTCATTTATTGAGTCAGTCCCTGTCTTTTCTCTAGCATTATGGACTTTCCCAGAGAGTCTTGTCTTCTCATGATGTGACCAAAGTATAAGAGCCTCAGTTTTGTCATTTTAGCTCCTGGGGAGATTTCAGGCTTGATTTGATCTAGAACCCACTTACTTGTCTTTTTGGCCATCCAAGCTATCTGCAAAACTCTCCTCCAGCACCACATTTCAAATGAATCAACTTTCTTCCTGTCCCTTTTCTTAATTTCACATCCATATATAGTAATGGAGAATACCATAGCGTGGATTATTTTCATCTTGGTCCCCAGAGAGCCATCCTTACCCAAGGCTTACTTCACTGATTAGAAGGGACCGATATGTTCATTTATCGATGAATGGAAACCCTTCATAGACTATTTATATGAAATAAATAACAATGATTTGTGGATTTACCGATGAAGGGATTTTGACATGAGAAAAAAGAGTTTTTATCATTACCTAAAGATTTGACATGATATTTAATATTTATTTTGGAGAATATCAGAAACCTTTTAGTTCAGATTGTTTGTTTTTCTTGTTTTCTTTTGGTATTATGTATGTTTTTGTATGTTGATTAGTTGTTTTTGTTTTCATTTTATTAGCATGTGTGTAATTGTAGTTTTTTAGGGTCATTTTTTATTATAAAAATAATAATCAAAAAGGATCTTTTCTAGTTCCCTCATGGCTGCTCTTCCAAGTTTCAATTTCCTTCTCCTTTCTTGGTTGCAGTTTCCCTTTTGGTTGATGGCAGAGCCAAGAAATAGAAAATGTTCAACATTTCTAATTTCTTCAATGTCAATATCAAAACTGTGTAACTCCATAGTCATTACTTCAATCTTCTTGATGTTCAGCTTACCCCTTGGGAGGGGAACGTTAGCTGCTTCTACATAAGAGAATGTATGGTAGAAAAAAACAAGCAAAAAAACAATTATGTAATGGAAAATCCCACCAGCTGGCAAGCTGGTTGTCTGTATCCCTGTAGCCTCTCAGTTCTGGAATAATAAATATATGCTGATAATGCACAAGGAAAAAAGGGAACCAACCTTGAGCTAGAGATTCCTTAGAAGGAGAGCGTTTGGTTTAAAAACCACCAGGCAGCAGGTTGCTTGGAAGCCTCAGGAGGGGGAGAGAGAGAGAGAGAGAAAGAGAGAAAGCTGGGGCCCAGTGCAGGCTCTGCAGAGGAGGTTAAGCTGCTTTGAGTTCATTCTGCTTTCTTTTCATTCCTCTCTCTCTCTCTCTGTATGTGTGTGTGTGTGTGTGTGTGTGTGTGTGTGAGAGAGAGAGAGAGAGAGAGAGAGAGAGAGAGAGAGAGAGAGCAAGTAGATTAGTGCCTCACCCAGAACGGTGAACAAGTTAATGTTATTATTATCCCTACAATGCAGCTGGGGAGCTGGGGCTGAGAGGAGTGGCTGACCCAAGGCCCCCTACTGAGCTCACAGCAGTAGTGGGAATTGAACCTGTGGGGTGCTGATTCGCAGCCAAACCACTTAATCACTGTGCTACAGCATAGCATTACATAATGTTTCAGCATTATAGCAATTATGGATTTTTTAAAAAGTCAACAAAAAGCCATCTGGTGGCACAGCAGGAAAATGGTGGCTAGGGGGGACTGATGGAAGGAAAGCGGCGCCAATGTGCGCGGGACCTTAGAAAACGCACAACTTCCTGTCCAGATGGCCCAGTAACACACTGTACTTTTCCGCAAAAGATCGTAGCAAAGCAGCTATGAGAAAGAGTTTATCAAGAACGAGGAAGGGATGACCAGAGTATTGGCAGAGCCCAGCGTTGGGTGGAGGCTCACAGATATAGTGCTCTGGTTTGGAAAGCAAAGCAAGACAAATCCTCCCTGTGGGAGCAAATAGCTGTTAGCCAGGATGTCTGAATGGGGCCTCCATGTTCAGAGACAGTTGACCCTGGGCTGTGTTTTTCTGGGGGGGGGGGGTGCTGCATTACTGCCTCTGGCTGGCTGTCGTGGGGGGAACAGGGGGCTGCTCCAGATGGGCATTGATGAGGGAGCCCCTCATTCAACATAGCTGAGAAAGCAACTGCACCCCATGTGTGGAATGCTCTGGAGGCCCTCCTGAACCATTGCAATGCTGAGCACACCACTTTGAGGAGGTCTTCCAAGCATCGCTTTGAGCTGCTGCTGCTTCTTTCTTTATTATTTTTTTGTGATACACAATTCCTCAATGTCAAAAAGAATCAGCACGGCTTGCACTTTTCAAAACCGCCCCACCCGCCTTGATTATTAGTTCACTGTCAGTTTCATATTCATACTAATCATTCTTAGGAACTATTAATATTTATTAATCTCATGCACCTCCTGGAAATGCAGTTCTCTTCCAGTTTATGCCCCTGGAAGTAGCCTTCCTTCCTCCCATTTTGTGTGACTTTCAGAAATCAGGCACACACCACACGCCATGTCTCCGGAGGCACCTGCCAGCTCCCCCATCCCCTTGCCTTTTGAGGGTCCTGTGGTATTTGAGAGTGTCGGGTTTTCCAGCCCCTTGAGGGGGCACATACCTGATTGTGGATTTCACAGGCTTTCCCTCCCTGGCCAGCCTCCCACACACCTGCTGCCGACGCTTTTTCTGTGCTCTGGGAAAAAGGTTTATTTTAAGATGCCGCTTCTCTGATTTGTGCTTTGGCAAGACAGAGTGTTTGTTGTGCAACCTGATGGCCTTTTTTTTACTCAGCCCCAAATCTTATTTTTCATATACAATGCCTTTGAACATAACTGGACTGCCGGTCTTTTGTACTCTAATAAATTCTTGATCTCCTTCTGGACCCTGCTGTGTAAGGCCAGGCTCCCAAGGTGCTGGGAAATAAATCTCTTTTATCTTTCTGCCTCAAGGCCTTGCAAAAGGCCTTCTCAGAGAGTGAGCGGTCTTTTGGGGATGTTCAACTTTTCAGTCCCCAGCTCCTTGGGAGCCCCCCTACCCTCTGTCTCCGGGAACAACTCCCAAATAGCCCCTCCCTTGTCAAATTCTGGCTTAATCTTGAGTCAGTTCAGTGCAACCAAAAGTATGACAGAGTTTGGGGAGGGAAGAAAACTCAGCGGGGTGCAACGTCGTAGAATTCACCCTTCAAAACTTTACTGACGAGGCAGCTCTTCATTCAACATAGGGGCTGCCTGTTCTGACGAAGAGAGCTGTGGTTCTCGAAAGCTTATGCTACAGTAAAGTTGCTTAGTCTTAAAGGTGTTAATGGACGCTTTGCTATTTTGCTACTACAGACTAACATGGCTAACTCCTCTGGATCTATCACCCTCCAAAACAGCCATCTTCTCCTAGGGAACTGATCTCCATGACCTGGTTTATTTATGGTAGAGTGACTCTCCCTCTTACCAAGCTGTGCTGTACTGCTAGCAGGGTGGTCGACACATAGTAATGGTGTGTGTGTGTGGGGGGGGGGTCTGCCTTCCCAGAGGAACAGTGCAGACCCTGGGCCCTGGGGTTACTTAAATGTGGGGGTGTACTATAACTCTCCTGATCTCGAGAAGGAGAGGAAAATAAGAGAGATGGGCCAAAGAGGAGAATGTCGTAATCTGGGTGACATCAGCATCAGCTTTATTGTGATATTATTGCGCATTCCTAAGAAAATAACTGAAAGGTACATTGCTCTCTATTCCTATACAAGAAGTTCCCCAACGTTCCTATTCCAGGAATGGGTACAAGGCGTATCATCTTTGGCCCAGCCTGACAGGGTCTGTCCCTCATCAGTCTCTTCTTAACACAGAACTCTAAGACAGGCTAACAGTTAATTCTCCTGCAGTCCTGGGGAGTTTCCTTTCTACCCAATCAGATTTTTTCTTTATCATTTTTTATTTTTCTTGTAGAAAAGTTAAAAGATAGAACAGGAGAAAGAAAGTGGAACATAACAGGAAGGCAACTACAAAGGACCAAGAATGGCCTACAAATTGATCTATAAAGTAAAAACAGTAAAAAAAAAAAACCATAATAGGCATATTATTAATCCATCACAGTTTTTCACCTACAACACTTCCCTCTTTATTATCAATCAACTTGTGGTCTCATTAATATCTTTTTTTGTGACTCTTCTTGATATCTCAGAACCTTATTCTTAAAAATCCCCCCAATCAGATTTTGTTGTGTAGGTTGAACGTTGTCACTCCAAGCCTCTTTTTGACCAATTACATCGACTATAAGCAAAATAGAAAAGAGTCCAGCAGCACCTTTAAGACTAATCAACTTTACTATAGCATAAGCTTTCGAGAATCACAGCTCTCTTTGTCAGATGCATCCTCTGGATCTAATTCCCAGTGATCTATCATTTCTCTGAGAGCTCAACCACTTCGCTGAAGCTGGGATTCAGTTTCCCTTTGGCTGACACCTAGATCCCCATAAACTTGTTGTTTCCTCTTCTTAGAATGCACCATTAGGGCTTTTATTGCTTATCCACAAACGCCTGCATGTTCTTTCAAGATTACTTTCTATCTTTTCTATCAACAACATCAGGATTATAAAACAACAATCACCGTAACAGTAAAAACTCTAAACACTTTAATTAACAGTAAAAACTTCAACTACCGTCACATCGATTGGGCAAATATGCGCTCCAGTCATGCCATAGAATAATGTGCATCATAGCACATGGTTAAAGAACCAACTAGAGATGTAGCAACTCTGGAATTGGTTCTGAGCAGTGCTGGAGACTTGGGGGGAGCTGTAACTGGGAACAGTAAACACAATTCTAGTGAGTTCCACATTCCTATCAACTGAAAATTGCTCTCAGAGTCCAAAATAATCGCCTTTGATTTCAAAAGAGGGAACTTTGAAAAAATGTGGGACCAGTCAGAAGGAAGGGAGAATTCAGAGAGTCAGATCTAGATATGGGCACATACTGAAATATGAACCAAAATTAAGCACGAACCAGGCCGGTTCATGGTTCGTGAACCACGGTTTGTCAGATCCCATTTCTGACAAACTGCCACAAACTTTAGGCTGGTTTGTTTGGTTCGTTTTTTGGTTTGTCACTGCAGACAGCCTGGTGCCAATCAATCAGTTTCCTAAGCAACAGGGGATGGACTTCCTGCAGACCTTCTGCTGACCTGGAAGTGAACTTCTGCTGGCCCGGAAGTGACCTTCTGCTGGCCCAGAAGTGATGGGTTTTTTGCCTGGATGTGACATTTTCACGAACCAAATGAACCAGTTTGTGAACCAGGGGCAGGTTCGTGAAAATTCGTGGTTCGTGAAATTTAATGAATCACGAACCACATGGTTCGGTTTTTTTACAGTTTGTGCCCATCTCTAGTCAGATCTCTCCAGGATGCCTGGAATCCATTTAAAACTACACTAATTGAGGCCAGTATAGAATGGATACCTCAAGTCAGGAAAGAACCCATCGGGTCTAAAAGAATACCTGCATGGTTAATGACCCAAGACGAGGAAGCCATAAAAGGCTTCCTTTTTTTAAAAAATGGAAGCTTTCTCAAAATGAGGCAAACTGAAAGGAACACGATTTTGGCAAAACAAACTTAAGTTTAAAATAAAGCAGAAAGTATTTTGGAAGCAGACAGGTAAAAACATAAAGATAATCTTTATGTTGATAATACATCAAAAGCAGGAAAGTTGCTAGGAATGTGGTAGGACCTTTAGATGGCAAAGTAATGAAAAGATTGCTTAAGGGAGATGGAGTGATGGCAGAGAAACGGAATGAATTCATTGCATCTGTTTTTACTTTGGAAACTGTGGCGCTCAATGGCTAGAGTTGCTGTTTATGGTAAGGTGACAAGAGGTGAAATTCTAGGACTACTAGGCAAATTAAAAACTAATAAGACAGCAGGTTCTGATTGTATTCACCCAAGGTTTCTTAAAACTGTGAGATTGTTGATCTACTTGCAAGTATATCTAACTGCTCGTGAAAATCAGCCTCCATGCTGGCTGACTGGAAAATAGCCAGTGTTGTCCCAATTATTTAGGCGGGTGGTAAGGGCAGAGATAATCCAGGAAATCACAGGCCTGTTAGTCTAACATATGTTTTGGGTAAATTGGTAGAAACTGTTATTAAGGAGAGAATTATTAATCACATAAAGAACCAACCCTGTGGGGGGAAAATCAGCTTAGTTTCTGCCAAGGGGAGTCCTGCGTCACCAAGCCTTTGGAGTTATTTGAGAATGTTAACATTCATCATCATCATCATCATCATCATCATCATCATCATCATCATCATCATCATCATCATCATCATCATCAGGGCTCATTTTGAGGGAGAACACTCCAGAACGCCATTCTGGCCGTTCCCCCAACAGGTCATGCATCAGGTGGTCCTGCCACCTGACTTTTGGCCATTTGGGGCCCGTTTTGGCCAGGATCAGGGCCAAAACTGCCAGGATTGGGACAATGCCTGGTGGAGGAACTCTCCCTTGCCCAGCACTGACCTGGTTCGGGCTGTTTCGGCCCTGATCCAGGCCCCAAATGGCCATTTTTAGCCATTTGGGGCCCGTTTTGGCTGGAATCAGGGCCAAAACTGCCAGGATTGGGTCAGTGCCTGGTGGGGGACCCCTCCTCTGCCTAGCACTGACCCTATCTGGGCCGTTTTGTGCCCAATCCAGGCCAAAACATGCCCAAAATGACCATTTTGAGCCATTTGGGGCATGTTTGGGCCTGGATTAGGGCCAAAACGATCCTGATTGGGCCACTGCCAGGTGGGGGAACACTCCCCTGTCTGTCAGCAGCCAAATCCTGGGCATTTTGGCCCTAATCAAATCAATTATGCTAATGACACACTTCTGGCGATGGCAAGGGGCATGGCATATCCTAATGAGTTATGCTAATGAGTTGTGCTAATGAGTTATGCTAATGAGTTCCTGCAGCTCTTTTTCTATGAAATCATCATAATCATCATCATCACAACAACATTCGATTTATATAACACCCTTCAAGATGACTTAACACCCACTCAGAGCGGTTTACAATCTTATTACTATCCTCACAACTCTAACGTTAGGTACTGTGGGTGCCTGCTCTCTCTCTCTGTGTCTAGGGAAAGCTAATCGGTCTGTCGGCTGGAGAAGAACCGTTGTCATGGATACTTAACCTTGGAGCTCCTGAACTTCCTGAAACATCTGCATTCCTAGTTGCTTCGCTTTGCTTGTTGCTTTACACAATGAGAAGTGGGAACAGAGAACACAGGCAGTTAAGGGGGTGGAGAGTGGGCTGTAGTACAGGCTTGAGCTTGGCGTAGGTTTTCATTCCTGGCAATGTAGCTGTACTGAGTAGCTGTACCAGATTGCTGAACTCGTGGCTTATCAATAAAGCTTTAACTCGTGCAGTTCTGGCTTCATGCAGCGAAGTCATTGAGATCTACTTTCGGAACCTGACACCCAAGACATTTCTCACCCAAAGCAAGAGCCGTATCCCCAGACCAAATAGGCCTGACCGCAGATGGGAACAGCAGAGGAGCTCATCCCTGTTGCACGGCCTTTGCACAATTCATCAAGGCCAACTCAGGTGGAGGAGAGTCTTGCAGAGTCTGAACATGGCGACGTCTGGGCCTGCAGCTGTTGCAAAAATGTTCTACTGCTGTGGGGAAATTATACTAGGATGTCCATCCAGACTCTGTACTTCTCCTTACAGCCCAGGGACAATGGGCGTTTCCCCACTGTGGACCATCCCTATGATTCTGTGAAATGTCCAGCATCTCACAATGTGTCAGTCCAGAGGAGTTAGACATGTTAGTCTGTAGTCGCAAAAGAGTAAAGAGTCCAGTAGCACCTTTAAGACTAACCAACTTTATTGTAGCATAAGCTTTTGAGAGCCACAGCTCTTTTTGTCAGATGCATCGTCAGCTTTTGAGAACCACAGCTCTCTTCGTCAGATGCATCTGTAGCATAAGCTTTCGGGAACTTCTTTCGGGAAGATGTTTTCGGGAACATCTTATGCTACAAATAAGTTGGTTAGTCTTAAAGTTGCTACTGGACTCTTTGCTACTTCACAATGCATTGGCAATCAAATGAAAGAAGTCCGTCCTTGAGGAGTTCATCCTCAGACCCTTGTTGGTTTTTTTCAGGGTCCTTCTCAGCCAAGGATACGGGTTGTGATCAGGTATCTCAGGCCTCCGGCAAAGTTTTCTGGCGAGGTTGTGTCGTATCTCCTTGTGACAGGCCCTCAGGGATGCCTGAAACAGAAATATTATTTTTGTTTGACTTGTTCCTTGGTTCATTAAACTTTTCTTCCAACGCACTCATTTTTTTGTCATTGATGCTGTGGGAGAGAAGAAACATGACAATTTCAGCCAATTCCATTAAGGGTTCCTTTATAATACCTGTTTCCACAAACACCTTCCCTACAAATGTTTTATTTACGGTCCATCATGTTTTACCACTTCCTTCAAAGGCTTCTAAAATACCGAATGTGTGTGCGTAGAGATGTATTTGAGCACCCACAGAATCATTTTTAAGTTCTATTTTTACGTGTGAAAACCCATTCCCCTTTGCTTCCAAGTTCCTGATATATTCCTGAGAATCACCCAGTGAAATCTGTGCTGGGCGGGGGGGGGGGGGTCAGCTGGAAACTTGTTGCTCGTGTTAATGATGATGCGAGCACTGCCTGGGAAGGGGGAAGTGAAGACACAACACAGCCTGGACCACCCCCCAGTTGGAAGGGACTGGGCTCTGGGGTAGGGTTGCCAGCCTCCAGGTGGTAGCTGGAGATCTCAGTCCCCCTGGGGTAAATGGCTGTTTTGGAGGCTGGACTCTATTGCATTACATCTCTGATGAGGTTCCTTCCCCAAACCTGCCCCCCCCCAAGCTCTATCCCCCCAGGTCTCCAGGAATTTCCCACCCTGGAGGGACGAAAGCCGGCAGTAGAGGAGGAGGAAGGAGAGTTCTTCAGCTAGCTGCAAATGCCTCTCTCTCTTGCTTCTTGCTTTTGGGGGTGGGGCAGGCGATACAGACAAAGGCTCCTCTCTCCTTATGTTAGCATCTCTGCTGCCACTTTCAAATGGTCCCAAAGGGGGCAGATTGCAAACAAAGCAAGGGGTGAACCACACAGCTTGGACAGGAGACAGTAGATGGTTTATCCCAACCCAGGTTGTAGCAAAGCAGAAAAAATAGTGCCAATTTCACTTTCTGGTGGGTTATAGCCATTGTCAGGAAATCAATGGATGTTAAGATCCAGTAGCTCCCACCCCAGATCTATTCGTCATAGTATATTGTATAGAACTTCTGAGAGGTGAGACACAATTCACCTGCTGAGGCCTTGCCTGGGGAATCATCGAAACTGAGGAAATTGAAATGGTCCCAGATTTTCTATTCCTTGGCTCAATCATCAACCAAAAAGGAGACTGCAATGAAGAAATCAGAAGAAGATTGAGACTTGGAAGAGCAGCTGTGAGGGAGCTAGAAAAGATCCTTAAAGATAAAGATGTTTCTCTGGGGACCAAGATCAAGATAATCCAAACTATGGTATTCCCCACTGCCATGTATGGATGTGAAAGTTGGACGGTAAAGAAAGCTGGCTGGAAGAAAATGGATTCTTTTGAAATGTGGTGCTGGAGGAGAGTTTTGCGGATACCATGGACAGCCAAAAAGACGAATAAGCAGGTAGTAGATCACATTCAAGCCTGAATTCTCCCTTGAAGCTAAAATGACAAAACTGCAGCTATTGTACTTTGGTCATATCATGGGAAGACAAGATTCTCTGGAAAAGTCAATAAAGACAGGAAAAGTGGAAGACAGTCGGAAAAGAGGAAGACCTAAAATGAGATGGTTGGACTCAAAAAAAGAAGCCACGTTGTCAGTCCCTGGCAGTCGGGTCCCTCAAACCCCCCACAGTTAACACGCAGGTGTTCCAGTTGAAGCAGCTTTATTGAGATCCATACAGTACAGGTGTTCACCCGAAGGTGCAGAAATTGGCAGAAGTGACCATTCAAAGTAAGTTCTGGCTATTATAGGAAAACTTCCCGCCCTCCCGGGTCCGTCGACATTCTGGCGCGAAACCTCAAAGAGGTTGCATGGGAAGAGATTAGTTTATACTACATGAAGTACAAAGGAACTCTGTCTCTGGGAAAGTTACAATGTTGGCTGCTAGCAGCTCTCCCCAAGGACATTTGCTCGAAAAAGTGAAAGTACGTATTTTCAACAGATGACGGAGGGGCCCCACTGGCTCTCCTGCAGTTAATATCAGTAGTTAGGACACTCTCAGGTGAGTACACAGAGTTACAGCATGTAATTCAGGCCAACAGAATCATACAGCATAGACCATTATAGAATACAGAACACAATCACAGCATGTATGTTGGCATACACGACACACATCCTCCAGTTTGCAGGATCTGAGCAAGTCTGTTAATGATAAGATGTTTGGGAGTCTTTCATTCTTAGGGTTGCCATAGGTCGGAGGCGACATAACGGCACATAACACACACACACACACACAGAAACTTTTCAAGAGCCTGAGACTGCCCATGTCTCCTACAGACGTGCTGCAGTCACAGTACGGAAAAGCCGAATAAGCCGAATAAGGGCCATCTGCTGAGGGCTACAGAGAGACCCAGAAGAGAGAGAATGGCACGCAGCTCCACTTTTCATCCTAGTTCTAAAAAGAGCAGAACACACCACTAAGCATGCTAAGCAACATCCTGGCAAACAGAAGCTGAAACACGCAGAACATCAAAGACTGCCTGGCGCTTAGTGTGAGCAGTCCCCACCCCCTGGCCGCCTGAGAATGTTTTGCTCAGCAACATGTCCTTTGGTACATTTCTCCAACAACCGTTGCTAGTGTTGCCAAGATCAACTTTTCCAATGATCCTGCAGGTGGCAAACTTCTCGTCTCGGGGCTTTGATGGACTGCATACCGTGGGTGGGCAAAACTAACAGAAAAGTTCGATTAAAGCTGCTTTCAGAATAAGAATGTGAGGGTCTCGTTAAAAAGTGGCAGAGCGGTGACACGGGCTTGGCGGCTTTCCCTTTTCAACCTCAGAAATGATGAGTTTTCCAGGCGATGAGATAAGCAACACAGGTTGCGAATGACAGGCTTCGGCCCACAGGAACTCCCGAAGTGGACGTGTGTTTTATTTCGCTCCTTTACTGCCACTGATCAGTTGGGTGTCAAAACAGCAGAACACAAGAGAGTACCACGTCAAAGAGAGTCATTCTTGAAAGAACCTTTGAGGTGTAAGGAGGAGAATGCGGTATGTCAGTCAGGCTTTCCTGTAGATCCCTTTGAACCAACAGAGTGCGAGGAAGCAGAACTGATCCACTGTCCTTTTTGGGCTGCAGTTGAAAACCGCATAATGTGGAATGGATTCTCTTTGTCCTTAATTCAAATGGGGAACTCGGTGGGATGAGATTGTCTTGCTCAATAGAACGTCTTCGTTTACCGCATGATATCAATGATGAAAATCATTATTGGCTGTACTGAGGTATTTTGAACATATTATATAATTTTGTATTGTGCCGTTGTTTTTTTAGTTTTGTTAATATATTGATTTTTATTATCGACTCAGAGACAATATTTCAATTTTTCATTCAATTATTACTATAATTATATTAATTAGAATTTTTTCTGATCAATAACATAAATATTTAACAGTGAAGAAATAGTCTTGATGTTTCCTTAGAAGCAATTCCAACTAATTTCAGTGAGGCGTACTTCTTGTCTTGGGCAGGGCGGCCCGGCGCAGGAGGTTTTGCCTGGCGTGGAGCGTGGTGGTCAGGTGCACAGGCTGTGGGAGAGGAGTCAAGAGCTGGTCCGAAGTCAAGGCACAGAAATCCAGCGGATAGGAACATTTGTTTGACTCACCACCGTGCAAGGCCAGGAAAGCATGTAGGGAAGAGGTCGGGAGGGTCAAAGGCAGGCAGACTGGCACAGTGGCAGAGGTTTGCATTTCCTGCAGACAGCGCAAGATCAAAATGCATTATAGAGGCCCATGGAGGCATTTTGCTTGCACACGGTGGAAGACAGGCAGTGATGCAAGAATGGAGGAGCATCCCTTCACCTTAATGCAGTCCTCTTCTTCTTAAAGGGATCTTTCTATGATGTAAATTTAAAGAAACAAAAAGAGGGGAGGGCTGACATAGCCTAAGAAATACGGCAGAAGAAAGAGCAGGGCAGGAGGCGTTGGCTCCTTCTCTTAGTCCAGGCAATCCCATCAGCAGCAGCCTGATCTTGACCAGCTCAGGCAACAGCTTCGAACAGTGGGGGCTCTGATGTCCCCCATCACGGAGAACATCCATTGGCCAGGCAGGAGAGCAGTGCTTGGGCCACCCTGGCCAAGTCCTGCTATTCTTGGCCTGTGTGTGTCCAGAGGCTCAAGGTGCTTACTGGAGAGATGCTCAAGGGACATGCAGAGACGGCATTCCTCAAAGGTCTCCGTGCTGGAACTGGGGTTCCCTTCATTCCCAAACGCTGCCTGAAGCGGGTAGAGATCTGTCTTCTGTTGCTGACTTGCAGGCGGAGGAGCCTGGAGTGGCGAACTCCGCCTGATTCTTCTGCAGCAGCCAGCTGCTCTTCACCCTTCTTGCCCTGAGCTGCGGAGACTGGGACTCCACTGCAAAGACATTTTGGGTGCCGAGGGGCCTGCTGGAGGAGCAGGGAAAGGGCTCCCAGGGAGGGCTCCACTTGCTCCCCAAACCCAGCTCCAGAGAGTCTGGTTCTGCCTTTGAAGGTGGACCGTTCGGCAATTGGGTCGAGCCTTTTGTAATGAGAGAAGGCTCATTAGAAAGTCTCAGCCCTAAGTCCCACCTCTCCTGCCCCCTACGGCCACCATGCTGACAGTCTGCCTCGGGGGAATTAGTGAAGAGACTGGGAGGTGAGCTCCGGAGGGCACGTTGCGTCTGCTGTGCTAAAGCTGTGAGCTCCCACCCACCCACACACACGACCACACACTCAACCACACTCTACAATGGCCAGGGGTGGTTCGGGTTACGGAGGCAGCAGCTGCATGCGGTTACGTGGAGGCCCTTGCTGGCTGCAGCCGGGAACTCGCCAGGCTCCTGCTCTATGTCCCCATCTCAATGCATTCTTCAGCTTATGGGGAGAGGTCAGAGGTCAGAGAGCCATCTCAGTCAGAGACCGTTTGCCTGCCCAACATTCCTTCTCAGCGTCCTCCAGGTGGAGGGGGCACCGTGGCCTCGTGAAGTCCCACCCCTTGCCCCTTTGCAAGTGTCCGTGTGCTAGATTTGATGCTTACTCACAACCAGTGCAGGGAGTGACACAAACGCACTCAGTGACTGCATGAATGATGCCCAAGAACTCCCTGCTCTTTCCTTCCTGTGGAGTGCTAAAACCACAGCCACACACAGTGACAGTGAGATGGCGACGGCATATGCAGCAGAACAGGGCCCGTGGAAGAGGGCAAAAGCTCACCGTCGAGCTCAACAGCAACAGCCTCTCTCTTCGCACAGACGGTAGAAAAGAGCTACCTTGACTGGCTTCGCTGTTGCAAAGCAGGTGACAGAGTGCACGGAACGCACACAGTTGCTCACTTGATGCAGGAAAGGAAATGCTGGTGCTGTTTAAGGCTTATCTGGGGACCCAAAAGGGCTTCCCAGCCGTTCTGGGACCGGTGGGGAAAAGCCACATGGGATGGAAGCTGTGATATGGAGGGGCATTGGGCAAGACTGGGTGAAAACGCTCACTATCTCCAAAAGATCAAAATTATTATTTTAGGTTTGGGGGGCATGGAATTTGAAATTTTACTGTCATTGGATGTTTTAATTCTGCATTGAAAGCCAGTTTAAGGCAATGAAAAAAGTGGGATATAAATGTCAATAACACTAAAAAGAACGTTCACGATTGAATTTGAGAGAAGCCCTCCATTATAAACCCCCTGAACGACCAAACTGTTTTTCCAACACCTTCCTAAGGGTGTCAAAAGGCGTGCAAGTAAGGAACCAAATCACAAACGAACAATTAATATCGACTCCTCCTACTACTGATTTTACTGGCTTGCATTATGTAATCTGCCTTGAGTCTCAGTGAAAAAGACGGGCTACCAATAACACATATGCACAAAATAAAATATTCCCAGTTGTGCTGCATCTTTTGTCGTGGTCTCTGTTGCAGGAAATCCAAGAGGTTAAACTCAAATAAAAACACGTCCATTGCCATGAAGATGTTCACAGCTTGATAAGCCACTTAGACCCATTTTTTTCTTTGGACTCTGTTTTGCCGCCTGCCAGAAGCCTTTGGACTGATTGCAGGCTCGACTGATGTGCTCAGCAGGGCTCGGTTCTTGTGGCTCAAGCACTCCTGTCCTGCGTTTCCCCTTTGCCCAGGAGCGCCTGCCCAACGGGAGTCAAAGGAGATGTAATTAAGTTGCAAAAACCCTCTAATTCACGCCTGACAGCGTCACTCTTCTCCTCCAAGAAACAGTTTGGCTCCGGAGAGCAATAATTAATATATTCCTCAGGAAATGTTTAATGTTAGGCTTTCAATTTTTCAAGACATGTTTGAAGGACAGAACTGCAATCAAGAAGCTATATTAAAAACAAATCCCAGCTGATCCTGGTGCCTGAAAGCACAGATGCTGTGGAGCCAGATTTCTGGAGGGGAGAGGTTAGCTTTGAGGGGGGCGGGGGGTGATGGTTTCCTTGGCTTTAGGCGAGATCCAGTGTCCCCTCACCCGTCCTCTGGTGCGTCATGGTAGAATCCGTTGCTTCCATGAGCTGCACTTGTAAGTGGTCGCTACACGGATAGTATTTCCAGGTGTGGCAGTTACTAGAGCAGCCCGTTTATTATCTTCTGCACTATAGGAGCAAGAGGTTACACTGGTAGCCTGACTCCCAGACAATCCAAAGTGCCACTCTTTCAGTCTCCCAGCTTAGCAGTTGGTGCAGTGGTTAAGAGTGGCAGGACTCTAATCTGGAGAACCAGGTTTGATTCCCCACTCCTCCACTTGAAGCCAGCTGGGTGACCTTGGGTCAGTCACAGCTCTCTTAGAACTCTCTCAGCCACACCCAGTTCACAGGGTGATTGTCACGAGGATAATAATAATGCACTTTGTAAACTGTTCTGAGTGGGCGTTAAGCTGTTTTGAAGGGCAGTATATAAATCAAATCATTTCACCACAAGATGCCAGAAACTGTTTTCCTTCCCCTTTTCAACACCAGCTTTTCACATGCTACTTCCATGAATACCAAGAAAAAGTGAGGGTCCCATTTATAAAAATTATTAGTACCTCATTGACTTAAGGGACGTTCCCACAACAGTGGGAAGAAACTATTAGAATAAGGAGGCACAAATGTCAGACACTTCTGCTCACATGCTGCTTGCCAATTCTGAACAGGAAGGCAATTCTTGCATTGAGTAGTTCAGCTTTTCATGAGCGTCTTGAGCCTGTTCGGAAGGTTGTTTTTTTTTTATATTCTCCAACAGCATTGCACAGTACAGTGGGCAGCATTTAATGTGTGCATTTTCTCAAGCAGCCCGAGGGGAGTCCCTGTTTTTCCCCATCCACAGATTATTGTGCACCACTCGACTGCCAATCATTTAGTCAGTCAGCTAGTGATTATAAATAAACACTGTTCTCTCAAAGCAGTCTTTGCATTTGATATTCATTTATGTCCTTGTAATTTCATACATTTGCATTTTTTTGCACAGCCTTATAGGAATCGTATCCCCATAAAGGGTATCATTAAATGACCTCACCCAACCACTTCTGCCGTCAGCAGGTGGCCTTGGGTGAGCCCCTGCTCTCAGCCCACCTTCCCAGCTGTATTATGGGGACAATAACAGCACTGACTTTGTTCACTGCTCTGAGTGGGACATCAGTCTGTCTAGAAGAGAGGTATACAAGCAAAGTTGTTGTTGTTATGTTTAAGTGGTTGAGAGTAGACATGGGCACGAACCAAAAAAAAAATTAATGAACCTGTGGTTCGTGGTTCGGTGCCGTCGCTGAACCCAAACAAACGAACCACAATGAACACTTCCTGTTACCAAACTGGTTCGCGGTTCATGGTTCGTGAGTGTCGGAATGGCCCCTGTTGCACTTAGAGAGCCCATATCCACAGGTGCAGAGGAGTTAGCCGTGTTAGTCTGTAGTAGCAAAATCAAAAAGAGTCCAGTAGCACCTTTAAGACTAACCAACTTTATTGAAGCATAAGCTTTCGAGAACCACAGCTCTCTTCATCAGATGCATGGAGGGCAAGAAGAAACTGGTCAGATATATAGGTGGAGAGGGGAGGGCGGAGTAGATGCAAACAGTAGCTTCTGATATGGAGATCAGTTTGCTTCTGTTAAGGAAGTCAGTTACTTCTGATAATGAGATAACCATCCAGAGTCTCTATTCAATCCCAGCCTGACTGAGTCAAATTTACATATGAATTCCAATTCAGCAGCTTCCAGCTGGAGTTTGTTTTTGAAAGGTTTCTGTTGAACTACTGTGACCTTTAAGTCCTTGACGGAATGTCCTGGTAGACTGAAGTGTTCTCCCACTGGTTTCTGGATGTTGCCATTTTTAATGTCAGATTTGTGTCCATTTATTCTTTTGCGCAGAGGTTGGCTGGTTTGTCCAATGTACAGAGCAGATGGACATTGTTGGCACATGAGGGCATATATCACATTGGAGGATGAGCAGTTGTAAGAGCCAGAGACAGTGTAGTTGATGCCATTGGGTCCTGTAATTGTATTCCCTGGGTAGATATAGGGGCAGAGCTGGCATCTGGGTCTGTTGCAGGTCCTGGTACCTGTGCTGGTGACTCTGCTGGTCGATTCATGATTGTAAGTGAGAAGTCGTTTCAGGTTGGGGGGCTGTCTGTAGGCAAAGAGAGGTCTTCCACCCAGGGCTTCGGAGAGAGAGGTATCGTTTTCCAGGATGGGTTGTAGCTCACTGATGATACGTTGGATGGGTTTGAGCTGGGAGCTATAGGTGACAACCAGTGGTGTTCTGTTGTTAGTTCCTTTAGGTTTGTCCTGGAGCAGACTGTTTCTGGGTACTAGTCTGGCCCTGTTGATTTGTTTCCTCACTTCATTTGGTGGGTACTGTAGCCCCAAAAATGCTCGTTGTAAATTTCTTAAGTGGGAGTCTCGATCAGGAGCATTGGAGCAGATACGGTTGTAACGTAAGACTTGGCTGTAGACAATAGACCGAGTGGTATGTTTAGGGTGGTAGCTGGAGGCATGTAGATATGAGTATCGACCTGTTGTGTAGAGTGGTCCAGGCTCAGGTTGATAGTAGGGTGAAAGTTGTTGAAGTCCTGATGAAATCTCTCAAGGGCTTCCTTCCCATGGGTCCAAATGATGAAGATGTCATCCAGGAATCTTAAGTATCGTAGTGGTTCCAGTGGATGGGAGCTGAGGAAGCGTTGCTCCAAGTCCGCCATGAATATGTTAGCATATTGTGGTGCCATGCATGTGCCGATGGCTGTGCCATTAACCTGTAGATATAAGCTGTCACCAAATTCGAAGTAATTGTGAGTGAGTACAAAGTGACAAAGTTCAGTGGCGAGGTTTGCTGTGGTTTTGTCCGGGATAATATTCCGTATGGCTTGCAGAGTCCATCTGCATGTGGGATATTGGTGTACAGGGCCTCCACATCCATGGTTGCTAGGATGGTGTCATCTGGTAGGTTGTCAATGGACTGTATTTTCCTGAGGAAGTCAGTGGTGTCCCGTAAACAGCTGGGTGTGAGTGTTTAGCAGGCTCACCTCCAGCCAGCATCCAAGTTTGGTCAAGATTGAAATAGGGGTCTTGGAGTTATACCCTCTCCAATCTGAGGCCCCCAGGAAACTCCCACTCGATACAATTAGAGCCACCAGTTGACGTTGGCCCAGTGTACAAGGGGTTGGCTGTCAGAACTGCCTATCAGGGTTTGCAGGGATGAGATTGGAGTGCCCATGGCTACAGAACACCCCCCTTCCCCCTCCCTCCCCCTGGGTGTCTTCTCCCATGTAACCAATTGTAACCAATTTGCAGCTCCATGGTTGGAAGGAAGACCTGCCGATCAAGGTAAGCTGGGCTTCGATTCAGGTTTCCAGGGCGACAGAAGGAGTGCAGACAGTGTTCAGGCATTCCCTCAGCTCTGTTTCCAAGGGAATTGATTGATGGTGCCTGACTGTCTGGCTTCACGAACCGCGGGCGACCCTCACGAACCACTGGATCGCGACCCTCACGGACCACCAGATCACGAACAGACGATCAGGCGATTCGTGGGGTTTTTTGGTTCGTAATGCGGTTTGTGCCCATGTCTAGTTGAGAGTAAACCAACTGAAGTGGAATCCAGTCAGGAGAATGCAGAAGTTCTAATGGTCCCTCTTCAGCTCCCCAGGGAACAGGTTCTGCCCGAGAGGAGCCACTACAGAGAACTAAGGGCTCCAATAGATGCCAAGTGGGGGAAGCTAGAAGGCGGTCATAGCTGGCACATGCGGACAGATGGGGCGAGAAGGTGATGTCTCTGTCCAGACTCTTCCGCCTTAGCAGTGCAAATCCAAGACACTGGAACACTCAGACTGGAGTACCAGAATGTAAGCTTTGTGGCTCTTTAAGATGACACAAAAAGCTTCAATTAGTACCCCACTTGGAGTATATGCAGAAAAGTGGCATATAAATATATTAATAAGTACGTCAATAGTCCCAAATGCATCAGCTAGGCCATTGTTTCAGACTAGACATTTGGGAGGAAGAAGGCCTGTGTTCCAATATCTTCACTGCGGGCCTCTTTGCTTCTGGGCCCATATTAAGATGCTGGTTCTTCCTCCAATGCCTGGGACTTCCAGGTCCTGGGACCCTCGTGTCTCATCGGACCCCTTCCCTTGAGCTTCCATTCACCGAGTATCTCCCTCTGCTGGTCTCAGCTTTGTTGTACCCGCCTACTAACCAACTGGCCTGTTCTTCTCCAGCGTGGATATGGTATTTTGGGTTATAGGACCGACACTATGGGTGGCCTGCCCGGGGGGTGGGGGGGCATCAAGACCACCATCACTTCCTGCATGGAAAAATGCCTCTTCTAGACAGACCCTGTCGGATACTCGTTGGATCCCTTATAGGGGGCGATTCTGTTATTTTAGGCAGTCTGACCGTCATTCTTAAAACATCTCGTTGGAGTGATTGAAATTGCTTCTTGTACTTGAGCATTTAATAACACTTTTGCAGTGCACAGTTGAGTTCTCTCCAGGGAAATTCCTCTCGTCTGGAGGGCAGTGACCTGTAGATAAAAATACAAGAATTACAACTCAGCTCAACATTTATTTACCTTCATTTTGTCTCCAAAGAAGATTCTCTGCATATACTGAATGACTTCCCACCAGCTGGATATATTATACGGGACCTTTTAGAACTGCTTTTGATATTTATTGAATGATATTTATCGAGTGTTATTTATGGTATTTAATTTATTGAGATGTAATTATTGTTAACTTCTTATGGGTTGAGGACTGTATTATTAAGAGGATATTAGAATTGATTCTATGTTTTTTTTTACCAAAGCATATGAATTGAGCACTTTGACCACACTATAAAACTCTTACTGATTGGACAGTAATTTGGGGGTAATTTTCCTCTTTACCCCTGGGTGGTTTGTTCCCTTTGGATAGTAGCTAGGCTGTACCTGGTGGTGCCCTTTTGTTTTCTGTTCAGTAAACCTCACCAGGCAGTGAGCAAGCACCAAAGATCGGACATTCCTTGAATTAATCCCTGCCTGCAGTTCCTCCTGGCTGGCCTGCCCAGGATGGCTGGGGCAGCAGCAGAACTCTTCCTCTGGCCAAGGTGCCCAAGGGCAAGTATGACCCATGCCAATTTAGGGCCCTGCTATAAAGGCAGATTTTCTCCAAAGCCAGAGAAACATTAAGGAGCTTCTCTGCCAATGCTTTGGGCTGATCAGAACCTCATGTTGCCGAGCTTCTCATTGTGAGCAGCCCAGTCACTGTGGAATGTCACTTGGGGAAAATATTCCCCTCCAAGAGGCAGGCCTGATTACAAAGCTGTGTTTTCATTCTCCCCCCGGGCTCTAGGTGGCCATGAATTTTTTAGTTCATACATCATTTACAATTTGCTGCAACAATTCCACAAAACCAGTAAGCTTTGAAAAGTTAATGAAAGGGAATGCATTTTTTTTTCATCTTCCACAGCTTGTCGGGGCACGTTCTGTAATTTCTTGCCCTGTGTTGGTGGCAAGAAGATTTATTTATCATGTTTGTGGGAAAATCAAAGAGTCACGGACGACGATGGTTTGGAGAAGCTCTCTGAGTCTGATCCACAAGGACCTGGCCGTCTGTGACTGCTACAATCACGCAGCCGTCTTGCAGCGGAGGACCGGGAGTGGAACAGGAAAAGGTGCCCTTGCCCAACTGAGGGGCTCATCCTCACCAACACAGAGGAGTCAGAAGAGCATTTGTATGGCATCTCCTTCTTAGACAACTCGTGTGCTCTGTCTGAACCCTCTTTGGACTGGTTTTTGGTTGGGCTCCAGAACAGAGATGGTTCTTGTGGCTCTAGTTGGTGATCTTGTCTTGAATGCGGACAAAGGCCATGTTTCTCTGCTGCTCCTCCTAGATCTATCTGGAGCCTTTGATACAGCAGACTATGCCACCCTCTTGAGGCATTTGGAGGCAGAAGTAAGTAGCTGGGGGTGTGCCTTGGACTGGTTTAGATCATTCCTTATGGAACAGACTTGAGACCAGCTATCGTCAGTATACAATCTTATCCTCCATGTGTTTCAACCTCTATAATAACATAATAATAACATTTGATTTATATACTGCCCTTCAGGACAACTTAATGCCCACTCAGAGTGGTTTACAAAGTGTTATTATTACCCCACAACAATCACCCTGTGAGGTGGGTGGGGATAAGAGAGCTCAAGAGAACTGTGACTCACCCAAGGTCACCCAGCTGGCTTTGTGGAGGAGTGGGGAATCAAACCCGGCTCTCCAGATTAGAGTCCCGTGCTCTTAACCACTACACCAAACTGGCTCTCTCTATGTAAAACCTTTAGAAGAAGCAAGTAAATGCAGCTGCAAAAAAGGTCTTCTCCCAACCCGGATTAGCCTGGAAGGTGCCCCCCCCCGCAGCCTTGACACAGCTGATTTGATCACCTGGATTCATGCCATGGATTTCATGCCAATTTGGAAAACTGCTTAGCTTTGGCAGCGAAGGGCTTCAGTGGCCTTTCAGAGGCCATGCTGATCCCCCCCTTCCACCTTCTAGCAGATAGCCCTGCCAACCAGCATGAGGAAGCCCTGGCAGGCTTGGCATCCCCCGATCTCTCCATAGCTGCCAACGCCATGCCCTGTGCCACCCAGCTGACGGATGGGCTCTTTTGCCTCCCTGGATCAGCCACTCCTCCACAGCTACAGCAAGTGTGGCCAACAGTGGCCAACTCCCATCTGGCTCCCAGCCAAGGGGAGTGGCTGTCTCCAGTGGGTGGGCAGGGAGGGGCCACGGATCAGCGAGAGAGCAGCTGCTTGGCATGCACAAGGTCCTGCCTTCAATCCCCAGCAGCGTCTCCAACTGAAAGGACCAGTTACAGCTGATGCAGAAGCCTGAGGCCCTTGAGAGTAGCTGCTGGTCTGAACAGAGAATAATGACCAGGATAGTGCAGTGGGGCAGCATAAGGCTGTGCCCTGAGTTCTCGCATAGCTTGCACTGCTTCCAGTGGCCCAAAAGCAAGAACATGAGGGCCGCCAAAAACTCACCAGGAGCACTCCAGAAAATGCTGGGTCTCAGGGTCCCAAGTGACAAGGATGTTGCCCTTCCTGCATTCCAGGCAGCAAGGATAATTAGATGTGAGCAGTCGACACCGGCCTCCACCATGTTATAACAACTTATGATATACAAGCCATAAACCCTGTGAATCTGATGCAGCTTGATCTGCATTTAAGTGCCTGCCAGCTGAGCAAAGCATTGCTAAGTCCCACAGGGGATTGTGAATCATGACTGGAATATGTAAATGCTAAACAATCGGGCGTGATTGACTCCAGCCCCTCCACGCTGCGGAATGTGCAGTCTTGACAATAAGGGTACACGGTGAGTCATAGGGATGTGCGTTTCGGCATTCAGAATGCCGAAAGAATGCCGAAACAAAAGTGTTTCGGCTTCTTTCAGGGAATGCCGAAACGTTTCGGGGAATGCCGAAACGTTTCGGGTAGCCGAAAGAAAAAAGCCGAAACGTTTCGGGATTCTTTCGGCTTTCTTTGGCTTTTCTATGGGAAAATGCCTCCGTCTTCCAGGACGTCTGGAGGAGGCATTTTCCCACCGAATAAGCCCAAAATTGGTGGGAACCTTCCTCTAACCCTTCTCTAACAACCACCCAAGTTTCAGACAGATTGGACTTTGGGGGGCCATGTTATGGCCCCCCAAAGCAGGTCCCCCCATCCTCCCATAAGAAAGCGAAGGAGCAGCATATTGTTAGCATGCTGCTGCTGATCTTTCTTCATTATTTCCTATGGGGAAAAAATGAAGAGGCAGGCTTCCTTTGCCAGGGGTGGCATTTTGCATGCAAAATGCCCCCCAGCCCTCAGGGGCCCTTCTCCCACCCCTCCTCCCACCCCCCACCAAGGCTCAGCCTGCTCCCACTTGGGGGGGCCATTTCATGGCCTCCCCAAGTAGGTGCTCTAATCTCTACCACTGACAGCTGGGGGAGGCTTGTGTTGCCAGGGGTGGCATTTTGCATGCAAAATGCCCCCCAACCCTCTGGGGCCCTTCTCCCACCCCTCCTCCCACCCCCCACCAAGGCTCAGCCTGCTCCCACTTGGGGGGGCATTTCATGGCCTCCCCAAGTAGGTGCTCTGCTCTCATCTCTACCATTTTGCATGCAAAATGCCACCCCTGGCAACACAAGCCTCCCCCAGCTGTCAGTGGTAGAGATGAGAGCAGAGCATCTACTTGGGGAGGCCATGAAATGCCCCCCCAAGTGGGAGCAGGCTGAGCCTTGGTGGGGGGTGGGAGGAGGGGTGGGAGAAGGGCCCCAGAGGGTTGGGGGGCATTTTGCATGCAAAATGCCACCCCTGGCAACACAAGCCTCCCCCAGCTGTCAGTGGTAGAGATTAGAGCACCTACTTGGGGAGGCCATGAAATGCACCCCCCCAAGTGGGAGCAGGCTGAGCCTTGGTGGGGGGTGGGAGGAGGGGTGGGAGAAGGGCCCCTGAGGGTAGGGGGGCATTTTGCATGCAAAATGCCACCCCTGGCAAAGGAAGCCTGCCTCTTCATTTTTTCCCCATAGGAAATAATGAAGAAAGATCAGCAGCAGCATGCTAACAATATGCTGCTCCTTCACTTTCTTATGGGAGGATGGGGGGACCTGCTTTGGGGGGCCATAACATGGCCCCCCAAAGTCCAATCTGTCTGAAACTTGGGTGGTTGTTAGAGAAGGGTTAGAGGAAGGTCCCCACCAATTTTGGGCTTATTAGGTGGGAAAATGCCTCCTCCAGGCGTCCTGAAAGACGGAGGCATTTTCCCCCCAAAAAAACCCGAAAGAATGCCGAAAGAATGCCGAAAGAATCCCGAATCCCGAATCCCGAAAGAGATTCTTGTTTCGGCTTTCGGCTTTAACGGTAGAGAATCTTGTTTCGGGTAATCCCGAAACAAGAAAGCCGAAAGTTTTTTCCTTGCACACCCCTAGTGAGTCACCACCCAAACATTCTGATCACCTCTCTTTTCCGTGATTGAAACCTATCCTACAATCGAGGGCCATCAATCTGCTTTGATAATTTTGTAACACCTCCCTGGGAACATCTAATTGAGGATCTAAATTCACTACCAAGCTTCGGGAATACTTAATTAACTGCCATTTCTTTGTGAAGCACCAGGAAAGACCAACCCAATTCTTTTGCTACACCCTGGTTGCACCAGTCAAAGGTACTCAAACCTTTGTCATTCTCAGGAGGTGACCTTTAAGGTCTTTGTCCTAACCACCAAAGTTAGAACCTAGGCATTGCCTCATTCAAATCATGCGTGCTTCTTCGGATCCGAGCACTGTACCCTTAGACTCTCCTGGTCAAGAACGCTGACCATTTGAAGCCCTCTTCTTCCATGGATTACTCTGCTCTTTGGATAGGTAATTATCACCCCAAAATCCCTCAAGCCTATTCCGCTTTCACCACTGCTTTTCCTAGGAACCTTGTATGCTTGCGAGTGACTTCTTGTGTATGTAACTTTCCCCCTTTAAATAAAAACCACTCTTTAATTGAAGAACACCTGTCTCATCAGTTTCCTTGGTGGAGGATCTTGCTTGTTACCCCTCTTGTATAACCTACTCCTTGTTGCTAATCCCCCTCCCCCCCCCCACGCCGCAATGCCTCGAGCAGCTCCTCTCCCTTTTCAAGCTTGTAGCTTGTGGCCCATCAAGGTCAGCATTGTCTACTCAGACTGGCAGTCGCTCTCCAGGGCCTCAGGCAGAGGTCTTTCCTGTCACCTGCTCCCTGATCCTTTTAACTGCAAATGCCAGGGAGTGCTCTGGGGACCTTGTCTCCAAGGGATGCTGGGCCCAGCCAGACAAGGCTTTGCAGGGTCAAGAGGCAGCCATCTTGATCTGCTCCTCGAGTGCTGCAGGAAAACAGGGCAGGCCTGGAGGCAGGTGGTTGTTGCCGTATCCCCAGTCCCAGCTACTCCGACAAGGCAGGAAACATTTTGGGAGCTTCCGATGAGTTAGGAAATTCACCTCCAAACGGGAGTAAAATGGCAACCAGATCCTTGCCCCAAGACAGCTATTCTAATGGGTTTATGAGCCCCCACTCGGGACTGCAGATTGTCTAACTTTTCTCCACTGTGCAGTATCAACTAACAAGAAGGCCACATAGCACATTTCCCATGATGCACCTGCTCCAAAGAGGATGCAGGACTGAAAGGCAGCAAGAGGGCAATCCAGGCGCTCCAGGTCTTGCGGGCGGCGAGGGAATTGGGGCAGTGGGGGCAAGATGTCCTGGGGAGGCTGGTTCAGCTGTTGAATGGCAGAAGAAAAGAAGGGAGCTGCTACGGGCAGCAAAAGGCAGAGAGGGTGGAGGGGTGGGGACAAAGAACAGGCAAGCCTATGAGGGGGTATGATGGGGGGACCTCACACTGGAGAGGAGGAACTGCACAGCACCACCAGAGAAGAGGTGGGGAGGCACCGGAGGGCTGGGGGGTGGTTCTCATCTGGAGGAGATGCTCTGCATGGACATGATTTAACCTTGCACTGAGTAGGAACTTACTGGCCAATCTAGCTTGTTCTCTGTTCTGGCTGGCAGGGGCTCTCCAGGGCTTTGGAGAGGGAGAAAGGTTTTCCCGTTGGGTTTGGTCCTGTGACTTACACGTGCACAGCAGGTGTTCTGCCCCTGTTCCACGGCACCTGCTATTTGTGGCTTCTTCAGTCACCACCTAATTGGGTTGTGGCAACCTTAAGGATCTATGACACCCTCCCATCTCAAAGCCGGATTTTCACATCTGCTGATTTGAACTAGCAAGCCTGTCTTGGGTTTCAGGCCTTCTCTAAGTCACACGTGTGTCACCTGTTTGTGGTTCTGCCTTAGGAAAAGATAGGAGTGGGCTCTGTTGGCAATAACATTTGTACTGATGATGGACAGCCTGGGGAAGCTGTGAACGAGAGGCAGAGTTCACTGCTATCCACAGAATGATAGTTTGTGTCAAACCCATCCTTCATCCAGTCGTGTCCAGGCCAGAGACCCAGTTTCATGTAGTGGTTAGGAGCAGCAGGACTCTAATCTGGAGAGCCAGGTTTGATTCCCCACTCCTCCACTTGAAGCCAGCTGGGTGACCTTGGATCAGTCACAGCTCTTTCAGATTCTCTCAGCCCCACCCATTGTTGTGGGGATAATAAATTATAATAACACACTTTGTAAACTGCTCTGAGTGGGCATGAAGTTGTCCTGAAGGGCAGTATATCAATCGATGTTATTGTTGTGGAGATAATAATAACATACTTTGTAAACTGCTCTCAGTGGGCATTATGTTGTCCTGATTATTATTACTGTTATTGTTATCATCATCATCACTGTCATCATCATCATCATCATCATTATTCAAGGTGAGCAGCTGAAGCTGCCGTCTCCTGAGCCAGACCCCTACCAAGCTCAGGACTGTCCTCACTCAGGTTGACAGTGGCTCTCCAGTGTCTGAGGTTGAGGACTCACATCGTTTAAGGCCTGGTCTTTTCAACTGGAGATAACAGGAGTTGAACCTGGGACCTTTTGCACGCAAAGGAGAGTCTCTCCCGCTGAGCCACAGTACAAGGACGCCTGAGTTGAGGTCCTGTTGGTGACTGTTGGTGGTCCTGTATTTATGGTCACAACTTCCTCCTGGGGCAGTTCAGCTGCACCCAAAATGTCGTTTTGGAAAAGGCTTGCATGTATTCCTGAGAGAACAGAATAAATTATTTGACTGGTAGCTTGGGATGCTTAGCTTAAGAACTCTTGTTTGGTGAGTCAAAAGTCACCCAGGGCTAATTTCACCTGTCTAAGCACCGCAATCCAATAATTTAGACAGTTTCCTACGGCCAAAGAGAGAAGAACCAAAAGGTCTGTGCTGCGCTGATAACAGGTTTGTTAATAGTCCAAGCACATTATAATAAAAGCACTGCTAAAAATCCAGATGGGGGATCTTCAGGCATGCCTGGTGTTCCCTAAAGATGGGAGACATTGTGGTGCCCCTCTTTGAACACCGACTGGGACCAGATCCGGCAACACACATCTGAAGACCCTCAGAAGCTCCAACCTGATCCTCCCGGGGCCAAAATCGCCTTCTTTATCACGATCTAATAAGGAAAGGGCCCGAACTCTGCAGCTGATGCCGTAACTGGAATGCCCGAGATCTCTGGTTCAGTTTCCACTTCTCCATTGGAAAAGGTTTCTTTCTTTCTTTGTTCTTTTATTTCCATCATTTAGATCCCTCCTTCCTGCTTAGTCAGGGCCACCAAGGCAGCTGACAATTAAAAGAGCATAATAAGACACATTTATTTATTCATGATTTATTTTATTTATTTATTGGGCTTCTATCCCACCCTCCCCATGAATGGGCAGCAGTAAAACATATAATTTACAATAAAAACATAGAATTTCCATACAACACCACACCCAGACAGCGACCTTACAACCCACCCCTGCCAGTAAAACACCAGAGGGGTGGGAGAAGGAGGGGAACAGGTCATTCAGTTTAAGTTGTGACTCATGGGGGGGGGAGATGGTCCAAGCCCCCCCCCCCAGCAAGATGCCAGCTGCTGGACCAACCTCAACGATATGCCTGGTGGAACAGCTCAGTCTCGTAGGCCCGTTGAAACAATAGAAGATCGTGGCAGGCCCACGTATTCCTCCATCCTACCACCAACTATACCAGAGCAAAATACATATGCTGTAACACAGTGGTTAACAACAACAACAACAACAACAACAACATTCAATTTTTTACTGCCTTTCAGGACAACTTAACGCCCACTCAGAGTGACTTAAAAGTGTGTTATTATTATCCTGTGAGGTGGGTGGGGCTGAGAGAGCTGTGACTGACCCAAGGTCACCCAGTTGGCTTCAAGCGGAGGAGTGGGGAATCAAACTTGGTTCTCCAGATTAGAGTCCTGCACTCTTAACTGCTACACCAAACTGGCTCTCTGGTTAAGTGATACAAACTAATACAAACTGATTAAGTGGTTGGGCAGTAAATCAGCACTCTGCTGGTTCAAATCCCACCACTGCCATGAGCTCAGGAGGTGGCCTTGGGTCAGCCCCTCCTCTCAGCTCCAGCACCCCAGCTGTGTTGTGGGGATATTAATATCACTGACCTTGTTCACCACTCTGGCTGGGGCACTAATCTGCCTAGAAGAGTGGTATATAAGCACATTTATTATATATACACTATATATAAGATCGAAGGCGGCAGATTAAAATACAAGGCAGGAAGGGCTGCTGAGGGAACACTGGATGAAACAGAAAACTCTTTACCCACTGGTGGAAGTCTGATGGAAGGGGAGAGAGGATTATTACTGGGGAGAAGGTCCATAATTTTGACACCATGCCCAAGAAGGGCCTTTGGGCGCCTGAAGCAGGGCCTAAGAAGATGTCTGTAGCAGTCATGTAGGTTAATAGGGGAGTAGAAAGTCCTTGAAGTATGCTGAAGCTGTACCACATGGAGGTTTACAGATGAGCATCAACATAATGAATTAAGTCCAGAAACAAACTTAGGAGCCAGTGTAGATGAATGAAGAATGGATTGATACAGTCTCTATGGCCTGCTCCATTCCACATTCTAGGCCTCAGCATTCTGATCAAATTGAAGCTTCCAGACAGTCTTCAAGGGAGGCCCCATGTAGATCTCTTTGCAGTAATCTAATCTACATGTTACAAGGGCATGCAACACAGTGGCCAGATCTTTTCTGTCCAGGAAAGGCTGCAGCTGGCTAACCAGGTGAAGCTGGTAAAAGGCACTCCTGGACAATGCTGCCACCTGCTTAATCAACAGAAGGCCCAGTTCCAGTACGCCTCCGACCTGCTCCTTCAAGAGGAAGGCAACCCCCTCCCAAGCATGAGAAACCTCGAATCCCAGATCACTGTGTCTGTCTTGTTCAGACTAAGCTTCAGTTTATTAGCCAGCATCCATCCCAAAACCACTCCAAGGACTGGTCCTTGTAGCCTCTCTGGGATTAGCTGGAAGTGCCAGACAGAGCTGGGTGTCATCCACATACTAGTGACATCTCAGCCCACATCTCCAGATGACCTCTCCCAGCAGCTTTGCACACATGTTAGAGAGCATGGGAGATACGATGGAACCCTGCAGGACTCCACAGCCCAATTGCCAAGGAGTCAAGCAGCATCTACCCAGCTCCCCCTTCTGAGACCTCGCCTTGTGGTAGGAGGAAAGCCATGCCAAATGCTCCCTCCCAGCCTCAGCTCCGACAGGTGATCCAGGAAGATGCCGTGGCCAAGGGTATCAAAAACTGCTGGGAGATCCAGGAGGATCACCAGGGTCATACCTCCCTGTCCATCTCCCAGCCTGGGTCACCTACCAAGAAGACTGGGGCTGCCTCAGCCCCATGAGCAGGCCTGAAGCATCCTAACAGTTTTACTTCATCCAGGGAACCTTGACATTGTCCAGCCATCGCCCACTGAATTGCCTTGCCTGAAGCTAAGCTGGAGGTAGGAGGGCTGAGGAAGGCCCTTCTTCTCCAAGCTAATGTCAAAACAAACAACGCCGGTTCAATACACCTGCATGTCAAGTGCTGGCAGCATCTGCCCTGCTCATGCTTGAGGGCTGGGGCTGGGTGTTATGGTCATGCTGTGCCTGAACTGTAAGCCTGTTTATTCCTGAAGTTATCTCTGCTAGACGGTGCTCTCGCATCTGGGCTATGGGAAAGGAAGCCTAGAAAGCCTGTGTGTCGTCTCTCCCTGGGTCTCATCACCTGCATAGATGACTGATACCTGCCTGTACCCAGATTCCTGGCAAACTGTAGGGATATGCCAAGTAACCTTCAAGAGACTCCACTGTTTGGTAGTAAGAGCTTTATTGAGAAGTTGCCAGGATCCTGATCTTACCGGGTTCTTTGCCAGGAACGAGGGTACAGGCAGGTACCCGGCATACATATCATTCAAAGGCTAACACTCCCCCTTGGCTAATCCCCCCCCCTTTCCAAAAGGCTGGCTAATTCCACTGGGAAGTATCTATGTAGGGGATGCTCTGCCAAGCTCCTGCTAATAACCGAGCTGTGGCATTCTGTACCAACTGGAGTCTCCAAGTTGACTTTGAGGAGGGACCTATGCAGAGTACATTGACATTCGTCTAGCCTTGAGGTTACTGTGGCATGGATCCATGGCCAGACCACCCATGTCAGTGTAGGAGACCGTCTTCCAGGCTAGACTGCTTGTGATGAATGTGGACGGCAAGGAAACAAGAGGCTGTAGAAGGTAATCTGTGTGATGGAGGCTTTGGAGAGAGGCACAAAGACTGAGTAGCATCCAAGAAGGCCAGAGAAGAGGACACGGCCATCGGCCAAGCAGGGGGCATTAATCTGAGTTTGAGCCAAGGAGACGGAGAAGCTGGTCACCGTTTACAGATGCGAGACTGAAGCAAAGACAGAGTAAATTGGGGGCGTTCTGCTCAAGCAAGCCCTCTTGGGGGGTTTCAAGAGCAGGTAAGAGAATGAAGGACATTAGGAGGCCCAGGAACCTTTCTCAGGGAAGCTCCTCAGAGAATGGCTGAAGGCAACTCGGTGGGAGTCATTGCAGACGTATGGCCTGAAGCTCATTTTACAGAGCCGCCACCCCCTCCGTCTCTGTCAGCCTCCCTTCTCCTCAAGACTTTACAGAGCTTTGCAGTGTTGCAACCTGCTTGAGGAGAGAACAGAACTCAAGCCCTCCGAGGAGTGAAGGCACAGGTGCCGTGGATCGCGAGGCTCCATCCCAGGCAGCCCCTCCTCTGCCCCCCTTCTGCATATGTTCCCAGCTGCATTCAGTGCTGTCTGCACAGGTTAATTAATTCCTTTCCAAATGTGTCCTTTTCAGTCTCAGCAAACTGCGTAGCTGCCTTTGGGTGCTTTGCGCTTTACTCTTGGATTATTGTGCCCTGGCAATAATTAAATTGTTAGCTTGTCAAGTTCTCGTGGAAAACATGCATTTCTGCTGGGCTTAAAGCTCAGATTCCTTCAGTGGGTTTGCTTGTGCTTAGTTACGAACATGAAATCCACCCAGGCCCCTCCTCAAACACTTCCAGGACCCGGGAAAGGTTGAGGTTGATAACCTCTGTCATCAGAAATGCTGGGAATCCTACGGAACCCCACCCTCAAAGATTACAAATTCCCAATTTCCCTTAAAATAGAGGCTCCATTGTGCATCAGCTGAGCATAAGTAACATAGAAGTGGTATAATAATGGCATTAAAAATGGAAATTAGAAAACAGGTGGGACAAAATTAGTCTCCTCAGCCTTGCACAAAAACAAAGGATCTCCCTTCATTGGAAGACCGGATTGGAAAGATGATGGGCTGAGCTGAGATGGCCAAACTTACAGCGTTAATCAGAGACAAAACACTCGCTATATTCATGGCAAATTGGAAACCCCGTATCTCACCTGGGAGAGGCGAGAGACAAAGAAAAATGAATTAACGATTTGTGGTTTTGATTTTTAAAAATAAGCACCTGGGATATTAAAAAGATGAGATATAGAAAAAAGATATTAATTAGACCACAAGCTGATTGATACTAAGGGAGGTAGTGTTGTAGGAGAAAAACTGTAATGGATTAAAAATATGCTTATTTTGCTTTTTACTGTTTTTTTTTTACATTGTACGTAGGACACTGTTGGCTCCTTGTAGCTGTGTTTTCGTTATGTTTAACTTCCCTTCTTTTAACTTTTCTACAAAAATAAAAAATAATTAGAAAAAAAAAAGAATACATATTCCCAATTTCCCTTAAAATAGAGGCCCCATTGTGCATCAGCTGAGCATAAGTAACATGGAAGTGGTATAATAATGGCATTAAAAAATGGAAATTAGAAAACAGGTGGGACAAAATTAGTCTCCGCAGCCTTGCACAAAAATAAAAGGAAACAGGAAAATGAGTATCTGTAGATCCTCATCCTGATCCTGACAGCAGACTCCAGCCACTGCTCCATTTCTGTACACTCAGTATTGTTTTCCAACAAAGTATTTCACATGGAGGAAAAGACGTATTTGTCAGAAACTCATTGTCCCTTTTTCTGAGTCCAGAATCCGCCTCCATCACCCCCCAAGCCCTGCATGCTGCCCATCACACCCCAAAGTGTCATGAGCTTCCACGTTTACTCCAATCCAGCGGGGGGGGGGGGAATGGAGACCTTTCCTCTCCAGTGAGAGAGTCAAGAAGCCCGTTTGGGTGGGGGCTCCAGGTGTGCTTGCGCGTTAGGAACTCTCCTGGGAAGAGTGGCTCTGGAAGCACGGAAGAGGCAGCCTCGCCTGTGGGGCAAACACAACAGCAATGCCAATGGGGCTTTGGAGCAAAGTTTCAAGATTTTGCCGATCTTCTCTTCCTGGGTTTCGGATTGGTTTGCATTGATGCCTGCAGAGGACTCAAAGGGTTGGAGACCAGCTGTCATCAGGGCGGGATTTGCCTTGTAGAGTTCCCCAACGCAGGGCATTATCCTCCACGATATCCAGTCTCTAAGCTGCCATCAATACACAGTTGATGCCCAGCTCTGTATTTCCTAATCCGAATTGTTGGGGCAATTAGCTTAAAGGAGACAAGTGACAGGGGTAACTGGGATTCTCCACTTATGTTTATGGGGATAATTCCCTTACAGAACTCTCTAAGTAAGCCAGACCCAGAAGTGGTGTCATTGCACAGGCCCAAGAGTGTGTGCCTGCAAAGTGTGCATGCAATGAGCAAAGAAAAGATAAGTGTTAGCCCCCCCGCCACCACCAGGAGAGTAAGGGGACCTGGCAATCCTAGATATGATGCCCTAGAGCTCATCCCCCCAAACTGCCATTTTCCCCAGGGATTGGGTTGCCAGGCAGGGCCAACACTCCCATTGAGGCAGGTCCAGCCCCTGCCTCGAGCGCTGAGGCGCTGGAGGGGGTGCCGGAGGTGGGGGCATGTGCTGTGGAGCTGGCATACCTGGCCTGCAGCTGCTGCAGCCGGCCAGCCCTCTTGCTCCATGCCACTGCCGCTGCCAACAACCCCTCCCCCGCCCGGGTGCAGCAGCCATGGGCCAGGCACGGCAGGCATCCAGGGCGGCATGCGGAACCTTCCCAGCCACCCGCTGTGCCCAACTGAGAGCACAGGCAGCCTCCACACGCTGTCCCAGCTGCCCACTGGCCAATGGGGCCGGCTTGCTGCATGATGACGTCACACACAGTGATGTCATCACACAGACCGGGGGGCGCATGCGTGCAGTCCATGCATGCACGCATAGGGGCAGCTGTGGGTGCCAAAACCCTGCCGCCGCCCCTGTTGCCAGGTCCCCTGGAGCCCAAACTGAGGGCCAAGGAGGTTGTAGGGGCACACCTGTGGGGAAGGGGGACACCACTTGCTTGTTGAGTTCTGTACCACACTCCTATGTGCTCCAGAGCTCCTGAGCCTATTCCACGGACTTTCTCCCCTCTGACCAGGTAAGGGGGGTGCAGAGGCTGGGAGCAGCGGAGTTTTTGCTGCTACCAGGGGACTGGTAATCATATCCAGCTTGGAAATAAGTTGTAATTCTGGGAGAAGCTGGTGGTAAGTAACAACCCTGGTGTGCCCCCCTGAGTCTATAGAGCCTGCAGGCCATTCCAGACAACACCTTTTAGTTGTTTGGTTGGAACATGTTCATGTTTCCTCTCTTCAGAATCTGCTCCAGGCAGCTTCCGGTTGTCCTGCCTGTGCTGCCATACTGGTGCCCCCCCCTTCCTTCAGTTCCTCTGTCTTTTAATCACCTCTCTAACCCCCTGGGAGCTTTGAGGGATGGGCTGATGCATTGCACAGCATTTCATGTCACTGCGCAACTCCACTTTTCGTTATGTAACTGGAAGTGATGTCACATCTCACCACAATGCTCTAGCAATCCCCCAAAACTCTATGGTAAAACTATAGAGTTTGGGGGGACTGTTAGAGCATTGCCAGAGCTGGGACATCACTCGGGGAACACGACTGGAAGTGATATTGTGTCATCATTCCGGTTTCAGTACCAGCCAAGCAGCTGCCTCACCCACTTCCTGGCTCCCTCACCCTCCTCCAGGCCAGTGTAACCCTCATGAGCTAGTTGTTTTAGCCCCGCAAGATGAAGTCAAGAGTCTGGAGCTGAGCAGCTAAGGAAGAGGCTAGTTGTGAGGGTGCTTCATAAAATTTTATGTGCTCTTTTCACTTTGAATAAGGTAGCTGGAAAAACTTGTATGTGAAAATTAATGTGCAGGGTAGGGGGGCTTAATTTAATTAACACCGCTAAAGGGCTCAGGGTAGGTAACAACATTGTTAGACTACAATAACAATAAATACAGTCTAAAATTAATAATACACTACAAAGTGCAAAACACAATTTAAAACCATAAAACTGTATCCAACAGCAACAAAGATTTTAAAACTATACACATCTTCAGCAATCAGAGGGGGTAGGGCAGACAGGTCATAGATGTTTCAGATAAACAACAGATCAAGGGCACAGCAGAGAGGCAGACCAGGTAGTCTGCCAGATCTCAAGCACTGGTTAAATTTAGTTTGGTATTACTACTGGACCTGACCTGGGTAGCCCAGGCAAGCCAGATCTTAACAAATTTCAGAAGCTAAGCAGGGTCAGCCTTGGTTAGTAATTGGATGGGTGACCCCCTACTGAAGGACAGGGTTACAGAGGCAGGCAATGGCCAGCCACCTCTGTTAGTCTCTGAAACCCCTACTAGGAATGCTGCAAGTTAGCCATGACTTGACAGCAGCCTCCACCACCGTGGTCTAGCATCAGCCCTAGATTGCTTATACCCTGTTTCAGCATTTCTTTAACTCTACATTGGATTCCTGCTAATGCTCTGTCTTTTTAAACTTGCATTTATTTACCTTATGGCATGGTTTATGGTAATGTCCTTGATACTGGTTGTACCAATCTCACATTACGTAATCTGCCTTGAGTCTCAGTGAGAAAGGCGGACTATGTCATGTATGTCATGCACCCATTCATCCATGCCAATGTTATTTCTGATTATGAGACTTAGTCCAGTTATTATAAACATGATCCTAACGCAATTCAGTTTCCTTTGACTAGTGTTCTAACTGTTTCTCAGGCTTTCACAGGTGGTTATCTGTCAGACTCAAATATTTATGACCTTGCCTTTCCTCTCAGACTATGATATATCTTTCGTCCTAGCAACTTATTCGTGATAGCACAAATATGTAAAATGTTCTCACAAAGAAAGGGTGGCAAATGATTGTTTGGAATTGGGAGGGGGAGGAAAAACGGGGTAGAAAAGAGATGTAATTTTCCCATGTTGTCATTCCTGTCAAGCTTCTACTCGAGCTGCTTAGATGCTTGCCTTGATCCTAAGTAGACCTATGGACCTGAATATGGAAAGATCTGATTTCTGAATAAAAGTCATTTAACCAAGGACCCGTGTCTTGCTATAATGATCCAGAGATCTGTCTCCCATATCCTGTCATCCAGAGCCTGACAAGACTATAAATAAATATTTATTTATTTATTTATTTATTCAATTTATATTCCACCCTCCCCTCATCAGCAGGCTCAGGGCGGATTAGAATCGGTATAATAATTTAAAATACAAATAGCTTTAAAACCAATACAATCATATAAATATTTTAAAAACATACAGCAACATATGTATTGTCAAAGGCTTTCACGGCCGGAGAACGATGGTTGTTGTGGGTTTTCCGGGCATTGTAGTTCCTGACGTTTCGCCAGCAGCTGTGGCTGGCACCTTCAGAGGCATCTTCAGAGGTGTAGCACCAAAAGACAGAGATCTCTCAGTGTGATCTCAGCAACATACTTCTTCAAAAAAACACCACCCAACCACCTCCAAAAGTATTTAACAAGGCTGGGTGGTAACTGCTTCCAGTAGGAGGGCACGTTCTCCTCTAGTTGGCCAGTGGGGAGGCCTAGCCAGCATCAACCGTACACCTGGCGGAATAGCTCCACCTTGCAGGCCCAGCGGAAGGATAGAAAATCTGGCCGGGCCCTGGTCTCTTTAGACAGAGCATTCCACCAGGTTGGAGCCAGGACCAAAATTGCCCTGGCTCTGGTCGACACTAGGTGGGCCTCCCTGGGGCCAGGGAGCATTAACAGATGTTTGTTGCTGGATTGAAGCGTCCTCCGGGGCTCATATAGGGAGAGGCGTTCTCGCAGATACGCCAGTCCCAGTCCACATAGGGCTTTGTAGGTTAATACCAAGACCTTGAACCTGATCCGGTATTCCACCGGTAACCAGTGCAGCTGGTGCAGTACTGGTGTTATGTGTGCATTAGAAGGCACTCCGGTGATGGCACGCGCCGCCACATTTTGGACCAAATAAATAAAAACTGGAATAATATTATTATAGCGAGGCTGTAATTCCTCAACTGAAGATTGAAGCCTGGACTCCAGTTTGTTGCTTTATTCAAGAGGACAGTCTGTTACCAGAACTGCTCTTTATTATAATGGGGAATTAGCTGTAGCAGTCTGTAACTATTAATATTAAGCGAGGATCATAACCTATGTTTACGGAGGTCCCGATCCCAGACACTCTAGTGAAAAAGAGGCAGACAAGGAGTAAGGTCCAAACACGTGTATTGAGTGTAGCGTAAGCCTAGCTTGCACAATCATACAAAGAACATACAAGGTCTAAGAAATACAGAGTAGGAAATACAGAGACGTTCGCATTAGCTGGTTCCCAACGATGATAGGGGGAATACTCACTTATCCTGAAGCGAAGCAGAGACACAACAGCGAGGGTGGCCCAATGCCAGCACTGGGACCACAGACGGACAGCAAGGAAGTCTGGATAGGAATGGCCTGAGCACCGAGTGGTCTGAGAGACCAGCTTAAATACCCCAAAACGTACCCTGGGGCTGGTGCTGTACTTGGTGGTTCTCACAGATTAAAACAAAGGGTCTAATGGGCTACTGAATGGCTTGGATGGGCCACTTTAGTAATCAGATTGTGATAAGTGACACCTCAGGAAGAGGGGACAAAAGAGGGAGGGGGAAATCCAAGTGGGCTGAATGGATGTTCCAGCGGACAGGGCTTGTCCTGATGTCATCAGCTTTGGAATGCGGAGGTTTCTTTGAGATGCATTCTCTAAGTGCTTGGGATGGTCGGCACTTAGTTCCTTCTCCGGGGCGGCTCCTAAGATATGCAGAGCGGGGCGAGGGGCTCTCGCTGCGGACGTGGTGTGCCCGCTTCGCCGAAATGGCTTCTCAAAGCAGTCTTCTTCCCAGGGTCTTCTGGCTGCCTGAGAACATGGATGCCGGCTGGGCATAGCTGGGGCTGGATAGCAGGCTGCCCGGTAGCAAGGGCAAGCGTGGCGACCGGCCCGCGGGAGGCTCCAGGCGGGAACTGACCAGGGAGCGCCTAGCCAGGCTCGCTGGAGGTTTCCCCGGCAGGCGCCCGGCTGCTAGCAGCGGCTTGGGCCCATATGAGGCAGGCTTCCATGGAGGCAGCGGGAACAACACTTTAAAACACAGTCCAAAGCAGGGAACAGGCACGGTCCGTGGCAGATGGCAAAGCAGGCACGGGGAACACAGTCCAAACACACACTGGGAAGTCCAGACACAGGTCAGGGCAGGGCTGCCCAGAAAGAGAGTCCTTTTGTGCAGTTAACCAAACATGGAGTCAGTAAACTACACAGTCTATTACAGCAGCAGTGTAATTGACACGCAGGCAGGAAACTGACACGTGTACCAGAACACACACGTGCAAAGCAGTCTTTGGAGTAGCAGTAAAACAGCAACGCAGGAAACTTTAACACAGTTCATAGCAGGCTTCAAAGCAGGGGAGGGGGCCTACTTGGCAACAAGTCGCAAAAGACCCTGGCACTTGACGAACCAGAAAGCTGGACTTCCTTCACCCCCAAGTCTTACCAAGAAGCAACCGGCTGCTCAAGTGCATTCAGAGACACCGTTAGGTGCAAGTTTCTGTGGTCTCTTCCATCTCTGTGTTCAGTTATAAACATCTAGTCATATGGTTGAGACAATTGAAAGGTTTTGACTTAAAGAAATGTTTAATGTACAACTGTCTTGCAGGTTTGGTCCCTAATTTAGCCCCATCGAATGCATACAGAAAGAAATTACCACGAGCCACAAAAACCCCTTTCTGCTGCTGCCGCCGCTGCTTCTGCTCGGGCTTCTTACTTGCTCCCCTTTCTCTCTCCTGACTTGGGATGCAACATTCTCTTGCTTGCAGCAGCTGGGCGAGAAAGTTAGCCTAAGGAATGCACACCCACAGATTGAATTCCTAGGTATGTGGTGGACCCAGTGCCATCCGCAAGTATTCTTTGTATCAGTAAACAGCTGCCAGGATCAACCTCTCCAACCTCCTTTTCCAATGCCTCGTTCAGAGACCTTTTCTACCAATGAATCCCAAGATCTCATTCTCCTGCTTCTCTGAACACAAACAGTTCTGATTAGGAAAAGCTGGATGTCAGGAAGAGAGAGTGCCGCCTCCAAAATTCAGAAAGCATTCTCCCCTCTTTCACCGGGAACAGTAAAAGCGAGCTATTTTTTGGCCCAAGAGGTGCACTGAGATAACCGTTTGGTGTGACTGACCAGGGACAAGACCAGTCTCCCCCTTATCTATTCCTTGCATGCCCTGGCTGTTGCTCTGAGACCTGCAAAGGGGAAGAGAGCACACACACACACACACACCCGAGACAGTCATCTGAGGAATGAATGTATACCGCTGGCTGCACATCACTTCAAGCACACCCATATTTACTTCTGAGCACACTGTCAGAGGCAAGGCGCTGACCCGGCCACCTTTTTTGCTTTTTTAAATCTCCTTGTGTAACAAATAAAAAGGGTTCTGGGCTCATGGTTGTTGACAGGTTGTAGTTTGGAAATCCCTGGTATGCTCGTTCCCTGATGGTGTCGTGGCCTCTGAGTCCTCGGAGGACGAAGACCTCGGGGAGGACGACAGGAGTGGGACTATTCCAAGCCCCTCCAGAGGCAGCCGCTTGGAAGACCAGCAGGGAGTGGAGCAGCAGGGACCCTTGCCAGAGCTGGCTGAGGAATCCCGGCAGGCTCAGGGACAGAAGTTGCCCCTTTACCTGCACCAGCTCCTGAGGCTAGGGCAACATCCCCACCTAGCTCCCCCGAACCTGATAGGCAGCGCAGAGGGAGGCGGCGTCTTGCTGCACAGGAAAGGAGGCGAAGTGCCAGGCTCCAGGCACTCAAACAACCGACGTAACGACCTTGAGTTGTAACAGGGTGCAGCCCCGTCCTGCAGGTGAGAACTCTTAAGCCAGGACGCCCTCTCCTTCGGTGCAGAAGCACCTGTGCACAGACCTGCCTGGTTCCACTGCGACTCCATTCTGCTCTGACTGCTTTTCAGCTCTGACCCCCGCATTTCGGCTCCTTGGACTACGCTCCTGGCTCACTCCCTTATCGGCTTGTTTGAACTCGGACTGCTGGAGAGGCTCGTGGCTGTCTCCCTGCCTGCATTCCAGCACAGATGGGTAGAGGCACACAGCACCTCTACCACTTCACTCCATACAGCAGCTAACTAGTTTTCTGAGCCACGTGCTTTTTGCTGCTTCTCCAAGATCTGGACAATCCAGGAGCTGATACTTGGAGGAAGGGCTCCTGCCGGGAGCTGCTTGACTGTGCATGTGTGACATGTGAGCATCCTTCCATTGTGTGGTCTGTGCCACCGTCAACCTGGTAGCGCTCTTGCTCTGCTAGCCCCAACCCACCCCTCTCCTGGGGGAGGGGTCTCTGCTCCAGGGAGTTTATTTACTTGATTTTTCAAAGGCAACGTGTCATGGGTTGGTCCAGTAGCATGGTCAGAGTCCACTGCAGAGTCCAAATAGCACGGTCAAGCAGTCCAAAGATCGGTTATCAGCAAGGCTCAAGGGCTAAGCAAAGGCAGAGTCAAGGCACGGTCCAAAGGTCACAAGAGCAAGGCACTGTTCAATGGATTGGTTTCAGCACTAGCAGGCAGGGGCGGTGCAAGGGTCTGCCACGCTCGCGGCCGGCCAGTCGGGCGCGCACCAGCCTGCGTGATGACATCACGTGTGTACAGTCACCTTCAAGGACATTTCAATAAGCAACATAAGAGTACATAAATGCAAATTTGCAAAGATTTAAAAGCAGATGAAATCCACTACAGAGTTGAAAGATGCTGAAAGAGACAGTACATTATGGTCCCTCTCTCTTCACTGATTCATCTCTTTGAGACCGCTTCCTTAAAGTACAGCCCTCCTATCTGCATAAAAATCCCTCTTGAATAATTCAGTTTTGCATCATTTATGGAAAGCCAGAAGAGTGGGAGCTTTTCTGATCTCTTCTGGCAGGCCTTTCCATAAAGTCAGGGCCACCATAGACAAGGCACCTGTACAGGCACCTGTTGGATTTGCCCATGTGCCAAGGTGGCACCTGCAGAAGGCCCTGCTCAGATGAGCAAAGCTGCCATGGCGGGACGTAGGGAGAGACACTGGGAAGAGCTTTATATGGGAGAGCCAATAACTTGAAATTGAACCCAGTAACGGACAGGTAGCCAGCGGAGAGACTGCAGGATGGGAGTGAAAGTTGTTCTTTTCCTAGCTCCCAATAGGAGCTGAGCTGCAGCATTCTGCACCAACTGGAGTCTCTGAATTAACTTACAGGGGAGGCATCGAGAGTGCCTTGCAGTCGTCTCTGTGTTGCCATGGCACAGTTCCAGGTTAGCTATTCTGAATATTAAAATATTGTTTCTCTGCTTACACATCAAATATCACGCAGGGCCAAAAACTGGGGGAGGCATGTCATCTAGAAGGAGGGAATCTTGTTTTTAAAACCCTTTGGACCAGCTGCCCTTCTGAACAGACGCTCCCCTTCAATATTACATGATACATGTTACTGGCTACCTCGGGAGGTGGTGGGCTCTCCTTCTTTGGAGGTTTTTAAGCAGAGGCTAGATGGCCATCTGACAGCAATGCTGATTCTGTGAACCTGAGCAGATCATGACAGGCAGGGCAGGAAGGGTTACATCAGTGCTTAGTTCTCGTGGCCCTTCTTACATGCCCAGGGTAAGGCCGATCGCCACCTTGGAGTCAGGTAACAACTTTCCCAAGGACAGTTTGGCTAGGAATCCTGGCAGTGTTTTACCATCTTCTGGGCATGGAGTAAGGGTCACGGAGTGTGTGTGTGTGGGGGGGGGGGAGTTCTGAATTTCCTGCATTGTGCAGGGGGTTGGGACTAGATGACTCTGGAGGTGCCTTCCAACCTTATGATTCTATGAATCCTACAGATGACCACTTATGGGAGTGCAGATCCCTGAAGCGCTTGTCCATAAGCTTCTCTCTCTCCCTTGGCTTCTCTAGGCTGGCAAAGAGCCTCAGAGGAATGAGGAATATTGGGATGGGGGAGGTAGTTGTGATGAATTCCCTGCCTTGTGCAGGGGGTTGGACTAGATGATCCTGGAGGTCCCTTCCAACCCTATGATTCTGTGATTCTACTTTTCAAGCATGAACAGATACTTGAGATTAGCTGTTCCTCTAGGAATGCAAAACAACAGCCTGTTCTGCAGTCTTTTAAAAAGTCAGTTTCTGGTGGTGAAGTTACGCAGAGTCCTGGTATGAAATCAATTTGATCTTGGAGATGGATGTTTTAAGTGGGCCGATCTGGAGCTGAAAACGGTGCTGGACTAACATTCCCTCCCCTTTGACATACTGATTGGTGAAGGCCAAGCACGAATGTCACACTAAATCAGACCAAATTATACGCCTCTGTTTACCGCATGACATCCTGGTGATCAAGGCTGAGATACAATCCTTATTCCACATTCAAGACACTCGGTCTAGGAAAACGGTTTAAACAGCAGTTATCAAAAGAGGACAACAACCGTAAGTGAAAACAAACACAAATTAGAATCAAAGGTATCATCCTTCACCGGTCTCTCTTTTTGCCCTTGTCCTTACTTGTTCCAGTCTTTCTTTCATTTGGTTTTAATTTCCCCCAGAGGTTCCAGACATTGTGGGCTGATGTACCACAGACCTACTAAAAGGGAATTATTCCGCAGAAACTAAGACACTATTCATTCATGTCCTGAGTCCAGAAAGGAACATGCAATTCAGAAGCATAGAAAAATACTTCAGAAATATTGCAAAAGCATTCATCAAGAAGTCCAGAGGCACGACACACTACAACATTGTCCCCAAAGAATTATTTGGCAAACACTGGGCCCCACGTGGCAAGGGCAAAGGATACGCTTTACTGGGGCCCCAAGGTCCAGAGGGGCCCGGCCTATTGCAACGAGAGAAAAAACTGCAGCTATCAATGTCCCGAGGACATTTATAGAAACTTATTTCTTTGTATCTCTGCATCTCTTGCCCAGATCCTGTGAGATTTGCAGGTTCCAATGAGAAGCAGTTAGGGATGCCATTCGCCCGCCTGGGGCGGGGGATCCCCTGCTCCCACCCTTCCATCTCCTGTGCCCACTTACTTGGCTGGTGGGGGGGCTCGCTCCCCAGGGCGCCCCCCTCGGGCAGGCACAGCATGCCCCCAGGCAGTGAGGTGCACTCCCGTGGCCACAGCGGCCTGAATTGTGCAGTGCAGTACCCCACAGCAGGCCCATTTGGGGCCAAATCGATGCTGCTCGGGGTGCATGGAGAGCGCCTTTCTGCCTGCAGAGCAGGCCTTTGACCCACATGATGACATCACTCTCAGAAGTGACATCATCACGCACGCCGGGAGCGAGTGCGCACACAAACAAAGCCTCCAAGCCTCCACAGGGTAAGTGCCAGGCTCCCAGGCTCCCACCGGGGGACTTAAGGGGCCTGGCAACACAAGAAGCAGCGTTACAGCAACAATTTCAAGCAACCTGCTGGACTGCTGGGTCCATCGTCTCAAGACTGACCAGTCCCCGAGTTCCTTTTGCATAGGCAGGAGGAGGGACCGCTTGGTGGGAAGGGCAAAGCAGAGCACAAGAAAACGCTGGGGGCAAGGGCGGCGGCGGCGGCGGCTGCTGCTCTCGGTAGGATTCGCAGGCCCCAAATGTATGTCAGTGTCGAATTCACTCACAGTCACAAACAACACGCTCTCCCAGCTGTCACGTGTGGTGGCCATGGTTGTAAAGACAAATCAGGCAGCCAGAAACATAAGGAAGCAAAAGAAAGGGGACAAAGGAAGCTGAAGGAAACCAATCTGGGCTCCATTTTTTCAAATGAGATGGGGCCTTTCTGCATTCAGGCAAAAATACAGTAACTGGGGAAGCAGATGAACAAGATCTAGATGAAAATGATTAGAGGCGACTCGTTTCCAGGGAAGCACACGCTGCCAGTGACTGGGGAAGAAGCCGAAAAACTGCAGACGTTCTCCAGTTGGGCCAGAACTGTTCAGCCACCTGGCCATCATGTCTGCAGAGTGTGAACTTGCAGGGGCTATTGGGGGCTATTGGGGGCTATTTCAGGATTTTGCAATGAAAAAGGCAAGAAAAATAAAGCTTTGAGTAAACTGGCGTAAACTGCAGCTACTGCTTTCCATTAGAATGTTTTTTAACGTCATTGAAAGAATAATCCTTTTTTATGACCCCAAAAGTTACAAAATAGTTAGCAAAATTTTTAGGACTCTCAGGCAGTGTTGTTATTAAAGAAAAGTAGCAAACGCTGATTACTTTCCAGAAATGTAGAATATGTAAATGACATAGGGGCCGTTTTCACACGTCCTTATTTTAGTGTCTTTTTTGAGCTATGAGGCCATTAGTTGTGATCTTGCTATCATGATGCACCGCTCAAATCACCTTGACTTGTGCGGTTGTGTCGCACTTCCAGAAGTTCACATGCTGCAGAAAAAGCACTGTTCTGGGCGGTGGGTGAGCTCGCGTCACAGCTGACCAACGCACCTTCCCGCCCATTTTGCCTTTTTTTTAAAAAAAAAAACAAGAACTCAGATTTGCGCCCTTTTCACTGTTTCTATATGCAAGACTGACCCGCCCCTCCCCAACGGTATCCTGTGATAGGCTGCAATTTTTGCCCGCCAATAAATAATAAAATAATTTTAAAAGACTTCGGCGGATCAAGAGTTACAGGTGGGGAGAATCTTGGGAGTCAGCGATCTCGAAATGGTGCGCGCACATGCTCAGCAAACCACTGCCAGTCGTTATTTTCCCACTCAAAAACCAGTTTGCATTTTTTTCAATGAATTTGCACAATGCTGCAGTCACTATAAAAAAATATTTTAAAAAATTCAACAGTCTAGGAGTGTATAGCATAACTTTGACATTAAACATTTAATGTCCTTGGTTTTTAAAAAGTTGGCTGTTAGTGCGGTCAGTTCCTTTTAATCAAGACATCACAATAGCGCAAAAAAGGTGTCTTTTAAAAAAAAATTAGGCATAACTGTTGCCAGGAGTCTGCAGAGGCTTGTAGGATTCCTGGTTGCGGGTGGAAAAATCTCTTCCTAGGGAGCAGAAACCAAGAAGGGAAGAGGGGTTGAGTGGGCTGTCTCTGGAGAAGCGTTTCTAAGCATCCTCAGAGCAAAAAAGGGATAAAAATACATTACATAGTGGAATAAATGGGAAATCTGCGTTCTCAGAGAAAGTGTAATGATGACGGGAGGATGATGGGTTTTTTTCACAGGTGGGTTACGAGGATGTGTGTACTGCTGTGAGTGTAGCAGAGCAATTGTGATACTGTGCCACTAAAATAAGGATGTTTGTAAACTGCCAGGCTTCTGCTCAAGTAGTGGGGCACTCTTTTAAGGTTTCAGAGAACCTGCCTTTGAACAATTCCTAAAAAATTAAATATTGGACAGGCCTTTCACAGTGTACTTGCTTATGCCCTTAAAACAAGATTCCCGCCCTACTCTATCCCACAATATCCTCCTGACTAATAGACCAAAATAAAAAAGCCTGAGTGCAGCTTATGCCCTTATCCATGGTTGCAGTATCCTTGTCCAAAAAGAAATGTAACAAGTCTCCCTTTTTAAGCTGAGGTGGCTCACCCCGTCCCATCCATTGGAGCGCCAGGAAGTCTGAGAGCCAAGCGACAAGTGACGAATTACACTTGAATGGCAAGTGAACAGACTCGTGTGTATTCCTCCCTGTTCGCTTGGCAATGCCAATGGCAAGTGAACGGAGGAATACACGCGAGTCTGTTCGCTTGCCATTCAAGTGTACTTCGTCACTTGTCGCTTGGCTCTGATTGGCGGCCAGTCTCTGGGACTTGTGTTGGGGCAAAATCCCCAGGATTGGTTCAGAGCTCTAGAGACAGGTGGAACTCCGGGGCTGAGTGCCACAGGGCCCCACTGATTTTTAATAAGCATGCTTTCCTTTGCACACATGCCATTCAGACCCATTAAATAAAGTCAAAATTGTGCTAGCAAGAAAACACAATAAAAAGATTGTCAAGATGACATCAAAATGAATTGCAATAAAATCACAGCTCAGACAAGAGAGGAGACGTAGGCAAACACAAAAGAAAGACATCAGACATACGATATTTAACACAGACCAAATTTGACAGATGCGACAGATTAGGTGACATTCTTTGATAATGTTCAGCACTGTAAGACTTACAGAAATTCATCTATGGCTATAGTGCTCCTGACTTCCTTTTCTTGTGCACTCAAATTCATATGCCACTCAGAAATTCAAAGATCCAAGTTATTTCCTTTCCCCCAGCCTAATTCTTGCCTTCAGGTTTGCATGGCAGATCAATTTTTTCTTCAGTTTATATGTCTAATCTGGAGGGACATGCAGACACAAAAACTAAAACATACATATATGATCTTTCCCCACCATGGAAAATAAAAAGGTTTATTGATTTATAGCTGTCCATCCCAAATTATACAAGCTGCCTATGATACCATTCAGATAAAAATTCACGTGGTCCCCTCACTACAGCAGCTGTCCCCAACTTTTTTGGCACCAGGGACCTGTTTTGTGGAAGACAACGGCGGGGGGGGGGGGATGATTTCGGGATGATTACAGTTGTGCACTTTATTTCTATTATTACATTATAATATATAATGAAATAGTTATAGAACTCACCACAACGCAGAATTGGTGGGAGCCCTGAGCTTGTTTTCCTGCAACTAGACGCTCCTTACCTGGCCTGCTCCCTGCAGCCGGCTCTGCACTCACCCGCCGCTCTCCCACGGTGCGGCCTGGTTGCTAACAGGCCATGGACCAGTACTGGCCCACGGCCCGGGGGTTGGGGACCCCTGCACTTCAGGAACCATGGTTTCTATTAAATGTTCAGCCTAGTGCTCAAGTGATGTCAGCCAGGCAGTGACTTCAGCTCATGGCAGTCCTTTATTGCCAAGAAAGAAGAAGGACGCGGCTCCCGAGGGGGCCAGACATACACACCTCCAACTCCACCCCATTTCAGTAACTCCCCAATGAGAACACAGGCGCCAGGATCCTTCATTTGCATGCACTAAACAAAAGGTAACTTGTTTACACGACCACAATTGGCTCATATCCAGGGGAAACGATTGGCTGCTGATAACCCTAATTCCCAATGGGATTGGCTAGCTGAGGAGCCCTGTTTTCCTCGAAGCTAGCCCAATACATAACAGTTTCTTTCTCCTCCAGAAGCAAATACTGTATAATATATCTTTTAACCTTTCCACTTTAGTTGCTCAGTGCTTTCTTTAGCACTTCACCCCCCCCCCCCCCCCAGAGTTTGGTCTGAGTTCTCTAATGATAGAATTATTTCATGGAGGACAGGTCTGTTAACCACCCTTAATGATGATGGTTAAATAGAACCTCCAGTGTCAAAGGCAGTATACCACTTGAAGGGAGATAATTCTTAATACTTAAATTAGAAGAGTTTAGCAGAAATACGCATTAGATATAATGAGAACACACAGACGTTCCAGTTCAGCTCTACAAAATAGTTTACTACATAAAGGATAAAAATAGGGTTACATTGGTTGAAAATACGAACTAGGTAGCTGACTACATCTTTGCTAGTAGAAGGTAAACTCAAGACTGAGAAGCACTCACTGAACAAAGAGCAATAAAACTTCAGTATATTTCTTCACTTAATTGCCCCCCCCAATAATCCTGTTGTCCAATGGAGAATCCTAATCCTACTTCATTAAGCTTAGAGACAACCCCCCCCCCCTTCTCTGGTGGGAATCTTTACTCGAGGCCTAAGTGGTCACATGCAAATAAGTGTACTAACTAATTAACACAAACAGTTTAATTCCTTCATGTCTGAAATGAAAACCCCAACACCTCTGAGTCCCAGATGGTGGAGTAAATGAAGGCTGCTGCCGTTGCGCCCTGTTTGTGGCTTCCAGGGGCAGGAGGCTGGCATAGATTTCTCCCATGTCCTGCTGGATTCCAGAATGCTCCGGGGGATTTTTGGATTCCAAATACCAGTTCACCTTCCTGTATCTGATCATTTACTTCCAGGCAAGAGGTACACCTCGATAACGTCTTAGGTTCATTGTGTGCAAGTAATACTCTCTGAGAATCTCTGCTTCCATTTTAATCTTTTAATAAAACAGAACCATCAAACTTTTAACTTTGACTAAATCAAGAGAAAACTATACCATCCATTTCTTTACATAGATAATTAAAGGAGAGCAATTGCATGAGTTCATAAAAGTATCTTACCCCTCTTCCTCGTGTCCAGAGTTTGTATAAACCTCTTCCCTTATTTTGGGATGGTTCCAGTTTTCCTTCTATCACTTTAGTTTGACCAGCTTTATGGTGTGACTCATTATGTCATGGGCCAGTCTGGGCTCAGTGAAAGTGAGGTCTCCTCAGGAGGAGAGGAGCCTCGTGTAACCAACCCTGACTCAGCAGAAGCCGGCAATCAGGAAGAACAGCTGCTGGCCAATCAGAGCCCACAGCCAGCAGCTGAGGCAGCGCCACCGGCACCCTCCAGCCCCAACACCACAGAGGAAGCTCAGCCAGGGGCTTCCAACCTCAGAGGTGAAGCCCAGCCATGACTTCCACCCCTCCAGGTTTGCCCACAGCCACAGAGCACCACAGACGAAGGCAGAGAGTGGAACTGCAGAAGAGGCGGCGCAGTGCTCCCCTCCTGGGCTGACACCGGCTGCTTGTGGAGAGCGACAATGAGTAGCTTCAGGATAGAGCCCAAACAGCTGGCTGCAAAGCACACTTGGCTATAAAAGCCAGTCTAGAGGAACTGCCAGGCGTGGAAGCAACGTGTTGCATTCTTGCTACGGCTGTGGCCACTCCCTTGAACCTCGCCTTGCTCCTGTAGCTTTGGACCGTGCCCTGTCTCTGCCTGCACCTAGACCCGATCTTACCAGTAACTGACCTATGGACCCCCTGACTTGGCTTTTGGACCCACCTTTGGCTTGGGACTCATACGCCGACTTTGGACTGGACTTTGGCAAGCATAATTAAGAGCTTGAACGTGATGGGAGCTGGCCAGTTGCACCCTCTAACCACCCTCCCTTCTCCAGGGTTGCCATGTCCCCCTCCATATCAAAGCTGGCTCCAGGTTGGGGAGGGGGTGGAGGGCCACCAGCACTCACCCGTGTGCACCTGTGTCCTCCACCCGGTGACTATGTCATTTCTAGAGAGACCCAGAAGCAACCGTTCATGCTAGGAGAGAGGGCTAGAAATCTAATTAATAAATAAATAGAAAGCAGTCAAAAAACTTATGTTTTGGGCTGATTTTTAAAAAATCTGACTGGAGTGACCTATTACTTCCAGGTTGTGGTGGGAATGATGCAATCCCTTGGGGATGCGTGCATGCTTTGCGCTCATGCCCGCCAGCTTGGCATCTCCATTCCCACATACCTTTCCCCCACACAAGCCAGATGAGCAGCAATGGAGGGGGGGGCACTGGCAGGGGCTGGGGACCTGGTCACCCTCATGCCACTCTCCCAGCCTCCCTCACTTTGGCACCCATAACCCAGCTTGTGTCACGGGCTGGGCCAGCCCAAGCAGGGTGGTTCCAGTCCAAACCTTAAGGCCAAAGTCAAAGGGGAGTTCCAAGAGCAAAAGCCCAGTCAAACCGGTGGTCAGAGCACGAGATAAAGCCAGGAGTGAGTCCAGAGTCCAAGAGCAAGGTCAGGTACAATCCAAGGTCATTTACCGGTAGTGTCAGGTCCAAAAGCAGGCACAGGCAAGGAACACGGCGTGGTTGCAGGCAGTAGACATGTTACTTCCACGCCTGGCAGTTGCTCCTGACTGGCTTTTATAGCCAAGCGTGGTTTTCAGCCAGCTGCTGGGGCTCCATCCTGATGCTACTCATCATCACTCTCCAGCAGCTGGCGTTGGCTCAGGAGACGAGCACTGCGCCGTCTCTCCTGCAGTTCCAGTCTCTGGCGCTGTCTGCAGCGCTCTCTAGGCGTGGGTGAGCCTGGGGGGGGGTGGAAGCCCCTGGCTGGGCTTCCCCTGCGGTGCTGGCAGTCCCTGACTGAGCCTCCCCTGTGGAAGTTCCTGGCTGAGCTTCCCCTGTGGTATTGGGGCTAGAGGGTGCTGGTGTCTCAGCTGCTAGCTGTGAGCCTTGATCAGCCAGCAGCTGCTGCTCATGATTGCTGGCTTCTGCTGAGTCAGGGCTAGGGCTGGCTACACAGAACTCTTCTTCTCCTGAGGAGATTCCTGGCTGGCTACACGAGGCTCCTCTCCTCCAGAGGAGACCTCACTCTCAGACTGGGCCATGAGAGCTTGTGTCATGATTGAATAACATGCATTTTGGCCTTCTGATGGCCACCTTCTGTGAGTCGCTCAGGATGAGGGTGTGAAGGGATGTGGTTGCAGGAGGCAGTGCTTCCTGTGCGCTGGCGGTAGCCACGGCGCCTCCTTCTCTCTGTCCAAACAGGAGTCCTCGCCCGGGCCAGATGGGATCACTCACTCAGCGCTCCTCTGACGCTCGCAAGCAGCTTTTGGCTCATTAAGCCGCACGTGTGTCTCGCTGGGGGAATTGCCACTGCAGATAATTGCCACGTAGCTGCCGCAAATGGCTCCCTGCCTCCAGAAAATATCCGTGAATTGATAGCGAGGAAGCTGTTTGCAGGGAACCTGATAAATGAGGCTGAAGAAATGGAAGGCAACTGCTTATAATATGTTTCAATTGCTTTTCATGCTTCGCCTCCACAAAAGGGGCCTTTTGATAGTTGAAATGGAAAATCCCCCACTGATGGCAGCTTCGGTGGGGAACCTGTAAGAGAATACATACCTGAAAGGAACCGAAAAGATTTTATGAGCATCCAGCATTCCATGATGCCATCAGATTAACACAGAGTGGTCCACGGCTGGCACACCCGAGGCATTTTGGAGAGCTCAAGTGGGCCTTGGGAAACCCCCACAGGGGGGGGGGCCTGAAGGCTTGCCAGCAATACTACATTTATTTTATAGGTGGGGACCACCATTAGTATTTCAGGGAGAGGCATTACAACTGTTCATTATGGGGGAGGCAGTGAATGAATAGCCAGGATTCGGGGAAGTGAAAATCACAGGCACGTATCTGTGGCTATAGCAACAGGTGCACATGAAGTCAATTTCACAGTATAGGAAATGAGTCGGATGCACAATAGCCCAGGATTATGTGCAGGAGTGACCTGCCAAGTATTTGGGTGGGGGCCTCTTCCGAGCAACAGCAACTGTTCAATAGCTTGGACAGTAGGACCAGAACTAAATCAGGAGTCTAGTGACACCTTAAAGGCCAACAACATTGTTCCCGCTGGAGCTGTTGTGACTCAGAGCTCTCTTCTTCAAATGCATATTAGAAGGAAATCATTCTGTTTTTTTTTTCCTTTTGGAAAGAAGTCATTTTCCCTTACAATACGCATCCAAAGAAGAGAACTCTGCCTGACTCATGAAAGCTCGAGCTGGAATAAATGTTGCCTTTATTTTGCTACGATAGAGTACCAGGCAGGACTACCCTTCTGGGAGGATCAGAAAAAAATAGCATCTGAAGTATTTCTCGCAAAAAATGCACTTCTTCACTTGAAAATACATAAAGTGTAATCCTAAACCGAGTTACTCCTGTCTAAGCCTATTGATTTCAGTGGGCTTAGACTGGAGAAACTCTGTCTAGAATTACACTGAAATATTACTTGTGGATTTAATTGTCTGATAAAATGTCATCAGCACCCACGGCAGAATTTACAAACCGTTGATGCCCAAGGCAAGCCCCGGTTGGCGGGAGGGACCGCCATGAGATTTCCCTGCAGTCCCTCTTGCTTGGATTTGGTTGGTGGATTAAAGCTGGAGGGTGGGGCGAGCCCAGCAATTTGGCCCAGGAAACAGTTTGGTGATCCGTGACTGCAGCTGCAGATCGCCCCGCCTCCCTTCCGTGTTCTGCTGCGACTGGGCCAGGCCCTGGCTCTTCGGCCGCGGAGGAACCGGCACATCAGAATGAAAGCACCAAAGTTTTCCTTCATCCTCAAAAGGTTCAGAATCTAATTTAGTTAAATAAATGATTAAATAATTCACCAGCCTGGCTTTGGACTGCTCTCCAGATACTCTGTAAACGTGCAAAGGGAGCCTATTAAAAATGGACCCCCTGTAACAAAATAGCCGTCGTTTGGTGACGCTGCAAACATGAGTTCATCTCCAGGGTAAGTGTCGGGTCCCTCTGGTTCCAGATGAAAGGGTGTCAGCGCATAACAAAAGGGGTGTGTGTGTGCAAAGAGCCCTGCACCCCCAGGGGGCTCCTGCCTCCCCCCCTCAGCCTCGGCCCCTCTTCTCCCACCCCTGCACTATGTGGCTAAACTTAACATGAGCCTCTCTTACAGCTGGGGTTGTAAGGATAACAAAAGTAACACACGCAAAGGGTTTCAACCATCCACCCCAAAGAGCAAGATTTGGGTCCAATTGCACTCTGGAGACCAACAAGATCAGGGGTCCCCAACCTTTTTGAGCCTACGGGCTCATTCGGTGCGCTGACACAGTGTGATGGGAACAGCAACAAAAGGGCTGCCGCGAAAGGGCTATTGCAGGCGGCAGAGCTGGCCACAAAAGGGCTGCCACGGCTTTCCTTCAGTCACCGGGAAGATTCTTGTGCTGCGAAAGCAGCTTCTTCCCAAGCAGTGTGTTTAAAACTCTGCACAGCCAATCAGATCTCCAAGAGTCAATCAGAAGCCATGCTTGGCAAAAGCCCCACCTGGCCACGCCCACTCTCTAAAAACACTTGGCAGGCTGCAGGCAGGCTCCCGTGGGCACCACATTCCCCCCCCCCCCCGGCTCAACTAGATCTTACTCAGGTAAGTGGTGACGGGTAGTGGGAGCGGGGAATCCCCCGCCCTCACTGGGAAACCTGGCTGCCCTATTTGAAAGTCCTTCATGAATTATCAGACGTAGAGAGGGTGCTCTGGCCATTCTCCTCTGACTTCTTTGAATCTGACTTTTTTTGTATGGTAAAGGTTGACTATGTGTACGTGACCTGTGTGTTCATGAACTGTGCAGAAGTGAAGCACAAGCTCTGGTCCTGATTGTCTTCTGCAGGAGCATCTTATGCTATATGTTGTAGGTTATGCACAGCAGGTCCTCCGACCCGGATATCCCAGGCAAGCCCAGATCTTGGAAGCTAAGCAGGGTTGGCCTTGGTTAGTCATTGGATGGGAGACCTCCAAGGAAGACCAGAGTTGCTGTGCAGAGGCAGGCAATGGTAAGCCTCCTCTGTTAGTCTCTTGTCCATGACCTCAGCTATGACTTGACAGCACTCTCCACCACCACCACATGATAATCAGGTACCTTCTGACTCTATAGGCTGATTAAATATTCTATCTGCAAAGTGATAAATCTTTTCCTTATTATTTTATTACTATTATTATTTATTAAATATATAGCCCGCCCTCCCCACAAGTGGACTCAGGGCACGTTACAGCAATAAATCGGGATACGAAAGATAAAAACACTAAAATCACGTCTCAACAAACATAAATTCCAGAATCCCAGGTGGGGCCCCCTTTGCCCTTCCCTGCACACTATATATAAGAAAAGGGGTGGAGGTGTGGGTTGATGTTCTATAACTACTCCCGCGTGGGGGGCAGATGACCAAATGGCTCCCCTGCTAGTAGGACACTGGCAGGGAGGCTAATTAGATGGACCCAGTGCTGGCCTCAACCATATGCCTGGCAGGACATCTCAGTCTTGCAGGCCTACCGAAAAGATACAAGATCTTGGCGGCCCCGAGTATCTTCCAACAGAGAGTTCCACCAGGTCGGGGCATGACAACACATGATGACGACATACGCTAGGGACACAAAGGAAAAAAATACTGAAGATGAAAAGGACAAAGGAATTATATTGCCCAAAGTGCTTTAGCGAAACAGTGCCTGGTGTAGACAGGTTAGTGCGCAGGTTGGGCCTGGCTCAGGAGGTGAGAAGATCTTAAATATTATGCACATGTTTGTGTTGGGTTTTTTTGTGTGTGTGCCTAGCCTTCTGGTTGCATCATATGCTAGAAGATGGTAGACTGTGGGGTTGAATAAGAGGAGGGACGTTTGGTGAATTGCAAGGAATTTCACACTCGTTATTTACACAAGAGGAAAGACCATCATTAAAAGCTGAGAGGGGATTTTGCAAGATGTCCATGTTCAGCCTATTTTCAGGTTTCAGAATTCAGATCTGGATGCTGAGATTTAACCTCAGAACTAGAAAAAAATGGCTTCAATTAAGTTAAATCTAAAATGATTGGACTGTGAAAGAAAATCAGCAGTCTGACGTGGTTTACCCAGCTGGCCTTGTTCAGCCCTGAGATGTGTGGACCCTTCCTTCCTTTCTGTTTCCTTCCCCTGAGCTTGCTGTGCTCAGCTTTCCATTCTCCCAAAGTTCCAGTTCGACAAAGGCAATTTCTAGAGCTCATTCTACCTAAGTCTCTCCTCAGTTCGGTGACTCCAGTAGGTGAAGAATGCCACAGCTCAGCTATTATCTGGCGCTCGGTGGAGCATGCATAACACTCCATTCTGCAGTTACTCCATTGGCTACCCGTCATTTACCAGTCTCAGTTCAAGTTGATGGTGACGGAAAGTGCCATCAAGTCATAGCTGACATATGGTTTTAATGGCACAAGAATAACAGAGGTGGTTTGCCATCGCCTTCCTTGCCATTGGTCTTCCTTGGAGGTCTCCCATCCAATGACTAATCACGGCCAATCCTGCTTTGCTTCCAGACGCGAAGAGCTGGGGCTTGCCTGAGTCAGGGTCCGTTTACGGTACTGGCTGTCATACAAAACCCTACATAACGTTGGTCCCTCAATTCTGTGGGGCTGCCTCCCTCCCTATGCTCCACCAAGCCAGCTTCACTCATCTGAACAGGGCCTTCTGCAGGTGCTACCCTGCACATGGGCAAAATCAACAGCTGCCCCTATGTGTGCTTTCTCTGTGGTTATGGGACAGTCTACCCAAAGAAGTCAGGAATATGACCCAATGAGGAGGTCTCCTTGCAAGCTGGGGGAACCAGCGTGCAAGGAGAGGCAGCGAGAGGTGGCTGACTTAGCGAGATCTCCACCTATGTATACGAGGATTGTCCCTACTAGAGAATTCTTTGAATAATGAGGCAGATGTTCAATCAAAAGGGTTTTTTTAATTGAAAATAATAAAGATCAGTAGCATACAAAAACACACAACACACACACTGAGAGCTAACTAGAAAGGAGCGGGGAAAACTGGATTGAGTTTGAGTGACTGGGTGATAGTTGCCACACAGAAGAGGGCATTCGGGGGAAAGAACATGGAGCGACCAGTGAGTCAATGCGAAAGAGCTTGGATGGAGGTCCGAGGGTGGATGCTGGATCCGAGGGCATGCACACAGCTGGGGTGGAGGGATAGTCCAATTCTGCTGTGGAATGCACCCTGGGGCAAGATTACGTCTTCTGCCCCCCAAACAATGACTTAATGGCTATCTCTTGGGTGGGACAATGAACTGGTTAGCTGTCTCTGAGGTGAGATAATAATAAACTGGGAACATTTGATAAATCCTTCCAGGGTGAAATTAAAGGTATCAGTGATGGTTGATGAACCGCGAAGTATGGGTGGGTAAGGCTATCAGAGCCCTGAATTGCCTGAAAATGGAAGACTGGATCAGGGAAGATCAGTAGGGTGTGTTAAGGTGATTAATTCAGGAACGCCGTGAAGACCCTATTGTCTTAGGATCCTTGCACATCTCCGGGGCCGGGGGGCTGAAAGCTGGTCTTGCCTGGCATCTCACGTGCTAGAAATTTTCTGTCTCCCAGCCGGGATCTGGCTTCCATTTTTCTGCCAGGCTTAGGCAGCATTTCTGTGTTTAAAGCACATACAGAGAGGGGCTTATGATATTGCCATATTTATAAGCCTTCTTAATATCATGAAGGCAAGTTTGACCACTAACAGGAAAGCTCCCACTCTCCTGGCTTTCTGCAAACTGTGCAAAACTGAATTATTCAGGAGGGCTTTTTTTGTATCGGTAATAGGGCTGTGCTGTAAAAAAATGGTCCAGAGAGGTGCATTGGTAAAGAGATAGCAACTGTAGATTATACTGCTGTACACTGTCTGTTGCTGTCAGTATGTTCCTGCTGGGTGGTTTGTGCGTTGTTTAATAGGTCATGTTTAATTACTTCTGCTTTGTTTTAGCATTGTTTCAGTTCTATAACGGATTTCTGCTTCTTCTCAAATTCCTGCAAATCTAGCATTTGCATACCCTGTAGCATTGTTTATTGGCCATTCTTGCCTGCCACTGTTGAATTAAGCTCGGCTAGGAGCATTTGAGCAACGTACTGGCCAAGATTATTTCCACCTCCTTGCTGGCAGAGAACTCTTTCCAGTCCTTCAAGATGCAGTGGTCACACCTGGGCAAAGAAGACCTTGTTGCCAGTTCTCATCCTTTCTTCGACCTCCCTTTAAGGGCAAGATGGCTGAGAAGGCGGGGCCAAGAGGACTTCTGAAACATGCACGTTCCCTTGGCCTTTTCCAGTTTGGTCTCGGGCATGATGATGGGAGAGAAATAGCTTTGGCTGCCCTGGTGGGTGCCCTGGTGGGTGCCCTGGTGGGTGCCCTGCATCTAGAGGGGGGTGAGAGACGGCGTTTCCTGTTGATGCTGCCAGAGTTTCCAGCAGCCTTTAATACAGTTGACCATTCCCTTCGTGTCAGACCAGGGCTTTTTTTCTGGGAAAAGAGGTGGTGGAACTCAGTGGGTTGCCCTCGGAGAAAATGGTCACATGGCTGGTGGCCCCGCCCCCTGATCTCCAGACAGAGGGGAGTTGAGATTGCCCTCCGCTCTGCTCAGCGCTGCTCAGCAGCGTGGAGGGCAATCTCAACTCCCCCCTGTCTGGAGATCAGGGGGCGGGGCCACCAGCCATGTGACCATTTTCAAGAGGTTCTGGAACTCCGTTCCCCCGTGTTCCTGCTGAAAAAAAGCCCTGTGTCAGACCAATCAGAGCCCCGAGCCAGTATTTCTCAGTGGTTTTCATCATTTCCATCTGAGAGGCTGCAAAAAGTTTCCATTGGGGAGGTAAAATAGTAAAGAGTCCAGTAGCGCCTTTACAGACTAACCAACTAATCCACTCTGAGCCCTTTGTGGGGAGGGCAGAATAGAAATGCAAAGTAAATAAAATAAATAAATAAAATGCACTTTATTGTAACATAAACTTTCAAGAACCACAGCTCTCTTCGTCAGATGCATTTTCAGCTTTCGAGAACCACAGCTCTCTTTGTCAGATGCAACTGATAAAGAGAGCTGTGGTTCTCGAAAGCTTATGCTACAATAAAGTTGGCTTATTGGTCTTAAAGATGCTACTGGACTCTTTACTATTTTGCAACTAACTCAGCTAACTCCTCTGGATCTATGACCATTGGGGAGGTGGTTACTGGGAGGGGGGTACTTTCCCAGATCCCTCAGAGCCCTCGATGGTCTCCAGTGCTGCTGAATGTAGCTATGTGGAGTCATTTGGAAGTTTGGGGTTGGATGGCATGAATCTGCTGACAATATGCAGCTTCCCCTGTCAGCCAGTTCTTTCTTCAATTGCAGGCCGAAAGCAGTCATCAAGAAGATTGGGGGAAGAAGGTGAAACTGAAATTCAATCCATTCAAAATCGCCAGCTGAGAGACACCGACTGATGACAGTGACGTGCTGGGGGGGGGGGGCGGGAGGAACAGCCCTTCCTGAATTGCAGGAAAGCTCTTGCGCTCCTGGCGTCCTGCGAAGGACGCAAGACCAAATTCTGCGGGAGGGCCTTTCGTCACTGCTAATAGGGATGTAATACAATGGAATGGTTCAGAAAGGCTCTTACGAATGTGGACTATATGTGGACTATATCACTGTGTACAGGCCGTACTATCAGGTTGCTGAGCATATAATCCTGCTGCCACTGCATTGTTTTCTATTGATGTAATGCCATTGCGGGGGGGGGGGGGTATGCTTCCTATATCATGTCTGATATTCTATGCTCATTTCAGATTTCTGTAGCCCTACTACATTGCTGATTAGGTGTCCCATCTTATTGACTGTGTTGACTTACACTGTGCACTCAGCAAGGAAGGCAGATTATATACATAGTTATTCAATCTATTGATTGCTCGATAAATCAATCAATTGATAGATCAATCAATCAATCAATGTGGTTGGCCCTTTCCACTCTGGTCAAGGACTTAGGGATGCCCTTCGGGATGTAGCCTTCTTATCGGAGAAGCGGGTCCATGCAGTTGGTAAGAGTCTTTGATTCTAGACTCAGTTAGTTTGTTTATATTGATCTATGCCACTGAATTCCAGGTTGGACTCCTAAATACAAGTGAGAAGCTTCCATCACTCCACAGAGCAGCTGCCTACTTATTGCTGAGACTTGACTGATGGGCACATAGTCAAACAATTTTAAAACAACTATAGTGGTTGCCGGTCTGCTCCCAAGTTCAATGCAGGGTCCCAGATTCTACTTACAAAGCCCTTCATGCCCCAGAACCAACATACCCGAAGGTCCACCTTATCCATCTAGATCCATTCAGCAATCTCTAGGGCAGTGGTCCAAAAGGCAATGTGAAATGGCCTTCTGGATGAGCTTTTCTTTCTTAACAGCTTTTTGTGGGGCATGCTAAATTGTCTCAGCCATTGCACGGGGCTTTTAATGACGAGCTGCTGTTAGGCTTTTCTTCTGGTTAACCTTCTGTCTGTTTAAATTGGTTTTAATATCTTTTGTGACTGATTGTACCTGAATCTGAATGCAGGAAGAGCGGGGAATAATTTTTTTAAAAGCAAATGTGTGCACCCCCCCACAACGCTACAGATGCACACATGTGCAATTATCAATCGCTGCAAAGACACAACTTTGATGTGCTCACATCAAAGTTCTTGTTGTGCAGTGTTTTATTGATGCCCACATATGTGAACTGATGACACATCAGACCACAAAAAGAATCTCAATGCAAGCGAATGTACGAACACACCAAAGCTGTCTTTTATTTGCTGTGCTCTATCAATTTTAATGAGTGTGTCTCAGTAATGGAGGGTGGGGGGTGCAGGACGGAGATTAATTGAATGCTGCGGCTAGCTGCATGTCTACCCTTCTGGATACAATATTGGGGGGGGGGGGGCGGCGGCAATGGACAATTCTATTTCAGAAACAAAACTGGATAATTTGGAACTCCAAAATCAGGGGAGAAATTTGATTGAACTGAATTTTAGAATTCATCCTCGTTTTGACTGCCGGGGCATGCCAGCTGTCAGGGGCTGTTAGAAGGTGGCAACTGCTGCTGCAAAATTTTTGGCTGTAAAATGCTGTGGCTGAGTATTGAATATTTCTAGAATATCCCCATATTCATCTGAAAAATCCACCGTGGAGAATTTCCTAGGCAGGGGAGGAGGGGCAAATGTCACTCTTGTTCTAGTCTGTTGGCTTCTCTCTTAACCACAAGAGTATTTTTTCAAGATTTCCAGCTCCAGTATCCCGTTTCCACTCATGCAGAACTCTTTGCAAGCTGTGCCTTACTGAAGGCTACTTCTGTCTTGAGCTACATTTCGGAACTGCAGCTCCAGCCCAACCCAATGTACAAATATTATCTGTGCACAACTGTTGCCTGAGTACACAACCATACAAAAACATACCATCCGAGAGAGATTAATGAATTCATCTGAACGCTGTTTGGAGACACCCTACAGCAGCCGCAAGCTTATTAGACCTCAAGCAAGCTTATTTTCCACTAAAGTTGCTTCCTACCGAAGGCTCTGCTATTTTCTGAACTGAGGATGCTAATTATCTGTGCAAAGACTTTTTTTTAAAAAAAAGATGCCAAATATTAAACAAACTACAAATTTCAGAGTGTTAATATTCTTCCACCTAGATGGGCTTTTGATAATCTAGCCAACTGCCGGTCTTTGCTTTAGTTGTCACTTCATGAGTCGGTGGCTTAGAAAGATTTCATCACCCCATGAACTTCAAACTTCACACACACAGCTCTTCAAGTGAGTGTCACTGGAAAGAGCTTAGATGTTCATGGAGATATTGTGGAGGATTAAGCCAAGAATTATTTATGGTTCCACGCATGCAGCTGCTGGGCCAAAGACTTTGATGGAGAAAAACCGAACTATGTGGTTGATGCAATTAAACATGGGGGGAGACGGGCTGCTTCTTTCAGGGTGCAAGGAAAGGATGGCTGGAATTTGCACAGAGAAGCTTCGGTGAAGAGGGGATTACTCGAGCGCTGTTACGGACAGTGGAATTTCTCTTTCTAGAATCCACTTTTTAAAAGATATAATCTTTGATTCCTCCCATTCCTTTTCAAGAGAGGGATTTCTTTGTGTGATTTTCTTTTTCTTTTTTTGTTTAGTGCTAAACATCACAAGGAGGTGCTCCAGCAAGAGGATAGGAAGGTTTGGGGAAACATTTCCGGCCTCTGAGCATCTGCAGAGTGAAATTCTGAAATTTTGGAGAACCTCCCTGCCTGCCTGCTCCTCCTCTCTTCACATTTATCTTTGATCAAAAGGCACTTGATTCAAAACAGACTCAAAATTCCTAAAAAAAGATGGAGAGAGACATATTGTTGAATTTCAGGGAGAAATTGGATAAAGCCAGGACTTTTTTTCTGGGGAAAGAGGTGGTGGAACTCGGTTGGTTGCCCTCGGAGAAAATGGTCACATGGCTGGTGGCCCCATCCCCTGATCTCCAGACAGAGGGGGGTTGAGATTGCCCTCCGTGCCGCTGAGCAATCTAACCTCCCCTCTGTCTGGAGATCAGGGGGTGGGGCCACCAGCCATGTGACCATTTTCAAGAGGTTCCGGAACTCCGTTCCACCGCGTTTCCCCTGAAAAAAATCCCTGGGTAAAGCAAAAGAAAAAAAAATCCCTTACCCATGCTGGTGTTCAGTGCGGCTGCCTGCATCGACCTGCTCGGCCCCTGCGTGTGCTTAGAAATGGCTGGTTACAGGTGCTACAGGGTGGTGGTTGCCATATAATCTCTTGCTTGCTTGTGCTTTACCCTTCTCCAAGCTCTTTCCCTTATTTGGCTCTGGTGCATACGGATTTCTTTAACCCCCCCTTTCCACGCTTGACACATTTGACATCCAGGGATAGTGAAAGCTAGCCTGGCATTCAAACAGTGCTTGCAGCTGGGACCCTTTTTGCCTATAGATTGCGTAAATTAATGTAGTGTATAGCAGCAGGCGATAGAATAGCAGTGTGACCTTTTCAATAAAGGTGCATTTGAGAGCTCAGCTTTCTTTACGTGTCCTGTGTTTACCCAGCATAACCCACTACCCTTTGGGGAACTGACAAAGTCGCTCCTCCAACAAAGCCCAGAATATTAAAAAGGTCACTGCCACGCAGTGGACAAAATGCTGTCCTTTGCTAAACGAATTGAACTGCCAGCCGGTGGTTTCTCTCTCGGGCCAATAACAGGCAGCCAGGAAGGTGATGCAATAAGGCGACATCAGCAAGACGTCCAGCCGGGAGACCAACCGTGCAATCCCGAGCAGAGTTACTTCAGTCTAAGCCCTGTGATGACAATGCACTTAGGCTGGAGCCACTCTGCTTAGCATTGCACTACACGTTGTGTTTCTTCCTTAGTAAAGGGTTGCTTGAACAACAACTTCCATGCAAATTCGCAGCTGGCCTTACTGAAGGGGGATTCTAAGTGGAAAAGGGGGATCCTCCCTCTTTTTCTAAACAAGGGTAACCCAACAAACAGTGGAAAGGGGGGGACTGGGGTGGAGAGGAAGCATGGCTCAGTGGTCAAGCACTGGAGGTGCCTGCAAGTCCCAGGTTCAGGTCTAGCGTCTCCCACTAAATGATTCTGAGCAACAGGACTGAAGGAGACCTCTTTTCCTGAGGTCCAGCTGAAAGCCACTGCGTTGCTGGCCAGAGGAGAGGGCTCTTAGCTGGTCTACAGAAAAATCCGAAATCTGTCTGACTACAACCTCCAAGGTATGAAAAGGGAGTTTTGACTCTCGAAAGCTCAGGCCTTGGAAATCCAGTGGGTCTTTAAGATGCTATTGGACCTGGTTCTTTCTCTTTGACTTCAGACCAACACAGCTACCCCCCTGGAACCTGTAAGTAGCTGGGTGAAGCCAGCTGGGTGACCTTGGGTCAGCCACAGCTCTCTCAGAGCTCTCTCAGCCCCACCCACCTCACAGGGAGTTTTATTGTGGGGATAATAATAGCATACTTTGTAAACCTCTCTGAGTGGGTGTTAAGTTGCCCTGAAGGGCAGTATGTAAATCAAATGTTGTTGTTGTTGTTAACTAGGATCTTGGGACACCCAGTTTCAAATCCCCATTCTGCCATGGAAGGTTGCTGGGTGACCTTGGGCCAGTTACATACTCAGCCTAACCTTCCTCGCAGGGTTGTTATGAGGATAAAATGGAGGAGGGGAGAATGATGTGAGCCACTTTGGGCCCCCCCCCACAAAGGAGAAAGGGCGGTGTATAACTGAAGCAAACAAGCAATAAATAAAGTTGAAGCCTTGCAGGCAGGTAAAAGGGAAGTGGGAAGGAGAGAAGAGTTCCATCAGAGCTTAGTTCTCATGGTCTTACATACTCAGGATAATGACAAACACCACTTTGGGTCCAGGAAGCAATTTTCTTCAGGTTAGTTTGGACAGGGATGCTGGAGGGGTTTTTCTTCCCATCTTTTGGGCATGGAGCTGGAGGTCACTTGGGGTGTGTGAGGGAAGAGGAGGTAGTTGTGAGTTTCCTGCATTGTGCAGGGGGTTGGACTAGATGACCCTGGAGGTCCCTCCCAACTCGATGCTTCTATGAAGCAGAGAAAAAGGAGAGTAGGCAGGGGCTGCTAAGAAGAGAGAGAGAAATAGTGAATACTGAACAGTATTCTGGATACAACTGTCGTTGAAGCACACCAAACTCTGGGCTGGATTGCAGATGGACAACAACAACAACAACAGTAACAACAACAACAACATTCAATTTATATACCGCCCTTCAGGACGACTTAATGTCCACTCAGAGTAGTTTACAAAGTGATTGTTATTATCATGACAATCACCCTGTGAGGTGGGTGGGGCTGAGAGAGCTCTGAGAGAGCTGTGACTGACCCAAGGTCTCCCAGCTGGCTTCAAGCAGAGGAGTGAGGAATCAAACCCGGTTCTCCAGATTAGAGTCCCACACTCTTAACCACTACACCAAACTGGCTCTCAGGCCTGAACACATCTGGGAACTATTGTGAATGATCAAACTGTATATGTGCCTGCAATCCAGGGCTACTGGACTGGGGCAGGATCTTTGTGCCACATATCTGGTGGTGGAGAGTGCCCTCAAGTCATAGATGATTTATGGCGACCCCGATGGAGTTGTCATGGCAAGAGAATAAGGGAGGGGGGTTTGCCTTTGCCTGCCTCTGCCACCCTTTGTTGGCGACTGTCCATCCAATTATTCTTCCCTGAATACCGAGAAGATTCATCTACACAACATTTGAATGAGTTTTCCTATTTTGGAAACTCTAACGTTATAAATGCGGGCTTTGAAGTCCAACTTTAAAGAAACCTTTTCAGACTCAAAATCTTGTTGCTCTGTTTTAATCCCAACTATGTAACATATTGATCCGCTTGACTGAATGGTTCTCCTAAACGTCCAGGAGCATCTGTGGCTGGGAAAGTTGTAAACCTTCAGATCATGTCCGGATTTGAGGAGAATTCAGCTAACTGCTGATTTTGAGAAGTGGCGGACGACAGTCTCCAGAAGGGAGCGGTGGGGGCTTGGGGAAGTTCATGGGCAAAGTTACTCTCGTTTTGTCAACATCCATTACAGGATTAAAATGAGAGTAGCCATTATCTGAATCTCTATTCCTCTTGAGTAACTGTACCACAGATGCGAGCCTCTCTCCCCTTGGCTGCAGTTTTATCAACACGATCACACATTAGAAAACGAAAGCCCAGGACTGCAGGTCAAGCCCGAGTGTCTTATCTTTGCAATTTATCTTCCTGCAGTGGGAAGAGGCTTGATGGAGCCCCAGCTATCCCCTAATGCATCACAGGCAACCAAGTTATTCGTTGTCACTGTATCTGAAGTCACAATGCATTAAATGGGAAGGCTAGAAGGACCGGACAAGAAGAAACGTTCCATTTCGAGGGCATCCTCCGCAGAGGTGGTCATCAACGACAACAGCAACAATGTGTGTTTAATTACACACCATGAATCCTCAGGTCCATGGCACAGATAGCAACAGCAGCCTGAAAGTAGTTTGCATGTTGAAGAAGGGAGCTGAGCTCAGCCGTGCCCGTTTCAGCCTTTCCGGAGCAGAACCCCTAACCCCACTGGGAGCAGAGGGAAAGAGTTCTGGCGCCGTCTCATCATCCCAACGACCTGCCATACTGCTTCTGGTAATAGACCACCCCATTGATTTCAGGGGACTTTGGAGGCTGCAGATCTACTTTGGGTGGTGCTGCCAGTGACCCAAGTCTCAATGGGCAAGGTCCAGCACTCTGGCTGCTCTTCCATGCTGGCACATGGTTCGGCGCACCAAACCTGGCCTTTCCACCTCAAGCCCCCATCCTCCTGGACATGAGAAAAGTTCTCAGATATGGAACGTACAATTCCATAACCAATCTCAGTTGCTAGTGGATTATGCTCTGCGAAACACTTCATTAAATGCTTAGTCTGCAGCATCAATAGCTTGCATTTGCAACAGTCTCTAAAACTTTCTTTGTATTCAGTAGCTTTTGCCTGAAATTTCGAAACAGACTGTGCGTGTGGGAGCTGCGTGTGCCCAAAAAGCGGAGTTAACATCTAGGCTGAAACCCGAGGATTCCTCTTCCTCCTGGCTGCCCTGGGCCATCCCGATATACTTGATGCTCCTTGGTGAGGTCATTCTCTTCCCTCACTCCTCCCCTGGCTGGTGTTACGAGATAAGGAAAAGCGACAATGGTGGTTGGAGCCAGCGAGCCTGGCAGAGACCGACAAAGATGTCAAGAAGAACCGAGCGAGAGCTGGGCACACCTGCGTTGTGGAGAGGAAGGGGGAAGCAACAGCTGAGAAGAGCCAGAGGGACCACAACGGCACCAGCCCTACGAAGGAGGAGGTGAGGCACAGGCTGGGCAGAGCTCTACCTTCCACCGTCCGTGGAGCTCTCCCGGTCAGGTAACCTGCACAGCAGTGCTTGCATGCAACCAACAGGCTTGGCCAACCTTGGGTGAAGAAGAAGTGTGAACAAGGGCCGTTTCCACACGGCTTACCTGTAGCCGGGCCATGCCGCAACGTTGCGGATCATGCTGGGGAAAACGCAAAATATCGCATTTTCTCGCACGAGTTTTGTGCGACGTCGCGCAAAACTTGCACGAGAAAACGCGATATTTCGTGTTTTCCCCGGCACAATCCGCGATGTTGCGGCATGGCCCGGCTGCAGGTAAGCCGTGTGGAAACGGCCCAGGTTAGCTTTATCCCATAGTAGTAGGAAACTCACTCGGGGATCTTTGTTTGCTGCTGCATCAAACTCACAAGGTCTGGAGCCCTGTCCTTGGGTCCGATCATCCCGGGGACACGAGGACCACAGGTGCTATTTTGCATCTCACTGGGTCAGGCAGCCACGGGGCTGGAGATCATGCACAAGTCTGTAGGGAACAGCCGCGTCAAAGTCAGAAACAAGACATGGTCAGATCGGGGGGGGGGGGGGTCGTCCGAGGATATACTGAAGCCTGATCGACATCAGGCAAGCAGTCGGGGTCCAAAAGGCAGTCCAGGGTAGAGGCAAGGCAACTTGTTCAGAGAGGAGGGCAGGAATGGAGGTGCTGCAAAATTCACTCTGCCGATGCCCAGAAGCCGGCAATATCTTCCCAAACCTCCCTATTCTTCTGTCAGAGCGCCACCACAGCACATTGCAAGGGCTGAAGTTACCAAAGGGTACATTGATTTCTCTTCAAAAAGATTCAAAAGGAAATGGAGGAGAAACCCCTCTTGTAAAAGAGAATAAGGGACATCAATGGCTATATTTGAAAAAGTGGATTTCAGACAAAAGAAATTCCCCTCCCCGCTGCAGTGCTAACTGCTCTTCTTTGCACTTTCCCCAGTCTGAATTAATCTTTCTTGGACACAGAACAAGGTAATCATAATTACATATTTGTGTGTGTGATTTTGGTAGCAAAGCCGCTGCCTCCAGCAAAGCTTCGGGCTTTTTCCCGTGTCCTTTGTAAAGGTCAGGCTCATAGCGTTAATGTGGCACTAATGGCTTTGCACTTCCCGTCTTTATTGAACAGTCCACTTTCCGGGCCTTCAATGTGGGCCATTAAAGCTGGCTTCAGAAAACAGAAGGAGGGGGCATTCAAAAATCTGGTTGGGTTGCGCACGTGTTTTGCAGATTGTGAAAAGAAAGCATGAACGGTTTCCTGGATCTGCCCCAATAATCTTGAAAGGGTCCAACCAATATGCAGAACACGAGGTGGTTTTGTCTTCCAAACCAGAGGAAATCTCAACCTGGTGCTGTGCCTTTAAAAAGTTCAGGAAACCTTATTTTACTTTTAATTTATTTTATTTATTTACTTCATTTATACCTCGCCTTTCTCCCCAACAGGGACCCAAAGAAAACCTATAAACCAATCATTTCCCTACCTTCTGTTTTATCCTCACGACAACCCTATGAGGAAGGTTGGTAGGGCCAGAGAGGTAAGACTCTAATCTGGAGAACCAGGTTTAATTCCTCACTCCTCCACTTGAAGCCAGCTGGGTGACCTTGGGCTAGTCACAGCTCTCTCAGAGCTCTCTCTGACCTCCACATCACAGGGTGATTGCTGTGGGGATAATAATAACACACAGGGTTTTTTTCAGCGGGAATGCGGTGGAACGGAGTTCCGGCATCTCTTGAAAATACTTTGCAATAGCACATGAAAATAATATTATTTCAAAGAATCCCGTGTGTTTCTCCCTCATTTCCCTCTTAAAAGTTCCGCCACCTCTTTTCCCAGAAACCCCCCCCCCCCCGATAACACACTTTGTAAACTGCTTTGAGTGGGTGTTAAGTAGTCCTGAAGGGTGGTATATAAAGAAATGTTATTATTATGTTATTAAGGTTAGGTCGAGAGGATGTGACTGGCCCCAGGTCATGCAGTCAGCCTCCATGGCAGACTGGGGATTATATCCTTGGTTACCAGATCCTAGTCCAACACTCAAACCACTACACAACGCTGCCTGCCATGTCAGTCTGCTACAGCCTGCTATAGCACAGCCAGCAGGGAACAAGGGGAGCAAAAGCAGGCATGGAAAGGTTCTGCCACACAGATTCCATTCCCTTCAGTGGGTGCCAGGTGCCAGGTGTCTGGTTTTCCACTGGACAGTCCCGTTTTTTATCAGTCTGCCCAGGACAAAAGCAGTTAAAATGCCAGACGTATAAATTTCCGATATTTTTGTGCACGGGGAAGGAGCGGCTGGCTGCTGGTCTGCAGAACCTGGCAGCAGGGCCAGCAGGCGCTCCTGCTCCACTTCCGCTCCCCACCCCCTGCCCTCCTAGTGGAGCAGGCCCCCTGAGCCCCCTGCGCTGCCTGCGCCTCCTCCCCACTGCTCCCACCTGGCCCGGCTTCCTCTGGAGTGCCTGGGAAGCAGCAAAGCCTGTCACCCGCCTGGCCTCCTGGGCACCAGGGGAATGGCCAGTGATGACGTCACTCGGGAGGCGTGCATGAAGAACTCCACTGTCCGGTCTGTTTTTTAATGCAAACAGCAACCCAGTCAGCGGTCCACTTTCGAGTAACAGGCTGAACCATTGAGAGCATTTTGCCACTGGGGTGTGACAGAGTGGCTTCAGTGTGATCCCTCGAGCTTCAAAATGAAATGTCAGCACACGTACTCTGGTCATTTCCACCCATACATAAAGTTCAACCTGCTCCCCACACGCCCCCCTTGCCTGACATTCCACGGCCTCCCTCGACTCCTCGACTCCTCCAAGAGCACTGAGGCCTCCCTGCCTTTTGGCTCACTGTCTGTTTTCCCACGGCCTCCTTCATCACTTCCAGTTCCAGGCCTCTGTGGTCCTCTGCTTGCTTCTCTCTCCTGCTTCTGCTTCCTCTCTCTCACCTTCGCTCAGGAAACTGCCTTCCTGCCCCACTTCTTCAGTCATCATAGTTTTGAGGGCCTGTTAATTTTCTGTGTGTACATCATATAGGGTTGCCAAAGCCCTCCTGGGGCCAGGGAATCCCCTGCACCCAGCTCCTGTTCCTCCACCCACCCTCACCCCCATTGCTGCTGCGGCCAGTGGGAGAAAATCAATCTTAAAAACACCAGTGGGTGGCATCAGTGCTCTCTAGGAAGAGTTGGGAACTCTATGGTCCCATGTCCCTCCCCCTCCCCAATTCTCCCACCAATTGTTGGGCTGCGCCAAGCAAACCTTGCACAGTATAACACACACAAGTGACCATCAGTTGTGAAGAAAGCACAGATGTGTAATTAAGTGTTTCTTTTTAAAAAGAAAAAAAAAACTTGTGTAAAGCAGATAGGAAATGGTTTGAGTTCCACGATCATTTCTGCGCATGTGTGCCTTTCACATGTGATGCTCCTTGACACAAGCTTGATTTAAATCTGGTGCTGGGCTAGCAAAAGCACTCATCCTGGAGCCTTGGTACTTACACCTTGCGTCAGTCCAGGTAGGGGGTCCCCTTTGTGCCGGGCTGATCCCCAGTTGAAACCAGCCAAATGTAGCATTCTTTGATTTAATTAGCAGAGATTAATTAATGCGTAGTAGATTATAAGAAGACAGACTCCAGTGTTTTAGCTCTAGACAAAAAGGGAACATTTGGTGAGAAAACAAAGAATAGTAGATAATTGACTGCTACATCTTCTATACTAAGTCTGAATAAAAGCTGAAGATTGAACAAAGAGCAATAACCCCCCGGTATAAGTTAGAAGTTATTTGCCCCTAATAAAGCTAGCTGCCCAACAGATGATCCTAGATCTCTTCATTAAGCACAAAGACTCCCCTTTCTATGGCAGAAATTTTAACTCCACAGCTAAGTGGTCCTATGCAAACTAGCTGACTAACTAAACAGAAGAATAATTCAACCTTTTCGTGACTGAATGTAGGACACTGGCTAAAATCCCAACAAACATCCCACACGGAAAATATTTTTGCCCAGCCCGAGTCACATTTAAATTCAGCCACAGACTGTGAACGTAGAGGTAGTTCATCGGGGCACACAAATCCTCTTCACCTCTCTTGACAAGAAGAGTAGCCTTCCCTCCCCACAAAGATTGTCTGCTTTTGACACCATTTGCTTGGCAGCCTCTTTTCTTTCCAAATCTGTGCTTAGCTGAAGCCTCCCAGGCCACTGCAGGTTGCAACTTGTGAACAGGTGTGTGTGCCACTCAAAGAAGTGCCCTCCAAGTCAACCATGCCAGAGTGCCACAGAAGTCCCCCAGCACTCATTCCCCACCCCTGAAATATTCTGCTGTGGCAGGAGAGGGGAAGAGGGGAGGAGCTTCCCTGCCATTTCCTGCCATAAAGTTCCTGCCATTGATCTTCTCCCAGGCACATGCGATGCCCCACACCGAGTGCTCGGTTGGAGCTCACAGTGCCAGCCTAATGGCCGTCCAAGAATCTAATCAATCAACTGGGCAGCTGCTGCAGCATCCGTGCCAACCGGCTTTTATTTATTGGGCTGCATGGTTTGGTGAGATATGGGAGGCGGTGGGTGGGGGACAAAATGCATTAAAGGATGTCAAAAAGCCAGGAGAACATAACTGATAGGCATTACTTAAGCGCCATCAACAGATAATATTAGTTCTCCATGTGCCTCAATTAATCTTTCTGTTTCTATGAGTCTCGCAGCCCTGATTGCCTCACATATGCAAAATGCCTGTCACTGGGCAAAGCAGCACGCTTTGGGGAGAGATAAATTGTCAGGAGGGCATCACCTCAGTGCTGCTGTGGAGGGGAAGAATGCAATTTCAAGGCACCCGGGGAAGAGCTCAAATTATCCTTGTTGGCCTCCATAGGCTAACGGAGACAGAGAGAGCGTGCGGAAAGTTCACAGGAGCTTCAGTGGGAGAAGGGGGGGGGGCTCGTAGGATGGGGCTCTGGCAAATGTCCCTGGGCACCAGCAGCTCAGAGAACAATGCAGATGCCACCAGTTGCAGTCAGTTCCGTACGATGGATTGGTTGGATATATGACCGTCCCCTCACTTGGCCCCTAGAGGAGCTGTTGCGCATGGAAGAGCACATACTTTGCATGACGGTCTTAACCTGCAGTCACTGGTGACTGCCTCATGCCCTTGTGGTAGGGTTGCCATCCCCAGGTGGGCCCTGGAGACCTCCAGGAATCACCACAGAGATCAGTTACCCTGGAGAAAATTACTCGAGATCAGGATATGAGCTGGCACCTCGTTGAGTGGAGATGGGTGGCTGGCATCTCCATGAATCTGTAAAAAATAATTTTAAAAAAAGACCACACCATTGGACTTAGGTGGCTGGCAGGGCGGTGGGGGTGGAGCCAGGGAGCACGCCCTCCCTCTAGTGTGGATGATCGGTTGCTACGTTCTCTAGTGTGGATGTATCGAGTCAAACGGATCTTTGCAAGACTGGATGCACCGGAAGTATGTATTTACAGGAAGTGATATACGCCAGCTTGGTAATGATGCACTCTTCCCTTTGGTTTTCATAGGCACATCAGAAAAATGCCAGAGGATTGGACGCTTGCCCTGGCCCCGCCCAGTGACGAACTCCGCGCCAGCAAAGACTATCGTTTCATGCACTGCTTTTTCAAGGGCAACCAATATTGCTGAAATGTTTATTCTTACGTATGAGCATGCCAAGTACCTTGTAATCCCTAAAGCACCAGTCCAAGGACCTGCAGATGCAGCGAAGGTCTTAGGCCAATGACATCTTGATCGCCACCACCCAGAGTAGAGGATATCGGGACAGACTGAGCCATGGCCTGACTCATTTTACAGACGACTGCAAATATCCCAGAAGATCCCATGTCCAGACCCAGTCACCTTTAAGCACAAAACACCACTCAACTGGGGCCACCGTGACTTTCCTCAGACTTCCCCAGCATGACTTTCCGTTAGGGCTGATGACAATTTTAGTTTTTGTGGGTTCCCAAATTGCATCAGAAAGATGAGAAAACTTTAATTCCTACGAGCCCCTGAGAAGAGGTGTATGAACGTCCCCCTTGTTTTCACAAATTCTTGTTCCGACCATTTTTGTTCCGAGTGTTCCAATAAATTCTTCTTTCATGTTATTTTAATGACATCTTTACATCGTGGATGGTGCTGATATGTAATTGAAGCAAAAATAGCTTTGAAAAATGGGATCGAATGGGACACAAACAAAATACTTTGATTTGCACAAGGGAGAAAGGAAAATGGGGATTTTAGAGCAGAACAAGCCAGGATGATAAATACGTCAGTGTCTTTCGCTCTGAGTAGGAAACCACAGAGGCACCTGGCAGGAAATCTAAGCAATGTTTAGTGTCCCCCATGGACACAAATATACCTGGTAATATCTGGAAATTTAAATGGCAAACAAGCCACTAATCATGTGGAAGTACTGTAGAGTTGTGATGGGGAGTCGATTTTCTTTTTCTGGAATGTGCAGTTGCTGCTCCTCTGCCGCATGGCCCCCTTTCCCCATCGTGCAAAATGCAGGTGTCATCATGATGCCCCCCACCCCCATTGGCCAGGACCCGCCTTCTCCTCACTTCCCCTTTTGTGACTGAGCCATGCTGTATCCTAACAGCGTGGCTTTGGAAGGAAAAGGGGAGGCATCCCTTTAAAAGGCTGAGGCCAGAGGTGGGAAAGCAAATGCCATTTTGCAAGGGGTATTCTCATAACAGTGATAGAGGGCATGGCCACACGGATACTTCCACAGAGCCACTCAGTGGATTCCCCTTTAAGTTTGATTTTGGATCCAGCTTAAAGGGGAGAGCTTCCGAAATGCCACATGCTCAGAAAGAGTGCAATACCACATGGATGTTCCTCCTTGAGGCAGGGGCTTCTGGCTTCCCAAGCAGGGAAAAATCTTCACGGGGAAGCCGCTTAAGTTCATCCCACATCTTCTGCGACATTGTTCAAGTTCGCTGAGCAAGTGCCGTTTGGGGGTTTGATGAATAAAAGAGGCCAGCGCAGTGCTCATTGGTAATGCTGTCAAAAGAAATGCCCAGGGTTGGGTAGGTGGGGGTTAGGAAATCATTCAAGCCAAAGGTCTGGTAGCCTCCAAGGTCCCTGGATCTGGGCAGCTGGTGCGAAGTGCCTGGGGGATCTCTGCCTTTGACAGTCTTGTGAGCGGAAACTAGAAGACGAGGCCCTGGCTAAGTGTCTTTGGACCAAAGTTTTGGCACACGTGAAGCTCATCAGAAAGGGATTTCAAAGGCCTCCCCTCCACCTCAGCATCTCTTCGGCTTCCCTCTCTAGCTCCATTCTGCTTTCTGCAGAACTGACTTCAGTCCTGTTGAGTTTAATCTCTGGCACTTATTGAAAAATCAATATTTCCCCCCCTTCTTGAAGCAATAGGGACTCTCTGGTAGAAGCACAGACTCTGGAAAGTATTAAATATTTTGATAGTTTATGCATTGGAGAGAGGGAATTCCTCCCCAGCTGCCGAGCGAAGCCCTTCTTTCCTCAACAGTTTTCAGTTGGTGTTGCAGAGAACCTGCATTTCCAGCACAGCCGGGGCCACCTTTCTGCGAACCCTCTTGCAGGTGTGCATGGGAACCCATGGGAAGAAGAGGAGACCCTTTTGGTGTCTCAGTGGTCCATTTAAGAATTAGAAGAAACCCTTTTTATTATTTCTGCTATGTACAGAGTAAAGATGTTTATCACAGGAATTGCTGTAGGCCATTCCGATGGCCCCTCTACTGTGGTCTTCATCCAACCGGTTTTAAAATATGTCATCTTAGAGGGCAACCAATAAATTGCTTGAGAATCTGCTGTCGTTTTGTCTAGGGATGCAGGAAAATGGAATAGGTTTGCTACTTCAGCTCAGGTTTTTCTGGGTTCCTTTGTGCTGCAGGCCAAAATGTGGCTGCAGAACATGTTTGACTCATCAGGATGGGTAACCGTATTTGTCTGTAGCAGTAGAAAAGAGCAAGAGTCCAGTAGCACCTAGAAGACTAACAACATTTGTGGTCAGGTAGGAGCTTTCGTGACTCACAGCTCACTTCTTCAGATACAGCTGCGATGCGAGTCTGTTTGATTCATGAATGGAATTCAGTCAGAACACAGATGACAGTATGGAGGTTTGTTGTATGTGGTTTGAGCACTGAATGTGGGGTGAGGGCTACGCAGCTGGATCCCCTCGAGGAGTTGAAGCGCCATGCAGGGGCTGGGCCAGATCCCTCTTGGCATCCCTTCTAGCTGGATGTTTCTGTGTTTCTTCTCCAGAACAGCATCCGTCCACGGGGAGTCAAGATCCCTGCTACGCATCTCAGCTTGCAGCCCCTCTTGGCTTGTCAGCCTCCAGGTGGGGCCTGAACATCGCCCAGAATTACAACTGATCTCTAGACTACAAAGAGAAATTCCCCCGGAGAAAATGGCAGCTTTGGAGGGTGGACTCTAGTGCTATTAAAGCCTTCTGAAGTCTCTCCCTTCTCCAAACTCTGCCCTCTCTGGGCTTCACCCTCCAAATCTCCAGGAATTTCCCAGCTCAGGGCTGGCACCCCTAACTCCTTTCCCTTCCTACTTGTTACAAAAATAAGCTCCTTCCTGCTATTCAAGCCAACTCATGGCCGATATTCTGTGCCCCTCTCACTGGGCAGGGGATGGCACTCGTGAAGGCCAGGCATCTGTCGTCTATTCCGGCTGCTCCCTCAATGCTTCAGGGCAGGATATTAAAATCACCTTTATTAAACTCAGCATCTTCCTCCCAACAAACAAAGGCCACGCAGACCTTTGCGGCACTAATAAAATCTATGTATTTCATAGTGGCGCGGTGGTCCCTCTAAGGAGCTCGTTTCTCCTACCCAGCCCCATTTTGTCACCATCGGAAGCCACCAAGTGAGTTGCACAACTGAGCAGGGATTTGAACGTGGGACTCCCCAGTCTGCCACTCTGCCCACTGCACCCTTCTGCCACTTCTGCCTGCTCAGAGTCTGGCCAGCGTTACAGTCGCCGCATCTCTCTGGAGAGTGAAGGCAATGATGTGTCAGTTGCTGCCCAGGATTTTGATGTCTATCAATTATACCGAGTCTGTTGGACCCAGATCCTGGGTCTCTTCCACAGCAGCGGCTCGCTGAAGTTTAGGGGGAAAGAAATCCTTCCCAGCCAAGTCGGCGGGAGGGCCCTCTCTGGACAGAGGTGCCAGACGAAGGTTGCCAGCCTCCAGGCGGGGCCTGGAGATCTGGAATGGCAACTCCTGTCCAAACTACAGCAGTCAATTCCCCTGGAGAAAGTGGCAGGAAACGGAAGACACCTCTATGGCATTAGACCTCTCCCCAAACTCCCCAAACCTTCCCCAGGCTCCACCCCCGATCTAGTGGGATTTCCCAACCCAGAGTTGGCAACCGAAGCCAGGGCTTATATGTGCTCTGTCTCCAACCCGATATCCTTCCCCAGAAAAATGGATCCATTTCAGAAAGTTGTTTCATTGCAGTATACAGCTGCAGTTTCCCACCCCATTCTTTCATAGACTCCTAGGGTTGGAAGGGACCTCCAGGGTCATCTAGTCCAACCCCATGCACAATGCAGGAAACTCACAACTACCTCCCCCCCCCCCTGACACACACACCCAGTGACCCCCACTGCTCCATGCTCAGAAGATATCAAAACACCGTCAGGATCCCTGGCCAAACTGGCCTGGGGAAAATTGCTTCCCGGACCCAAAGTGGCAATCAGCATTACCCTGGGCATGTAAAAAGGGGCCACGAGAACTAAGCCCTGATGCAACCCTTCCTGCCCTGCCTGTCATGATCTTCCAACCATTCCAACCCTATGATTCTATGAATTCCCATTCGCTGTTGCCACAAGTGTTAGCTGTAGGATTTGTGGATGTGCTGGGCAAGGAAGAGACGGGGTATGCAAACCAAGAGCCCACTAAAGCCTCCAGATGGGTCAGGCAAGCGAGCCCAGCCCCAGCTAGACAGCAAGTTCTGGTTGACAAAAACAACTCTGCCATTCGCCAGCCTCAGAGAGTCAGTTCTTTCCTAACGCAGGGAAAGCTGTTAAAACTAAGGTGTGCATTGGAACGTTTTATAGACTCAGTGACGCTTCTTCAGTGTGCAAATGGCAGTGTTCTCTTGCCGGGAAGATACAACCACAGCTGCCCATGGAGCCTAGGGTTGCCAGCACGAGGTTAGCCACTGGTGGGAGGGAGTGCTCTCGCCGGCAATGCCATTCCATCACTGGCAACACGTTGATGCCGCTTACAGTTATGCTGGAAGTGATGTCAACATGCTGGGATGCTGTCACTTCCCTCCCTTCTCGCTCCCATTATTCTCCCCCCAGCCTACTGAGAGGCAGCGGGAAGGGCCTGCTTGGAGTGGGGGATCCCCCACCCCATCAGGAAAATCACAGCACTAACAAACGTACACACACAGGCCACACATGACCACTAGCATTCTATCAGGAGCAAGAATTTGGGTGGCAATGGAAAACCCATCCTATTTGGGATCTGGCCAGCCAAAGCTTTGGAGTGCTCACACGTCTGAAAATGAAGGGCTGTCATAAGTCATGCCCCCCTCCCCCCCCCGTCATTTTCTGCCTCAGATGCTCATATCCCAGTGTAAACTTTGACAGACATTTCTCTCCCGCACAGCAGCATGGGGGCGACTGGCAAATGGCCCGTGAAACGTTACCCAGGAAAATGTCATAAAACATGACTCTAAATCGGGAGCTTAGGAGAGGAGTCCCACTGGTGTTTCATCCAACCACTAAAGAAGCAACTGTTCTCAACATCAGATCAGTTGGGAGGGGACAAGATCCAGAATGGATCCTGCCCGAAGCTCTCAACTCTCTGCATGCAGCAGGATTGGAGTCCAGTGGCACCTTAGAGGCCAACAAGATTTGCAGGGGGTGAATGCTGAGAGCCAAAGCTGTCTGGCAAAGGGAGCCTGGACACTTCTTGGAAGCTCACGCCCTGACAAGCGTGTTGGTCTTTCGGTGCTACCGAACTTGAATCTTGCTGCACTTCTGGCCTGAAAAGCTTCGGCGCCTGCAGCCAGCTGCCTATTCTGTTGTCTGTAGTTGACCTATTTATACTCCCCCCCCCCCTTTGCCCTCTCTTCTCTGAGCAGCCTGGAGCAACTGCACCTTCCGGACGGCTGATCTGAAGAGCCTGAAGAGATGCCCATCCAGCTCCATTCTTCATCCACTCCCTCTCGATACCCTCTTCTTGCCAAAACACTCCAGGGAGACTGCAATTTCCAATAATGGCTAAGAGAGAAAGAGAACGTGGCCGGGAGGGGAGGGGGAGGGAGCACAAAGTACCTGCTCTTTCATCTATTTAATAAGCAGGCCAAAAGGAACATAATTTAAATAAGATGCATGTTTTTTGAGAGTCAGGAAAAAAAGTCATGCCATGAAAATAAAACAGCAAAACATAATCCTGACATATCCAGCTCAAGCCTTTCTTGAAAAATGCCACGGGGGGCCCAGAAGAAGGTTGTCCAACCTTTTTGGCCCAAGGGCAGAGACCTCATTCCCCAGTGGTGGTGGGGGGGGGATCCCTCACTTCCACCCTCCACCCACTGCCACCACTTAGCTGGCTGGCATGGGGGGGGGGAGATAGGATTGCCAGGTCCCCTTACCCTCCTGGCAGGAAGAGGGGGGCCTGGTTCTTACCCTCTTCAGATGGACCGGGCCCATTTCAGGCCCAAATTGGCCAGCTGCAAAGCATGCCCACATCCCTGTGCCTGCGCAATGATGTCAGTTCCTGGAAGTGACATCATCATGCAGGTGCAGGGGCATGCACACGGGCATGATGGGAGCAGTGATAAGGTAAGTGCCAGGTCCCCCCTCCCACTGGGAGGGTAAGGGGACTTGGCAAGCCAGCCCAAGGGCCACCTGAAGCCACTCATTGGCTGAGCCTGGTCAAGGTGAGGGAAAGGCCTGCCCCGTTTTCAAAGCCTTGCTCAGGCCCAGAGGTGGCTGTTGCTCCCAACATGCAGCTTCCAGCTCCATCCCCATCTCTAACGAGCCCCAGCCCTCTTCCTTGGCCTGGTTTAGTTAGGACCAAGGAGGGACTGGGTCATCAGTGCCACCAGGCAAGTTCCAGGGGGCTGAGGACCGGGGCCTGCATTCTCCCTACCTCTCCTGGCAAGGCTGCTCTGGCCCAGGGCCAGATGTAGGGTTGCCGGTGCCCAGGGCAACCCCAGTCCGGCCTCACGCACACACACAGTGCGCACATGCTCCCGACGCTGCGTGGTGACGTCACTCCCATGACATCATCACACACTGTGGAGCGCACCACCCTGTGCTGGCGGTGGCAGCTCAGGTGACTGGGACGCCACCCGTGTCGTTCACCTGTCCCGCTGAGGGGGTGATCGGCTTGCTGCGGGCCCCCTGTCCTGCAGGGCAGGTGAATGGCGTGGGCAGCCTCCCAGCCACCCGCGCTGCCGCCACCAGCTCCGCGATGCACTGGGGCAGCCGGCTTGCCGCACGGGTGGCACACTGATGGGGCGGCAGGTTTGCTGCATGCCCCCTGCTCTCGCGGCAGGCTAATGGCATGGACGGGCTCCCACTGCCCTCTGCTCAGCCGCCCACACACTCCCCTGTGCTCAGCTGTGCCCAGCGCCCCCTCTTTGACGGCGCTGGGGGCAGACTACCCCCCCTGCCGCCCCGTTGATCCAGCCCTGCTCTGGCCCCAAATGAGTAGCTGACAGAAACTGCTGCAAGCTGGCCATTCTTGTCCCGTAAAGTGCTAGAAACCCAGCCTCCCTCATGCAGCAAGAGACGTGCCAGGGCTGGGCTCACTTGTGGCATGGCGCATGAGGCCTGTCATGGTGAGAGAGAAGCCAGGCCTTGCTTGTTCACAAGGTGAGGGATGGTCCTTGAGACCACAGCCAAGCTCAGCTATAATAATTCATGATTAATTGTATGCTGATGGACCTAATACAAGCAGCAATTTCTTATGTGTTTGCAACAAACAGTTCACAATTACTTAGGAACTTTGAGAAGCTGTGTTTAGTTACATTGAGTACAGAAGGCAAGATAATGGTACAGACTAGCATTGTGTGTTTGCCAGATACATCCCAGCAGAAAGGAATTCTTGAAACGTAACCTACTCAGACAATGGCTTATTCTGTAGGCTCACACATGCACCATGTAAAATGAGCTGTCTTTGCACCAAAGAAGGTGACATGCATACTGAAATTTCTAACTGCGACATAAACTGTAAACCAATCATATTGTGATTAGATACACAGATATTGTGATGTAATGATTGCTGCTCAACGGAGGAGCCAGAGGGAACCATTTTGGATATTTTGTTCTCTCTTCTATGTGTGTGTGTGCCCTCAAGTCATAGCTGATTTATGGTGACCCCTGGTGGGGTTTTCATGGCAAGAGACTAACAGAGGTGGTTTGCCATTGCCTGCCTCTGCAGCCCTGGTGTTTGTTGGAGGTCTCCCATCCAAGTACTAACCAAGGATGATCCTGCGTAGCTTCTGAGAACTGATGAGATCAGGCTCACCTGGGCTATCCAGGTCAGAGCTCTCGCTCCGGGGCGAAGCTGCCTGAGAACGAGGCAAGGCTATCAGAGGAGGAAGCAATACCTGCACCTCGTTAGAGCAGCAATGAAGGGAAGTAACTTAGCTCGCCACTCCTTGCGACCTGATCCTCGTGTCTGGAAGCTTCGCACCTCGCCTTTATTTATTTATTTATTTATTTATTTCATTTATATTCCGCCCTCCCCACATCAGCAGGCTCAGGGCGGATCACAACCCAGTTTAAAGACATATTTCATCATATATACAATTTAAAATCATAAAACATCCTAATACATGGATTAAAATACATGTAAACATATTCACACATATATACACACACATATATAAGTATGTATGTAAACACAGCGGCACATAATCCAGACGACCCCCTATTCAGCCATCTCCAGAGTATTTTGCCAGGGAGGTACGAGAGACGGAGGTGTCACCAGTAGGGAGGGCATATGCTGCCTTGAACCTTGCTGCCCTGTGGACTGACCTCCTGGAGTTTGACCTCGGCTCGCACTGGGCCTCTCCCCTGCCTACCCTAGTGTGAACTGACTGCTTTGGACTTGACCCGGACCGCTGACTCCTGCTCTAACTGTTACCTGGCCTGTGCCTGGAGAGCATAGAGTTTATGTGGGGGCCGGAGCTCAGTAGGGATGTGATGCATACAGGCCACACTACAAAGCTGCCATTTTCTCCAGGGGAACTGACTACTGTAGTCTAGAGATCAGTTGTCATTCCGGGAGATCTCCAGGCCCCACCTGGAGACTGGAAGTCCTACTTGCAGGATTATTCCACTTTTCAGGAATCACGTAACGGAGAGTGTTTCCAGACAGCACAAATGAAAATCAAATCTGTCCTTTTCCTTAAGAAGAAAAGACGGGGCAGAAGGGATGCCCCACACTCCCTGCAAGAACCCCCACGGAATCCCCTAGGAACGAGTTGGTTTTTTAGCCCTGGAGGGGTGGAATCAGCGCAGTGGAGATGAGCAGCAGCAGGAGAGGCTGGTGGGCGGGGGAGGGAGGGAACGTTTCCTGGGCTCTTATCACCATTGGCTAAGGAAACGGGATGACTCAGTTTGTGCAAAGCCAATTAACAAAAGTGGGGAATTAAATTCGGTGTAACTGGTATTATTGCTGTAACTGAATTGCCATTGCGTGGCTGTGAGACTGCAGTCTGGGTTGGTTTGTTTTTTTGCATTCTGTATTGTCTAATTAGTTGGGAACAGATTCCGTTTTGAATTTTATTTTATTTATGTTGTCCTCATCCATATCCCACCTATTTCACAAAGGCTCAAGGTAGATTACTACACTCTCTCTCACACACATCGTAAGACACCCAGTAACCGGGCAAAAAGACGAGGATTACAGAAATTAGGAATCCGAGTGAAGAGAAAAACTGTCTAAGGCATGATATACCATAAACAATGCAGAGAGTATTACAGAGAGAATGCAGAGAGGATTACAGAGATAGAAGACATTTCAGTAAAAGCAAGAGGATATTGCATACAATAAATATTGCAACAGGCTACAACCCTATTCCCTTTTGGGCTATTCCATTATACAGCGATTCTGATCTCTTTATAAAAATGCCTTCCTGAACATTTCTGTTTTACACATTCTGTTGAATGATAGAACTGTGCATGTGCGTGTGCGCGCGGGGGCGGGGGGGGGGGCGGGGGGCGTTTCCTGACTTCCTTCAGCAGGTTTTGCCCAGATGAGCGAATGCGACATAGCAGAGCAGGAGAGGCTGTCCCGCAGGGGTGAATTAGAAGAGTCTAGCACCTCGGTGTAGTTGAGAAGTTGGACTTGATTCATCACAAACTTTTTGCAAGCAAGAACATGCTATTCAATTAAACTCAGACACATCATCTGTTGCACATTTCTGGTCATGGCTCTGTGTTGTGATGCCAGTTTTGCATTCTGTATAGTGGAATGTTTGAGTTAAAGGGGAAAAAAAAGTTTAAATTAAATTGTCCGGCAAGTTCAATTCCTGATTTCACCCCATAGCACCTACCAAAGCAGAGATTAGGATCACCCCTCTTACGGGCATTAATGCCTCTTTGGTTTCTAGACGACCCCTCAGATCAAAAGAGACAGAATCCAGTTCTCCCCTACCACACTGTCCATGCTCTCTTCTTCTCGGAACGTGTGGCAGAAAGTGAACAAGTGGCCATCGTCATGATACGGGCTCAGTTCAAAGTACTGGTCCAGCTCCCACCCCCGTAAAGCTGAACTCCCCTCCTTTGCACCATGACACCCATTCATGTCAACTGAGAGTGCTTTCTTGGTATGGACCACTATCCTGGGTATCGTATTTTGCTGTAGCTTATGATTGCTACGTTGATTGGGTTTTATCATGCTTTTAAATGCATTTATACTCTCTCGTAACCTGCCTTGGGCCCGCTTGCAGGGAGGGCAGGCTAGAAGTCCAATGAATGAATGAATGAATGAATGAATGAATGATGGTTCATCTCCAAATATTCAGGTCAAACGGAAAGGACACATAGGGAGGCATTCACATAACTCCTGATATTCCTGTTCTTGGCGTTCCAGCAAGCAGACTTCATGCTTGGCTATTTCCCTGAGGTTTTCCAGTTTGGGCCGGCATTTGAGACCCGAGCGTAAGCACAATCGTGGCTGTTGTCATTTAGTGGAATATTTGGTTTTTCTTACTGAATTATTTGGAAGTGTTAGAAGTGTCAGGATAGACACAGAAATCAATAAGTAAAGGGCCTGGCCACTAAGTAAGAAAGAAATGAGATAAGCTAGAGGCAATGGAAGAGGTGAGACACAAAGATCAACTGCAGAACACCCGACTAATTCTTAGGGAGCCTGAAGCAGTGAGAAGACAATATCTCACTATCTTGGCCTTTAAAAGAGAGTTTGCACTCGAACGTTCAAGAAAGCTGCCAAGGAAGAAGAGAGGGGCTAAGATTCCTCACGCAAAGTTAAGCACAGGAGCCAGTCTTGTGCGAACTTCAGATAGGAATCTACGGAGAATTCAGGGGCCTTTTCTGCCCATGCTGACTTGAATAGGGCGATTACCCAAGTCAACAGGGGCGAAATGATCACTGAGCTCCCCAGATTCGTATCTATTTACTACAATTTTATCTTCATTTAAGCAGCCCTTATATTCTGATATAAATGTTTTCTCAGGTATGACTATGAAAGCATTTTTTAGACTCTCAGAACGTTTCAGAGATACTACTGAATAAACGTATAATGTTTTTGGAACTATAATGTACGGAAATATTTTCATCAAATAAACAGGAGTTTTGTTTAAGACTTCTAGGGAGGCCAATGGTGCGGAGAGTTCCAAAATGGAAATGTGAAAAACATTTTCTAGGATTCTAAACTCTGCCAAGCTATTGTCCCTGGGCTGAAAATATGTATCGATGTGTCTGACTTGACAATGCCATTAGCACCAGCGCATGATGTGCAATCTCTATGAAGCAGGGCAGGAAACAGCACAACAGCCTAGACAAACCCAGCACTGGGCTGTTGGCTGCCGGAAACAGAGAGGCAGAGAAAAGGCAAGAATTTCTCGCTGGAACTAAAGGGTGTAACTCCAGCAGGTTTTGCAAGTTGCCCTCTTTGGAGCTGCTGTCTGCAGAAGGAGTGGCTGGGCCTACAGGGATAGTTCAGTGGGTAGCCATGTTGGTCTGCAGCAGGGCTTTTTTTCTGGGAAAAGAGGTGGTGGAACTCAGTGGGTTGCCCTCGTTGAAAATGGTCACATGGCCGGTGGCCCCGCCTCCTGATCTCCAGACAGAGGGGAGTTGAGATTGCCCTCCGTGCCACTCAGCAGCATGGAGGGCAATCTCAACTCCCTTCTGTCTGGAGATCAGGGGGCGGGGCCACCGGCCATGTGTCCATTTTCAAGAGGTTCTGGAACTCTGTTCCCCCGCGTTCCCCCTGAAAAAAAGCCCTGGTCTGCAGTAGGACAGCAGGATTTGAGTCCAGTGGCACCTTCAAGACCAACCAGATTTTCAGGGTGTGAGCTTTCAAGAATCAAAACTCCTTTCTTCAGGGAGCTCTGACTCTCAAAAGCTTACACTCTGAAAATGTTATTGGTCTCGAAGGTGCCACTGGACTCAAATCCTGCTGGGCCTACATGGCTCTAAGCTTCTAGGTCTGTAAATAGGGCAGAGTGGATACGATGGTGGTCTGTCATCTGAAGAGGAGTGAACCGGAAGGGCTGCTGGCCCTGCACTCTCCACCACTTGAGGAAGCGATACAAAGCAACGGTCCTCTCAAAAGGATGATTTTGGGTTGCCAGATTGCCTTACCCTCCCATTGGGAGGGGGGACCTCGGGCTGACATTATTTTTATTTTATTCAATTTAGATTCCACTCTCCACATAAGCAGGCTCTTTCTTTCGCTCCCTTTGTACTTACCTTTCCTTCACTCCCATTATGCTTTTCACACGAGCGATTTGTGCACATGTGCCCCCGCATCAGCATGATGTCACTTCCGGGAAGGGACATAAATGCGCCGGCATGGGGTGCATGCACACTTTGCAGTGGGCTGATTTTGGCCCCAAACAGCTCATTTGGAGCCAAAATTCGCCTGCTGCGAAGTGTGGGAGCGCTCTTGGGGTGGTGTAATAATGTCACTCCCGGGAGCGACATTGTTGCAGGACCCCGGGAGCAGACCAAGAAGGCCCCTCCCCACGCCTTCCCTTACCCTCACTGGCCAGGTGAGTGGTGGCAGGGGGTGCAGGGTGGGAGTGGGGGATCCCCTGCCCTCACCGTGGGACCTCGAATCCCTAGGATGACTTCACCTTTATGTTCCCAGAGACTGCGAGATACCACAAGTTCCCAAAGCGAAATTCAAAAGGAAAAGTCAGTACAAACCAACCCAAACACCACAACAGAGTGTGCCAAGTTTTCAGGTTCTCCAGGCCGGGTGTTAAATGAGACAAGGCAGAGAAAGTGAAAAAGGGGGAGGGGTTGATCTTAAGGACGCTGTTTTGCATCCCTCCTACGTCAAAGCAAGGCAGATTTAAACAGAAAACTGGTCCTTTGGTAGACCATTTGCTTTCTACCTTTGCCCTTCAGGGACGAACAACAGAGAAGCAGAGGAGTTAGCCGTGTCAGTCTGTGGTAGCAAAATCAAAAAGAGTCCAGTAGCACCTTTAAGACTAACCAATTTTATTGTAGCATAAGCTTTCGAGAATAACGTTCTCTTCGTCAGATGCATAGCACAGAAACTGGTCAAATATAGAAGAGGGGGGGAGGAGGGGAGGAGAGAGAAGATGCAGTTAGGGGGGGAAATAACCAAAACATTCCTTTGCTAGTAACAAAGCTAGTAACAACAGAGAAGGGCAGCCCTGAGTTAAAAACATCACGTAACAACCAAGAATTGATCAAACATCTCTTTAAGACCAAATGAAGGGCCCCTTACAGGGCTGAGAGTGAAAGAAAAATGTCATAATTCTTTTGCAAAATGCGAGGGATCCCTTTTCAAAGAACGATGGGTGTGTGGACAGAAGAGGTGCCATACCAGATCAGATCATACGGCCTAGCAGCCTGTTTCGTACAGTGGCAAATGATTTGCTGTAGAGCACCAATAAATGGGACACAGAGGCGAAGACCTTTCCCTGAGGTTGGTGCTAAGAGGTTTCTTGTCTCTGCATATGGAGGTTTTCCCTTTGGCCCATCCTGAATCTACTCACCATCTATTACAATGGGTGCTGTTCATGTTCTAGTATTCCAGGAACGGCAGAAAAAGCCTGCTCTGGCCCCCTTTCCTACCTTATGCACAACACCAACACCAACCATTCTTTCCTGTCCCCCCTGAGCTGTCTTTTTTCTTGACCGAAAAACCTCCGACTCACCAGGCTTTCTTAAAAGGAGAGATGACCCAAGCCCTTGTCTAAGATGAGTGGTGGTTGCCTTCTGCATTTTCCCAACTCTTCCATATCTTTTCGGAGATTCGGGATGATCGATCACCCACCAGTTGGCTGGTCACAAACAGGGAGGTGAGTTTGATGATCAGCTTTGTCAACCCAGTTTGGCAGGTTGCTTCCCTGTATTCCTCCCTAACCATCCATCACCACACACTTATCAGCACTGAACTTCATTTGCCGTGATGCTGTCCACTCACCTACTTTAGAGAGCTCCTCCTATAGCTCTTCACAATCCGCCTCGCTTTGCACCTTCCTGAAGAATTTGGTTATCATCTGCTCATCTCCCGTTCTAGATAATTTATGAACAAATTAAATCACACAAATTCCAAGACTGATTCTTGGGAGACCCTACTGCTTACTTCCCCCCACTTATTTATCTATTTATTTTTATGTCATTTATGGTCCACCTTTCTCACTGAGACTCAAGGGATTACGTAGTGTGAGAGTAGTACAGTCAGTATCAAGGACAATTTCATAAGCAATGCCATAGGATAAATAAATGCAAGTTTACAAAGACATAGCCTTAGCAGGAATCCAATACAGAGTTGAAGAAATGCTGAAACAGAACACAAGAAATTCTAGGGCTGACATCAGACATCATGGCACACAAGTAGCTCATAGGAGCACATATTTAAGACAACAGAGTGGTGTTCATGGTCCTTAATTTATTAGTGAAGCATTTGAAAGTCCCTCCCTACAACACAAAAGCCTTTTTGAATAATTTGGTTTGCATTGTTTGTGGAAAGCCAAGAGAATGGGGGCTCTCCTGACCTCCTCAGGCAGGCAGTTCCACAGGGTAGGGGCCACCACAGAGAAAGCCCATGTACAGGTTGCTGTTGATTTCACCTGTGTGTAGGCTGGCACCTGCAGGAGACCCTGTTCAGATGAGCGAAGCTGCCATGGAGGAACATAGGGAGGGAGGCAGTCCCGTAGCTATGCCGGACCAAGGCTATGAGGAGCTTTGTATGTAAATAACCAATACCGTGAACTTAGCACGGGAACTAATGAATAGCCAATGGAGAGACTGCAGAATGGGGGTGATGTTCATGCTCAGGGGGCTTTGGTGAGGCACCCTGTCAAACAATCTACTGGATTACCTTCATCCACATGCATTTTTCAGTTTCTCGAACAACTCTGAAAGGTTGATGAGGCAGGAATTCCCTTCGCAGACTCTGCACTGATTTTCTATCATCAGGCTTTGTTCCTCTATGTGCTTCATAATTATCTCTTTAATAACAGTTTCTACTAATTTATCTGAAACAGATGTTAGGCTAACTAGTCTGTAACTCCCCGGATCCCTTCTGGGCCCCTCTTTGAAAATTAATATGGCTACATCACAGAATCATAGAATGATAGAGTTGGAAGAGGCCATACAGACCATCTAGTCCAACCCCCTGCCCAGTGCAGGATCAGCCTAAAGCATCCCTGACAAGTATTCATCCAGCCTCTTCTTGAAAACTGCCAGTGAGGGGGAGCTCACCACCTCCCCAGGCAGCTGATTCCACTTTTGAACTACTCTGACCGTGAAAAAGTTCTTCCTAATATCCAGCTGGTACCTTTGTGCATGTAATTTAAGCCCGTTGCTTCGGGTCCTACCCTCTGCTGCCAACAGGAACAGCTCCTTGCCCTCCAAATGACAGCCTTTCAAATATTTAAAGAGAGCAATCATGTCCCCCCTCAACCTCCTCTTCTCCAAACTAAACATTCCCAAGGCCCTCAGCCTTTCCTCGCAGGGCTTGGTCTCCAGGCCCCTGATCATCCTCGTCGCTCTCCTCTGCACTCATCCCGATTTGTCCACATCCTTTTTGAAATGAGGCCTCCCGAACGGCACGCAATACTCCAGGTGGGGCCTGATGAATGTGGTATATAGTAGAACAATGACATCCTGTGATTTGGGTGTCATGCCTTGGTTGATACAACCCAAGATTGCATTCGCCTTTTTTGCTGCTGCATCACACTGACTGCTCAGATTTAGCTTCCCATCCACCTGTATTCCAAGATCTTGTTCACACACACTGCTAGACAGAAGTGTATCCCTCATCCAGCATGCATGCTGTGCATTTTTGTTACCCAGGTGGAGAACCTGGCACTTATTCATGTTAAAATGCATCTTATTCAAATCTGCCCTCTTTCCCAGTTAAATACTATCACTATTTTCAAGGGTGTTTGCTATTCCTCCCAGTTTGGTGTTATCTGCAAATGTAATGAGGAATCCCTTCACAGCCTCCTCCAGATCATTTATAAAAATATTGACAAGCACTGGGCCCAGAACCGAGCCCTGTGGCACTCCACTGGACACCTCCTGCCAATCAGACATGAGGCCATTGGCAACTCCTCTTTGGCTGTGTTTATCCAGCCAGTCCCCTATCCGTCTAACCATCCCAGAGTCCAGTCCACAGTCCTCCAGTTTACCCATCAGAACATCATGAGGAACCTTGTCAAAAGCTTTACTGAAATTCAGGTAAACTACATCGACAGCATTCCCTCAATCCAGTAAGCCTGTCACTCCGTCATAGGAGGAGGTGAGGTTAGCCAGCCAATTTTATCATCAGGCTACATATACCAGTTAGAAGATGAGAAGTCTCACATTTAAGTTCCTTATGAATCCTAGAGTGGGTGCCATCCGGGCCCCTTGATTTACTAATTGTCTGATATTAACGTTATTTATACTCTGCCTTTGTCACTGAGGGCCAAGCTACACATGACGAATGACACTTGAATGGCAAGTGTATTTCTCCCTGTTCACTTGCCCTCCACTCAGTCCACTTGCCATTCAAGTGTCATTCGTCATGTGTAGCTTGGCCCTCAGATTCAAGCGAGGGCAAGTCAATGCAATCAAGCAGGACAAGACATCTAACTAGCAAAGAGCAGGACTAGGATTGGAGCAACCTGAAACAAAGCACGAAGCATTAGACATAATATGCTAAGCACTGCAGAAAGTAGAAATTCATAATTATAAAAGCAAAGCAGAGAGAACAGGAGAATGCATATAGCAAACAGATAATGCATACCATACATCCCTTCATAACAGCACCTTCCTGAACCATTTTGTTATAATACAGCCTATTCTCTTTATAAAAACGCCCTCCCGAACAATTCTGTTTTAAATAGTTTGCTGGATGACAGAAGTGTGGGAGTCTGTCTGACCATGTCAAGCGGTCATATTCACAAAATGGGGCTACCTACAACCCAGATCTCGTGCATGGGGACGATTGTTCATCTTGCCCGTTTGCAGGGAGAAACCCACAAAAGGCCCTGCTGAGAAGAGCATAGCAGGGGAGGTGGCCCAGTAGATACGAGGGACCGAGGCTGTGAGTGGCTTTGTAGGAGATAACTAGTACCTTGAACTGAGCATTACAGCTAATCAGTAACCAATGGAGCAACTGCAGAATAATTGTGACATGAATACTTTGCCTAGTTCCCAATAATCATCTTGCGGCAGCTTTGTGCATCAACGACAACATCTGTGTTGACTTCATGGGCAAACTCATGTCGATATCATTACAGTCGTTTAGAGTTGAGGTCGCCGTGGCATAGATCCATGTGGGCAGAGAAGCCCAGGCAAGCTCGGGCCCATTTTCCAGGGCGGGAAATGCTGCTGGAAAGAGTCTTTTGCAGTTGTGTTTACCGGCTTGTCCAGCAGCAACGCTGGATCCAATTTAGTCCCCCGGCCCTTGACCAAGTCAGTCAGGATCACCTGAACCGCATCGTCATTAGTTCTTCTAAATTTTCCCTGCAGTCCTATAACTTCATCTCTTTTCAACTTGCATCAGTTCTTCTGAACCCCCCTCCCCCCCGCCCCCCCCCCCATGGTGTTTCTAAAGAGGTTACGGGCTCCATTTTTTGGCAGCGAAAACAGACACAAACAATTCATTCAGCTTCTCTGCCGTTTCCCCGTCTTCCTTGAGCAAGCCTCAAAATCTCTTTTTTGCTCTCCTTGGTATCCTCTTAGGCCTCCTCTCTGCCAGGGCAATTCCCTGTTTTGCTGTCTTTGGCGTGATGCATACACAGTGGCAATGGGACATTTCCCCTTGGGACCGCCATGTTCTCAGAAATATCACTATAGCATTAGGACATTCTAGCGACCTCCAAGCACCAAACAAGCCACAAAAGCCAGCCATATATGCAATCAGGTGTGTGGGGGGGGAGTTCCCAGATGAAATGTCGTTGTATCAACTGAGATCACACAAGATACTCATGAAGTCTCTCAGGGCCAAGCTACAAGTGACGAATGACACGTGAACGGCAAGTGGATCAAGTGGAGGGCAAGTGAACAGGGAGAAAGACACCTGCTGTTCAAGTGTCATTCATCACTTGTAGCTTCGCCCTCAGATGTCCCCTGTAGTAGATAAGTCAGTTTATTGGCATCATACAAAAACGTTCCAAAACAAAGTACCGCTCCCAAACTCCAAGAACGCCAACAACTGAGAGACAGGAAAACACTAAACCTCCGCATTCCTTTCCGCTGTGCTGGGGAAACTGTTTCACTTAAGGAGACAGTACAGCACTCCTGAGGTGCCCACCAGTAGCGGGCAAACTCCATTTGAATCTGTGCCGTTCAGGGGCAATCAACAGGATAGGGCAAAGTCCCAGAGGTTGCCCGCCACTGGCAGGCACCTCAGGAGCAGGCACCATGCACGCACTCCCAACCAGCGCAGCGATGTCACTTCCAGAAGTGACGTCATCGTGCAGCGTGGGGACGCTCCCACGGGCTGACTCCTCCTCTTCCATTTGGGGCACTGACTCCTCCTCTTCCAACATAAAAGCTCCTCCCATATTATCCTCGGAGATGGCTCAGGCAGCGCCTGCCCTGCTGCCGGATTCTGGGAGGAAGCTATGGGTCAGCTCTTGCTCGCTGCTGGCCCCCCTGAGTTAAGCTGAGAGGTGCCGTGGCTGTATACAAGAGCCTCTGCTTGGTATGCAAAAGGTCTCAGGTTGAGTCCCCACCAACTCCAGTTAAATAGTCGTCGGTGATATGGAAGGCCTCCGCCTGAGACCCTGGAAAGCTGCTGCCGGTCTGTGCAGACAATATTGGCCTAGATGGAGCCAGGTCTGGCTCAACATAAGGCAGCTTCCGTGCTTGCTAGCACCACCTCAGGAGCCACTCAGCTTGGCTTGCCCCAAGCCATTTTCACATCTCAGTCAGGTTCATATTCTGATTTATTTGGTCTAGGACCAGCACAAATCGAAAGATGAGAAAAATTTACATTCGAGCAAATAAAAAATATGGAAGGTCGGTCCTGCTACACAGCAGTCAAAATGTACTAAAATTTAAAATCTCGATGGATTTTGCAAGCTGCTGAACAAAATGTCTGCACAGCAAACAGTAATCCTGGAGAAGTGGCTATTTTTGTTGTGGTCCTGATTCATCCGATTGCTGAGTCCCTGTTAGAAGCTGCAGTGTGTGTATTGCACAAAATTAGTTTCCAGTTTGATTTTATCGTAGCGATATTTGCAAGGGTTCAAATGTTAAACAAGACCTTGATTCAAAGGGTGCACGAAGCTGTTCTTGTCTTCTTGCCCTGCAAAGGGCCAAATTCCCGCATCAGCGCAGCCAACAGTGGAGGGGTGAAAGTCTGCAGCCTGGATCCTGCTGACCCAGAACACAAAGAAGAGATCCAGCACCAGACCAAAGACACAAACCTGCCATGGGAGGGGGCCCAGCCAGGCGCAGAGCCTAGGGTTGCCAGCTCCAGGTTGGGAAATTCCTGGAGATTTTGGGGGTGGAGCTTGGAGAGGATAAGGTTTGGGGAGAGGTAAGATATTAGCTGGGTATAATGCCATAAAGTCCACCTTCCAACACAGCCCTTTTCTCTAGGGGAACTGATCTCTGTGGCCTGCTGGAGATGAGTTGTAATTCTGGGAGATCTCCAGCCACCCCCTGGAGGCTGGCAGCCCTAAGCACAGCACACCCACTGGTAGTGGGGCTAAGTGAGGGATACCATGTGCCCAGGGGGAGAGCTGAGGGATAAAAGCTGGAGCCAGCACAAAATGGAAGGGGGGGGGTGCTGTGGTTCGGTGGTAGAGCAATTGCTTGATGTGTAGATGGTTCCAAGTTCAATTCCTGGCACCACCAATCAAAAGGAACGGGCAGAGGCGATGAGCAAGACCTTACCCTGAGAACCTGGAGACCTGCACCCAGCCTGAGTAGACCGCTCTGACCTTGATGGACCAACAGTCTGATTCACTACAAGTCTTCATGTGTTCAAAGCGTTCTCCTGTGGCACAGACTGCCCTTTGGCTTCCAAGTCCCTCTCCAGCTGCCTGTGCTTACCTTTAGCACCCTTCATGACCTGGGGCCCCTAACAGAGAGACCAGCTCTCCAGGAACGAGCCTCTGGGGCCAGTTGACTTAGCTCTGCAGCCCTGGAAAAGAGCAAGGGTCCAGTAGCACCTATAAGACGAACAAAATTTGTGGCAGGCTCAGAGCTTTTGCGAGCCACAGCTCACTTCTTCAGATACTTCTTCAAGACTCTGCTGGTCATTTGCTCTTTCCTACTGCTACAGACAGCTACAGACAGACTCACAAGGCTACCCTCGATCCCAGACCTTGCAAGGAGGAGCTCCAGTTCTGCCTACTCACAGACCCCCCCCCCCCGGTAGTTGCTCCGGACTTGTAGAAAAATTAGGGAAGCCCCGACCCCCCTCAGTCACTGTGGAGTCTCTCGGGGGAGGCTGAAGAATGTTGCACTTTAGGGACAGGCGTTTCTCGAGAGTGTTATTTACAAGGGTTCTGCTGGCAGTTTTAATAGCTTTAACAGTCTGATGTTTTAAACTTTTGCTAAGTCATATAGTTTTACATCTCTTACCTGTCTTGGGTCCCTGTTGCCTGGGGGAAAGATGGGGTTATAAATGTTCTAAGTCATTAAATTTTTTCAAGTCTCACCAAGATACCCACATATGATAAGAAAGGCCAAAATATAGAACATCTGGGGAATATTATTCCTGAGTGCTGCAGGGCAGAACATTTGGGTAATGGTGATGATGATGATGATGATGATGATGATGATAATTTATATACCGCCCTTCAGGACAATTTAACACCCACTCAGAGAGGTTTAAAAAGTATGTCATTATCCCCACAACAACAAACACCCTGTGAGGTGGGTGGGGCTGAAAGAGCTCTGAGAGAGCTGTGACTGACCCAAGGTCACCCAGCTGGCTTCACGCGGAAGAGTGAGGAATCAAACCTGGTTCTCCAGATTAGAGTCCCGTACTCTTAACCACTACGTCAAACTGGCTCTCAGTTTGGTGTATTATTCCCAAGCATGGCAGAGCAGAACAACTGGGGAATATTATTCCCAAGCACTGCATGGCCAGAACATCTGGGGGAAATCATTCCCAAGCGGGTCAGGGCCAGAACATCTGGGGAATATTATTCCCAAGCGTGACAGGGTCAGTTCCTGCTCCTGTATGTGGTACTCAGAGGCGGGGCAGATTCCTCCTTCCCTCCCACGTTGTCAAGGTTGAGCTTGATGAGTCCTAAGAGGATGAAGACACCATGTTGCCAAAACTTTGGCTCACCCTGAGGTTCCTGGAGCCTCTGACTCTCAGGGGATGTCAGGGGACATGCAGGCAGCTATGGCTGCTGGGCCAGAAGCCCAGGTGGCCCATGAGCAGAAGCCAATCAGATACTGGGAATGTAGAGGAATTCATTGAGGAGACCTGCTTATTGCTAGGGACCCCATGGTCAGGCCTAGAACCCCAGGAGCAGAGAAGGTGGAAAGTCTGTGCAGGCCTCAGCTCAGATGGCAGAAAGCATGGCTGGGTGGCTTACCATCTCTCCTCTGTACATGGGGCATTAGAGAACCAAGTTTCATCTTAATGCTTTGCAGGATACTTGACAGGGCCCTGCCTCATGTATTTTTCGGGTGGGTCTGAACACTGCTTGAAATCCGAAGAGCAATCAAACCCAGGATGAATCAAACAACCAAGGAAAAACAGTCTCCTACAGGAAAAGTGTTTTTGCCATATATCAAAGGAATTACTGATCAGATGGGAAAGCTTATGAAAAAGCATAACCTTCAAGCAGTATTCAGACCCACCCGAAAAATACAACAGATGCTACGATCAGCAAAAGACAGTAGAGACCCCCTCACCTCTGCAGGAGTATACCGTATACCCTGCAGCTGTGGACAAGTTTACATCGGGACCACAAAGCGTAGCATCCAGACAAGAATAAAAGAACATGAAAGACACTGCAGACTTGGACAACCTGAAAAATCAGCAGTGGCTGAACATAGCCTAATGCAAACAGGGCACAGTATCTTATTCCAGGACACCAAAATACTGGACAACACTTCCAACTACTTTGTCAGACTGCACAGGGAAGCCATTGAAATTCACAAGCATAAGCAAAACTTCAACAGGAAAGAAGAAACCTTAAGAATGAACAGAGCATGGTTTCCAGTTCTGAAAAACACCAGGCTAACAAAACACTCTGTACCCAACAATAGCCCTGCAGAGAAGATTAGCACATCAAGTACCAATCCATATGCAAAAGAACCTCCTCGGGACACAGTGAAGCCTCCCGCCATTAGCATTCCACACCCTGGGAAACTCTTACAGGATGACTCAGCTCAACCCCACCCCTCCTGAGGAGATACAAATAACCTACATCTTTTCCACGCTGTGACACTGAGAGATCTCTGTCTTTTGGTGCTACACCTCTGAAGATGCCAGCCACAGCTGCTGGCGAAACGTCAGGAACTACAATGCCAAGACCACGGCAGTACAGCCCGGAAAACCCACAACAACCATCGTTCTCCGGCCGTGAAAGCCTTCGACAATACATAAAACAAAAAGTCTTTCCTTGCTGGCAGAAGATGGCGACAGAAGGGGAAAGTTTCATAATTTTGGTACCACTGCCAAGAAGGCCCTCTTCCTAATTTCAGAAGGTGTGGGCACCCAAAGCAGGGTCTCCAAATATGTCCACAGTGATTGGGTGGTTCGTAAGGGAAGAGGCAGTCCTTCAGATATGTTGGTCCCAAACCCTATAGGGCTTTATAGGTTATACCCATATGTGATGCATAGAGTTGCCCATCTGAGCGACTGGAGGGCCAGCAGGCAGGGAAGGGTATGTGTGTATGCAACATGGGCCGACAACCTTTTTTCATTTCTGGGTAAAAATTTCGAGTTTCTGGCCGTTCCTGCAGTGATGTTGGTGTGGCATCGCTGTTCTTTAAAAAAGAATTCTCCCTCCACCACTTGGGGGGTCAGCGTGCAATGGGGCTTGCAGGCAGGGGGTTTCCCGCCCTAGCGGAAAGCCTGGCACGTCTCATGATGCAGGTGTGTGCACACATGTGCCGCTCACAGGGTTGCCCCTCCAGAATGAGATTTGTGTTAAGCATTAGTCGCAGTAGCACTAGGGTAAGTATCATGAACGATTCATTCTCAGTGGCTCTCTTAGGGTCTGAGTATAAAATAAACTGGCGGTGGATACAGCATCTGGTATTGGGGACGCAAAGGAGAGGGTTAGACCACACCCCGTCGTTGTGTCCAGCTTTCTGTGTTTGACGCCAGTGGGGGCCACCTGCGGTCCGGTGTCACACATGTCTTTTTCGCACACATCCTGCCTGCCCAGTGCCTGCCCTAAAGGCGAGCATTTCGGAAGTTTCTACATAGGAAAGGTGGCCAAAGGCAGCCAGTGCAACAGCTCTGTCCTTCCTCTCAGGACTCGGTTCTTGTGAGGAGAGGAAATCTAAACAGATCAGCAGAGAATTCATATTTCTCAATGGCCTCTCCCCGCACCAGGCAACCATTTTTTGTGCATTAATGCTCTTGCAGCCGTTTATGGAACACAACAGATTGTAATACAAAAGCCTCCGTCTGAGATCGCGCTTGAAAGAGCTCTAATCCCCTTTTCTAATTCAATTACTTTGTAGCACTTGAGTCAAATGGGTGTTCCAGCTCCAGACGGAGCAGTGAAAATACCTGTGCCGGGAGCAAGATGATCACGAAATTCTATTTCTATATCATGTTTGCATGAACATTCCTGTGCCGGTCCCATTAAAATGCCTCACTCCATCAAATTACCTGCTAATCAGAGACACTTCATGGTACAATAAGCCAGCAGAAAGCTGCCTCTGTTAATGGAGTCTTTCTAGGCACAGCGGACGTGACTGAGTGACGGGAAGGAACCAGGTACAACGGAAGGCCAGCCAGGAGCGGCGCACCTTGATCTGGAGGTAGTGCTTCCAAGGAGGGCAAGGTTGGGCATGGAGAGATTTGTTCATGTGGCCCCTGATGAGCTGGGGTCACCTTTGTCACTAATGATGATGATGATGATGATGATGATGATAACATTCGATTTATATACCTCCCTTCAGGACAACTTAATGCCACACTCAGAGCAGTTTACAAAGTGTGTTATTATTATCCTCACAATAATCACCCTGTGAGGTGGGTGGGGCTGAGAGAGCCCTGAGAGAGCTGTGACTGGCCCAAGGTCACCCAGCTGGCTTCAAGCGGAGGAGGGGGGAATCAAACCCGGCTCTCCAGATCAGAGTCCCACCCACTCTTAACCACTACCCCAAACTAAGGAAAGAGGCAACAGCAGCCTGGGACCAAAATGGTACCAAACAGGATTGGGGAAAGTCAGAGTCAGTGCAATGCTAAGCAGAGTTACAAGCTTCTCAGTCATTGGATTCAATGGGTTTAGAAGGGCATGACTCTGCCCAGGACTGCACTGATCGTCCTGCCAAAACTGCTTGTTTCTATTCACTGTTGAACATGGAAATTGTTCATCTGAGGCCTTGTTTTATTGCCTGGTGGCTCCATTGTGATGGGCGTGCAACAATAGAGCAGGAAGGACGGGAAGGGCTCGTTGGCTGCTGCTCTGTCTAGTGCTGCACGTGGCATCTGCCCATCTGCCAGTCCTGCCCATCCTGGGACCTTTGGAGAATGCAGGGGGTGAAGGCATGCACAGTTTTCTTGAGGAATAGAGCAGGCAGCACTGTGGCCCCAGAAGTACCACAACTGGCAGCTACGTTTATTCCTTACATTTTAAAATTTGTGCCCTAACGTGAGCCGCTGCAACTGTCCCCAAACCTCCTAGAAATCTACATGTTCAAAAGAGTTAAATTCTAAAGAATAATAATGCATTCTAGAAGAGAAACAATTTGCTAACGGGAACGGCGTATCACCTTTGGAATTTCAACTGAATGGGAACTTGGCTGCAAGGTACCTTCCTCATTCAATGTATGCCAAACCACTTTCCAATTTTGTTCTAATAAGTGTACAGTGGGATGTAATTTGGACTAAATTCTTTTTCTGCCTTCCCTGTTGCAGAGGGGGAGGCAGCATCTCCTAGCATTGAGACTTTCAGTGGAACAAGGGACAAATTCTCCACAGGTGGAGCTGGAATGATCTCAGCTTCTCTTTGCGGGAATGCATAAAGAGACCCAAAGCATTTGCAATACATTTCGTTTTTATTTAATTAGACTTGTATTCCGCTTGCTCTACAAGCAGGCTCAGAGCAGATTACAACCCAAAAATATAAAATCAACCAAGGTAGCATAAGGAAATATAAAAACAGGCATGTGCAATTCATTCAAACAGCTGTGCACATACTGCACAACCCTCTGGGAACAACAAACCTGTGGAACAGGGAGAACAATTGATGAAAGGCAGCAGAACCAAAGGGGCATGAACCCTCCTATGGCAAGAGGCTGGTTGGATGGCTCGCCCTCCTCAACCCTCACATGCCTGATGGACCGTCTCTGTCTTACGGGCCCAGCAGAATGATAACAGATCCAGCTGGGCCTGGGTCTCCTCAGACAGAGAATTCCACCAGATGGGTGCCAGGACCGAGGAAGCCCCCCTGGTCCTAATCGAGGCAAGGTAGACCTCCTTGAGACCAGGGATCACCACCACCAGTCGATGTCTATCAGCTGAGCTGAGCACTCTCCACGGAACGTGTGTTCACCAATTCATTCGGGCTCTAAGCTTTGGAGGGGAGAGCCAGACCTTATCTCAGTCCCTCTCACTAGCACCCTCTTAGCTTGCCCTCCTCTGCTGGGAGGCGGCGTGGTACCATAAACTGGTCTCATGACTGGAGGTTGAGGGAGTTTTGGGGAGGGAGCAGGCGGGCTTCCGAAGAAGGCCGGAAAGAATTTAAATTTCCCCCCCCTTTTTTTTCCCTTCTGGGGGCCAGTTTGTTCCTGAAGCAATGCAAGTTTTTAGGGCTGAGGGGTTGTCTAAATGGAGTGACTGTTTGGATTCTTGAAGTTGGTGGTTGTATTGATCAACCTTTGGAAACTTTTCTTTGGAAAATTAATCCAGTTCCCCGTTGCATTGCCTCAGTGGTTCTCCAGTTGGCAATGGGTCTTGGATCAGAGGAAATCCCAGCTCGGATGTTGGCTTTTTACCTTTACTTGAAGCTTTTGTTTTCTAAGGAAGCTTCTGGTTTCCTTCCTTTCCTCTTTTCTGGCTGTTATCTTTGCAATGGAGATCTGCTCTTGAATTTCAGCTCCATGTTTTAGGGTTGCTCCCTTGTGTTTCTGCTGTCTGTATTGACCCTCCGGCCACTAGGCTCTCGACAGAGCATCTGAAGCCTTAGATGGCCAGTCAGGCCTTGCCAGGCCGTGTGGAGAATAGTCTTATGTTTTGTTTGGTTGACATTTTGCCTCCTTTGATTCTTCTATCCTATTTTTACTGATTGATGGTTGCTAAATATTGGAAGGCTTTTCTCTTGGCTAGGTTAAATGGTTTGTTGGGTAGATTCTGAGGCGTCGCTTGGTTTTGTTTGTTTCCCCCCCTCCTAGTTGATTGCAAGCAAGGCCATTGCCAAATTGTTGGCTGCTGTGTGAGAATGGAAATAGAGGGTGGGGTTTAGAGTGATTCGTATGGTCCAAGGCTGGACTGTCGCTGGACTGTAAGTTAAAATAAAATAAATATCTGTTAATCACCATCCTGCCTCAGTATCAAAATTCACGGGCTGTCTTGCTCGCACTGTTCTCCAGCAAATGTTGGTTTATGGACAGTGTGTGGAGGCAACCTGTTTCCATCCTTATCCTTAGTGCAAAGAGGAGCTGGACCTGGCCTGAGTTTGGACAAGAGTCCCCTGGGAGCCCAGCCAGAGCCCTCTTCTGCACGTCTCTCCCCAGGACGAAGCAGCAGGATACAACTGCTGAAAAACTGGGTTGTGGCGCTGCGAAAGAAAATGCTTTTCAAATCTGCTAATGAATGTTTGGCAAGATAAACGTCTTGGAACCTGAATCAACACCAGTCAAATCTGGGACCCCCCCCCCCCCCGCCTCGGAATAGCTGTTTCCGTTCCGCTCAAAAGACGGGATGCTGCAGAGGAATGGAAATGATGGGTTTTGGCCCAGGAGTCCTCTCTTCAATCTCGCGGCAGCCGGTGACCCCTGGCAGCCATTTATTAGATGTCAGAGAGAGCTATTTCCACTAGCAGCGCACATTTTTAACACATGGAAGCAAAAAGAAACACTTCATATCTGAAGGTTTAAATTTAAATCAGGCAGAGATGTACGAGTTCTTCCACTTTGTGTTACAGATACTGAAAAATACTTTGAGGAGGCAGTTCAAATCTTTCTTAAACCATTTTCACAGTGATAAAACAATTCACAACCGTAACAAATATATTTATTCCTAGCCGAGATTAAACTGTCTTCCTGTTGTATTTCTGTGGAGAACGTTGGCTTCGGCTTCTGGCTCTGGATGTACGGACAGCCAGCTTCCCACGGTGTCAAGCAGGAAACCCTCAGGTGGGCAGCGCTCAGAGAAAGGGCTTTCTGGCAGAGATGAGTTCGTGCACAACTTTGCAAAGTCACACCGTACTTGAGCTCAGCCTCAGCGCGAGGAAAGCGCGTGTCATCCTGCATTCTTTAGAGCCACACAGTGGCAAGAGAAGGTTTGCAGGGCCCTTTGATGGGGAAGAATTTGATTCTCTCCTCCCTGCCACATTTCAGGAAGCGAGTGATGGGCCCGTGGGCCAATGGGCTCCTCCCTCCAGTTTTTCTTCTGAGCTGAGGCTTCAGATCTGTGTTCCTGCAGCAGTGCCTTCCCACATTTCTCAGGAATCTCTCCTCCCCGCAAGGCCAACCCAGCAAGGGCTCCTTGGCTAAAGCCAGCCTTCAGCCTCATGCCATGCAGCTGCCGCAACCACAACTGTTGGAAGAGGAGGACTCAGCGCTGTCCCTTTCCTCAGGTTTCAGAGGGGGCAACCAAAGAGTTAGAAAGATAGAGAGGTCAGGCGCACTCTGTTTACTGCTCTGACTGTCCTTTGATACGTAGATTGCTGTTCTCAGGATTTCCTCCTCCTGACTTCCTCCCTCTCTCCTCTTCCTGGCTTTGTTCCAGGCATCACCTCTCTCCTTCTCCTCCCTCCATCTTGAAAGCATGGATGCAGGCCTCACCCTGCCATCCATGCCCATCCTTAGACTAGATGGGTAGTTAGGATCTGTCTCTCCTCCTTTCCTATCAGAGTATGGAGTTCCTGCAATGAAGAACTCTTATTTCCTTTCTAAATATATAGCAAGTATATGAATTTGTTATCTTCTCTCCTGCACACACATCAGCCAGCAGAACCAGCTCACAACCACCTCTAATCACGCCTCCTGTGCCAATAATCACACTGCTAATGGCCCAAACATGGAATCCTTTAATTAGGTTTCTGGGGCCTACAGAATGATTTATTTGTCACCAACTTCCTGGGGCCCTGGGGGTGATGCCCTGGTGAAAAGGCTTCCATTCCTGGGATGGATCTGAGCTGCTTCCCCCTCCCATACTGAGGCCTCTTCTCTACTTGGCATCTGTGACGATATGTTTAATATCTCCTGCATTTATTTATTTGAGACCTGCTTGTCTCGCCCTCCACCCAAAGAGTATCAGGGCGGCTTCCTGACCCAACTGGATCCAGACTGCAAATTCAATAAAGCAAAAACAAGGATATAAAAACAACAAAACAACTCTCCTAGTTTTCCACAAACGATGCAAAACCAAATTATTGAAAAAGGAGAGGGGGTCTCAGATGCCTTCCTAATGAGTTAAGGACCATAGACCAGATCTAGCGTTGCCCGTGCCCAGGGCAACCCTAGGCCAACCACCTCGCACTGCATGATGATGTCACTTCGATGATGTCATCATGGAGGGCGGAACGGCAGAGGCAGCGTGCAGGGCTGGGAAGCCGCCCGCGCCATTCACCTCCCCGCAGGCGAATGGCGTGGGTGGCCTCGCCACCCCGCGCGCTGCCTTTCGTCTGCCCCACAGGACAGGGGGCGGCCTGCTTGCCATGTACCCCCTGCCCTGCAGGGCAGGCAAAAGGCAGCACGGGGGGCTGCGAGGCGCGGGGGGCTGCTGCCTGTGCCCTCTGGCAGCTGGCAGCTGGTCCCAGCAACCCCTCCCTGGTGGCACCGGGGGCAGACTACCCCCCTGCCCCCCCTTGATCCAGCCCTGCCATAGACTTCACCACTACGTTGCCTTACATACTATCTGTTGTTTTGAATACGTGCTCCTATGAGCTACCTGTGCTTCATTTTGTCTAATGTCAGCCCTAGAATTGCTTGTGTTCTCTTTCAGCATTTCTTCAACTCTGTACAGGATCCTTGCTACTGCTATGTTTTTGTAAACTTGTATTCATTTACCCTGTGGCATTGTTTATGGAAATGTCCTTGAGACTGTATGGAAATGTCCTTGCTACTGATTATACTAATCTCACACCATGTAGTTCGCCTTGAGTCTCAGTGAGAAAGGTGGACTATAAACGACATAGATAAATAAGTAAAACTGTAGACAAGAGAGGAAAGACCCAAATACTATTGATACAACCTGGGGCATGAGCACATTCTGCTGCTTTCTGCCGAGTCAGACCCTTGGTCCATCTAGGTCAGCATCGTCTCGTCAAACTGGGAGCAGCTCTCTGGGGTCTCAAGCAAAAGTCTTTCCCATCACCTGCTACCTGGTCCCTTCAACTGGAGGTGCTGGGGATTGAACCTGAGACCTTTTGCATGCCAAGCGGATGCTCTTGTTTAGAGCCACGACACCTCCCAGCTTAACTCAGTGGGGCCAGCAGTGGGCAAGAGCTGGCCCATAGCTTCCTCCCAGAATCTGGCAGCTGCTGCCTGAGCCATTTTCAAGGATAATATGGGAGGAGTTTCACATGCTGCACGTGCTCCGTGACCTTCTTTTCCTTTGTGCAAGACCAATCAAAGCCATTCCCCAAAACATCAGCCTCTTTTTGAAACCAATGAACTGAAGGATAATTATCATAAAGGGATCCAATCTCCAAAGAAAATACCAGGTGGTCTTTTAGGACAGCCACAGGTGAAACTCAAGACAGGGGAGAAGAGCAAGAGTCCAGTAGCACCTATTTGTTGTTGTTATGCCTGCCAAGTCTCCTCTGACCTACAGTGGCCCTATGAAGGAAAGGCCTCCCAAAAGGTCCCCTCATTAACAGACTTGCTCAGATCCTGCAAACTGGAGGACGTGGCTTCTCTGACTGAGTCCAGCCATCTCCTCTTAGGACTTCCTCTCTTCATGCTGCCTTCCACTTTTCCTAGCATTATTGACTTTTCCACATTTCAAATGAATCAATTTTCTTCCTGTCAGCTTTCTAGCACCTATAAGACCAATAAAATTTGTGGTAGGGTATGAGCTTTCATGAGCCAGAGCTCCCGTCTTCAGACACATGACAGGGGAAAGTTGTTGAGATTTGGGAGGTGCGTAAAAGTAATTACCTTCATGCTGATCAACGACGAGTCTTATGACTGACCTGTTTGTGACTGCCCTCGATCGAACGTTAAATTAATTTTTTGAAAACATTGATTTTATTTTTGTTTAAATCCTTTAAAAAATACATAACCTACAGTGCCCACACCTCTACCACCACTAATCAGAAAAGGGAAAACTAATGACTACCCATTAGTTACAAAGCAGCAGTCCTTTTCCAAGAAGAGCCGCCTGGTTTCCTTAACCCAGTCAAGAAATGTCTCTTCTATTTGATAAGGGAGCATATGGACTGGGTGATAACTTGGCAGCACGTTAATTACTGGGTTTTGATGACTGTTAATTAAAACTAAAAATCCTTGGGCTGCTGAGAATAAACACTCTAGTTCTATGCATTCTAGTTCTATGCATAACTTATATCTCTCTTCTCAGGAAGTCAGTTCTTATTTAGTAATCAGCCTGTCTAATTCAAATCCTTATTATGCATAATTTCCGCAAATCTTAGAGAGTTTCACTTCCACCTCAACCCAGTTGCTTCAATACACCACAGAGAGTGTCTCTCACACACACACAATTTTGCCTTGCTTGCAAAGATCCGATGTATTACGAATCGAACATTAGTTTCCTGAAAAGTTCTTCTCTAGCTCAGAACGTAAATTGAGATTTGACACATGCACCTACCAACCAACCAACTTCATAAGCACATGTGCAAGACCGTGTTTAAGAAGAGAGTACCTTATAGAATCAAGATCAAGATAATCCAAACTGTGATATACTCTATTATTATGTATGAATGTGAAAGTTGGATAGTGAAGAAAACAGGAAGAAAATTTATTCATGTGAAATGTGGTGCTGGAGGAGAGTTTTGTGGATACCATGGACAGCCAAAAAGACAAATAAGTGGGTTCTAGATCAAATCAAGCCTGAATTCTCCCTAGAAGCTGAAATGACAAAACTGAGGCTATCATGCTTTGGTCACATCATGAGAAGACAAGATTCTCTGGAAAAGTCAATAATGCTAAGAAAAGTAGAAGGCAGTAGGAAAAGCGGAAGACCCAAAACGAGATGGCTTGACTCAATAAAACAACAACAACAACCAAAAAACAAAAACAACCCAAACCCCAAAAACATTCAATTTATATACCACCCTTCAGGATGACTTAACACCCACTCAGTGTGGTTTACAAAGTATGTTATTATTATCCCCACAACAACAATCACCCTGTGAGGTGGGTAGACCTGAGAGAGCTAGAAGTTGTGACTGACCCAAGGTCAACCAACTGGCTTCAAGTGGAGGAGTAAAGAATCAAACCCGGTTCTCCAGATAACAGTCCTACACTCTTAACCACTATGCCAAACTGGCCATGCCCTCCAGTTTACAGGATCTGAGCAAGTCTGTTAATGATAGGATGTTTTGGAGGTCTTTCCTTCATAGGGCCACCGTAGGTCAGAGACTTGACGGACATAACAACAACAAATAGGTGCTACCGGACTCTTGCACTTTCCCCCTGTCTTGAGGTTCACATGTGGCTGTCCTAAAAGTCCACCTGGTATTTTCTTTGGAGATTGAATCACTTGTGATAATTACATTGATTTTTTTTAAAAAAAAATCTTTAGCTGGATAAGGAGTGGGGCCTTCTCCATGGTGGCTCCATCTTTCCCTCACCAACTCAGCTGGTATTGAGTCAGGGGAGTTCTCAGCTCCAGATAAAGTCACATTGGTTTGGGAAGGATTCTGGCCATGTGATAAAGCACGTGCTTGATATACAGAAGGTCCCAGGTTTAATCCTTGGCCTCACCCATTTATTTGCTTTTTTTGTTGCTGCCAGACCCCAGGAAGAAGGCACTGAAATAAGTCACGTTACTGCCCCTTGATAACTATCCTTCAGTTCATTTGTTTTCAAAAAGAGGCTGAGGTTTTGGGGAAGAGCTTTGATTGGTCTTGCGCAAAGAAAAAGAAGGTCATGTGCAGCCACATCCTCTAGTTTGCAGAATCTGAGCAAGTCTGTTAATGATAGGGCATTTTGGAGGTCTTTTATTCATAGGGTTGCCATAGGGACTTGACGGCACATAGTACACACCTTATGGAAATCATGAAGATATCCTATCTGCTTCTTCACAGAGAAACAGTTGATACTAGAGATGGGCACGAACCGAAATACGAACCAAAATTCATCACAAACCAAGCCTGTTCATGGTTCATGAACCAGCAGTTTGTGGGACCCAATTTTTCATGAACTGCATTGAATTTTGAGGACAGTTTGGAGGTTCGTATTTGGTTCGTGCAAGGCTTTTTTTCTGGGGTAAGAGATGGGGGAACTTTCACCTGGGGCAACTCCTAGCAGGAGGTGGCGACCCTGTCACTACACATCACAGGACTGTGTGATGATGTCACTTCCGAGAAGTGACATCATCACGCACGGTGCTGCCCCCCCCCCCAGGAGAAACAAATAGAAAGGAAGGCGAAGGAAGGAAGGAAGGCATGGAAATACATGGAAAGACATAGAAAGAGAAAAGAGGGGAGGAAGGGAGGCTTCAGCTGGGCGGGGGGAATCCCCCTCCTCTCAGCTGAAGTTTAAAGCCTGATTGGGGCTTAAACTTTGACCAGCTGAAGAGCGGGGGTTAAAGAGCTCCTTTCCCTTGCAGGCTGGTCAGGGCCACCTGAACATGTGACTAATTTGTAGAGCTGCTGGAACACCGTTCCAGCACGTTCCGGCAGAAAAAAAAGCCTAGGTTCATGAAGCTCATAGCAGCACTTTTCTTGCCATTTGCAAATGGCAAGAAAAGTATTGCTTTCAAATGCTGTCCAGCTTTTCAGCTGATGGGAGGAGAATCCCCCTCCTGAAAAAAGCTGTCGGCATTTGAAAGCAGCAACACATTGCTGCTCCTATTCCTTTTTTCAGATGAGGGGTGGGGGAGGAGGGGATCCCTTTCCCACACCCCTCAGCTGAAAAAAGCTGTGGATTTGAAAACAGCTTTTTTTCAGCTGGTGGGAGGGGAATATCTCTCCTGTCAGCTGAAAAAAAACTGCTGGGGTTTGAAAGCAGCAACATTTTCTTGTGCAGCAAGAAAAAACATTCCTGCCTTCAAATGCCCCACTGTGTTTTTTCAGCTGAGGGGATGGGAGGGTCCCTCCTCCCTCTCCTCTCAGATAAAAAAAAGCTGCAGGCATTTGAAAGCAGCTTTTTTCAGCTGATGGGAGCTGATTTCAAATGCTGGCCGCTTTTTTTCAGCTGATGGGGGATCCCACTTCCATCAGCTGAAAAGAAGCAGGTGAAAAACAGCAAGTGGCAAGAAAAGTGTTGCTTTCAAACTTCTCACCCTGTTTTTTTCACTTGATGGGAGGGTAAGGAGGGGGTTGCCTCCTCCGCCTTCCGTCAAGTGAAAAAAGCATCAGGGAAGGAAGTTTGAAACTTTGATGAACCACAAACTAACAAGCTGGATTACAAACTGGGTCAAATTCATGAAAGTTTGTATTTTAAGAAGACATTTTAAATACAGATAACCTTGTCTGGTGTTTGAAGTTATAAGATAATTAGTTAGCCAAGAACATGAGCTCTTATCAAGTGGGACAGTTAGCTATTGTTAGGAGATGATGCTAAAATCCTATAAATATGTGAAAATGAATTGATAGAGACCTTCTTTCTAGAAGGGGCCCCTTGCTTGTGACCTGCTTATCTTTGGGGTAAGATACTTTCTTGGATTATTGTGACTTGTCTCCTTGAATGATCTATGTAGCAATAACGGCTGGTATGATTTTCTGTTGATTAAGTATATTGAATAATTGTGTTTATTAAATGTTTAGAATGGAAGCAGAAATTCTGTAATAGTATTTACTTGTGTACTATATCTGGTAACAAACCTAAAATGCTATTGAGGTGTACCTCTTGCCAGGACACTTGGGGCTTCTTATTACACGCCTGTATCTGATTCAGGCCACATGGGAGTTAACTGGACACACACACCTTTCTGACTTTCTGGCTCTCCCAGTCAAACGGACCTTTTCTTCCCCAAACTGCAACAGACTTGGGTGCGTACATATGCAACCAGGGGAATAGATCTGATATGAACTCCCTTAATTACACTCAAGGCAAGAACTTCACTGGTTCACCTCGAGATTCCAGTGCAAAGTTGGTCTCCAGCATGATACTACACTAAGCAGTTTTGCAGTAGCTGCTGCTGGTCACTGCTTTTGCCCCGTCCAGGAACAAAAATCCTCACGTTTACCAGAGAAGAGGAAATGTCCCCCGAGATCATGGCCATTTGGGTCATTAAATTGACCGGCCTGTATAAAGCATCAACTCACGTGCAGTCCAGCCCTCCTTGAGCCTATGTAGTTCTAGGCATCATTTAAATGGCAGACGTTGACTAGATTGCCGATCCCCATCCATGTTGGGTGGGGTTTTTTTTCCTATCCGTTCCTGTGGGGATGGTGGATGGCCAGGCACTTGGGGGCCAGAGAGGCCGTTGCTTTGTGTAGCATACCACATTGGGCAGTTGGCGGTGGAACTCTGTTAATGCTAAGCTGCCTTTCTTGAGGCCAGGCTTTGTCTGGCATGCTACCCCCCCCCCCCACTGTGCGCTGTGTGGGTAGGTGCACATTTCAGGTTTAAACAAATAAGACCTGGTATTTATCTGAGAAGTGCACAAGCGCCGATTGTGACATTAGCTAGGTTCACAAACGGTTCATTTTTCCATTTTACTACGTGCCCTTTTAAATTGGAGGTGGCAGCAGGGGCAGGCGGAGGGCAGCAGCTGCGTTGAAAAAGTCTAATCATGAGTGAAAACAGTCATAATCCTGCAAATGGAACATTCAGACTCGTTCAGACACATCTGAAGAGCTTGTCGAATGGCCGAGAACCTGTGAACAGAATGTGAGCTGAATCGAAGGGTGCTTGAGAGTAACTGGTGCTGCTCACAGAAGCCACGCTGGTTTTCAAAATATTACTAGGAGTTTGCTGTTGTAGAATATTTGTATACTTCTCAGCGTTAGAAGACAGGGGTCTTGCATGCTTCAACTTGTCATCAGCCACTTTATAGATCTTGAAGAGCCCTCTCTAAATGAAACCTTGCCCTCAAGTCAGAGCTGACATGCCGACCCCTGGTGGGGTTTCATGGCAAGAGACTAACAGGTGTGGTTTACCATTGCCTGCCTCTGCAAGCCTCTTTGTTGGAGGTCTCCCATCCAATGACTAATCGAGGCCAGCCCTGCTTAGCTTCTGATGAGATCAAGCTCTCCTCTTTAAGAGTCCTCTCTAGGCCTCCAGCAAAGCATCTCTTTGACCCTGGCTGTAGTCCAGAGATCTTTGCTACCTTCATAAGGTCAGAAGTGCTTTCTGCTCCAACTCTACTGATGACCTCTCAGGAAACGTGCTCACACTCCTAGAGGCGACCAGCTCTATAACCATTATGAAATGCATGGTGGCATAGATTGCCATAGGTCACAGCCACAGATTTCCAGAACACATACCAAGTTTTGGATTTCCAGCGCTGCTGATACGGCTGTTCTGCACTTCTGGACAATTATCTGGAACCTTCGTTTTGTTTCATTTCATCCAATTTACTTTTCTAGTGAGAAAAAAAAAATAGCATCGGGGTGTGCAACTAAGTGGTGGCGGCAGTTCAGAGTCGGAATAGGCACCAGGAAGCACCTCACTAATGGGGATGCTGTCAAAAGCTACGTGCTGGGGTCTCCGCTGAGAGGCATGTCAGTGATTTTTCAGAAGGAAAAAAGAACCAAGCTGTTGTTTGGAGGGAAGGGGGATGTTGGAGCCACTGTGGATACCTGAGAGCCGAGGAAGATACTGCAGGAAAACCACTGAGTAGGGGAACAGATGCAAAAGGAGCTTCTATGTGAACATTTCAGGCTGTTCAAAAGCCCCCTTTCCTAGTGAAACTCCTCACCAAAGAACATCCAAGTCAACATGGACATACAGAGTGCAGGGTGAAGAAAGAACAAAATCACACTAAAGTGAAAAGTTCAAGCAGTCCGAAAGACTACAGCGGAAGAAGGGGCAGCGAGGGGGGGAGAGTGGGAGCAGATGCATGCCTGGCAGAGATGCCATCCCATCAACAACAGCCTGTCCAGCTGCATTCTCTGTTGCGTCCCGCCTTGCGGAAAGGTCTGCCAGAAGAGGTCAGGAGGGCTCCCACGCTCTTGGCTTTCCCCAAACTGCGCAAAACAGAATTATTCAGGAGGACTTTCTTATACAGGTAGGAGGGCTGTACTGTAAAAAGATGGTTCAGAAAGATGCTAGTGGAAAGGACAGGGGCTGTGGACTATACCACTCTGTACCAGCTGAGTAGTTCTGCATTGTTTGATTGTGTTAAATTGCTTGTGCTTTGTTCCAACATTGTTTTTTCGGTTCTATATTGGATTCTGCTTGTATTCACATTTCTGCAATCCAACCCATTGCATGGTTTTTGGATGTGTGGCGTGTTGCCCTACACTGTGCAAACAGCCTGGAGTCCCGGTGAGAAAGGCAGGCAAAAACAGGCAGGCAGGCAGGCAGGCAGATAAGACAGGGGTGATGGCTGAAAAAGTCCGCCTGCAGGTCTAGGCCAGTCTGACTTCAGCTGCTACAAGTTCCCCAGGAGAGGTTTATCAAAGCTGAAGCAGGCTAATATGGGGAGAGGGCGCCCTTCTCCTGTCCACAGCCCCATTGTGCTCAGAAGGAGAGGCAGATCGGGTGTCGTACCCCTAAGGAGGGCACCTCTGTCCAAATCTCCAGGAAACCCGTTGCAGCAGATTCAGAGGGTTCTGGATACCCCAGGGTGGGGGCTGGGATGTGACCCTTCACAGCCCCACAGGATGAATGCCATGGGGCAGAGCAGTCATCATTTCCCAGGGCAATCCTCTGGAACTGACATTTCAGAGAGGACGTGGCCAAGTGGAAGACGGTGCTCCAAACTCCCATCCTGGATAGCGTAGCACAAAGAGACTGGGCGGGGGGCGGGGGGCGGGGGCAGGGGGAGCTCTTGAGAGCTGCTGCTGGGAGGTCCAGACGAATTAAGAGGACTGCATCCCACCCCCTCAGTTTTCTTCCCTCGCTGATTATTCAACCAAGGCAGTTACAGTTTTCAACATGAACTTGAGGCCAGAGTGCAATAGGTCCAGGTAAGGCAACTACTTTGAGCTCTGCTTCTTCACTGCCTCATGTTGTGTGCTCTGGTGGGACCTGGAACTTTGCACCAATGAAGACATTTATCCCCCCAACTACCCTGCAACAGACCCCTTTTGTACCCTCTTTGTACCAAAAGGGAGCTACTGCTGAAACTCTGGCCCAGCCAGATTCATTTCACACGTCTCTAAAACAGCCCGATACTCACGGGAGGCTGCTGGCTTCCTCACGTGATTTTTGACAGCATCCATTTATAAACCAGAGGCAGGCAGCCACGAAGGGGCTGTCACCATGGATGACATCAAAAATGGCCAGCAGCCTTCCATGAGCATCGCACTATTTTAAAGATGTGTGAAAACAGCCCTGGTCACACAGCACAGTTGGAATGGGATTGAGAGAACAGCCCCTTTCTCCTCTTCATCCAGAGACCACTCAGATGCTGAAGGGGGCTTTCATCTCCAGCAGCGAGACGGAACTAACTGTCTTGTGGGCAGCCTACACATCTCCATTCCTCAGTTCTAGTGCAGTACATTTAGGTGCAGTACTGGGGGGGGGCAGGGGGAGCAGAGGACATCCCTTTAGGTGGTGTGCAGAGGACATCCCCATCAGGCACATCCAACCATAGCTGGGCTTTTAGAACTCCTGAATGATTCCCTCCCCCTTTTCCAAATCATAGCAGTGCATGAGTTTAATTCATCTCATGGATTTGGCATAGGGTCTTCAGTTCACCCTCTGTCATGTCTGTACCCCTCCATGCCATTATTTTCAGCTGATGTGTTGCTATGAACCATTGGTCTGTGCTGTGCCTTGATGCCATATTGCTGATGCCATAACTTGCCTTGTATTCACAGGCCTGCTGTATCCAGAGTGTCTTGCCTCTTGTGCTTTGAAGCTCAGTGTCTCTGGCCTTGCAAACCTGCTAGTTCTCAGGGGGAAGAAGAATATTGTGTTTCATTCTTACTTATAAAGATTTTATTGGGTAGGTTAACATAAGTATTACATATGAAATCAACTTCATTTTCTTTTCTACATCTCATTTACCTTACAATTACAAACTAATATATGCATTCCCCACCTTCCCTCCCTCCCTCTCCCTTGACCCCCAACAGCACTAAAACCCCTTTAACTCTTATAATATTCCTTCTATTCTATTACTTCTCCTTATTTTCAAAGGTAAAGTCCATACATAAAGCTTACCCCATTATTCTATCCATATCAAAAGTTATCCATAGACCACAATTGACCTTTTACATGCCAATTGTTTTCCAAATATTCTTTAAGTTTTTCCCAATCTTGGTTGTTGTGGGTTTTCCGGGCTGTATTGCCGTGGTCTTGGCATTGTAGTTCCTGACGTTTCGCCAGCAGCTGTGGCTGGCATCTTCATATTTTCCCAATCTCTTAAAAATTCATTTGGACCTTTTCCCTCAGTTTTCTGGTCAACTTATCCATTTCCACCATATATAACAGTTTTTGTATCCATTCTTCAACTTCTGGTATCTCCTCCTGCTTCCAATATTGTGTGTACAGTAATCTAGCTGCTACAATCATATACCATAGTAATGTTCTATCTCCTGCATTTATATTTTCCATATTAAGTCCTCACAAGAACATTTCGGGATTTTTTGGCAGGTTACCCTTGCGCGATATTTTGTGTCATTGCGGCAGCAGGTAAGCATCTGAAGGACTGCTCAGTGATCCGGGGAAGTCAGCATGGTTTTGTTCCTAACAGATCTTGCCAGACCAACCTGGTTTCCTTCTTTGATTGAGTGACCAGCTTACTGGATCGGGGGAACTCTGTTGACGTGATTTATCTGGATTTCAGTAAAGCTTTTGATAAGGTCCCCCATGACATTCTGATGGGCAAACTGGAAGACTATGGAGTGGACTATAGGACAGTTTGGTGGATAGGGAACTGGTTAGAGGACCGCACTCAAAGAGTGGTGGTCAACGGCGTTTCATCAGATTGGAGGGAGGTGTCCAGTGGGGTGCCGCAGGGCTTGGTTTTGGGCCCGGTACTTTTCAATATTTTTGTCAATGAAATGGATGAAGGAGTGGAAGTGCTGCTCATTAAATTTGCTGATGTATGGGCCGGGTTTGGGGGGGGGGAAATGTCCAAGCATACCTGGAATGGCCTTCTGTCATTGTAAGGAGCTTCCACAGCTCTGGAAAAGCTGTGACTGACCCAAGGTCACTTAGCCAGCTTCAAGTGGAAGAGTGGGGAATCAAACCCGGTTCTCCAGATTAGAGTCCTGCCACTCTAATCTGGTTCTCCAGATGAAAGTCTCAGCCCCACCCTCCTCACAGGGTGATTGTTGTGAGGGATAATAACAGCACATTTTGGAAACTGCTCTGAATGGGCATTAAGGCAGACTGTAAATGACATAAATAAAAATAAATAAATAAATTATAAAGACCCTCAATGAAGAAGAGTCTGTCACCACCTGGTGCCATCTGTTTTGCTGTCAAACATCTCTTTCCGCAAGTTTCTCCTGATATCTGTTTCTCTTGTCACTTCCACCCATTAGTTCTGGTTCTGCCTTTTGGAAGAAGAGAGAGCAAGTCTGCCCCAGAGGAAGGCAACCAGGATTGACAGTCAATGCCCTCCTTAAAATCATGATGCTGATCCACTCCCTTGTTCAGCTCACCATCTGCTCACCAGCGGTGAGTAGGGAGCCAGTGGTGCATCCCTCAGTTGTTGTCCATGAGCAGTTTGAGCCAATTTGTCCAGTGTCTTTCCAGGTATTCACACAGTACAGTCCAGGGCAATGTGCGGCACCCAGTGATCCACCAACGTCTCAGCAAAGCAGACGACCAGACTGGACCCCGCGAGGCACTCTTGCAGTCTGTGTGTTGATGGACAGCTGTTCAGGCAAGTGGAGTCCTTCCTTACACTGAAAAACAAAAAACCCACAGAAGTGTTGGCTCTTGTCTCTTGCTCCCTGGCAACACAGACCGATGTCCCCATGGGGAGGGGGGTTCTCCCACCCTTTCACCAGCTCTTCTCTGCCTCCCCTGAGAAATACTTTTAAGAGCAACAGGATTTCATGCTTGCTGGTTCCATTTAGGCGCTCTGGAACGGCTGCGACAAGTCCATCCCCTCAATTAGCCCAGGACCTTAATGGCAGGCCTAATTTAGTCTATTGTCAACAGAATAAATCTTCTCACTCAACTGTAACAGGCATTTCCCCCTCTCTTAACAAGCTTTTGTTAAAGGAGAGAACATTTAAAGACGTGACAAATGAGGAAAATAACGCTTTCTGGCCATTGAAGGGGCCCATTCAGCATTTTGAAGAGCAGTGTAAGGTACAGAGTCGCATTTCTGTTTGTACGAATGCCTACCCATGAGCAACCTGCACTCGTTCTATTGCCTTATTGTTTCAGGTGTACACCCTCCTCTTTATTACCAAGTAAGCTAGGACAATTTCTAAATTTAATTCCTTGCTTCCAGTTGTCCCTCCCCCCTCCCAGTTGTGGCTGCACTTGTGCTTCCTGGGAGGAAGAATTTTGTCTTGATGTGATCATACATATAATTACCTTAACTCTCTTTGGGTGCAATGTAAGGTAATAATATGTTTGATCACATCAAGATGAGAGACGGCCAAAGAAGACCAGGGTTGCAGAGGCAGGCAATGGCAAACCACCTGTTAGTCCCTTGCTGAGAAAATCCCAGCAGTTTTCTAGCCTAGAAAACCCCAGCAGGGGTTGCTCTAAGCCAGCTATGACTTGTTGGCAGTTTTTTCAACCACAACATTTCACCAACATGCAAAAGAGCATGTGCAAAATAACAAAAAGATTTCTCTTTTTGCAACGTCTTTCAATGCACATGTGCAAACTGATAGAGCAGAGGTGGAAGAATGAGGCACAAACTTTTGGTACTGAAAGACGTACCTGGGAACTGCGGCTGTGGAAGGGGATAAGCCAGGGCCTTCCAAGAGAATCTTCTTGAGCATCTCCTTAGAACAGCAATGGCCAGAGCACCTGGCCATGGCCACAGTCCGGGCTGCCCTTTCATTCCACGTTTCATTCGCTTGGTTTTTCTACCTTCCTGACTTTTAGAAGTATCCAGCGGAGAAGCGTGTTCACCTCCCCGCAGTTGTTGTTTCCTGTGGCTGGCTAGAGATGGAATCATATTTCTTTCTGCGACCTGTCAGGTGAGGTGCAGAGAAAAGTGAAAAGCGCCATTGCCAGAAGAAACCCTCTCCCTTTGAGGGCACTACTCCACTTGGGACCCACCCAAGCAGCAGGGCGGTCCAGTAGATGAAGGATGTGAGGCCCCCTCCTCATAAGCTCTGGTTAGCTGCCCGTATGCCCTCACAGTGGCCCCACTGGCCCGTGATCCCCACTCCAGTTTGGCCCCCTCTGTGGCATTTGAGCCCTCAGTGCCCCCCCCTCTCCTGCCATGGGTGTGCTGCTCTTCTGAGCCTGCCTGACTCTCGGAGGAGTTTCCCCCCTTTGCCCTGGTACTTCGGCTACCACCATCCCCCAAACAGAGTGGATTGCTCCACACCTTCTCCTACACAACCAGCTCATCGGAGCTTCAGGTGACTTTTGGAGAATGGTTCTGTGGAGGAGAAGAGGCTCACTCATATTTGCCATAGATCCAGAGGAGTTAGCCTTGTTAGTCTGTAGTTGCAAAATAGTAAAGAGTCCTGAAGCACCTTTAAGACTAACCAACTTTATTGTAGCAGAAGTTTACAAGAACCACAGCTCTCTTTGTCAGATACAGATGCATCTAACAAAGAGAGCTGTAGTTCTTGAAAGCTGACAATGCATCTGACGAAGAGAGCTGTGGTTCTCAAAAGCTGACAATGCATCTGATGAAGAGAGCTGTGGTTCTCAAAAGCTTATGCTACAATGAAGTTGGTTAGTCTTAAAGGTGCTACTGGACTCTTTTCTATGTCACATTTGCCAGTGGCAACTCATGATTTAGAGAATAGAGACTCTGAAGAGGACGGCAAAGTGCTCTCCTCTCAGATCCGCTTTTCACATGGAAGCCCTTCCCTTACTGTAGCCCTGAACTCTTCTCAATTTACAACCCAGAAGACAACCGTTCTGTCAGCATACAAAAACATGCTCAAACAGTGGACGTCAGGTTAGGAAAAAGTACACTTGCTCCCCAAACCGTGAACAGCATGCAGCAATACTGATGCCTTCTGTTCTTGTCAAAGCATCAGACAAGTTTGGCAGCCTCGGTTTTGTCTCCTAGCTTGAAAGAACCCACCTGAAACATCAAAGCTTGAGCCAGATCAGGAACAGATAAAAGTTATCTTTATTTTTGTGCGTCCCACGAGGATCTTGAAAAACGCTTTGAGGCACGCCAGCCACTGTCCACTCCATAGGCACTCCAGCTGAGAATACAGCCTAACATCATCCTCAAAGTGAAGGAAGGAAATCTTTGTCTAGAGAGGCATCAATATGCTTTTGTTCCGACACTGTCCAAGTTGAATCTGCAGGTATAAATTTGGCAGCATTCCTAGTTGCAAAGCGCAGGACTAAGAAGGGGCAAGAGATGGGACCACCTGAGCTATTTTCTATTTCCCTTCCAGGTGCTGCCAGCAGCATTTTCACCCCAAACTCGCCGAACACCTTGCTCTGTCCGTCTCCATTATTTCCCACCAGGAAGGCCCAGAGAAAGGCCCCAGCTGCACGCTGCAAAGACGGAAATGCTCAGCTCTCTCTTACATGTTGAAATGTTATTTCTCCCTCTTGCACTTCTTTGCGACCTTTATGCCACAAGCAGCCAGCTGTGAAGCAGATTTACATCTCCAAGCCTCAACAGCAATAATCGTTTCCCGGAATTATGACAAGTAGCGAAGGACATAAAAAGGTCAGGATCCAGTCCTCTGGACGGGCCTCAGGTGACTTCTTGCCGGGGCTGCCTGGGATATTCCTGCGCAGGAGCGTCTGTTCTGCAGGGGCTTGGGGTCTTTGGGGAGGGGAGGAAGGAGAGCAAGGGAGCTGCCGAGGCCAAGAGAAGGCCAGGCAGCACCTCATGGCCAGAGGCGCCAGGCCCGGTTCGGGAAGCAGCAAAGGTCCAGACTCTCCTCTCCCTCGCCAGTTTTTATCCTGCCCTTCCTCTAAAGTAGTGGAAGGCAACGCACCCAATTCTCCCGGCACCCATGTTGTCCTCATTGTTAATCCAGTACATTTTTGGCACTGAAGTGGCTCAGTTACAGCCTCCATCTTTGAAAAAAAATGATTCAGTCCCTGATGGAGTAGTGTTGGTCTACAACAGAACAGCAGGATTTGAGTCCAGGGGCACTTTAGAGAACAACATGACTCTGTGTATTTTGCTGCCAGAAATTGTGACTTTTGCTGTGACTGCAACAACACATAAGAGCCCCGTGGCGCAGAGTGGTAAGCTGCAGTAGTGGAGCCCAAGCTCTGCTCACATGACCTGAGTTCAATCCTGGCAGAAGCTGGGTTCAGGTAGCCGGCTCAAGGTTGACTCAGCCTTCCATCCTTCCAAGGTTGGTAAAATGAGTACCCAGTTTCCTGGGAGTAAAGCGTAGATGACTGGGGAAGGCAATGGCAAACCACCCCATAAAAAGTCTGCCAAGAAAACATCATGATGCGATGTCTCCCCATGGGTCAGTAATGACTCGGTGCTTGCACAGGGGACTACCTTTACCTTCTACCTTTAGAACAATACAGCACCCAGTGGTTGTTGTGCATCTTCTACACCATAGTGGTTAAGTGGTTGGGCTGCAAATCTGCAGTCCATTGGTTCAAATCCCACTGCTGCCATGAGTTCTGCAGGAGGCCGTCAGACTGTAAAGGTTCAGATTTAGATGTTAGGAGGCACCTGGATATCTTGAACAATTGGGATGGTTGTGAACTAGCCGGTGCAATAGTTGCCGGGGGAAGAAGTTTCTTTACCATTTTTATTTCTGCTTCATAGGTCCTCCAGTGGGTTCTGTAGCATGTTCTATCTGCTTCTGTGTGAGTTTTTCCGCCAGCGCCTTTCTAGACACCTTCCAACCCTCTTTAAGTCAGCCAGCTCCGTGGTAAACCATGAGGCTGGCGTCCATCCCAAGAGCCGGAGTGGTCGATAAGGAGCAATGGTGTCAATAGCTTTAAGGAGCGCAGTTGTTGTTGTTGTTATACTGCAAGAAAGTTGCTGTAGCACAGTGGTTAAGTGGTTTGGCTGTGAACCTCCAGGTGGTGGCTGGAGATCCCCTGGAATTACGACTGATCTCCAGGTGACGGAGACCAGTTTCCCAGGAGGAAAGGCTGCTTTACAATACGGACTCTGTGGCATTACGCTCTGCTGAGGCTGCTCCCTTCCTGATCCCCAAGCTCCACTCTCGAAATCTTCAGGAATTTTAACAATAACAACAACATTCAATTTATATACCACCCTTCAGGACAACTTAATGCCCACTCAGAGCAGTTTACAAAGTAAGTTATTATTATCCTCACGACAAAACACCCTGTGAGGTGGGTGGGGCTGAGAGAGATCTGAGAGAGCTGTGATTGACCCACGGTCACCCAGCAGGTTTCAAGCGGAGGAGCGGGGAATCAAACCCATTTCTCCAGATTAGAGTCCTGCCACTCCTAACCACCACACCAAACTGCAACAACCTAGAGCTGACAGCCCTAGATGTCATCACGCCATCCCGAGAGCACTCCCGTGCTTCACAGTGGGACAATTTGGCAACCCTATGAGAGTGTAGGCAGGAAAGAATGGCATGTTCAAGATCCTCTCCCTCACTGCAGGGACTCAAAAACTAAGAAGGTCCTCTTGGTTCCTCTTTTATCCTTGCTGAAGACTCAAGCAGCTTACAGAGAAGCCAGAAATATACAATTTAGCCAAACGGACACACAGCACAACTGTCAGAGTGTCAGTTTGCTAGTCAGTTCTCAAGCCAGAGCTACGCCATGTTCTTGTGTTATAATCTGTAGTTGTTTAGTTCTCTCCCTCCAGGCCCAGGTGTTGCCCAAGCCGCATATATCCATGGGAGCGAAGATCCGGCCGACCTTGACGTCCTCGCCTTCCCAGGCCTTCTAGACAGGACTAAGGGGGGAGGCTGGGAAGGGGTGTTTGAAGTGTTGTTACTTTCATTTTATGTGTCATTCTCAACAAAGCTTCCGTTCAGCCAAGGCCTAAAATCCCTGGAATATGGATAACTGTATCCTGAGCATTGTCTTTCAATAAACCTTTTGGAATCAAGAAACTTTGTGCTTCTTGCAGAAGGGGGGAGACGAACTCTAGATAACGGGGATTCCATAGTCTGACAACAACTCTCTCGGATGCTGAATCCACAGGCCCAGCTCACTCAAGGCCACAGACTGTCAGTCACAGGCTAAGAGCAGCCACAGCCATGCGTAAATACCTGTAAGAGAGCCGGAAGAGAAACTCTGCCCACATTTTGTCCTGCTGGCACGCTGAGGTTCCCCCCCCCCCCGCCCGCAACCTTCCTTCCCTACATGGAGCCTTGAAGTTCCCCATGCCTGGCATACACACCTGGCCAGTGTACGAAGCACGGCCCTGTATGACTCGGATGAGGGTGAAGATGAGGATGATCCATCAACATCAAAAAGCTGTAGTCCAGCTGCCAGATGTATCACAGACCAGGGGCAACGTCCCCCTATGGCAGGAGGCCACTTGAATGGCTCCCTCGCCTCTACCACCAACTCTATTATTATTATTATTATTATTATTATTATTATTATTATTATTATTATTATTATTATTATTATTATTATTATTTCACCTTTCTCACTGACATCCAAGGTGGATTATACAGTGTGAGTGAAAATACAGCACAATCAAGAGCTAGGACTGAGCAAAGTACAATAAATGAAGAACATTTAGGCCACTTGCAGTGCAATTCTAAGAAGAGTTACTCCAGAGTAAGCCCTTTATTTCAAAGGATATGGATTGGAATAACTCTTCGTAGGAGTGCATTGTCAATGGAAGAGTTACAATGGGGTAGAATAGCAGAAACTTTGGAAAACAAGCATAAAGCCGAGCACAGAGACGAACATTTCCTGAAACAAAGCATAACTAATTTCTATGGCCTGTTTAGAAGTGTGGAAACTCCCTAGTAGGTGCATATCTGCATCAGCAGACAGTAGCCAACAGAGCAGCCCCACATTTACCTACCAATGAGGCAGGAATAAGACAGACAGCAGACCAACTCTAGCCCTTCAGCAGGCGGCACATGCTAGTTCTTGTCAGGCACGCTTAAGTTTGCTGCTCGCATCCTTCCTCTTCCCTCAAAGAAGCACTAGCTAGCGGTGCCAGCTTGGCATCTTGTGTGTGAGCGAGTGGGAGGGCATTTTCCCCTGGCTGGACAGATGGCCCACTGGGTAAACAGATCACTGCCAGGGAAAGGGTGACCCGCTGCCACCTGTGCCAAGACCCCACTGGCCCCCTCTGCTCCCGGCTCCATTATCCCCAACGTGGGAGCAGAGGCACCGCTGACATCTCCCTGCCATTTTGCCACATTTCCATCTGCATAATCCCTGCTTCGCACACCGCCGAAGGCCTGCTCAGCTTGAAAGCGCAGTTGTCAAAATAATGTCACTTTTGCAACAAGGTGAGCACCGGTGCTGATCCCCTTCTCCTCGGCGCATGGAGCTTTTGTGCTCAGGCTTGTTTCTAAATAGGTCACAGATTTCTGTCAGACAAAAGGAGAGCTGGCAGCAGTTAGCTTGTCTGGTTTTACATAAACCTGACAGGCAGATGATAGCAGAAGCCTTATTACAGACATGCCAGTCAGAGCACGAGAGCCCCGATTCAGACTCACTAACCTCTTCATGTCTGGGCAACATGATTATATTGTATTTATTAAAAAAACACACACAAAACACCAGACTCCGAACCCAGGTGTAGAGTTAGTGCACAAGGCTTATGGCAGAGACACCAAGAAAAGACGCAGCGCAAAGACTTCGAAAGAAGAACGCATAGGACTCGGGTTGCAGAGCCGGAAAACGATGCTAGTCTGGGGCAGAAGCGCCCTCCTGTGGTTAGTTCTCCAGGGCTTTTTGGGGGTGGGGGAGGGCCTCAGAAATGGGGAAGGAGGGGGCTTATGGCCTCGCTGTTGGGGGTTGCACAGCCATTAGATATAAGTTTGCAGAGTTGCAGAGTTTGATAGTAAAGCAATGGAAATGAGTAGACAGACTTCTGTGATTCTAGCTCTGTAAAAATACTTTACTACATAATAGGGTAAAAAGGGTACATTTGATAGGAAAAACAACAAAGAGTTTCTGAATGCATCTTGATAGTCTAACTAGGTGCTAGAGAGGGAGAAGCTTAGACTGCATGGTCTAGTGAAGTAGTAGAAGTGCAGTAGCAGACTGAACAAAGAGCAACAAAACCTTATTATATGTTGCTAGCTAATTGCCCCCCAATAACCTGGCTCAATAACCTGGCTCATCAACCTGGCACTTTAGTAAGACTCCCACTTTCTCTGGCGGGAACTTCTCTCGAAGCCTAAGTGGTCCTATGCTAACTAGCTATCTGACTAAACAAACAGAGCAACAATTTAACTCTTTCGTGACTGAGTGTAGGGCACTTGCAAAAAGTCCGACACTCGCCCTCTGCCCTCCCTTGCTCTGGCTTGTGGCCTTGCTCTTCTTCCCTGGCCCTCCTTTCTCCACCCTTTTAAAGCGGGACTGCCCGGGCTCTGCCTTGCAGCCATTCCATTGGAAGGTTCCTTCCTCGCTGCCAGGGGATTGGGCCAGAAAGGCCTCTTGTTCCTGCCCTCAATTACGATTTATAAGAAGATGAAAAAATCAGTTTCTATGAAGACCTAAAGTGGCATTTTTAGATGTTACGTACAAACTACCACACTTCTTTGGCCTGATGTTGAAGCTTTAAAACTTTGAGGCTTCTGTGCCTGATGAAATTCTCGTAACATACACTTGTGTGTCATATAAAGATACCACCCTGTTTCTCTTAATAATTTTTGGGTTTGGACTAGATGACCTTATGGTTCCTTCTGGGCTCTGACTTGCAGCCATTCCATTGGAGGGTTTGGCCCAGGCTGCCAGGACATCGGGCCAGAAAGGCCTCTTGATTGAACAGGCAGGTGCTCAACTGAAAGGGATTTTTATTTAAAATAATAAAGATAAGTTGTACACAAAACACACAGCAAACACAGAGCTAACGAGAAATCAGTAATGAGTGATGGACAGAGTCTGAGGAATTCAGTGATATTTACTTTGAATCATAGAATCATAAGGTTGGGACTGCTAGGGTCATCTAGTCCAACCCCCTGCACAATGCAGGAAATTCACAACTACCTCCCTTCCCACCCACACACCCAGTGACCCCTGCTCCATGCCCAGAAGATGACAAAACAGGTCCAGGATCCCTGGCCAAACTGGCCTGGAGGACATTGCTGCCTGACCCCAAGGTGGCGATCAGCATTACCCTGGGCACCTAAGAAGGGGCCATGAGAACTAAGCCCTGATGCAGCCCTTCCTGCCCTCTCCCTCATGATCTGCCCAGGTTCACAGACTCAGCATTGCTCTCAGGTAGCCATCGAGCCTCTGCTTAAAAGCCTCCAAAGGAGGAGAGCCCACCACCTCCTGAGGAAGCCTGTTCCACTGAGGGACCGCTCTGACTGTCAGAAAGTTCTTCCTGATGTTTAGCCAAAAACTCTTTAGATTTAATTTCAAGCCATTGGTTGTGGTCCGACCTTCTGGAACAGCGGAAAACTACTCTGTGCCATCCTCTATATGGCAGCCCTTGAAGTACTTGAAGATGGTTATCGTATCAGCTCTCAGTCGTCTCCTCTCCAGGCTAAACATTCCGAGCTCCTTCAATCTTTCCTCGTAGGACTTGGTCTCCAGACCCGTCAACCTCTTCATCGCCCTCCTCTGGACACGTTCCATCTTGTCTAAATCCTTCTTAAACTGTGGTGCCCGAAACTGAACACAATACTCTAGCTGAGGTCTAACCAGAGCAGAGTAGAGTGATACCATCACTTCTCGTGATCTGGATACAATACTTCTGTTGCTACAGCCCCAAACCGCATTTGCCTTTTTAGCTACCACATCACACTGCTGACTCATGTTCAGTGTATGGTCTACTAAGGCCCCTAGATCCTTTTCACATGTACTACTGCCAAGACAAGTCTCTCCCATCTTATAATTGTGCTTTTGATTTTTCCTACCTAAATACAGAACTTTGCATTTGTCTCTGGTGAAATTATTTTTGTTTTCCAGCCTGTCAAGATTATCCTGTATCCTGACTCTGTCTTCGACCATATTTGCTCCCAATTTAGTATCATCTGTAGATTTAATAAGCATTCCCTCTATTCCTTCATCCAAATTATTTATAAACACGTTGAAGAGAACAGGTCTCAGGACTGATCCCTGAGGAACTCCACTTGTCACTTTTCTCCAAGAGGATGAGGAACCATTAACTAGCACTCTTTTGGGTGCGATCTGTCAACTAGTTACAGATCCATCTAATAGTAACAGGATCCAAACCACATTTTACCAACTTGTCGCCAAGGATATTATGTGGAACCTTATCAAAAGCCTTACTGAAATCGAGATAAACTATGTCTACAGCATTCCCCTGATCCAGCAAGGTAGTAATTTTCTCAAAAAAAAAGAGAGAAGGTTAGTCTGACATGACTTGTTCTTGAGGAACCCATGCTGGCTCTTAGTAATCACAGCCATCCTTTCTAAATGCTCAAGGACTGACCATTTGATAATGTTTTCTAAGACTTTTCCAGGTATAGATGTCAAATTGATGGGTTGGTAGTTACCTGGATCCTCCTTTTTCCCCTTCTTAAAGATGGGGACAAAATTTGCCCTCCTCCAATCTTCTGGCACCTCGTCTGTTCTCCAGGAATTCTCAAAAATAATGGACAGAGGCTCAAAAATCACATCTGCAAGTTCTTTGGTACCCTTGGGTGCAATTCATCTGGCCCTGAGGACTCCATTTAATGAAACTAGGTGTTTATGTACTACCTCTATGCTGATCCTAGGCTGTCACTCCCTTCCCCCATGATGTGTTCTGTTATTGCCCTGTTGAGCACCATCTCCCTCGCTGGAGAAGACTGAGGAAAAGTAGGAATTGAGCAGTTCTGCCCTCTCTTCATTGCCTGTGGGTTGGTGAAACTCTAACTCCCCAAGCATAGCATGAGGGGGAGATAGATGAACCATATCCCCCCCCCTCATTGGTAGGAGACTGGCAGGGAGGCTAATTAGATGGATTCAAGTGCTGGCCTCAGCCATGTGCCTGGTGGAACATCTCTGTCTTACAGGCCCGCCGAAAAGATACAAGATCTTGGCGGGCCCGAGTGTCTTCTGACAGAGAGTTCCACCAGGTTGGGGCCAGGACAGAAAAAGCTAGGCTGGCCCTGGTCGAGGCCAGCCGAGCCTCCCTGGGGCCAGGGGCCACCAACAGGTATTTACCTGCAGGCGCTTGGAGCTCTCCAAGGCACATACGGGGAGAGGCGGCCCCTCAGGTATGCTGGTCCCAGTCCGTTTAGGGCTTTATCAGTCAGAACCAAAACCTTGAACTTGATCCGGAACTCCACAGGGAGCCAATGCAGCTGCCGCAGGGTTGGAACCACATGTGCCCTGAATGGAATTCCTGTCAGGACATGAGCAGCAGCATTTTGGACCCGCCGCAGTTTCCATATCAGACCCAAGGGAAGCCCTGCGTAGAGCGAGTTACAGTAATCTGTTCTGGAGGTGACCGTCGCATGGATCACTGTCGTTAGGTCATGGGTGGAGAGATAGGGGGCAAGCTGCCTGGCCTGCCGGAGATGGGAAAAGGCAGTTCGGGCAGAAGACAACTTGTGAAAGGTTGGCAGAAGGGGGGGGGGAGGCTTCTAACACCTGTAAGATGTAAGAGAGACTCAGCGTCTAACAGGGCCCACAGGCCAGACCCACAGGCTAAGAGCCGAAGGGAAGAGCGAGGAGGAGCCTAATTCAATTCAAGGCTCACCCAGTAGAGGCCGGGGCCAGCAGTCAGCCCCAGGCAAAACAGACACTCTCCTATTAGAAACAATCACCCTCTGCAATTAGCTCCAACTCAGGCAAAAGAGACAAACAGGAAAAAAACGCTTACTCCAACTGGCACCGCTTTGCAGCAGGCTCTATGCACTCACACTCCCCCAAACACTGTCCTCCCGCACAGTAACCTCGGTTAATTCCCCTCAGTAGTTAAGGAAGGCAACAGAAAAAGACTCCCCACTCCAGCAGCTCTCTTTCCCGCTCCCTCTCAGAGCCCAGGTGGCTGTTGTGGGTCTCTGAGGTGCCACTTGACTCCAGTCCTTCTGAGGACCTCTGTGAGTCCACCCTCCCCTCCCGATGCACAGTTAGGAGAGCTTCTCTTCCAAAAGCTGAGGGGAAAGGACTTTATCTGAAGAATCTCTACCTACCCACCAGGGAAAGAGTCCCCTGACTATTCTCCCAGCAACAGCATGAGGGGATATTACTGCGTTTGTGTGCATTATGGAACCGTTCCTCTAACCAGTACATTCATCTCATACCTATTTGCATGGCTGGCAACATGAAATGAGGGGTGAGATTTTCTTGTGCAGATACTCCATATGCACTCCTAACAACTAATGGGGGTTTCAACAGTTCATTTCGTTCCCCGCCTATGTGGCAGCTGCTGTTCTGCTTTGTGCCAGTCCCAGAATGAACTAAGGCCTGAGCGCACCCCTGGCGAGCCACTGGACACCCCATGTGAAGCGGCACCGACTGGAAGGCGGATGGAGAAGCTTTTGAGCTCCGTTCCCTGCAGCTTTTGCTGTGAGTTGAAGAGCGCTGAGGGCCTTGGAGCAGGTGCTGCTGCTCGCCTGGTTTCAGGTCAGGCAGAGGCAGAGAGGTTGGGGGGGGGGCGTGTCTGAGAGAGGGAGCGTTCCTGGGAGTCAGGGCTTTGGAGTTCCTGGTCAACAGCTGATCATTTGGGGGAGCTGAGAAGCGGCGGCGGCGGCAGCGGCGGTGGCAGCAGCAGGAGAGACCCTGTGGAAAAACCATTAGGGAGTAGCCAGTTGGTTTCCCCCGCTTTGTGCTGCCAAGAATGTGTTTTGGTGCCTTCCTTGTTTAATCTTTATATAAATAATCTTCCTGGAGGCTGAGGTTGCCCAATTCGCATGCACCTGTGCTAACAGACTCCTCAGTTTCTGCTCCTGTCTACGCTGACGACACGCTCTTCATAGCTCGTTCCCCAGTCGGACTGTGTCATTTATTAAAAGCATTTGGAGATTACTGTAGCGATGAGCCTGGTAACTAAATGGCAACACATTGCAACAAACAAACAGGTGCAATTATCTAGGTTTGAAATTTCAGTCTCCTCTGGCCTGGAGTAACCGTTTAGGCTTTATGAAAGAAAAGGCCTTAAGATCGTCCAAAGGAATTCGGCGCTTCTTTTTCTCTAGAGGTGGACAACATATTCCCTCTGCTGTTACACTCTTTGAAGCAAAAATATTTACCCAGCTTCTTTATGGCGTTCCTCTGCGGGCCAATTTAGAAGACGAGCATCTTGGCGCTGTTCTGTATGGATTTCTAAGAAAGTGGCTAAGTGCCCCTTACTGCGTGGCAGGGATTGCTGTTAGAGCTGAGCTGGGGATTCACTCACTGGAGGCCTTAATCTTTAGTTATTGATTAAAATTTCTGTTGGCTCTTCCCAAGGGTAGCTTTTTAAGTTTGTTATTAAAGGACTCTTACGTTAATTCTTGGTTTGGCTATGTAGATAACTTTGGAGGCTGGGATTGGAAAACGCTTCTTTGTCAACTATGTCTTTTTCTACAGCTTGCTCTCTGGTATATAAAAAAAAAGTTTGTTCCAGTGGAACCTAAATAGTATTATTCTTCATGCCCGTCGTGTGTGTTCTGCTTTTTTTGGATTTACATATTTAAATTCTTGCTGTCTGTATATGGATTTCTTAACTATCCCAGTTTATACAAGAGCTTTTTGGGCAGATTTGATGTACTACCCACTGCCGTTTTGAGTGGGTGCTATTCTAAAAAAGCCTTACTCTGAGTGTTTATGTGGATATGGGACTGGTTCTATTGAAACTATGGAGCATGTCTTATTCCTCTGTCGAAGATATTGTCATGTCTGCACCCTGCATCCATGACATGGTCTTGAGTGTTGCACCATTGCTAATACTGTGCCTTCATTTCAGGTTACAAATGCTTTAATCATCGCTTTCATTTCTCTCCCTCTACCAGCCTGAGAACACAGCTGTGTTATATCTTTCTTTGAAGCTCACTGAAATGACCTTGCACTGTCTGAAATGTTGCCGTTTCTCTGTATGCCTTTTTGTCTTGTCTAGCTAAAGTCCAGAAGAAGTTCCCAGACTCCTTCCCCTCCCAGTTCTGTGGTCTAGATGGGAAGGGGGGGGGATATTTGAGTATTTAGAGCTGTATTTTCCTCAAGTCTCTATTCCTGTCAAGGAAGTGTGTACTGCTTGGAGGCTCTCTTGCCTCTGAGTAAATCTATGGACATGTATATGGAAATAATTGGATTTCTGAATAAAAACCATTTGACCAGGAACCCGTGTCTTGCTGCAATGGACCAGGGATCTGTCTGCCATATCCTGCCATCCACAGCCTGACAGATATAAGCAGTTATGAACACAGTTGACTGAGCAGCTAGTTCCCGATAGGCATGAAATGAAATCCTGCCCTCAAGTCATAGCTGACTTATGGTAAACACCCCCGGCGGGGGTGGGGTGGGGTTTCACAGTAAGAGACTAACAGAGGTGGTTTGCCATTGCCTGCTGGTCTTCCTTGGAGGTCTCCCATCCAATTACTAACCAAAGCAGACCCTGCTTAGCTTCTGAGATCCGATGAGATCAGGCTCACCTGGGCTATCCAGGTGAGGATATCCCTGGATTGTGCGTGCTAAAAAACAAACCAGCATTGCAAAAGATGGATGTGCAATGCAGGCACTTGCCACGGGGGACTCCTGCGGGGCCACAGACCTCTGCCACAGGGTCTACTCAGGAAACAATGACAGTGAATTTAGACTCTTAGCCCGTGGCGGTTTATGCTCAGTAAAGTGTCATTACGACTGTAGAATCGTGGAGACTAGAGATTAAAAACGGAAAGCAATGTGTCCGCAATTTAAAACCAGGGTAGGAATCAGTTTCAAAGGAATCCGTGAAATTAAAAGAATGTTTGTAAGGCATATAATGTGTGTGTCCGTTATAATTCCTGGGATAAGGAGTTCCAAAGATTGAATATCCTAATATAATGTGACTATCAGTTTGCAGGTAGCTCCGTTGGACCGGCTGGCTCCCTGAGCCCTAGGCAAAGAGAGGGACAGCATTTCCGATGATGAATTGGAAAGACACGAAACTTATCCCAAGCCACAGCTCCATTTAAGACTGTGACACAGCTAAAGGTGAGACAGTCTGAGTCTGTCGGTGAGGCGTGTGTAGAAAGTGGGATGCATCTCTTCCCCTCTAGTCCTTGTCCTTTCCTGAAAAACAGCCAGCACACTTCATGGCTTCTGGAAAACTACGATGCCTTTGGGCCTCCAAAGTCAATAGCCCACTAATAAACGGAGACAGGATCGATAAGCATCATATCCCCCCGGCAGCACTCTAAATCCTCACTGGCCACTTCCGGAAACCTTTCCGTGCTTTTGTTCACATCTTCAGCACCGTAATGGTTTCCCTGACACCAGCAGATCTGTTGCCTCCATCCACAAAATGAGAGGCTGTCAGGGAAAAGGCGCTTCTCGGTTGGCCATCAAGTTTGCCAGGGAGGCACTTTAGTTGGGACTGGCATAGTGCCCCGGCAGTCATATCTCCCCATTGCCTTGGCTGCCCTCTTCCCCCTGGGCATGGAAAGAGATGATTAGTGAGTCTGTGCCATAACACATTACACTGCTTCCTACAGGGTCAGGCCATTGATGTATCATCTCTCTGGAAGGGCAGAGGCCCTTGGTGGTCTCAGTCCAAGGGCACCTGTGCTCCTTGACAGTCTTTGAAACTAAGAGCTGGTGTGAAGGAGAGGGCCAGGAGATGAGCCATCCAGCTCCAAGCCCCTGAGCACTTGAGCGCTTGCATATGCTAGCTTGGCTTTGGCCAAACTAAGGCAACCGCTTCCCATCCCACACCCTGCTAGAATGTCGCTCTCAAAGACACAGAGAAAGCGGAGAGCTAAACGGCTGGGGTAGTAGGGCCTCCTCCTGAAGCAGGAAGGCTTAAATGACCCCGGGCAGATGGTCTTTCCCAAGAGGAATTATAAACTCTCTGCACACGAGAAGAAGCTCTCTTATTTTATTCCTAGGAGCTCCATTTTGTCCACATGGCGAGCGACAATGGGGAGAAGTCTCAAACCGCAGGGACCAAGGCAATGCTGAACTTAAATTACTATGATGTGTCCAGTAATACTCGTCTGTCTTATTTAAACATTGTTAGGATAAGTGAGTGCAGGGAGAGGCGACTGTGTTTTTTCACGTTTTCTTTGTACTCTTGCTCAGCCTGAATGCTTGAACAAAACATGAGTATTCTTTTCATTCATTTATTCAATTTTCCTATATTTTGAATGCTCTAAGCCTGATCTCTATAAACACATCATGTCTATTCCCTCCTTTTACCTGAAGTGTGGCAATGGGAAGTAGGTAAGCTTACCATCCCGGGATCACAATAGCTGCAAATAGTGAAAGTGAAATAGACGGTCCCCACGCTAGCTTGGAGGAGCAAAGTGGAAGGCACAGCAACTAGGTGGAGCCTCTACATGGTACCGCAGGGTTCTGAGTGCATTTCGCATTGGGGAACTCTCCCTTGCACTTAACAATGTCGGTAGACAGGGGGAAATACCTGCCACCCAGCAGGTCAAGCAACATGGATCTGACTCTGCTGTGCCCTCCCCCCTCCGGAGAAGCTGAGAGGTCCAGAAAGAGCATCTGTGTTCACAAGGATGGCAGCAACAGTAAAACCAGGTGGCTTCTTTAAGGAGCCACATTTAGTAAAGGAGCATTTTGCCAGCTGGCCAGCAAGCCCAGAAGTTGACCAGGGAGTTCCCCACTGAGGGATAAAGCTAGGGACGCCCGCCCCCTGTAAACTTGTATTTATTTACCTTATGTCCATTGTTTATGGAAATGTACTGACTGTGCTAATCTCACACTGTGCAATCCGCCTTGAGTCTCAGTGAGAAAGGTGGACTATAAATGACATAAATAAATAAAGCAAATAAGGGAATAATCCTGGTATACAATGGTGTTCTCTCACTGTGTCTCCTTTAATGCTAATTCCTCCCAACTCACAAGGACCCCCCCCCCCCACACACACACATTAGGGTAACAATACTGTATACAGTACAATTGTATACTACATACTGCAAACAATGAAACCAAACGGGATTACAGAATCACAGAAACGGTGTGACAGTCGGATGTGTATTGTGAACAAAGCAATGAATATTACCTAAAATTAACTGTGACCCAATTCCTTTTATTACATAGGTGATGCTGAACAAATCTGCTTTACAGAAACTGCACAATGATAAATGCACGGAAGCCTCCCAGGAAGACTGTCTCATCAGGTGGGGCCGCAACAGGGAGCGCTCAGGTATGGGCAACCGGTTTGCAGGGCAGCTCCTTACAAGGGATTTTTCTCAGATTAACCCATCTTGCAGGGGGCATGTCAGGATAGGTGGTCCAGCAAGACACATGAGCAAATGCTTTTTCGGCATCTAAAAATATAAATGCAGGGGTTTTTTGCCTTTTCTTCCTGAGTATTCGATTGCATTGAGGAGATATCTGATATTATCTTTCATGCGCCTCTTCCGGACAAAGCCAGTTTGATCTTGAAAGCCCTTGCTAAACATTAGAAAGAACTTCCAGTCAAGTTGGTTCCTCCGTGGAACAGGCTTCCTCGGGAGGTGGTGGGCTCTCCTCTAGAGATGGGCACGAACCGCATTACAAACTTCAAAAACCCATGAAATTGGCGATCACGCAATCACGATCTGGCGGTTCGTTATTGTCCATGGCCAACGAACCAGTGTTCGGGAGAGACCTGGTTCAGTGCGTTCGGCCACGGTTCGGGAAGCCAGACAGTCAGGCGCCAGCAATCAATTCCTCTGGCAACAGAGCCGGGGGAATAAGCAAAGCCATGTTGGATCAGGCCAGTGGCCCATCCAGTCCAACATTCTGTCACACACAGTGGCTAGAAATCCAGTGCCATCTAAAGGACTGTCAGTGAGGCCAGGACACCAGAAGCCCTCCCACTGCCTTCCTTCCAGCACCAAGACAACAGAGCACCACCTCCCCACAAAGAGAATACCATCTATCTCCTGTGGCTAATAGCCACTGATGGACCTCTGCTCCATATATTTGTCCAGTCCCCTCTTGAAGCTGGCAATGCTTGTAGCTGCCACCACCTCCTGTGGCAACGAATTCCATGTGTTTATCACCCTTTGTGTAAAGTAGTATTTTCTTCTATCTGTTCTAACCCGACTGCTCAATAATTTCATAGAGTGCCCACGAGTTCTTGTATTTTGAGAAAGGGAGAAAAACACATCTTTCTCTACCTTCTCTAACCCGTGCGTTATCTTGTAAACCTCTATCATGTCTCCCCTCAGTCGTCTTTTCTCCAGGCTAAAGAGCCCCAAGCGCCTCAATCTTTCCTCATAGGGAAAGTGTTCCAACCCTTTAATCATTTTAGTTGCCCTTCTCTGTACTTTTTCCAGTGCTATGATATCTTTTTTAAGGTGTGGCGACCAGAACTGTACACAGTACTCCAAATGAGGCCTCACCATCGATTTAATGCCTGAACTCTGTCTGCGCTCCTTTTGTCGCCCTGGAAACCCAAATGGAAGCCCAGCTTATCTTGATTGGCAGGTCTTCCTTTTAACCATGGAGCTGCAAAGTGGTTACAAGTTGGGAGAAGACACCCAGGGGAGGGAGTGGGAAGGGGGTGTTCTGTAGCCACAGGCACTCCAATCTCACCCCTGCAAACCCTGATAGGCAGCTCTGACGGCCAAACACAGACCTCCTGCGTTGCTAAATGGGACCTGTGCTTATAAATAGCCATGGGCTCCTAAGCTGGGTTTCACTTTCAGCAAGCAGTGGAGTGGGACAGAGCTCTTGCTTGCCACTTGCTAGCCTTTGGGGAGAGAGACAGAGAGTATAATTGAGCTTGGATTTTTGTGGGAGTTTCCTGGGGGCCTTGGATTGGAGAGGGTATAACTCCAAGATCCCTTTTGCAATCTTGTCCAAACTTGGGTGATGGCTGTAGGAGAGCCTGCAAAAGACTCCCCGGGAATATGGGCTCTCTAAGTGCCACGGGGGCCGATCCGCACCCAATGAACCGCAAACCAGTTCGGCAACAGAAAATATTCGTCACGGTTCACGACCTCGGGATTGTTGTTGGCACCGAACTGCGAACCACTGGTTCGTTAAATTTTTTTGGTTCATGCCCATGTCTACTCTCCTCCTTTGTTGGTTTTCAAAAGGAGGCTAGGTGGTCATCTGCAGCAACACTCATTCTATGACCCCATTTGAATTTAAGCAGCCCTGGAGAGGGAGGGCAGGAAGGGATGAGCCAGTACTGGACTCTTGTGGCCCTTTCTTATGTGCCAGGGGAATGCCGATTGCCACTTTGGGATCAGGAAGGAATGTCCCTCCAGGCCAGATTGGCCAGGGATCCTTTGCCTTCCTCTGGGCATACAGCAGGGGTCACTGGGGGAGGGGGGAGGAAGTTGTAAATTTCTGCATTGTGCAGGGAGGTTGACTAGATGACTCTCGGTGTCCCTTCCAGCTCTATGTGTCTGTGTTTATTTCCTTCAATCCCTTCTTCTTTGTTGCTTCCTGCTATTTCAAGCTGGCAACTGGGCAGTTTTAAGGACAAGCCCAGGGTGGCATTTGGCTGGAGGGGAAGCAGGTTCTGTCCTCACCAACACAGCAGTGAAGATATATTTCAAAGATGGGGTGTAGTGGTTGCAATCCAACAGGAAGTTGTATGTATGACAAACTTGTAATCACTATTTTGGATATTCTTGGTTATGGTTATATTGCAAAAATGCATTAACATTACCTTTATAATTTTTAAGAAAATATTTGAATATAGGTAGTTTTTAAAGTGTTTGAAGTGATAAGATAATTAGTCATCCAACAATGTGCATGCTTATTAAGTGTGACAGCTGGTGATTGTTGGAAGAGATTTCTGAAAACCTACAAACAGGAGAATCTTAATGGATCTTAATGTGCCTGTCTTTAAGATACTACTGGGCTTGAATCTTAAGTAAAGGTCAAGGTACTCCCCTGTGCAAGCACCGAGTCATTACTGACCCATGGGGGGACATCACATCACAACATTTTCTTGGCAGGCTTTTTACGGGGTGGTTTGCCATTTCCTTCCCCAGTCATCTGCTCTTTACCCCCAGGAAACTGGGTACTTATTTTACCGACCTTGGAAGGATGGAAGGCTGAGTCAACCTTGAGGTGGCTACCTGAACCCGGCTTCCGCCAGGATCGAACTCAGGTTGTGACGTGAGCAGAGCTTGGGCTCCACTACTGCAGCTTACCACTCTGCGCCAAGGGGCTCTTTGGGCTTGAATCTTAATGGATCTTTTACAAGTGGGTAGCCAGATTGGTCTCTAGAAGAACTAGATTTGGATCCAGCTACACCTTAAAGACCTACTAGATTTCCAGAATATAAGCTTTTGAGAGTCAAAGCTCCCTTTGTCAGGGACTCTTCCTCTGACTCTCAAAAGCTCATACTTTATAGTATGCTATCCCCAAACCCTCATCTTAACATGGTGAGGGGGTTTGAGTGTGTCAGTGAAGCTGAGAGCAACACCACCAGGAGCACAGGCCTGGCCAAGAGTCTAAACTCCTGGAAGAGTCACTCAAGGCAGAATGGTCGAAGCTGAGACACCAGACTAAGATGCATCCACCCCCTTCAGGAATCAACAGTCACATCGGCAGAAGAGAACTGAATGTTCCAATGGCGATGGGAGTGGAAGAACTTTTGAAGGTCAGCTACTGGGCAGCAGCAGTAGTGGAAGGTGACATTGGTGGAGGATCTTTCACAGACCACGGCACTGTCACTTCAACTAACCCTGGTTAGTACTGCAAAGTGGAAGAAGGCAATGGAAAACCACTTCTGGTAATCTCTTACCTTGAAAATCCTATGATGAGACAGTCCAAAATGAAAAAAAGAGATAGTGCTGGAAGACAGGACCCCCCAGGCCGGATGGCACTCAACTGGCTTCTGGGAAAGAGCCGAGGACAAGTACGAATCACACTATTCTTAATGATGGGACTGGATTAAAGCCGAAAGGACGTCCAGTTGCGGATCTGAATAGATGCAAAAGGAATGTTCAAAGCTGTGCAGCACCTATAATAGGCACATAGAACATGAGAAGTATGAAGCCAGGTAAGCTAGGAATCATAAAACAAGAAATGGAATGTTTAAACATTGCAGTCCTGGGTGTGAGTGAATGAATGTGGACTGACACAGGACATTTTCAGTGAGAAAACCATAAAGTGTTTTACTGTGGAAATGACAAACTCAAAAGAAACGGTGTTGCTCAAATAGTGAGGATAGACATAGCACAAACAGTCAAGAGCTACAACCAAGTAATATCAATCAGACTTCATGGATAGCCTGTTAACATAACCATCATTCAAGTTTATGTCCCAACTACAGTTGCTGAGGAGGAAGAAATCAAAAACTTTTACGCAAGTGTCCAAGAAGAAACTGATCACACACCTAAACAAGATATGCTCTTAGTCATAGGGGACTGGAACACACAAGTAGGAAAGAAGGCAGAATCAAACATAGTTGGAAAGTTTGGACTAGGATCATAAAATGAAGAATGACCTAACTACGTCTCGAGGCAAAGTGTGCCGGGGAAGTTACAGGTGTTTATATACAAATGCTAGAAGTGTCCGAGGTAAAATTGGGGAGCTGGAATGTTTAGTGTTGGGCGAATCCATAGACATTGTGGGCATATCAGAAACTTGGTGGGATGAGGAAAATCAGTGGGACACGGTGATTCCTGGATATAAATTATATCGGAAGGATAGGGAGGGAAGGGTTGGTGGTGGGGTGGCTCTATATGTCAGAGAAGGTATACATTCCAGTAAGATTGAGAAGGTAACTGAATTAGATTCGCTTCTGGAAATGCTATGGGTTGAAATTACGGGCCCAAATGGAAACTTAACTGTGGGAGTTTGTTATCGCCCTCCAGATCAGAAAATAGAGGAGGATTATAAAATGATGACAGGATTAAAGATGGCTGCTAAACAAAAAAACTGTGTTGTAATGGGTGATTTTAACTACCCACACATTGACTGGGCCAATGGGTGTTCGAATCGGGGGAGAGAAAGTGAGTTTCTAGACTGTCTCAATGACTGTGCTATGGAACAGATGGTTACAGAACCTACTAGGGGAGAGGTGATCCTGGATTTGGTCCTCAGTAATGCTGAAGACCTGGTGAGAGATGTAAATGTGATTGCACCACTTGGGAACAGTGACCATAATATTATTGAGTACAACATATGTATAAATAGGAAATTGCCAAATAAGACCAACACAGCCATGTTTAACTTCAAAAGGGGTAACTTTTCTGAGATGAGGGGGTACGTGAAGAAGAAACTGAAAGGGAAAGTAAAAAAGGTCAAAACACTTGGGGAATCTTGGAGACTATTTAAAACTACAATCCTGGAAGCTCAAATTAAATATATACCGCTGGTTAGGAAAGGCACAAATAGGTTTAGGAAAAGGCCAGCATGGTTAACAAGCAATGTAATAGAAGCTGTAAAAGGTAAAAAGGATTCTTTTAGGCAGTGGAAAACTAGTCGGAGTGAGGCTGATAAAAAGGAGCATAAGCTGTGGCAAAAAAAGTGCAAGTCTGTGATCAGACAGGCAAAAAGGGAATATGAGGAGCATATTGCAAAGAACATAAAGAAAAACAATAAACAATTCTTTAAATATATTAGAAGTAGGAAACCAGCTAGGGAGGCAGTGGGGCCCTTGGATGACCAAGGCGTAAAAGGATTACTAAAGGGTGATAGGGAAATGGCCGAGAAGCTGAATGCGTTCTTTGCTTCTGTCTTCACTGTGGAAGATAAGAAGTGCATGCCCACTCCGGAAGCACTGACTTTGGGAGGGGTTTTGAAAGACCTGAGTCACATTGAGGTGACGAGAGAGGAGGTTATGCGACTGCTAGATAATTTAAAAACTGATAAATCACCGGGCCCAGATGGCATACATCCAAGAGTTCTGAAAGAACTCAAGTGTGAACTTGTAGATCTCCTCACAAAAATATGTAATTGTCATTAAACTCTGCATCTGTTCCTGAGGACTGGAAGGTAGCTAATGTTGTCCCCATCTTTAAAAAAGGTTCCAGGGGAGATCCGGGAAATTACAGGCCAGTCAGCCTGACGTCAATACCGGGTAAGTTGGTGGAAACTATTATCAAAAATAAAATTAGTGGGCACATTGATGACCAAAAGCTGATGAGGAAAACTCAGCATGGGTTCTGTAAGGGAAGATCTTGTCTCACCAATCTGTTAGAGTTCTTTGAGGGAGTGAACAAACAAGTGGACAAGGGAGACCCGATAGATATTGTTTATCTTGACTTCCAGAAAGCTTTTGACAAAGTTCCTCATCAAAGGCTCCTAAGTAAGCTCAGTAGCTATGGGATAAAGGGCCAAGTCCTCTTGTGGATCGAAAACTGGCTAATTAATAGGAAACAGAGAGTGAGTATAAACGGGCACTTCTCACAGTGGAGGGTGGTGAGCAGTGGGGTGCCACAGGGGTCGGTATTGGGTCCAATGCTTTTTAACTTGTTTATTAATGATTTGGAATTGGGATTAAGCAGTGAAGTGGCTAAATTTGCAGATGACACGAAATTGTTCAGGGTGGTGAAAGCCAGAGAGGATTGTGAGGCACTCCAAAGGGATCTGTCGAGGCTAGAAGAGTGGGCATCCATGTGGCAAATGAGGTTCAATGTAGCCAAGTGCAAAGTAATGCACATTGGAACCAAAAATCCAAAATATAAATACAAGTTGATGGGGTCTGAACTGGCGGAGACTGACCAAGAGAGAGATCTTGGAGTCATGATAGATAACTCACTAAAAACGTCAGCACAGTGTGCGACTGCCATAAAAAAAGCTAATGCTATGCTAGGGGTTATTAGGAAAGGGATTGAAAACAAATCAGCTGGTATCATAATGCCTCTGTATAAATCGATGGTGAGGCCTCATTTGGAGTACTGTGTACAGTTCTGGTCGCCACACCTTAAAAAAGATATCATAGCACTGGAAAAAGTACAGAGAAGGGCAACTAAAATGATTAAAGGGTTGGAACACTTTCCCTATGAGGAAAGATTGAGGCGCTTGGGGCTCTTTAGCCTGGAGAAAAGACGACTGAGGGGAGACATGATAGAGGTTTACAAGATAACGCACGGGTTAGAGAAGGTAGAGAAAGATGTGTTTTTCTCCCTTTCTCACAATACAAGAACTCGTGGGCACTCTATGAAATTATTGAGCAGTCGGGTTAGAACAGATAGAAGAAAATACTACTTTACACAAAGGGTGATAAACACATGGAATTCGTTGCCACAGGAGGTGGTGGCAGCTACAAGCATTGCCAGCTTCAAGAGGGGACTGGACAAATATATGGAGCAGAGGTCCATCAGTGGCTATTAGCCACAGGAGATAGATGGTATTCGCTTTGTGGGGAGGTGGTGCTCTGTTGTCTTGGTGCTGGAAGGAAGGCAGTGGGAGGGCTTCTGGTGTCCTGGCCTCACTGACAGTCCTTTAGATGGCACTGGATTTCTAGCCACTGTGTGTGACAGAATGTTGGACTGGATGGGCCACTGGCCTGATCCAACATGGCTTTGCTTATGTTCTTATGTTCTTATGAAGCAGGAGAACGACTCGTGGAATTTTGTAAAGCCAACAAACTGTTCATTGCTAACACATGCTTCAGGCAACCCAAAAGATGACTGTGTATGTGGAAATCACCGGGTGACCGATATAGGAACCAAATAGATTACATTGATATAGGAACCGAATAGATCACATAATATTTATTTATTTATTTATTTATTTATTTATTTATTTATTTATTTATTTATTTATTTATTTATTTATTTATTTATTTATTTATTTGTTTATTTATTGTCCGCCTTTCTCACTGAGAGACAAGGTGAATTACATAGTATGAGATTAGTACAATCGGTATCAAGGACATTTCCAAACAGTATCAAGGGCATTTCCATAAACAATGTCAGGCGTCAGCATGGGCATGGCTGAGCAGGGTGCTGGCAGGCCTGAACTCCACCTCCCAGGCACAGACAGGGACAACACAGGTTCCAGCTCTGTGGGCGGTATACATCACCCTTGCTCCCTCTCGTCCACTCGCCGGCCTGCTCAACCTTTCAAGCTCCCGTCCACCTCTGCCTCTTGCTTCCAACTCTCATCCTCATCCTCATCCTCATCCTCATCCTCATCCTCATCCTCATCCTCATCCTCATCCTCATCCTCATCCTCCTACTCTCCTACTCTCCTACTCTCCTACTCTCCTACTCTCCTACTCTCCTACTCTCCTACTCTCTACCACCACTCCTTCACAACCCACCCCATCCTCTGGGTGGACTTCCCTTATATCCCTTCACCCATTCCTGGCTCCACCTGCCAGCTACGCCCCCCAGCACTCTAGCCATGGTCTAGGCTGTCCTAGGCAGCCACACCTGGCGTTGTTCTGCTGGCTTCTCTGGCCAGCTACACCTGTGCCTCCTTTGCTGGCTGCCGGGCTCTCTTTGCTGATTGCCTCAGGCAGTTCCACCTGGGGCTGCCTTACTCCCATCCTCACCTGGCCCTTGCTATTCCCTTCCACTCTGCTTGCAGGTTGGGGCATGGCCCTGTGATGCTTCTGCTGCCTTTCTTCCCCGGCCGATAAAGTTGCTGTCTGGCTGGCTGATGGCTGGCTGTCCCTATCTCCTGTGCCCTCTCCCTTTGGTCTGGTCCCCTCCTGGCTGTTCCCACTCCCCCTGCCTGGGCTCTTAGCCTGCCACTGGAGGGTGGGGCTAGCTGGCTTCTACCTGCCCCTACTGACCCTCTGCGGCTTGGGTGCTTCTTCCCCCCCTCTGTTGCCAGCCTGTGTGGGGCCTGGGTGACTGTTGGGGTGGCTGGGTAGCTGTCTCCCAGTTGCCTCCCATCCCCTCCTCCCGGTAAGTCCAGGGGCTGAGCCTCAGACCCCGGACAAACAATACCATAGGGTAAATAGATACAAGTTTACAAAGAGATAGCATTAGCAAGGATCCAATACAGAGTAGAAGATATGCTGAAATGGAACATAATTCTTGGACTGACATTAGACAACATGAAGCACAGGTAGCTCATAGGAGCACATATTTAAGACAACAAGTAGTACATAAGGCAACATAGTGGCGAAGGTTATGGTCCTTAACTCATTAGCAAAGCATCTGAGACCCCCCCTCCCTACAATATAGCCTTGCTATTTGAGTAAAAAGCCTTTTTGAATAATTCGGTTTTGCATCCTTTGCAGACATCCAGGAGGGTGGGGGCTCTCCTGACCTCCTCAGGCAGGCCATTCCACAGGGCAGGGACCACCACAGAGAAAGCCCGTGTATGGGCTGCTGTTGATTTCACCCATGTGCAGTCAAATGACCAGGTGGATATACAACAGGAAACATTTCTTTATTAACAGAGAAATAAAAGGCAAGCTGTCGCAAACCCTCATCGAACTCAGGCTTGGGCTGACCTTCCTCTACTCTGAGATAAAACTTCTCCTCATCAAGCATTTGAAGCTGAGTACTGGGCTGTGAAGCCTTTAGTAGCGTGGTTGAGGTTTAGCTTCGACTTTTTTTCTTGGCTCACCCTTCAGGAACATATAAATGGTATGGTTACCCAGCCAAGTCCAAGTAGGGGAAAGATCAGGGGGTTGCGCTTCCCTTATAAAGAAACTGGCACACAAGGCTTGTGGAGATTCAAAATGAAACAGAACGTTTATTTACAAGTAGGTAGAATAAGAAGGCATGTAGGCAGGTATTTAAAACTGAAGTAACGGAGAGGGTTTTGTACCAAATACTTCGCTGGCATGAGGCACAAAACACTTGGTGTGGTTCTTAAGTTGCTGGCTTGTATGAGAGATGTTGGTGTTATCAGACTTAAAGATCTTAACGTGAGTCTTTCTGAGGTTGGCACTCCTTCACAAGTTAGGTGCTCCAAGTTTAACACCTACACAGCATGAATTCCCCTTTTCTGCAGATGTTAGGGTACTCCACTGAGTCAAAACTCTTTTAAGATACTGGGCAGGAGTTATAGTTATGCCCCAGCTATAACCCTGTTCCTGGCGCCAAAGGGGAGACTCCTTTCTATCCAATTCCTTGGCCCACTACAATCCCCAGATCTCTTGTGTCTGCACAGGAGTTAGTGCTGTCTTTCCCAATTTAGTCCAAGGACTGCAAGTGCTTCGTGAACATTATGATTTCTCCCTCTTCCGGGGATAGGTATACTTCTGGATACTTTCTGGAGTAAACTACTGTGGATTGTCTGTTGCTGCTAGTATGCTGGAGACTTCCTAGCATAAGTTTGCTGGGCTTGCCAACTCTAGGTTGGAAAATTCCTGGAGATTTGGGGGTGAGTCCTGAGGATGGCAGGATTTGGGGAGTGGGGACCTCAATAGGGTACAGAATGCACCCTCCAAAGCAACCATTTTCTCCAGGGACGTGATCTATGTTTCAAGTAACTGGTTCCAGCGACAAAGTGTTCTTGCAAGTAGAAGTTTAATGTCCAGCCAAAACTGACCCTCTCATAACCTGAGCCTGTTAGAGCTAGCCTTGTCCTCTGGGGGCCCAAAATTAGAAGTGGGCACAGGCTGGGAAAAACCCACGGGCTGTGGGGCCGTGGTCCATGTCATTTCACAGACCACAAACTTTTCACAATCCAGTGCTGGTTTACAAACCGACTGGTTCATCAGTCCGGGCTAGCGCTGGGAGCACTTTAACCCACCTTGCTCCAGCTGACTGGCGAGCCTTCCAGTCAGCTGAAGCAAGAGGGATTTAAATGTTAAAGTGCTCCTGTAACTTTCCCAGAGACAGAGTACCTTTGTACTTCATGTAGTCTAAACTACTTTGTCCCCATGCAACCACTTTGGTGTTTTGCTTCAGAATGTCAACGAACCCGGGAGGGCGGGAAGTTTTCCTATAATAGCCAGACCTTTTTTTGAATGGTCACTTCTGCCAATTTCTGCACCTTCGGGAGAACACCTGTACTGTATGGATCCCTAATGAAGTTGCTTCAACTGGAACACCTGCGTGTGAACTGTGGAGGGCTTGAGGGACCTAACTGCCTAACTCCCAAACTGACATTTGGAGTTAGCTGTTCCATCTCCAGAGGCCAGCTTTTGGGGGCAAAGCTGCACCCCCCCCCTGTTGCCGCCCCCTTCCCTGCCATACCCGACTGCCAGCAGCATAAACACCAATCCCAGATTCAGCGCTGTTCGTGCTAAGCCAGCCCCGGCATTTTGCTATCCAATCTGTCATTCCACTCTGTACACTTAGTGCTATTTCATTGTTCACTGGATATACCGTGTGAGTGTAGTGTTGTCCTCTTTCTGTTCTCTGTAATCCCCCCTGAGTCCCAGTGAGACAGGTGACCTATAAATGCGCTAAATAAATACATGAGTTAAATCAAGCCACTTTCTACACAGGCCCTTGTACTCCCAGGAGAACGAGTCGTGTTCTGTTGTCACCCCTGCATGGTCAGTCTATGAGCTCTTGAGGTCAAGGTTTTAATAGCTGCCTCAGTGACTCCCATGTGGGCAGCAGTGATGGGGAAACCGGAGGAGGGAGTGCTAAACCGGGAGTTCTTTGACGGGATCCCGGCAGCGACTAGTCCTTCGCAAGGACGCTTGCATAAAGCCGAGGGGTTGGACAAAGGCAGGGCCTCCTGGACAGCTGCTAGAGCGAGTTGTGCTTCTTTTCTTGCCATCCAGAAGGCGAGTGAAGTGCTACGCTGCTTTGTGGAATCGATGCTGCAAATGGTTTGCCTTCCGCTCTCAAGTCACTTTACGAGAGAGAAAAGCTTTGGATTAAAGGATGGCCGGTGCGTGTGTGGGAAGATCCAACAGAAGAGCGCTGATCCACAGACCGGAGGAGATGGCATTCAGGAATTCATAATGTGGCGATCAAATGAATGGCTCCAGGCCTCCTCTGGTGAAGCTCTGCTCAAGGTCCCTGCAAATGGAGACTGGATTGGCCTCCATGAGGGCTTGCGTAAGGGAAGGTGGGCCTTGTTCTAGGGTAGGCACTGCTGTGAGCAGAGTCCGTCTGTGAGAGCCACCCTGGAACGTTCACTCGGCAATCAAGAAAAGTAAGTGAAGAAGACTCTCAGATGGAGCAAAGCCCAAGGAATGTGCAGCTGAGGACGCGGTGTTTGAAAATACATTCTAAATTCTGCTTTTAATGTTTTGAGGGCTCTAATGCCTTGATGTTCACTGCCCTGGGGGCCTTATTTGGGTGGGAACGTGGCATGTAGAAGTTTTAAATAAACTTTTTTTTGGGGGGGGGTGATGCTGTTTGCATTGTCTTGAGTCCGTTGCCAACATACCAAATAGATGCTGCTGACAGCTTCAAGGCTTCAGTTCCCCCCTCTGCCATGGAGGCTCAATGAGTGACCTTGGGCCAGTCACACATTCTCAGCATATCCTACCTCACAGGGTTGTTGTAAGGATAGGCTGGAGGACAGGAGAACAAAGTGAGCCACTTTGGGTCCACATTGAGGGCAAAGTTTGGATATCAATGAAGTAAATAAATAGATAAATAAAATTTATTTCAGGGGGACACGTTGGTAAAGGGACAGGGGCTGCAGACTCTACTACTCTGCACCATCTGTCGCTGCAAGCATGCCCTTATTGGGCAGTTTCTATGTCATTCGATATGTCACATTAAATGACTTCATTTTGTATATCCTCCGTATCAGATTTCTACTTCTTTTCACTTTTCTGCAACCCAAATGACATATTTTTTGAATGTCCCAGCCATTGATTGTGTCGACTTACATTTTGAAACCTGCCTTGAGTCTCAGCGAGAAAGGCAAACAATAAATAATGTGAATAAAATAAAAGAGAAATGAATAGCTATCCCTCTGGAATTTGTCATTGTCCATATAGGGCCAGGGCCGATTCCAGACGACTAACTTGAAGGTGCTTCATGCCGCCATGTTCCGGATCGCGACGGGGAAAACGAAATATCGCGTTTTCTCGCGTGAGTTTGGCGCGACGTCGCACCAAACTCGCGCAAGAAAACACGCTATTTCGTGTTTTCCCCGTCGCGATCCGGAACATGGCGGCATGCAGCGCCTTCAGGCTAGTCGCCTGGAATCGGCCCAGGACTCAGGCATGTTCACAAGCTCCAGAGCTTTCACCATCCAATGTAATTCATTGAACTCAGCCTTTCCAAAGAGAGGCAGGTGAATTTCGAGCAGGTGCGTAAAGTTTGCACGTTTCTCTAGCGGGGAAAAGGATCTCATTGGGGCAAAGTCTTCATGACATCCTCTTGAGAACAGCTCGTACGGCTCACTGGCCATTTTCGTCCTTGGGAACATGCAATCCGCCTCACCCTGTTCGTGGGCCAGTTTTTTATTTATTGACATTATTTACTGCCTACCTTTCCAGAGACTGCAGGGAGATTGCACAGTGTAGGTCAATAGGATCAGCAGCTGGGGCGTTCAATAAACAAGGCCATAGGTGGTGCAGGTGCAAAGTCACAAAAATCTGAAAACAAGCAGAAATCGGATACAAAGTGAAACGATGCTGAAACAAAGCGTAACCAGTTTCACCTGATATATTAAATGGTGCAAAAGGCCAATCTGGTGTCGTGGTTAAGAGTGGCAGGACTCGAATCTGGAGAATCGGGATTGATTCCCCTCTCCTCCGCTTGAAGCCAGCTGGGTGGCCTTGGGTCAGTCACAGCTCTCTCAGAGCTCTCTCAGCCCCACCCACCTCACAGGGTGATTATTGTTGTGAGGATAATAATGGCATATTTTGTAAACCGCTCTGAACAGGTGTTAAGTCATTCTGAAGGGCAGTATATAAATTGATTATTATTATTATTATTATTATTATTATTATTATTATTATTATTACTATTAACAATCCAGTAGGAGCATACTTACAGCAACAGACAGTACATGGCCACATAGTCTACAGCTCCTATTTCTTTGCCAATACATCTTTCTGAACCATTTCCTTACAGTGCAGCCCTTTTACTTGTGCAAAAAAATCCTCCGGAATAATTCAGCTTTGCATCGTTTGCAGAAAGCCAGGAGAGGGGAAGACCTCCTCAGGCAGAGAATGTGGGTGCATGTGCAGTTGTTGATTTTGCCATTTGCAAAGTGCGACCGACAGAAGACCTCGTCTTGGGGAGACACGGTAAAGCATATGGGGGAAATTGGTCCCATAGATATGAGGGGCCAAGGCCAGGCCATGAAGGACTTTGTATGGGATTGCCACAACTGAGCTCAGTACCTGACAGGTATCCGATGGAGTGACTGCAGAATGGGAGCGAGATGCCTGCTCCATCCAGCCCCTGATAATAGTTGAGCTGCAGCTTTCTGCGCCAGCTGGAGTCTCTGAGTTGACTTCAAGGGAAGCCCTACGTAGAGTGCATTACAGTAATCTATGTGGAGCGCTTTGCAGTGGTTTAGGGAGCAAGCTTCCAGAGGAAATAAGGTTGCCAATCTCCTGGTGGGGGGCGGGGATCTGGCAGGATTACAGCTGCTCTCCGGACCACAGAGATCAGTTCCCCTGAAGAAAGCAGCAGCTTTGGAGGCAACTCGTGCCCACGGAGTTCCCCCCCTTCCCTGCACTCTGTCCTCCCCAGGAACGGTCCCCCAATGCCCAGGAATTTCCCAAGCAGGAGTTAGCAACCCTGTGAGGGTGTCCCCGTTGCCTTTGGCCTTCAGAAGGTGTTGTAAGGCTAAGTTATTTAGAAGAGCTTTCCGCAAAGTTCATTTATTTATTTTGGACATTTTTCCACTGCCTCTCACAAGGCTTGTTTGAGGTGTTTGATATTCACTGTTGGAGCTCAGAGCGGTGGAGCTGCACCCCTAGACACAGGTATGTTGCCAGGCCCCTTTGGGGCCCTTTGGCTTTGCCCCTGACTGGCACATCACGCATACTGTGGGATGTGGGGAAGGGTCCCTTGGTTGCTTTGGAGAGCAGGGGGTGGGCTAACAGGTGGCCTCAGAGTCGCCTGTCCAATTAGCACGAGCCACACTGCTTTAAAATTAAATCCACCGGCTATGATTTCGGTCTTCATCACTATTTGTGGAATTGTCTCTCAAAGGAAAACATGTTGTGATATTTATTTTTAAAACCTGTATCAGTCAGTCAAAAAGCTTTCCTTTAAAATACATTCTTACAACAGTTTTCATATAAATATCATGCCTTTTAATATTTAGCACCCTTCCTGGTCTAATGCACGGAATGAAACTATTTTGGAAAAAATTGATATAAATATGTATTTAACCATTCTGCTAGAGAGAGTGTGTGGCAGGGAAAGCATTTGGTCTATGCGCTTCTTAAATCATAAATGTGGATTAAACATTGCCGAAAGAAAGATCTAGCATATCATTATGCCTGTGCATTGAAGGGAAGCCGTGCACGCTTGCAGAATGCGCAAAAGAAAGACAGACATAAAATGAGAGCCGAGGCGTGGGAGCCAGATTAGCAGCAATGACTAGGAGAGACTCTCAAAGAGGCTGGAGGCCCTCTTTGCTTCCTAGTGGCATACTCTCGATGCTGCATTGGCTTCAAGGGATGTGAAGTGGAATGCCAGCGGGCAGGGGACAAGGGGCTGTCTGAAGCCAGCTTAGCCGGCAGCTTCCAGAACGGGGCTACAATGTCTACATCCCTCACGTTTCTGTAGCAGCAACAAGAGAGCTGGCCCACTTACTGTGTCCGTGTGGCACAATGCGGGTGAGACCAACTCCAGCCACCCACTCTACAGGCATGGCGCAAGGTTGGGCACTGGACACAGACCCTTCTGTCGGAACCAGAAGCAGGCAGAACTGTTTGTGTTCTTCTGGGCTTTTGCAGTTGCTCTCTTCGCCATCTTTGCCCTTATCTCTTTGCATTTATATTGAGTTTTTTGTGTTGACATGATGTCTAGATCGCTTTAGCTTTGTAACATAGAAGTGGTATAGAAATGTTGTCACCCCAAAAAAGGAAGGGGTATAAAACTGGGGCACAAATGCGTAGAAAATCCCAGGAGAGGGTTATTAGTATGATAAGGTCACAACGTTAATAGAGGGAGGCTTCCTTGTGTTTATGCAGGCTGTAAGGCAATGAAGGGTCAGTCAGTGAGGCCCGGCTGCAGCTGCCCAACCAACCGGGGCAGGGTTCCCCTCCCCCAAGGCTCCCGGGCCAGTAGCCAGAGCGGCCGCATCCATGCATTTGGCTCCCTCCTTTATGAAATGCTCCTGGTGGCTGGCAAGGACACAACAGCAGTCGCTGCTCACATGCCTTACCCTTGTTATGGTTGTGATTGCCCCTTTGGTATGTGGGGCAAGATCAGCAGCCAAGGTTGCCACCTCCAGGTGGGTCCTGGAGTCTTCACAACCGATGTCCCGGCTACAGGAATCCGTTCCCCAGAAGAAAATGGCTGCTTTTGAGGGTGGATTCTAGGGTACCGCATCCCTCCTAAGGCCCCTCCCCTCCCCAGACTCCGCCTTCCCCAGGAACCGCCCCACATCTCCAGGAATTTCCCAAGCAGGAGTTGGCAACTCTAAAACGGCATCTTTGTGGAAGGATTGGGGGTGGGAATCCTTGGGGGAACGAGATTCATCTGCAGTTCCTCTTCCGGACTCTGCTGTACCGAAGCATCGGAATCTGGCTTGTGATGGCTGGTTTGGGAGTGGGGGATGGGGCGGTTCTGCCTTTGGACAGTCAGTGGGGGGTGGGCGGGAGAGGCAAACAGGAGAGACCCTGGGCAAGCCTGAGGAGCCAGCCCTGCTCTGGAAGGGCCCTCCCCCGGGGCGAGGAGGAGTCGCTGCGGGAGCCACCGGGCTGCCATCCTGCACCTCACCGTGAGAGGAGGCCAGAGACAGAGAAGGAGCTGGTGCGGGAGGGGGATATTAGTCACATTTTATCCCCCCCGTCCCCCAATGAGCTCCAGGTGCTGTACCCCATCCTCCATTTTATTCTCACATTTAGCTAGAGACACGTTTCCAGGCGGCCTGCACCCGTCCACCCAACTAGATGAAATTCGGAGGAGCTGAATTCCTCACCCATGGCCAAACTTCAAAGCTATAGGAATTTAAATATCCAGGTGCAAGCACAGTGTAGGCATCATCATCATCATCATCATCATCACAACATTCGATTTATATACCAGGACAACTTAATGCCCACCCAGAGTGGTTTACAAAGTATGTCATTGTTATCCCCACAACAAAACACCCTGTGAGGTGGATGGGGCTGAGAGAGCTCTGAGAGAGCTGTGACTGACCCAAGGTCACCCAGCTGGCTTCAAGCAGAGGAGGGGGGAATCAAACCTGGCTCTCCAGATTAGAGTCCTGCCGCTTTTAACCACTACACCAAACTGGTATCTGCAAACTTCTCTTTCCTTGGTTGTTGTGGGTTTTCCGGGTTGTATTGCCATGGTATTGCCACGGCCGTGGTATTGCCACGGCAATACAGCCCGGAAAACCCACAACAACCATCATTCTCCGGCCATGAAAGCCTTCGAGAAAACATCGAACACTTCTCTTTCCTTCTTTGGGACGTTTGGTCTGGGATTTCTCCCCCCCCCCCCCAATGGAGGGGAAAAGGGCTAGACTTTATTTCTTGACCACTCTCTAATATAGGACCCTCCCCAGAAGAAGATCTGTTTTAAGTATCAGAAGATACGGAACAGGACAAACCTAAATTTTGTCTACTGATTTGGTCTAAAAGTGGGCATGTTGTGTAACCTGCCTAGTGTCTCAGTGAGAAAGGCAGACAGGAAGGAAGTAAGTAAAGCCATAAATAAAGCATATCCTCTGCCTGCCAAGATCCCATACACACACACACACACACACACATTTGGGATCCAGGGGTGTACAGAACCAACAAGATCAAATGCAGCAGCACAGACACAGCTCTGAGGTCTGAGGAGGAAGGGTGGGGCGCCAGGGAGGGGGAAGCCGGGCGGAGGCTGCTTTGCTTCAGAGCTCCCTGAAGGTCTCAACAAGATTCTGGGCAGGGGGAGAGTCCCCAGCTCTCTCGTCTCCCACCATCTGCTCAAGCATTCTTCGATGTCTTTCTTTTGTGCCGCCAATTTGCTGGCAGCCCAGACTTGGTTCCGTCTGCTGAATTTCTGAGCAGCAAAGACAAAGCACGGAGAAAGCTCTGATGGAAGCAAAATAATTGTATTTCTGGATGGCTGAGGCCTGAGTTGTTTGCAACATGCCAGATGCCTTCCTTCCCTGTTCTCCTAGCACTGGCCACTTTCCTCTGTGTGTGTGTGTGTGTGTGTGTGTGTGTGTGAGTATGTATGCGTGCGTGCGTGCGTGCGCTAACAAGAAACTGTTTCTTGTGGTGGCCTGTACAATGGACATTTCAGATTTTTTCTCTCCAGCCCCAAATGGGAAAGTTTTTATCCATCAAACGCCTGAACGGAATAATAAAGCATCTTTCAATTCTGCACACATCAGTTTCAAAGTCAGAATAATTAAAATAATTATATTTCCTGCTGTGAGTTCTAGTCTAATTGATTAAACTAAGCAATGAGGCCTTTAGCAATTTTCAAGGAACTCTCACATGCACCCGAAATGTAATTATTGTATCCCTTGTCAGTCACTCTCACGTGTTAGGATTTGTGGACCTGCATCAAGGCCAGATAATGAAAAGGTTGCCCTGCTTGGAAATTACCCTGAAAGCTGATCAGCCCTTTACAATCCAGTCCCAGAATAAGCCCAATCCAGTCTCTAGGAACTTCCCACCACTCTAAAATGAGGACTGGGTGCTGGAAGGAAATCCTACTGCGGGTCCTGCACTGAGATGAGGCCACAGAAGAGGAAGAATATAGGAGGAGGCAGGAGAGGAGCGTAGGGACATTGGGGTGGATGTAGGATAGCCATGGATGGAAAAGGGCAAAAAGCAAAGAGAAGCACCCGCAGTAACCATAAGCAAAATACACAGTGGAAAATCACAACTAAGGGATTAATGAAACATAAATCAACTATGAACAATCCTTTCTTGGCCATCCTGAAAAATCAGCGGTGGCTGAACATAGCCTAACTCAAACAGGACACAGTATCTTATTCCAGGACACCAAAATACTGGACAACACTTCCAACTACTTTGTCAGACTGCACAGGGAAGCCATTGAAATTCACAAGCATAAGCAAAACTTCAACAGGAAAGAAGAAACCTTAAGAATGAACAGAGCATGGTTTCCAGTCCTGAAAAACACCAGACTAACAAAACACTCTATACCCGACAATAGCCCTGCAGAGAAGATTAGCACATCAAGCACCAATCCATATGCAAAAGAACCTCCTCAGGATACAGTGAAGCCTCCCGCCATTAGCATTCCACACCCTGGGAAACTCTTACAGGATGACTCAGCCCAACCCCACCCCTCCTGAGTAGATATAAATGACCTGCCAACATCTTTTCCACACTGTGACACTGAGAGATCTCTGTCTTTTGGTGCTACACCTCTGAAGATGCCAGCCACAGCTGCTGGCGAAACGTCAGGAACTACAATGCCAAGACCACGGCAATACAGCCCGGAAAACCCACAACAACCATCGTTCTCTGACCGTGAAAGCCTTCGACAATATAACAATCCTTTCTATTTATAAATAAATATAAATAAAGCCTTGTTTTCCTCTCCCCACCCCCAAATTGCAAGGAAAATCAAGCCAATGCTGTGCCCCCCCCCCATGATTTCTCTATCCTGCCATTGACAATTCACTTTGTGTTTGGACTTGCGAGATCATTCTCCCAGTGACAATCTACTGGACAACGAATCTGCTAGTCCTAAGTAAGATCTATGTCAATAGCGACACCATTGCATGTGGAGAAGCGCATCAGCTCTTGCATGTTTGGTGGTTGCAGTACATTACAGCAGACTCCCGCCAGCTCTCATAGAGTTGGCACATCAATACTTTTGCGCGGAATTTGAAACAGAAGGAAGCCAGAAACTAGGATTTGTTTTACGTGTTCACTTCATTTACAAGATTGATAGCCAGGTAAGTCTGTCTGTAGCAGAGAAAAAGAGCAAGAGTCCAGTAGCACCTATAAGGCTAACAAAAGTGGTGGTAGGGCAGGAGCTTTCGTGAGCAACAGCTCACTTCTTCCGAGTATCATACCCTACCACGAATGATGTTAGTCTTATAGGTGCTACTGGACTCGTGTTCTTTCCCACCATTTACAGACCACCTTTCTTGCTAGGATCCAAGGCAGATTGCCGAACATAAACCAGGCAGCCTAAGACATCCAAAGAAGAGGGGGGGCAGAAAAGGCTACATCAGGACTTAGTTCTTGTGGCCCCTTCTTACAAGCCCAGGGTAAGGCCAGGGTAAGGTAGCAATTTTCCCCAGGCCAGTTTGGCTAAGGATCCTGATGGTATTTTGCCATCTTCTGGGCATGGAGTAAGGGTCACTGGGTGTGTGTGTGTGGGGGAGTTATTGGGGGGAAGGTATTTGTGAATTTCCTGCATTGTGCCGGGGGTTGGACTAGATGACCCTAGAGGACCCTTCCAACCCTATGATTCTGAGAAACAACGCAGCTGGACTAGGATGACAAAATTAGAAGACGATGCAGACAAACCACCACCAGCCCATCACATATGACTTATCATAAAGGATGCCAAAATGGGTTAGGAAAATGGAAAATGGGTTAAGAAAATGATCCCGAAAAGAACCCTGCAAGCAGGTTAGGCTGAGGCAGAATGACGGGCCCCAAGTCATCCAATGAGTGTCACTGTGTGTCAGGATTTGAACCTGACTTTCCCCAAGATTAGTCTTATGTGTTAACCGCTGACTGCACCAGTTCCTGTGAGACATGGTGTGGTGGTTAAAGAGGGGTCCCCACCACAAATACTCACGTACCACCTGCCCATTGTCTCAATGCCGCATGGCCTTCGGCATGTGTGAAGCACATCTGGATTAAATGTGATTAATACTGCTTTGGTGGGGAAAATGTGGAACAGGTAAATAAAACGGTGGCTGGGATTCTGGCAAGAGTGCCCCCCGGCTCCAGTTGTCATCTGCGGGAACACACGAAACTGTTTTTAATTTATAAAGGTCAGAGCCTTGGCCAGTGGTCATTTAGTAGAAAAAGAGCTGCAGGAATTCATTAGCATAATTCATTAGCACAAGTCATTCGCATATGTCACACCCCTTGCCATCACCGGACGTGTCATTAGCATAACTGATTTGCATGTGCCACACCCCCTGACATCACCTATCCTGGCTGTTTTGGACCCAATCCTGACCATTCAGGGCCAAAATTGGGCCCCAATCCAGGCTGAAATGGGCCCAGAATGGCTGAAAAAGTGACCGCTTTGGAGAACTGCTGGAACTGTGTTCTGGCACGTTCCCCCTCGAAATGAGCCCTGGCCATGGTCCCTCTTGTGAAGCAGTGTCCACCCCAACCAGGAACGGATCATGCAATGCAAAGCCTTCTGCAGTTCTTGCAATCTGGGCTCCTTAGCTGGAGATGCCTGGGGTGGAATTGGGGAGCCTTCCCTTACAAGCATATACTGTGCTATGGAGCCACGCTGCCCTCCCAAGGAGGAAAGCTGCAATCTGTAATGGAGACCCTGGTTGGCTTTGTCTCCCATGCTGCCAAGACCCTGTAAAATCCACTAAAGCCTGGGTACATTGAAGGAAAACAAATACTGCTTCAAAACTCCTGTATTTAAAAGCAAGCAAACAAAGGTGAGAAAGGAGAAATGGACCTGCTCGAGCCAGTGAAGAGGGCAACTGTTCTATCAAGTTAGAAATCAAGTTTACAGGGAGAACAGATGTCCAATTAAGAAATGAATTGGAACGTCAAATCACCATGAAATAGTTAAGAGCATGCTCAATTAGTGACAGACATCAAAGACGCCCGTCAAAGTTTCCAGGCAGGTTCTTTTTAAAAGTCTCTCTCTCTCTCTTGGAATTCTTACAAAATCTCACTCAGCAGAGAAAGCCGGGCAAACGGCCCCCCGGGTGTTGTTCTGCAGGAGGAGGACTTGGGACACCCCCCCCCCCGCAATAATCTAAATGGACTCCCATGGGAAATCCTGGAGGCGTCCGTAGACTGCAGCAGAGGCTGCCTTGTTCATGTGTTTATGCTGAACTCTTACTGGGAAATCCAACGGGAAAGATTGTCAGGACGGAGCACATCACAGCACGAGAGACCACGACGACTTCTCAGGTGGGACTGATGCTGAGTCTGACGTGGCTCCAAGCCAGGACGAAGGATGCATCCAAGTGGGAGAATCCACCCGAACCAAGAGCACCGGCCAAGTTCTCCTGGGAAGACACAAGCAGGGCTTTTTTTCAGCAGGAACGTGGGGGGGACGGAGTTCCGGAACCTCTTGAAGATGGTCACATGGCTGGTGGCCCCGCCCCCTGACCTCCAGACAGAGGGGAGTTGAGATGGCCCTCCGCGCCGCTCAGCACCTCTCCAGGGCAATCTCAACTCCCCTCTGTCTGGAGATCAGGGGGCGGGGCCACCAGCCATGTGACCATTTTCTCCGAGGGCAACCCACTGAGTTCCACCACCTCTTTTCCCAGAAAAAAAGCCCTGGACACAAGTATATTTATTTTATTATTCAATTCATTTATACCCCACTTTTCTTTCCCTTGGGGACCTTAAGCAGCTTAGCAACTTCTCCCCTTTTCCATTTTAGTCACAAAACAACCCTGCAGGGTAGTTTAGGATGAGCACCTACAACTGGTTCAAGGTCACCCAGCAACCGATTATGGTAGAGTGGGAATTGGAAGCTGGGCCTGCCAGCGCCTAGTCTGACACTAACTGCTATACCACACTGCCTCTCAGTTATGCATACTGACACTCCATCTGCACATTACAAAGTCCTTGTTGTATCACATGGGCAGCAGGAGTGTTGTGCATCAAAGGAAAGCAGGCCAGCTCTTTTCTGTTCACAGCAGGGAGGGAGAAGTGGCACTACCCAGCCGCCATACACTCATGCTGTTTTCATATCCGCAGGCTGCCCCATGTTGCCAAGTGATATAAAAACCATATTTCTTAGATGGTGACCTACATATTTCACAATGGACCCATGAGATGGTTTGTGGATATGAAAACAGTGTGTGTATGGGGGGGGGGGGCTACAGCCACTTCTCCCTGCCTGCTGTGGTCCAGAAGAGGAAAGAGCCGGTGTTCAGCTGGAAGGCACCAAACACCCGTGGCAGGAGAGGTTTTTAATGGGAGCCACTGAGGGGGGCTTTGTTTGTGGAAAAGGTACACTAAATAAAAGCCAAAAGGTTATTTGAAGGAGTGTACTATTTATTTCTGGAAATCTGAGGACAAACTCTCACCACTCGCCCCCTCACAGGGTCAACTCAAATAAGCAAGTGGCCAAAGAATTACTTTGGAACTGGTCTAAAAGTGCACGGGGAATTCTCTGGAGGCCGCCCAGGCCCCTGTGCAGTAAAGTATCTGCATGTTTAGAAGTGCACTCCCACCTTCCGCAGGCACCCGGTAGAGGCACACTTTGCCTTTCCCCTCCTTGGTAATTAAGACGGCATAACCTTGGCCAGAGATGATGTAAAGAAGAAAACTTGATTGCCCTGGAAGGGAATGGTTTTGATGTTAGAGATTAAAGTGTATACTGGAGAAACAATTTCACTTTAGAATGTATTGTTTCAGAAAGAGAGAGCTAGGAGCTAGAGATGGGCATGAACTGGGAAAATTCCGAATTGTGCGGTTCGTGGTTCGTCGTATTTCACGAACCACAAACTTTCACCAACTTCAGTTTGTTTTGTTTGTGAAAACATTATTTCTGGGTCAGCAGAAGGTCTCCAGAGACCCCATCTCCTCCTCACTGCCTAGGAAACTGATTGATTAGTGCCGAGCTGTCTGCAGTGACGAATCAAAATACGAATCAAATGAACCGGACTAAAATTAATCATGGTTTATGAGAAATGAGCTCCCTTGAATTGCTGGTTCACGGATCACAAACCGGCCCGGTTCATGATGAACTTTAGTTCGTATTTTGGTTCATGGCCACCTCTACTAGCCACTGGTGCAAATTCAGCTCAAAGGATCACCCAGGTTGAGGGAAAGGAGATCCCTTAAAAGCCCACCTGCATCATGAACCCTGCTCTCGCCAAAAGTTTAATGATGCTAGAATTGAGAATTCATTTTGTCATGGGACATGTGGAATTTGCTCAGCTAGTCTTGATCTCAAGCCATGAGGAATTCTCTTTTCCAGCTTCATTCCCACCCCAGACCCTCCAGTTGGGTCTCCGAAGAGACTCCTCTCCGGATGAGAGGCCCTCCTTCTTGAAGCCACCATGCACATCGGGGCAAACAGCGGGAATGTCACTTGTGGGAGCTATGCAGACCCAGGCAGGCAACTCTGTACTGTTTCTTTGTATCTTGAAAAGTGTGCACCGAGCTAGAGTTTTATGTGTGGGTACAGAAACCCACAACACCAGCTTAGGGGGGAACCCTTTATTTGCATAAGCAGTCAATGGTTACAAAAGGCAAAAGCCTACTCTGGGCTAACAACAGCTGAGCCAAGGAAAACACAGTAGAGGCTCCTCACATCCTTTCATTCTCAATAAAAGAAGGCCCTCCACCCCACTGCATGCCCTGAAATCACAAGAGGGCAGACTGAGTAGCCGAGAGTTGCCAGCTCCAGTTTGGGAAGATTCGGGAGATTAAGGAGGTGGAGCCTGAGATGGTGGGATTTGGGGAGGGAATGGGCTCAGCAGGGCAATAACGGCATAGAGACCCCCCCTCCGAAGCTGTCATTTTCTGCAGCCTGTTGACTCTAGGGTTCCCAGGTCCTCACTGGTGGCTGGAAGACTTGGCTTTGGCATTCCAGGCAATCATTCTGTACTCGTGCGCTACTAGGGAGTGTGATCTAATAAAGACCTTGAACTCACACAACCGTGTTTGATGAAGTGGAGAGTCTGAGAGAATCCCCTAGCTCGGCCTGCCAATCACTTCTGGAAGTGATGTCATTGCACCAGTCACAGGAGTGTTCCTGAACTTCGTTTGGGGCTGATTTGGGCCCCAAAGGACCAAATCAGCCCCGCACGGAGCACGGAAGCACTCCCATGGCTGGCATCATGATGTCACTTCTGGATGTGACATTGCCATGCAGGTGCACAAAGAAGACCTCGCCACAGGCACGAGGTAAGTATCAGGTTCCATCCCACCCACCCCCAGTGGGAGAGTATAGGGACCTGGCAATTCTAGTTGTCTACCAGAACAGGTAGTCGGAGCGTAGTCTCTGAGGATGCACAGATTGCAGAATCACTTGGCAAAGTTCTCCAATTTTACAAAGTTTGGTGATATCGCACTTCATGGCAGGGCCATGGGCAACACTGCATCATGGCCGAACCAGGGAAACGAGCAGGCTGCCAGCGTGCCCACAACACAACTGCTGTTCAAGGAGGAAAGTGACCTTTTGCAAGGGGCAATCTGTCTTCCAGAGGGCTCTTGGAACCTCCTCAATGTGCCAGAAATCGAAGTGCCTTAAGATGTGGAGAAGTACGACTAGAAAGTAGATGTTTAATTAAATCCTATTTTGCCTTCCCGATGTTTTCACCGCTATTGCAGCTAATTAGGGAACAAAGTTTTAAAACTTGTCGTCGGCTGTAATTGTAGAGAAGGGCAAAGTTTTAGAAGAAGGCCTAAGTGATATCGAGGGTGAGGGAGGGAGAGCGGGAACGTTAATGCATCTTCCCCAGTAGGGCGAGGAACTCGTTAGCATGGCAGACAGACCCCCTCGGGCAGTGGGATTCCAGCCAGGAAGCAGAACTTCAATCTTCCATTTGAGGGAGAAGAGCAAGACGGGTGTTTTATGGCGCTCTGGCCCACTTCAGTCAGGGAAGATCAGGAAATGATTCAGACCCCTCTTTGCCGGCAGCAGCAGCAGCGCTAATCTGAACATGGCATGTTATACATCAGTGAAAACACCTTTTGTGCAAGGATAACAAAGGGGATATTTATCTCCGCTATTACTCATCAGGCAGTTCGGCCCCTCTCTGAGCAGCCACAGCCTGCTACCATCTTCCTGTAATGCGCAGGCCTGCAGATACTTATTGATTAAAGGGAAATAAAATCCACCCCGTTCCTTGTCGCAGAGAGGTTACTGTGGCTTGGGGCAGAGAGGCAACAGGCAGAAGAAAGGGCGTGCCGCCTGACCAAGGGGGTGCTGCTCCAGGATGTGATAGAGACACTGCCCGACTCCTTCCCATGCATCTTGAAGCTTGTGCCTGAAGGGCTGCTACCCCCACAGCCAGCAGCTGTAGCACCAGGGAGGGTCCTAAGGGGTCAAGGAAGGGTGACCGTAGAGCAGTCAGTTATCTTAGTTGGTTTCTGCGAGTATTGAAAAGCTCCTCACAGTGTCTGCAGTTTCCTGTACTTTTTGCAGACACATCCATGTGGTTCTGCATCCATCATTTTCCTTTGGTATTCTTTCTTTTTGCAGCCTCTATTATTATTGTTGTTATTGTTGCTTCTGCTGCTACTGTTGTTAATAATGATAATGATGTAATAACAACAACAACAATAATAACAGTGTGCTAATATACCACCCTTCTAGATAGATTAGTGTCCAGCTGGGGAGCTGGGCTGAGAGGAGGGGCTTCCCCAAGGCTACCTCCTGAGCTCCTGGCAGTGGTGGGATTCAAACCGGCAGAGTGCTGATTCACAGCCCAACCACTGAACTACTATGCCACAGCTGTTCATTTGAAAGAGGTACACAGAGGTACACTGCATAGGTACTCAGAAAAGACTGACCACAAGCAACTCCATTGGGTGGACTTCAGGCAGTGACCAAAGGAAGATTTGGCTAGCTCCCTGGCCAATGAGAAGTTCAGTTCTTTGGACTAAGGAAAAGCAACTACCCTGGAGAGGAGACCTTCTCAGCACGTCTAATCCAGGCATGAGATTGGAAGCTTGGGGCCGAAACAGAATCCCGAGAGATTGACCCCAAAGTCTTGGCATAGCACTTAGTTTTGCTTCTTGCCCCTCTGCGGTATCTGGAAGATTTCAAGGGGTGAACTGGTTTCTTTATGGAATGAAGGTCCTAAGGCAGTCCCTAAGGCTGATGGCAGACAAGAGTGTCTCTGTGATTCAGGTTTTCCCCGTTTTTTTCTGCTCCATGTGGAATATTCGGTGCTTGTGGAGCAATAAAGACGGGGCTGGGGGAAACTCCCCCTCCATGCTATTGTGACTCAGGGGAACGGCTTGAGGGAGGGTGGCAGGAGCTCTTCTTCCCCCCATACTTGCGTTCTGAGCCCATTTGGGCTTTATTTTTTAACAGCCACTCTCCACAGCTGCTGTGTGGCTGCGGGGAATCCAAGTTGGGTCTGGGAACCCGGACCCAGCTCTTTAAAAACTTGCGTGTCTAGTCTGACCCTGTCAGAACACACAATTAGAAAACTGTAGGGGGACACTGGGAGAAATCCCGTCGCTCCACTCGGCTAACAGTGATGTAACAATAGCAATAGCAACAGCAACAACAACAAAAACAACAACATTCGATTTATATACTGCTCTTCAGGACAACTTAATGCCCACTCAGAGTGCTTTACAAAGTATGTCATTATTATCCCCACAACAATCACCCTGTGAGGTGGGTAGGGCTGAGAGAGCTCTGAGAGAGCTGTGACTGACGATAGGTCACCCAGCTGACTTCAAGGGGAAGAGTGGGGAATCAAACCCGGGTCTCCAGATTAGAGTCCCGTGCTCTTAACCACTACATCAAACTGGCTCTCGGTTACTGGTATCCAGTGGGGGTTGCTGGCATCCAGGGGGGGGGGGGCGTGGAGTTCTCCAGGAAATTGCAAATGATCTCTAAACTATGAAGATCTGATTCGCTGGAGAAAAGGGCTGCTTCAGAGGGTAGACCCTAGGCTATCAGCAGCACCCACCCCTCCCTAAACTCCACCCTCCCCGGAATTCACTCTAAAATCTGCAGATATTTCAGATGGGAATCTTATGAGTGGCACCTTCCCCTGGTACAAGATTTCCACCAGGGGTGCTCTTTGTCAAAGGGCAACCAGGCAGTTGTCTTGGCCAGCTGTGTCTCCACCCACCCCCACCCACCCCCCGCAATGGGGGGGGGTGAGAAAAAGACGAATCGGCTCCCTCTACTGCTGCTGCTCATGCCTGCCCCATCCATAGCTCGGGCAGCTGGCTCATCACAGTAAGCAGCCTATCACGGGGCCAGGGGCATCCACGGCTTGGCCCCGGAGGGGGGTGGTGGCAGTGGCAGTGGCTCTGGGCCCCATCCTGGACGTTTGCCCAGGGCCCCTGAATGGCTGGTGCTGCCCCTGCTTTCCAGCAAGGCAAGAGGCTCTCTGAAGGCTCCTGCACTGGAGCCCAGCGCCCCTGGATCGGAGCACAGCAGCAGCATATAAGCCACTCTCAAGCTGAAATCCAGGCAGGAACAGGCACATTTTTGTTTGTTTGTTTGTTTGTTTGTTTGTTTGTTTGTTTGTTTGTTTGTTTGTTTGTTTGTTTGTTTGTTTGTTTGTTTGTTTGTTTGTTTGTTTGTTTGTTTGTTTGTTTGTTTGTTTGTTTGTTTGTTTGTTTGTTTGTTTGTTTGTTTGTTTGTAGTCCGCCTTTCTCACTGAGACTCCAGGCGGATTACCCAGTGCGAGATGAGTGCAGTCAGTATCAAGGACATGTCCATAAGCACCACCATAGGGTAAACAGATACGAGTTCACAAAGATGGAGCATTAGCAGGAATCCAATACGACAGAGTGGTGAGGTCTCTGGTTCCTAACTCATTAGCGGAGCACCTGAGACCCCCTCCCTACAATACAGCCCTCCTGTCTGAGTAGAAAGCCTTTTTGAATAATTCTGTTTTGCATCGTTTGCGGAAAGCCTAACCCAGTCAAAAAAGAGCAGCCTAAATCTTGGCCTTACGTCTCCTAAATGATGCCAAGTCTGGTTTAAACATGAGGCCGAGAGGGAAGACCTTTAGACGAGGCTCTCAGCGTTTTGCCTGCAGTTTTCACATGCCAGGGAATGGAGCCTCCCTGTGCTCCTACTGTATGCCTAAGAGTGCCATTTTGTCCCCCTCGGACGGTGTGTGCAAGAGCGCACAGGTAGCGTCTTCCTGCTAGTGCCACGTTGGGCTGATACAATCTCTCCGACAAATCCCCTGCTGCCTGCACTAGCAAATGCAACCCTATTGGCAGTGGGGCCAGTGGCCCTTGAGCATATTTGGGGTCCAACAGCAACCTGCTGCTTAGGCAGTGAGATCAGAGAGGCTGGAGCCTTTAAAAAATTAACAGAACTCAGCCCAGAAAGCTTTTCATCTGTACTACAATCACACACACACACTGCAGCTCAAAGAGCAGGTCAGCTTCTAAGACGTTACAGACTGGAGCAACTTCCCTGCCCCCTTTTGCCTGCATAATCTGACTGCTTGCTTATTATGGGTTTCTTGAAGCTTGTGGTTGGGATGAGCGCCTTCGTTCCTCCAAACGGCATCTCCAAGTAGTGGTTTGGTCCGTGTGTTTGTGAACAAAGGAGCAGCTGAAACCTGCGAAGAACCAGGAGGAGAGCGTTCTGCCGACGGCTCCCGTTTTGCCGGGTGCTTCCTTCTGTTCTGCTTTGCTTTGCGGTTGCTACTCTTTGAAATAATCTGAGTGCAGGAGAGAGAGACAAAGAGGCCTGGTGTGCCAAAATCCTCCTGACTCCTGCAAAATGCCCCTTTCTGTTGATGACCCTGTAGGTGAGGCTTTTGTATCTGTGTCGATAGCAGAAGGGAACCATCAGCAGCGGGAATGAATCTGCAGAAGTTAAATTCCAATTCCAAGGAGCTGCCTGCTGTGCTTGCAGAGGAAAGAGGACAAACCCAGCCGGGGGACAGCAGGGAGGAACCAAACGGCGGATATCCTCCTTCCTTCAGCATCTGTGGTCTCACATAGAAAACTGAGGCAGATAAATTTGGACTGGGAAAATCACACTGCTAGAATTTATAGCTGGGAGAAACACAGATGGTTAGAGACTGTTTGGAGGACTGCAGGAGCCAAGCCATGCACAGGCATGGGTCAATTGAGCCAGACTGGCTAATCCAGCAATGGGGAGAACTGATGAACTGGGGAGAGCTGATAAAAGGTCCATTAATTGGGGGGGGGGGGATGAGTCAGTTTGGTGTAGTGGCTAAGAGCACAGGACTCTAATCTGGAGAACTGGGTTTGATTCCCTACTCCTCCGCTTGAAGCCGGCTGGGTGACCTTGGGTCAGTCACAGCTCTCTCAGGGCTCTCTCAGCCTCACCCACCTCACAGGGTGATTGCTGTGGGGATAATAATGGCATACTTTGTAAACCTCTCTGAACAGGTGTTAAGTTATCCTGAAGGGCAGTATATAAATTGAATGTTATTATTATTATTCAAATGTCACATTGTTACAACCCTTTCCTTCTCTTGGGTAGATTTGGTCTTTAAGCCTTTTATTCTTCCCCCCTCTTGGTAGATTGCTGCCACCAGGAATTAAATTCCAGAATAACTTAAATTTCTCCTTTTAGTAACGTGCCCAAGGGTCAGGCTTTTTCATGGTACTATGTGGCCCTGAGGAAAGGAAAGGGATATAGAAATAACTCTGAGATATAAAAAATACAAAGTAAACATATTTTTATAAGAAGCATATCAGTTTCATATTATTTCTAAAACTTGATGGTTTCAAAGAGTAGCTCTCAATTCTTAAAGTTACTTTACTTCAACCCAGTCACACAGATCTTCTCTCAGGCTTCACACACAGCTTGCCTGCTTTTGAGATTAACTTCTCTCTCTCAGTAAGACCTTCTCTGAGGCGCACACACAACTTGCTTGCTTTTCCCTGACTGAATGTTCTTTCACAAACACACAGTTCAGGTTTCCACATAGGTCAGATTTCTCTCAGAACTGCTTCAAAATACTCAGGCTGCACACAGCTTGTTTGCTAAAATCAGGCTCAATATTTTTCTCAGAAATGCTTAAACATGCTCAGGCTGCACCCAGCTTGCCTCTCTTGCCCTGACGGAATCTTTTCTCTCCACTCTCAGGGCCAAGCTACAAGTGACAAATGACACTTGAACGGCAAGTGGATTGAGGGCCAAGCTACACATGATGAATGACACTTGAACAGCAAGTGTATTTCTCCCTGTTCACTTGCCCTCCACTCAATCCACTTGCCGTTCAAGTGTCATTCGTCATGTGTAGCTTGGCCTTGAGTGGAGGGCAAGTGAACAGGGAGAAATACACTTGCCGTTCAAGTGCCTTTGTCACTTGTAGCTTGGCCCTCAGTCTAGAACTGCCTTCCGTCCGCCCACACTCTCAAAGCCTTGCTACAAGTGACATTTTACACGTTCATTTGGCGCAAGTCTTTCTGGGAACTGAAGTTCCTCTCCCCCACCCCCTTTCCTTCTGTTCCTTCCCCTCTCCGTTAGAATGGCTGCCTGAAGAGACAGAGAGAGCCTGCGGCAACAGCAGCTTTTGCAAATCGTCCCTCCAGTCACAAGCCTGCTCTCAATGATCTTTGGGGCAGGCAGCTGCAACTTTCTCAGCTTTCTTCACAGCATTCCCCCCCCCCCCCCAGCAAGACGATTTGCAAAAGCTGATGTTGCCGCAGGCTCTCTCTGGGCCAAGCTACACATGACGAATGACACTTGAACAGCAAGTGGATTGAGTGGAGGGCAAGTGAACAGGGAGAAATACACTTGCCGTTCAAGTGTCATTCGTCATGTGTAGCTTGGCCCTCTGTCTCTTCAGGCAGCGAGGGGAAGGAACAGAAGGAAAGGGGGTGGGGGAGAGGAACTTCAGTTCCCAGAAAGCCTTGCGAAAATGATCCTTTATCCTTCAGGTGTAAAATGTCACTTGTGGCAAGGCTCTCAGTCACCAGCCAATCATATTACTCCCTCATCCCTCTCTTTCACCCCCACTCTTCATCTATACCACACCAAGCATTTAAAGACACATACACACATTTACTTAAAATCATTACAACAATCAATAATAAATAAAGATCATGTTATTTTATTTATTTTATTTTTGTCATTTAGAGTCTGCCTTTCTCACGGAGACTCAAGGCGGATTACACAGTATGAGATTAGTGCAATCAGTATCAAGGACATTTCAATACAGTATCAAGGACATTTCCATAAACAGTACCATAGGGTAAATAGATACAAGTTTAAAAGAGAGCGCTAGCAAGAATCCAATACAGAGTAGAAAAAATACTGAAGCAGAAAATAATCAATTCTAGGGCTGACATTAGACAACATGAAGCACTGGTGGTACATAGGAGTACATATTCAAAGCAGCAGATAATACGTAAGGCAATATAGTGATGAAGTCTCTGGTCTCTAACTCATTAGCGAAGCATCTTCCCTACAATGCAGCCCTCCCATTTGAGTAAAAAGCCTTTTTGAATAGTTCAGTTTTGCATCATTTACAAAAAGCCAGGAGAGTGGGGGCTCTTCTGACTTCCTCAGGCAGATCATTCCACAGGAAAGGGGCCACCACAGAGGAAGCCCTTGTATGGGCTGCTGCTGACGTCACCTGCATGCAGGCTGGCATCTGCAAGAGACCCTGTTCAGATGAGTGAAGCTGTCGTGGAAGAACAGAGGGAGGGAGGCAGTCCCGTGTGTACAGCAAACCAAAGCCATTGATTGGTCTTGCTGAGCTGATACAAGTTGTTGTTGTTGTTGTTGTTGTTGATATCATTATTCAAATTACATGCAGCACAATCAACAATAAGCAGAGGTCACATGTTATTATTGATTGGCCTTGCTAAGCTGATACAAGTTTCCACCAGAGACCTAAGTATCAACCAGATATCGGCGTAATATGTATGCTGTTCCAAGTGGCGCCGTCTTTTGCAGTTCTGTAGGTGTTACGTCAGAAAGCTGCAGTTTTTCCATATGAATTGCAAAGCTTTTCGAGATGGTTCCAGTGCCCTGATGACAATGGGGACTATTGTTGTATTCTTCTTTCATAGTCGAGTGGTTTCTATTGCCAGATCTCTATATTTAATCATTTTTTCTTGTTCTTCGACTCTGGCATTCCCTGGAATTGCAATGTCAATTATCACAATGTCTATTATTATTATTATTATTATTATTATTATTATTATTATTATTATTATTATTATTATTATTATTCAAATTTCACACAACACAATCAGTAATAAATAAAGATCACATGTTATCACTGATTGGCCTTGCTGAGCTGATACAAGTTCCCACCAGAGACCTAAGTATCAGCCAGGTATCAGTGGAATATGTACGCTGTTCCAAGTAATACCGTCATTTGCAGTTCTGTAGGTGTTACATCAGAAAGTTGCAGTTTTTCCATATGAATTGCAAATTTTTTTGAAATAGATCCTAGTGCCTCAGTGACAATGGGGACTACGGTTGCATTCTTCTTCCATACGCGGGTGGTTTCTATTGCCAGATCTCTATATTTAATCATTTTTTCTTGTTCTTTTTCTTCTACTCTGGCATCCCCCGGGATTGCAATGTCTGTTATCCAAACTTTTTGATTTTCCACAACCATTATGTCTGGTGTATTATATTCAAGGTGTCAATTGGTTTGCATTCTAAAATCCCACAAGATCTTGACTTGATCATTTTCTAGCACCTTTTCCATCGGATGTTCCTATGAATTCTTTGATACGGGCAGATTGTTATTGTTGTTGTTATTGTTATTGTTATTAACCTGTTTCTCAAAAGAAAGGGCTGACTCAACTGGGATGAGGCCATGGCTCCGCGAGAGAATCCCTGCTTGGCAGGCAGGAGGCCCCAGGTTCAGTCCATGTCGTCCCCATTTAGTTAAAAAGGACCAAGCCCATAGGTGATGTGGGACCCTGGAGAGCTGCCCAGTCTGACCTCAACAGACCAACAGCCTGATTAGCACCCCAGGAGTTTTCACCCTGTCTGCAAGAGTTAGTCTCACCCCGGAGTGCCAGAACCTTCCAGAACTTCAGTGTTCCGGACGAACGTCATGCCAGCTTTGTCGGGATTTAGCTTCGGTTTGTTCTGCCTCGACCATTCCAGCCCAGACTCGAGGCACTGGTTTCGATGCAGCGGCCTCCAGGGGCGTATCTAATGGAATCTGACCAGGGGGTCACGACCCACCTGCAGGTCTCACTTTGAAGCCTAACCAAATATGGGACAGCCATGGTGACCACTCACCACTGTTGGCCTTCATGCTTTCCTTTGGGACTACGGTTTGCAGGGCAGTGGAGCACCAACTCTTGATTTCACCCACCAATGCACAGAAAAGTGTGTAGGCTGTGCCTAAAGGGACTGTCCAGCACCCCATTTGAAATAAAAGACCAAGCAAGGGGGGCACTGAATGCTTTGGTTCCACCTGGGCAACAAGAAGGTACCTATTAATTTCCATATAGCATGAGCTAAATATTCTCTAGGTGTATAGTGATCACACACCGATGCTTATTGGGGGTTGATGGTTATGAAAGCTCCCAAAGGCACACGTGTATAATCTTAATATTATTTCAAAATAATGTGCAGAGTGCCCTCAAGTCATAGTTGACTTCTGGCGACCCCTGGTGGGGCTTTTATTGCAAGAGATTAACAGAGGTGGTTTGCCATTGCCTGCCTCTGCAGCCCTGGTCTTTGTCAGGACTGTGACCCACAGCACTTCCGTCTTGCATTCTCGTTTGCAGTACTTTTCCAGTATTGTTTTTCTGAGCAGATTCACAGGAGCAGCTTTGGTTCCCAAGTCGGTCTTATCTGGGATGGCTCGCCGCAGCGACCTTGGAGCAGTTACTTTCGCATTCCCAGTTCCTATACTAACTGGGCAGATGGGGGGTGGGGGGGTGGACTGAAGGGTTTGATATACTATAACAAGCCAGTAACTCGTCATTCTCAACAAGAGTTCTGTGTACAGCCAAAGCTTCTTTCAGCCTTTGGATTATTTATGGACACTTGTACCTTCTGAATATATATATTCTCTCAATAAATAACCTTTGACTCAAGAGACCTTAGATTTCTTGCTGCAAGGGGTGGGAGATGAAATCAGAGTATCCTGCTATCCATAGACTGACAGTCTTCCTTGGAGGTCTCCCATCCACTTACTAACCAAGCCTGACCCTGCTTAGCTTCTCAGATCTGAAGGGATTAGACTCACCTGGGCTATCCAGGTCAAAGCTTCAACACAATGACTTATGTTCAAAAAAAAGAATTGACATGACATTGAAAGCTTTATTTATTTGCTCTGTTTTAGCCCACCATTCCTGGCTTAGAAGTAAAAGGCTTCTAAAAATGGCAGAAAGATGTGAAAATAGAATAATGCAAACATCCTACGCTGCCTGGCACCAGACCTGTAAGCCAGATGGCAAAAAAGCTTATTTGCAGAAGCCGTCTTTTTCTCCATCCCACTCCAAGGTGGCTCTGGACTGTCTCCCTCCTCAGAACGAAGTAGAAAGAGGAAACTGGAAGTCTACCATCTGGGCTGGAAACACCAGCAGAGCTCGCTCCAAAGGGCTTTAGATGAAAAGGCCTAAACTTAGCCAATCTCCAGTGATTCAAGAGTTATGGAACCGAGGAGTTTGTTGTAACTTGTGGACTCCTCCTCTGTGGCTCCTTACCGCCAAAGAGAAGTCTCCACCTATCCAAGTAGATAATAAGAACAACATTCGATTTATATCCCGCCCTTCAGGACAATTTAATGCCCACTCAGAGCAATTTACAAAGTATGCCATTATTATCCCCACAACAACAATCACCCTGTGAGGTGGGTGGGGCTGAGAGAGCTCTGAGAGAGCTGTGACTGACTCAAGGTCACCCAGCTGGCTACAAGTGGAGGAGTGGGGAATCGAACCCGGCTCTCCAGATTAGAGTCCTGCACTCTTAACCACTACCCCAAACTGGTGTAGTGGTTAAGAGCGTGAAAGTGAAGCAGGAGTGAAATCTGATGCATAATAAGGCAAGCTGTGAATGGCTAGAGCTGGAACTAGGGTAGTTCAGAGAAATTCACTCGACTGCCTAGTTTCTCCCTGAAATCCAAGCATCCTTTTCTTTTGCTCTTTTTAGGAATTTGGGGTCAGTTTCTAATCCATACCTTTTTGATCAAAGAGAAATTTGAAGGGCAAGGATGGAGGTTCTGAAAAATGTTCAGAATTTCACTCTGTAGGCGCTCAGAGGCAGGCTGCGTATTCCTGAGCCTTCTTGTTTTCCTGTTAGGGCACCACCTTGGGGGGCCATAACATAAAACAGCCGTGAGGGCTGAAGTTACAGAAGGGTACCTGGATTTCTCTTTGAAGAAAAATGAAAGAGAAATGAATGAGAAATCCTGCTCCTAAAAGAGAAAAAGAGAGAAAAAAAGGAATCAATGGCTATTTCTAAAACAGTGAATTTTTTGCAGGGGGGGGTTCCCCACCCCATAACAACCCCCAGCAGACTCTGAGGGGAAAATGCCGTGGGCCACATTGCTTTCCACTAAAAAGAAGACTTTGTTCCTCTATGACCCACCATGATTGATTGATTGATGGATGGATGGATGGATGGATGGATGGATGGATGGATGGATGGATGGATGGATGGATGGATGGATGGATGGATTGATTGAAATGACCATCCTCCATGTTCCATGTATTTGGGAAGTCAGTTCTTCATTTGGGTTTCCCATCATCTCTCTGAGATTTTTGTCTTACAAGGGTCGAGAGATCACTCCTTTCCACTCCAAATGTACGGACTACCTGGAAAGTCAGGCGCAGGCCCTCAGGGTTCCTGTGAATTTAGGCTGCAGTTCCGCTCCTCTGGCTCTTGCGAACAGGCAGGCAGCTCAGCTACGATTCCCTCCTGTGTACCTTGTGGCCAAAATTAGGTGACCTTTCAGACAATTAAGGAGAAGTCCTAAGCACGTCTGTTCAGAAGCAAGTCTCGTTTTATTCAGCGGAGGTTTCTCCTAGACAAGTACTGTTAGAATTGCAGGCTTAGCATAACAGAGAAAGTGGGTAGGCGACTTTGGGAAACGGCCGGCCCTTTGTGCAAGTAGAATGTGATTAAAACCAGCTTAAAGTGCTTTATGCATAATACATAACCTTTGAAGCCCAGCCTCTGAATGGAGGGGGTGGCTGCCCGCTAAGGAGATCTTCAGAGCTGAAGGATATTGGACACGGCGAACTTGAACAGAAGCCTTTGTGTTCGAAGAACTGTACAAACTGGAGGCCGGGATTCTCATAAAGAGAGGCTCAAGGCTCAGCGGCATTTTCTTTTCCTGCACAATTATAGGCTGGTGTGCTTGGAGGAAAAAAAATAGTCTTGGTTTGCACAAGCAACATCCAGGAGTGATGAGGCCAAGGCTAGAGGCCCAAACATCTGCTTTTCTGCCACACACCTTTGTTTTTAATATCCATGCTGATGAAGCAATCTGGAGAGTTTGAAAGCTAAGTGTTATTTTGGTTCATCCCACTGAAAAGTTTGCTTGCTTGTTTGTTTAACAGCCCATCACTCCACTGAGACTCAAGGTACGTTACAAAATATTTTTTTAAAAAAAATCAATCAAGCAGCATGTGGCATCCAATAAACAATGCAATAGGACTAGGATAACAAGCATTAGAAATGGCAAACAGAGGGAACTGTCTAAGGCATTACCTACCATAAACAGTGTAGAGGGTGGACTATTGGTGCTGGAAAGTGCTGCCAAGTCATAGCTGACTTATGGCAGCCCCTGCTGGGGTTTTCAAGACAAGAGACTAACAGAGGTGGTTTGCCATTGCCTGCCTCAGCATAATAACATCATAATAACTTATGACAACTTAACACCTAGTCAGAGTGGATTACAAAGTGTGTTATTATTATCCCCACAACAATTACCCTGTGAGGTGGGTGGGGCTGAGAGAGCTCTGAGAGAGCTGTGACTGACCCAAGGTCACCCAGCTGGCTTCAAGTGGAGGACGGGGGAATCAAACCCGGCTCTCCAGATTAGAGTCTGGCGCTCTTAACCACTAACTGGCTCTGATAGCAACTCTGGTCTTCGTTGGAGGTCTCCTATCCAATTACTAACCAAGCCCAACCCTGCCTTGCTTCTGAAATCTGATGAGATCAGACTTGCCTGGGTTATCCACCTCAGGGCACAGAGGGTGGATTGCAATGGTGGAAGGCAGTGCAGTAAAAGCAAGATGATATTTTCAATAAGCATTGCAATAGGTGGGAGACCTCCCATTCCCCCCTCCCACACACACACACACACCTGCTACTACTCACTGAGCAGGAGGGGGAAAAATCACTGTTGGTGTGATAGCATGACAACACTCCCAGAGAAAACCTGGAAGAGACATCATGCCATGCCAAGAGTGCCCCCCATGTCCCCACCCCCAGACTCGAATCCCACTCCTGCCATGACCTCAGCAGGCAGCCTTGGGTCAGCCCCTCCTCTCAGCCCAGCTCCCCAGCTGCATTGTGGGGATAATAATAACGCTAACTTGTTCACTGCTCTGGGTGGGCCAGTGATCTGCCTAGAAGAGCAGTATATAAGCACAGTTGTTGTTGTTGCTGTTGTTGCTGTTGTTGCTGTTGTTGTTGTTAATAATAATAATAATAATAATAATAATAATAATAATAATAATAATAATAATAGACTACCATCCTATAGAATCATAGGGTTGGAAGATACCTCTAGGGTCATCTAGTCCAACCCCTGAACAATGCAGGAAAATCACAAATACCTCCCCCCCCCACACACACACACGGACCCAGTAACCCTCACTCCATGCTCCTGCCCTTATCAAATGTCCACCTGGGTGTTTCCATTATACTGCAATTCTAGCCTCTTTTCTGAAAATGCCTTCTTGAACTTCTCTGTTTTGCACGTTGTTAGGAACGACAGAAGCGTGAGAGCCTTCCTAGTAACCTCAGGCAGGCCATGCCAGAAGGCAAGAGCCGCCGCAGAGAAGGCAGGCACGTGGGCAGTTGCCAATCGTACCCATTTGCCGGGGGGATTCTCAGATTGGTGCAAATGTCATGCTGGAGAAAAGTGGCAGAGGCAGGCTAGTAAGAACTTTGCTGGTGAGGGCCAATACCTTGAACTGAGCCTGGTAACTGATCAGTAACCGATGGAGTGACTGCAGAAAGGGGGCACGATGCCTGCCCTGCCTGGCTCCGATAGTAACTGAGTTGTGGCGTTCTGTACCTACAGGAGTTTCCAGGGGAGGGAACACGAGGAGTTATGTTACAACTAGCGAGAAAGCCCATTGTGGGGGGGAAATACAACGGTCTCTAGAAACCTGGGGCTGGGGAGGGCTGTCAGATGGGGGGGCATGGCAGGGGGCTGGCAGGCAGAGGGGCTGGGGAGGGCTGGCATGAGGGCTCACCTTCCCTCCCCTTTCCCTGGCTCAAGCGGGGCCTTGGAGGGCGGCGGGCGGCTCACCCTTCCGTCTCCATCTCCAGCTCAAGCAGGGCTTTGAGGGCAGTGGGCGGCTCGCCCTTCCGCGGCTCAATTCTTGCTGTGGATCAGCTGGCAGGGAGAAAGCCTTCTCCCCGCCCACCTGCACGTGCTCCGCTGCAGCCACCCCCTCACCCACGGGCCAGCTGATCTGTGGGTAAGGGAGGGGGTGGTGGCCTTCTTCTGCCTTTCCTCTGCTGAGTCGCCCCACACCTCAATGGGCCCAGCAGCCCTGTGTTGCAGCGTGCTGCCAGGCCGTGTTGCGCTATAATGGGCTGGGCCAGGCCACCCGGAGCTGCAATGGGCCAGGGTGTGCAAGCCAAAAAATTTCGGCTAAAGCCGAAAGCCAAAAGAAGAATCTCTTTCGAATAAGCCGAAAGCCGAAACGGCCAGCCGTTTCGCCTTTCGGCTTTCGGCTTTGTTTCGGCTTTCGGCTTTTTCAATGGGAAAATGCCTCCGTATTCCCGGACGTCTGGGGGAGGCATTTTCCCACCGAATCAGCCCAAAATTGGTGGGAACCTTCCTCTAACCCCTCTCTAACCCCCCCCCCAAGTTTCAGACCTATTGGACTTTGGGGGGCCATGTTATGGCCCCCCAAATCAGGTCCCCCTATCCTCCCATAAGAAAGCGAAGGAGCAGCATATTGTTAGCATGCTGCTGCTCATCTTCTTCATTATTTCCTATGGGGAAAAAATGAAGAGGCAGGCTTCCTTTGCCAGGGGTGGCATTTTGCATGCAAAATGCCCCCTTACCCTCAGGGGCCCTTCTCCCACCCTTCCTCCCACCCCCCACCAAGGCTCAGCCTGCTCCCACTTGGGGGGGCATTTCATGGCCTCCCCAAGTAGGTGCTCTGCTCTCATCTCTATCACTGACAGCTGGGGGAGGCTTGTCTTGCCAGGGGTGGCATTTTGCATGCAAAATGCCCCCCAGCCCTCAGGGGCCCTTCTCCCACCCCTCCTCCCACCCCCACCAAGGCTCAGACTGCTCCCACTTGGGGGGGTGGGGCATTTCATGGCCTCCCCAAGTAGGTGCTCTAATCTCTACCACTGACAGCTGGGGGAGGCTTGTCTTGCCAGGGGTGGCATTTTGCATGCAAAATGCCCCCTTACCCTCAGGGGCCCTTCTCCCACCCCTCCTCCCACCCCCCACCAAGGCTCAGCCTGCTCCCACTTGGGTGGGGGGCATTTCATGGCCTCCCCAAGTAGGTCCTCTCAGCCCCTAAAGTCCACCCCTTACAGCCCCACACAAACCCAATTCCCCCCCAGCTGCCACACACAGACCCAAATCCCCACATTAGCCCCTCACAGACCCAAATCCACCCCCACCTGCCCCACACCCGTAACCCCAGGAACAGGCTGGCAAAGGCCAGCCCGCTCCCTTTTATTTCTTGAACAGCTTTAGGATACACAGCAGGGGGGCGCACCAAAGGGCATGATAGAGGTGTACTACACAAAATAATACAACCCACTTCACCGTTTTTGACAGCAGTTGTGTTTGTGTGATTCTCGGATGTGAAGTGAGTTGTGTTATTTTTATGTAGTACACTGCTTTCATGCCCTGTTGTGCCTTCCTACTGTGTAACCTAAAGCAGTTAAGGAAATAAAGTGCTTTTGACAGCAATATTTTGGGGTGATTCTCTGATGTTAAGTGAGTTGTGTTATTTTTGTGTAAGATACTGCTGCCATGCCCTTTGGTGCGCCCCCCTGCTGTGTATCCTAAAGCTGTTCAAGAAATAAAGTGTTTTTAATGTGGGGATTTGGGATGAGGCCATGAAATGCCCCCCCAAGTGGGAGCAGGCTGAGCCTTGGTGGGGGTTGGGAGGAGGGGTGGGAGAAGGGCCCCTGAGGGCTGGGGGGCATTTTGCATGCAAAATGCCACCCCTGGCAAGACAAGCCTCCCCCAGCTGTCAGTGGTAGAGATGAGAGCAGAGCACCTACAGAGATGAGAGCAGAGCAAGGGTGGGAGAAGGGCATAGGCACACTTTTGTTTCGGCTTTCTTTCGGCATTCAGAAAGCTGAAACGCACATCCCTAGGCAGCACCAGCTTACAGCGCACCGCTTGACCAGGCCACGCTGCAACAGGCAGGGCAGCCACACACCTAAGCGGAAGGCGCCTTCAGGCCACCTGGCAGCGCTTCTCCATTGGCCTTCCTGCCCCTGACCTGGCAGCTGCACTGCAGCAACCCGTTTCAGCCCCGTGTGCGCTGGATGGGCCGTGGAAGGCAGTGAGCACTGCCGGGAGCGACTCCCCCTTATCCCCGCTAGGGGCGCACTAACGCGCCTGCACTCTGGGAAACGGGGCGAGTTGTAGGAAACCTGCTTACTGAATTAGGTAGTAAGATATGGCTATTATTTTTTAGATATGGCTTTGGGCGAGCCTGGCTGCCTTCATCCTCTGACCATTTTGGAAATATTTTGCCAAGAGAGTGAGCTCTCAACTAGAGGAAAACAGCCGGGAAACAGACTGAGCTTATAGTATTTCTCCCCCCACACCCCAACCCGGTAATATTACTGAATGTGGCTTCTATTGGCTCTGTAGCTAATACATAATCTACCATAAATCTCCAGTTTTGTTAATAAAACAATGGACAAAATTTGTATCTGCTCTTGGCCTTTTAAAGGATTGTATATTATATTCAGATACAGAAATATTCATTGAGATCTATTTGATCAAATTTTTGTATGTTTTCAGCTGGGGTCTGCCGCTCTCCCTTCTTCTTCATGGAAAGCCAAAGTTGGCACCTGAGACCAGCTACTCCAGAGATCAGTTACTCATTCAGATCTGCCCGGCATTTTATTCAGCAGGCAGGCAAGAGGCCGTCTGGTCAGGGCCTTAACTGTGCCCCCCACACACACCTTTTGTTTTTAGCATCTGGTCTGATGAAGAGTCCTGGAGAACTGGAAAGCTTGCACACGGTGTTGTGCTATTTTGGTTGGTCCTAATAAAAGCTATTATGCAGCTCTTGTCTTTGGATGCTGTCATTTCAATAGGCGTCATAACATGCAGCTTTGAGGGCAGGACAGCATGAAAAAGGATTGTCCACGGGGTTAATAGATATTCTGACACAAACTAGGGAAACATTCTTTTTTTTTTTTTTTTTTTGAAAAATTTTTATTGGGTTAGAATCCATTATTTCCACATTTACATTCAATTTTCCCCAATTTTTTCATCTCTAACCCCCTCTCTTTCCCCCCCCCTTTTTATTGACTTCCAACAGCTTTCCAACCCTTTGTCCCCTTTCCCTTACTTTTATTAGCTTCCTCTATCTAAAACAAATATATATTCTCCATTATTCTAAGCAGTACATCCTTAACTATTTTTAACATTATATGCCCAAACTGTAAGCCTTTGTTTCCATCTTAGATAAACAATTTATCCCAATTTTTCAATTTCAGGTATTTCTATATATCATAAACCATATAGATCATACATTCGTTTATATCAAACAATTTGACTTATTCTCTATATATATTACTCATTCTATCTTTTTATAATAGTTCTATATATCTCTCCTCACGTAGTCAATCAATTTGACCCATCTATATCTTCAGACATTCAGTTTGGTACAAAACTTGTCAGAAAAAAAAGAAAATATTGTTAGTTAATCGCTCCTTATATTTAGTCCTTATAATTAATTATTTTCTCTATGTTCTGTTTGTTAACCTATATATATCTATATATATGTCAATCTATTAATCTGACTGCTTATTAATTCACATTTATCTCTTCTCCCCCCGGTAAAGTCTCCCCCCTCTACTTCAATACTTCAGTAGTTCTCAAACTGCCACAGTTTTCCTCCCACCTCCCATTTCTTCTCCAGGTATTGTTTCAGCTTCTCCCAGTCTGTGTTGAACTGCCCTGAGTCCAGATCTCTCAATTTTCTTGTCATCTTGTCCATTTCAGCCATATACAGCAATTTGTAAGTCCAATCTTCAATAGTTGGCACTTCTTGTACTTTCCATTTTTGCGCATACAAAAGTCTAGCTGCTGCTGTCATATAAAATATCAACGTCCTGTGTTGGGCTGGAATTCCCTCCATTCCCAAGTTCAGTAGCAGGAGTTCTGGGTTCTTATTAATTTGAAATTGTAAAATTTCACTCATTTCTCTTATTATTTCCCCCCAGTACTGCCTGGCTACCTCACACGACCACCACATATGATAGAGGGAGCCCTCATGCTTCTTACATTTCCAGCATTTATTAGAAGTATTCAAATTCCCTAGCGCAATCTTCTTTGGTGTCATGTACCAACGATAGATCATTTTATGAATGTTCTCTTTGATATTAATACATGTCGTTGTCTTCATTGTAGTTTTCCACAAGTATTCCCATGCCTCCATTGTTATTTCTTTATTAAAGTTTATAGCCCATTTCACCATTTGTGTTTTAACTATCTCATCCTCGGTATACCACTTCAACAGTACTTGGTATACCTTGGATATTCTTTTCTTATCTTCTTTAAGAAGGGTCTGCTCTAGTTCCGAATTCTCTATTCGTATACCTCCCTTTACAGAGTCCGAATTATATAAGTCTCTGATCTGTCTATACTGGAACCAATCGTAGTTAGGTGATAGTTCCTCTTGTGTCTTTATTCTAAGTTTGGATGCTTCAGTTTTAGTTATTTCTTTATACGTTAAACATTGTTGTTCATTATCAACAGCTCTCGGGTCTATCACCTCATATGGAACCACCCACAAAGGGGTTCCTTCTTGTAGATAAATTCTGTACTTCTTCCAGATTATGTATAGACTTCTCCGAACAAAGTGATGCAGGAACATCGAGTTGACCTTTACTTTGTCATGCCATAAATATGCGTGCCATCCAAATATTTTTTTATATCCCTCTAGGGCTAATAGTTTCTTGTTCTTTAATGTCATCCATTCTTTCAACCAAACTAGGCAGATTGCATCATGATAAAGTCTCAGATTGGGCAGTTGCATTCCGCCTCTTTCCTTTGCATCTTGTAAAACTTTCACTTTCACTCGAGGCTTCTTGCCTGCCCAAACAAAATCTAATATTTTCCTCTGCCATTTTTCAAATTGTTTGGAGTCTCTGATGATTGGTATTGTCTGTAGCAAAAACATTACTCTTGGTAACACATTCATCTTAACTGCTGCAATCCTACCCAACCATGACAAATTCAATCTATTCCATTTAATCAAGTCTCTCTCTATCTGAGTCCATAGTTTTTCATAATTGTTTTTGAATAGATCTATGTTCTTTGCAGTTAATTCGACTCCCAAATATTTCACTTTACTTGTTACTTCACAATCCGTTGTTTCCATTAACAATTGTTGTTTCTGCTTAGTCATATTTTTGCATAATATCTTTGACTTCTTTTTGTTAATGAAGAAACCTGCCAAGTCTCCAAACTCCTTGATCTTATCTATCACTCTTGGCATGTTCTCCAATGGGTCCTCTACAATTAACATTATGTCATCCGCAAATGCTCTGACCTTGTATGAATAGTCCTTTATTTTTATTCCACGAATTTCATCATCTTGACGTATTTGTATCATCAGAATCTCCAATACTAAAATGAACAACAATGGAGATAACGGGCAACCTTGTCTTGTTCCTTTACTTATCGTCAATTTCTTGGTCAATTCATCATTCACCACAATTGCTGCAGTCTGGTCTCTATAAATTTCCTTAATTGCTCTGATGAATCTTTCTCCCAATTGTAGCTTTTCCATAGTGGCAAACATAAAGTCCCAGTTTAAATTGTCAAACGCTTTTTCAGCGTCAACAAAGAAGAAACCAACCTCTTTGTCACAACGCTTGTCATAATATTCAATAGCATTGATCACTGTCCTTAAGTTGTCTCTTATTTGTCTGTCTGGCAAAAAGCCTGCTTGTTCCTCCTCTATGACTTCCGAGAGCCACCCCTTCAATCTCTCCGCCAATATCTTCGCAAAAATTTTGTAGTCATTGTTAAGTAGCGATATAGGTCTATAATTTTTCACATTAGTCAGGTCTTGGCCCTCTTTTGGGATCAATGATATATTCGCTTCACTCCAAGTTTCTGGAATCCTTTGATCCCTTAAAACCCCATTCATCACCTCTTTTAGGAATGGTGCCAGTTCATTAGCCATTGTCTTATAGAATTTAGCCGTAAGTCCATCTGGCCCTGGCGCCTTTCCTAGATTTGCAGATTGTATTGCCTTACTTATTTCCTCGTCAGTTACTTCACTATTCAACTTATTTCTCCAAGCTTCCGAGATTTCTGGAAGTTTGGTTTTCTCCAAATATGACGCTATTGATTCTTTGTTTACTTCTTTTTTATTATACAGCTTAGCGTAAAATTTATAAAAGGCTCTACTAATGGTAGCCTGCTCCAAATACGTTTTGTTATCTTCGCAAATTTTATTTATTATCTTCTTTTCCCTTTTCTTCTTCAATTGCCATGCCAGGTACTTCCCAGGTTTATTAGCACCCTCAAACGCTTTTTGATTCAGTCTTTTGAGATTCCACTCCAATTCTTTATTGCTCATTGCTGTTAGCTGTTCTTGAAGTATTTTAATTTCCTGGTATACCTTCTTTTTCCCTGGTCTCTTTTTTAGCTGTGTTTCTTTGGCTTTTATTTTCTCCTCAATCTCTTGTCTTTTCTCCTCTTTCTTCTTTCTTGCTCTACCATTTAAGTCCATTAGTATGCCCCTTACAACCGCCTTGTAAGCATCCCAAACTTTATTGGTTGGTACTTCTTTATTCACGTTGTATTGTATAAAAAACTTTGTCTCTCTTCTCAGTATTTCCATATTCTCTCTTTCCTGTAACAAGTCCTCATTTATTCTCCATGCTTTCCTTTTTCTCTTTTTTCCAAATTTCCACATAATTGGGTTGTGATCTGAGCCTACCATAGGCATTATTTCTACCTCCTTAGTCCATAATGCTAAGTCTTTTGAGGCCCAGATCATATCAATTCTTGATAATGTAGAATGCCTTGCAGAATAAAAAGTAAACTGTCTGCTTTTAGGATATTCTCTCCTCCATACATCTTCAAGAGTCTCTTGTTGAATCAACTCAAAAAAAAGCTTTGGTAATAGTCCTCTTTTCTTTTGTGCCGTTGTAGTCTTTTTGTCTAGTTCCAAGTCTGTCACTCCATTGAAGTCTCCAGCAAGAATTATCTGGTCGTATGCAAGATCGTCTAAATGCTTCCTTAAATCCTCAAAGAAGCTTTCTTTTGCACCGTTAGGTGCATAAAGTCCGACTACCAACACTCTCTTTAAATTCCAAATACATTCCACTGCTACAAATCTAGCTTCCACATCTCTCATAACAAATTTTGGCTGTAGCTCCTCTTTTATGTACAACACCACTCCTCTTTTTTTCTTGTTGGAGGCCGCTACATATTCTTTGCCCAATTTTCCAGATTTTAAATATTTTACATCCTGCTTTCTGATATGGGTCTCTTGCAAACAAACAATGTCACATTTTTGTTTTAGTAGCCAGTGAAAAGTATTTTTCCTCTTATTCGGTGAGTTTAGTCCATTTACATTCCAAGATAATACTTTACACTCCATACTCATGATCTTGTTGGTAAGTCTTTTTCATTGTCCTTAATAAATCGCTCCATCGGGAAACATTCTTGATTATAAAGGGCCAACCATGGGTTAAAATGGTGATTCAGAAATCAACCGTATGCAAACAGCACTGAAAGGAGGCGAATGCCCCACTATGCACACATTCCTTTTTTAAATGCGGATGGTTAGAAATAAGGTTCCACAGGCCTTAGATTAATGTCTCAGAACACAACTAACACCAGTACTGAACTCCACCCTCTTCAGCCACTCCCCCAAAGTGTCAGACTATGGTTTCTCAGACATGAGAGTCTGTCTTACTCCCTTCTGCAAGAAGACAAGGTCTTTTGATTTCAAAAGGTTTTATTTTGAAAGACAGCATTCAGGTCCAGATGCACATATTCCAGGATTTGAGATCCTGGCTGCACGAAATATTGTTAGCAATGAGGTACAGATTAGAAGTTGTTACATTTCACACTCTCGGAGCCCAGCCTCCCCCCAGAGTTCCCATAGCAGGAGAGTTCTCTGTGGGAACATCCGTCAAGGTCGACTCGGCTTGTAGAAAAGATAAGACAGAGTCTTCTCCCATGGAAGCGGCGCCTCGCAGGTGGGGCCTAGAGGGAAAAGAATACTAAACAACTAAAGAATTAAGCATGGCATTAGTCCTGTCAGGCAACATATAAACAGACCCTGACACAAAGTGCAGGGGCTGAAGAGGCCCAAACAATCCCAAGGAAAGGCTCAACACCCTCAGACATAGACAAGAGCCATCCTTCCTTATCCAAGATAGATGTTGTGGGCTAGGACAGCCCAAGCAGAGTTGTCCAGTCTGTCAGAGCACAAGTCCAAATCCAGGAGTGAGTACAAAGTCTAAAGTCCAGAATCCAAAAGCCAAGTCAGGAGGTCCGTAGGTCAGTTACCAATCAGAGTAAGGGCGATCCAGAAGTATTGTTGGAGTCTGCTACAGACTACCCGACCAGCGAGAAGAAAAGGATGCTGCCCTCTTTGAACAGATTTGTAGAGTATCCAGACATCAGAACCTTGTAATTATGGGTGACTTCAACTTCCCCGATGTGTGCTGGGAGACAGGCTCAGCAAAGCGTCATGAATCATGCAATTTCCTGACCTGCCTGGCCAATAACTTACTTTTTCAAAAGGTGGAGGAAGCTATAAGGGGCTCGGCCATACTAGACTTGATATTAACCAACAGGGAAGAATTGGTAGATGAGGTGAAGGTGGTGGGGACCTTAGGGGGAAGTGACCATGTCCTTCTTGAATTCCAGTTGCTGTGGGGAGCCAAGGAAGTTCGTAGCCAGACTCGTAGGTTAGATTTTTGTAGGGCCAACCTCGATGAACTCAGAGGCTTGATGAGAGTCATTCCGTGGGGGAGTGTGCTGGAAGGAAAAGGAGCGAGTGAAGGGTGGGCCCTTCTCAAACACGAGCTTTTGCAAGCTCAAGCCCTCACTATCCCAGCAAGATGGAAACATGGTAAGGGCTCCAAGAAACCGATGTGGATGCACAGAGAGCTCCAGAATAAGCTAAGGGAGAAAAAGGAAATGTTCAGGAAATGGAGAGAAGGACAGACCTCTAAAGTGGAGTATATGAGGGTTACTAGGTACTGCAGATCAGCCATCAGAGAGGCCAAAGCTCAGTACGAGCTGGGTCTGGCCAGGAGGGCTCGCTACAATAAGAAAAACTTCTACAGAAATGTGAGAAGCAAATGCAAGGTAAAAGAGGCAATTGGACCGCTGTTGGGAGAAGATGGAGAAACTGTGATGCAAGACAGAGAAAAATCAGACAGGCTTGGATTCGGTTTCGTTTTCTCAGCCATGTCGGACGCTCCTCTCGCTGGCTCGAGAGGAAGCGGCCGAGCACCCTGTCCGGGCGGCTGATCTGCGAAGATTAGCCCCCAAAACTCCCAGTGAGGGAGGCTGGGTCCGGGACGCTGTGGGAAGAGCCCCCCGGAATCAATGCGGGGGGTTAATTGCCCGTTTGTCCCTACGGAGGCCGGCAGACGTGCGCGGCGCCTCGAGTGCTGCCGGGCCATGAGAAATGGCAAAGAGCAGAACTAGGCGAGAGCCTACAAGCAAGCGAATTCCTTCTGTTATTACAAGCGCACGTGAAGGAGAGGTGAGATTTGAAGCTAAGAAGGCTCACTCTTCCCCTTTGCTGAGTTCCAAAATTTGGTTGGAGCCCCCCCCCAAAATGGCAACAAAAAAACAAAGTCCTGCCCTTGGCAAGTCAGTTTCGGCTGCCTTAAAGGGAGAATCGCTGGAGGAAATAATACGGAGGGCGGTTGGTGAAGCTATAAAACCCTTTGTTGACAAGCTGAATGAAACAGATCAAAGGGTGGGCTTAATTGAGAGCGAAGTGAAAACCATCAAGGAAGCAGCGGGGGGGGCAGAGAAGTCTGCTCGGGAAAGTGCGTCACTCGTGAAGGCTACGAATAAAGAGCTTAAACTGGTGGAGAATCAGTTGATCGGGCTACAAGTGGAACGAACACAGACAATTTTGCGCCTCCAGAATGTGAAAGAGGAGGAAAACGAGGATTTATGGGGTCTTGTCTCGGAACTATTGGCGACACCCGCGAGGGCAACTAAAGAAGAAGTAAAAAGCGCCATTTTGGAAGCCCGTCGGGCTACCTCAAAATATGCAATGAAGCGTCAGTTGCCGCGCGAGATCATCATCAATTTTTCATCTAAGAGGATCCGGGACACTATCCTATACAATTCATACAATGCGGATTTGGACTTCTTGGGCAACAAAATTAAGATATTGAAAGACGTCCCATTTCTAGTTCGGAAAAGACGTTTTAAGTATAAAAAGTTCGCAGCTCTTCTGAGAGAACGGGGAATAAAGTACAAATGGTTATTCCCGGAAGGAATCTGGTTCAGCCATAAAGATCAAGCCTTTAAGATATTATCAGAAGATCAACTAAGGGATTTTGAGGACAGGAACCCAGAATTCCAGTGCACCAAACAAGACGAAAAGGAGAAGTCTGAGGGGGAGGGGGAAGAAACGAGCACTGCGGCTGCAGTTGCTCAGAGAGAATTGCGTCCGGGACCCAGGAGGGGAAGAAAAATTTAACTTGAAATTAAATTGTAACTTGCATTTAGTAAGGTCAACCACTCCATCAATATAATATAAAGCTTTAACTTTTGAATAATGGCAGTATGAAGGAAAAACAGAAATGTAGTGTTTAGTGTTTGTAGGGCACCTTCCCCTTTTTTCCACCCCTCAATCCCTTTTTTTTTCCTCTCTTTTTTCCCATCCCTTGTGTTATTGTAGTCTTTTGTAGTTACTGTTTTGTAGGGTATGCATGTATGTAGTAGTTGTATGTTAGATAGTGAAAAATAAAAAAAATCAAAAAAAAATCAGACAGGCTTAATGACTTTTTTGCCTCTGTTTTCTCCCTGAAGAACTCAGAGCCAAGCTACAAGTGACGCCTGACACAGGTAGGACACTTGTCAGCTTACCTCATGTTTTGATGGGAAATGTAGGCATCCTGGTTTTACAGCTTGGCTCCCCATTACAGCTGCAAGACCAGGATGCCTACATTTCCCATCAAAACTTGAGGGAAGCTGACAAGTGTCCAACCTGTGTCAGGCGTCACTTGTAGCTTGGCTCTCAGGCACATCTAGAGATAGTAGAAAATGTGGCAGGACACCTGAGGGGCTAATTGACATTGACAGAGAGGTTGTGGAGAGGCATCTGGCTGCATTGGATGAATACAAATCCCCTAGGCCGGATGGGGTGCACCCAAGAGTGCTGAAAGAACTTTCTAGAGAACTTGCAGAACCCCTGTCCATCATCTTCAAGGCCTCCTGGAGGACTGAGGATGTACCACAAGATTGGAGAAGAGCGAACGTTATCCCAATCTTTAAGAAAGGGAAGAAGGACGACCCGGGAAGCTACAGGCCGGTCAGTCTGACTTCTGTTGCTGGGAAGATATTAGAACAAATCTTAAAAGGATCAATCTGTAAGCATCTGAAGGACCACTCAGTAATCCGGGGAAGTCAGCATGGTTTTGTCCCTAACAGATCTTGCCAGACCAACCTGGTTTCCTTCTTTGATCGAATGACCAGCTTACTGGATCGGGGGAACTCTGTTGATGTGATTTATCTGGATTTCAGTAAAGCTTTTGATAAGGTCCCCCATGACATTCTGATGGGCAAACTGGAAGACTGTGGAGTAGACTATAGGACAGTTTGGTGGATAGGGAACTGGTTGGAGGACCGCACTCAAAGAGTGGTGGTCAATGGCGTTTCATCAGATTGGAGGGAGGTGTCCAGTGGGGTGCCGCAGGGCTCGGTTTTGGGCCCGGTACTTTTCAATATTTTTATCACTGATCTGGATGAAGGAGTGGAAGGGCTGCTCATTAAATTTGCTGATGATACCAAATTGGGAGGAGTAGCAAACACCCAAGAAGATAGAATTAAAATTCAACAAGACCTGAATACTCTGGAGAAGTGGGCAGCTGTGAATAGGATGCAATTCAACAAAGACAAGTTCACAGTATTACATCTGGGCCACAAAAATGGGAAGCACAAATACTGGATGGGGGATACACTTCTGAGCAGTAGTATATGTGAAAGGGATCTTGGAGTAAGAGTGGACTATAAACTGAATATGAGCAGTCAGTGTGATGCGGTGGCAAAAAAGGCTAATTCAATCCTGGGTTGTATCAAAGGGGCCATAGCATCGAAATCACAGGAGGTCATAGCCCCTCTCTATACTGCCTTGGTCAGGCCTCACCTGGAGTATTGTGTGCAGTTCTGGAGGCATCACTTCAAAAAGGATGTGGACAAAATCGAGAGGGTGCAGAGGAGAGTGACGAGAATGATCAGGGGTCTGGAGACTGAGCCCTACGAGGAAAGGCTGAGGGTCTTGGGAATGTTTAGTTTGGAGAAGAGGAGGTTGAGGGGGGACATGATTGCTCTCTTTAAATATTTGAAAGGCTGTCATTTGGAGGAGGGCAAAGAGCTGTTCCAGTTGGCAGCAGAGGGTAGGATGCGAAGCAATGGGCTAAAACTACATGCACAAAGGTACTGGCTGGATATTAGGAAGAACTTTTTCACGGTCAGAGTAGTTCAAAAGTGGAATCAGCTGCCTAGGGAGGTGGTGAGCTCCCCCTCACTGGCAGTTTTCAAGAAGAGGCTGGATGAATACTTGTCAGAGATGCTTTAGGCTGATCCTGCACTGGGCAGGGGGTTGGACTAGAAGGTCTGTATGGCCCCTTCCAACTCTATGATTCTATGATTCTAAGGTCAAGGCACAGTCCAGGGGTCACACAGCAAGGCAAGATCCAGCAGCATGGCTGCAGTCAGAGCAGGATTCTGACATGTTGCTTCCACTTCTGGTTGTCTGTGGCTGGGTTTTATACACAGGCTGGGTTTGCAGCCAGCTGCTTGGGAGCTATCCTGTGCTTACTTCCTCATTGCTCTCCACAAGCAGCTGGCGTCTGGCCTGGAGGCGTACACTTTGCCGCCTCTCCTGCAGCTCCACCCGCTGCTTTTGTCTGTGGTGAGCTCTGGGTGAGGCTGGAGGTCTGGGCGTCCTTGGCTGTGCTTCACCAGTGGTGTTGGAGCTGGAGGGCATTGGTGCCTCTGACTCAACTCCTGACTGAGGACTGGGCAACTGGTGGCTGGGCTTCACCGGTGGTGTTGGAGCTGGAGGGTGTTGGTGGTGTTGGAGCTGGCTCAGCTGCTGGCTGTGGGCTCTGATTGGCCAGCAGCTGTTCTTCCTGATCTCCGGCTTCTGCTGAGTCAGGGCTGGCTACACGGAGCTCCTCTTCTCCTGAGGAGTCAGGACTGGAGGGAGCTAGAAAAGATTCTTAAAGATAAAGATGTCTCTCTGGGAACCAAAATCAAAATAATCCAAGCTATGGAATTCCCCGTTACTATGTATGGATATGAAAGTTGGACAATGAAGGAAGCTGACAGGAAGAAAATTGCTTCATTTGAAATGTGGTGCTGGAGGAGAATTTTGAAGGTACTGTGGATGGTCAAAAAGACAAGTAAGTAGGTACTAGATCAAATCAAGCCTGAATTCTCCCTAAAAGCTAAAATGAAAAAACTGAGGCGATCATACTTTGGCCACATCATGAGAAGACAAGATTCTCTGGAAAAGTCAATGAGCCAAGCTACAAGTGACACCTGACACAGGTTGGACACTTGTCAGCTTCCCTCAAGTTTTGATGGGAAATGTAGGCATCCTTGTCTTGCAGCTGTAATAGGGAGCCAAGCTGTAAAACCAGGACGCCTACATTTCCCATCAAAACTTGAGGGAAGCTGACAAGTGTCCAACCTGTGTAAGGCGTCACTTGTAGCTTGGATCAATAATACTAAGCAGTAGGAAAAGAGGAAGACCTAAAACGAGATGGATTGACTCAATAAAAGAAACCACGTCCTCCAGTTTGCAGGGTCTGAGCAAGTCTGTTAATGATAGGATGTTCTGGAGATCTTTCCTTCATAATGTCTTCATAGGTTGGAGGCGACTTGATGGCACATAACACACACACACACACACACACACACACCCTTTTACGCCTTAATTTTCGCATACAACGTCTTTCAGGTTACTGAACTCAAAAAGTGATAAGAGCTCATAAAATTTTATCAAGCTTCCCAGCCACCCGCCTTCTCCTTGGCTGCTTGTCTCCAGACATTCACTCCATCCTACTGGTCTACACCAGCTAGCTCATGGGGGTGACACTGGCAGCTTTTGAATGGCTTCGATGTCCCAGGCAGTTCATCAACTGGCCATCTTCTCCTCACCCAGTTGAAAAATTAGGCTACTGTCAGATCCTGAGCAGGTAACCTCACAATTTAATGGGCTCAAAGAGGTGTACCTGGGAGATTTCTAGCATCAAGACTTTCCACGGAGGAGGCACCTCCAAATGAGGAACACGAAGCAGCAGCCAGCTGAAGAGCATCAGCGTTAGCAATTGTTCTTTGTGGTTTGCAGACCAGTATATAATCATAAGTACTAAGCCAAATACTTCAATGCTGCATATGGTAAGAATATTAAGAATGTAGGTTTATCAGTTAAGAAAATTCCTGACAGATGCTTGCGGTCTGTGCGGATTTCAAAGGCACGGTGGCTGTAGAAGTAACGTGAAATTTCTTGACCCCTCTGATAACAGCAAGGGTTTTTCCGTCAATTTGCTTTCATGGCATGACATAATTCTTGAATAGTCAGCAATTAGTGCCTCTATGCCGTCTGACAATTTGTGGCTAACCTCAGCTCCAACACCGTACGGTGAGGATTAGCCCTTTCTTTTCATCATGATATATAAGGACAGCATCAGAAGTCAATAACTTCTTATTGTTCTGAAATGCTTCTTCGTCCCAGCTAGTCCATTTCCAATGAATTCCTTTTGTCAGTTGGCAATGCAGAGACTTAACAATGGTCGCCTTTTGTGAAGGAAAAGATGGTAACTGTTGAATAGCCCCAGGAAGACTGGAAGCTCCGGCTTTGTTTTTGGTGTATCCCGGATTGCACGTACGTTACTGTATTGACTTATTCGGTGTCATATGCCTGGAGTCCCAGCAAGAAAGGCAGATGAATGAATGAATGAATGAATGAATGAATGAATGAATGAATGAATGAATGAATGAATGAATGCCGTGGTTCCAGTGGCGTGGATACCTGAAGCATCAATGTGATACCCCCGGATGTTCCAGTTTCACATTTTTCTTTTTAAGTATGAAGAGCTGATATGTCAAAATGAGATAGGATGTCATTAAGTCTTCCAGCAAGTTCACCCTCTGTTGGTCCCATAACTGGGCATAAAAATGTAGACTAACCCCTGGAATACCCCTATCAGACTGATAGGTCCAAAACCAACTACAAAAGAAATGTGATATAGTTCTAATGCTGCCAAATAGGCTTTGAGCTGGTTTACCGGGCACACAGAGATCTTGAGCCAGAGAAAAATCAAAAAGAGTCCAGTAGCACCTTTAAGACTAACCAATTTTATTATAGCATAAGCTTTCGAGAATCAACGAAGAGAACTTGATTCTCGAAAGCTTATGCTATAATAAAATTGGTTAGTCTTAAAGGTGCTACTGGACTCTTTTTGATTTTGCTACTACAGACTAACACGGCTAACTCCTCTGAGCCAGAGAAAGACAGCCATGACATTGGAATCAGTGGTACCAGTTAGCTGTAACTAATTTAAATCCCATTCTGCATTTGAACTACGGTTGGTTAACGTTTATTTTTTGTTTAGTGTTTTTGTGTTTATTGTTTTTGTTTTATTTTTATTTTTGTTTATTTTTGTGTTGTTTGTTGTTTTATTTATTATTTATTTTTGTTGATTATTTTGTGTTATTGTTTTTATTTTATTTTTATTTTTGTTTATTATTTGTGTGTTGGTTATTGTTTTGTTTGTTTTTTCTTTATTATGTTTGGGGTTTACTGTTTTGTTTATTTTTGTTTATTTATTGTTTATTATTTTTGTGTTGTTTATTGTGGTACTTATTGTTTATCTTGTGGTGCTTATTGTTTATCTTATGACATTGTTATTTTATTAAACTTATTTTTTTATTAAACTGATTTTATTAAACTTATAGCCTGCTCTCCCCATGAATGGCTCAGAGTGGTTAACAACATCAGTTAATATATATAAGGATAAAAACAACAACCATATAGAATAAAATCCATCAGCACTACCAGTACAATAAAACAGCTTCTCAGTGCGGCACTCAATATTGCACACTCCTACATTCCGACCCCGTAGTGGGGGTGGCAAGCTGTAAAAGACAGAGAACATGAACGGGTGGGGGATCAAAGTCCCCCCACCCCCAATTCCAGGGGCAATGGAAATTTCAAATTGGAGCTGCTTCTCCCAGAATGCTGCTTGGTGTGATGCTTATTCGGATACCTGCAGCTCCATCATCCACAATCAGCTGCCGATATGCTTGGGTAAGATCCAGTTTTGCAAAGAATTTTCCTTCCCTGAAGGACAGCAGACCACTGATTTACTGCAGGCGCTTGGTGTGGAGGCTGTAATTACCGTGCAATCTCCACAGATTTGCACCTTACCATTAGACTTTAATACCGCTACGGTTGGTCTAGCCACTGAATCCCTGTAACTGGTTCAAGGACTCTTTCTTCGATGGGGTGCTCAGGCTCTTCCTCAATTTTTTTAGAGAGTGCAAAAGGCACAGATTTTGCAGCGTTCATTTGAAGCAGGGTGACCGCTGGCTCCAAAGGGAAAGACAGAGGCTTCCCGTCAAAAGCACCCAGAACCTCAGAAGTCATCGTGGGAATTTACTGACAACTTCCTGAAGCCGGTTTGTGCAGACTCCGTGGATCCTGTTTCCTCTGGCTGAGAACCAAATCCTTCCCACAAGGCTGTTGTGGTGCTTTTTTGCAATGATGGGTAGAGGCTTTCTGTGGAAGGAGCACTCCTTTACGTCTACCTCACAGCCTGCTAACTGCAACCACAGGGAATGCAAGATTGACTTCACAGCTTTGTGGAAAGCTCCTGTGGAAAGAGGCATCCATCTTTCCCCCCCAAGAGTTTTAAATTTTATTTGAAAGGAAAGAAAAACAGTAAACAGTAAAGACAATAAACAATGTATAAAACAGCATGCTTCCTACAACCTCACTCTAGCCTGGAAGATGGCTTCTTCTTACCTTGACACTGTCAACTTGGCCACTTGGATCCATGCTATGGTAACATCAAATCTTGACTACTGTACTGCACTATACATTGGTCTCCCATCTAAGTTAACTAGGAGGCCTCAATAGATGCAAAATGCTGCAGCTCGACTGTTAGCAGGAGCATGAACATCACTCCCATCCTGCAGTCGCTCCATTGGCTACCTGTCAGCTACCGTGCTCAATTCAAGGTATTGGTTATTACATACAGAGCTCTTCACGGTCTTGGTCCCACGGGACCACCTCCCTCCCTCTGTTCCTCTATGGCAGCTTTGCTCATCCAAACAGGGTCTCCTGCAGGTGCCAGGCTGCACATGGGCGAAATCAACAGCCGCCTGTACACAGGCTTTCTCTGTGGTGGCCCCTGCCCTGTGGAATGGCCTGTCCAAGGAAGTCAAGGGAGCCCCCACTCTCCTGGCTTTCAACAAACAATGCAAAACCGAATTATTCAAAAAGGACTTTTACTCAGCTAGGAGGGTGGTATTGTAGGGAGGAGGTCCCAGGTGTTTCGCTAATGCGTTAGGAACACCAATTTCAGCATTATGTGGCCTTACATATTATCTGTTGCTTTAAATATGTACGCCTATATACTACCTGTGCTTCATGTTGTCTAATGTCAGTTCTAGAATTGATTGTGTTCTGTTTCAGCAATTCTTCAACTCTGTATTGGATCCTTTCTAATGCTATGACTCTGTAAACTTGTTTTTATTTATCTTATGGCATTGTTTATGGAAATCTCCCTGACACTGTATGGAAAAGTCCTTGCTACTGATTGTACTAATCTCACACTGTGTAATCCACCTTGAGTCTCAGTGAGAAAGATGGACTATAAATGACATAAATAAAAAATAAGCAAAATATATAACAGTACACAAAGACAATAGAAACAGAATATATAACAGCATATTATACTATGAACTATTTCTCCTCTCCATCTCCTTACTTACTATCCGGGATTTAAGGCTCAGCCACAGACTTATCAGTAGAAGGAGATGGAAGAAGACAGGAAGCCAGTGATGCAGCCTCCGACAGCACCACCGTGGAGGCCCAACGGGAAGCAGGATGGAAAGCTGCTGCTGACACCGGGGCGGGGCAGAGGGGGAACGCCAGCCCTGCAAAAGCCAGTGGGGTGGCGGGAGAGGGCAGTGCCACAGACCAAGCCGCCTCAGGAGGAGCCACCTCGCAGCTGGGACTCACAACAGGAGTGGCCCCCAGGGCCCCACCCAGCCCCATCACCGAAGGAAGAGACGAGGCACTCAAGCTGCAGCAGGTTAGGCATGGCCGGTGGAAGCCGGCCAGCCCCACCCTCCAGGCAGCTGTCCATCAAGCCTGCAGAAATGGTCCCCCGTAGGGATAGGATGTTACCCGAGGGAGAGGCGGGAGCCTTCCCCAGGACAGCTCCATAAAAAGGAGACAGAAGAGGGAGGTGGTATGGAGAGACTGGGAGTGGAGAGGGAAAGAGAGGCAGAGAGGCAGAGAGGCAGAGAGGCAGAGAGGCAGAGGGAGAGGGAGAGGGAGAGGGAGAGGGAGAGGGAGGAGGGGGAGGGGGAGGAGGATATGAAGGAGAGAAGGGAGGCAGCGCGGAGGCAAGAGGCGTAATAGAGAAAAGGGGTGGCTGAGAGGGTGCGAGGGTGATGTATACCCCTCCGTCCACAGACCAGATGCCTGAGTCTAGCCGGGGCACCTCCGAGACCCCCTTGACAGGTGGAAGGGCGCCAGGCATAGCTGCACCCATGACGAAACCTGACAAAGTGGTGGGTGGGGACTCGCGGAACGCCACCATTGCCTCTCGGTGACGCTTTACCAAGGGAGACTGACCTCTCCCATCTCAGACATTGGGCGGAGGAGCAGCAAGAGAAGCTCTGACAGAAACTCATAGCCCAGCAGCAAGCAGCCCAGGCTGAGCTGGTCCAGGAGCTCGGTCAGCTGTGGGGGCTCCTAAGGAGCAAGGGGACAAGCCAGGGCTGGGCACCGCCCGGGGTCTCTGCCCTCCACCCAGCGATTGGTCTAAGATTGGTCTGTTATATATATATATATATATATATATATATATATATATATATATATATATATATATATATATATAAAAGAAGTTAATTTGGCCATAGATGCCTATTCATACAATTTGTTCATCCACTCAGTCACATCTGGGCAAGATTCTGTCTTCCACTTTGCTGCATATACGTTAGGGCCTGCTAACTTAGATCTCAGTAACTTCATTGCATGAGTCCACGGATACATGAGTTAAAGCTTTATTGAGAATCTAATAGTACAACACTGCAGACATTTCTTGTCAGGAATAACTTTTCCCTCCCCCTACTAGGCATATTAAACCCTTCAAGCAGAACCCAATCTACTCTAACCCTAACCCAACCCCTTAGCTAGGTTCCCATCTATGCAGCAAAAGAAAGTAAAGTGAAAGAAAGTAGAATTGTTATGAGTAGGAATCCAGGCTTTCCCAAGCCATCTAGCCACGTCTCCTTGGCAACGCTGATAAGTGCATTCCTTCTCAGCTTCTCACAGCTTCTCAAGCCGATTCCCCAGCAAGTTTTATACACAGGGGCTTAACAGTACTCCCAAAGTATGACACAGAGGGTCAGGTCTACGGGCTGACAGTGAACCCCAAACCCCCAGAGTATGGCAGGGGCTACAACGCTTGCGATATAGTTACTCTCGCTGCCATCACCATATATTTAAAAAGTTTGTTGAGTGCCTTTGTAATATTTGCCTAGTAATGACCTTCATTTTGATTGATTATGGATACCCCTTAGTCGAAGTCAATGTCTATCTTACATCCACGTCTATTGATAAGTACTGCTGTAAACAACATTGTAGTTTCCAGGGGTTCCTTGCCGTTGACCTTCGGAATGCAATATTGCTCCTAGAGCTCACTGGGAATCAAAGAGTCGAGATCATGGGCTGCCAGGTGATGCGATTCTTTGCTGTGGCTCTTTGGCTTTGAATAGAGAGGTTTTGAATGACATACTTGCTCCAAGTAGCCCTTCTTTTTGCCAAATCTACGCTCCACAACCTTGAATCTGCAAGAAGTTTCTTCATGCAGATTTAAATTCTATTTGTTGACTTCCAAAATAAAATTTGGGAATAATGTGTATGATCTGAGCCTATGGAGATAGGATTGGGTCCCATTCAGACATTATACCACTGCATGAACAGCTGACAAATTGCAAACTGGGCTGGCCCATTGCGAAGGCGGGAAGACAAGGTCTGTCATCTTGAATTGGCCAGAGGGTCAGGCAAACCTGCCCCAAAGACTGTTTATGAGGGGAAGCATTCCTGAGCCTTCATTTATGAACCTTCATCCTAAAACCTCACTCCCAGTTTCAATAGGGTCTGGCAGGCAACCATATTGGTGACTGGGATTGCCTGGTTAGACCGCATAAGGACAACATTTAAATATCTTCTCTGGTTTCCGTGTCTCCCCCTCCCTCCGTGCTGGGACAATTCAACGTGCTGTTTTTGACCATTAAAGCTCTGGATGGTCTGAGACCAGGGAGCCTCAAGTTCCACCAACAGCCCTTTGAACCTGCCCTTCTTTGCAATATCCTTCAGAGGTAGTGAGTGATACTGCCACGGGAGGTGAAATGGGCCGCAACTGGATCAAGGGGCTTTTTTGTGGTTGCATCCTCATTTAAGAACTCTCCAATAAGAGTCATATTTTAGGTGCCAAGTTAAGACAGGTCTGTTTCCAGGAATGTTGTGGATGAGTTGCTGTTACTAGTTTAATGCTGTGTGTTACTTTTTCATTGCTCTGCTCCTTTTTAGTTCTTCCACCATTGCGCTATAAATGAATTATATGCTCCCAAGTATCTTGCTACTGTCGGATAGATGGCTGGGCTTAACGGATCTTTAGTTTGATCCCCACAAAGCCATTCTTACATCCTGAAGTATGTTTGCATCATACGGGGCATTTTTGGTGAATCCTCTGTGTGTGTGTGTGTGTGCGCGCGCACGCGTGTGCGTGCTTGTGTTGGTGTTTGTGTTGGTGTTGGTGTTTGTGCTTGTGTTTTGGTTGCTCTCCATTTTACTACTTTGGCATCTTGCATTGATTATAATGTACTGAGTGATATATATATATATATATATATATATATATATATATATATATATATATATATATATATATATATATATATATAGCACAAATGACAGAAACGTGGTTCTGGATTTGGGCTAGCTTCCTAAGGACTTCAAGGTCACTTTTCCAAACCCAGCATAATTTGGGTTTAGTTGGGGTAATATTTCCCAGTGCTCGTCATCATTTTGCACTTATCCACGTTGTGTTTCATTTGCTCTTTAACGGCTCCCTTTCCCTGTGTTATGAGACCCATCTGGAATGACTCACAATCTGCTTCCAGCTTAACTGTCTTCATTTTTTGTAAAAAATTCTTTTGTACATTTTCTTGTTTATAGAGCAGTATCAGAAAAAGATCCTCCGAGGATCAGGGAAACTTTTTCATGTGCAAAATCCGGCTTCTTTAGGCCAGCCCTGTAAGCCGCCTTTTAATCAAGCCACTTGCCCAAGGCAGTTTCCCCGGTGCCCATCAAGTGCTTCTGGCGCTTGAGACAAAGGGCCAAGTCATGCTGAATCTTGAGTCTCATGTAAACACCGAAGGAGTGCACAGGGTTCCTGGAAGATTGCGACTTACTTTGTGAATAGCAGGTTTTGAGTCCTTTTGTTACCCTAAACAGGGGGGGGGGGCTCCTTGTGAGTTGATGGAATTAGCATAAAAGGAGAAGCAACAAGAGGGGGTAACTGGTAACTCCACAAATGTATACCAGGATATTCCCTTAGAGAACTCTCGAGTAAACAGGCGGCTGTACAACAGGAAAGGTTTCTTTATTAACAGAGAAATAAAAGGCAAACACACAGGAAACACACACAGCATACACACACAGCTAACTAAGCAAACAGGGAGGAAAATGGGAGAGAGTAGTTGGGATCGGGTGATAGTTACCAGTCTTGGGGAGAAGGAGGATCCATGAAGCTGCTGTAGCACAGTGGTTAAGTGGTTGGGCTGCGAATCAGCGTTCTGCTGGTTTGACTCGCACAACTGCCATAAGCTCAGTAGGTGGCCTTAGGTAGGTCACTCTCCTCTCAGCCCAGCTCCCCAGCTGCATTGTGGGGATAATAATAGCACTAACTTGTTCACTGGTCTGGGTGGGGCACTAATCTGTTTAGAAGAGCGGTATATAAGCACAATTGTTGTTGTTTTGTTATTATTATGAAGGAGCAGCAAGAAGGAAGATCAAGCATACCTGAGGGCATGTGGATGGGTACCAAGACACACACACACACAGACACACACACACACACTAAGCATATGGCTGGGTAGTCTAATTATAGTGCAAAACATGCCCTGTAGCAAGACTGGTATCTTGTCTCTAAAGTAATGGCTTAATTGCTTGTCCAGAGTTAGGACAATAAGTTGGGAGAGGTGTGATATGATTATCTTGGGCTGGGCTATCGGTAAAAATATGGCTTGATGACCCAGTAACTACCAGATAGGGAAGCTATCATTTGCACTGAATAGCCCGGATGAGGTCAGTGGGAGAGGAAAGGTGGAGGGTGGTATTGATGGGATTAGGCAGGGAGGTGTCTCAGGAAGCCTCGTTATCTCTGCTGCTCTCCGGGGCCTGGGGGCTGTTCAGTCAGTCATCCCCTGTGACTCACGCCTTGGTAATTTTCCAGTCTCCAGGCCTCCTGGCCTCTGTGGTGCCTGGCTGGGCAGTGTCTGGAACTGCTGGAAAAAGGGGGTGATGATATCCCATGTCCATAAATGGCCTTTCTAGTATGAGAGAGAGGTCTAACTGCTAATGCAGCGGCTCCTTAGAGACCAACAAGATTTTCAGGCTTATTTTGTGAGTTGCCTCAGATGGGCTCCTAGGAGAGGGAGCATAATTTTTTTCTAAATGAATAGCCCCAGTCACATGGAAGGGTGTTTGTGCAAATGGAACCTCCACATGTATATGGCACATGTGGATGCTGGAAGCCCCATGGTTTTTTGAGTTCTCAACTCCAGTTCTCATTTGCTGGTGTCCCCAAGTACTCCAGAAGCACTGAACTGGGGCTGAACCAGTACTCTGAAATAGTCCAAACTTTATGGGGAGGAGTGGTGGTCAAGTGAAATATAGTGTTGGCATAGATCGTTGTTTGTCAGCATTCGACAAGTTTTGAAATTTCATTAAATAATATTTAACAGGAAATATTCCTGGTTGTGCCCCGGTTTTAAAAATTTCCACCTTCTACCCATCCATCTATCCAGGTACAATTGTTTTTGTAAAATTTTCATTGCAAATGACATTGTGTTTCACTGGAAAAGAAGATGTGAAATTCCATCCAGCTACGTAAATGGACGCAATATCACGCAATATCATGACATTTCACACAAACAGCAGATAGGGCGGCAAAACTGAGCCTGTGCAAGTCAGAGGGGCTGAATGAGTGGCCTCTCCATGCCCCGGAGAGAGATGCATAACTCAGGACAATGAAGTCTCCCAAGAAGCTCTGGATTTATCTCCTCAATGCCCAGTCTCACTTCCTTGCACCCGCTTACCCTAATCAAGCTATTCAGCAAACCTGGTAGCTTGTCCCATCTGGTACTTACAGGATCATCAATAACTTTTTCACCTATAGTCCACCTCAGATAGGACCCATCAAATATCCCCTTGTATGTGTGCTGTGTATGATTTTTGTATGCTTGCCCTTTTATTTCTCTTTTAATAAAAAAAAACCCTATTGAACAGCTGCCTGGATTATTTCAAGAATTCTCTTAAGTGAATAATCCCCGTAAACATAGGTGGAGAATCCCAGTTACCTCCTCTTGCTTGCCTCCTTTAAATTAACTCCCCCAACTAATTAGGAGACTGTCTATTTGGGTAACACCAGAGAATCACATGACCAAATGCCACTCTGCATAGGAAATATGATGCCAGAAAGGATGTGAGCTACAGTTCTCCGTGGCATGTTAGTGTTGCATGTGAGGACATATTCCATCCCACGCCTGCCCCGTGGCTTGAAGAAAGAGTGTGCAATCTCGGCTGCTGTTTGTTTAAATTTACAGAAGGGAAATCTGAGGCTAAAAGAAAAGGGCTTGCCTGGGGTTGCTTGCCGCTACTCTTCTCTGCTCCGTGCCTCTTCCTCTGGCTGCCAGAGCTCTTTTCTCCCCACCAGACTGTCTAAATGCTTATTTGTGCAGCCCGTTTCTTTGATTCATCTTTTGTGCCATGAGTTTATGAATGTCATTTTATGGGTGTTACATTTGCCTCTTCAGAAATGCCATTAAGAGCCATATTAAAAGCCGCCATGTTTTCATTTGATTTTTATAAATTGGTAACTAAACAAAAAAATCGCAAAATGTTAAGACTCAGGCTATAAAGTAAATGCATTTTTAATACTTTGCCACCACCCGTGACTTATTTGCTTGCTTTAAATTTTAGTTTTTTCAGGATTCTGATACTCAATAAAATATAATGTTATACCTTTGCTTATGGAGGCTATGCTGTGTGCTGTTTTCGTCTAGTTATTTCCCACCTTACAAATTACTATCAAATGGCATTTCATTTTCTCCCCTTCCTCCCTTCCTCGCTTATTGATTTTCCTTTCAAAATGAGTGTTTTGAAGATACTGAAAAGCTCAGGCAATGGGCTCCGCCTGGAGTATGTCACATGTGGGCACCATGACAGAGCACACCTGTGGATGGCATCAGAACAGGAAATGCCTTGACCAAGGTGGGTTAAGAGCCTTTGCCCCAGGCCCCTTCGGACTGGCACCCTCCCTCAGTCCACAATGTCCCACTGACGGTTGCAGCTTCTCTTTTACCTATTATTTTGTTTGTTTATTTACAAATTTTGAAGACGAGTTTATGCAAGCCACAAAGCGGCTAGTGAATAAGGACAATGAAATATTGAAACATCCATACATCAATTAAACCACAATAAAAGTAAACGAAGAGAAACAGCAAAAGCAGATAGGGCAGGGAAATAACAGGGAAAAGCACAATGCAGCTATTAAAGACTGTAATATTTCTGAGTCCACATGTACAGACTAACAGTGTGAGGAATAGCTTAAAAAAGGAAGATGGTCAAAAACATCTTATACTGTTATCTCTAAGCCTTGCTGTAGAATTTATTAAGGCCATGTGCTCTTAAGGCAAGGCCTCAAACTATCTAAGCAAACGTCTCTAAATTATAAATTCTGCCACTGAAGTCAGCTGAAACAGGAGGGTTTCCATCACCTTCCACGTAATATAATAGATCCAGAAGAGTTAGCCGTGTTAGTCTGTAGTTGCAAAATAGTAAAGGATCCAGTAGCACCTTTAAGACTAACCAACTTTAATGTAACGTAAGCTTTCGAGGACCACAGCTCTCTTTGTCAGATGCATCTGATGAAGAGATCTGTGGTTCTCGAAAGCTTATGCCACAATAAAGTTGGTTAGTCTTAAAGGTGCTACTGGATCCTTTACTATTTTGCAACTACAGCCTAACACGGCTAACTCTTCTGAATGCATAAGATGCATCTGATGAAGAGAGCTGTGGTTCTCCAAAGCTTATGCTACAATAACGTTTGTTAGTCTTAAAGATTTTACTAAACTCTTTATTTTATTTATTTATTATTTATTTATTATATTAGATTTTTAATCCACCCTCCCTGCCGAGCGGGCTCAGGGCAGAGCACAAAATTTTAATTTACGTAAAACACATAAAACATTACAATAAAATTTAACACACTACATACAATAAAAACTTCTCCTCAGATGGCAATGGAAGAGTTACTTCATTTCAGACATGGACCATATATCCATATCTATAGATATATATAGGGCGGTGGACAGATCTTTTCAAGTCAAGTCAAGTATGGCCGGGGGTGGGTGGGCAGCCTAGCCTCTTCCATATGCCTGGCGGAACATCTCTGTCTTACAGGCCTGGCGGAAGGATAATAAATCCTGCCAGGCCCTGGGTTCATCAGACAGAGAGTTCCACCAGGCCGGTACCAGGACCGAAAAGGCCCTGGCCCTGGTCGAGGCCAGGTGAGCCTCCCTAGGACTGGTTTTTTTATGTGTAGAACCAAGTGTCCTCTGGGATATATATAGGGAGAGGTGGTCCCACAGATATGCTGGACCCAGTCCGCATAGGGCTTTATAGGTCAGCACCAAAACCTTTAACCGGACCCGGTACTCAACTGGTAGCCAATGCAGCTGGCGTAGTATGTTCCCTATTGGGACTCTTGCAATCACCCATGCAGCTGCTTTTTGAACCAGATGTAATCTCTGGATCAACCCCCAGGGAAGCCCTGCATAGAGCGAGTGGCTGTAGTCTAATCCAGAGGTAACCGTTGCTTGGATCACTGCTGTTAGGTCGTGGGTCAACAGGTAGGGGACAAGCTGCCGGGCTTGTCTCAGATGGAAAAATGAAGACAGGGCAACCGCTGCAATCTGTGCCTCCATAGTCAAGGAGGCATCCAAGATCACCCCCAGGCTCCTCACTCTCTCAAGCGGCACAAGTGGCACTCCATCAAGAACGGGGAGCCGGAGTCCCGTGCCCACGGACCCCAGTCCCACACGCTCCGCATGTAGAAGCATTACCACATGCCTGCAAACATGTGAGCGTAGGCTCAGACTGACATGGGGGGATTAGCTTGGTGCATTTGCATGGGGGTGGAAAACACAGATCTTTTATGGCGACGAGTAGCTATGAGGATCATATTTCAATAGGGAAAGGATGGCAGAGATCAGATTTAAAGGGTTAGAGAGAAACAAGTGGAGGGCCCCTGAGAACTGGTGTGTGTGGACAGGGAGCTGCATTTCCGCATACGTTGCTGTGTGCTTTCGACCAGGAAAGTTTCTGCCCTGCCTCCAAATTCTTGCGTGTTTTTGCTACAACAGTTTATCACACTGTGTTACACATATTCCTTAAAACTTCTAAACAGGGAGAAAGGTGGGCTATAAATGTAATAAATAACAATCATCATTGCCAAAGCGGAGTAGGAGGGTGCCACAAACCCACGTCCAACTCAGGCTTAGGCTGACCTTCCCCTACCCTGAGGTAAAACTTCTCCTCTTTAAGCCTATGAAGCTTTATACCGGGCTGGGAAGCCTCTGGTAGCGTGGTTGATGTTAAGCTTCAACTTTCCTTCTTGTCCCACCCTTAAGAAATATTAAAAATGGTTACCCAGCCAAGTCTTAGTAGGGGACAGATCAGGGGTTTGAGCTTCTCTTCAGCAGAAACTGGCACACAAGGCTTGGGGAGGTTCAAAAGGTAACTGAAGGTTTATTTACAGAAGGTTAAAATCAAAAGGCAGGTGTTTGAACTTAAGTAACAAAGGTTTTTATACGAAACTTCACTGGTGTGAGGCACAAAACACTTGGAATAACACTAGGTGGCTGGCTTCTTTCAGAGGTTGACTCTGCTTCACAAATTTTTCCCTTTTAAAGCACAGACACAGCACGACTTCCCCTCCTCTCCAGACTTGAGGGTGCTCCACTGAGACAAACCCTTCCTAGATACTGGGCAGGCATTATAGTTATGGGCTATAACCCTGTTCCTGGCACTGAAGGGGAGACTCCTCTCTACCCACTTCCTTGGCCCTCTATAATCCCCAGATCTCTCAAGTCTAAGTAGGAGTTAGTGCTGGTTTCCCCCACTTTAGTCCGAGGACTAAAAGTGCTTCACAAACATTATTTCCTCTCACAGAGGATTCTCTGGCTGACCCTCTCTGGTCCAAAGCCAGGCTCCAGCTCCCCTTTCCCTCTCTGGTTTACTCCCCAACTCCAACTGACAGTTTCTCCAACATTCCACCCCCAACTGCCATTTCAGGCTAGCCCCATGGGGGTCGGGGGGGGGGAAACATGTCAATCATACTTTCACTGACTGGAAATCTCAGCCTCTGAAGCTGAGTCTGTCACAGAGGGAAAGAGCGAGCCTACAGGAAGGAGTTTTCTCAACTTTCTCTCCCTGCTGCAGACTCACAGCCAGCCTCTACCCAGCTGAGTCTTCAGAGTGTCAGATGCGACTTCCTTGCAGGTGTGGACTCCAGAACCTCTCAATTAAAAATGTAAGCACTGGGGGTGAAAGGAGTAAAGATGAAGGGAGGTAGTTATGTGCTGGACTCTTTCAGCTCTTCCTTTCTCAGTTGCACTTCTGTTCATCCCCGTGGGGAAGGAGCCTGGTGGCCTCAGCAGCCTCTTACCTTCCCACCATGATGATTGCTTTTCCCTGTCCTCACCCTCTTCAGCCCTCCTAGAGTAGCGGCAGATGTTGCAGGAAGGGCCTCCAGGCTTCTCCTGTTGCCAGGGAAATGAAGTGGCCTGTAAGGTCCAGCCAGGATACAATGGGGGGGGGGGGGACCAGGTCAAGGACAAAAATGCTTCTCAGCTGCGTAACCCCCCAGCCTCCTTACTCCTTAATGGAGTGGATAAGCCCCCCCCCCCCACACTTCACTGGCCCCTCCTGACCATCACTGCTGATGACAATGGAGGAAGAGGTAAGTGTACAGAAAATGGTTGGGGGGGGGGAGTGATTTAAATGTCCCAATACATTTTTGAGGTTTGGGAATTTTTCTGCAAACCTGGGGTGTTCCTCAAGTTGGCAGAACCATCTGGATTGTATCCACATGGTGGCAATTTGGGGGCACTGGGATATTGGAATATATAATATGGAGTTTATTGAGGGATTTGGTACAAGATTAGGGAGGGGGGGAAACTTATCCAAAACAAATACTAAATCAAGGCACAGACAAATAGCACATTTCCTATCCAAAGTAACCATACAACAACAATTACCAGAAATCAGCAAGAGTTACTTGAGTTTGGAGCAGGAGTCAGTGCTAAGCTAGAGGTGTAAATGTGAGAAAAATGGGGAACAGGATAAGTTGGGACACAGATGTCCCGTCTTCCAGGTGTGAAATCCTAACTAGCAGAGAGGAGCTGTCTGTGTGGTGCAATGCAGGTTGGAAAATAGGGGGAGAAGCAAAGATATACCTTTCCTAGTCTGTGTAGAAATTCAGGATGGAAGAAAGAGGATCCAATGTGTTGGAAGTCTGAGCTTTAGTCCAGTTGAAGCCAGATTCAATTTTTTGGCTCTAGAGCCAGGCTAGGTATACTGTTTAAGAACTATAGAATAACGGGGATACTTTTTAAGGCCACAAAAGCTTCCAGCAAAGAATAAAAGGGATAACTTGGGAGTTGGGCAATTTATCGAGAGAAAACCAAACAATTGAAAAGGTACTGGAGAGGATTAGCTGGGATGGGGGTGGGGCAGGCAATGCAGGGGGATTTTTACCCTGATTGCTTATTCCCAGGGAGGACAATACCAGGATGAGATTCAAATCCAGTTGGTTTTTCAGATTCCAGAGTTCAGGATTATTTTCCATGAGGTATGTATATGAGAGTCTAGGGCAGCTGCCTATAAAGATAATGGCTCCAAATCCATACAGAACACAGTCCTTCCTCTAATCTAAGACCCCTCCCTCAGTTTTAAGCAGATTGAACAAAGGCAGTCAGTTTTTACAGCCCCTCCCCCCCAAGATGCCACTCTGCATGTCTGCACTTCTCTCTACTGATTCCTAAAATGGTGGTTAAGCAGAAGCCTAACTGGAGCGCTCCAGCCAGCCACTGGCATTAAAAAACGCCCCCTGCATTATGCATTAATTTCACTTTTCTACATTTACAGTAACTGACTGACAATATTTTTTATTTTTAATATAATTAAAGAATATATATTTGTTTTAGATAGAGGAAGCTAATAAAAATAAGGGAAAGGGGACAAAGGGTGGGAAAGCTGTTGGAAGTCAACAAAAAGGGGGGGAAAGGGAGGGGTTAGAGATGAAAAAACTGGGGAAAATTGAATGTAAATGTAAAAATAATGTTCTAACCCAATAAAAAATTTTTCAAAAAAAAAAATATTTTTTATTTTTACCTTTCTTCTGAGAACTCTGCATCCTTTTCGTTGTGGTCTGTTGTTGGTTTCCTTTCACAAACCGAAGAAGGCTTCCATGGCAGTCACACACACCCTGCCTCACTGTGTGCTGCAGGCCTGCTATTATTCCCTATGAGGGACTTTTTCGGAGGGGGTGGCTGAAGTGGCTGTTTTTCATCCAAATGAATGTTTTTCATCCAAATTAAATCAAAATTACTGGTCCTGCCTGTTTACTAAAGCCCCCCCCCCTCCCCAAGTCTCAAGTGAATGGGACCAAGAGGTCCAATTCTATGGGCCCTTAACAAGCTGCCCCCAGTCATTATACTTGAAAAGAAGAAAAGGGCTCTGTCCTCACAAAGGAGGGAGGAAAGGAGAAATGCAGCTCTCCATGGCTTGTCTCCAAAGGTGATGGGCTAAGAGAAGTCTGTACTCCTCCCTTGCAAGGATCTGATTGGAAAGCAGCTATACTGTCACCTGGGAATTCAGTAGAATCACAGAAAAACAAGATGGCTGCTGCATAGCTGAGGGTAAACACCTGAACATGCATTTAAAAAGACACATTATTCAGGGAGGGGGTTTTTTTTTGTAATGCCTAAGAACCCCAGAGTTGTGTTACTGTTCTGGGAAATCACTGCAACGACTCAAAACAGTGATTTTTTTGTGGGTTTTTTTTTGGCTTGGGAATTTCATAATGTGCATCCCTAGGCAGAACATATGTGACTCCTGATAACGGAAAGTGCACTCGATCCCAGTAGCTTCCTTATAGCCCCTCATTATACCTTTTCTGTTTCCAGGAGGGAATAGAGCCAGGTGAAAATGAAGCAAAATACACCCAGAGGAGGGAGGTATTCATTCACTGCCAAATGTTTTTGCTGAAGCTCATCTCGGATATCTACAGCACCGCATTAGGTATTCTGCTGCCTTTTCAAAGCTAATTTCACTTCTTTTTCCCAGAGTGGCAAGAACGCTAGATCAGTTAGGGAAATCAGAGGTCATTATACTAAAGAGCACGATCTAGTGTGACCTGCACTGATGAAGAACAGCTTTTGCATTTATGTCTCTGTTCCAAAAGAAATTATTCCCTGTCCGCCACACAGAGTGTAGAATGTTTACCAGTTCTGAGCATTTATATGCTGGCATATTTAAGAACCGTCCACACATCACAACATTAACATCTGGCTGCACGTTTAGAGTCCATTTCAATGCATGGAATTTATTTCCAGAATAATCAGGTGCGGACATATTACTTTGTTCTTCCTCTTCCCGAAGAGTGAGAATTTCAAGGCACCTTTTACAAAGATACTTGCATTGGGAATGGACAGAGAGCAGGATAGAGAAAGCGCATGTACCCTGGGATCCCCTGCCTCTTTCTGGAAACTCTGTTGCTTTGTAAATGAATAGTAAAGAGTCCAGTAGCACCTTTAAGACTAACCAACTTTACTGTAGCATAAGCTTTCGAGAATCACAGCTCTCTTCATCAGATGCAGACTGTGGTTCTCGAAAGCTCTTTGTCAGACTCTGGTTCTCAAAAAGCTTATGCTACAGTAAAGTTGGTTAGTCTTAAAGGTACTATTGGACTCTTTACTATTTTGCTACTATAATACGGCTAACTCCTCTGGATTTGTAAATGAAATGATTCAGTGTTGGGCAGCTGCACAGCAAACACATGGACAGGACAGGTTTGTTTGCTTGCTTGTTTTAATTAAAACATTTATCTGCCACATTTCCATCGAAATACAGCTCCCAAGGTGACAAACATCAAATATGTCAACATTAAAGGATCTATCTGTCTGTCTGTCTGTCTGTCTGTCTGTCTAGAGAGGGAGAGAAGGAGAGAGGGAGAGGTGTGTGTGTGTGCTATTTTAATGTTTTAAAATAGTAAAGAGTCCAGTAGCACCTTTAAGACTAACCAACTTTATTGTAGCATCAGCTTTCGAGAACCACAGATCTCTTTGTCAGATGCAACTCTTCGTCAGATGCGTCTGACAAAGAGAGCTGTGGTTCTCGAAAGCTTATGTTACATTAAAGTTGGGTAGTCTTAAAGGTGCTACTGGACTCTTTACTATTTTGCAACTACAGTCTAACATGGCTATCTCCCCTGGATGAATGTTTTAAGCAATAGATATAAAAAGATACAAACATACAAACACGTGTGACGCCAAAACCAAGGAGGAGGAGCAATAACAGTTGTTAGGGGTATGCCAAACAAACAGAAGTCCTCACCTGCTGGCGAAAGATAATGATAGAGAGAGAGAGAGATGAATCTCCTTGGGGAAGAAGTTCAATATTGTTGACACCGTGACTGAGAAGGCCCTTCTTTGTTTCCCACCCATCTAAGCTCAGATGGCAGGGTCAGATGAGGCAGGAGCTCTGATGGTGGCGGCCAGAGTGGTTGAGTAAGTTCATAGCGGAGCAGCTGGCCCTTAAGGTATGCTGGCTCCGAGCCACATCGCCCTTTAACGGTCAATAGACGCACCTTCAGTTGGGCCTGGATGCAAAGTGGGAGCAGCTGTAGCTGGAACAAGACGGGATGGGTAGGAACCCCCAACTCACTCCAGTCAACATATTGGCCGCAGTATTTGGCTCCAATTGTAGCTTCCACTCAGTCTTCAAATAGAGCTCACAGTGGTAATCTAATTTAAATGTTACCAGGGCAAGCACCGCAGTGCCCAGATCTTTCCTGTCCAGGAAGGACTGCAGCTGGTTAAGCACACCTGGCAAAAGGTGCCTCTGGCCACCGTCGCTACCTGTTTATCCAACAGGAGGCCCAGGTTCAGCAGAACCCCCAAGCTACAAACCTGCTCCTTTGGGGGGGGGTGCAACCCCACCCAAAGCATGAGATATCCCTATTCCTGGGTGAAACCTTCCCCCCACCAGTAGCACCTCCATTTGGGAAGGGGGCAAAGTTTCAGCTTGTTAGCACTCACCTATCCCCAAACTCCCTCCAGGCACCTTTCAGAATTTCCGCAGCCTCCTTGAGACCTGCTGGAAGCACGATATAGATCTCAGGGTCATTTGCATATGAATGACAACTCAGCCCAAATCTCCAGCTGACCTGTCCCAGCAGCTTTGTGTAAATATTGAGAAATGTGGGAGACCTTGTCGGAGCCCATAGGCCAAAGGCGACAGTCCCATAGCAATTGTTGTTTATGCCGAAACACAACTGCTACTCCAAGGGTGTATTTTTTTCCGATCTCCCCTGCAGTCACTGAGAAAATAATGATATAGACTTTAATTAGTCTACCCAGGTATATAGCCTTTGAATTACAATTCAGCACAAGAATTAATAACGATGACAACAGTGAGCTAAGCTTACATACCGGACAGATTAGTGCCCACTCAGAGCAGTGAATTACGTCAGTGTTATTATTATCCCCACAATATAGCTGGAGAGCTGGGGCCACTTACTGAGCTCATGGCAGTGGTGGGATTTGAACCAGCAGAGTGCTGATTTGCAACCCAACCACTTAACCACTATGCTACAGCAGCTGTCAGGAATCAATGTTGTCAGGAGGACTGCTCTGCTTGAGAGGGTGCAGAGGAGAGCGACGAGGATGATCAGGGGTCTGGAGACCGAGCCCTACAAGGGAAGGCTGAGGGCCTTGGGAATGTTTAGTTTGGAGGAGGTTGAGGGGGGACATGATTGCTCTCTTTAAATATTTGAAAGGCTGTCATTTGGAGGAGGGCAGGGAGCTGTTCCAGTTGGCAGCAGAGGGTAGGACCCGAAGCAACGGGCTTAAATTACATGCACAAAGGTACCGGCTGGACATTAGGAAAAACTTTTTCACGGTCAGAGTAGTTCAAAAGTGGAATCAGCTGCCTAGGGAGGTGGTGAAGTCCCCCTCACTGGCAGTTTTCAAGAAGAGGCTGGACGAATATTTGTCAGGGATGCTTTAGGCTGATCCTGCACTGGGCAGGGGGTTGGACTAGATGGTCTGTATGGCCTCTTCCAACTCTATGATTCTGCTCTTGGTAATGCCAGTCGTGTGGATTCATGTCCAGGCTGGCCCTACTTCTATGCAGACGAGGGCTGAAAACCCATAAGCATTTCTAAGAAGAGTGCTGTCAAATCCTGAAGAATTATGATCTTTTAGGCCCTTGTTTTTCCTATGGAGAATGAGGGATTTACTCCTCTGGCCAGGTCTCAAGCTGCTCGGCCACAAGAAGGAATTCACTCTTCCAACTTTATCCCACTAATTCCCCTTTTTAAAAAAAATTAATACATGTATTAACAGACTGTAAACATATACAAAAGAAAAAACACACACGCGGAAAAGATACAGGATACAAATAAAAACACTGCTATCTACTGACCATGTCACTAATCCGAAACCTCCTATCCCATCTCCACCTTTCATAGTTTAGGTGGGCAGCCCATCAAGAAACACCTCAGGTGAGTCCATGCAGGGACCATAAGGCCACAGGCGTAGTGGCTGTGGCTTGGCAGCAGAGCCCCTTCGTGTCATGGAGAGTTTGCCACCATCAATCCCAGTCCAAGGCACTCGGGCAGCGGGAGCTGGGAAAGACCTTCCTCTGCCTCAGGTTCCAGGAGGGCTGCGATTGGTCAGAAGACTCACAACAAGGTGTAGTGCGGGATTGTATGTTTATACCTTCATTGCATGGAGCTCTTCCATGCCCAAGCCAACCGGGAATGCTGTGAATTTTGCTGCATCCATTTCTGTCTGTTGACTTACTGAGTGTGAAGGTTAACAATCAGATATGAGTTGATCACCTGGTCTGTTTGGTTCCTGCCAAGCAGCCATGAATGCCTGCCAAACCGATGGGCATCAAGTTTCTCCCAAACCAAGCAAGCACAAAGACACCATTAGCATCACTAAGGACTGCTTGGATGAGCACCGAAGGGTGGAATTTTATTGAAACAGCACCGATTGCTGACGGGTTTATGTGATTCAGGAGTGATCTAATTGGCTATTTAAACAATCGGCTGCTAAGCAGAGCAGTTACACAGCAAAGACAGGGGCTAGCAAAACTTGACTGGGCTGCGTGAGAAGGTGCTGCCAATTGGGCTGCACTGAATGGTTAGGAAGGAACACAGTGCAGCAATCTGCCAAACGCTCACAAACAGATCTATGAGTTATCGAGCTGATTGTCAAAAAATCAGGTCTCTGTTCACAACCAGCAAATAGGATGTCAGCCAAAACGGTAGGTGTTAGAAGCATAGAAACACAGAGCTGGCAGGACTGTTAGCAGTCGACCCTGACCCTCACGCTAATAGGGAAGCTTATAATTATGGCTATAGCATAAGCCCCTCTCCTCATGTGTTCTAAACACAAAAACGCTGCCTGGCAAGTCAGGGAATGGCTGCCTACCACCTGCACGGATTTGGAAAATTACTGGCATGTGAGTTATAGGTAAGACTTCCTATCAGCCCCACACCCCTGGAGATGTGCAAAGATCTTAAGGCAAAAGGGTCTTCCAGGAGTTCCTGAATTAATCACCTCCACACCCTTCCGGTCTTCCCTATCCACTCTCCCAATCTGGGCTATTCAGAGATCTGATAAGCCCGACCCATCCAGCCATTGTCCAGCACTTTTTTATCTTTACTATCACCCAGAAAGGTTTGATCAAACCTTTCGCATTTTATTACCTCCAGAGACAGCCATTAAGTAATTGTTTGGGGGCGGAAGACACCATCCTACCCCAGGGTCCATTCCACAGTATAATTGGGCTACCCTCCACCATAGTTGTGGGTGCATGTTCTTGGATCTGACACCCATCCTCGGACGCATGTCTGAACCTCTTCCTGCCACAAAGTGCTGGTTGCTCAAAGCTACTATCTCATGGATACCCCCTACCTTCGAGACTGGTAGATATCACCCAGCCATGCACACCTCTCCATTTTTCTCCCTGTTTTCTAGTTAGTTCTGGGTGTATGTTGTGTGCAATTTCCTGTGTCTTTGCTACACCTTTATTAAAAAACATTTTCATTGAACATCTGCTTGTATTTATTAAGTGCTCTCTAGAGGAACGATCCTTGTATACATTGGTGGAGAAATCTTTCTTAGTTACCTCCTCTCACTGCTTCTCCTTGTACACTAATTCTCCAACTCACAAGGAGACCACTTATTTGGGTAACAGGACCCCAAGTATCATCTACTTCTACCTCCTGCACAATACAGGAAATTCACAGCTCCCTCCCCCCCTCACCTCCCCCAGCGACCCCTGCTCTGTGCCCAGAGGAAGGCAAATGTTGCAGCATCCCTGGGACAAACTGCCACTGGAATGTGCAGAGCTCAAGTGAAGAGTTTCCATATACTACAGAAGATCCACATCTTTATTGAGGCCATACATTTCTGATGTCGTATGGCTGCTTTTTGCAACGGCCGAGACCTCTGCCTTCCACTCTCAGGAAGTTCTTGCTTTCCTGTTTGTCTGTTCCCAAGATGCCTAACACTTTGTGCTTTCCCTGCCCTCTTTTGCAATCTCCAAAGTCCTTTCTCCCGCCATGCCTGTTCCTCTCACATCCTGTTCTCTCCTTATTCCTTGTGTAGCAGCAGCAGCAGCCCTCCAAGGCCCACTTGAAAACATTAATGGTGAAGCTACTGCTGAATCGGATCACCACAAATATCGCTTCACATTTCATACCTCACCGTAAAGATGGCAAGAAGGCTGCACGGCATGGCAAAGGAAGCCAAGATTTTATTAGCTGGTGCCTTCTCAAAGGACCGTGTACTTGGTCAGGTGTCAGTTCTTTGACATCATGTGCTACCAGGTGTGTGAGCAAAGACTATGATAGGTTGCAGGATGGTTTATCTCTCAAACCCCACCACGGGCTCTGTCCAAATGCAATCTCAGAATGGTCCCCAGTGGGCATGAAGGTTGGGCTCACCATTTTCCTAGGCCACAAGCTTTTTTGGTCCTCCTGACACCTCATGCGCTGAATAAACATGTATTCATAATTATTCTCTTTTGGGCTCAGCAGATTCAGCACATTCCAGAAGACAAAGCAGGGAACCTTTCATGCCTGGCTGGTCACACGTTTGCTGAATAGGCATAGAAATTACTTTCAGCTTTGCTGAACAAGGGGAAAGATGTTGCGAACAACTCATTCTGTCCCTTCCTCTTCCTGGGATATTTTCCGCCCCACCAACCCAACTGGGGTGAACACAGAATGGAGATCGACAGTCCTTGCAAGTCCTTTGTTTAAGTGGCGATTCTTGCTCCCTGTTCACTCTTTTCTGTTCAGGAAGTTAACTCACAAAATGCCAACAGGGACATCCACAACATTATTAAACATACCTGAAGAAGCGAACGATGACTCACAGAAGACAATATGGAAATAAGTGTTAATATTTGCTTTTAAGGTTCTCCAACAGACTTCTGATTTATTGTTGAACGTGCCTTTAAGTAAAACCCAAAATGAAACTAACAGGCAAGGCTCTAAGCCCCAGATATGCAGGGGAGGCTATGCTGCTCCTGCATCATTGAATGATGAACGGCCCACTGGAGGCCATGTAGGAAACTGTGACTAATGCCCCCGCTGCCCTACCACTTCTTGCACAGGCTGGGCAGCGGCAGCTGAACTGGGCCGGAATAAATGGCTGAAACAACCTGGCTCTGTCAGTCCATCACTCTGGCTTGCCCAGCGTAACCTAGGGGTACAAACTTAGTGGCCAACATGTCTAATAGGCAAATGTGCCGTGTGCCAGGAGCGTCCTGGAGCACCAGGAAGGAAAGCGCTGGGCCCTGGACCTGGCAACTCTGTCTCCAGGTGCCAGTCAGATGTCAGCCCTCGGCCAAGCTTTTGCAGGAGCAACCTTAACCATGGGGCATTTGTGGCAGCTGCCCCTGGCCCTGTGCTGAGGGGTGGTGGTGATGGAAGCCCCCACTGCCATGCAGCCAGACATCCCAGCAGGCACACTGACGCTCCCACTGCCACAGAGTAACCCCTGATTCCCCTGAGCTGCCTGAGACTCAGGTGTGTGGAGAGAGTTAGCTGTATGGTAGTTGAGGGGGCACCACCCTACCGCTGATCACCTCTTAGCAGTCAGACCTCTCCTCCCGCTGAATGGCAGTTTATAAATATAAAATCATAAATCCCCTCCTTCGTATAGCATAGATGTAAGGCACTGCCTGACACAACATGAGCATCAGCCAGGTAAAAACCTGCAAAAATATTTTAAAAGGTGAGTCAGAGCGTCTGGCTGACTAAAGCCCTCCTACATGCCCTGGAGAGACACATAACTTAGGACAATGAAGCTCCCAGAAAGTCCTTGAGTAATCTCATCCACGCCCTGCCTCACTCTCCCCCACCCATTTACCCGGATAAAGCACCACCTTATGCTATTCAGCAAACCTGGTAGCATTTCCCATCAGGTACTGAAAGGTCATCAAGCACCATTCACACCTATAGTGCACCTCAGGAAATCTCTCCGAACTCATTATCCACCTCCGGAAATCCCATCAAGTTATTGTTTAGGGGGCCAAGACGTCAACTTGGCCCAGGGAGCATTTTGCCTTATGACTGGACACCCTAGCCCCCAGTGAGTGTATGTGTGTTCTGTAATCCATCCACACGCACCCAAATCCATTTGGACCTCTTCTCTTCTCTGTGATATGCTGGTCGTTTTGGTGCTGCCTCTGTAGACCTCTATCCTTGAGTCGAGACTGGTAACTATCGCCCTTCCTGAAACCTGATTACCTTGTAGTTAGCCTTGAATGTGTGCTGTGTGTGGTTTTGTTTACGTTTGCCACTTTATTTCTCTTTAATAAAAAAACTTTTCTGGTTGAATATCTGCCCGGTTTATTCTGAGAGTTCTCTTAAGGGAATGATCCCTATAAACATAGGTGGAGAATCTAAGTTACCTCCTCTCACTTGTCTCCTTTTAGCTAATTCCCCCAAGAAATTAAGAGACCGCCTATTTGGGTAACACACCCTCCCTCCACTTAAATGATCCTGGGGCCTAGCCTTGAGTTTTGCCCAGGGCCCCAGAATCACCAAGGCCACTTCTGCTTGCTCCCTTCATTTACTGAGTTCTATCTTCTGCAAATTGTCTTAATTCTTCACTCTCCTTTCCTCTCCAATTTTTTGTTTGTTTGTTTAAAGCATTTATATGCCACCTTTCCACCCAAAATAGAGTCCCCAAGGTGGCAAACAACAGATACATTAAAACTAAAATAACATTTAAAATGCATATGCAAATACAATAAAACATGGTGGTGGTAGAGATTGCCATCAAGTCATAGCTGATGTATGGCCATGGCCAACCAGATGCTCCCAGGAAGCTCAAGAGCAAGGCGTGGCCCAGAGAGCCCTTCCCCTTCACTGAAGCTTTCGTTCAGAGGCATCTGATTCTTTCTACTCCCCTTTTCTGGTGGTGGAAAGTGCTGTCAAGTCACAGCTCACTTATGGCGACCCCTGCTGAGGTTTTCATGACAAGAGACTAACAGAGGTGGTAAGTCTTGGCCTGCCTCTGCAACCCTGATCTTTGCTGGAGGTCTCCTAGCCAATTACTAACCAATACCGACTTCCGAGACCTGATGAGATCAGGCTCACCTGAGCTATCCAGGTCAGGGCATGATAAAACATATAGACAAACAAACAGACAAACATGCACACACATAACCAGGGAGGAGGGCTAATAAGAGTTTACTGGGGTACTCCAAGTGAAAGGGGAAAAAAAAGTTAGTGTCTTGCTCCAACTCTGAACCTCGTCTCCACTAAGCAGCAACTGAACAAGCTTTGGGTTTAATTCACCTTCCCAGTGAAGTCAGTTTATTTGCTCATTTGCAATTGCAGCTGTTGACAAGTCACCAAAAGGTGCAGGGTTGAATCAACTTAGATCCCAGGATACTTCCCTCAGCGTAATGCCTCGAGTTTGTCTTTCAGCATCGTAACTATGATCCATCGGCAAGCACCTGCAGAACTTACCAGATCCTCAGCTCCCCTTTTAACTTTGCCAAGGGAATCCAGTTGTCTTCTCTTGAGCAGCATCGGCACCACGAAGCTGAGGCATGCCGGCTGATTCATGTGAACCCAAACAGCCATGAGGTCAGAGAGAGACCAAGAAGTTGTCATTTTGCCACCGGCTGAGACTGAGCCGCGGCCTCTCCCCGGCAGGGACACATCCTGGCAGGCCAAGGCAATGGAGGAGCAGCCATGGGCTCTGATGGGGCTGGCCGTGGGTTTATGGGGCGTGTCCATCTGACTGGCAATCCTTCCTGGAAGCTATCCTTAATCCCAGCTCCTTCTGACCGTACGAGTGCCTTCTGTGGTCATCCTACCTTAGAAAATCCCAGCCATAAAGGTGTTTTGCGAGGGGGGGTGTGTGGAAGAGAAGGGCAGATCATCTTGAGTCTCCACAGTTCTGACATTTCTGGTCTTGGTGTGATTTTGCCGCTCCGTTAATGGGCACAAATCTGCCAACTTGAGCTGGAGGGCTTGGAGGAATCTCTTGAGAAGAGGGATTCCCAGAGCGGAACCTTGAGCGAGGACGGGGGTTGCCAAGAAGATTACCATAAACAATTATCTGATTCTTCCCTTCTTCCACCCCCCCCCCCCGCCGCATATCTCCCAGTCCCTGACTGCATGTTCGGAGGGCCTGCTGCTCTTACCGATCACAAGCCCTCCACAGCCTGACATACCAAGACCAAAAACGGATCCAGCCGTCAGATCAAACCGTGACAGTGTTATAATTTCCTCTGAACAAGCATGCCAATTGCATCCTCGGGGCTGGAGTAATAAATAAATAAATAGCCCAGAGTTAGGGAATAATTGGCTTATTATCCTTAATTTTGTTTACTTCTTCTCTGTCACATTATTAAATTCCCCAACAAAGGGAGCTCTGGCTGCACAATAATTATCTGCAGGTGCGAATTAGCCAATTATATTTCCTGGCTCTTAAGCAATATACCCATAATAGTTCACCAAAGAGGCCATTAAAGAGAGGAAACAGCAAAACATTCTGTGCATTTCAATGGGGACGATCAGGCTGCCGCTGTGCAGGGGGAAAAAAAAAAGAGGTAATTTTAATAAATGAGCCAACGTCACCCATTTTGCAGAAGGCGAGACTCCTGACAACGTTGTCCTTGTTTGCCTTTTGGCAGTGATAAACAGCAAGCGAATGGAAAGCCTCCCGGAAATGGAGAGCCCGCTCTGACTCAATCACCCACCTGCTTTCTGAGCCATGGTGAATACCAAACCTTGTTCTGAGTCAAAGCAAAAATGCCTCTCGTCCAGCCTTGTCTCCTCTAATTAGCAGCATCGCTCCGGGGCCTGAGACAGGCCTTTCCCAGTGCCTATTCTCTAAGCCAAGGATCAGGGCCTTCTGCACGCCCCTCTGTTGAGCCTTTATTGTTTTTTAACAGCCGCTTTGCAAGTTAATTCATTGTTAATGCTCCATTAGGGAGATGATAGTCTGTTGAAATGTGGTGCTAGAAGAGAGTTTTGAGGATTTCATGGATGGCAAAAAAAGACCAATAAGTGGGTTCTAGATCACAACTAGCCTGAATTCTCCCTAGAAGCTAAAATGATAAAACTGAGGCTATCATGAGAAGACAAGATTCTCTGGAAAAAGTCAATAATGCTAGGAAAAGTGTGAGGCAGTAGGAAAAGAGGAAGACTCAAGCAAGATAGGCTGGACTCAATAAAGGAGGCCACATCCTCCAGTTTGCAAGATTAGGCTGTTAATGATAAGATGTTCTTATCATTAACAGTTGTTCACGGCTTTAGTCCGGCATACTTACGGGACCGCCTCCCTCCCTCTGTTCCTCCAAGGCAGCTTCACTCATCTGACCAGGGTCTCCTGCAGATGCCAGGCTGTACACGGGTGAAGTCAGCAACAGCCCGTACAAGGGCTTTCTTTGTGGTGGCTCCTATCCTGTGGAATGACCTGCCTGAGGAAGTCAGAGGAGCCCCCACTCTCCTGACTTTCCGTAAACGATGCAAAACCGAACTATTCAAAAAGGCTTTTTCCTCAAATGGGAGGGCTGTATTGCAGGGAAGGGGTCTCAGGTGCTTCACTAACGAGTTGGGGATCATAGACTTCATCACTAGTTTTGCCTTATGCATTATCTGCTGCTTTAAATATGTACTCCTAGGTGCAACCAGCGCTCCGTGTTGTCTGATGTCAGTCCTAGAGTTGATTATGTTTTGCTCCAGTATTTTTTCTGCTCTGTCTTGGATCCTTGCTAATGCTGTCTTTTAAACTTGTCTCTGTTTACCTTATGGTATTGTATTGAAATGTGCTTGATACTGATTGTATTAACCTCGTACTGTGTAATCCGCCTTGAGTCCCAGTGAGAAAGGCGGACTATAAATGACATAAATAAATAAAGTAAGTAAGTAAGTAAGTAAGTTTTGGAGGACTTTCAATCACAGAGTCACCATTGGTTGGAAGAGACTTGATGGCACATAACACACACACACAAACAATCTGTTGTTAGGTAGACTAGGCCCCCTAGATTGGAGATGGAGGAGGAAAGAGAAGGAAAGAAAGACGGAGGAAAGTAAAGCAGGGCCTTTAACAGAAGAATAAAACCTGTTGTTAAGAATCCTGCCTGATGTGACCTTCTTGCCGGCATCAAGCCACAAACGCCTTCTCACTGAAAGGGGAGGGTCGGTGGAGACTTTCACTCTTGGACAGATGAAGCTGCCTGGTACCAGACGAGACTATTGTTCCATCTCGCCCAGCATCCTCCTGACTGCGGGAGCTCTTCAGAGCCAGTGGCCGTGAATGGGGTAGCCCAACCTGGATTCCTGAGATTTGCCCCTGCCCAATTGCACCTGCACCAAAAAAATATCAATCCGACCAGATTAGAGATCATTTACTGACTTAGTTAAAGACAACTTGGATTTAATCAATTTATTTAGAAAATTGCTGTGCCTCCTCTCTGGGGAACCTGTCCAAGGTGACTCATGAAATAGAACATAATAAAGACACCACAAAAAGTAATTACTTAAAACTCAGCCAGAGCACAAAAACTTAAAATATCGGGGAGTTTAGAATGAGTCTCCCAGCAGTCTCAGGCTAAAAGTTGTCTACAGAATTGATATTAAAAGATCAACCCCTTAATTAAAAGCCTGGGGGAACAAACACATTTTAGCCTAGTGCCTAAAAGAAATCAACGTAGGCTCCAGGCGAGCCTCAAGGGGAAAAGCATTCCACATGTGAGGGGCCACCACTGAAAAAGCCCTGTGTCCTCTCTGATGGTGAGACACAGAGTGCAGGGCTTGCGAGGGAGCCTGTAGCTGGTGGTAAGGATGGTATATCAAATGCTAGTGTTTGTTTTAAATGCAGAATTTATGACGAATTAATATGAATTATAAAACTGATGAGTGAAATAGGCAGTCTGAGATCATGCACTGTTCAGAAGGAATACTGTGAAGCAACCTGCTAAACAACCATGAACGACAAACAGGCTGTTGAAAAAATCGTCTCCCTGTTTGTGCCTGATGAACAAAACGTGAGATGAACTAGCAAGTCTCCAGGCATCCTTCATGAATTCATAGGTGGTGGGACGATAGCCATGAGCAAGAGTCCAATAGCACCGATAAGAGTAACAAAATTGGTGGTAGGGGATGAGCTTTCGTGAGTCACACAGCTTCAGATACAGCTAGAATGTGAGTCCATCTGTCCTAATATCTTAGAGAGTGGAGTATTTACAGAAGCCAAATGACAATAGAGGGGTAGTGGGTGTTGAGAAATCCGCATTGATAATGAGACAGGAAGCCTTTGTCTTGATTCAGTCCAGGGGGCTGCATTGTCTTGAGCTTCGTTATCAGTTGCAATTCAGCAGTCTCTATTTCTTTCTTTATTTTTTTTTTAGAAAATTTTTATTAAGTGAGAATATTAATATATAACTTTCAAATAGCATCTCATTATCCTTTCCCCCACCCTTTCCCTCCCCCCTTTTCCAAGACTTCCAACAGCTTTCCAACCCTATAGCCTAATCTATTCCCAATCTGTCCCCTTTTTCTATAACTCCTTATCTCATGGTTACTTACTCTTTTATTCAACTAAGCCTTATCTATTAACTTCAAAAATATTGTTATAAACTTAAAATCTATTATCTATTACTTTATATTAGCTCCACATATATTTAAATTTAAACTAACTAACAGTCGGATAAAATATCTACTTTAGTAATTCTAACAATATCTGTTAACTCTAAGTCCACTTACATTTGGGCTAACAATTAGCTAATACTTCACTTCATATGGTAAAGACTCTATCTCTTCTAAGAACAAATCCATTCTAATAATGTTCAAATTGCCATAGTTCCCCCTTTACGTCCCACTTCTTTTCTAAATATGTTTTCAATCTTCCCCAGTCCGTAAAAAATTCCGCTGGATTCTGATCTCTCAGCTTCCTTGTCATTTTATCCATTTCCGCCACGTACAGCAATTTATGCATCCAATCTTCAATAGTTGGTATTTCTTGCACCTTCCATTTTTGCGCATATAAAAGTCTTGCTGCCGTCGTCATATAAAATTGTAATGTTCGGTATTGAGTAGGAACATCTTCCATGCTTAAGTTCAATAGCAATAGTTCTGGGTTCTTCTTTATTTGAATCTGCAATATCTCATTTATTACTTCTATAATATCTCCCCAGAACTGTCTGGCTATTTCACATGTCCACCACATATGATACAATGATCCTTCATGCTTTTTACATTTCCAGCATTTATCTGACATGTTAGCATTTCCAAGCGCAATCTTCTTTGGCGTTAAATACCATCTATAGATCATTTTATAAACATTCTCTTTAATACTGGTACAAGTTGAAATCTTCAGTGTAGTTTTCCATAAATATTTCCATGATTCCATTGTTATTTCTTTATGACAATTAATTGCCCACTTCACCATCTGTACTTTGACCGTCTCATCCTCTGTATACCACTTCAAAAGTATTTTATAAATCTAGATATCTTCTTTTTGCTTTCTTGTAGTATAGTCTCTTCCAACTCTGGTTTTCCCATTTAATTCCTTCTTTTGAACAATCCGAATTATAAAGGTCTCTGATCTGTCGATATTGGAACCATCCGTAACAAGAAGATAACTCTTCCTCTGATTTAATTCTTATCATTTTCTGTTCCATAATCAATATCTCTTTATATGGTAAACATCGTTCTTCATTGTAGCTAGCTCTCGGATCAATCACTTCAAACGGTACCACCCAAGAGGGGATGCCTTCACCCAGATATTTTTTATATTTTTTCCAGATCGTGAAGAGGCTCCTTCTGATATAATGATGCAAAAACATAGAATCAGCTTTTATTTTATCCCGCCACAAGTAGGCATGCCATCCGAACAGCTTCTTATAACCTTCCAATGTTAAGAGCTTACAATCTTTCAGTGACATCCATTCTTTTAACCAAACTAAACATATTGCTTCGTGGTATAGTCTAATATTTGGCAACTGCAATCCACCTCTTTCTTTAGCGTCACACAAAACTTTCATTTTTACTCGTGGTTTCTTGCCTGCCCACACAAAGTCAGAGATCTTCCTCTGCCATTTTTCAAATTGTTTAGTGTCTCTAATAATTGGAATTGTTTGTAATAGAAACATGATCCGTGGTAACACATTCATTTTAACTGCCACTATTTTTCCCAGCCATGATAGATTTAGTTTATTCCATTTAATCATATGTCTATCAATCTGTTGCCATAGCTTTTCATAATTATTCTTAAATAAATCAATATTCTTCGCAATATTCTTCTATTTCTAATCTCCCTTTGAAATTCCTCTGCAGGATAACTGCCACTTTTAGGTCAGCAACTGAATGTCCTGGAAGGTTAAAATGTTCCCCCAATGGTTTTTGAATATTTTGGTTTCTGATGTCAGACTTGTGTCCACAAATTCTTTATCAAAGGGACTGGCCAGTTTTTCCAATGCAGAGGGTGGAGGGGCATTGCTGACACATGAAGGCACCCAAAGAGTGCTCGTTAATGGTTCCTCATCCTCTTGGAGAGATTGACAACTGGAGTTCCTCAGGGATCAGTCCTGGGACCTGTTTGGTTCAACATTTTTATAAATGATTTGGATGAAGGAACAGAGAGAATGCTTATTAAATTTGCAGCTGATACTAAATTGGGAGGGGTAGCAAATAAGGTCAAAGACAGAGTCAGGATACAGGATGATCTTGACAGGCTGGAAAACTGGGCTAAAACAAATAAAATGAATTTCAACAGAGATCAATGCAAAGTTCTGCATTTAGGAAGGAAAAATCAAATGCATAATTATACGATGGGGGAGACTTGTCTTGGCAGTAGTATGTTCGAAAAGGATCTAGGTGCCTTAGATCATGAGTCAGCAGTGTGATGTGGTAGCTAAAAAGGCAAATGCGGTTTTGGGCTGTATCAACTGAAGCATATTGTCCAGATCACAAGAAGTGGTGGTATCGCTCTACTCAGCTCTGGTTAGACCTCAGCTAGAGTTCAGTTTGGGGCACTACCATTTAAAAAGGATATAGACAAGCTGGAATGTGTCCAGAGAAGGGCAATGAAGATGGTGAGGGGTCTGGGGACCAAGTCCTAGGAGGAAAGGTTGAAGGTGCTTGGAATGTTTAGCCTGGAGAGGAGATGACTGAGAGGTGATACAATAACCATCTTCAAGTACTTGAAGGGCTGTCAAATAGAGGATGACATAGAGTGGTTTTCCATTCCAGGTCAGACCAGAACCAACAGCTTGAAATTAAGTTCTTTTCTGTTGTGAATTTCCTGCATTGTGCAGGGGGTTGGACTAGATGACCCTGGAGGTACCCTCCAGCCCTATGATTCTATGATTCTATGTTGCCCTAGAAGTTCGGACCAGAACCAACAGGTTGAAATTAAATCAAAAGAGTTTTCGGCTAAACATTAGGAAGACCTTCCTGACAGGATTCGGGTTCGTTTTCTCAGCCATGTCGGACGCTCCTCTTCGCTGGCTCGAGAGGAAGCGGCCGAGCACCCTGTCTGGGCGGCTGATCTGCGAAGATTAGCCCCCAAAACTCCCAGTGAGGGAGGCTGGGTCCGGGACGCTGCGGGAAGAGCCCCCCGGAATCAATGCGGGGGGTTAATTGCCCGTTTGTCCCTACGGAGGCCGGCGGACATGCGCGGCGCCTCGAGTGCTGCCGGGCCATGAGAAACGGCAAAGAGCAGAACTAGGCGAGAGCCTACAAGTAAGTGAATTCATTCTGTTATTACAAGCGTACGTGAAGGAGAGGTGAGATCTGAAGCTAAGAAGGCTCATTCTTCCCCTTTGCTGAGTTTCAAAATTTGGTTGGCGGCCCCCCCCCCCAAATGGCAACAAAAAAACAAAGTCCTGCCCTTGGCAAGTCAGTTTCGGCTGCCTTAAAGGGAGAATCGCTGGAGGAAATAGTACGGAGGGCGGTTGGTGAAGCTATAAAACACTTTGTTGACAAGCTGAATGAAACAGATCAAAGGGTGGGCTTAATTGAGAGCGAAGTGAAAACCATCAAGGAAGCAGCGGGGGGGGCAGAGAAATCTGCTCGGGAAAGTGCGTCACTTGTGAAGGCTACGAATAAAGAGCTTAAACTGGTGGAGAATCAGTTGATCGGGCTACAAGTGGAACGAACACAGACAATTTTGCGCCTCCAGAATGTGAAAGAGGAGGAAAACGAGGATTTACGGGGTCTTGTCTCGGAACTATTGGCGACAGCCGCGAGGGCAACTAAAGAAGAAGTAAAAAGCGCCATTTTGGAAGCCCGTCGGGCTACTTCAAAATATGCAATGAAGCGTCAGTTGCCGCGCGAGATCATCATCGATTTTTCATCTAAGAGGATCCGGGACACTATCCTATACAATTCATACAATGCGGATTTGGACTTCTTGGGCAACAAAATTAAGATATTGAAAGACGTCCCTTTTCTAGTTCGGAAAAGACGTTTTAAGTATAAAAAGTTCGCAGCTCTTCTGAGAGAACGTGGAATAAAGTACAAATGGTTATTCCCGGAAGGAATCTGGTTCAGCCATAAAGATCAAGCCTTTAAGATATTATCAGAAGATCAACTAAGGGATTTTGAGGACAGGAACCCAGAATTCCAGTGCACCAAGCAAGACGAAAAGGAGAAGTCTGAGGGGGAGGGGGAGGAAACGAGCACTGCGGCTGCAGCTGCTCAGAGAGAACTGCGTCTGGGACCCAGGAGGGGAAGGAAAATTTAACTTGAAATTAAATTGTAATTTGCATTTAGTAAGGTCAACCACTCCATCAATATAATATAAAGCTTTAACTTTTGAATAATGACAGTATGAAGGGAAAACAGAAATGTAGTGTTTAGTGTTTGTAGGGCACTTCCCCCTTTTTTCCACCCTTCCCTCCCTCTCTTTTTTCTCTCTTTTCTCCCATCCCTTGTGTTATTGTAGTCTTTTGTAGTTACTGTTTTGTAGGGTATGTATGTATGTAGTAGTTGTATGTTAGATATTGAAAAATAAAAAATATTACAAAAAAAAAAAAGGAAGACCTTCCTGACAGAGCGGTCCCTCAGTGGAACAGGCTTCCTCGGGAGGTGGTGGGCTCTCCTCCTTTGGAGGTTTTTAAGCAGAGGCTCGATGGCCATCTGACAGCAATGCTGATTCTGTGAACCTGGGCAGATCATGAGGGGGAGGGCAGGAAGGGTTACATCAGGGCTTAGTTCTCGTGGCCCTTCTTACATGCCCAGGGAAAGGCCGATCGTCAATTTGGGCTTAGGTATAACAACAACAACAACAACAACAACAACAACATTCGATTTATATACCACCCTTCAGGATGACTTAACACCCACTCAGAGCAGTTTACAAAGTATGTTATTATTATCCCCACAACAAAACACCCTGTGAGGTGGGTGGGGCTGAGAGAGCAATTTTCTGCAGGTCAGTTTGGCTAGGAATCCTGATGGAGTGTCTCCATCTCCTGGGCATGAAGCAAGGGTGTGTGTGGGGTGTGTGTGTGGGGGGGGGGAGGTATTTGAGAATTTCCTGCACTGTGCAGGGGGTTGGACTAGATGACCCTGGAGGTCCCTTCCAGCCCCGTGATTCTATGATTCTATGATGATGTCACTGAAGACTAAGGAAGCTAATTTCCCAGTGTGGGCAATTGCCTTCACTTGACCCCGACATCATCACCACACCTCTCAAGCTTCATGACATCACTGCTGCTGAGGAATTTGAAGAAGGAATTGAGGCTGGAGCTGCAGTCCGGGGTTTGGGGAAGGGCGCCTGTATGTGCAGGGCTCTCCACAGAAACATCCCCCCATTGAACTAACTCTCCAGAGGAGAATGCTTTCCCCATGGGGGTGTACATGTCATGGGATTTTCAGGGGGGTAGCCAGGTTGGTCTCTAGCAGAAAAGCCAGATTCGGGTCCAGCAGCACCTCAGAGACCAACTAGATTTCCAGGGTCAGGCTAAGAGGCTTTGACTCTCAAGAGCTCATACCCTGGAAATCTAGTTGGTCTCTGAAGTGCTTCTGGACCCGAATCACATCATGAACGTGCCGTGGGACCAATACTCGGGATTTCCAGAGGAGCCATATGACCCCTTGCAGCTGGCTCTTCGAACCAGCAAGGCCAACTAGAGGCCGAATGAGCGCTGTGGAGTGCCTCTGTTCCCTTTGGCCTGGATGTCACTGGGGCACTCTTGACACTAGTGGCAGAAACCAGATTCTCAACTCCATACTTGCCTCCAGTGTGCAAAGCGGGTCAAAAGCAGCGGGCAGAAGGGAGTGCTTAATTCTTCCCCCCACCCACCGTTTATTCTTCTGCATCTCCATCAAATGGCTGCTACTCCCCACCCCCACCCAGTTTGATCAGGAGTGAATCTTCCCTTTCCAGCTACGCAGAACAGACGAAGGCGAGGCTGGGAGCCCTGTGTAAACCAGCAGGCAACTCATTTGGTCTTTGTATGAGTCTTGCATCAACTGGAGAGTTTCTCAGAATCATCTCATGCTGTTTACTGCTGAGAAGGGATATTAGAGGGAGAGAGAGAAACCCAGAGAGGTGCACAACACACTAGACTGTAATTTAACTGAAGCATAAAACAATGATGTAAACAACTGTATGTATATTACATTGTCTGACTAGCATTAACACGCCAACCAGTACAATGAAATGTGAAATCAACACAAATACCAGCCGAGACAACTGATGCCGAACTAATACATGGTGATATTAAAGCAGGAGACCATCTGCAATATCACAAATGCTCTTTCTGGAATGCCGTCAAGCACCGGCTGTGAAGCCACATAATACGAGCCCGCTTGAAAAGACTTTGCTTGGCCGACATACATCAACTCTGAAACGGGCAGGGGCCACTTGGTATGCTCAACATGATCAGGTAGTCTTCATCATTTCACCCTGTACTTTCTCCTATTCACTTCCATTTCCGATTCCTTAGTGGAGAACCAACTTGTTCCCATCACCAGTTGTTAGGGATTAGGGCAGTCAGACATTTATCCAGACGCAGGGATCCACCATCTGGAATTTTATTCTTGTTGGATGGACTTCATTTTCTCTCTCTCAGTGGTTTTACCGTCTCTTTACAAGTGAAACAACAATGGTCCGAAACAAAACCTTACAGCTTTTCTTTGAGCTGAGTGGAGGTTTTATTTTTCCTCCCAGGAAAAAGTTACGTTCTTAGTGGGTCTCGCTGTCAGTCTCCCTGCTGGCCCCGGATTAACTTTGGTGTTCATTTGCTGTTGTTTAGTTTAGAAATGGATTCACGGTTGAAATCCTGACGGAGCTCCATAGCTCAGACACTCTTCAAGAGGAGGGCCAATCAGTTGCCATGGAGCTTACCAGGGCTTTGGAGGTAAAACCCAGCAAACTTGTTTGCCTTGGCACGGCAAGGCCGGGGGATTTTCCCTTGCTTTCATTTTCAGCAGGGGCGGAGGGGGGCTTGTTTTGTGCAAACACTGCACAGGATAAAGGATGAGGAAGGCCCGGGGCTATTGTGAGCTGGACCAATTTCAGTAAGCCCAGGAAAAAGGTCACCGAGAATCAACACTGACACACTTCTTGCGTCAGTGTCCCTTTGCAGAGCGTGGCGTCGGCCTTCTGTGCTTCTCTGGCCAAGACACCTGGACCTTCTCCTTGCTGCATATGAGCAGAAATTGGCTCCAACTCACTTGCATCAGGAATGTGGAAATTGCAGGCCCGGCATACAGGCAATCCCCAAAGTGCCGAACGCTGCACAGAGTCTACATTTTTGGTGCCATGGTGCCGACAACATTGGACTCTGGGAAGTACTCTACCAGAATCTTCTGGAATGTTGTTAGGGCTGCCAGGTCCCCAGTGGGAGGAGGGGGGGACCCCGGGCACTCGTCTTACTCTTGGTCTTCGCGCACACGCTTTGCATGCGTGTGCTCCCAGGGCAGCGTGATGATGTCATTTCTGGAAAGTGTCATTGGGGGCCCAATAGGCCTGCTGCAAAGCGTGAGAACTTTCTCAGGCCCTGCCCAATGACATCACTCCAGGAAGTGATGTCATCATGCTGCCCTGGGAGTGTATCCAGGAGGCCCGTCCCTCTGTCTCTCCCCCTTGCCTGCCAGGTGAGTGGTGCCGGGGGTGGAGGGCGGGAGCGGGGGATCTGGGGTCCCTGGGGTCCCTGAATGAAGTTGCTGGGCAAACATTTAACCTATGAAGAAAGGGGCTCTCGCCCTCCTCCTGCACCCAGCCCCCCTCTGAAGGGCAGCCTCCAACTGTCCTCCTGTGGAGTCGCATGTTTATGTGTGTGTGGGAGACAGAAATAAACAAAACCCGCTCGCATCATGCATGCTGATGCCTGGCCAGATCAAATCCACAACATTTCTTTTTTAAATCCAGAACGAAGTGGGAAGCCACTTTGTGCATTTCACACAGAATTGCAAGAATGGAAGAGGGTCACGTCAAGCAAGCCTTTATTGGCATATATAAAATATAAATTTTTAAATACAGAAACTCCATACAAAATGAGATTAAAATACAGATAGAAGTGGGGCAACAGTGCAGCAAAACCAGTACAGAATATTACTTGTCAGGGTGTATAGCCATGGCACCGTAGAGAAACTTTGCTACTATTTCAGTTATTTCCCAATCTGGGTTGTCAAGCAGGAACTGAACCTTAAAATCATCAGAAAACTCTGAAAGTTGGGCTAATATAGGATGTCGAAGATCCCGACGTGGCGCCAGATAAAAAGGGCACTGGAGAAGACGGTCAGGCGGCTCTTTCTTGACCGTGCCTGCCCTTTCTTGAGAGCTTCCAAGGAAAAGGGGGGGAAAGGTTGCAAAGAACTCTCTGGACCCTCCTGTCTTGTGCTGGATGGCTTGGATGGTTAAGACAGAAGTCCAGCCCCTTCTTCTGGCCTCCTTGAATGCGCTCATTGAACAAAGGCACTTCGCCTAATAGGAACGGGCAGGTCAGGAACCGCCCGGAGAGGCTCTTGTCAAAATAACAGGAGGAGATGGAATCTAGCGGAGAAGATTTTCAGTTCTGTCTCTCAACCACACTTCATAACCCTGAGTCACTTTCCGAATATGTGACATGTGAGCCGCTTCCTGCAAATGACAGGCATAAATCCAAGCAGAAGCGGAGTGTGTAGCTTGCCGAAATAGAATTCTCTGACTAGCAGAACGGGGGCAAAGAAAAGTCAGCATTCAGAAAGAGAGAGAGAGCGTTTAGAGGTGCGTGCATTTGGAGGTGACACGGACACAGGGAAGAGGGTTCCCCTCCACGAGTCAGCCCCTTGGGATCCTTATTACGATACTGGGCTGAGACCAGGTGCAACTCTTGACCTGAATGCCGCCCGAGGCATTCTCTGGAATCTCCTCTCTTCTCCTCAGTGTTTAAACATGGCGTCCCATGAAGCCTTTATAATCCATTGTGGCCTCTGACCTCAGGCTGAAGGAAGTGGGCCTGTTAAGACCAGAGGGTGCGTTGGGGACGGGGAAACATGCAGTCAGTTCACAAACATCAGCAGGAAGCCGAGGGGCGCCAGACTATTCTGGGAGGGACTGGGAGAACTCCAGTCGGCTATATGTGGATGGGCACATGGAAAAGCTGCCTTAGAAAGTCAAGAAAGAAACAGCCACAAATGGAAACAGCCTGTAGTATAAGCCTTCGAGAACCACAGCTCTCTTCGTCAGATGCGTCTGTAGCATAAGCTTTCGAGAACCACAGCTCTCTTTGTCAGCTGTGCCTGTAGCATAAGCCTTCGAGAACCACAGCTCTCTTTGTCAGATGCATCTGTAGCATAAGCCTTTGATAACCACAGCTCTCTTCGTCAGCTGTGCCTGTAGCATAAGCCTTCGAGAACCACAGCTCTCTTCGTCAGATGCATCTGTAGCATAAGCTTTCGAGAACCACAGCTCTCTTCGTCAGGTGCGTCTGTAGCATAAGCGTTCGAGAACCACAGCTCTCTGTCAGATGCATCTGTAGCATAAGCTTTCGAGAACCACAGCTCTCTTTGTCAGATGTGTCTGTAGCATAAGCCTTTGAGAACCACGATGCATCTGATGAAGAGAGCTGTGGTTCTCGAAAGCTGATGCCACAATAAAGTTGGTTAGTCTTAAAGGTACTGCTGGACTTTTTACTGTTTTGCAACTACAGACTAACACGGCTAACTCCTCTGGATTTAGGGGAGCAGAAATGTTTTACTGGGTCAGGCTGCTATGAAAGTGTTTATTGCTCTGAAGCTGGTAGGCTTTTAAATGTATTGCCGTTAAAAAGGGTTGCAGTTTGTAAATAATAAATAACTAAATAATAATAGATGATAATAAATAATGACACAGCTGAGCTCTCGACTGATTAGCCGCCCAGTAAAACAGTATTTATCACGGCCCAGAAAATATTGCCCACGAGATGTATGACAGACGTCTTCACGGGCACCGTCAGATGATACTTCAGTGACATGAAAATGCTGGGAAACAGCCAACGTGAAGTGTGATGTTTTTCGCACTAAAAATTATTGTTTCCAGTGATGTGCTATAATGTTGTTTATTTTGATCTATTAAAGTTTGATTGTGGTACATTTTGATGCTATTTTATGATGTGTCGCTATTTTATTGCATGTGATTAAGTGACATATGTTGTGAGCTGCTTCAAAATTTGGAAGATATATGGTACAAATGGGTAAATAAACCCCCATGCATGATCCAAAACTGCTGGCATTTTTAGAAGCGTTCCTATTAAAGGCATTTGCAAGTGTTCTACAAATGTCTGCCAAATGTCCCTGTGTGAGCGCGCACACTTTCTCTGTCTGTCTGTCTCTCTCACACACACACGCACACACACACACACGTTATCTACCCACTCAAGGCAAGCTCCCTCTCTTTTCCTGAGTGACAAACCTCACTGTTCTGAAGGGGAAGAGTACTCTCGCGGGGCAGGGGCGGGGGTACTAGCAACACAGGACAAGCTCCAACCAATGTTCCTCTTTTGGGTAAATCCCTGTACGTTCACAAAACTGCACAGCTGCAAAATGGAAATAGACAAAGAAAGGACTCCTCCTTTCAACCGGTGAACAAACCAGCAAGTCAAGGCTAGAGGATGTTTGGCTCAAGGGAAAACAAACGTTGTGGTCAAGTGTCATTTTCACACAATATGCTTCTGAGGATCAATGCTGAAGACAAGTTGTGTAGACTCGCCCCTTCGTTTGGCCATTCAAGCTTCCAAGTTCGAAGCCAGCGTTGCAGATTCTCCACTTATTCACTAATAGGCATACTAAAAGAGTTTTTGCGAGAGATTTGCACATTTTCTTACCCGTGATGGGGTAGAGAAGAGGCAAGCAGCTTGCATTCGAAATAGAAATTGCTCCAAGGTACAATTTGCTTGAGCTGCTGTAATGCACATTATGGATTTAATTTTAGCATGTTTCTGCGATATAATAACCTGACTTGAAAATCTAAATGCAAATTAAATTTAAATAACCTCTTTTTTATCCTTTTTGATAACACCGTTTTTCATAAATATTTAGTACAGAGGTCCTTCTTATTTAAACACCCAGTCCTTAATTTTTGTAATATTTCTATTTTCTTGGCTTTATTGCAACCATAAAGCAAACACATACGTTCCTGGAACAAACTCGGGGCATGCTGGGTTGGCCACTCCCACTTCTTTAAGACCGACTGATGTAGCAGTAGTTTATTTTCCACGGTCAATGACCAGCAGTTAACAAAGACACCAATATAAGGTACCACAGAAGAAAATAGAACATCAATAAAACCATTCACAATACCTGGGTAAAATCATTCATGATACAATAGTATAAACTTTAAAATTCTTGGTGGTACAATAAGATTATTCACTTAGCCACTAAGGATTTCCTGATCCTTGAAGCAATCCAACCAAATCTGGCTACCTAAAACGTGATCTCAGGGTGTCTATCTGGAAACAAACCCCTCAGAGTGCAGCATATCCTTTGGCTACGGGTAAGGGGCAAAGTTGAAAAAGAGGAAGAGATTTGCGAAGACCGACTGAAGATTTGCGAAGACCGACTGAAGCGTTGAGGAGTGGGGTGGGGGGCAGATGGGGCCAGGTGCAAAGAAGAAGCCTTGTTAGTAGTTGAGTGCACGTCAGAAGTTTGGGAATTAAAATTTGTGCCATAAAAATATAAGAACTGCCCAACTGGATCAAACCCATTCCCACCCAGTCCAACAGCCTGTTTTCTACCGTGGCTGCCCAGAAAACCCACAAGCAGGGCCTGGAGGCCCATCTTCCCTCTGTCAGCAACGGGCAGGAGTCTGGTGGGCACACGGGGGGAGCGGCATCCGCACAACGGTTTTCAGCTAATTGTTTTAAACAAAAAATATTTCAGTTTCCAGCTTCATTTCAGCTAATTGACGTAGAGGTTTGAGCATATGTTTAATGTGGTTTAAAATACAAGCTCTAAAGCAGGGCTTTTTTTCTGGGGAAAGAGGTGGTGGAACTCAGTGGGTTGCCCTTGGAGAAAATGGTCACATGGCCGGCAGCCCCGCCCCCCCGATCTCCAGACAGAGGGGAGTTGAGATTGCCCTCTGTGCCACTTGGTGGCCCGGAAGGCAATCTCAACTCCCCCCTGTCTGGAGATCAGGGGGCGGGGCCACCAGCCATGTGACCATTTTCAAGAGGTTCCGGAACTCCATTCCACCACGTTCCTGCTGAAAAAAAGCCCTGCTCTAAAGTAAGAGGGGGGGGGATGGATGGATGAGTGAAGAAGAGTGCTATGCTTGGATGGTAGCTGCTTCGGGGGGCAGGGGCGGAATGAACTGCAGTTCTAGAGAGTGGTTTGGAGGGAAGAAGTTGAGTATGTTGTCCAAGAGCTGATCAGGGCTGTTCTGGGGAAAGAGGGAGCAGGAATGAAGCGCTGTGATCTGAAGGAACATTCTGTGTTCTTTTCTTTGTGGATATTATTAGCCTCAGTGGCAACTGTGGGTGAGGTGGGGGATGGAATAAGTCTTTGGGACTGAGTCCATTTAGAAATGTTCACGGATCTGTACCTATCTTGAAGGAATTTCGCTTATGAACTATTCTGAAACCAATATGTATACGTACTTATAAATAAACTCTAGTTCTGTTTAAGTAAAACATCTGTTTTATCTAGAATAAAGGATCCCATTTTTACCTCACAGCCGTGCTCACGAACTAACCATTCTGTCAATCTACAAAATATAAAAAAGACTTCCTATGCTATGTGTTAAACTTAGAGAAAACTAAGATGGCAGCCAAGGGAAAAACTAAGGAAAGCAGTGAAGCAGCTATATACAGGTATCATAAAGGAGGCAAAATACTTGTGGCATAGAACCTCCGTCTTCAAAGGCAGTAATGAGTATCAGTTCTGGGGGACACCAAAGGCTGGGGTCTCTGGCCTCTGAGCTCTGCTTGTAGGCTTCCAAAGTTATCTGGTTGGCCATAACATGAAAAGGATGCTGGACTAGTGGTCTGATCTAACATGGCTGCTCTTAGGTCCTTATCTAGATTTCCCTTGCCAAAGGAGGCAAACCCATCTTATTGACTCACGCCTTCTCAATTTACTTGCACTGTTCTGCAATTTCTCATGATAAGTTTTGTTCAATGTGAGGCTTCACCTTGCTCTGGCCCCACCTTAGCAGGTTCAGCTGTAGCCCTGTTAACCAGGCATGTACCAGCTGGGTGACCCAGGACTCAGAAAGAGAGCATGAGGTGGATTGACACTAGAGATGGGCATGATCCTCATTACGAACTTCAAAAACCCACGAAAATGGCGATCATGTGATTGTGACCCGGCGGATAGTTATTGGCCATGGCCAATGAACCAGCAGTCAGCAAAAGCCTGGTTCGGTGCATTCGGCTGCGGTTCGGAAAGCCAGACACTCAGGCACCAGCAATCTATTCCCCTGGCCACGGAGCCGGGTGAATGCCTGAACTCTGTCTGCACTCCTTCTGTTGCCCTGGAAACCCAAATGGAAGCACAGCTTTCCTTGATCAGCAGGGCTTCCTTCCAACCACGGAGCAGCAAAGCAGTCACAAGTTGGGAGAAGACACTCAGGGGAGGGAGGTGGAAGGGGATGTTCTGCAGCCATGGGCACTCAAATCTCATCCCTGCAAACCCTGATAGGCAGCTCTGGCAGCCAAACACAGACGGCGCCGGCATCACCCACTGTTCCTGTATCACTGGGAACAGCAGGGCGCCCCTCCACTTTTGCCTCCACGATCCACAGATCAGGAACAGGAGATGCTCAGTGCGGGTCGTTAAATCGGGATCGTCGCCAGCGCCGATCCATGATCAGCTTGATCATTAATTTTTTTGGCGCCGTGCCCATCTCTAGTTGACACTGCTCACTGTTCCTCACTACTCTCATGGCTGTGCTCTGAACTTGTTCTACAATCTCCTCCAAGCTCTCCTCTCAACTCCTTCCTCCACCTGTGCTTGTGGGCGGACTACCCTTTTATCCCTTCACCATTCCCAGGCTCCACTTCCTAGTCTGGCTGCCTAACAACCCAGCTGCTGCCCTGGCTGCCCTAGGTAGCCACACCTGGGGTCACTTTGCTTCCACTCCCCTCCAGCCTGCCTGTGGGTTTGCTGGGCTGTTGCCCTTCCCCTGCTGGCTTGGAGTATGGCCCAGTGCAACCCTTGCTGCCATCAGTCTGCTACTTATGGGGGTGCTGGCTGGCTGTCTCTGCCTCCAGTGCCCTCTCCCTCTGGCTGGGCTGTTGAGCTTCCCACAGGCTGAGGAAAGGGGTTGCTCTGGGGCCTTGGCTGGGAAGTTGGAGGTGGCTAGGACCCAGGAGCTGCTGCCTAGCCTGCCCCCTGCTGACCAGGGCTTGTCCACACCTGGGGCTTCCTCAGCGTTCCTGGCCCCTGTTAGTGCCTTTGCTGCCTGTTCCCTCCTCGCTGGGTGTGTGCGCAGGGTGGCAGGGCAGGAGAGTGGGGCTGTAAGCCTTGGTTTTGGGGTGTGTGGCTCTGGGAGGGTTCCCAAGTCCGGCCTGGGCACCAGACACTTTATTTATTTTGCAGCTAGCAATATGTTAACAGGAAGAAAAGACTATGTAAAGGATGAGCGGTAGACAGAGGGAAGTGGCTGGTGGTCAAGTGTGAGGGACCCACGTTCATTTAGATGTTCTGCAAAGAGTGTCAAGCTTTTGATCACCCTTGCTGGGAAGTTTTGAAACATAGGGCCAAACCCCCGAGGGCCAAGGGTTTCTGTAAAAAAGTAAATGAAAGCGGAGGATGAGGATTGCCAGCAGCTGGTGCAAGTCTGGGGTCTATGCCAAACGCCACCCATGAGATGTGCCAAAGAATAGCAGCCCAAAACTCTGTGCCACTCTTGAGTGACAGGCAACTCCAGGCAGTATCCTAGGCAGAGCAACACCCTTCTAAATTCATTAAAGTCATTTCTTATTCGCAGATACAGTCAGACTTTGCCTGTCAGAATGTCAGTTCTCAAGCCAAAGCTAAGCCATGTTCTCCTGTTATAATATGTAGTTGTTTAGTTTTCTCCCTCCAGGCCCAGGTGTTGCCCAAGCCGCATATATCCATGGGAGTGAAGATCCGGCTGACCTTGACGTCCTCACCTTCCCAGGCCTTCTAGACAGGACTAAGGGGGGAGGCTGGGAAGGGGTGTTTGAAGTGTTGTTACTTTCATTTTATGTGTCATTCTCAACAAAGCCTTTGTTCAGCCAAGGCCTAAAATCCCTGGAATATGGACACTTGTATCCAGAGCGTTGTCTTTCAATAAACCTTTTGGAATCAAGGAACTTTGTGCTTCTTGCAGAAGGGGGGAGACGAACTCTAGATAACGGGGATTCCATAGTCTGACATTGCCATTCCTTTTGTGCTTTTTGTGCTTTCTCTGTGTGTATTTGTGTGTGTGTGTGTGCCTTTGTGCTTTTTGTATGCTTGTGGTAATGTCTGCCTACTAGGGAGCATTCCACATTGCTAAACATACCATGTAAATTAGTTATACATTGTTTCGGAAAGATTTGGTCTCTTTGCCTGGGTTTATGTTGTTTTCAAATTTTCTGCTGCAACACCGTATTGGATCTCTTTTACTGGATGTCCTTACTGTTGTTCATTATTGTACTTTGCTGTTGATTATATTGTATTTTCCATTTGCACTGTGTAATCCACCTTGGATCTCAGTAAGAAAGGCAGATTATACATAAATGATAATCAATAAATAATATGCCGTCAAGTCACTTCTGACTTACAGCAACCATATGAATAAAAGGCCTCCAAAATGTCATATCATTAATAGCTTTGCTCAGATCTTGCAAACTGGTTTCCTTTATTGAGTGAAGCCATCTCAGTTTGGGTCTTCCTCTTTTCCTTCTGTCTTTCACTTTTCCTAGCTGCAGAAGAGTTAGCCGTGTTAGTCTGTGGTAGCAAAATCAAAAAGAGTCCAGTAGCACCTTTAAGACTAACCAATTTTATTGTAGCATAAGCTTTCGAGCATCAAGTTCTCTTCGTCAGATGCATGGTACAGAAACTGGTCAAATATAGAAGAGGAGGGGGGAGAAGGGGAGGAGAGAGAAGATGCAGTTGCGGGGGGGGGGGGAGAGGGATGTAAAGGGATGTTTTGGTTACATCCCTCTTCCCCCCTAACTGCATCTTCTCTCTCCTCCCCTTCTCCCCCCTCCTCTTCTATATTTGACCAGTTTCTGTACCATGCATCTGACAAAGAGAACTTGATGCTCGAAAGCTTATGCTACAATAAAATTGGTTAGTCTTAAAGGTGCTTTTGACTTTTCCTAGCTATATTGTGCTTTGAGTATGAGGGCACACTTGTGACTTTTGGACTTGTGATGCAGACTGGCCTCAGAGAAAGTCCCATTAAATGCAATGGATGTTCTCTGACACAAACACAAACACAAACACAAATAAACAGCCAGAGAGTTGCATTATGAATCTCTGCTGTGGTGATGGTCAGACTTGAATCTTATTTTGGGTACATCTGGTTTAACATACATGAAAGGACTAGTCCCCATCCCCTTTGGCTGCATAGAAGAACAGAATCCTTCTAGAATGTTCCAGCATTCCAACGTGGACCTTTGCATTGCTGGTCGCTGGTGACGTGACCAGCCGCTCTTGTTCCCGCAACCTCTCAGCCACAAACAAAAATTAGGAGGGGGGGGTCATCAAAGTTCGCCCTGCCGTGCTGAAAAGGCATCATTTCATATTTTCTCTCCGCTAAACGCCTGTCGAAAACCTGCCTCGATAATGGCTGCTGAATCACTGCTAATCCCACGTGTTCTCTCCCCGTCCCAGTGAGCCCGCATTCTCCCCCGTGCTGCATCTTTCCCGTCCGCAGTCCTTTGTGCCCAGGCTGTGATGAATGTTTCATTACACGGGCTCTCGGTGGAAACAAAAGAGCAACAAATGGCTGCGCATGTGGATCCACTGGCACATTCTGTCAGCGGGGCCATGGCCGGCCTTCTTGGAACCGTGAGGAGGCAGCTTGATTTCATTTGCTTAAATAACGTTTATGTTTGTGTAATGAGGCAGAGTAATCAGAATAAATGCCCTTCCCTGGGCATCTCAGTCATTCCAACAGCAGAGAGGGCTCCAGATGCCAAAGCCACCCATGACTGTTGGGGGGGGGGGTTGAAGACAGAGGGAAAACGCTCACCAGTGTTTCAAGAGAGCCCCCCCCCCAAAATCAGTGGCTGATGGCGGATTAAATCAGGGAGGTAGCTTAACGGTGCCAGCTGCAGGTTGCAGCTCAGTCATTCCAGCAGCAGAAGCCCCCCCCCTCCCCATCCCAGTGCTGGGGCTGAGCTGGCTGTTGCCCCACCTGGAGTTGGGTGCCCATAGCCACTACTGGGTGCTCTTGGTGCTCTTTGCATCGGCTGTCCGGACGACTGCCGCAGCTCAGGTTTCAGACCGCCAGCGCAGCTCCCTTGTTATCAGCTACACAGCTTTCCTTGGCAGCCGGGGGCAGTTTGGATTTGTCCAGAGGGCTGGTCTTTAAGCCCTGGAGTGGGTCAGGCCTGGGCAGAGCCCACAGCCGCCCCCCCCCTCCTCAGGTAACTCTCGTGTTTCGGGGAGCACGGCATGGGGCTTGAATTCTGGCCTGCCCCCTCTGTGATTTGCTCAGTCAAGCACGAACCAGCAGCAGATGCTCCACAGACCACCTCCTCCATTCACTGAGAGGAAGCTGGAGGCCAGCTCAGCCCTCCCTCGCATGAAAGTGACTTTGGGTTGCTGAGAGCGGCTGAAGTGTGCAGATGGGCCACAGGTTTTGCTTGCAGGGGGTCCCTCTCTTGCTCCCCTCCTGGGAAAGGAGACACCCCGCTGGAGGCCCTCAGGAGGCCTCAGTGGCCCAAGAGCCTGTCTGGGCAGGAGGTGGCTTGAGATCTCCCCACACACACCATGCAAGGAGACATCGGGCCAAATGCTCATGCCCCATGCTTTGCACCGGCTTTTCTTTTTTTTTTGAAAAAATTTTTTATTGGGTTAGAATCCATTATTTTTACATTTACATTCAATTTTCCCCAATTTTTTCATCTCTAACCCCCTCCCTTCCCCCCCCCTTTTTGTTGACTTCCAACAGCTTTCCAACCCTTTGTCCCCTTTCCCTTACTTTTATTAGCTTCCTCTATCTAAAACAAATATATATTCTCCATTATTCTAAGCAGTACATCCTTAACTATTTTTAACATTGTATGCCCAAACTGTAAGTCTTTGTTTCCATCTTAGATAAACAATTTATCCCATTTTTCAATTTCAAATATTTCTATATATCATAAACCATATAGATCATACATTCATTTATATCAAACAATTTGACTTATTCTCTATATATTACTCATTCTATCTTTTTGTAATAATTCTATATATCTCTCATCACGTAGTCAATCAATTTGACTCATCTGTATCTTCAGACATTCAGTTTGGTACAAAACTTACCAAAAAGAGAGAAAATATTGTTAGTTAATCAATCCTTATATTTAATCCTTATAGTTAATTATTTTCTATCTATGTTCTGTTTGTTAACCTATATATATCTATATATATATCAATCTATTAATCTGACTGCTTATTAATTCACATTTATCTCTTCTCCCCCCGGTAAAGTCTCCCCCCTCTACTTCAGTGCTTCAGTAGTTCTCAAACTGCCACAGTTTTCCTCCCACCTCCCATTTCTTCTCCAGGTGTTGTTTCAGCTTCTCCCAGTCTGTGTTGAACTGCCCTGAGTCCAGATCTCTCAGTTTTCTTGTCATCTTATCCATTTCAGCCATATACAGCAATTTGTAAATCCAATCTTCAATAGTTGGCACTTCTTGTACTTTCCATTTTTGCGCATACAAAAGTCTAGCTGCTGCTGTCATATAAAATATCAACGTCCTGTATTGGGCTGGAATTCCCTCCATTCCCAAGTTCAGTAGCAGGAGTTCTGGGTTCTTATTAATTTGAAATTGTAAAATTTCACTCATTTCTCTTATTATTTCCCCCCAGTACTGCCTAGCTACCTCACACGACCACCACATATGATAGAGGGAGCCCTCATGCTTCTTACATTTCCAGCATTTATTAGAAGTATTCGAATTCCCTAGCGCAATCTTCTTTGGTGTCATGTACCAACGGTAGATCATTTTGTAGATGTTCTCTTTGATATTAGTACATGTCGTTGTCTTCATTGTAGTTTTCCACAAGTATTCCCATGCCTCCATTGTTATTTCTTTATTAAAGTTTATAGCCCATTTCACCATTTGTGTTTTAACTATCTCATCCTCGGTATACCACTTCAGCAGTACTTGGTATACCTTGGATATTCTTTTCTTATCTTCTTTAAGAAGGGTCTGCTCTAGTTCCGAATTCTCTATTCGTATACCTCCCTTTACAGAGTCCGAATTATATAAGTCTCTGATCTGTCTATACTGGAACCAATCGTAGTTAGGTGATAGTTCCTCTTGTGTCTTTATTCTGAGTTTGGATGCTTCAGTTTTAGTTATTTCTTTGTACGTTAAACATTGTTGTTCATTATCAACAGCTCTCGGGTCTATCACCTCATACGGAACCACCCACAAGGGAGTTCCTTCTTGTAAATAAATTCTGTACTTCTTCCAGATTATGTATAGACTTCTCCGTACAAAGTGATGCAGGAACATCGAGTTGACCTTTACTTTGTCATGCCATAAATATGCGTGCCATCCAAATATTTTTTTATATCCCTCTAGGGCTAATAGTTTCTTGTTCTTTAATGTCATCCATTCTTTCAACCAAACTAGGCAGATTGCATCATGATAAAGTCTCAGATTGGGCAGTTGCATTCCGCCTCTTTCCTTTGCATCTTGTAAAACTTTCACTTTCACTCGAGGCTTCTTGCCTGCCCAAACAAAATCTGATATTTTCCTCTGCCATTTTTCAAATTGTTTAGAGTCTCTGATGATTGGTATTGTCTGTAGCAAAAACATTACTCTTGCTTTGCACCGGCTTTTCATTATGGGTTGCTCTGTCTCCCCTGCCCACCTTTCACCTTGCTTTTCTAGTTTGTCTGTTTCTTGTTAGAAAGGCTGCCTGCTTCCTTTCCCCTGCATCCCTTCCTGCATTTGGTAACGCTTGGATGTGACAACACCTGTATGGATATATCTAAGCAGGGGTGGGGGGGGGGTCCATTTCAGCCCTCTATCAGATTTCTGGATGTACTTAAATGTCTGCCATCCACACCTTATTGCATGTTTGAGTCATTGATCATGTTGACTCACACTGTGTAATCTGTGTTGCGTCTCAGCAAGAAAGACGGACTATAAATAATGGTAAATCAATAAACAGCTAAATAAAGCTTGTATTTGTGTGTGTATGTTTAACTTTTGCTGGCAGCCATTTCTAGAAGGGGTCAAATATTTCAAATAAGTAGACACGACAGTAAAGGGAGAAGGAGGGGCCACAGACTCCACCACTGTTGCTATAAGTATGGTCCTACTAGGTAGTTCCTGTCTTGTGTAATATATCTGTCATAGAATTGCGTATGGTCTGCTTCAGCATTTCTTGAGCTCTGTATTGAATTTCTGCTGGTTTTTCAATCATAGCAAATTTGTGTTTATATACCCTGTTTCTTGAAATAGACTGTAATAACTCACACTGTGCAATAAGAGTCTAGTAGCACCTTTAAGACTAACCAACTTTATTGTTAGTCTTTATCGTTAGTCTTAAAGGTGCTACTGGGCTCTTTACTATTTTACGACTACAGACTAACACGGCTAACTCCCCTGGATCTATCCCACTACGTAATCCGCCTTGAGTCTCAGTGAGAAAGGCAGATTATAAAGCACATACATGAAAACAAATAAAACAAATGCATGTAAAGTACATATCATAAGTGTATAAAACATGCTGCTTTTTTAATTTTGATGACGGGAGTCAGCCAGGGGGACTTAGTGGATGCTGTTGATGGCGTTCTGGGCAGAGCTGCAAGCTGTGAAGGGTTAGAAAGGCGGCATGGAGCCCAGGGAAGCAGGCGAGAGCAAGAGGGACCTGACACAAGTTGCACTCATGGGGATGAACTTCAGTTCAGCACAAGACCTTTCTTTCTCGTGAAGCTAATGGAAGAAACGCTCCCTGCAGTTTGGACAGGCATGCTCACACTCGCATCTTAATCCCATCGCCCAACTTCTGACAAAGGAACAGCCCTCAAATCCTGTTTTTAGATGTGACTTTGATTATAACGAGCAAGCTGTAAGAGCAAAATTCAACAAGCTCCTTTTGCTTCTCGTGGAGCTCGCAGGCTGAGGCTCGAAAGATTCCCATGGCGACAGTCTGAGCCTCACAGACACAAGATTAGACAACAAAAACCTTGAGCGGGGGGGGGGGGGGAGGTGTTATGCAAGCCAGCCGGCCAGAGCAGACTGCAGGCCTAGGAGAGGCTTTGGCTTCCATCTCCACCCTCCAGCCAAGCAGCCAGGTCCCAAACGGGCTCCAAGGAGTCTGCCAAGCTCAGCTGGAAGCGAGAGGTCATTTTGCATATGTGGTTCCACTAAGAGTTGCAGTGATGGGGGTCGAAGAAAGGCTGCCTGGCGTTCATTGCAGGATGCGGCCGTGGGGCCTTTAGGTTAGAACCAGAAGTCTCCCCCCCACCCTTAATATCCAGCCTCATGAAGAGTTCATGAGGCTGGACACAGTTCTACTTTACATAAAAACATAAGAGCAGGCCTGCTGGATGCGTCCAGTCTAGCCCTACACTCTGTCACCAACAGCAGTCAGTTGGAAGCCACAGGGAAGATATGCCTTTCCTCCTTCAATGTCTCCACACACACACACACACACCTCTCACTGCCACTGTCCTGTCGCAGTGAGTTCCACAAGTCACTTGCCTGTTGTGCGAAGTAGTACTTCTTTTTGCCCATCTTGAATCTACTGAGTCCACAGTGACTTGCCAATGCGTGAGTCCACTTCTGGCACAAAGTGGCCTCATCATGTCAGCACGAAGCTCTAGGATTAACCCAGAACTGTATAATTTAGAATCCTAGAGCATCGTCCCAACACAATGACATTAATTCTGGTTTCATGACAGAAACTAAGGGCCAAGCTACAAGTGACGAATGACACTTGAATGGCAAGTGGATTGAGTGGAGAGCAAGTGGAGGGCAAGTGAACAGGGAGGAATTCACTTGCCGTTCAAGTGTCATCCGTCACTTGTAGTTTGGCCCGAAGTTGCATGTTGGCAGAATGCAAAGCAGCTTGCCTCTCCACCCTCCAGGTTCTCCTACCCTAATTAGAAGAGAGGGAAAAGCATTTCTCTCTCTCCGTTTAGCAACTGCCCATTCACACACAACCTTAGTGAGGGCTCCCACCAAGTGGAAAGGCCTGCCTGAAGATGTAAGGAAGCCTGCGGTGCTTTGGTTGTTTTGCAGAATGTGCAAAACTTAATAATTCAAGAGGGCATTTTTATGAGGAATTAGAATTAGAGTATAACGGAACAGCTCAGGCAGTCGCTTTTAAAAGGGAACAAACAGGGAATCCGGCAGTGGAATGGGCTGCCTCGGGATGTGGTGGGTTCCCCCTCCTTGGCAGTCTTCACAGAGTGGCTGGAGGAATCCTTGTTGGGGATGCTTCAGGCTGTTCCTGCAATGGGCAGGGGGTTGGACTAGATGTTCTCTAAGGCCCCTTCCAACTCCAGGATTCTATGGAACCCACAAGAACTGGAGGAGTCACTTCACTTCCCTCTGTAACACCTTCCTCACATTATATCCTCTCGCTCTCCTCTCCTTTCGGCAGTCCCCATATTCTCTTCCTTTTCCCAGCTTGCTTATCTCCTACCCACTTACCAACCTTTCTTTTATCTCCCTCCTGTGGGGTAAGCTGGGCTGAGAGTGTGCAACTGGCCTAGGTCACCCAGAGAGCTTCCATGGCAAGGTCAGGATTTGAATCTGAGTCTCCAGGATCATAGCCTGATAGTCTAACTGCAATAACACAGTGCCTTTCAGTGTTCTGTCAGAACATAAGCACATAAGAGAAGCCATGCTGGATCAGGCCAACCGCCCCTCCAGTCCAACACTCTGTGTCACACAGTGGCCAAAAAACCAGGTGTCCTCCGGAGGTCTGCCAGTGGAGAAGGGGCACTAGAAGCCCTCCCACTGATTGCCCCCCCCCAAACACCAAGAATACAGAGCGTCACTGCCCTAGACAGAGAGTTCCATCTATACCTTGTGGCTAAGAGCCACTGACGGACTTCTGCTCTCCTGCCCGAGTTGCAAAAGTTGCTCAGGTGAGTTGTGTGGCAGCCACTGCTGGGCCCAGTCAAGCTGTGCAACTCGTGTCAAGGTGGCTGCTGGGCCCAGGACAGTTGTGTGGCATCACTGTAGCCACTACCGCACTTGGATGAATTATGCAAATGGAACAGTAGCATGTTGCCGGATGGTTGCTGCTGGCGCTGGACCCATGAAGGAAGGAGGGGAGAGGAGCACAGGTGGATTGGAAGGCCTAAAACCAACTTGGAAAAGGTCCTGCCCATTCCCCCGGCAGAAGCCAAGATTCAAAAAGGCTACCATTATTGCTATGGTTACCTACCCCCCCCCCAATGGGAGCCAGTTTGGTGTAGTGGTTAAGAGCGGCAGGAGTCTAACCTGGAGAGCCGGGTTTGATTCCCCACTCCTCCGCTTGAAGCCAGCTGGGTGACCTTGGGTCAGTCACAGCTCTCTCAGGGCTCTCTCAGCCCCACCCACCTCACAGGGTGATTGTCCTTGGGACACTACAAAACTCACACTACAAAACATCTGGTGCAGCGCGAGTGTAATTGAAGGGTATGCAAACGGAAAAGTGCTCAGCCAGCATTCAAACAGGCTGCCGGCTTCCTTTTGGAAATTGCTCCAGATCAGGAAAGAGAACAGAATCCCTCCCTCGCAGGGCTTTTTTTCTGGGAAAAGAGGTGGTGGAACTCAGTGGTGGAACTCAGGACCACACAATGACGTCACTTTGGGTCAGCTGGAACAAGGGGGGAGTTTTTTAAAGTTTAAATTGCCCTCAGCAAAAATGGTCACATGGCTGGTGGCCCCGCCCCAGACAGAGGGGAGTTTAGATTGCCCTCTGCGCCAGCCAGTGGTGTGGAGGGCAATCTAAACTCTGGAGATCAGGGGGTGGGGCCACCAGCCATGTGACCATTTTCAAGAGGTGCCGGAACTCCGTTCCACTGCATTCCAGCTGAAAACCCCCCCGGCTCTCTCATAAGAACATAAGAGCCCTGCTGAATCAAGGCCATTTCTGCACATCCTTATAGATGGCCCACTCGTGGAATGCTGGTGATGTCTCCATTTGAAAAATGGTTGTGGGCTGTTTGGCTTCTGTTTTTTTGGTGCCTTTTCGGTGAGTAGGCTGTCCCTTTAAGGATGTGTGGAAATGGCCCAAGTTAGGGGTTCCCCCCATTCCAGCATCAAGTTTCTCACAGTGGCCAACCAGGGACACTCCCCTGAGACTGCCTCCTCAATGCAGCACCAGCGGGTTTTCCCCCCATCAAAGGTAAGTCTGAGAAAAGATTGTGCAAGGAGGATGCCTGCTTAGTAAGCAATGTCTCAACTAGGGCTGAAATGAGTCTTCAGATCAGGAGTTGAAACGCTTTGTTACCGAATAAAACCGATTAAAACCAATTCAATAAATACCTCTCCGAAACCAAGCGCCGTGCACCAAAAAGAGAAGGCAGCTTGCGAGTGGATGCCGGTGCTTTCCACGGCAGAAGTGCCACCGGTCCCCACTCCAGCCAACGCCCACTCCTTGTTTGTAGAGGGAAACGCAGTGGGCCCCTGAGAGAACCAATGAGTTGGGGCAGAGCCTGCTGAGAGAAGGGCAGGAAGGGCTTTGGAGGTCTGTAAGTGCTTGTGGCGGCTACAGCAATAAAGAATTAATGGAGGGCAATTTAGTAGCACAATTCTCATTAGTTTAATTAGATTACACTTTTTTCCTCTTTGCTGCTTTCTAATTTGGCTATATAAGAATGAAAGTTGAATATTAATTTTCAAATGTTTATTCAGATTTAATGAAGTGATTGGGAGAGTTTGCCTGTTCAGTGGCTGCGTTGGAAGTTTTGTTTAATAAAAAGAGCCTGTTTTGATGAAGGCGTATCACAAAGGAGAGTTTAGGAACAGAGAGTCACTATGATGCATATTCCAGGAGAAGAACTAACGGAGGGGGAGGTGGCCCTCTGCTTCCTCTATGGGCCAAGCTACACATGACGAATGACACTTGAACGGCAAGTGTATTTCTCCCTGTTCACTTGCCCTCCACTCAATCCACTTGCCGTTCAAGTGTCATTCGTCATGTGTAGCTTGGCCCTATGCCAATGTTGCCCTGGGAGAGGCAGGTTTTCCATTTGTGAGATGTATCTAATGTATTAATGCTGCTTCTCTTTGATTCCGTCTGCAATATGCAAATGTCAGGATTGCATCTACTGCTGCTATGGAGGGTGTATGAGCTGTAATGCCAACTTATTCATTTTATTTTAGTTATTTAAATACCAAATGCTAAGCAGATATGCTCAGAAGTCAGTTTCATGTTATTCAGTGAGGCTTATTCCCCAGGATTTGTCCTTAGAAAGCCTTAGTTCACTTTTCTTTCTTAAAATGAGACTCAGGTTATGGAGCCAAACTGATTAAGAGGGGATCAGTTTGTGCCACCAATTATACCTCTAGCATCCATGTCATAAATGTAAGTGGCTCTTTCAGCCTTCAGCCTGGGCATGGCTGCGCATGGCACCGGTGTGCCTGAACTGCAGCACTTGGCCTCGGACAGGGACTGCACAGGTTCCTGGTCTGTGGAAGGAGGGGAGGTATACATCACCTTTGCTCCCTCTCTACCACTCGCAGGTCTGCTCAACCTGTCAGAGTCCCTGTGGCCTCCTCCTGCTTCCTGCCTTCCACAGCTTCCACCCTCCTCGCCTCCTCCTTGCTGGTTCTTCCTTCTCTCCCTCCCCTCTCTAGTTCTTCCTCCTCCCATCCCTTCTCTCACTCTCCTCACCTCCTCCTCGCTCCTACACAACCCATTTCCTGCTCCTAACTCACCACCCCACCTTGTGGGTGAACTTCCCTCATATCCCTTCACCAGTTCCCGGCTCCACTTGCCAACCACGCCCTCATCCCTCTAGCCAGGGCCCCGGTCATCCTAAGCAGCTACACCTGTGCTTGCTTTGCTGGCTGCCAGGCTTTTTCTGCTGATTGCCTCAGGCAGCCCCATCTGTGGTTGCTTTGCTCCCAACCTCATCTGGTCCTTGCTAATCCCTTCTAGCCAGCCTGCAAGTTGGGGCGCGGCCCGGTGCTGCCTTTGCTGCCCTTCCTCCACTGTTGGTAAGGTTTCTGGCTGCCTTGCTGCTGGCTGGCTGGCTGGCTGTCCCTGCTTCTTGTGCCCTCTACCTCTGGTCGGGTCCCCTTCTGGTCGTCCTCAGTCTCCCTGTCTGAGTTCCTAGCCTCCCACTGGAGGGTGGGGCTAACTGGCTTCCATCTGCCCCATCTGACCCTCTGAGGCTTGGGTGCCTCTTTCCCTCCCTCTGTTGCCGGCCGGTTCTGGACCTGGGTGTCTTTTGGGGTGGTCAGGTAGCTGTCTCCTGGCCGCCTCCCATCCTCTTCTCCCAGTGTGTCCAGTGGCTGAGCCATGGACCCCAGGCAAGCTCCAAGCATTCTTCCCATCAGGCATTTCCTGTCCAAGCTCCCAGAAGATGCTCCATTGGACCTTTCTGTCAAATATCCAGAGATTTCATGTACATTGACGGTGAAGTACCACTGTAATTTAATGAACAGCAGTGAAGAAGATTGGGGAGTGAATTTAGATATTGTGCTTTTGTTTTCGTGGTGTTGCTTCCACATTTGTTGATCTTCCTGGACATCGTTTTGCTTCTTGTCCCAGTGAGAAGGATGAACAATCGCCCTCCCTTTTTCTTCTGGCATCCTTTTCAAAGCATGCAACATGCCATTAGCAGGCAATCTTAACCAGGTTTACAGTTTTCTAACTCCAGTGATGTCAGGGGGCTTCGAGGAGTGCAACCTGTTTAAGACGGCTCGGTCAGTCACTCCTGCACAGCGTACTTGAGTCTCCCCTTCAGTACAGCGTCACTTCTTCCAGTTCTTCCTAGGTCATCTTCTGGATTCCTTATCACCACCACTGCCCCCTCATCCCTTTCAAAGCATTCTTCTTCCACTGGTGATTCCCTAAACTGGGCTTAGCACTCTCTCAAGGGGGAGTCTATTATTTTCCAGGACCTGGGCAGGTCTGAGGGTCTTGAGGGCCCTGGCCAAGCTGAGTCACTGCAGGGCCAGAAACAAAAATCCTCCCCTTCTTTTGGCTCGAAAGTAACGTCACAGGGAGTCATAGCCCCTAAAACAAAAGCTTCTTCACCCCACCTTTCTTTATGGTTTCGATGCGGCTTGGAGGTCCTGCCACTCCTGGCTATAACATGAATGGTCAGTTTTGTTTGTTTGTTTGTTTGTTATATTTTTATTCTGCTCTCCCTGTAGAGCATGCTCAGAGCGGGCTACATCACAATATAAAACAGGTAGCATAATAAAACCAGATTCGATTGATAAAGTCCAGTGCCATTCTTCCACAAGTGACCTTAGCTAAGCAGTGACCGTGTTCATGTATTAGGTGTGATGGTGTCACAGTTCTGCGTAGCTCAGGATGTTTGCTGATTTCACAAAGGGCAAAACAAGCCCACGGGAAAGTGGGTGCTGCGCTTCCTGGTAGGGTAGCCAGATGTCCCATTTTGACGAGACCGTCCGGAGTGTGCGTTTGCTGCCCTGTAAATAAACTGAGAAAAAAGAGACATACAAATGAAGTGACTTTGGGAACTGCTCCATTGGTTTTGAAGCAGTGAAATTCTCCGTACCACCACTGTCTGGTCAACTATGAATGTCAACATGGTTGGGCTGACTGTTACAGGGCTTGATGGGAATTCAGTTCTTCTTTCTTGGGTCTAAGTATTTGTACTGTGCAGTTTGTTTTATTGTGATTTTATTGAATATATTATGTTTTGTATTGGTTTGAAGAACTGCTTCGAGCTCTTGATTGAAGAGAAGTTGTATATGAATGAATGAATGAATGAATGAATGAATGAATGAATGAAATTTAATTTCTTCATGCCCACTCCCAGCACTTGCTTAGGCTGTACCTCCTCTTCTTTCTTTCTTTCTTTCTTTCTTTCTTTCTTTCTTTCTTTCTTTCTTTCTTTCTTTCTTTCTTTCTTTCTTTCTTTCTTTCTTTCTTTCTTTCTTTCTTTCTTTCTTTCTTTCTTTCTTTCTTTCTTTCTTTCTTTCTTTGCAGCTTGCACTGAAACAGAGAGAGAGAGAAAGAAGTTGTTTTCCCCCTGATAAGAGCTGGAAGAGGCAGCTAGCTTGGAAGGGGTGGGTGAGGCGGGGCAGGCAAAGCAGCTCCCCAGGTGAGAAGGGGAAAGCCCAACATGAATGAGCAAAAGTGAACTGCCAACTTTGCAGCACAGGGCAGAGCCAAAAAGCCTGTCCTTCCCCATACATGGACTATAAAACAGCATCTATTTCTTTCAGGGAGGAGGAGAAACCAGTCTCTTCCTTGGGGAAGGGGAGCTTTACCTTCTCCTATATTTATTATTATTTATTTATTATTTTATTGAATTTATGTTCCACTCTCCCCGCCAGCGGGCTCATAGCAGATCACAAAATGTAATAAATACAAATATACAATAAAAAACATGATAGCAAATTAAAATATCAATCAATAAAATCTATTAAAGCCGTCGCCCTTCTTGCACATCCATAAGACACCCTCCTAACAGGTGGGGGGCGATGGAAATGCCAGCGCCAGCTGCAGTTTGCCTTCCGGCAGCCCAGTCTCGAAAACCAAGCACAAGCATTGCTTGACCTTTTTTACTCCTTTATTTTGTCACTTCCTTTCTATTTTAGCCCTTGAGCTTACCCCTGCCCCCAGCTCTGTCGCTGTGCACTGCCTGTTTCTTGGCACCCTTAATTAGAACATACTGGACATTTGTACGTTTAATCTTTTCTTCATTTAGTTCCTGGTCAGCAGGTATAAATACAGGACTGTCTGGTTCGAAACTGGACATCTGGCAATGCTATGGGCCTTCCGATGGTTATTGTCCAGATATTACTCCTGGGCTGGCTGTGGGTGTCGGGGGGATTGGGTGGAAGGCAGAAGGCCTTCGATCAATGCGCTTTGGGGAGCATTCCAGCAGTTGGGCTCCTCCCTTCGGAGCATGTCGAAGGGAATTCCTGCTAGTACAGGGCCCTCTGTGTTGATATCATACTGCGTATTTTATTTATTTATTATTTATTTTTATTTATTTTATTTATATCATATTTGTATTCCGCCCTCCCTGCGAGCAGGCTCAGGGTGGTTAACAACATTAAGAACATTGAAAACATTCCATATTAAAACATTTTAAAACATCATACAAAGATATCCTGCAAAAATAGCAGCACTCTTTTTCCTGATGGCAGCAATACAATTAATAGCAAATAATACAACAGTACAACTGAATATAGCAGCAGCTTAAGAACAGTGGTGGGCAGCTCTCACAGGGAGGGGGGTAGATGTTGTATCCTCCAGCCAGCGGAGGCCCAGCCTCAGCCATAAGCCTGGCGGAACAACTCTGTCTTACAGGACCGGCGGAAAGATAGTAGATCCTGCCGGGCCCTGGTCTCAGTAGACAGAGCGTTCCACCAGGTAGGAGCCAGGACTGAGAAAGCTCTGGCTCTAGGCGAGGCCAGGTGGGCCTCCCTGGAGCCAGGGACTGATAACAATTTCTTTCCTCCTGATCGGAGGGTCCTCTGGGGAATATACGGGGAGAGACGGTCCCTCAGGTATGCTGGCCCCAGTCCACACAGGGCCTTATAGGCCAATACCAAGACCTTGAACCTGATCCGATACTCCACTGGCAGCCAATGCAGCTCACACAATATTGGTGTAATACGAACCCTATTTGGTGCTTTCATAATGATGCCCGCCGCTGCATTTTGCACCAGCTGTAATCTTCGGGTCAGGCTCAAGGGTGGGCCTAACTGATTGCAGGGTCCTGTCAATCTCTTCCCCGGAGAGTGGACTGAACTGCTCAAATACTGACCCTAAAGACGGCCATGGGGTCTCTAGTTCCTTCACTGTATCGAGTGTGGCTGGCAAGTCACGGCAGAGAGATGAAATTTTATCAGAAAAAAGCTCCCAAATCCTCACAGCTGATGTCCGAATTCTGAATTTGGCGGCCTCCCCCTGGGAGGGAGACTAGTGACCGAACCACATTGAACAATGTTGCCGGGCGTGAGCTAGCTGATGCGATGGAGGCTGTATGGAGGCTCCTTCTTCACAGCCTTCACCGCCACCTCATAGGCTTTCATAAACGTCCTAGAAGATGGTCTTGCCTCTTCGTCGCGAGATCGCCGCCACACTCGCTCAAGCCGTCTTAGCTCCCGCTTCTTTTCTCGAAGCTCCTCTGTATACCAGGGAACCCGTCTTACACAGGGGCAAAGAGGGCGATGGGGGGGGGGTTGGATTTCGTCAATGGCTTTGGAGAGCTGGCATTGCCAGTCCTCCACCAGCTCATCTAACGAACTGCCATGGAGCATTGGATCCCGCAGAGCATTCTGGAAACCAATTGGATCCATAAGTCTCCACGGGTGAGCATAAATCAGCTCACTGCCCTTGCGAGGGGGGGGGGGGTGGTATCCCCAGTCGAGCCCTCAAAACTGAGTGGTCTGACCGTGGCACCGGTTCTGTTGCCTCTAGATCCACATCCAAGTATCCGGCAGGGCTTGTGGGATGGGAGCAAATGCAGAAATCTCTTTGGAGCAACAGCCTCATAGATCATTGGGGGGGGTGCTCTTCCCATGCTAAAGACTTCTTTGAAATCTCACAAGCGATAATCAGGCCCTCACCTTGCTGATGGAGATGTCCTTTTTCATCAACTCTAACCCCCCCCCCCACACACACACACACCCATCTTGGTCCGAGAAGAGTCATCTGTTGCCTGCTCGCTCACAATCCTGCGTTCGGGTCCTCTTCCTTGGGTTTAATGCTTTCCCATTTCTTCGTGTTCTATCTTTTTAAAAATAAAGGTATTGAGCAGAAACCTCTCTTGGGAGACGGCTATTTCATTTAAGACTGCACGCTCATAAATGTGGCAGGTATAATAAAAAGGGCACAGCAGGCAGCAACTAGAAGGGGCCGTCTTGCCCGCCCACCACCCTTCCTTGCCCTGGCCGGAAGGAAGACAACCTTTGCCTTCTTATGCTATCACACGTGGTTAATGCAATGGAGAGGGTGCCTTTTTTATCACTTCCTTGGGTTTTGGAAACCTGGAGCGCACCTGCCTGCAGACATTGTTGGCTGAGAGGAAGAGCAGATGTCACTCAGATGAGAACCAGAAAAATCTTTTATAGGGGAGGGGGCTGTAAAATCGCCCCTCTTTTGTTTTCAGCTGCTGCATATTCCCAGTGCAGCAGAAAATGGGCTGTTCATGTAATCATTTGCACCAAGCCTGGATGTCAAAGCCCGGATCTCTGCCATAAAGCCACCGCTCTGCACAGACAAGCATATTAAGGCAGCCCTCCCTAGTGCTGTCTATCTAGACAAAGGCAACTGCCCCTTCACCTCTGGAGAAAATGAAGAGGCAGGCCATGCCGGGGGGGGGGGGGCTGAGTCAGCCCTCCCCCGCTCAGATTCAGAGGAGGGGGAGGGGCGGGAGACCGCCTTCTTCTGATTAGCAGGGGGCATGAAAAGACACTTTGAATAAGGGTGCGGAGGATCCTCCGGCAGTCAAGATTGGGAAAGGAGGGGAGAAGCCCCGTCTCCCTCGCTCCCCGCCTGGATTTCATTTTGCTTTTATTAAAATTAAACTTGTCGGGCAAGCCAGCGTGACAGCACTGCCATTGTCAAGGCAGGAAAGACAATAAATGCCAGTTACTCAGAGAGCGACACAGAAAGTCTCAATGGGAGGTTTTGCAGACATGGTTTTGTGAGTCCTGGTCTAAAGTTTCCATTTGCAACCTTTGGCTTTCAGCTTTTGTTTCGCTGCCTCAGCCGCCCTGCGCTTCAACCCGCCATATAGCAACTCTAGACTACTCTCCAGGGCTGTTGTAGGGATTAAAACAACATCATGCATGTGACCTGCTTTGAAGACTGGGACATGCTGTGTGGATACTGATATTTGTTCTTTAAAAAGCAACAATATATAAATATATGTAAGACCAGTTTGCACTTCTTCAATCAGCAAGGGACAGTTTAAATTGTAAGCACACATACCGATATCAGCTTCCTAGAGATTCTTCTAAACGCCCATGGGACGCACAGAGTCCAAAACAGGGGACCCCGTTTGCATCTGCTTCAGGACTCCTGTGTAATATTTATTTATTTGATTTAATAAACCTGTATTCTGCAGAACCTAAGAGAAGCCGTGTTGGATCAGGCCAATGGCCCGTCCAGGCCAACACTCTGTGTCACACAGTGGCCCCAAACCAGACACTTACCCCAAGGTAGCCTCTGGAGTAAACATTCAATGATACGGCAATAGCTGAATGAAGAACTTCAAACACAGCAGTAAGTAAAAGCTGGAATATTATGGTATGTTAAATGCATCACTCAAAAGGAAGAAATTCTTTGTCAGAGACAACAAACTAACCACCCCCCCAAAGGGGGGGCACAAATGAAATCAACCCAAAGAAAATCTTTACGAGGGGGGCTTAAAACAAAAGCCCACCAGGGCACCTGAAAGACTAGCCATGTTTATTTCAATATGGAATTCAGCAGTGACTCACACTCATATGGAAATGAATGGTGGTAGCCTTTCAGGTGCTACTGGACTTCTTTTCATTTTGTAACAACAGACTAAGGGCCAAGCTACACATGACGAAAGACACTTGCCTGGCAAGTGGATTGAGTGGAGGGCAAGTGAACAGGGAGAAATACACTTGTCATTCAAGTGCACTTGTAGCTTGGCCCTAAGTTGGCTACCCCTTTGCTTAAAACTAGACTGGGGAGAGCAGAGGCAGATTGGCAGAGTATCCAGACATCAGAACCTTGTAATTATGGGTGACTTGAACTTCCCCGATGTGTGCTGGGAGACAAGCTCAGCAAAGCAACAAGAATCACGCAACTTCCTGACCTACCTGGCTGATAACTTCCTTTTTTCAAATTGTGGAGAAAGATACAAGGGGCTCAGCCATACTAGACTTAATATTAACCAACAGGGAAGAATTGGTAGATGGGGTGAAGGAGGTGGGGACCTTAGGGGGAAGTGACCATGTCCTCCTTGAATTCCAGTTGCTGTGGATCAGCTGAGGAGAATGAAGCAAAGCGGGCTGTTTATGCATTTTTGCAAACAGTGACAGCCAGAGAATTAACATAAGAAAGACAGGAATTCCCAGGGAGACCCATTTAGCAGGGAGGGAAGGAGTTTCTAATCTCTGGCCAGGGGAGTAATCAATCCTGAATTTGCAAGGGGAACAGGTGACCGTTTTCACTCTGGTTAGAGCCTTGGTAAGGCCAAACGGGGACCGGCAGCTCAATAAATCTGTCTATTGCAGGAAAAGACAGCTGGAGGGGGAAGGGCATCTGCCCCCCCCTCCCAAGACAGACTCACAAACAACACAAGATTCTGGTGGGTGTCAAAAGGGAAAATTATACAGCAGCACAATGCAAAATAGTCCCCGAGGAAGCAGAAGATCAATAAAAACCACAGATGTTTTCCTCTGGAGATGATTATGCAGCAGCAATAAAAGAAAGACCAAGGCACGGTAATTAACGGGAGGCGGAGGTTACTTCCTGCATGCCAAAGATGCCCCCCCCCAGGCCTCAGTTAACTCTTCCTCTGTCTCTGTGGGGCGGCTGTGCGAGTGGAGGAAGGTGAGCTGGGGTGGCAGCTTCCCAGATTCTGCAGGAGCCCCCATGCAGGGAAGCCCCCCCCCACACACACAGTCTGGTATCCTCCCGGTCTGCTCAGGAAAGTCAGACTCCTTCTTCAGATCCAAAGGATCCCTCCTTCAACTTAAACGGCCAGAGACGGAAGAGCCACGGATGGGGGAGAAGATTTCAGACATCATGGAGCAGGGGGCCACCGGGCACAAGCCATTGCTTTGGAAGAGGCAGCCTTCCTCCAGGCTTACCAAATCCGGGTTGAGAAATTCCTAACGATTTGGGGGGTGGAGCCTGGAGACAGCAAGGTTTGGGGAAGGAGAGGGGGATTCAGCAGCACCCACCGTCCACAGCAGCAGCTCCCAGGGGGCCCCAGCTCTGGAGCCTGGAGACCACTTGGAGTTCCAGAAGATTTTCAGGCTCCACCTGGACGTTGCCAACCCTACTTCTCCTAGTAGGGAACTGGTCACACTGGCCAGTGTTTCCATGCAGCTTCTGCAGTTGGCTGCCATGTGCATGTCCTGTCACCTCCAGCCCTCTCTGGCTGCATAGGAAGTCTGGCGCTATTGGAGGTTCTTTTGCTAGAGAGCATCTTGCTTAACGGCAGGTTGTGGTTACGCCACTTTTCTCCCTGACTGGGATCCAGAGCAGCTTTTCACATCATTCTCTCCTCGTCAGCTTCATCTTCACAACACTCTTGTGAAGGTAGGCTAGGATGAGAGATTGCAACTGGCCCAAGGTTACCCAGCCAGCCTCCATGGCAGAGTGGAGAATCGAACCCGGCTCTTCTGTGGACCTAGTCCACTGCTCTGGCTGTCACACCACACCAACCGTCAAGCCTAACAGGCTGGGCTAGATGATCTATTGTTTGCCGATTAACCCCGTGCGTTTCCTCAATTAGCTTAGATTAGAGAGTTCTCTCATTAATATGGTTAATATCCCAGGGGAAAGTGCCGTTATCAGTTCACAGAACAGTAGCTGAACTGGCAAATGCTCTTTTTACTGCTGGAAAGCTATTGTGGTAAGGCCGTTAGAGTGCTGAATTCGGTCCTGGGAGACACAGGCCTTTCCCACACATCCTTAAATGGACGGCCCACTCACCAAATGCTGGCAGCTTTACCTCTTGACTCCGGGCATCTTTGTTTTCAAAACAGTTGCAGGCTGTTTTGCTTCTGTTTTTTTGGCACCTTTTCTGGAACTGCACTTTCCCTGCTCTTTTTTTTTTTGCCATGGGCTGATAGAGCACTTCTTCTCTGTTCTTGGGCATGTGAATTGGTTAAAGCACTCTGAGGAATCGTCCAATCACAGCCCTGTCCCTCCCCCGAAGCTCTCAGCATGTGATTGCGCATGTGCAAAGGGAAAAAAAATGAAAGGGAGGCAGGCGATGGTGACGAAAGTGCCCAACCTCCCCTCCTAAACTGCAAGGCAAGCGCTTTGGGGGAGTGGAGGCTGCATTTTCAGAGTGACTCAGCAACACACACACACAAAGTGGGCAAAGGGTGGGAAAGACCGGCTGTGTGGAAACACCCCCCCCCCCCCGGTTCAAATCCCCACTCAACCATGAAGCTTACTGGGTGACCTGGTGCCATCCCCACATACACAGACTATCCCTCCCTCCCTCCCTCTCCCCCCTCTCTCCCTCCCTCCCTCTCTCCCCCCCTCTCCCTCCCTCTCTCCCTCTCTCCCCCCCCTCTCTCTTTCTATCCTAACTCACAGGGTTGTTGGGAGGACAAAATGGAGGAGGGAGAATCTTATATACCACGCTGAGCTCCTAGGAGGATAAATGAGATTTTTAAAAAAGTAATCAATCTGTGAAGCAGTTACAAAAAAATGTGGAGGGCCGTGCTCCTCCAAGGGAGGGGTTTGGCTGCCCAGAGAGAAAGTTCAAGTGCAGTGGCTGCAAAAGGACACACAAAAGGGCCCCAGGTGATGATCTGAGAAGTTGGGTAATAATATTTGATTTATATGCCGCCCTTCAGGACAACTTAATGCCCACTCAGAGCAGTTTACAAAGTATGTTATTACTATCTCACAACAATAATCACCTGTGAGGTGGGTGGGGCTGAGAGAGCCCTGAGAGAGCTGTGACTGACCCAAGGCCACCCAGCTGGCTTCAAGTGGAGGAGTGGGGAATCGAACCCGGCTCTCCAGATTAGCATCCTGCCGCTCTTAACTACTACACCCAACTGGCTCTTAGCCGCTATACCAAACTGGAACCATTTCCTTACTTCCTTAAAATAGCAGCACACTCCTGGAATGTTAACAGCTTCTTCGCACGATATGCCCCCAAAAACCACCCTGCATCTGTGTTTTTTGTTTTTTTTAAATGGCGCGAAGAAGCCGCCGGCGTTCCGGAAGCGTGCCACTATTTTAAGGAGGGGAGGAAACAGCCTGGGTAGATTCATGTGGGTTTGGGGAGGGGTCTTTGGTGGGTCCTGGTCCCAGATCAGATATGGTTTTAAAGGCCAAGCTTGCTCTTTGAATTGGCCTGGAAAGGATGAAGGCAGTCCAGCGTTGGAGACATCCCATGTGACGGCTAGTTAACAATCTGGCTGTCACATGCTCAGCCATCTTCTCACAGGCGGTCTAACAACAACAACAACAACAACAACAACAACAACAACAACATTCTATTTCCAGGTGGAGCCTGGAGATCTCCCAGAATTACAACTGGTTTCCAAACTGCGGAGGTAGAAAACGGCTGCTTGGGAGAGTGGACCAGGTGGGCGTTTCCACGGAGGTCCCTCCCCTCCCCAAAGCCTGCCCGCTCCCAACTCCACCCCTCAAATCTCCAGGAATTCCCAATCCAGTGTTGGCAATCCTGTGCATCAAGCATGCTCCAGGAAGCATATCTGGATGCCACCGGGGTGTGAATGGTGTGGCTGCGTCAGTCTCTCTCGTGGGGAAGGAGGCTGCTGGTGCACCCGCCCAAGGAGGCGCCGCACACTCTTGGTCAGCACGGCACTCTCAGCCTCCACATTCCTATCGTATGGCATCCTTCCATCAGCATTTTAAACCGAGTTCAAACATTTCCTTCTGTACCTTATAACGAGCAGAAAGCAGTACTTTACTCCACCAAAGTAACATAAAGCCCTCTAGTGCGAGAGGCAGATGTTGCATTTCTATGTGTGCTAAAACTACAGGCTAAATAGCAAAAACGAACTTGATACTTCGGAATGTAAACGCCAAAGTCCTCCAGCCTCCAGCTGTCCCATCCCCAAATTACACAGCCTACTAAATCCATATCGATATAGGGTGCTGGCCTTCCCCCGAACAGCGTGGAACACCCACCTGCTCTCTTTGCCGAGGTGTCTAGGGAACAGTTGAGCGGCCCCTAAGCTCTTCTGGGCTCAGAAGCAAGAAGGCCTCATGGCCTGGCCTGCTAGGATCACAAAGGGGGCACCAAGACCAGCCCTTCTGAAAGGAAGAACCCAGGAAAGCGGCCTTCAAAGGAATGGGGAACGGACTCCAAGAGGCCGTGGTTTCTGGCAGCTGCTTTCCGTGAAAGGATGTGGGGACACCTCAGATGGCTTGCGTCCTGACAAACTAAGCTGGCTTCGATGCTCTTGGACTGTTTCTGAGCAGCCATGGTTTTTCTTCCCATCCCTGTCTGTTTTCTGAATTTGCTGCCTTCTAAAGTTTGGCTACTGTGGTCAAAATCAACCACAGGCAAGTCTATTCAGAAGGGTCTTTTGTTTATTTTGAAGGGGAGGATCCCTGCTGTGGCACCAAGCCTCCTTCCTGCCTGGTTCAATAACGTCTTTATTGAGCATCCTCTTCCAGAGATAATCCGGTAATGGGGACCCCTCCAGGGTCCCTGAGACCAAGGCAGTGGCCTCTCCAGTGTAAACACGGCCCATATGGTACCCCAGACTGGACTTGGTGGGCATGATGAGAGTTGCCTGGCCTTAAACCGGGTGGTATTCCCATAGGTGGGCTGTCTGCAGAGTATGGGAGACACATTCCTTGAGGAGGACTGAGACATTTAAGAAAACCAGCTTCTGTTGCTGTGGGGGGGGGGGCGGGGGCATGGCTCATAGAGCATCTGCGTTACATGCGGAAGGTCCCAGGCCCAATTCCAGTGAGAAGGGCTGGGATGTGGGTCAGGATAAGACGCCTTCACAGGTTCATGTGCACATGCTCAAGTGAAAATCCGAACTCCCTTAATCTGTCCTTAAAATGGAGAACTGTGTGGAAAACAAAGGCTTCCAAAACACAGTCTCTGAGAAGGAAATCATCAAACGAGAGCCAGTTTGGTGTGGTGGTTAAGAGCAGTGGGACTCTAATCTGGAGAGCCGGGTTCAATTCCCCACTCCTCCACTTGAAGCCAGCTGGGTGACCGTGGGCCAGTCACAGCTCTCTCAGAGCTCTCTCAGCCCCACCCACCTCACAGGGTGATTGTCATGATAATAATAATCACTTTGTAAACTGCTCTGAGTGGACATTAAGTCGTCCTGAAGGGTGGTATATAAATTGAATGTTGTTGTTGTTGTTGTTGTTGTTGTTGTTGTTGTTGTTGTTGTTGTTATATTTCCATTCTCTCTTGTGTTGTTTGAGTGATGACAAGAGCTTTTTCTCATGGGCTGCCAAACTACCGGGTTCAATTCAAGGTACTGACGATCACGTACAAAGTCCTGCGTGGCCTTGGACTGTCAGATCTGCCGGGCAGCCTCTCCTCCTCTGTTCCTCCAGGCAGCTCCCCTCCTCTCTTCGGGGCCTTGTGCAAAAGGCAAGATCAACCACCACTTGCATATATGTTTCCTCTGTTGTGGCCCCCGCCTTGTGGAAGGGCCTGCCTGAAGCGGTCCGGAGGGCTCCCACGCTTCTATCATTCCACAAAATACATAAAATGGAGTTGTTCAGAAGGGCTTTTTATAACAGTAGTACTGTAACAGAATGGATCAGGAAGATGCTTTATAAAGGGAAAGAGACTGTGGATTATTCCTCTGTAGGGCCTTATCATCCGTTTGCAGCAAGGTATCATTTCACTGTTTTCTATTGATGTAAAACCATTTTCTTCATTATATACAAACCCCGCACCCAGCCAAATTCCCTATGCTTGTTCAGATTTCAGTAATCCTAGTCGTAGTACATTCCTTATTTGATGTCTTTTCGTATTGATTGTCTCGACCTGTACTATGCTTGTGAGATGTCTCTTCACATGGACTGTTCACGCCGTGTAAACTGCTTTGAGTCTCAGTAAGAAATCCAGTTAATTAAGTGATTAATTAAGTAAGAAAACTGACTGGGCATCCTTTGTCAGCAAAATACCTCCCTCCTGTACAGGACGGGTCATTCTCTATTTCTTAATAAAATCTGAAGTGTCACATAGGAAGAACTCAGTCTGTCGCACTAAGGGGATAGATCAAGACGGGTAGCCATATTGGTCTGTCTGTAGCAGTAGAAAAGAGCAGGGGTCCAGTAGCGCCTATACGAGTCCAGTAGCACCTAGTTTTGTTAGTCTTACAGGTGCTACTAAACTCTCGCTCTTTTCTACTGTAGCATCAAGGGATTCTAGAAAATGGAAATATTGCACCAAACACTGGGACAATCCGAAGGAGGGATAATTCTTTTGTGAATATTCAATGAAACACATAAATAAGAATGTTGTGACTCGGATGTTGTGGGAAAGAAATGTCCCCCAAATTAATCCTTTCTGTATCATGACCCCTACCATGGTTAGGATATTTGTTGGTTTGTTGATATTGTTAAACCCTAAGTTTGAGTCCTGGGGAACCTTAGAGACTAAGAAGATTTTCTGGTCTGAGCTTTTGAGAGCCAGAGCTCCCTTCTTCAGATCCAAAGGAATCAGGGATCTCCATTCCTACCTGTGCCTGAAGAAGGGAGCTCTGATTCTTGGATGTTCACATCCTGAAAATCTTGTTGGTCCCTAAGGTGGCACGGGACCCAAATCCTTAGACCACGGATGATGAGCAGAGAAGCTGGAGTTATTGCGATCCTGCAGACGTATAGGACCCTGTGAAATGGACCAAGAAGACGGCAGATCAGGAAAGATAAATTCGTGTATTTGGTTGACGCACCTTTGAAATAAAGGTGAAATTTTATCATACTGGGGGGAAAAAACTGATCTGTTTGCACTACATCATGGGAACCAAAATTATTATTTTTTCCTATCAAGAATCTTATTGGATCAATTGACTACTGCGAATTGCTTTTCAGCATTTCTTGGACATGGGATCTTTTGCCTCTGTTGGTCAAAACCCCTCAGTGTATCTTCTGGTATGGTCTGGGTAGGACCCAAGCGGAAGTGGATGCTTCCCTGGGAATGTCCTAGAGACAGACTCAAGATTTTGCACAAATGAGAACCCCCTTTTGACCTTTTTAATAACAAGGAGTATTCCTTGTTAAGGGTTCAGAGAGATCCGTTGGAAAAGGACAGGGACTATAGAATATCCTACTGTTTGTTGCTGTAATTAAGCTCCTACTGGAGAGTTTCCGGTCTTGTAATATATCGTGTCATTCAGCTCATGTTTTTTTCAGCACCGTTTTCAATTCTGTATCAGATTTCTGTTTGTCTTCAAAGCAACCCTAATTGAATGTTCCAGCCCTTGACCGTATTGACCTATACTGTGTAATCTGCCTTGATTCTCAGTGAGAAAGACAGACTATAAATAATATAAATTTAATAAATAAATAAAATATCTTGTGGAAGATTTTGTGATTGACATCCTGACAGTGAGCTTGAAAACATTTCAGCTCCTTATCTAATCCAAAGAATTTGCATTCCAACTATTGAATGCCCTGTTTCTCTGTACAGTTCACTCTTCCTACTACTAGTAGCTTAAGTTGCTGTTTGGCATTGGTAGAGGTACCTCTAATAAAGTATCATGAGGTCCTGAAAATATTCGTTGAGGATACTTTCTAATTAAGCCTAAACATTCAAGGTTTTTATAGAACCTGATAGAAGCCATTTAGTATGAAATATTTGAGTAACACAAAGGCATGTCTTTAATTCTTACTTTTCCTCTTGCACCATCTCACAAATGATTCCGAGTTCTCCATAGAATCACAGAATCATAAGGTCGGGAGGGACCTCCAGGGTCATCTAGTCCAACCCTCTGCAAAGTGCAGGAAATTCACAACTACCTCCCCCTCCCCACACCCCCAGTGACCCCCCCTGCTCCATGCCCAGAAAATGGCAAAACACCTCCAGGATCCCTGGCCAAACTGGCCTGGGGGAAATTGCTACCTGACCCTAAGGTGGTGACTGGCCTTACTCTGGGCAAGTAAGAAGGGGGCACAAGAACTAAGCACTGATGCAACCCTTCCTGCTCTCGCTCTCATGATCTGCCCAGGAACTCAACATAAACTTTTTGTTGCATCTGGAGGTGGCGGGGTGTGTGTGTGTGCATCATTGAGGAATGCAAAGCAAGCATCCAGTGGGCCAAAATAGCTGCAGCTGTAACCTGCTGGCTGTGCTACCATGGAGAGACTGCCGGCCGTTCTCTTTCCAGTAACCAAGAACAGTTGTGCAGGAGACATTAATGAGTAAGTGGACCTAGGCAGAGGTACAACCAGTGTTTTAAAAACTGGATGAAGAGTCTATTCAAAGCACAAAGGAAACAGAGGCAGAAAATTTGGAGACATGCATGCAAGAAGGACACCAAGGTGAGCTATAAGAGATGATAGATTCAGAGGAGTTAGCCGTGTTAGTCTGTAGTTGCAAAATAGTAAAGAGTGCAGGAGCACCTTTAAGACTAACCAACTTTATTGTAGCATGAGCTTTTGAGAACCACAGCTCTCTTCGTCAGATGCATCTGGTGATGCATTTGATGAAGAGAGCTGTGGTTCTCAAAAGCTTAACCTACTATATAAAAGGCTAAGCATTTTCAAGACAACACTTCCTACCCTGGTGCACCACCAGAGGGCGCTGCTGTAGAGGGAAGCCCAGATGAGGCAGCCAGACCTCCAGAGGGCGTCACGTCAGGAAGCTCAGGCTGGGATCAGGAGTGAAGCAGGTGGCAATGCCCATCCCCCACCTTCACCCAGCTGGGATCAGAAGCAGAGCAGGTGGCAATGCCTGCACCCTGCCATCACCCGAGTGGAATCAGGAGTGGAGAAGATGGCAATGCCCACCCTGCCTTCACCCAGCTGGTATCAGGAATGGAGCAGGTGGCAATGCCCGCCCTCTTCACCTGACCAGGTTCAGCCGGGAAGCAGGAGGAAAGGCCCGCCCCCTGTTCAACCTGCTGGAATCCGGTGCAGAGCAGGTGACAATGCCCCGCCCCCGCCACTTAACTCAGCTGGAATCAGGCTTAGAGTGGGAGGCAATGCCAAAAAATAAACAAACCCCGTAATGACACTACGCTTGCATTATATTGGTCAATGTTATCTCAATTGCAAATGCAGCCATTCAATTTTACATATATAAATCCAAAAAATATCCCTATGGACAGGCAGAGAACTTAAATACAATTTATACAATGCTCATCGGAGCCACAAGGTATGAAACAATTTAAACATAATGCAACATAGCATGAAGGAGGTTATACATAAGGCACAATTTCCTTGTTACAATTTCCTTGTTACAGTTCAATTTCATTAGAGTATATACTTTCCTTCTGCATGGTAAGACCACTGCAAACAAGTTTAGCCAAGGCTGGTCTTCAGCCCAATCAGAATCAGGAATGACTTGCAGCGTGGGGAGCCCCGCGGGAACTCACTCGGGTACTCCCCCTTCCAAGCAGCTGATAAGGACAGAGAGGAGCTTTTTGTGGACACAATGAAAACTAGGGAGGATACCCTGAGGTGGGCGATAGATTACACCCATCTCTCCAAAGAGATTAGCAGAATCATCAAAAGGCACCTGGTGAGTCACATACCGGGATGCAAAGATCTACCCTCAGTGGGATACCGCCGGACATCTGATTTAAAGGACCGGTTAGTGCATTCTAAATTCACTTTGGGGGGATGCACGTGTGGGGAGACCCAAGGGACATTACAGATGCGGCAATTGCAATGTTTGCGATCTGGCAGCCGTAGGACCTGACTTTACTATCACCTCGTCCGATATGCAGCTACAGATTATAACATAAAAACATGGCGTAGCTATAGCTTAAAAACTGAACAGCAAACTGACACTTGAACAAGGATAGTTAATTTGGATCATTTCTCCACCTGTAGCACTTAACTCAGCTGGGATCAGGCGTGGAGCGGGTGGCAATGCTCGCACCCCGCCATCACCCAAGTGGAATCAGGTGCAGAGCAGGTGGCAATGCCCACCCCTCCTTCACCCAGCTGGTATCAGACTTTGAGCAGGAGGCAATGCCTGCTCCCTGTCTTCACTCAGCTGGAATCAGGAGCGGAGCAGGTGGCAATGGTCGCACCCTGCCATCACCCAAGTGGAATCAGGAGTGGAGCAGGTGGCAATGCCTGCCCCCCCTTCACCTGGCCGGGATCAGCTGCAGAGCAGGAGGAAATACCCCCACCCCCTGTTCAACCTGCAAGAATCAGGTGTGGAGTAGGCAGCAATGCCCCCCCCACTTCACTCAGCCAGAATCAGGCTCAGAGTGGGAGGCAATGCCCATCCCTTCTTCACCCAGCTGGGATCAGGTGCGGGGTAGGCCGCAAGGCCTGCCCCTTCACTCTACTTGGATCAGGTACAGAGCAGGAGGCAATGCCCTCCCCCTATTCACCCGGCTGAAATCAGGCACAGGGGAGGTGGCCATGCCCGCCCCCCGCCTTCATCTGGCCAGGATCAGTGACAAAGGAGGAGGGAATGCCCGTCTGCCCATTTCTAGAGCCTGTTGTATTTTTTCCCACAACAGGCTTTGTTGCGAGTGCTACAATAAAGTTGGTGAGCCTGAAAGGTGCTACTGCGCTCTTTGCTATTTTATAAGGGGTGAGCTTGAGCCAAGCAGAGGAGGCCTAAGCGGGCGGGATGGAAGATGAGCGAGGGCATATTGTCGATCTCACGTGTCCTGCTTTGCACAGCCATAAATTCTGACACAACACGCTGGATCCTCATAGCAGGGCCTGTTGGTCATTCTCTGCCTCTGGAGCTTCACCGCTCGATAATGGGTAGGCTGGGAATAGTACAAAGCCCAGAAGCAACATGGCTCCTACCAAGCATTTTACTTGCATCTCTGAATATTTATTTTTTCCAGATACATAACTGGTTCCATCCCCAAAGCCTGGAGCCTGTAATAATAAATTTAACAATCTAAAATCCCATTAAAATTTAAATTAATGTCACTGCTTGAACTATGGAGCTAAAAACAAAATTGATGCTGAAATCTGCACAGTCAAACTAAATGTTTGTGCCCCAAACCACACCTTTTTAACACTCCAACAAAATGAAAAATAAGTCTTGCCCCCCCCCCCCAAAGTTAACCGTAAACGTCTGGCTGACTTTTAAGCTCAGAAACCTCAACCCCCCCCAGCAGCTTTGTAATTATTTTTAATGCAATGTAACTAAAAAAAATTAATGGAAATGGTATTTGCAGTATTTTAACACATTTACCTGTAATTGTTCAGATGATGTGAATGACTCAAAAAATTGTTCTGACCTTGGCAATGGAAAACACCATCAAGTCACAGGTGACTTATGGAGACTCTGTACGGTTTTCAGGGCGAGAGATGATCAGAGGTGGTTTGCCGTTGCCTGAATTTGCCTAGGAACCTATGACTTCCGTGGCAATCTCCCATCGAACTACTAACCAGGGCTCACCCTGCTTAGTTTCCAAGATCTGACATGATTGGGCTAACCTGTACTAACTAGGTTAGGGCTCCATTTCCTTAGTGAAGCTCAAATGATTAGGAGTGGACAAATGCTGTCCTGTGCATTCCTAGTTTCTTCTGCTGTTTTTCTGTGCCAAGTGTTTCATTCTGCAAACTCCCAATGATCCACTTTCAGACCCCGTAGCTTCTGGGAATCCAGCAGGCTCCAAAAGTCTCTATGAGCAGAACATTTTAACTTCCCTCTTGTCACTGCAGAAGATTAGTACTGCATTCACCCATGCCTTGCAGAGGTGATAGTCAACACCGGCAGAGTATGAACCCCCAAGTCACCAAACCAGAGCTCCCCCCACAGGCTTACAGCAAAAAATTAAGTCCAATGGAAGTCCGTTTTCATGCATTGGGTCGCTCACAGCCTGAGAGAGGCCATAGTGGCCTCTTTGTGGGTTTTTGAAGTTCGTAATGTGGTTCTTGCCCATCTCTACTCGTGACCAGGTGGAAAGAAATGAGATAAATATGTATGTCTGAAGATGGGAGCTCCAGCTCTCGAAGGCTCACACTCTGAAAATCTTGTTGGTCTCTAAGGTGCCACTGGACAAAAATCCTGCTATTCTACTGCGGGTCAACCCCCCTAAACTATAAATATGCCTTGTCGTTTCATGCAGTCGCGTCTCAGTCACCGCAGCCCAATCCATATTTTCCTCCTCCAGCCACCCAGACAGAACAGCAGTTTTATTCCTCACCACTTTAGTGTTGTACATCATTAATGAAAAAGCAGAGGAAACATGGACCACAACGCCAGCTTGTCTTGGGGTGGGATGAAGGTTAGGTAGACAGCGAATACTGATGTGTCTCACTGGCCATCTTTGAAAACCTCTTGTTTCTCTCTACCATATCTCCCAGTTCCCAGCTGCACTGAAAGAGTTGGTTAACCCAACATCCTACCCCAGTCACAAGCCAACACCAGTAAAATTTGGAAACCCACAGTGCTCAACAACATCCTGCTAGCTCCAAAGTAGCCACAAAAGCCACCCAGAGGCTAATGAGTGATGAACAAGGGCTGATGTTGTCCACAGGAAGATTTTCTATATAGTCAGTCCATTCATAGGCCAGTCCTTCTCTCAGCTTCCATGGGTTTCTTTTTCTCGCCCTGCTGGTGGAATGATCTCCCAGCTACAGAGCAAAGTTCTCAGGCCCCAGGCTCAGAGCCTCAGACTAAGAGCTCACACCACTAACATGAGACACTTAAAAGCCACACGTTACTTGAAAAATGAGATCATGTGGGTGTGTCCCAGAACAAACTGAGACTAACTCAGTTTTGATCCTTGGACATAGATGCAGAGGAGTCAGCCGTGTTAGTCTGTGGTAGCAAAATCAAAAAGAGTCCAGTAGCACCTTTTAAGACTAACCAATTTTATTGTAGCATAAGCTTTCGAGAATCAAGTTCTCTTCGTCAGATGCATGGTACAGAAACTGTACCATGTACCATGCATCTGTCAAAGAGATCTGTGGTTCCCGAAAGCTTATGCTACAATAAAATGGGTCAGTCTTAAAAGGTGCTACTGGAATCTTTTTGATCCTTGGAGAATGTGAAGAAATGCCCTCCACCCTAGAATTCACCTCAATAAATTCTGGAGCTGGAACCTGGCTGTAAGTTCATAACCCACAAAGAGGAAAGGTGCCAGCGAATGAGTCCTCAAACGCCGAAGACAGAACACTTCAGGGCTTGCAGGTGGCTTTGGCCAGAGTGAGACAAACGGTCTACCATCTTACACCTCAGCTAGAACGTCTCATCTAAAGAACAGAGACTGGGGAAGCCAAAAGGCCGGGCTGTGCTTTGCAGGAAGATCAGGACTGACCCCAGAGAGTGACAGACTCCATTGAGGGATCATAAATAGAGATGGGCACGAGCCGAAATACGAACCAAAATTAAGCACGAACCAGGCTGGTTCGTGGTTCGCGAACCAGCGGTTCATCAGATCCCATTTCTGACGAACCGCCATGAACTTTAGGCTGGTTCATTTGGTTCATTTTTTGGTTCGTGACTGCAGACAGCCTGGTGCCAATCAATCAATACCCTAGGCAACAAGGGATGGACTTCCTGCAGACCGTCTGCTGAGTCAGAAGTGAACTTCTGCTGGCCCGGAAGTGGCCTTCTGCTGACCTGGAAGTGATGGTTTTCTGACCTGGATGTGACGTTTTCATGAACCAAACAAACTGGTTCACGAACCAGGGGCAGGTTTATGAAAGTTCTTGGTTTATGGTTCATGAAATTTGATGAACCACGAACCATATGGTTCGATTTTTCCTGATTTGTGCCCGTCTCTAATTATAAACTCTCAAGATGGAGAAGGAAGCCCTGTTCTCTTTGTTTATCTTCCTTGTATGACCACAAGCTTTGAAGGACTAAATCTTTGCCTAGAAACTCATATTGACCATGTGACAAGGGTCAGTGGGAGAAGTCCCAGCTCTGAGAACTAAAGTAAAACATAGAATCATAGGGTTGGAAGACCTCCAAGGTCATCTAGTCCAACCCCCTGCATAATACAAGAAATTCACAAATGCCGCAATTTCCAGAATTACTAGTGTGTCCTAATTAAACATTGTTTAGCATAAGTATAGAGTTTACGCTAAGTCTGTGAGAGCCAGAGTGCTGTAGTGGTTAGAGGCCCAGGTTCCAATCTCACTCTGCCCTGGAAGCTCACTGGGTGACCTTAAGCTAGTCCCACCCTTTCGGCATAACCTACCTCACAGGATTGTTGTGAGAAGAAAATGGAGGAGAGAACTTTGTAAGCCATTTTGGACCCTCATTGGGAAGAAAAGTGGACTCTACATTAATAAAGTTTTCATCATTTCGTTTCATCCTTGCTCAGTCTGCTGCTCGCGCCAACGTTGTGGCCTCTTTTTATTTGTTCATTAAACTTCCTTATATTTTGAATGCTCTGAGCCTCGTCTCAGTAAACGCACCACGCCTAGTCAGTCCTGCCTTTCAAAGAGCAGTAAAGGGGTGAGCAGCGAGTGAGCTCTTCATTCCTAAAATGGGAAAACATGGAAGTGCAAAAGTGCAGTGAATCATCCCCGCGCCAGCTAATAGGAGCAAAGTGGAAGACGCAGCAACTACGAGCAGCCTTTGAATGGCAACACAGGTACAGAGTGCCAGATGTACATGAACAATAATTGCAGAACTCCTCCTTTGCCGGGACATTTAAGACTGACATATTAAATATGGTGAAAGTGCTGGAACTTAGCCTCTCAGGAGCGGCCCTTTCACTTCCCAGCTCCGGTTCTTCAGTGCGGCTCTTGCAAGCTGCAGTTCAGTCCACCGTTTCCTCCTGTTGTACCTTGGTACCCGAGGACTCTCTTCTAAAACCACTCCAGAGTCAAAACATTCTGCTATGCCAAGACTGCGGCTCCAGTGTCTTTCTTGCTATTAAGTTATTCATTTATGTGCTGTTATGTCACCACAACAAAAAGGCAGGACATGGTTTTTAATGGGAACGTTACAAATAAACCTGCATCTTTGATCCTGGAGGAATTTTAAAAGACTCTCTGATATGTATGAGATAAAAATGTGCTTAGTTGAAAAGGGATCTTAGAGAAGAATTGCCTTGCTTGTATTTTTGTTGAGCAGAAACAAGAAAAATGAGCTGTTCTGTTCACCTGCTAGGAAAGTGACAATTTTAAGCATAATACTACACGCTGCAAAAGGGCCAGAGTTGGCTATTTACCCTGTCTTGACATCCTGCTTCCAATAGAGAGCAAAAATGGCCTGAAACTCAAGGGTTCTAAGCACTTCTATGATGTCTAGAATTCAAAAGAAGGGTTTAGCCAAAGAGAAAATTACGTTTTGCCCCATTCTGAAGATCCCAGGAAGTTAAGCCTTTTAAACATAGACAGAAAATAAACAGTGAAAAGAGATCAGGTGAGTCAAGGAGCTGGGCAGCTGGGGAGAGGGGAGGGTCAGCTCTACAAACGGTACTGGCTTAATTTTACCTTATTTATTTATTTATTCACTTTTTCAGGTGTGTCTCTGGCTAATCCAGCTTTGATCCTTGTGGACGTAAAAGGGTGAAGACAGGGAAACGTGCTAAATGTGGCCCGTTCTTTGTCTTGAAAGCAGCCGACATGCCTTATCCACCCCCCCTCCACTTCAGAATGGAGAGGTCCCACCTTTTCTAGCCGCTCCACGGTCTACCTCTAGCCTGAGGACAGTTTTGTGAATCGTGTTTTCGTCTTCAGGGCTGCTGTTTTTATGCAGCGTTTACGGACCAGGCTTGTTTTTATTCATAATTTCTTCCACTGTATGATTTCATTGTGTTGATTTTATGTTGTGAGCCATTTTGAATAAGCGTCTGGGGAAGCAGCATCTAAATTTTCCAAATAAACAGCGACACCTACAATCCACAGGGCTTGCGCATGGGGGGCATGGGCTGAAAAGGAGAATCTCAAAGCCAGTTTTACCTGCCAGCCATCTACCACCTGTGAAGACAATTCATGTGTTTCTGCATTCTGCACTCCGCAGGCAGTCCTGAAATGGGCGCGCTGACTTTGAAGGGAGCAGCTGTTGCAAACTGCTGCAGGTCCAAGGAACAAACTGCAGCGCCTCTTCCTGAGAATGCGTTCTTCTGTCGAGGCTGTGGAAAATGCGCTGCTTTGTGGTGCTGGGCAAGATACACGCGGGCGATTCCTGCAGCTGCAGCAGGATTTCAGTCCGGGCAGGTGCCCACCTGAGCCACGCGTGGCTGCTGCAACCGTTGGACCTTCCACTGTATCGAAGCTGCAAATCATATGGTGGAAAATTCTGCCCATTGTCTATCACATATTTATCCCTCCTTTCATTTAAGAACCGAAGGCAGCATATCTGGTTCTGCCGTGCTTGATACAACAACTCTGGGAGGTAGGCTAGGCTGAGAGAAACACATGCTGAGCTCCATGGCAGTGGAGATTTGAACATGAGGTTCCACCGTGCACATTCTACCTACTACGCCACATGGGCTCGTGGGATTATTGATGAAGGAAACGTCTGGAAACCTTGGAAACTCAGAATGCAAGATGGAACAGAAACTACTGCACTAGTCAAGGGAGAGGGTTGGGTCCCAGTGAGTCAACCCTGGATGGGATTCCTTGTTCCAGTAGAAAGGGTTCTAGAAAGGCCCCTGGAAATAGCCTAGAAAGAAGTGCGAGCCAAAAAGACTTCCACGGAGCCTCTTCCAAGGTTAACTCAGGAATGCTCCATAACAGGGTCACAGAAGTGTGTGTGTGTGGTGGACCCCATTGTACATGTGTGGTGATGTAGAGAAGTCTGGATTTCCAGGCAGAGAACACATTTTTTTAGGGGATCAATGGTGGGGGAGAGAAGAAGAGGGAAGAAAGTGCCGTTTCTCCTCCGATAGATGGATTTATTTCATCGTCTTGGGAAGCTAAGGAGTGAATCAAAGTGCCTGAAGGAAGGGCCACCAACTCTGGAAGAGACGGAAAACCTACATGTAAAACTGGGCTCATAGCCAGGATGGCCTGGGAAGTTCAAATGCCCGAGGGCAAGTGGAACCAAGTGTCTGTCGAGGTGTTGGCAGGGCCACCTTGGGGGCACTCAGTTTGGGTGCTCTATGGCCAACAGCCATAAAGGGGAGCGAGTCCATGGGCTGTGCCTTTGCCACTGGCTGGGGCCAAACAGAGCAGCCCCATTGGCCACCCATGCAGCTGGGCCTCAGCTTGGCTGGCAAGGCGTGTCCCTGAGAAGGGAATGTTGTTAGGCCATTCGCAAGGTAGGCTGTATCTGGATTGAGCCCAAAGTGGTGTGCAAGAAGTCTAGTCAACTTCCCCAGGAGACGTTGATGCACCGCAAGACACAAACACAATTCCTGCTGAATTGCACATCCTCTTGTCAATCTGTGCAAGACAGACACAGTCCCCTCAGTAGTCCTTTCAGAAAATATTGGGGGGTGGGGTTGCTCTTGACCGTTTATTTGCTTAGACTTCATTCAAACTAGACAATGAGAACATACGTCTTTTTCAGTTTCATCCATGGCCATGCACAGGTTTAAAAAATGGCAATATTCAATGATAAATAGTGCAGGGGAATGATAAAATTCAAACAAAAATAGAGTGCACTTGTTTTAAAAAGCAGAGATATAATTCAAGCAACATCTGGTTTTGCCACAAAACCCGTAATTTGGCCCTCTCCCACACAAGTATGTCTAAACTAGAAAACAGCTCTCTGGTTATTGTCTGCGGAAGAAATGGATGCACGAGGGAAGGTTTTCAAAACCAAGGATTTAAAAAATATATATCCCCTCCTCATGACGTCTGGTTGGTCTTTAAGGTGCTTCTAGACCAGAAACTGGCTCTTCTACTCCAGACCAACACAACTGCCCACCTGGGACTTTCAGAAATATCATGACACTTCTGAGATTGAAGAGCCTTTAGCAATCAGAATTCTGTCTGCTGTTTTATGTATATTGTTTGTGTGGGGGTTTTTTTTTTAGAATGTTGTGGGTTTTTTTAACCTATGTTTATTGGTTTTAGTTTTTATGTTATCGTTTATTTTTATTTTATTTATTTATTTGTGTCATTTATATTCCTCCTTTCTCACTGAGACTCGAGGTGGATTACATAGTGTGGGATTAGTACTATCAGCGGCAAGGACAATAGAGAAAAATTCTTCTCCGGAATTCGGTTTTCCACAAGAGCCACTGACTGTAAAACCAAGCAGAGGCCGCTGAAAGATGCTGAATCCGGCCGGAAGGGAGCGCTCCTGCCTGGCGCCGCCCGACCTGCTCCCGAAGCGGTGAGGCGCTCCGCAGTCAGCGGCATCCCCTCGCCCGGCTGCTCGTTTCTCCCTCCCCTCCGCCTCCCCAGCCAATCACTATTAATGCTTTGTTGTGCTCTCCCAAAGTAAACACAATAAAGCAAATAACAACTCTAATTGCATCAGGAAAGGAACAGAGAGATGATTAGAACCAATCAGATTGTCAGCTCCGCAGCCCCAGGAGAGCTCATAAATAATCCTTAACCTTTATGCTCAGCAGCACATTACGGCTTCCCCAAGTCTGAAGCCAACAGGCTAAATTCCAGCATGGAAGCAAGTGTGTGTGTGTGTGTGTGTGTGTGTGTGTGTGTGAGAGAGAGAGAGAGAGAGAGAGAGAGATTTTCTTTCTAACTACATTCCTCCTCTCACTGTGTATCTCTGACTGATTCAGAAATAGAAACATACAGCTGGAAGGTATCCCAAGGGTCATCTAGTCCAACCCCCTGCACAACACAGGAAATTCACAGCTGTCTTTCCCTCACTCCTCCAGTGACCCCTGCTCTGTGCCCCGCATTGTGGTCTCCAGAACTACTAGGCTCTCTTAAGAAGTCCCCAGAAGATTAAAGCAGTTCACGGTTTTCTGCACAGGGGGCTCAATTCTGCTTTCCTTAGCATTCAGTCTGCTGGAGTAACCCCCGTGAGCTAGTTGGCTTAGCCCAGTAGGGGGGAGTCAGTATCTGGATCTGAGCAGCTGACAAGAAGGCTGTTTGCAGGGCAGCTTCATTCAAGTTTATGCGCTCTTATCACCTTGATTGGAAAAACATTGTAGGTGAACAATAGTAAGTCTAAGTGGTGCATGTGTGGTATATTTAATTTGGTATTATTACAGGAATCATATTGTTATTGCAGGGCTGTGATTCCCAAGCTGAAGACAGAAGCCTGGGTCGCAGTTGCTTCAAGTTCAAGAGGACTGTAGCAATGGACGCGGGCATTTGGTGGGACCCGAAAAGTTGGACGCTGCTTACCCTGCCGTGGTTTCGGAAGACTACAAGTTCCTTGGCTGAGCTTAAAGACGTTAAAGACGTTGGCTGCACGTTTCTGTTCTTTCTGGCACTATGAGTGTGGTTCCTAAATAAAACCCAAACACACACAAAAAAAGAGGTTATAAAAATGGCACCCAACATGGGGCTTGGAAGTGACCTTGCAAGCAGAGATTGCCGTAATGATGTGTGCAAAAACTAGCATCAATTCCACCCATCTCCCCTCCCTCTGCGTTTTTCCCGTTGCAATGTCAGTTTATTTTCTTACAGACGTGTCTTCAAATATCAGGATTTTTGCGCTAGGGTGCTGTCGTCATGAGTGGTGTCACAGCACCAACCCCCCTTCTTTCCTTCATTGCACATGCACTGTATCAATATCTTGCTGCAGCAGTAAAAGAGGGGCTGGGCATGCACAGGTGTGCGAGAGTCGCCGCATTCTCCCTGTGTGGAGAAGTGCCCTCCTCTCTAAGGTTCACCCAATATTGGGATGTCTGAGGCTGCGAACTGACTCGAAAAGGTTTTATTGCTGACAGACCAATGGAGAGGAGCAAATTGCTGTATTGTTCAGTCAACGGCTTTCAAGCGGCCTTGCTTAATCTTTAGCCATGTAAATGACTAGCTCAGGCAAGCCCAATCTCATATGATCTCAGAAGCGAAACAAAGTCAGTTTTGGTTAGTAATAGGATGGGAGATTCCCAAAGAGGATCAGGGTTGCAGAGGCAGGCAATGGCAAACCACCTCTGTTAGCCTCTTGCCTTGAAAACCCCAACAAGTGTGGCCATAAGTCAGCTATGAATCGAGGGCATTTTCTACCACCAAATGTCTCTAGAAGGCTGAGAACAGTGGAGTGAGCTAGCAGGGCCACACTGCAACAGCCTTACCAGAATCAAAAGTGACAAGGAATCCTTCCCCAAATTCAAAAATCAAATTCCCATCGCTAATTTCTCATGGGAATCTGACATTTTACATGCCATAGTAAAGAGGGGGCACAAGGCATCAAGAAACAGACGCATATTATGGTGCTATATCACTATCAGGGATTGTTTTTTAAAATAAAATAAATAAACAGAAGTGTTCTGGTAGAGGAATGAGAGCGCACAGGACAGTGCGATCCAACAGCCACAGACCAGTCAGCGGACAATGGGTGGGAAGTAGGAGCAACCATTTCACACTTGATCTTGGTCAAACGTAACTCAGACTGGATTGCTAAAAAAAGTTTGGGGTAAAAGAATCTGGGGAAAAAAATAAACAGGAAAAATGCAAAGTGAAAACTGATGGCTCAGAACGCACGCAGAAGTCAGAGGGCAAACTGAAGCCGCGTGGAGCCAGAACCGACACAAAAATGCTGTGCGGAAAACCCCTTCTGTTTGCTAAAGCAAAGTGTGTTGGAACAAAGAAATTTCACTTCCAGCCTCCTTGAGATGCAAGATTTCTGAAAATATTAAAGTCAAGAGAGGGAAGGATATATATATATATATATATATATATATATATATATATATATATATATATATATATATATATATATATATATATATATATATATATATATATATATATATATATATATATATATATATATATATTATAAAGATGCAATCGGTGTGGGGGGGGAGATCACCAATACTTATTTTCTAATCAAGCCTAAATTTATTTTACTGTTTTAACAACATAAAATGAATAATTTATAACATGGCTTATAAACTTGTACTATTTGGTATATTTATTTATTCAACTTAAAGGTATACCTTATTTACAAAATAAGCAAAACCGAATATCCTCGGCCAGCACCAAAGGGACAGGGCTACAAACTCCTCCATCTTGGGCTACCTTAGTGCACGTGTCAGTTTTTGCCATCTGAGAGGAAAGAAAAATAAAAGTTGAAAATGAAAAACACAGATTTCGCAGCAAAGGTGAGTGTTTTGTTTGTTTGTTTGTTTGTTTGTTTGTTTGTTTGTTTGTTTGTTTGTTTGTTTGTTTGTTTGTTTGTTTGTTTGTTTGTTTGTTTGTTTGTTTATAAAACAGTCTCAAACATGCACAAAAGCACCAGGCACATATTTGAACACTGAGTTAACCTTTATAAAATGAAAAATAAAGAACTCTTCAATATCATATGCATTAGACTCTTTTTATTAGTAGAAAAGAGCAAGAGTCCAGGAGCACCTAACAAAATTTGTGGTAGGGTCTGAGCTTTCGTGAGTCACACAGCTCACTTCTTCAGATACCAGATATTCTTTTTGTTGTAGACAAAATGTGTCACTTTTAAACAATAAATATAAGTTTGAAAATATGTTGCCTATGCCTGTAGTATCCACAGGAATTATAATTATCCAGTGCTATAGACTCTCTCTCTCTCTCTCTCTCTCTCTCTCTCTCTCTCTCTCTCTTCTGAGAGAGGAAAATTTTGCATTAATGAGCATTTTGTTCATTCTAAGAGAGGAAAATGTGTCACTGGAGGTTGTTTCAGTGCCATTAGAAAACTGAGAGGGATCCTCTAAAAACCCTGTGTTTTAGGGAATGTCCATTCCCCCGCTCCAAGACTTTCACATCCCCCCCACCCCGCTTCCCAATCCTCTTCTCTTTTAGGGATAATTTCACGTTTCTCATCTCTGTTCTTTCAGACATCAAATCCTCATTTCTGTTTTGCTTCTTTGCTATGTTCTATTTTCACTCAGTTTTTCTGTCTTTCGTGCCAAATGTTGTCATAAAATACACACAATTGCCTATGTAACATTTGCTCAGAAAAATCAGTATACTGCTGTTCTAATCAGCTAATGGGGATGCCTTCCTCTGGAAATAATTTTAGTGGGTGAGGCATCACTGAGAGATCACTGCAGGCTTCTTCTGACTTGTTGGGACTGTAGTTGTGTCGGGTACATAAAAATCCATACAGTTAAGATTCCGTGCAGGCGAGGTGCACCTTTTTGCCCTCCTGAATGGGAACACATGCTCCCCCCCCCTTTAAAACATCCCTGTAGCCCAGGTTTCTCCAAGTATCGGCTTGTATTTCTCCCTTCCATTACAGATCTCCACCAGCACCCCATACACTATTCTTGAGGGCCTGCTGACCCCGAGGAGCAAAATTGTGGGAGGAGCTTGGTGGGCTGCGATGGGAAAGAGAAGTGTGTGTGTGGGGGGGGTCCTGCTCTGAGGACGCCCTCGCACCTGCACAGCAGCGTCTCAGGGAAGGACTCCTGCTCCAGCGGGATGTTTTCCACGCGACGCAAAAAGTGTTTCTGAGCACTATGACTAAACCAAGTGAGCGCTGCATACCGCCAGCCTCGGAAATGTCGCTCCTCCCTATAAAGCTTTCTGCTAGCAGCTCAGCGGATGATGATCGAGGGACATGAGGGTCAGTGGAGCCTCACGGGAAAAGATTCAGGGGACACAACCGCCTGCAGTAGGAGGAGGAGTTGGTAGAAATTGGTGCCCACACTTAAGAAAATGTAAGGGCTTTCAGATTTCTCAAGGGCACGACTGGATGCAGGGGTGGGATTGCCAAGTTCAGGTTGGGAAATTCCTAGAGATTTGGAGGTGGAGACTAGGAGTACTACTACTACCACCACCACCAACATTCAATGTATATATCGCCCTTCAGAATGACTTAACACCCACTCAGAGTGGTTTACACAGTATGTTATTATTATCCCCACTACAAAACACCCTGTGAGGTGAGTGGGGCTGAGAGAGCTCTGAGAGAGCTGTGACTGACCCGAGGTCACCCAGCTGGCTTCAAGCGGAGGAGGGGGAAATCAAACCCAGCTCTCCAGATTAGAGTCCCACACTCTTAACCACTACACCAAACTGGCTTCTTCCTCCAGTCCTTAATAACATTATAACAACCTTCGATTTCTATCTGACCTTTAGGACAACTTAATGCCACACTCAAGAGCAGTTTCCAAAATGTGTTATTATTAGCCTCATGGCAATCACCCTGTGAGGTGGGTGGGGCTGAGAGAGCCCCGAGAAGCTGTGACTGACCCAAGGTCACCCAGCTGGCTTCAAACGGAGGAGTGGGGAATCAAACCCGGCTCTCCAGATTAGAGTCCTGATGCTCTTAGCCACTACACAAAACTGAACAGATCCCTGTAGTCTGGAGATCAGTTGTAATTCCAGGCAATTTCCAGGAGGGTTCTAACAAAAGAGGATCCCACAGGAGAAAATGCTTAAAGCTAGACAAAAATTCTCCCACAATCAATCAATACAGAAACTCTCACTTGACCTCGAAGAATCTATTTACCAAGTGTTCAAAGTGCTAAGTGCATACAGTGTAACAAATACATATATAAATAGTAATAAATAGTTCATTCGAAAAAATCACCGTCCAATAAATAGAAGGCAGTTAAATTCATCACCATTAAAATATATAATAACTTTTTTAAAGGTACAGTCCCTGCAGGTTCCTATGTCTGTTGTTATCCACTAGAGGCTCTCAATGGGTACAGAGGTAAGTAATAATCTTAAAAATGTATCCACATTATATAATCTATATCTTTTGTTTCAGATGCCAAATCTGCCCGTAGGACACCACCAGCCGTGGCAACGCCCAACAGACTGCTAGTCCCGCCTGTTTTGCACTTTGTGCTTTCTCAAAGACTGATATTAGTGAACCCAAACAAAAAATAAATTCCATAAGAACAATTTCCTTTCAATAAAGTTATACTTTCAATTGTAAGATCATATTGTATTTACTCACATCATTTGTTACACTTACCATTCCCTGGATGTACCCAATTTCCGTAAGTGACGGATGACGCTTCCATGAGCATCGAAGTATTCCTGACTGATAATACTCTGTTCCTTGCCTGAACTTCTATCATCATTAAAGGGGCCACTCTCAAAGATAACATGTCAAATCCCACTCCTGACTCAACCCTTTTGGGGCTCTGGGTTCCAGCTGGAAGATCCAAAAGGACTCTCTTTGGAGAAGAAATTTCTGTATAATCTCGCCCTCTCTATTGCGTGCTACCTCCAGTACTGAATAACGCAGTTCCCTTTCATGCTGGTGGTATTATGGGCAATGTACCACTAGAGGAGCTTCTAGGCCTAGTCTTCTAATTTTGGATAGATGCTCCTGGTTCACAGAGGGACCCACAGGGCTTGACAGCCACCCATGGCTTCATTAGCAGCAGCAGCACCGGTTACTCGGGATCTTTCTTCTCAGCACACCAAACGGAGGAAGGTTTCCAGTTCAAACAACATCAACGTGAACAACATGTTTTTCATTTAATTTGCAGAAGCACCTTAACAATTCCAAGAGAATTCAATCTTTTTTATTAAAGCTGAAGCAACTTTGCCGATTTGCCCCAACAAATTCCGAGCCAGCCCTCCATAACTCAGTCCCTCATACCGGCAGGACTGCCTCTCCCCCAATGCTCTGCCTCAGCTGCTTCGCTCATCTGTGCAGGGCCTTCCACAGGTGGCACCCTGCAAATGGGTGAAATCAACAGCTCCCCCTACACGTGCTTTCTTTGTGGTGGCCCCTTATGGAATGCCTTGCCTGAGCAGGGTAGGAGCGCCTGCAATCTCCTGGCTTTCCGCGGGCTTTTCTATCAAAGTAACAGGGCTACACTACAACACAAAAGGTTCCGAAAGGTGCTTTACTGAAGGGAAAGAAACTGCAGACGGTGCTCAGGACATATTATCGGTTCGCTGTGTGTGTTATCCTGTTGTCACTGCGTTATTTTCGACTGTGGTAACACCCTTTTTTCTGCAATGCATCTACCAGGTTGCCTTTTTGATTCTCTAATGCCTGCCTGGAAAGGGGGCTGATCCACAACTTCATGCAGTCCTTTCAGGTGTCAGAATGCAAGTAACAAACCCCAATTTATTTAGTTATTTATTTGAATTTATATTCCGCTCTCCACCCAGAGTGGATCAAAACAATATAAAAGTATACAATAATAAAACTTGGCAGCATAAAATATAAAATCAACAAACAAAAATGAATGTTGCCCTGTGCAAAATCCTGCCTGTCTGGGGGAAGCCTATTTGAAGAAAGGGCCCTCCTAGCTAGTATTCCCCATCCTTTGCCGGTTTTCTAATAACATCATAACAGCGTGCTTATATACTACTATTCAAGGCACGATTAGTGCCCACTCAGAGCAGTGAACATAGTCAGTGTTATTCGTATCCCCGCGAGACGGCTGGGGAGCCGGGCCAAGAGGAGGGGCTCCCCCAAGGCCACCGGCAGAGCTCATGGCAGGAGTGGGATTCAAACCAGCAGACTGCTGCCTCCCAGACCAGCCACTTAGTCTGCATGCTACAGCAGCTGTGTTCAAGGAACTGTGTAGGAATGCTACATCAGATCTCAGAAGCTAAGCAGGGCTGCTCCTGGTTAGTAATCAGATGGGAGACCTCCAGAGTTGCTGTGCAGAGGCAGGCACTGGCAAAACCACCTTTGTTAGTCTCGTGTCTTGAAAAACCCCCGCAGGGATGGCCATAAATCAGCTGCGACTTGATGGCACTTCACACACACACACAAGTACCCGGCAGGGATGTGGCACAATCCCTTTGCAATGAGGCTTGCAGTCAAGAAGCCGCTTCCCAGTGGACTGGGTCCAAAGCCCTGTGGAAGAAAAGACCGATTGGCAGTAAGGCTAAAGAGACAGAGCGAACAGGTCTGCTTGCCAACTCCCCCGGACACAGCCATTCTCCTCCAGCCCGCCAGTGAAGCTCTTCCTCCCGAGCCCTGCTTGCTCTCTCTGCCCCCACCTGCAGAAATGAGCGGGCGGCAACAAGCACCCGGGCCAGGGGTGGGCTAGGAAGTCAAAATGCCCCTGAAGCAAGCCTTGGCTGTGAAGGAAGCACGGGCTGGAGGTCCGTTTAGCTCTGCAGTCCACACTATAAGCTCTGGCTCCGTTGGCTTTCTCTCATGAGAAATAGTAGAGTCCGGTAGCACCTTGAAGACTAACCAACCTTATTGTTGTATAAGCTTTCGAGAACCACAGCTCTCTTCATCAGATGCATGCATCTGATGAAGAGAGCTGTGTTTCTCAAAAGCTTATGCTACAATAAAGTTGGCTAGTCTTCAAGGTGCTACCGGACTCTACTGTTTTGCAACTACAGACTAACATGGCTAAATCCTCTGGATCTACTCCCATGAAAAGGCATGCATCTGATGAATCCCATGAAAAGGCATGCATCCCATGAAAAGGCATGCATCTGATGAAGAGAGCATGCATCTGATGAATCCCATGAAAAGGCATGCATCCCATGAAAAGGCATGCATCTGATGAAGAGAGCTGTGTTTCTCAAAAGCTTATGCTACAATAAAGTTGGCTAGTCTTCAAGGTGCTACCGGACTCTACTGTTTTGCAACTACAGACTAACATGGCTAAATCCTCTGGATCTACTCCCATGAAAAGGCAGCAGTGTGGAATCGGCCAATTGGTGAGCTGGCATCAAGCGTCATTGCCACTGAAGGGCCAAACTAAGTGGCCCTCGCGGAGTTGGCAGAGTGGCTGGGCTGGGCGCTGCTTTCTCCTTGTCGCCAGTGGCCCCCCATGATTGGTCAATCTGGTCAATCTGGTCAATCAGCCCCTGGACGGGGTTTTTTCCGTTGTGGCACCTCATCTTTGTTATGCTTTTTCTTTTGAGGCTTTTCAGTGCCAGGCTCAAATATTTCTTTTCGCCCAGGCTTTTAACTGAGGAGTTCCACCTGTTAGAACTATTTTATGAACATCAGTGTTGTTTTGTACAGTTTTTATGCCCCTGCTTATTTTAATATTGATAATTCTTATGTTGTTCTTTGTACATTTAGTTTCCCAGCTGAGGAATTAAACCACTACATCCTTGGCCCCTGGCCCTCTCTTGAGGACTCCAGGCTAACATCATCTGAACCAACACCAAATGCTCAGATGGGGAAAAAAACCTTGGCCTTTCCTTTTATCAATTTTTCTCCCCCAAATTCTTTTTGTGTACAAATTATAACTGGCATCTTTTCTGCTCTTTATTTGGAAGTCTGCTGTAGCTGACCGTCCTAGCCATAAAAACAAAACCAACAGGTTTATAAACTCGACAAAGATAGAGTATGGACTAGCTAAGCTTTGCCCTTGGTGAATTTGAAGTGTGGGAAGAGCTCGGTGGCCGAGCGCTCTGCGGATGGGGTGGAGAGCTGCAGGGGCCCTGCTGTCGGAGATGCTCTAAGCTGACCCTCTGCAGAGCCAGGTGGGGAGAGCAACAGCCAGAGAACACCGAGCCTGCAGTTCCAGCTGCCACTGCTGCTCAATTTGTCACCCGTGACAAGAATGCACAACGTCTCTGTTAGGAGGCAGAGGAGTTAGCCGTGTTAGTCTGTAGTAGCAAAATCAAAAAGAGTCCAGTAGCACCTTTAAGACTAACCAATTTTATTTTATTGTAGCATAAGCTTTCGAGAATCAAGTTCTCTTCGTCAGATGCCTGATACAGAGACTGGTCAAACACAGAAGAGCAAGAGAGGGAAGAGGCAATTAGGGGGGGAGGGGGAGGGAGCAATCAAAACATTCCTTTGCTAGTATATGTAAACATCTCCTTTTGGTGTGTGTATCAGTTGGCTTCAAAGGAGTTTGCCCTGTTAGTTTGTAGAAGCCAAACAGCTAGACCATCCAATTCCAATGCAGTATGGGCCTTCGATAACCACAGCTCTCCCTGCCAGATGCATCTGACAAAGAGATCTGTGGTTCCCGAAAGCCCACACCAGGTACCACTGAGCTCCCCCAGACCCCACCTCTGTAAAGGAAATCTGTTACCTGTGGTAATGTGATAACCATTCATAGTCCCTATTCAGTCCCAGCTTGACAGAGTCAAATTTGCATATGAATTCCAGTTCAGCAGCCTCCCGTTGGATTTTGTTTTTGAAAGGTTTCTGTTGAACTACAGCGACCTTTAAGTCTTTGATGGAATGTCCTGGTAGGTTGAAGTGTTCTCCCACTGGTTTCTGGACGTTTCCATTTCTAATGTCAGATTTGTGTCCATTTATTCTTTTGCGTAGAGGTTGGCTGGTTTGTCCAATGTACAGAGCAGAAGGACATTGTTGGCACATGAGGGCATATATCAGATTGGAGGATGAGCAGCTGTAAGAGCCAGAGACAGTGTAGTTGATGCCATTGGGTCCTGTAATTGTATTCCCTGGGTAGATATAGGGGCAGAGCTGGCATCTGGGTCTGTTGCAGGGCCTGGTACCTGTGCTGGTGGCCCTGCTGGCCGATTCATGATTGTAAGTGAGAAGTCGTTTAAGATTGGGGGGCTGTCTGTAGGCAAGGACAGGTCTTCCACCCAGGACTTCTGAGAGAGAGGTATCATTTTCCAGGATGGGTTGTAGCTCCCTGATGATACGTTGGATGGGTTTGAGCTGGGAGCTATAGGTGACAACCAGTGGTGTTCTGTTGTTAGTTCCTTTAGGTATGTCCTGGAGCAGACTGTTTCTGGGTACTAGTCTGGCCCTGTTGATTTGTTTCTTCACTTCATTTGGTGGGTACTGTAGTCTCAAAAATGCTTGTTGTAAATCTCTTAAGTGTGAGTCTCGGTCGAGAGCATCGGAGCAGATACGGTTGTAACGTAAGGCTTGGCTGTAGACAATAGACCGAGTGGTATGTTTAGGGTGGAAGCTGGAGGCATGTAGATATGAGTATCGGTCTGTTGGTTTCCGGTATAAGGTGGTATTTATTCATCCATTATGTAGTTGTACAGTGGTGTCCAGGAAGTGTACCTGTTGTGTAGAGTGGTCCAGGCTTAGGTTGATAGTAGGGTGAAAGTTATTGAAGTCCTGATGAAATCTCTCAAGGGCTTCCTTCCCATGGGTCCAAATGATGAAGATGTCATCCAGGAATCTTAAGTATAGTAGTGGTTCCAGTGGATGGGAGCTGAGGAAGCGTTGCTCCAAGTCCGCCATGAATATGTTAGCATATTGTGGTGCCATGCGTGTGCCCATGGCTGTGCCATTCACCTGTAGATATAAGTTGTCACCAAATTCGAAGTAATTGTGAGTGAGTACGAAGTGACAAAGTTCAGTGGCAAGGTGTGCTGTGGTTTTGTCCGTGATAATATTCCGTATGGCTTGCAGTCCATCTGCATGTGGGATATTGGTGTACAGGGCCTCCACATCCATGGTTGCTAGGATGGTGTCATCTGGTAGGTTGTCAATGGACTGTATTTTCCTGAGGAAGTCAGTGGTGTCCCGTAAGTAGCTGCGTGTGCTTGTGGCATAGGGCCTGAGGATAGAGTCCATGTATCCCGAGACTCCTACTGTGATGGTGCATTTTCCTGAAACAATTGGGCGTCCTGGGTTACCTGGTTTGTGGATTTTGGGTAGTAGGTAGAATCTTCCTGGTCGTGGTTCCTGGGGTGTGTCCATATGGATGCATTCTTGTATGTCCGTGGGGAGTGTTTTTAATATTTTATTGAGTTCCCTTTTGTATTGCTCCGTGGGGTCAGAAGGTAGTATTTTATAGAATGTTGTGTTGGAGAGTTGTCTTTCTGCTTCTTGTATATAATTTTGTTTGTCCATGATGACAACTGCTCCGCCTTTGTCAGCTTCCTTGATTATGATGCCAGAATTATTTTGGAGGCTGTTTATGGCCTCTCTTTCTCCACGGCTGAGATTCTGCTTTAGGTGTTGTTGTTTGTCAATTATCTCAGCCTGAGCACGTCTACGGAAGCATTCAATGTAAAAGTCCAATGAGGAGTTACGGCCCTCGGGGGGTGTCCATGTGGAATTCTTTTTCCTGGAGTTTTGTAACGGTGGTTGTGTATTGCTGGGTTAGGAGGTATCGCTTTCCCCCTCCTGCATTCCACCCGCCTCTTGATGCCATTTTTCTCCTCTGCTTTGCTCCAGGCTTCCTATCATTCAGACAGAATTTTATTTTTTAAAGCATCCTTAAATATTTGCTGATCGATTTCCAGGTGAGAAAAAGAGCCATCCATAGTCATGGTTGTTTTGACACAGTATTTCATTTGCTCTTTTCAATGCTTGAAATCAGGAACTCGATGTATTTTTCAACTCAGGTCTGTCAGAATTTCAAAGTGGGAATCTTGTAGTTATTTGCAGCCCTCCTGTTCTTTGTCATTGTGACGGGTGCCCTCTGCACACTGGAAGCAAAACTTTACATCTTTCCCACAGAGAGGCAATGTGCCTGGTCAGACCTCTTCCTATCAGCTTCTGGTCTCTTGGCTAACCCACCCCTCAGAATCTGTTGCTGCTGGCTCCCTCCCCTCCCCTTCTTTTTTTGGGGGGGGTTGCTGATTCCCCCCTTCTAAATCCCACCATCTTTATTTGCTTTCCCTCCCCTACTTCCAACAAGTGTTCTGGTGCAACTTCACTGTATGTATGCCCCGTGGTGCAGAGTGGTAAGCTGCAGTACAGCAGTCCAAGCTCTGCTCACAACCTTTCGATCCCGGTGGAAGCCAGGTTCAGGTAGCCGGCTCAAGGTTGACTCAGCCTTCCATCCTTCTGAGGTCAGTAAAATGAGTACCCAGTTTCCTGGGGGTAAAGCGTAGATGACTGGGGAAGGCAATGGCAAACCACCCCGTAACAAAAAGTCTGCCAAGAAAACGTCGTGATGCGACGTCCCCCCATGGGTCAGTAATGACTCGGTGCTTGCAGAAGGGACTGCCTTTACCTACCTACTGGTGTTGTTAGTTGCTGTTGTAGCACAGCAGTTAAGTGGTTGGGTGGCAAATCAGCACTCTGCTGGTTCAAATCCCACTCCTGCCATGAATTCCTCAGCAGCCTTGGGTCAGCCCCTCCTCTCAGCCCAGCTCCCCAGCTGTATTGTGAAGATAATAATGACACTGACTTGCTCACCATTCTGAGTGGAGCGCTCGTCTGTCTAGAAGAGTGGTATATAAACGCAACTGTTGTTGTTATTATTATTGTGTCATTTCTTTCCAGTTTCAGTGCAAACTTGCCATTTCAGTAAAAATTAGCAATTATGTATTGATACATGACTGATTGTTTTCCATACTTTTATCTTTGTATGAACTTAAGCCCATCTGCAGTGCCTTCTGCAGCTCTGTTTTATTTGTTAGCAAGAAATTCGTACTCATCTGGACATCCAACAAGAAAAAGAAAATCTTGTTGGTGAACGGTGCTCTCTTTTTTCACACACAAAATTTAGTCACCCTGGTTATGCCACATCCAGGTTTTGGGGTGGATGTTATGTCATGCATAACACAAGGTCATCTCCTCCCATCGCCCACCCCTAAAGCTCCCAGGAATACCACCTGACCTCCCTCCCTCCCTCCCTCCCTCCAGAACAGGTTCCTCTCTTATGCTCTCCAACTCCTTGCCTTCACCACAAAATGGCTCCACCCCTCTTGTTGACCCGTCTCTGTGAACATACTTACTTAGCACGATGCCCTGTCTGGCGATGGATCTCAGGTGTGTTTGCAGCACAGCTTAAAGGAGCCTGTACAAAGCCACGTGGTGAAGATCTTTGCACAAAAGCATCCTGTAATCTCTCTGCCCATCTAGTGCACTTTCCTACCCTTCCTCCAAAGAGCTTTGAGCAGCATTTATGGTTCTTCCTTTCCCATCCTATACTCTCAACAGCCCTATGCAGAGAGCCTGGTTGTCGTAAAATACCAGGGAAGCTTCATGGCAGAGTCGAGAAGTGAACCCGGGTCTCCAATTTCCTAGTCCGCTACTCAAGCCGCTTCATCACATGGCACTTGGTGGGCAGGCAAGCTGTCTGTGGCTGGATCATCCTTAAAGCGGGACTTGAGAGCGAGCAGATGGAATTCCCTGCCAAGAGAGAAGCAGCGAGGAACGCAGTTGTGATTCTCAACAGATTTGTGGTCTTAACTGTGCCAGTTTGATTGAGTCACATCCCCAGCAAAAGGCAACATAGAGAGCAAATTAATGGTCCTTATTAGTAATTAACCAGCTCCCAGATGCTTTGACGTCTCTGTGCAACACGCAGAGGGATTTGACTTGGTGTGCAGTTTGCTCTGGGCTCTGCAGGGAGAACACAGCTGACGCGCCTCATATGCACTTCGAGCCTGGAAGCCCCTGGAAGGCTTTCCGAACTGACAGAGCTCCAATCCCAGTTTGGCCATCGACTCGCCAGGCTGCCTCTTTGACCGTCACCACCTCTAACCTCGGTTTCAGTTGCGGTTGACTGAAACAAATTGTGGTTTTCCTCCTGGAATTTTAGGGAATAGAATAAGTGATTTTTTTAAAGGATAAAGAGAAGTTAGTATAGAAGACTGAATGCGTTATTTCAAAGTGAGAGGTTGGTGGCTTTCAGACTGCCAGGACAAGCACGTGTGCAATGTATGCAATGTATGAGGGGATCAGGAGGGAAACGTCTGATCCCAGGCTCGGCCTTCGTGGCTTGATCCAAAGGTCTACACGGCGAGAAGCCCCGTCTGCACAACCTGGACCTTGCAGTTTTTCAGAGCACGCCTTGTGCATCCCAGCTGTCCAAACACGGGCTCTGCCCAGACCTTTGTGCCATTCCCTGGAGGTCCCGGGTACGGAAGGTGGAGCAGAGCCGAACCAGTGGTGCCGGACCATGTGGGGACAAAGCCCCCTCCCTCCCCTCCCACCGAGCTTCCTCTGTGCTGTGCCCTCACTGGTGCTCAGTTGCTCCTTGCTTTGCCCCGGCAGGCGGCATCGCATCAGGCAGACTCCACGGGAGATGCGCAGCTGCCTTGAGATGGAGCTGAGGACCGAGGCGGGTAGCTGAGTCCTCTCATCTCCAAACAACAGCAGTCCCACCTCAACTCAATGCAAATCACAGCCCACCTGGATGAAGCCCCTGGCCAATCCGGTGGGGAGGGGGGAGCTCAGGCCCTCCTGCACACACCCTCAGCAGCCTGAACCTGCCTCTCCCTATGTCACCTCCCCATTCCAGACATGATCCTACATCAGGGAGCTACCTGGTAGGGTTGTCAGCCCTGTGCCAAGAAATACCAGGAGATTTGGGGGGCGGTGCCACCTGGGGAGGGTGGAGTTTGGGGGGAATGCACCATCCTTTCTGGGTGACACTCTAGGAATCCCCATAATCTCTATGGTCTTTATCATGACTCCGCCATTTTTTCTCCCACTCCTCAAATGATCAAGGGTGGGGGACTGAGAGTGTAAGCAGAAGACTGGCCAATGGTAAGCCTGCCACATGGAGTCCCTCAGGTTGCTCTCAGAAGAGGCAACAGATCCAGAAGATAAAAGCAGGTCATCTTCAGTCTTTTACTTAAGTTTTATCAACAAAAACAGGCTGTGAATCTACAATACAAGGCAGAGTAAAACTCAGCCGAAAGGGAGCATGATGCGACTGGAGGTTGCTAATCCAAGCCAGAGACTCTCCAACTTTGGTGAAAAGTAAACCTCTGTTAGTTCAGCAAAGCGATTCTGCTTTAAGGGCTATTTTATTGAGAATAAAGTTGGGAAAGTAAACATCCGTCTTGAGCAAATGCAACAGAAGACAGCCAGACTCCTTTTCCTTCAACACTTGTGTCGAAAAGAAAAACGGGCAACTCAGAATCAACTAAGATTATGGTTGATAAACTTGCATTGTTTTGTGCGTCCATTCCCCTACTGCAAAGACCAGGAAGACCCCTCTGCTAAGTCAGCATTTTGTGGAAAAGGCAACTTGGTGTGATTTCGCCCCAGGCGAAACTGGACATTTTACTGGCCCCCGGGAATTTCAAGATCTGCACGCGGTGGGTGGGGTCCATCCAGTGTTGCACAAATTTTCTCTGAACAACAACAGCTTTGCCACTTTCAGGTGGGTGGCCATGTTGGTCTGCGTAGAACAACAAGATTTGGGTCCCGGGACACCTTAAAGCTGAAAAGGTTTCCAGGGAATAACCGTGGGTGTTTCCCATATGCACTCTTCCCTCGGGTTTTCTGGATATTCAATCTTTGAGGATCAGATCCGACTGGGGCCTCCGTAACTCTGCACTTGAGGGATCGAACCAAAGTGGTTGCAACATTGCTCTTTACAAATAAAATTTTAAAAACACCCAAAAAGAACAGACTAAAAAGTACAGGAAGCAACGAGGGAACCTTTAAAATATAATGATATAATAATAATAACATTTGATTTATATACCGCCCTTCAGGACAACTTAATGCCCACTCAGAGCGGTTTACAAAGTGTGGCATTATTATCCCCACAACAATCACCCTGTGAGGTGGGTGGGGCTGAGAGAGCTCTGAGAGAGCTGTGACTGGCCCAAGGTCATCCAGCCGGGAATCAAACCCGGCTCTCCAGATTAGAATCCCGTGCTCTTAATCACTACACCAAACTGGTTATCAAATCAGATTCAGAGTTCTTGGCAGAGTTTTTGTGCTTGGATCGTTGCAGCTTTTCCCCCCTGTCAGTTGCAAGGTTTCAGGAAAAAACTGGATTGGTTGCTGTTCAACCAATCAGAGTGCGGGGGGATAAAGGGGAGGGTGACAGGCAGGGCCCAGGCCAGGCCTCATACTGAAGAGAGCGTTCTGCACTTCAAAAAATTGATGGTGCTCAGCTCCATAGTGTCAGACTGTGGCTAAATAAGGCACTCACTACAGGGTTCCCTTTAGAAGCAAACACAAGTCCATTGTTTGGAAAAGGAAACTTTACTGCAGAAAAGGTCCATTATAGTCCACTGTCCTGAATAGGAGACTCAGGATGGTACATGATCATTGTTACCAATGAAGAGCAAGCATAAGGTACAGAGTAACAATACCCATTTGGATCAGCCTCCCCCCACAGTTCTCAAAACAACATCTCTCAGTCCTGGGAAGCTGCTCTCCTTCAAGGCCAATGCTTGGTGGAACGGTGTTAGACAAAACAGTCTCCTCCAGTGGGAATGCTGCCTGGGAACTGGTGCACCTGGGAAGAAAACACTCAAACACTAGAAGCATTAGAAAATGGAGTCAGTACAGTTTAGATATACACTGGACCTGACATTCTGCCCCCCTTAAAACAGATCCCCCCCTGGTTTATATGGGTAGCGAGTATGAAAAGCTTTGGTTAATCTAGGAGCATGAACATGTGCAGAGTTCACCCATTCATCGTAACCAGAATCAAAGTCCTTCCATCTAATGAGGTAAAAAAGCTGATTTCGTTTGAGTTTAGAGTCCAAGATTTGTTGTACCTCATAGTGTATTTGGTCGTCAATTAAAGTTGGAATGGGTGGAGCTTTGACGTGCCATTTGTCGTCGGTGGGAGCTCTCTTTAGAAGACTGACATGGAACGTATCATGCACATGGCGCAGGTTCTTGGGCAAAGTTACAGCAACAGTCACTTTATTTATTATCTTGCGCACAGGAAAAGGTCCTAGGAATTTCAGAGCGAGTTTGCGGCTTGTCTGAGCTAGTTTCAGATTTTTTGTGGAAATATACACATGATCTCCGGGTTGTAATTCCCATTCGGCCACACGATGGCGGTCTGCGTATTTTTTGTAATCCAGTTTGGCTTTTTCAAGGTGTTTCTTAATAAGAGTCCATTGCTGCGCCGCCTCCCCCCACCACGAAGATACATCTGGCAATTTAGAGGAATGGAGAGGGGGAGCGTCCAACGGGAAGGGATTGAAGTGGGTTCCATAGACAATTTTGAAGGGGGCCTCCCCCGTTGAAGCGTGTACACTGTTGTTATATGAGAACTCGGCCAGAGGGAGAAGGTCCACCCAATTATCTTGTTGAAAATTGATGTAGCAACGAAGGAACTGTTCTAATATTTGGTTTGTTTTTTCGGATTGCCCGTCGGTTTGTGGGTGGTGGCTTGAACTGATGCCTTGTTCAATATTCAACATTTTCAAAAGCTCCCGCCAGAAGTTGGCAACGAACTGTCCGCCGCGATCCGAAATCACCTTGGACGGAAAAGAATGTAATTTTACGATGTGTTTTAGAAACAAATCCGCTAGTTTTCGAGCGGAGGGTATAGCAGTACAGGGGATAAAATGAGCTTGTTTGGAGAACAGATCTACCACAACTAAAATACAATTATGTCCTTTTGAGATAGGTAGATCAGTGATAAAGTCCATGGATATTACTTCCCAGGGTCTGTTTGGCGTTTCCAATGATTGCAGGAGACCCGGAGGCTTCCCTTTCCTGGTTTTGGCGCTGAGGCAAATAGGGCAGGAACTAACGTATTGGGAAATGTCTTTGCGCATGCCCGGCCACCAGAATTGTCTTTGGATTAGGTGCAAAGTTTTCAGATACCCATAATGTCCAGCAGTGGGAGCATCATGACAGCGCTGCAAGACCTCCAGCCTGAGGCTGTCTGGGACATAAAACTTGCTCCCAGCTAGCCAATCCCCGTGTGGGGATTGGGTCAGTTTGTTTCGCGGAGCTTTATCCCCCTCCTTCTCCACTTCAGTTTTAAGTTTCGATTTCCACTCTTGGTTGGCCGGGAGGGGCTGCTTGGCACGACTGCGAGTAGTCACCACGCCCCCAAGTTGCGTAGGCGAGAAGACAGTGTCGACAGTCTCCTCCCGTTTGCTCTTATGTTGGGGCATGCGCGATAGGGCGTCCGCCAAAAAGTTAGTTTTGCCCGGGAGATAATTTAGAGTGAAGTTGAATTTGGAAAAGAATTCCGCCCATCGCAATTGCTTGGCATTCAGTCTGCGTGGGCTTCGGAGGGCCTCCAGATTTTTATGATCCGTCCAGACCTCGAAAGGGTATCGCGCCCCCTCCAGCCAATGTCTCCAGTTAGTAAGGGCTGCTTTTACTGCAAAGGCCTCCTTCTCCCACACATTCCAATTCCTTTCCGCCTCCGAAAATTTTCTAGACAAGAAAGCACAAGGCCGCAATCTCCCATCCTCCCCCTTCTGTAGTAAACCCCCCCCTATCGCCGTATCGCTGGCGTCGACCTGTACTATGAAAGGGGATTGTTCGTTGGGGTGGGAGAGGATGGGTTCTGTTACAAATTGCTTTTTTAGACATTCAAAGGCCGTTTGGCAATCGGGGGTCCATTGCAGTTTGGAAGAGGGTTTTTTAGCTTGGTCCCCTTTATCTTTGGTTTTCAGCAAGTCTGTTAAGGGGAGCGTGATTTGGGCGAAATTTGCTATGAAGTCTCTATAGAAGTTGGCAAAACCCAGGAAGGATTGTAGTTCTTTACGGGTGGTGGGTGTCTGCCAGTCTTGGATCGCCTGTATTTTGGCTGGATCCATTTTCAGACCTTCTTGGGAGATACAATACCCGAGGTAAGTGAGTTCGGTTTTATGGAATTCACATTTGGACAATTTGATGGGCAGCTTATTCTTCATCAGGGTGGCTAAGACTTTTCGTACCGTTTGAATATGTTCTTCCTCGGTGTCCGAATAAATTAACACATCATCAAGGTACACCACCACCCCTTTGTACAGAAATTCGTGTAGAACTTCGTTTATCATGGACATGAATACAGACGGGGCTCCCGTCAAACCAAAAGGCATAACTAAGTATTCATATTGTCCGAGGGGCGTATTGAAAGCGGTTTTCCACTCATCCCCTGCCTTGATACGAACGTGGAAGTAAGCATCTTTTAGATCTAATTTCGTAAAGATCTTACCTTGGGCCACGACGTTGAGAAGGTCTCGGATGAGCGGTATAGGATAGGCGTTGTTGGTGGACACTGCATTCAATCCTCGGAAATCTGTGCACAGTCGGAGTCCCCCATCCTTCTTTTTCACGAAGAGGACTGGAGCGGCGTGGGGGCTAGTGGCTGGGCGGATGAACCCTCGTTGGAGGTTGGTGTCGATGAATTTCCGGAGCTCTTCGCGTTCATGGAGACTCATGGGATAGAGCCGTCCTTTGGGCAGTGAGGCTCCGGGTAAAATTTCTACCGCACAGTCCGTTCGTCGGTGCGGGGGCAGAGTATCAGCTTCCTCCTCAGAGAAAGCATTTAGAAAAGGCCAGTACGGTTCGGGTATTTGGTTGACTTCTTCTTGGGTGAGAAGGGCCTTTTCTTTATGAGTTGGATCTTCGCCCCAGTTTTGATTCCAACGGTGATTTTTACAGTTGGTATGACTGAAGGTAATACATCCTTGTGCCCAGTCTATGTAGGGATTGTGATCACATAGCCATTTACTGCCTAGAATTAACGGGTACTTGGCAGTAGAGCTGATGACAAAGGACCTCTTCTCCCAATGTTGTCCCATGCCTGTGATCACTGGGATGGTTTCAGTTGTTACAGGATTCATGTTGGTACCATCCATTTGCTCAAAGATTACTGGATTTTGTAGATCCCGAGTTGGTAGGACTAGTCCATTGACTAGAGCAGGGGCGATGATGTCTCTTGAGCAGCCCGAGTCAATAAGAGCTTGCACCCGAATGTGCATCTTCCTCTCTGGGTTGATTAGAGTCACTGGCATGAATAAGATGGACCCAGGCGGCCGGTTCCGTGCAGGGACGGGCTTAGGGCGGATCTGTCGTTTGGGTCCTTTTACGACAGATCCATTTCGTTTCCCGACTGGGGACTTTCTGGATTGATTTCTGCGGTTGGGGAAGCGGGATCGTATTCCATAACTTCTTCCGCTTCCAGCCCTCTCTCTGAGGCTGGCCTTTGGGAAGCGCCGCGGCCTCTATTCGCTCGTGGTGCTGGAGTCGGGCGTTGGAGCGTAGGAAACGGAGCAAGGGTTGGACGCCGTAATTGGAGCGGAGGTCTTTGCACAGGCCGGTAAGGGCATTGTGCTGCAAAGTGACCAGCCTGTCCGCATTGCAAACACAGCCCTTGTTGCCATCTAGCATCTCTCGCTCCACGGGTGGCGTAGCTAGCTCCCCGTGCTCCCCTCTGTAAGGTCAATGGTCTTCTTTGTCCCGTTTGTTGTTGTTGTTCAACCAAACGGACTTCCAAAATGCGATTCTCCACTTCGCAAACAAGTTGGATCCACCCTAACAGCGTGGGGGGATTGTCTTGCATGAGGGCTCTGTCCAAAAGTCTCGGGTTAAGGCCTTGTTTGAACAGAATAATCTTGGTGGACTCCTCACACCTAGGGCACTTGGCTGCCAATTGCCGGAATTTTGTGACATAGTCTCTTGCTGACATGCTGCCTTGTTTGAGGGCTTGCAATTCTGTTCGGGCCCTGGTTTCCTCTAAGGGGTCTTCATATTGCGCTCGGATAGCATCCACTAACCCCTGGAGAGTATCGAGTTCTGGGGCCCCGACATTGTATAGTCCTACATACCAGTCTGCTGCCTTGCCCTGCAAACGAGATCCAAGATGTTCAATTTGGCTAGCCTCACTGCCAAAAAGGTGCCCCCACCGGTTGAAAAACTGTACCACTTGCACTAAGAAAAATCCCAGTTTGGAGGGATCCCCATCGAAGGTGGCTTCCAACTTCACCCAGCCCATCGGGAGTTCTTGTCTCGGAGCAGGCGTTGGGTAGAAGTCCATCGGCAGTCTTAATTGCGCCTGGGGCGCGGGAGGAGGTAACTGGAGCCTTGGTCGGGGCAACGGTGCCGGCTGTACTGGCGGCGGTTGAACCGGCGGTGCCGGCTGGGGTTGGGCTGGCTGTGCGGGCGGAGGTTGGACCGGCGGTGCTGGCGGAGGTTGCCGTGGTTGAGCTGCCGGGGTTGGTCTCGGTTGGGCCGGAGGCTGCAGTGGCGGGCGCGCAGGTGGCGGCAGTCTTGGTCTGGCTGGTAACACGGGAGGCGTTGGCGGTAGCTGTTGAGGTGGAGGAGGCTGGTGTGGTTGAATGGAGATCGGCCGCTGAGGAGGGGGTTGGAGGTGTCGTAGTGGTGCAGGCCGTCCCGGTTGGTTCGGGGGTGGTAAGACGGGCTGGTCCTGGGGCTGCTGCAACGGTATGAGCTGCGGTCAAGGTGAGAGGGGCCGCAGCAGCGAGGGTTGGACAGGTGGAAGGCCGCGCGGGCTTGCCCCTCCGGGCGTTGTTAATCTGGGAAGCAACGGCTGGCCTCGTGGCGCTGTTAGACCGTCTCCCGTAGGTTGCCCGACGGGGACAGTGTCTCGCGGTTGACGAGGGGCTCCCTCCTCGGATGGAGCCGCGTGTGCTCCCGCTTGGTCCGGCCGGACCGTTATAGGAGAAGTATGAGGGGGTATCACCGGTGTATCACTTGGCTTTTCTTCCCCTTCCGTAGGCCTCTCAACGGGAGTCTCGTCTGGCGGCACATCCCCTCCCTGGTTAGGAGGTTCGGTGGGGGTCTCTCCGGGTGGCTCCACCGGGTTATCCCTTCTCGGTGGAATTTCCTGCTGTGCGGGAAGTTCCTTGGGTTGTTCTCCCGATTCGCCAGGGTAGGTGCCCCCCTCGTCGGTAGGTGACGACCGCTGCTGAACTTCCTCCACCGGATAGGAGATGACACTTTGGAGGGTAGCTATCTGTATCGCCATCTCTTCAGGAGACAGTCTTTCTCCTGCTCCCATTGCCGAAATTAAATGGATGGCATGAGCCAAACTTTCTTCCATATCCATCAGTTTAGCTTCTAACTGTTGCATTCGACTTGGCCCCGGTTGCTCGCTTATGGAACCTTCATTCGTTGCACTCACCGGGGAAAAGGGGCCCCAAGGAGGAGGGTCCCCTTGGACGACTCGCGATCTTGCGGCTAGAATTCCCTTGGCCATACCCGTCACGGCCGAGATGCTGGTATCCACCGCATAGGTGCGACCTTGTATCTGCTCCCAACTTTGTTCAGGGACCTCCGTTGGCTCTTTCCACGGAGCAAGTTCAGAGTAATCCCAACTCAGGGCGCCGCGGCGAGACGTGTCCCCCTCCGTCTGCTCGAACGTCCTGTTCCAATATCGCCATGGTTGGCTGCTGTCTAGCTCAGGGACGGTTTCTAGGCTTCGGCGCCCGTCCATCGAAACTCGTGGATGGAGTCCACCTGCCCGACGCTCTCTGGTTTCTCGGGGTCTGGCTCCCCACTCCGACGGGGTGGGTACCGAAATCAAGGGGAGAGCGGTCGCTTTCGGCCTTGCCCCGAGGTCGACTTCGGTCTCGTCCCGAGTACTGAGTTCGATGAGAGGCGGGGTGGAAGTGGAGGCTCCGGTTCCGTTCCCGGCTGCTCCCAGCTCCTGGGAGTCTTGGGCTTGCACAGGTTGATTGTCGGGAGACGCATACGGATCAAACAAAGGATCCCTGTCCGGGACAACCTTGGATTCCGCTGGGCCCGACTCAGACATGATTGGTAACAAAATGTCAGACTGTGGCTAAATAAGGCACTCACTACAGGGTTCCCTTTAGAAGCAAACACAAGTCCATTGTTTGGAAAAGGAAACTTTACTGCAGAAAAGGTCCATTATAGTCCACTGTCCTGAATAGGAGACTCAGGATGGTACATGATCATTGTTACCAATGAAGAGCAAGCATAAGGTACAGAGTAACAATACCCATTTGGATCAGCCTCCCCCCACAGTTCTCAAAACAACATCTCTCAGTCCTGGGAAGCTGCTCTCCTTCAAGGCCAATGCTTGGTAGAACGGTGTTAGACAAAACAGTCTCCTCCAGTGGGAATGCTGCCTGGGAACTGGTGCACCTGGGAAGAAAACACTCAAACACTAGAAGCATTAGAAAATGGAGTCAGTACAGTTTAGATATACACTGGACCTGACACATAGCTCTGAATGAGTTCTCCTAGGAAGAGGCTGAATAACATGGGGGATAAGATTACGCCTAGTGGAACCAACCCCACAAGATAATTCCCACTCTGGAGATAGCCGGTCTCCAACAGCAACCCTTTGAGTTTATCCTATGAGGAACAATTTACACCAGTCCCAGACATATCCCCTGATACCTACTTCTGCCTCCAAATGCTTCAACCAGATGGTGTGCTCTGCTGTGTTGAAGGCTGCAGACAGATCGAGAAGGAGCAACAATAAAGCGTAACCTTTGTCTACATTCAAGCGGAGGTCTTCCCCTAGAACCACCAGAGCCATCTCTGTCCCATAGCCTGGCCTAAAACCAGGCTGAAAAAGGTCCAAAGCACCAGTTGTACAAGAAGGAATGGTGATCAGGGGTGGCACCAGGGTTTCTGGCACCCGTGGCTGCCCCTATGCGTGTGCACACAGAGTGCACGCACGCACAGACACCCCAGATTACGTGATGACATCACTGTGTGTGACGTCATCACATAGCAAGCCAGCCCCATTGGCCGGCGGGTGGCTGGGACAGCGCGCGGAGGCTGCCCGCACTCCCAGTTGGGCGCGGCAGGTGGCTGGGAAGGTTCTGCATGCCGCCCCAGACACCTGCCACGCCTGGCCCATGGCAGCTGCGCCCGGCCGGGTGTGTGTGTTGGCAGCAGTGGTGGCGGTGCAGGGTGGGAGGGCTGGCAGGCTGCAGCAGCTGTGGAAAAGACATGCCAGCTCCGCGGTGCACCCCCCCCTCCCCTAGCGCCCTCTCCAGTGCCCCCTTTGGCACCTCAGTGCTTGAGGCAGGGGCCAGACCTGCCTCAATGGGCACGCCGGCCCTGCTGGAGATGGCCAGATATTGCTCTCGCAGGGGGCCAGGTCCATTCCTGTGCCCTGTGGCTTCTATTAGCCTGCTTCTGGTTTTGGGGTTGGGACAGAGGATTCTAATCTAGCCTTTGGAGCTCCTATGATTGCTGGCAGAAGATAACAACAGGCCTCTTGGACCTCACACAAAGGATCATCCCCTGGGAAGCCGCCTCCGTATCCTGTTTTGCAAACACCCGGTGCCCAGGCAGACCCCGCGTGCCTTCATGCGCTCCTCCGTGTGGGTCTGGCTGTTTGCTCTTCGCTTGCCAAATAGCACAATAACATTTCAGATTTATAAATGTTGAGAGAAGTAGATGCTGTGCAACTGTTTTCAGGGCAAAGATGATTTATGGTTATAAATCACAGGTAGGAGACACATAATCATTTTGGCGAAATGAACAGAGAATAAATCAGAGGCCGAATGCAACTCGGAGACATAGTGGAAAAACGATAGTTCACATAATGGGGAAAAATGGGAACCTGGTGAGGCGAAAGGGAGACTCCGTCGGACAAGCGATCCATTATCTGCCGTGTGTGTGTACTGACGGCAGCGATGGTGATAAGTGGCAGCAGCGCGTTGCGAAGGAGGAGACTTTCCCGTACTTACGCCTGGCAATTCTGGCTTATTGATTTAGGGTGCCAAATTCATCAAGAGGAGCTCCCCATTGGTGGCTTAAGTGGTTACTTGGACAAAAGGCAGCCATTTTGAAAGGGTTGGCTGATACCCATTGGAGCCCAGTGCAACAGCTCCTGTGAAGCGATGCATAAGTTGATGCGACTGACTTGCAGGTCACAAGACGGAGTCTCCAGTGGGAACTGAAAGAAGAGCTTTGAAGACTCGGGGTGCGTGAGAAGCCAGGCGGGTGCAAAGGCAAAAGTGCCCACACAGAGACTAGCTGTTGGCTGAAACATGTCAAGGACATTTCCCTAAACAACGTCACAGGATTTTACAAAGGCATAGCATGAGCAAGGATCCACTACAGAGTTGAGGAATTGCTGGAACAGAACATAATCAGTTCTAGGGCTGACATTAGACAACATGAAGCACAGGTAGTATATAGGAGTACATATTCAAAGCGACAGATCATATATAAGGCAACATAGTGGTGAAGTCTATGGTCCCGAAACATCCGAGACCCCACTCCCTACAATACCGCCCTCCTATCCGAGTAAAAAGCCTTTTTGAGTAATTCGGTGTTGCATCGTTTGCAGAAAGCCAGGACAGTGGGGGTTCTCCACACCTCTACAGGCAGGACGTTCAACAGGGCAGGGGCCACCATAGAGAAAGCCCATGTACGGGCTGCTGTTGATTTCACCCTTGTGCAAGGTTGCACCAGATGAGTGAAGCTGCTGTGGAGAAGCATAGGGAGGGTGACGGTCCTGTAGGTAGGCCAGGCCAAGACTGTGAAAAGCTTTGTGTGTGGTAACCAATACCTTGCACTGAGCACAGTAACAGATAGGCAGCCAATGGGGTGGCTGCAGGATGGGGGTGATGCTCCTGCTCCTGCTCGCTCCTGATAATAGTCGAGCGGCAGTATTTTAGGTCTGGTCAGCTTTGCAGTGGGTGATCCGAGAGACCCCAACGTGATCTGAAAAGGCCTGATGGCAAAGAGGCAGTGACTGGGAACTGAGACATTTCGGTTGGCCTGATAGTATCAGGATTCTATCGATTAAAGCGGCAAGTATGGCATTGCCAAGGCAGAAGGAGGGACTTTGGCTCCCTGTCCGATGCCCACACAATAAATGCAACGGGAGTGTGAGCTCCTAGTCAGGTGACACTTTATTATTTTGTTGCTAGTGCAGCCAGACTGCAGTCGGTGCCGCAGGGCTGATTTTGGCTCTTCCACTTGTGCGCCCTTCTTTGTTTGCGTGCTTTCACATGATGTTTTCCTCTTATCCTGCCAAATAATGTTTTTCATGTGTCTGGAAGAGAAAGGATACCTTCTGTTTGCATTAAAGAAATGCCTCCTTGATGCCCTTCCTTGACATTTTCACTGCGAACAACATCGAGATTTTATTTACAAAAAACGTACTCGTATTGGTCAGGGAAACATTGCCGTGACCTTACTACATCATCGGCATTGTTTCTCTGCTGTCCTGATCAGCACTTGAAGAGCCCCGCAGTGCTCTTTCCCTTCCCCAAGCACTAGGAGGCCAATTAAAGCATTGCCTTATCCGGCAGCATTAGGCCAGCACCAACAAAATAACAAAGAGGTGAAGAATCACGGCCCTGCGGTGTGTGGAATCTCTGTTGCAAGTGCAAATCGAGCAGTAATGGCCCCGGCAACATGGCAGGCCGCTACCGAAACCCCCCTTCCTGTGTAATTAGCCCATGGGAGTTATATAGAGGTCTCAGGTGGGTAGTCAAGGCGATCTATAGTGGAAGAGCAAGATTGGGGTCCGGTGGCCCCTTAGAGGTCTCTGTCAGGCAATGAATTATGTTCTCTGCCCCTGAATTTGAACTGGTTAAAATAGCAATGAGAAATTTATATCTAAGTTCAGGATAAAGAGGGAAATATAAGTGATAATGTGGGACCCCTGGAATGGGCTCTCTCCTGTTCTAGATGGTGGTGCATCACCCGTGAAGGGGCAGGTTTGTAGCTTGGAGGTGCTGCTGCCTCTCATATCTGTGCAACCCTCTCTCTCCCCGCCTTCCGCCACGGCAGCGTTGCTCACTGGGACGGGGCCTTCTGCAGAGACCGCCCTGCAGGTGGACAAAACCAACAGCTGCCCACACGTGCCCCTTTTCTGCAATAGCCCCCACCTTATGGAACGCCCTGCCTGCGAAAATCAGGAGAGCTCCCGCCCTCCTGGCCTTCCATGAACTGTGCAAGACTGAGTTACCTAGAGGGGCTTTCGGAGAGGGGCCTTGTAAGGGACGGTGGCTGTAAACTAGGCTACTGAGTACTGTCTACTGATGTAGTTTTAGATTTGATGTTCCCAAAGATGTCGTGTTAATTACTTATGTGTAATTTCAAGATATGTGCTGCTTTATGCTACTTTTCAGATTTGAGGCTACCATACCCTATTGTATTTGTTTTAATTGAATGTCCCAGATGTTGATCATATTGTATTTTTGCTGTGAGTGTCCTAGCTGTTGATTATATTGTATTCACTCGCAGTATATAATCCCCCTTGGATCTAAGTGAGAAAGGCGGACTATCAATGCACAACAAGAACAATAATACCTGACGGAAAGCCAGCCATCTCCCATAGGAACCTACAATTTCTCTCCGGTCATCGTCTGGGACTTCACTTCCACCAGAGGCTAGGCAGGTGGCAACTCAAGAAAAAGCTTTCTCCGTCATGGTGCCAGAACTCTGGAACTCCCTTCCCATGGAGATTTGTTTGTCCCTCTGTATTGCTGTCTTCCACCAGTGGGTGAAGAAGACTTCTTCGTTTTGTTTGGCATAATAGAATAATAGAATCCTAGAGTTGGAAGGGGCCTCAGAGACCATCCAGTCCAACCCCCTGCCCAGTGCAGGAACAGCCTAAAGCGTCCCTGACAAGGATTCTTCCAGCCGCTCCTTGAAGACTGCCAAGGAGGGGGAACCCACCACATCCCTGGGTAGCCGATTCCACTGCTGGATTGCTCTTAATGTGAAGTTTTTTTCCTAATGCCCAGAAGGTACCTTCCCTCCTGTAGTTTAACTCAGTGTTTCGAATCCTATCCTCTGCTGCCAACAGGAACAACTTCCTTCCCTCCCTTAAGTGACAGCCTATTAAATACTATTAAATAAAGAGAGAGATCATGTCCCCCCTCAACCTCCCCTTCTCCAGACGGAACATTCTTGGGCCCCTCAGGCTTTCTTCGTAGGTCTTGGTCTCCAGGCCCCTGAGCTGCCTGGTGCTGCTCTCCTCTGCACCCGTTCCAATTGGTCCACTTCCTTCTTGAAATGAGGCCTCCAGAACTGCATACAATACTCTAGGTGGGGCATGACCAACACAGTCTATAGTGTGTCAATCACATCCTCTGATTTGGATGTTATTCCTTGGTTGATACACCTCAAGATTGTCTTCATCTTTTTTGCTGCTGCATCACACTGACTGCTCAGATTTAGCTTCCCATCTACCCATATCCCAAGATCTTGTTCACACACACTGCTGCCCCGAAGTGTATCACCCATCCAGGATGCATGCTGTGCATTTTTGTTATCCAGGTGGAGAACCTGGCACTTATCCATATGAAATCACATCTTATTCAAATCTGTCCACTTTTCCAGGGTGTTCAGATCTTGTTGAACGCTATCCCTGTCTTCAGACAGGGCCAGGTTGGTGTAGTGGTTAAGAGCGCAGGACCTGTATCTAATCTGGAAAGCTGGGTGTGATTCCCCTCTCCTCTGCTTGAAGCCAGCTGGGTGACCTTGGGTCAGTCACAGCCCTCTCAGAGCTCTCTCAGCCCCACCCACCTCACAGGGTGATTGTTGTTGTGGGGATAATAATAACACACTTTGTAAATCACTCTGAGTGGGCATTCAGTTGTCCTGAAGGGCGGTATATAAATCGCATGTTGTTGTTGTTGTTGTTGTTGTTGTTGTTGTTGTTGTTGTTTGTTATAAGGGTGTTTGCTACTAATCCCAGTTTGGTGCCATCTGCAAATTTAATGAATAATCCCTTCAAACCCTTGTCCAGATCATTTATAAAAATATTGAAAAGCCTCAGCCCAGAACTGGGCCCTGCATCACTCCACTGGGCACCTCCCTCCGATCAGATGTGATGCCATTAACAGCCAGTCTTTGGGTGTGGTTGTCCAACCAGCTCTCTATCCATCTCACCACCTGACAGAATAACTGTTATTGGCTCTCCTCCCTGTTCTTGCTGTTGTGTTTTTGTGTTTTTGTGTTTTCTATTGAACTATGTACACAGACAGAAAAGCACTGGCTATATAGTATGTAGGAGTCAAGGGTGTGAATATAGTAGTTTAAAATTATATTTAGAGATTGCTACTTATTATTATATTTACTACAAATGAATTGGATTGAATAATACTTTTATGTAATGGTACAATATTTTGGTAAAGAAAAAAGAAAAAGCAAACAGAGAGAGAGAATTAATGGCTGAAGGAAAAGCTACCTCGGGCAGAGGGAGAAGTGAATATTGCAGAGGGTGAATTCCGAGAAAGCAGAAGACATTCAAAATCTCCAACCCATTTCTTGAAAAGGATGGTGAAATGGGGAAAAAAATGAAATGAAAAACAGGGGCGGTGGTTGCTGAGAGAGCAAGGCGCATAAAAAGGAAATGCACACAAGCAGAAGAAAAGCCCTGGCGTGTCAGGCTAGTCCAGCAACCCGTTTCACACAGTGGCCAACGAGTTACTCTAGAGGGCCTCAGTCAGACATAGAGGCTGAGTAGGGTTGCCAGCTCCAGCTTGTGAAATTCCTGGACATTTGGAAGGTGGGGCTTGGAGAGGGTGGGGTTTGGGGAGGGGCAGGACCTCAGCAGGAGATAATGCCATGCAGTCCACCCTCCAAAGCAGCCATTGTCTCCAGGGGAACTCATCTCTGTCACCTGGAGATCAATTGACATCCCAGGAGATCTCCAGCCCCCACCTGGAGGCTGGCAACCCTAAGGCTGAGACCTTCCCCTGGAATGTGGAGGTTCCCTTGGTCACTGTGGCTCGCAGCCTCTGATAGACCCATCCCCCATGGACCTGTCGAGTCCCCTTGCAAAGCTGTCTAGCCCTGTGGCCGTCACTCCATCACTTCATCCTCAGGCAGCGAATTCCACATTTTAATCGCTCATTGAGTAAAGAAGTATTGCCTTTTGCCCATCCTGAATATATCTCCCATCAACTTCATTTGGTGACCCTGAGTTCTAATATTACAGGAGAGGGGGAAAATACTCTGTATGCACTTTCTCCCCCTTGTGCATAATTTGATAAACCTCCCACTGTTCGCTGCCTTTTTTCTAAACTGAAAAGTCCCACGCTCTTTGCCCTTTCTTCATAGGAGAGGTATTCCAGCCCCTTGATCATCTCAATCACAATATTTGTACTGATGGGTTAAAATTAAATGCTTCATTTGTAAACTGGAATTTCAGACTCATGAAAAAAATGGAATCTAAAGAGTTGACTCTGGCTAAACCATAAAGCCCGGCTAGTCTTCATAGCACCCCCCCCCACCCCCACAACATCAGGTCCCACCGCTGAGTTGCCTCCGGGCATCCGGTATATTCCCCGAGCTAGTCTTTCACAAACCAAAAAGGTTCACTGCTTCAGTGCCTGATTTCCTCCATTGGTCAAAACTCAAAAGCTATACTTTGCATCAGCTCGATGTGTATTAATGAGCTTTATGGAGCACATTAAGTACTTAATGTATACTTATTTTATTAGAGTATTTATAATCGGGGTTGGCACTAAAATCTTTAGTGTTTAATGAATAAAGCCAGGTCGATGCCTGATCCAGCTGATGCACCCCAAGAAATGCAGCCAGAAGCAACTTCTGCAATTGGTTCCTTTTATTTATTAAATTTACATTCTGCCTTTGTTCCATCACAGAATGTAAAGTGATGGGTGTGTGTGTGTGTGATTCTCCAGATCTCTCTCTTCTAGGGCCTGGCTGTGCCCAGACTAGGGTTGTCGGTAGGGTTGCCAGCTCCAGGTTGAGAAATTCCTGGAGATTTCAGAGGTAGAGCCTGGAGAGGGGTAGAGGAGGAAGCTCAGCAGGGTGTAATGCCATAGAGTCCACCCTCCAAAGCAGCCATTTTCCCCAGGTGAACTGATCTCTATAGCCTGGAGCTCAGTTGTAATTCTAGGAAACCTCCAGCCCTAGTTGTTGGTACTGGGTTGGGACATTTCTGGAGACTGGAGAGCAGTGCCTGGGGAAGATGGAGTTTGGGGAAGGGAGAGAGCTCAGCAAGGATACGATGCCATGGCATCCACAAAGCTGCAATTTCCTCCAGGGGAACTGATCTCTACAATCTGGGAATGAGACAGAGTCAGGATACAGGATGATCTTGACAGGCTGGAAAACTGGGCTAAAAAATAAATAAAATGAATTTCAACAGAGATAAATGCAAAGTTCTGCATTTCGGTAGGAAAAATCAAATGCATAATTATAGGATGGGGGTTGTTTTGGCACTAATATGTGTGAAAGGATCTAGGGGTCTTAGCAGACCATACACTGAACATGAGTCAGCAGTGTGATGTGGTAGCTAAAAAGGCAAATGCAATTTGGGGCTGTATCAACTGAAGCATCGTGTCCAGATCATGAGAAGCGATGGTATCGCTCTACTTGGCTCTGGTTAAACCTCACCTAGACTATTGTGTCCTGTTTTGGCCACCCCAATTTAAGAAGGATATGGACAAGCTGGAACGTGTCTAGAAGAGGGCAATGAAGATGGTGAGGGGTCTGGAGACCAAGTCCTGTGAGGAAAGACTGAAGGAGCTCGGAATGTTTAGCCTGGAGAGGAGATGACTGAGAGGTGATACGATAACCGTCTTCAAGTACTTCAAGGGCTGTCATATAGAGGATGGCAGGGAGTTTTCTGCTGCCCCAGAAGGTCAGACCAGAACCAAAAGTTTTCAGCTAAACATTAGGAAGAACTTCCTGACAGCGTGGTCCCTCAGTGGAACAGGCTTCCTCGGGAGGTGGTGGGCTCTCCTCCTTTGGAGGTTTTTAAGCAGAGGCTCGATGGCCATCTGACAGCAGTGTTGATTCTGTGAACCTGGGCAGATCATGAGAGGGAGGGCAGGAAGGGTCACATCAGTGCTGAGTTCTCGTGGCCCCTTCTTACGTGCCCAGGGTAAAGCCAATTGCCACTTTGGGGTCAGGTAGCAATCTTCCCAGGCCAGTTTGGCTAGGGATCCTGATGGTATTTTGTCATCTTCTGGGCATGGAGCAGGGGGCACTGGGGGTGCGGGGGGAGGGTACTTGTGAATGTCCTGCAATTTGCAGGGGGTTGGATTAGATGACCCTAGAGGTCCCTTCCAACCCTATGATTCTATGATTCTAAATTATAATAATGGGAACTCTCCAGACCCCACCTGGAGTTTGGCAACTTTTCTACCCCAGGCCTGCTGGGCTTCAGCCGTCTTGGTCTCTCGTGCATCTTCCAAGCATTCCCTGAAGCCCTTCCGGGAGCCCAGCATACCACCCTTGCCCACAGATACCAGTCTGATGCAAGCTGAGCCTGCCAGCAGGTTAATGTTGTCTGGGTCACATGTAAAGCAGCTTTTTGAAAAATGCAATTTATTACAACAAGAGAGAGAGTTTTAAACAACAACCTTGGGTATTTTTAACAACAGAGAGTGTTGCAATAAAAACTGAATTCTATTGAAACTAAGGGCTTTTCCACACTAGTTTTTTTCCATAGGTTCTGAACCCATACTGCTTTGGTTTTTTCCCTGATTGCCCCAAGCATTTTTGTGCCTTTAGTTTTCACTTTGCTTCCCCTCCCTTGCTTTTTTTACAGTTCTTTTGAGATCACTTTTACCCTGATCTTTTTTCTGAAAGCTGATTTTGAGTTGCCTTTTCCTCTTGTGCGTAATGTTTCTGTTTGTTTTCTTTCTCCCACCCACCTCCAGCCCACTTTTCAATTACTGTTATTTGTCATTGTCAAATCCTAGCTCCCTCTCTTCTTTCCGCCCCCCCCCCATCCTGACATCCTCTTCAATCACTTCAAAAATTCAATGTTTATATTCAGGGCTTTTTTTTCAGCTGGAACGCGGTGGAACGGCGTTCCGGAACCTCTTGAAAATGGTCACATGGCTGGTGGCCCCGCCCCCTGATCTCCAGACAGAGGGGAGTTGAGATTGCCCTCCGCACCACTCAGTGGCGTAGTTGCCCATTTTCTCTGAGGGCAACCCACTGAGTTCCACCACTTCTTTTCCCAGAAAAAAAGCCCTGTTTATATTGCTATAGATCCAGAGGAGTTAGCCGTGTTAGTCTGTAGTAGCAAAATAGGAAAGAGTCCAGGAGCACCTTAAAGACTAACCCACTTTACTGGAACCTAAGGTAACTGATCCCATTATCAGACGCTACCGAAATGTGGTGCTGGAGGAGAGTTTTGCGGATACCACGGACAGCCAAAAAGACAAATAAGTGGGTTCTAGATCAAATCAAGCCTGGATTCTCCCTAGAAGCTAAAATGACAAAACTGAGGCTATCATACTTTGATCACATCAAGAGAAGACAAAGTCCATAATACTTGGAAAAGCGGAAGGCAGCAGGAAAAGAGGAAGACCTAAAACGAGATGGCTGGACTCAATAAAAGAAGCCACGTCCTCCAGTTTGCAAGATATGAGCAAGTCTGTTAATGACGGGACGTTTTGGAGGTCTTTCGTTCATAGGGTCGCCATAGGTCGGAGGCGGCTTGACAGCACATAATACACACACAGTGAAACACATGCTTTTCTTGCAAAAGGTTCCAGGTTCAATCTCCAATTGAAAGCATCTCAGGTAGTCAAACAAGAGAAGACTGCTGCCAGATATTACTAGGCTGGATGGACCAATGTGTCATGTCTGTGTCCCACACACCCATGCCATTGTTTCATTCTGTATATTGCTGTGAACTCATGCTGTACCTTCATGTCATTTTGCAAATGCCATACCCATCGCTTTCATTTCACAGGCATCCTGAGAATGCAGCTGGCTTATCTCCTTCCTCCCACTTTCCCCTTTGAAGCTCCCAGGAGCAAACTTGCACTGTCTGAAATGTTGCAGTTTAATCTTGTGCCTTTTGTCCTGTCTAGGGTGGTGTATAAACCCTGGAATAAGTTCCTAGAATGTTTCCCGTGTAAACTTGTGGTTTTGTTGGGAGGGGGGAGTGATTGGGTATTTAGAGATGTACTTTCCTCAAGTTCTTATTCCTGTCAAAGAACGTGTACTGCTTAGATGCTTTCTTGCTTCTGAGTAATCCTGTGGGCATACATATGGGAATGATTTGATTTCTGAATAAAACCATTTAACCAAGAGCCTGGACTTCTTGTTGCCATGGTGCAGGGACCCGTCTGCCATGTCCTGTCACCCGTAGCCTGACACAATACTTCTTTTATTGGGTTGTTTATCAGGGCCACAGGCCTGATCTTCTTTGCATTCCATTTGCACCCTGCCCCTGATGGAAGCAGAGGAGAGAGGGGTACGGTTGAGGTCACTTCCAAAGGACGCTTCCGCTTCCCAATCTCTAGGCAGAGTCAGGCCTTGCATGCTCCGCTCCAGACCTTCATCTCTTGGACTGTAAGAGCAGGAAAGAATGGTGTAAGGTGTCATCGAACTAGCTGCAGACGGGTGGCAGAAACCTCCCCTGCTTTGGAAGACCAAAGTCCTGCCCTGTGTCTCTGTCCCAGCTCCCCCCACAACTTCAGGCCCCTGGGGGGCTCATGTTTGCCTCTGATGTGGTATCTTGAAAGGTTTATTGTGCAAGAGGGAAACAGACAGGCTGGGCTCCTTCTATTCAGATTTCCTCCAGAGATTTCTGCATGTACTTCTACTAAAACGTTCAGAGTTCATTCATAGATAAATGTGTCATTTCCCTCTAAAATGATGTCGGAGTGACAGATGGAAAAGTCAATTTCTTGAAAATGTAAGCAGCCCGTGGCAATTTGATGTGGAACTGACAAAAGAAGAACTGACAAATGGAGAACGCATTAAAAAGAACCAAACAACTTCTTGGTTGTTTATTCTCCCCTCAGATCCCTTTGAGCATTTGGGCGGAATCCAAACCCAGTTCCTGCTTTCTGTTCCTGGTCCAAAACATACCCTGCTGGAGAACCAGAGGGGTGAGAGGGAAGAACAGGGCAAGCAAAGCCCTTCTGTTCCAACTCCAAGGAAGAATCACAAGCCTTCCACTCTCCCCCCCCCCCCTCCGCTAATGCTGCTTTTGCCTTCCTTTCCTGGAGCCGTTTTCCTTCACACCTTAGTTCAGCCGCTGAGAAAGAGGAAAGTACCGCCTCAGGTGCATTTGAGCAGCAATCAAGTCGAAATTCTGGCTGCCGTTCAGAAGATGCTCTGCGGGAAAACAAGAAGGCCGTTACCGGGCAATGTTCTCACCCACTGTTTTGCAGAAAAATGACTGTGCCCATGAGACTCCGCTCACCTAACAACAAGCCGGCAGAAAAAGAACCGCATTTGCAAACTTTCCTTTGTGTTTCCAGTTTTCAAGGTCTGCTGAAACCATTTGGCCTCTTCAGTCTTGGCTGCTCCTTGGTTTATTTCCTGCCATAATTTCATTTTTTTTCCCCCAGTTCTGTTGTTTTACAACAGTTTAATTCGTTCCACTGCCAGGGCTGTATTTTAATTGACTGTGCCTGCCCCCAAGGAGCCTTTCCGTGAAGTTGCAAGGGGTGCGCATTCCTAAATTAAATGATTATAATTAAACAGAGATAAATAATAGCCTTATTTTGAAAAAAATGAAATGTTTTCTACCCGAAGACTGAAGGGGTGAGGTTTGGTGATAGATTAAAGGAGTTCTTTTTAATAGTGGATTCCACAACGTATTTCCGTGAAGTGATCCTGAGGCTCGAATGCTGAAACAAACTGGCTCCTGTGTGCCCTCGCACTGCGTGCCCTCGCAACATTGTCTAGTCAATTCGTAGCGTGATGAACAAATCAGTGGGGAGCCCAAAGAGTTCCTTGTCCTTGGACCTGGTGGGGGCACAGGTCACCTTATCTGCCCCCCCTGGCAGGAACTAGGTTGCTAAAATCAAGAATGCAAAGCCTGACTAGAATGGGAGCCCAGCTGGTGCTCAGGTGCCCCTGAACCCAGGAGATGGGACCGTGATGCTTGGTGCTATGAAAAAAAAACCTGAACGCCCCTCTGGAAGTAGAAGCATTGTCCGTGGGCCATTGAGGTCCAGTCCTCAGGGATGGAATAAGCCCCACGGTGTAGCTTGACCTTGGCACGGCCTCTGCCACCTACCTTGTGAAGCTACTTAGGACTGCAGTCTCAGCCCCCCAAATCTGGAATGACAGCCCCCCAGACTAGAATGGTGACCCCTGGGAGTGGAATGAGTACTTTTCCAGACCCCCCCCCCCACCAGCTGTCCAACTCAGATGCAAGCCTTCCTTTATTCAATGAGCTTACTCCTAAGAAGAAGGATTGCACCCTCGTACTATTTGCAGAGACCACGTAAGTCTCATTCCCATGTTTTTCTTGGGAATTGTTCTCAAGTAAGCATGCCTAGAATTGCGCCCTGCAGCTTTTATTAGCAAAGCTTATTGGAATCGTGTGTAGAAAAGTACAAAATTAAGCCAGAAGGCTAACTGGGTGGTATGACCTAGTGGTTGCATGATTGGTGTCCTGTCCCTGTCTTTCAACCAAGGAAGATGGGATTGTGGCAGAGGGTGGGATGGGACCCTTCCAGGGGTGTTTTGGCCTCCCTGTCCATCTTGCATGATTATCTGCCTACTGGGAGCGAATTGCTAGTACGTGTTTGATGCATGCAGCCCTTGGCTTCCAGAAAACAAGTTCATTCCCTTGATGTTAAGGCCGACAACCTGGAGAAGCTAAAGGACAGAGAGAGGTTTGTGAATGAGAACTGCAGGACTTATTAAAACTGTCTCGCTCTTGTGCTGTCTTCTGTTATTGTGGAAATTTGAAGTTGGAGGGTGTCAGTCAAAAGGGGTAATAGTAGAAGTACTCAGGATAATGTATTGTCGAAGGCTTTCACGGCCGGAGAACGATGGTTGTTGTGGGTTTTCCGGGCTGCATTGCCGTGGTCTTGGCATTGTAGTTCCCGACATTTCGCCAGCAGCTGTAGCTGGCATCTTCAGAGGTGTAGCACCAAAAGACAGAGATCTCTCAGTGTCACAGTGTGGAAAAGATGTTGGCAGGTCATTTGTATCTACTCAGGAGGGGTGGGGTTGAGCTGAGTCATCCTGTAAGAGTTTCCCAGGGTGTGGAATGCTAATGGCGGGAGGCTTCACTGTATCCTGAGGAGGTTCTTTTGCATATGGATTGGTGCTTGATGTGCTAATCTTCTCTGCAGGGCTATTGTCGGGTGTAGAGTGTTTTGTTAGCCTGGTGTTTTTCAGAACTGGAAACCATGCACTGTTCATTCTTAAGGTTTCTTCTTTCCTATTGAAGTTTTGCTTATGCTTGTGAATTTCAATGGCTTCCCTGTGCAGTCTGACAAAGTAGTTGGAAGTGTTGTCCAGTATTTTGGCGTCCTGGAATAAGATACTGTGCCCTGTTTGAGTTAGGCTATGTTCAGCCACTGCTGATTTTTCAGGTTATCCAAGTCTGCAGCGTCTTTCATGTTCTTTTATTCTTGTCTGGATGCTATGCTTTGTAGTCCCGATGTAAACTTGTCCACAGCTGCAGGGTATACGGTATACTCCTGCAGAGGTGAGGGGGTCTCTACTGTCTTTTGCTGATCGTAGCATCTGTTGTATTTTTCGGGTGGGTCTGAATACTGCTTGAAGGTTATGCAAGACGGATATGTGAGCCGCACTTTCTCAATGAGGAAATTAATCATCTAAACCACGCACTTCAGACAAATGGCTACTCCAGAAATGAAATCCGAAGAGCAATCAAACCCAGGATGAATCAAACAACCAAGGAAAAACAGTCTCCTACAGGAAAAGTGTTTTTGCCATATATCAAAGGAATTACTGATCAGATGGGAAAGCTTATGAAAAAGCATAACCTTCAAGCAGTATTCAGATTTTTTGGGAAAAGAAATTCCCTTCCCCATAGCAATACCATCTGTCTCCTGCCAGATATTACAGGACTAGATGCACAGATCCTTGGAGTCAGTACAGTATATTGATTTACAAGGCAATATACGAAAACAATATAGATCCATAAAATGGCAACAACAAATATATAGAGAATTCACATAAACTTTGTAAGTGCAGCAGAATAAATTCTCATCTGCTCGCTTCATGAACTGGACCTTTCCGAAGAGTGGGAGTGAATGGCCATGGAAAACAGAGGGTGGAAGTCTTTCTTGTGGCTTGAGGGGTGCCACTGGATTATCAGCTCGCATAGTTTGAGCCATTTCAAGTTGATTCCACCTTGGAAAGACCCTCTGACCAGGCAGAAAATGGTGTCAGTTGGTGAAACAGGGGTTCTTTGTTCTTCAAGCTCCACCATAAGAACATTAGAAGATTTGTGATTTCTCATCATGATCCCATCTCACGTGCGATTTCTGACATCATTGTGGCACGGAACGGAGTCATGATGATGGGAAATTGCGGCATGAAGATGTCGTCATTCCATGAGTTTTGTGCGATTTTGCAGAGGGTTAAAGACACATGAAAATGGCCAATGCTGACTTTGGTCAAATCCACATTACTCATTCTAAGTCGCATGTTCCCCGCATTCCCCACGCAATCCCGAGTGCCGGTCACATTACCTCATTAAACAGACGCATTTCATTCGCATTTCTCCTGAATATGTGTTCACAGGTTTTAAACGGGAGTTTCACGGTGGCCGTGAATTTACGTGTTTTTTTTAAAAACCACCCCCCTTCCTGTCTCTCCGGCCGTTCCGAGAGTTCCTATTGGCTGATTCAACTTGCAAGTGCTCCGTAGTCTGCAAAAGACTGTTTTTGACTTCATAGCATTGGATTTATTGATTATGCTGTTTCTGAATCAAATCTGGTAGTTTGAAAAATCATTTTGGGGTGAATCCATCCTCAGAACGGACTCGCGAAACTTCCTTTTTAACTGTTTTTTATTTTTTTTATTTTATATTACTGTAATATCGAAATTATGAAATATCGAAATAATGATACTCCAAGGAAGTGAAACTTCAGTAAAATTCAGGCACTGAACTGTCCTGCATAGGAAATGCCCACGAAAGCTTCCCACAAGCTTCCAAATTTCCAAAAAAGAAACAGGAGAGAGCCATCAGTGCTGTCAGTGGGGGGGGGAAAGAGGCATCAATGATGTTTCTTTATAAGGCAAGATCGAAATAACAGAAAAGTGCGCTCAAAAAAATAAAAAAAAAATGGGCGGGGAAAAAAGGTCCTACCCAAAAAAGCGGTTTTCGAGCGGCTGTGTGACTGGAGGGACGCGCGAGAAAGACAGATTGGAAGCAGGAATGTGAACGAAGAGGAAAAAATCATGGACTGGAGGCAAATGGAAGATATCCAATAAACATGCGGGTAATGGGTGAATGTGGATTCGACCCTTGATGGACGTATATTCTGATTCAGCATAAGTCAGCCTCGTGTGTTGACATTTGGGAAGCACTGTAAAAAGAAAAAAACTCCAAGGAACTGTTTTCTCTTTTGGAATGAGAAAATCCTTGCAATACAAAGATTTATTCATTTATAAGGTGTAGTGCAGGATCAGATCATGAAAATTCTAATGCATAGTACAGACGTTGTCAACAGACTCTCAAAGACTTATTTCCTATTTAAAGGTGACTAATTTTGACAGTGACACTGAGAGATCTCTCTGTCTTTTGGTGCTACACCTCTCAAGATGCCAGTCACAGCTGCTGGCGAAACGTCAGGAACTACAATGCCAAGACCACGGCTATACAGCCCGGAAAACCCACAACAACCATCGTTCTCCGGCCTTGAAAGCCTTCGACAATACAATTCTGACAGTAATTGATTTGCTGTAATGAGTATAAATGAGCAAGAGTCCAGGAGCACCTATAAGACTAACAAAATTTGTGGTAGAGTATGAGCTTTCATGAGTCACAGCTCCTTCTTCACATACAGCTAGAATGTGAGTCCATCTGTGCAGACAGATGAAGAAGTGAGCTGTGGCTCACGAAAGATCGTACCCTACCAATTTGTTAGTCTTATAGGTGCTCCTGGACTCTGGCTGTCTTTGACAGTTACAGACTAGCACGGCTACCCATCTCGATCTGTAATGAGTATGATGATGAAATTCTATTGAAGAATTCAATGTGTTCAACATTATAAAAGTTTACTTTTATCCAATCATGCTGCTAGTTCTCATGAAACTATATGCAGCTGTTTCTGTCTAAATGATACACTTTCTTATCTTTGCTATAATGATTTTGTTGGGGAAATTCTTAAATTCCTCAGTGCACCAATGCGAGGTTCTCCTCTTTCTTAGTCTGAGTAATTAACCAAGACTTCAGATCTGATGGTATCAGAGGTAAAGTTTATTTTCCAACTAACCTGATGCACATAGCAGACAGCAAAAGTGCATGCCAGAATTTGGTAGCACCAACTTTTATACTTTTCAGAAGGACAAGATATAAGCAAACAATTTTGTTTACAGGCCAAGAAATTATTACAAGAATGTGTAATGAGAGCCAGTTTGGTGTAGTGGTTAAGAGCACGGGACTCTAAGCTGGAGAACTAGGTTTGATTCCCCACTCCTCCACTTGAAGCCAGCTGGGTGACCTCGGGTCAGTCACAGCTCTCTCAGAGCTCTCTCAGCCCCACCCACCTCACAGGGTGATTATTGTGGGGATAATAATGACATACTTTGTAAAACACTCTTGAGTGGATGTTAAGTTGTCCTGAAGGGCAGTATATAAATTGTATGTTATTATTATAATTATTATAAACAGTCAAGTGAATATGTAAAGTTACATGATGTTCAAATATGATGGATTGACAGGTTAAGTTCATATCTACTTGGGGTCAAATACTATAAACAAAATCCTTAGACTCCAGTGATATCTAGCCCTGTCTGAGAGAGGGTATACCCAAAGCTGAGAGAGAAGGGCAATACGGGAAAACATCTGAGCCCTTATTCATTCCAGGACTAATATACTAGCTAAGTTCAATGGAGACTGCTATTCTCAGGATTTCCTCCTCCCGACTTCCTCCCTCTCACCTCTCCTCTTCCTGGCAACACCTTTCTCCTCCTCTTCCCTCCATCTTGGCAGCATGGATGCAGGCCTTGGTACTTGGATGGGAGACCACCAAGGGAGACTCTGCAGAAGAAGGCCACAGCAGACCACCCCTGCTTCTCACGTGCCTTGAAAGCCCTTTGCTGGGGTTGCCATAAGTCAGTTGTGACTTGATGGCACTTTATACATCAAAATGATACATGTTATGTTGTTAGACTAGTAAAATGAATTCAGGGTTGCAGATATTTCAGGTTTCCCCAAAATTTCTGCATTTTGCAGGAGTGATATTTCACATCGAGGTTTTCCCTGCATGGCTTTAAAATTTCTCTAGACTGCTTGTTTATGAAGACCTTAGGACAGTTGCTAATGTCTCAGACAGCTGTAATCCTACTTTTACATCGTTCGTTAAATGTCTCACCATATTGATTGCATTGACTTATCCTGTGTAATCTGCCTTGAGTCTCAATGAGAAAGGCCAACTGTAAATACAATAAAGAAATAAGAATTTTAAAATACTGTTACAGAGAGTTTCAGGCAGGTAGCCGTGGCTCTCTGTGGTAGAACTGCAAGATTCTAGTTCAGTAGCACATTAAAGACGAACACGATTGTGAGGGTAGAAGCTTTCAAGAGTTCAGCTTCCTTCATCAGATCTCCAAAAGCTTATATTCTAAAAATCTTGAAGGTGCTAGTAGATACGAGACAGACCGGGAAAATTCCGAACCATGCAGTTCGTGGTTCGTAGCCTTTCATGAACCATGAACCATGAATTTGTCCCAGCTCGTGATCTGGTTCGTTTGGTTTGTGAAAATGTCACTTCTGGGTCAGCAGAAGGTCTGCAGAGAGCCCCCCCCCCGTTGCCTAGGAAACTGAATGATCTGTGCCAGGCTGTCTGCAGTGATGAACTGAAATACGAATCAAATGAACCGGGCTAAAATTTGTCACGGTTCTTGAGAAATGAGCTCCCACGAACTGCCAGTTTGCAAACCACCAACTGGCCCAGTTTGTGGCAAGCTTTGGTTCGTATTTCGGTTCGTGCCCATATCTAGGTGCTAGTGGATTCAAATCTTGCTGTTACAGAGAGGGCACCCATTTTTGTTCCACTCGTCCTCACTGAGTGCTTTCCATTTATCTTCTGAAGCTGAATGTTAGTCCTATTCACAGTGGAGAATTCTCCCTCCCCTCCATACTCGTTTCTGCCTGCTTTGAGGAGAGCAGAGTCCTTGGCCACGATGCAGCCAGACTTCCTCTGTGCAGCCCACTTCCATTTGCAGGAACACTTGATTGGTTGCCTCTCTTATGGGTCGCCATTGCTCCCTTGAGTGGGATGGAAAGGTGAGGGAATCAAAAGAACTCCCCAGCATCTTCACAAACCCAGCAGAGACTCAGCTTGCTCAGATAAGTAACCATTGAACTGCAGCAATTAGTTCCAGTTCAGAAGAAGAGCCACTGACCTGGTTTCCCACAAGGAGTCAAACCAAACGTAATTAATTAAAGGAGAGAGAGTCAGCAATGCGTTTTATGATGGCGGGAATCTCTTGAGCCACCAACCACCTTGGCAGAATTCCACTGGAGCTGTGTCTTGGTTATTAGCAACTTTCTCAGTACAAAATGAATCGATATCCATAAACAAGGGAGGCCGGGGGGGGGAGGGGGATGCAGAACTCGCAAGGCTGCACTCCCCCTTGCTCAATATTATGAACGGGCCAAAAAATGGCATTTGTGTCTCATCTTTTTTTCTGGATATTTCTTCATTCAGTTGACTGCTGATTCTACAATAGTAGATCATTTGGGACCTGTATAATAAACTGGAGGCATCAGCTCTTCCTTTATGAAATTAGACAAACTGCCAGGCCTTCAAGATGTAACAGAGAGTGAGTATAAACGGGCACTTCTCACAGTGGAGGGTGGTGAGCAGTGGGGTGCCACAGGGGTCGGTATTGGGTCCAATGCTTTTTAACTTGTTTATTAATGATTTGGAATTGGGATTAAGCAGTGAAGTGGCTAAATTTGCAGATGACACGAAATTGTTCAGGGTGGTGAAAGCCAGAGAGGATTGTGAGGCACTCCAAAGGGATCTGTCGAGGCTAGAAGAGTGGGCATCCATGTGGCAAATGAGGTTCAATGTAGCCAAGTGCAAAGTAATGCACATTGGAACCAAAAATCCAAAATATAAATACAAGTTGATGGGGTCTGAACTGGAGGAGACTGACCAAGAGAGAGATCTTGGAGTCATGATAGATAACTCACTAAAAACGTCAGCACAGTGTGCGACTGCCATAAAAAAAGCTAATGCTATGCTAGGGGTTATTAGGAAAGGGATTGAAAACAAATCAGCCGGTATCATAATGCCTCTGTATAAATCGATGGTGAGGCCTCATTTGGAGTACTGTGTACAGTTCTGGTCGCCACACCTTAAAAAAGATATCATAGCACTGGAAAAAGTACAGAGAAGGGCAACTAAAATGATTAAAGGGTTGGAACACTTTCCCTATGAGGAAAGATTGAGGCGCTTGGGGCTCTTTAGCCTGGAGAAAAGACGACTGAGGGGAGACATGATAGAGGTTTACAAGATAATGCACGGGTTAGAGAAGGTAGAGAAAGATGTGTTTTTCTCCCTTTCTCACAATACAAGAACTCGTGGGCACTCTATGAAATTATTGAGCAGTCGGGTTAGAACAGATAGAAGAAAATACTACTTTACACAAAGGGTGATAAACACATGGAATTCGTTGCCACAGGAGGTGGTGGCAGCTACAAGCATTGCCAGCTTCAAGAGGGGACTGGACAAATATATGGAGCAGAGGTCCATCAGTGGCTGTTAGCCACAGGAGATAGATGGTATTCTCTTTGTGGGAAGGTGGTGCTCTGTTGTCTTGGTGCTGGAAGGAAGGCAGTGGGAGGGCTTCTGGTGTCCTGGCCTCACTGACAGTCCTTTAGATGGCACTGGATTTCTAGCCACTGTGTGTGACAGAATGTTGGACTGGATGGGCCACTGGCCTGATCCAACATGGCTTTGCTTATGTTCTTATGTTCTTATGTTCTTATGTTCTTAACCTCTGAGTTGGAAGAGAGATGGGGAGGCACACACGTTGGGACGGGAAGGAAGCCACGGAAGAGACCAGTGTGCTGGTGACTGGGCGTGGTGCCTCTCCACCAGTTTCTGGCCTCTGGGGCGGCCTCTTTTGTTTGTTTCAACCTCCAGGTGGACTCTGGAGATACGCTGGAATTGCATCTGGTCTCCACACTGCAGAGATCAGTTCTTCTGGGGGGAAAAATGGGTCCAGTAACAACTTAAAGGCCCGCTAGATTTCCAAGGTATGAGTTTTTAAGAGTCAAAGCTCCCTTCTTCAGATATTTTAGACAGTAATCCTTTGGGAGTTTTGGCTCTTGAAAGCCTGGTTGGTCTTTAAGGTGCTACTCGATCCAAATCTTGCTCTTCTACTGCAGTCCAATACAGCTACCAACCTGAAACTGTCTTTCCAGGAAAAATGGCAGCTTTGAGGGTGGACCCTCTTCAAACCCTGCCCTTCCCATGGTTTTCCCCCTCCCCCCAAATCTCCAGGAATGTCCCAACCTGGAGTTGGAAACCCCAGTAAAAGTGCGTGTCTTGCATCCTGGCCTACGACAGCAGCGGAGGAGAGCAGCTTAGAGAACTGCTAGGCCTGATAAGAGTATGGATGGTCTGTCCAAACCTGTGGGAAAGTCCGCTTTTTCCATCTTCGTATGAAATATGCGCTGTCTGTCTTTGAACGAACTCCCAGCTTCATCGGACTCCTGTTTTGCACGGCTCACAGTGCCCTCCCCAAGTGCTCAGCCCCATGGAGGATACCCTTGCCTAAACCCCAGCTCCATCCCAGAAGCACAACAGAACTAGTCTTTTCCACTTGGAGCCCATTTGAAATATTTTACCCAAATTGGAGGGTGAGTTTGCGGGCCAGTTTCTGCTCTCCTTCCGAGAGTGGCCCTTGGACAACAAGCCTTTGAGTCTCGTCTTAGATACTTTCTGTTTCTTTCAGCTGCTGGGGAAGGGGCTTCAAAAGGGGAGTTGCTTGGGACAAACCCACGTCTGCACCCTCAAGCAACGTGCTGGCAAGAAGACTGAACTCCACGCCTACTTTTCTGTCACTCAAGAGATGCCAAATGGATTCTCCAAACTTCAAAATGACAGGAAGAGCTTCTCATGAATCTCTGGTGGCTGTTCTTTTCAGTAGTTGTAGAAAAGAGCAAGAGTACAGGAGCACCTATAAGACTAACAAAATTTGTGGTAGGGTAGGAGCTTTCATGAGTCACAGCTCACTTCTTCAGATACCCTACCACAAATTTTGTTAGTCTTATAGGTGCTACTGGACTCTTGCTCTTTTCTACGGCTACAGACAGACTAACACGGCTACCCATCTTGATCTATTCTCAGTAGCTGGCATTGTCCTGAACAGTTCCCCCGCAAATATAAGCTTACAATCCCGATGTCCCCCAATTTCTTCCAAGACTGTAATGCAAGCGGAGTTACTGCTTGTCGTCATCTTGCTACGAACACAGAACGGATGTCTCTCGAAGTGGTGGCGGCAACACGTTCCCCTGATTACATACATACACTTAGTTAACCCCATCAACGAATTAAAATCTCATTGCTTTATTGATAGAAACAAAATTAAATCACCCATTTCATTCAGAACCAATTCACTCATTTTGTTGCCGCAGACCCCTCGTGGAAGGAATTATGTAAATCGTTCCCTCTCGTCACAATGATTTAGCATGCAGCAAACCACACCACAGCTCAATAAATTGTGCTACTTGGCAATATACGGTGCTGTGTTAATCTACATTCTTCAAATTGCATATATCCTGTTAGATGGCTTTTGAACAATTATTTAAGGGCTCCAGTTCAAACACCAGAATGTTTCTTGATCAGTCCTAAAGTGCAGTAGGGCAAATCCATCGGTTCTAATCAGGAGAAGTCCCTTATCCCGGGAAGGTTCCGTCGTAAGTGGACGTGAGCTCATGGACACAAACCGATATGCTCAGTGTAATCTTGTGTTCTTCACATTTGTGCATGGAATTTACATTACCTTCAGTTACCTCCAGATATTTGACATCTGTAGTTGACACCCAGTGATATTTGGCTTGGATATTTTCTATCTGACAAGTGATATTTTGCATTATTGGATCGTTGGCAAGCAGCAGTACTTAATACCTAACTGCAAATATAGCAGAGACACAAAAGTAGATATAGTTTCCCAGCTCTCATTTTGTCCCAGTGGTTTACCTCTCCCGCACTTTTAAGGAACACTTTCCTCCATGGAAGCCTGATGAGAAACCTCTGGTGCCAGGAGTAAGGATTTTTGCCACGTTCCCTTCTACCCGGTAGTCCCACCTGACCCCCAAAGAGTTGATTCCTGGGATCATGAGACAGTCGTGCAGAGCGGAGGTCTACAGTGAGGAGGGGAAAGAGGGCAATATCTCCCACTCCTCCTTCCTCCATAAGCACAGCTATGCTGACAGAAGAGGAAGAATTTATGCACACGCCAAATAAACGACTGTTTAGGGCCTCAGTTTAGGAGGGGACCTCTAAATACAAAGATACTAAATTATCATTTTTGGTTGTACTCTGGGACCTCTTCGACTTATAGTTACTTTATTTTATTTTATTTGTTTGATTTATATCCTACCCTTGTCGCAAGTGGGCTCAGGGCAGGCCACAACATCATAAAGCCACAGCTTTAAATATATAGATATACACAATAAATAACCGTTTAAATCATAATTAAATCAATGCGTATCACGCTGGGTAGGCACAACAGATCTCACTGGACAGCAGAACGGAACAAAACAGGCCAAGGACCAGCAGGACAGTTCGCCAGCTCCTCAGCCACTCTCATAGGCCTGGCGGAGCATCGCCATCTTACAGGCCCCGTGGAACTGTAATAAGTCCCGCAGGGCCCGGGTCTCAACTGGGAGAGTGTTCCACCGGATCGGAGCCAGAGCCAAAAAGTCTCTGGCCCTAGTTGAGGCCAGGTGAACATCAGGGATATTGATCTGCAGAGCATAACGCCCTCCAGGGAACATACAGGGAGAGACGTCCCGCAGATATGCAGGTCCCAGACCATTAAGGGCCTTAAAGGTTAACACCAACACCTTGAATTTGACCTGGAATTCAACCAGGAGCCAGGGCAGCTGGTGCAGGACAGGTTGGATGTGTGTCCTAAATGGGGTTCCCACGAGGACACACACTGCCGCATTCTGGACCAGTTGCAATTTCTGGGCCAGTTTCAAGGGTAGCCCAGCATAGAGGCCCTTAAGGCCTCACAGACCCTTAAGCCCCCTGCAGGTTCCATTCGAGCAGAGCAGAATCTCAGCCCCGTCGTCCTCACCGCTGCATCGGCCCAGGCTATGTGGCTATTAGTCCACATGGGGACCACTATCCACCAGACACCAGGGCCGTTTCCACACGGCTTACCTTTGTTCGTAAGGACCCGGAACATCGCACAAAAAACGCGGAAGATCACATTTTCTCGTGCGAGATTTGTGCTGAGTTGCGCAACGTTGCGCAAATCTCACACGAGAAAACGTGATCTTCCACATTTTTTGCGCGATGTTCCGGGTCCTTACGAACAAAGGTAAGCTGTGAGGAAACGGCCCAAGTTTGGTGTAGTGGTTAAGAGCAGTGGGACTGTAATCTGGAGAGCTGGGTTTGATTCCCCACTCCTCCGTTTGAAGCCAGATGGGTGACCTTGGGTCAGCCACAGCTCTCTCAGAGCTCTCTCAGCCCCACCCACCTCACAGGGTGTTTTGTTGTTGTGAGGATAATAATAACATAATTTGTAAACCACTCTGAGTGGGTGTTAAATTACTCTGAAGGGTGGGGTATAAATCAAATGTTGCTATTGCTATTGTTAGGGGATGCTGGCAGGGTTGTCAGGGGGATGGCGGGGTGAGCGCCTACTGCTGTGGCCTTGCCGCAACTTACTGGGCTCAGGCACTGGCAGAGCTCTCCTTAAGGGGCAGAAAAGTGGCACTGCAGGTGTGTAGGCGCACAGGCACCAGCGGCACAGCGGGTCTCAGGACTGCACTGCCTGCTGTTGTTTTAATTGTTTTAATGTTGCCTTTTTTAATGGTTTTTAACATGTGGTTTTATTTTGTATGTTTTTAACGGTTAGCTGCATTAGTGGTCCTCATGGGTGAGGTCAGCAAAAGCGGCTGGGAGAGGGGAACGCAACAAAAAAGAAAAGCAAGCTTCCATCAAGGGCAGAGCAGTTGCCCCTCCCTTCCAGCTCCTAGTGTTACAAAGGAAACTGCCTCCAAGGAGGGAATGCCCGCCTGCCTGCCCGCCTGCCCGCCTGCCTGCCTGCCTGCCCGCCTGCCTGGGGGAAGTACACAGTAAACAAGCCAACCTCCGTTAAAGCAGCAAAGCAACAGTGGAAACCACACCGGAGGGTATGGTTCCCACTGTTGGTTTGCTGCCTGGGGGAGGAGGCAGTGTCCCCAGCAGTGCCCTCCGCCAGCCTTACGAAAGAATATTGGTGAAATGTGAAGGTTTTCTGTTGTGGCTGCCTTTTGGGGGTCATTGTAAGTCATTTTGAGTCTGCATTGAGTGGAGAAAAGTGGGTTTAAAACACACACTAAATAAACACACAAATCTACACCCACCAGCATCTTCCACCAACGGGATGCTGGATCCAGTCCCAGGAATGCCACACACAGACACCCCGTGGCGTAAAGCCTGCTAGAGGGCACACTCCCAAAGCTGGGCCTCGCTGTGGCCATTCTGACCTGTATGCTCCAGAAAAACACCAGCAGTCCTCCACAGTTGTGCATTGTGAACGAAGGTCAGCAGCTGGCTGAGTGAAGCTCTAGTCCTCATTGAGGAACACCTGAGAGTCTCTCTGCACAAGACATCTTAGATGGGGATGATCAAGTGTAGGGAGGAAGCGTAATTTGAAAAGACAGAGCCAACAGGGATCGCTGCTCAGAGGGTTTGTTAATTTTGTCTTTGCCTCCCGGAAGGCTCCGTCAATTTTACCTCCCCTTGTGTGGAGGGACTCTGCGAAGCATCCAGACATTCCAGACAAATAGCGGAAATACCATCAGTATCAAATATCATTTGATATATCATAGCATTTTTATATATGTAATAGAAGAAGCCGGGTTCAGGTAGCCGGCTCAAGGTTGACTCAGCCTCCCATCCTTCCGAGGTCGGTAAAATGAGTCCCCAGTTTCCTGGGGGTAAAGCGTAGATGACTGGGGAAGGCAATGGCAAGCCACCCCGTAACAAAAAGTCTGCCAAGAAAACGTCGTGATGTGACGTCCCCCCATGGGTCAGTAATGACTCGGTGCTTGCACAGGGCCCAGCACCTTTACCCAATAGTATTGTATGATTTGACAGATAACATGTGCAATCGAGTATTTGACAGAATCCTGTTACAATCAAAAATATATTTTTTCTTCATTAAAATGGTTTATTAAAAAGCACATTTGAATTTCACTTCAGCATTTCTCAGAACTAAAGTGAGCAACGGGAAGGTTTTTTTCAGAATTTTAACTACCTGGCATTCCTTTCTGCTCTAGATGGTTCCCTCTGAGACAGTCTTTTCATTTGATGCATTTATGAAGCTGCCATCTGGCTTTGGGGCTACTTGTTCCATCTAGGCTACAATTGCATCTCCCCCCCCCCCGCCCCAAGACTTCAGCAGAGGTGAGGGAGAATCCAAATGACAAATGTTAAGACATTTGGTGTGGTGGTTAAGAGCGTGGGACTCTAATCTGAAGAGCTGGGTTTGATTCCCCACTCCTCCGCTTGAAGCCAGCTGGGTGACCTTGCATCAGTCACAGCTCTCTCAGAGCTCTCTCAGCCCCACCCACCTCACAGGGTGTTTTGTTGTGGGGATAATAATGACATACTTTGTAAACCGCTCTGAGTGGGTGTTAAGTCATCCTGAACAGCGGTATATAAATTGAATGTTATTATTATTATTATTTATAAACATCCGCTGGGCACTGAGGGGCAGAACACTTTCCGAAAGGAGGCCGGCATGTGGCGTGCTGCTCGTCGGCATCTGCAGGGTGAGTGTTTGAAAGCAATGCAGGCAGCGAAGAGGAGCATTCAAACACAGGAAACATATAATTGAAATGCACAGGAGAGCAAGACAGCCGGGTGAGGCTGTCAGCGTCAAAGCAGGCGAAGTCGGAGGCCTGGTGGACGGACTTTTTAATCACCACTACGAGGATTTCCCTTTCATGGCCTGGTGTGAACCCAAAGATCTACACAAAGGGGCAAAGCGAGGGTTGGGTGAAACTCCCTGGAAGGATTTTGTGTGGCTTCCCTCGAAATTCCTCAGCTCTCACCAGAGATTTTAGAATTGGGCCAGTGGCTCTGAGAATGCTGTGCTCTGGCAAACTCCCTCCTCCCCTTACACGGGAGTCGAGAAGAACCCCCTCCTCACATCCTCATTCCACCGTGTTCTGTGGGATAAAAAGAAGAGGCATGGAAAGCCATTTAATGGAAAAATAATCTTTATCTATAGCAGTAAAATTAGATAGATCAATAAACAAGTGAAATCATACATACAACAAGTAGCTAGCTATTAAATAATGAAAGTAACGAAGCTCTACTGTAGCAAGGCTGCATGTTCACATCTGCACCTGCGACAGCGACTATTATTTTTTTATTATTGCGATTTATAAACTGCCCATCCTCAGGGGCTCTGGGAGGTGTCTAGCTGATAATTAACCCCTTTATGGTTTCTAAAAAAGGTTTGACTTTAAGCCGGGTTATACTTCCAGGTTAGATCTCTCAGGATCAAAACAGATGTGTTAACCCTATAATAAGCAGAATTTAGATCTTGCCAACTCCCAACATGTTCAAGCCAAACATCTCTTGGCTTAGAGCAGATGCACGTGGGGGGGGGCATGTTTGCCATGTGTTGCCTCCAAGATCAGCCCCTTCATCATCTCACTGTGACTTTGAGAAAAGTGGGGGGGGGCACAGTTTTCACAATGGAAGGGAGGAAGCAGTAGGATCCCTGTGGACCAGTACCCTGTCTAAGTCTAGTTGCTGGCAGGGGAGGGAAGAGGGAAGAGCCCACTCTGTGGCCAGCAGCAGCCTGACCTGGGTCATTCCCACACACCCTTATAGGGACAGCCCACCACCGGGACGCTCTTGGCCTTTCCCCAGGAATCCCGATGTCTCCATATGCAAAATGCTCGCGGGCCATTTGGCTTCCGGTTTTTTGGTGAAAGAGAAGCCAAATGGCCCGCCAGCATTTTGCCAAGGGAGACATCGAGATTCCTGGGGAAAGGCCAACAGCATTCTGTTTAGGGTTGCCAGTCCCCCGCTGTGGATGGGGGATCCCACACTCTCACCCCCCACCCCCTGCTCCCACTTACCTGGCCGGTGGGGGATGAATGGGCCTCATGGGCATGGTCCCAGGTGGCGCACTTCCGGGAAGTACAGCATGCTCCCCTGGGCCCAGAACGGCCAGGATTGTGCCCAAATCAGCCCAGTTCTGGCTGCTGCAGCATGGGGGAGTGCTCCCCTGCATGGCAGTGGCCCATTCCAGGCTGGTTTGAGCCCAATCTGGGCCAAATTCAACCTGATTCTGGACAAATTCAGCCTGAATCAGCCCCCCCAATCAGCCCCCCCCTGGAGTGCTCCCGGGGCAGCCACGGCCTGCATGATGACATCACTTCCCAGAAGTTATGACATTGCACAGGCCTGTGAGCACTAGTGAGCAGTCCCTGTCAGGGTGGGTGGAAACGGCCTTGCTTTTCTTCCTGCTCCACTGGGAATTAAGCCCTGGGGTGTGAGCCGAAGGACGAGAGGCAAAGGGCTGCAGTGCTGCCTCCGACTCTTGACCTGAAGTTCACAGACTTGAAGTGGCAGGAAGCTCAATCTGGAGAAGGAGGATCTCCTGCTCTGGATTCAGAAGCCTTCCCGTCCCTTCCCTTCCCTTTGTTTATTTCTGTTGCATTTTCTTTTTTGTATCATAAGCTGCTTTGGATTCCCCAATGGGGGAAAAGCAGGATATGAATGAATGAATGAATGAATGAATGAATGAATGAATGAATGTTCTGGAACTTGAAAAGAGCAGTGAAATGGTCAACTTTGTGGATGTTGTCAAATTCTTCAATACACAGAGGTCTAAACTGGACTTTGAGGATCTCCCAAAGCCTGTCTTCGAAGTGGGTGCCCATGTAGCCAATATAGTTCTTTGTGAGTATAACCTTTTTGTTTGGGTTCTCTGGGGCTAATTTAGGAATCAAACTTGTCATATAAATGTAATAACAATAAAAACAAAAATAACAACCACCTTGTGCTTATATACCACTCTTCAGGACAACTTAACACCCACTCAGAGCAGTTTACAAAGCGTGTTATCATTACCCCCACAATAATAATCACCCTGTGAGGTGGGAGGAGCTGAGAGAGCTCTGAGAGAGCTGTGACTGAGCCAAGGTCACCAAGGCCCTTTTCACAATACATACCTGTTTCCAGAATATCGCAAAACACAGCGCAAAAAACGTGGAAGATAGCGTCCTCTTGCAAGAGGTTTGCGTGACACCGCGCAAAACTCGCGCGGCACCGAGCAAAACTTTCACTAGAAGATGCTATCTTCCACGGTTTTTGTGCAGCGTTTCGCAGTGTTCTGGAAGCAGGTGCGTAATGTGAAAAGGGCCCAAGTTGGCTTCGAACGGAGGAGTGGGGAATCAAACCCAGCTCTCCAGATTAGAGTCCCATGCTCTTAACCACTACACCAACATTTCTTTAAGCCAAATCTTTCAAAAATGAGAAAAACACCACTATTTTTTTAACCCAAACTCATGTGTGTGACAAAGAACAGAAACGTGCAGCCAACCTCTTTAACGTCTTGAAGCTCAGCCAAGGAACTTGTAGTCTTCCGAAACCACGGCAGGGTAAGCAGCGTCCAACTTTTCGGGTCCCACCAAATACCCCAGTCCGTTGCTACAGTCCTCTTGACCTTGAAGCAACTGCGACCCAGGCTTCTGTCTTCAGCGTGGGAATCACAGCCCTGCAATAATAATATGATTCCTGTAATAATACCAGACTAAATATAACACACATGCACCACTTTTACTCACTATTGTTCTCATACCATGTGTTTCCAATTACCTTATTCAAAGTGATAAGAGCACATAACATTTTAACAAGCTCCCCTACAAGCAGCCTTCCCCTCGGCTGCTCAGCTCCAGACCCTGAATCAGCCCTGCTGGGCTAAACCAACCAGCTCATGGGGGGTTACATGAGTAATGCATGGAAAAGATGCATTCAAAATACACGGGTGAGGCCTGAACGGCTTGCTGTGGCTTTGGCTGGCATATTGCCAACTCCCAATTCCACCTGCAGAGCTGGAGGCAACGTAAAGACCTGCTGCTACCTGGGCATGGGAAGGGGAGGGCACTCCTGTCAGGGCCTGCAGGCTGGCAGCTTCCCTCAGTTGGTTATTTGTGTGCGAGAGGGGCAGAGGGGACAACAGGGGGAAATCTGTGACAATTTGATCCACCTCTTTAGATCTCTATGCAGGCATTGCGCTGCTGTAGCACAGTGGTTAAGTGGTTTGGCTATGAATCAGCACTCTGCTGGTTTGAATCCCACGACAGCCATGAGCTCAGTAGGTGGCCTTGGGTCAGCCCATCCGCTCAGCCCCAGCTCCCCAGCTGCATTGTGGGGATAATAATAGCACTAACTTGTTTACCACTCTGGGTGGGGCACTAATCTGTCTATAAGAGCAGTATATAAGCACAATTGATGATGATGATGATGATACAGGCTGGCTTGCTTTCAACCCCTTTCCTAATAATCCCTACCACAAAATATGCCCCCTTTCACTAATAGTGCACACTGAGTGGACATTTTCATAAAGCTCTCCACTGTGATTCCAAGATCTCTTTTCTGATCAGTCACTGCCAGTTTCCTTATTTGTTTTATTTATTTAGAATATTTATAGGCAATTTTTACCCTGGTACACAGCAGCTTACAGGTTGTAAAGTCATAAACAACCTCAAAACAACATTAGAATGTTTCAAAGTCCAAATACATCCAGAGAGGTCTCCATTAGTGGCACTTGGTGTCTTCTGGGCACACGTGCCTCAAAAGCTTGTTTCATTAATTGCACAAAAATCTCTAAAGCTGCAAATGATTTGGGGGGAAATACCATTTTTGTAAGAAAAAGCAACAATGCCTTTCAATAGCATGTTGGCAACATGGCTTTGACTATCAATTTGACTTCATCCCTTTAAGAAATGCAAACAGCGAAAAGCTCCAATGGGGCAGAAATCCAGGCCTCGGTTCTGAAACATGCTGAAGTCTCTAAACATTAAATTGTTGTCTAAATATTAAGTCTCATTGTTGCAACCGACTTATAGTGACCCCTCTTGGGATTTTCAAGGCAAGAGATGAGCAGAGGCGCTTTGCCATTGCTTTCCTCCGCATAACCACCCTGGTTGTCCTTGGTGGTCTTCCACCCAAACACTAACCATGGCTGGCACAGCTTAGCTTGGGCTATCCTGGCTGCCCAATCCAAGTCTCTAGCACAAGTATTATTCTGTTCACTGAAATGCAGACTAGGTCACGGAGCCAAGGAAGTCCCTCAAAATTCACAGGAGAAAATGTTGGATGAGGCCTATCTACGACAAAACGATCAGGAGGCTGGAGGAACAACTAAACAGCGGGGGACTTTTCAGTTTAGGGGGGGGGAAAGTGACCCAGGTGGACATGACAGAAGTTTACAAGATTATTCATGCCGTGGGGAAAGGGCAGTATGAAAACTGTTTTCCTTCTTTCTCCCATAATAATAAATTTTAGGAACATCCCGTAACGTTGATGGGCAATTGATGCAGGACAGCAAAAAAGAAAAGGGCTTCACTGGAAAAGTAATTATTGTCACAGGACGCCGTGGTTGCCTCTAATTTGGATGGCTTTAAAATGGGATCAGACCATTTTTTATATGATGTATATGTTCGTAATGAAATATTTAAATCTTTGTATATATACCTTATATTAAATGATGTTTTACTGTGTTTAATGTTCGACACCTCGGGGACCCTATTTGGGTGGAAAGGTAGCATAGAAATGTTTAAATAAATACAGTAACTTGTGTTGTTATTTATAGTCCACCTTTCTCATTGAGACCCAAGGAAGACTGCAACACCGTGAGTGAAAATACAATATAATCGACAGCTGGTTCACAACAGTTAGTTCCATAAATTCATGGAGGAGGCGGTTATCGATGACAATGTCAGCCACTATGACCAAAATGGAATCTTCATGTTTAGAGAGGACAACAGGGAGATCCCTGTGGGAAACAAAGAGTCCAATAAGGCACAGAAGAGTCGCACTTTTAAGACTAACCAACTTGATTGTAGCATAAGCTTTCGAGAACCACAGCTCTCTTTGTCAGATGCATCGTCAGAAGAGAGCTGTGGTTCTCAAAAGCTTATGCTACAATAAAATTGGTTAGTCTTAAAAGTGCTGCTGGGCTCTTTACTATTTCGCAACTACAGACTAAGATGGCTAACTCCTCTGGATCTAATAGAGCGCAGGACATAAAGAACATTTTTCATATCTTCATCTGTGGTTTCATCCGTGAATGCCTGAATCAGTCCACTGTCCGGCTGGCTACTACCTAATCTGACGGAATCAGCTATCCAAGGATGCAGGTGGAAGCTTTTCCCAGTCCTATAAATGGAGACTCTTTTGGCTGGATATAGCAGGCTCTGGATCAGGGATCTGCAGCAGGCCTCACCAGTATGCTACGGGCGTGCCCCCCCCCCACACCATTTGAGCACTCTGGTTTTGTCCATAATGCATGGCATTAAGTAGCGTCGAGGCTGTCATTCACGTAGAATACCATATCCTAAAAATACAGGAATTTAGTCTATAATGCCAAAAAAGAACACAAAAAGAATCTGATCAGCTTTTTACAGTCCGTTGTGTGATTTTCCCCGGCTCTCCTATGTGTGATAAAGAACGCCCATTCAAAGCCGATAACATCACACTGACGGTCCCGGAGTGCCTTCTGAAAACACATCGAGCTGTTCTTTTGTGCTGAAGATCATCTTCATTAGAAAGTGACAAGCTGGTATGTGTGCGAAATGGGTCACTCTAATTAAATATTGGGTAACGAGGCCAGCCGAAATAATAATAATAAAAAAACACTCCTAGATGTGAGAAACTGTAGCAATTGCATTCCCTCATAAAATTAGCCCATTTAAAGGGAACACAGAGTGGAAGCTGCTAAGATGTTAAAAGGGAACTCGAACCCAGCAGTCCTAGAGGGATTTTTCTTCCACAGCTCCAAAGTTTGTTGAAACTAACGGAACTTTCCCAGTTATTGGCTGGCGCGAATAAAGGCCAATCTCTTCAAGAAGGTGAGGGCTCCTGGCAACAAATGAAAAAGGTTTCCATCATTCTGAGCACATTCAGATTTCTTTGAAAACCAAAAACAAAATAACCCCCCACATTTTTGGCCTCACAATGATAAATACCCGACCTTGTGTGGCAATGCACAGTCAGCTACACAAAAGGGCCAATCTTAAGCGTACTTGTGTGAACAGAACCAAGTAGCACCTTTAAGACTAATCAACTTTATTGTAGCATAAGCTTGCAAGATGCATGTGACGAAGAGAGCTGTGGCTCTCGAAAGCTTATGCGACAATAAAGTTGGTTAGTCTTAAAGGTGCTACTGAACTCTTTACTATTTTGCAAGTACAGACTAACACGGCCGACTCCTCTGGTTGTGTGAACAGGGCTGATATATAATAGCCCTGTATACCAGCTGTCTGTCTATCAGCTAGATGGGGGAACGAGGAGGTGGGATCACAACTGCTGGTGCCACAGACCTCCAGAACTACACAGCACCGAAGTGGCACAGAAAATGTGAACACAAACATCAGAAGGAGAAGCTCGCTCTGTATCATCAGGAACATTGGAAAACCTTCTGCCTCATCTTGCTGAGCACAGGGCTGCCAACCTGCAGGTGGTGCCCGGAGATCTTCTGGAACTATAAATGATCACCAGATGAGAGGGATCAACTCCCATGGAGAAAATGGCAGCTTTGGAGGGTGGACATTTTGGCATTATAAACCTCTGAGGTCCCGCCCCTCCCCAAACCCTTCTCTCTCCAGGTCCACCCCCAGATCTCCAGGGATTTCCAAACCCAGGGCTGGCAACCCCAGATGCGCGTGCCTAGATGAGGCCAGCACTAGTGCACACTATCACACTCCCCTGTATGTGTGTGTAGTGGCATGGTGTGGTGTAGTAGTCAGGAAGAATGTCAGATTAGAATCCGGGGGACGCTGCCATGGAAGTTCACTGGGTCATCTTGGCCACTCAGACTCTCTCAGGCTACTTCATAGGGCTGTTGCGAGGACAAAATGAAGGAGAAGAGAATACTGTGAGCTGCTTCGGCTCCCCATTGGGGGTAAAAGTAGGGCACAAATCAAGGAAACGTGTGTTGAGCGTGCATGCATATAGCTTATGTGCAGAAGCACCTTTTCAAATCCACCGACCTGCACAGCCCATTGGCTGTGACCGGTAGGAGCCCTTCAAGGTCCCTGGCGGCGGTGGTGGGGTGGCCTTCGAGCCAGGATTTGCGGAGTCCCGAGGATTCTAAATCAAAGTCTTCGAAGTCACATCTTCTGGCATTTGCAGTATCAGTAACGCAACATAATCAGGAAAACATGGAACTTTTGTCGTTCGTGAGGAGATTATTGGTGAAGGCATCAGGTTTTCCCGAGGGATAAAGAAAAGCCATTTCTCATTTTAAAACTTGGGTTAGATCCAGAAACTGCAGCTGGTACAAAACGCAGCCGCCTGTTTGTTATCTAGAGCTAGCCAACAGAAGCATTCCCGCTTCTCTTTAGAGGCTGGTCGCCAGTGAGCTTCTAGGTGCAATTCAAAGTGCTGGTGCCCACCTTTATAGCCTTCGTGACTGGGTGGTCTCCTACTTGAAGGACAGTATCTCCCTCCCGGTGGCCACGCAGGAGCTCTGTTCTTTCCTGTAAGATCCCTCATTCATTCATTCGTTCGTTCATTCGTTCGTTCGTTCATTCGTTCATTCATTCTTTCATTCATTCAGCAAAATTTACACCCTGCCTTTCTAACCTCATGAGGTCCACCAATGCAGCCGACAGTCAAAAACATACATCATAAAATCACATCTTAAAAGCCATTTAAACCAACAAAAAACAAATCATTAAATCAATTAATACGACAGTAAAAATGCAAAGAGAAACATAAAAACAATAATTTAAACACTGAGCAGGAAGGAGGACTCGCCGAGGGAACACCAAACAAACAAACAAACATCTTCAGTTTGTGGAAGATGGCAACAGAAGGGGACAGTGGAAGATGGCAACAGATCTTCTGTTGCCAGTGGAAGATGGCAACAGAAGGGGACAGAGGAATCTCGCTGGGGAGAGAGTTTTATTTATTTAATCATTTTATTTATTTATTTATTTATTTATTTATTTATTTATTTATTTATTTATTTATTTATTTATTTATTTATTTATTTATAGTCCGCCTTTCTCACTGAGCTGCAAGTTGGATGACACAATGTTAGTACAGCCCCTCACTCAGGTTGCCACCTGTCTGATCTCAAGAGGAGGGGCATGCGAAGGAGGGCCTCCAAAAATGATCCCAGTGGTCGTGGAGGTTCATCGGGTAGTAAGTGGTCCCTAAGCTTTGCTGATCCCAGCAGCTTGAATTGAGACTGGAAGCAAATCGGAAGCCAGTGTAGACAGGCTGAGCCTGGAGTGATATGGCCCCTCTGACCCACGCCATTTCGTCTCAGGGACACGTGCCCTCTCATCCAGGGTTAAAGCCTAGATGGCTGCTTTTTCCCCCTCTGACAAGCCTGTCACTTAGCAGCAGGATTTTGTAGCCTGATGGGTTGTTGATATGGTTACCAGCTTCACTTCGGTTGGAAGAAGAACCAGAAAGGGCAACAGCATACAAATGTCTGCTGTCCCTTCCTCTTACCTGGTCTGCTCAGTCCCCTGGCTGCTTAAGGGCCAAACCAGATGAGACAGCATCCCTACTGGACTCTTTGCTACTACAGACTAGCATGGCTAACTCTTCTGGATCTACATCCCTGAGGGTGCTGTTTCGCCATTTTATAGAGTGAATTCCTATGGGGGCACTTGTATGAATCGGGGCCCTTACCTCCTGCTGCTGAACACAGCCTCTCCAGCGTGCAGAGAAGAGCAGGACTTGGCCCAGTACAGCTTTTTGGGGCTGAGAGCTTTGCTGTTAATGAAGTCCTGATTCTAAAACCCCCTTGGGTTCATCTTTTGGGGAGTACACACACTCAGATAGTATATCCTGTTTCAGCTTGTGGGGTGGTATTTGTGAATTTCCTGCATTGTGCAGGGGGTTGGACTAGATGACCCTAGAAGTCCCTTCCAATCCTATGATTCTATGATTTAATACATACATACATACATACATACATATATATATATATATATATATATATATATATATATATATATATATATATATATATATATATATATATATATTTACTTCTAAAGAGTGTCAACCAAGACTCAGAACACTCAACAAAGAAGTCAGGCAACAGACAATAAAATAAATAACCTGCTATTTTAAACCTATGACAAACTAAAACTTAGAAGGCCAACTAACTAGCTTCCCTGGCTGACTTCCAAAGCATCTTTATCGCACCCAGCTGGCGGCATGGAAGGTCTTCTTCAAGCCAGGGTGGATCAGCGTAATGACATACCGAGCTAAAGAAAAAAAGGACGGTCCCAACCGAGCAGAAAGGCCAGTTTTTCTTGGCCTCGGCTAATCACCAGCTGAGTCAAGAGCCAGCCAGGATTCTAAGAGCTCATTGGCATTACATGAAAAAACACAGGGGAAATGAAAGAAGAAGGAGAAAAACCCAAGGCCAGCCGCTTAAACTCCAAAGCGTTTGCAGGTGTTATCACCAGCAAAGACTAAATGCCTCGGCTAGCCTTGAGCCTGCCAGCACTTGGCGAACGAAGCACACTGAACTTGGCCTCTTCAGTTAACAGCCTGGGTCTCTGGCCGACCTTCCATACTCCTTGTAGCAGTGCCGTAGCGGATTGAGTTGGGTGGGACCACCACTGCAGTAGGGGAGGATGGGGCCTGCCTTCTCTCTGGGCTGCTGGTTTTTTGACCCACAATAATACTGGGGGGGGGGGAGTGTCTTGGCAACTAACACTGACACCTTTTTGAATTAGGGAAAAATAAAAAGGATTGAAAGCAGAAGCCCCCCCCCCGCCCCCACCGCCCTAGTGCTGTGGTGAGCCCCGAGATGCTGATAGAAGATGGGGACTCGTTCTGCAAAAGGGTGGCACTGCCTTTTTGCCACTCTAGTTGGGCCCTTGGGCACAGTCTCTGGTGGTCCAGGCTTGGGATCTTTTGAATGGCTGCTCCGTGGCTGCGATAATGCCAGAGGGGCGGCTGCGTTAGTCCATTGTAGCGAAATAAAACAGAAGTCCAGCAATGCCTTAAAGACTAACAAAATTAATTCCTGCCTGAGCTTTTGTGAGCCAGAGTTCACTTCCTCAGATGCAATGAAGATAAAGTGGTTTTCTTTTCATTGTATGAAAGGAAATGAGCTCTGGTTCACAAAAGCTCAGGTTGGGATTAATGTTGTGAGTCTTTCTTTTCCATGACTTTGGAACAACCTCACCGATGAGGTTGGGGGATTCCACCCTCCTGGATTTCTGGCAATGCTGTAAGGTGGAGTTTTTCTGGACAGCTTTTGATCCGCCTGAAGTCTTGGCAAACTGGAATGGGCTGCTGGTGGAGGCCGCAAGGTTCATTTGTTCGTTTGTCCTTCTTTCCTTCCTTCCCAAAGTTAAACCCTGCCTTTCCCCTTGGCTTAACAGGCAACAGGCTTGGGCATCCAAAACTTCTTTCTCAGTGTTCCTGGCAGGGCCCAGGGGTGCTAAGCAGAACTTTGGAACATTAAAGATTTGGAGTGGATTGGGTTAAGGGCATTTACATACATGGGATTTGTCTCTTTTGCCTCTGATGGCTCCATGTCTAATACCATGAACTGTGTCCAAATCCTGTGGCTGTTTATGTGTCAGTGAGCCCATTGTATGAGGAAGCGGATACCTTGAGGAGGGCCTAAAAGTATGAGCAGGGCTGCTCAGCATCAGAGAAGGCATCTGGCATCTCTCTCTCTCTCTCTCTCTCTCTCTCTCTCTCTGTTCTTGATCTTCTGCCTCCTCTTCTGAGTGAATCTAAAGAAAGTGGGTGCAAAATCTCTCAACCTGACAGCCCCAATTAGATGAGAAGCGGCCAACACATTGTATTGTTTTACGGCTCTTGGAAACTGGCGAGATTATTGCAATCTTGCACAGTAAGGAGTTAACAGCACTGAGGTAAGTTGTGTTCAAATTTATTGGGCTTGCCAGGGGAGGGGGGCGAGCCCTCTTGAGTGAGGAACTAGTGGAGAATTTGTATTTGTTTTCTGGACCTAGAGGTGCCAATTCTCTTGGTTTAGGAAACAGTGAAGAATTTATCTGCTTGGGTTGAGGAATCTGTAAACTTAAAATGAAGGGAAGAACCTTCTTACCTTCAAATCTTCATGGTTGTACAGCTGCAATAAAGTAATGGGACAGTATTTGGTTGGCTGGTTCTCCCCCTCTACCACAGCCAAGACCCTGTGGCATTGTGTGGGCACAGTGGCACATTTGCTGAGGACGCTGGGGCATTTGTGGGCCCCTTGCAGGCTGTTTACCGGCCCTCCAGCCTCTGCAGTCCCCCCTTAGGGGACGGCCCAGAGGCCCCACTGTTGCTTCAGCAGTGGGTTGCCTCTACCCCAGCAGCCTTCAGGACTGCACTGCCCAGAACAGACTCACACCCTCCCCCCCCCCACACACACACAGTTTACACATGAGTGGGAAGACTCTTGCGGTTTGGGTCCCCCAACAGTAGTTCTTTGAAATACATCAACGATCTCCAACAGAACTCAGATCCCAAATGAGTCATTCTTTGTTCCCGCAGGGAGAGAATTGGATACTTTGCCCCCGCTAATCTCTTTTGCTCCTAAGCAGGGCTTTTATTTTGAGCCGAAATACCCCGGAACAGCATTCAGGAACCTCGTTAAAATACACACGTGACTGGTGTTATGTGGGTATTTTTTAAATGGCCTGTTTTGGCCATTTTGAGCCCATTCCAGGCTGACTCGGGCCCAATCCGGACTGTTTCAGGCCCGTTTGGAGCATTTGGGGCCCATTTAGGGCCTGAAATGGCCAGGATCAGGGCTGAAATGGCCAGGATCGGGCCACTGCTGAGTGGGGGAGGGTTCCTCTGCCTGGCAGCGGCCTGTTCCAGGCAGACTCGGCCTCGATCCAGGTTGTTTGGGGCCTGTTTTTGCCGTTTGGGGCCCATGGACGTTTCAGGCTTGTTTCTGGGCCATTTTGGTCCCCTATTGGCCATTTTGGGCCCAATTTTGGGCCAAATGGCCAAGATTGGGCCCAAAAAGACCTGGATCAGGCCTCTGCCAGGCAGGGGAACACTACCTCGTGTGGCAGTGGCCCTATTCTGGCCATTTTTGGCCCCTTTCAGCCATTTTGGGCTCAATGTAGGCTCAAAATGGCCAGGATTGGGCCCAAAACAGCCAAAATCAGGCTGCTGCCTGGTGGGGGAGTGCTCTCCCATGTGGCAGCAGCCCATTCCAGGCCAATTTGGGCCATTTCAGGCCTGTTTTGACTCAATTTGGGCCCCAAACAGCCTGGATCAGGCCCAAAACGGCCATGTTCAGTCCACTGCCAGTTGGAGGAGCGCTCTCTTGTGTGGCAGCAGCCCGTTCCAGGCTGATCCAGGCTGTTTCAGGCCCATTTTGCTCCCCACAGCTCAGTGGCCTGTTCTGGGCTGATTCAGGCCCAATCTGGGCCGAATTTAGCCTTATCTGGGCCAAATTGGGCCCCTCATGGGGCACGGAAGCGCTCTTGGGACGGCCATGACCTGCATGGTGACATCTCCTCCTGGACATGATGCCGTCGCACAGACCCGTGAGTGCGCACATGCTGCGTGCATGCACTTATAGTGACAGGCGCTCCACCTTCTCCCAGGAGTTGCCCTGGGTGAGAGTTCTTTTACCTATTGCCCCAGAAAAAAAGCCCTGCTCCTAAGTATGTGTTTGCTCCTGAATATTGTGATGAGAGGTTTAGGGTTAGGGTTGCTAAAGTACGCCGGGCATTTGGGCTGCCTGCTCTTGCCAGAGGGCCAGACTTTGGCCTCTGCCTCCATCCATTTCAGCAGCTTCGCTCGTCTGAGCAGGGTCTTCTGCAGGGCCCCTGCACTGGGGCAAAATCAACAGCTGCCGGGACACGGGCATCCTTTGGGGTGGTCCCCACTTTACGGAATGGCCTGCCTGAGGAGGTTAGGAAAGCCCCCACTCTCCTGTCCTTCTGCAAGCACCACGAAACTGAATTATTCACGAGGGGTTTTTGCTCAGATAGGAGGGCTGGTTGGTAAGGAAGTGGTCGTCTTCAGACATCCATCAACAAAGGGACAGGGAACCCATCAGTCGAGGGAGAGAGAGGGATTGCAGACCAGTACGATTGCTGTGGATATGAAGGGGCCGTAGACTTCATCACTGTTGCTGTAAGTATGATCCTACTGGGTAGTTCCTATAATGTGTCATTTGGAGAACTGCTTATGCTCTGTTTCGACATTTCTGTTGGTTTTAAATATTTGCAGATTTGCATTTTATACCCATTACATGTTTATTGAAATGTCTTTGATACTGACTGTATTGACTCACACTGTGGAATCCGCCTCGAGCCCCAATGAGAACGGCGGACTCGAAATAATGGAAATAAAATAAAATCCCCTCCAACCGTTGCCTCTCTCCCTGCCAGGATTATTTACTTTATACTCTTGATATCATTCCTGGCCTGAGGTGGGCCGCCTGTCATCCCTAGGGGTAGGGTTGCCAATTTGCAGGTGTCCCCAGGAGATCTCCAGTTATTTCCCGACCCCGAATCGGCAACGCTAGGGGGTGAAATGTAGCTGAAGCTGAGCTTCTTCTTTCAGAGGGGTTTGCGCCATCTGATTTTATGTTACCAGCTTCGATGGTTATTGACATTGCCAACTCTATTGGTTTTAAAAAGATGCTTTGCTGTTTAGCAGCTGTGACTTTAAAGCACTGTGCTGGGTTTAGCTTTGTGAGATCTTTGATCATTTTATAAGCATTTCTGTTTTAATTTTTTTTTTAATCATGATGTGTTTTAGATTTGCTATAAGTCGCTTTGTGAATCAGTTCTGTTGAAAGTCGCAAGATGGAAATAGTTTTAAATACATAGGTAAATAGCCCCCAGCCCCCTCACCCTGCCCTGCCATGGAGTACGTGCAGTGGGACCTCAACCCCCATCTAGCAGGCAGCAGTTGCGGTCTGCGAAAAAGAAACGGCACGTGCAAAAACACCTGTAGCAAATCATGAAGACCACTTCAGGTAGGTAGCCATATTTGTTAGCCAAACTGCCACAAAGATGGGGAATTAATAGGCAATTGGCATGTATTAAGGGATCATGACCTGTGTATACCAGGGTCAGAGTTTCTGGAGCATGCACAATAGGAGACTAATACTTTAATGAATCAGGGCTGTTACTTAATGACATGTGAGCATACAGAGTCCAAGAATCACACACACATTCAATACAGAACTAAGAAATGAAAGGGTGGATGGAGTATAGAGATGGTTGCATTAGCAAGAAGAACATTGATGGGCAACACACACCTGTCTGATGAGAAGCAGAGATTCAGCAGCGAGGAGCCTGCACGACACTAGGTGGGGTGGGGTAGGAGTGCAGGATAGAGGGGAGCCCCTGGGAGTCCGAGCATCTTCCTTAAATAGCCAATTTCTGTCCCTGGGCAAGGGACCCCAGGGTGGGTTTCATGCCCCATTAATGGTTCTCAGGAAATTTAACAAAAGTAAATAATGCACCACTTTAGTGGGACAAAGGAAATTGGGGATGAACACTTTCGGAATATAATGTTTGTATTTGTGACACCTCAAGAATAACAAAAGGGCAGAGAGAGCAAGAGCGGATGGGGAGCGATTGAGTTTTATGACAGTCCCAGGCTTGATGAGTGGAAGTGATTATCTTGATGTGGGATTAACAGAGTCTGGAGGTGCCTTGCTTCACGGTCTTTGTCCCTGGCATCTGCATATCAAGAGGCACATCTGGGAAGCAGTTCCTGACAGAAGCGCTGGCACGTCATGGCTTCCACAGGCAAATGGTTGTTTCTCCTTCTTCTGGAACATGCCTTTTCCCCATCTCACGACTGGTCTCAGGTCCTGTAGGGATCTCAGCGGCGGCTGGAATCTTAGCAAGCAGGGTCATTGATCTGGGCACACAGTAGCTTCTCCAGAGTGGTTGCAGGGAGAGTCACTGGTGGGTGGGTACTGGCCAGGGGTGGGGGTGCCCTACTAGTCCAATAAAGTTTCCTTTTCTTGCATAGGATTGGCCTCAGTACCAAGTTGTGCACAGTTCATGCAAAGCCGATGTTCAGGTTTAGGGACGGGGGGGGGGGGTTGCCAGGCAACATATTGGTCTATAGTAGAGTAGCAGAATTTGAGTTTCGTGGCATCTTAAGAGACCAACAAGATTCTTAGGGTATGAGCTTCTGAGAGTCAGAGTTCTCTTCTCAGATTCCAAAGGGAACTTTAACTCTCAAAAGCTTATACCCTAAAAATCTTTTTCATCTCTAAGGTGTCACTGGACCAGAGGGCCAAGCTACACATGACGAATGACACTTGAACAGCAAGTGTATTTCTCCCTGTTCACTTGCCCTCCACTCAATCCACTTGCCGTTTAAGTGTCATTCGTCATGTGTAGCTTGGCCCTTAAGCTTGCAAATGAGAAACCTTTCTGAAGTCATTGAGGTGGAGTAATGGTTGGCAAAAGATGGAACAAAGGTTTACTGGAATGCCAGTCGGGGGTGAGACGAGCATGGCTGACTGTGCTGGGTGGATAGCATCCTGCTCAGGCACATATTTGCTGTGCCACTCTCTCCCCTGAGGGCCAAGCTACACATGACGAATTACACTTGAATGGCAAGTGTATTTCTCCCTGTCCACTTGCCCTCCACTCAATCCACTTGCCGTTCAAGTGTCATTTGTCATGTGTAGCTTGGCCCTCAGTTCCCCTCCCACTGCCAGAATGTAACCAGCCGGAGAGGTGCCAGAGTAGCTGTGTGATCAGAAGGCTTCTATCTGTTCCCAAATTCAAGACAGTTCTTCAGATTTGGAGTTTTTACCATACTGTCTAACTGATGTTGCCCAGGTGTTCCCTTGATTCATACCTTTCCAAAAGCTCAGCCCTCTCTTCCCGTAGAGGCCTGCTGCTTGCTGCTGGCCCCACTCCCATGACTGGCTCCTCACTTTGGGAGAGCTCTTTAAGCGTTGATGCACTGCCATTCTGCTCTTTTGTGCCATCCAAAAATTTCCCCCATCACTTCCCCCTCTTCCAGGGCTCATTTTGAGGGAGAACATGCCGGAATGCCGTTCTGGAACCTCTGAAAAGAGATCACGTGGCGGGTGGCCCAGCCCACGTGATTCCTTTGCCTCCCTGCGCTGCCCAGGTCTTTAGCAGCAGGCAGTGGCGGTAGCAGCAGCAGCGTTGAAGCAGCCTCTGGCCCGCGGCAGCCTCCGGAGCCAGACCCGTGGCCAACCAGCACCGCTGCGGCCTGCGCAGCCCGTCTTCCCAGCCTGCAAGACAGTTGAGGTGGCCTGTGGTCCGCGGCTGCCTCTGGAGAGCTAGGCAGCTCGGGCCTGTGCGGCCCATCCTCTCGGCTTGGAAGTCGATGCAGGCTGTGCACAGGCCACAGGAGCCTCAGAGCCGGCCCTGCGGCCAGCTGGCACCACTGCAGCCTGTGTGGGCATTCCTCCGGGCCTGCAAGCCAGAGAGGCAACACGCAGGCTGCAGCAGCCTCGGAGCTGGGCTTGCGCCTCTTTCCTCCGGGCCTGCAAGCGTTGATCTCTGTGGTGGTGTGAGTGTTGCTATTCTCCCCCCCTCCCCCCGAGATGTACAGGATCTGTGTTTTGCTGGCTTTGTTCTCTGTGGTGAGAGGGCACTCATCTGTCTAGAAAAGCACTGTAGGAACACACAGTTCTTGTTACTGTTATGTCTGAGGGCCAAGCTGCACATGACGAATGACACTTGAACGGCAAGTGGATTGAGTGGAGGGCAAGTGAACAGGGAGGAATACACTTGCCGTTCACGTGTCATTCGTCACGTGTAGCTTGGCCCTCAGTTGAGAAAAACCTGGAGATTTTGGGGGTGGAGCCTGAGGGGTGGGTGTTGCCTTCTGACACACTTCCGGTGATGTCAAGGGCTGTGGCATATGCTAATGAGTCATGCTAATGAGTTCCTGCAGCTCTTTTTCTGCAAAATGACCCCTGTTGTTAAAGTGTTTTTCACTCCTCATGCAGGTCAAGCTATTTTGTGTTCAGCCAAAAGAACATCTTCATGCCCAAGAAGGCTTAGTTTGATAAAAAGGTAAAAAATTCTCATCCTCCACAGAAGAAGACGGCGGCAAAGACGAAGACGATGGTGAAGAAGGAGACGAGGCAGCAGCAGCAGCTGACGCTCATTGGGAAAGTTTGTGAAAAAATGATATTTGAGCCAAAAGGGCTTCATTTATGACCTGTCAGATTTTTAAAAGCAACATTTTTTGTCCTCCCGCTCTCAAATAGCAGATGGTTTGCAGTGATGGGATTCATATAACTCCCACAGCTTTAGCTTTTGGTGAGCTACAAGTGAGCACTTAGGCTGAGAAATATTGTCATTTAAGAAGGGGGAGAAGCGAGAATTGCTGGAAAATAATTACAGATAAAAATAAGGCCAGTTGACAGCGATCACACACAGACCAGAGGATTTAATCAGAAGGAGGTCGGTGTGCCTGTGCTGGTTTCCAGAGTCAGACATTTTCAAAAACCCCACAAGAACAGTCCGTTTATTCTTCCTCTCTGCTTCCGGTTGCTTAAGCACTTTTTAACCCAGTATTCTAATAGGTCCCTGAAGGTCTTGCCCACGTTCCTTCCGTCTCTCCCTCATCTTCTCGAGTTTGGTGACCCCAGCCTCAGGAGAATCAACCTGCTCCCCGAGAGCTGAGCGCTCCAGGCATCTGGCGCACACCCACCATTTCTTCCCACTGGGCGGAATTTCTGCCCACTCTGAAAAGCACTGAATAGCCCTCTACTCCCCTGCTGGCTTTCTACCTTCGTAAGTGGTTTGGTTGAGCACTTTGGTTAATACGTAGTTATGATAAGGAGCACCCCTGGTTGAGCACTTTGTTAGAAGTCATGATAAGGAAGATGAGTTTAAATTTACAGTCTTGCATGTAGCTGGAAGGGGGTCCTCGCAGGGGATCCAGAGAGAACTGTTACAGAAGGAGGCATACTGGATATATCCCTTAGAGAGCTTGAAACCGAGAAGCCTCAATAATGAATTAAATTTATCCTGCTTCTTGTAATTGTTTAATAAGAGGGGTTGTGTGCATGTAAGATGAGGGGTTCTGTGCCTTTAATTTTGCCATTGCATGTGATTGCTTGGGGCTTATAACGTGAGTTATCAGGTGGAGCAGTGTGTATGGGCATTAATTGTGGTGTGTTGCTATTTGGGAAATTTATTTTTGGAGTGTGGTAAGTTTTAGAAGAGCCCAGTGGCACAGAGTGGTAAGCTGCAGTTCGATCCCGGTGGAAGCTGGGTTCAGGTAGCCGGCTCAAGGTTGACTCAGCCTTCCATCCTTCTGAGGTTGGTAAGATGAGTACCCAGTTTCCTGGGGGTAACGTGTAGATGACTGGGGAAGGAAATGGCAAACCACCCCATAAAAAGCCTGCCAAGAAAACATCGTGATGCGATGTCCCCCCATGGGTCAGTAATGACTCGGTGCTTGCACAGGGGACCTTTACCTTAAGTTTTAGACACCCCCTTTTTTGATATGTAAGGAATTAGAGACTGAGGATGTTCATTAAGAAGATTTTTTATTATTGCAGAGAAAGGGATTCATTGGACCCAGGTTGTTGCCCCTGAGGAAGTATGCTTATGAAATATGTGGTTTGAATAGCCGGCCCCTTGTCATGCTCCACCGTGCCCCCAGTGATTCATGGTCCAATCTGAAAAAGAAAAGATAAAAAACACTGTGATTATTCACAGATCATATGGAAATCAGTGACCAGTGTCTTACCTTCGTCTGATGGTTTTCCATTTGATGAATCCTTCCACAACACACCTAAAAAAAGGAAAGAGACTTTTATTGCATTGGACTTGAGAAACTGCAGCCGACGTTCATTGAATGTGGAATATTAATCTGTAATACGTCACCGTTTGTGTGTATACGGTTGTTACTGTACATATTGGAATGTTGTTAGAGAGCCAGTTTGGTGTAGTGGTTAAGTGTGGCAGGACTCTAATCTGGAGAACCAGGTTTGACTCCCCACTCCTCCGCTTGAAGCCAGCTGGGTGACCTTGGGCCAGTCACAGCTCTCTCAGAGCTCTCTCAGCCCCACCCACCTCACAGGATGATTATTGTTATGGGGATAATAATGACATACTTTGTAAACTGCTCTGAGTGGGCATTAAGTTGTCGTGAAGGGCGGTCTATAAATCGAATGTTGTTATTATTATATTATTATTAGATTTTGTATGGATTTTAAGAGTATTTGTATTTATATAAGCACGTAGTCACTTTGTATAATTGATTAATTGTAGCTATAAATGCATACTTGGATAATTAGTAATTGAACCTTTTTGAGTGATTGGCACCCCTACCCTTCCATTTGTGGCTTGTCCATTCCTTGTTTTTCATATAAATTACTGGAAGAGCTTCCCTTTTTGTTTCGCTTCCAGCATCTGACACAGCCTGGGCTATTTAGGTCAAGACAGCAGCATAAGTACTATCCATAAAACAGAGTGGACAATTACAAAGCTGGTAAGATAGACCCCTGATTAAAAGCCTGAGTAAAAAGATGTGTTTTAGCCAGGCGCCTGAAAAGGAAAGTAGGCAGCAGGTGAGCCGCAAAGAAGGCGGCGTTCCAAAGGCAAGGTGCCACCCCCCAAAATGCCCTGCCTCTAGTTGCCACTGCCTAGTCTCTGAAGGCAGGGGCGCAGAGAGCAGAGCTTGGGAGGCAGATCTTCATTGACAGGCTGGGCAGTATGGGAGGAGGGGGTCCTTCATATGCCCAGGCCCCAAACCGTTTCGGCTACCCAACCCCTCGCTGTTGTGGATCCTGTATGGTTTTTTTTTGGAAACTCATACTAGAGGGGTTCTCTCCTGTTCTCCCTCGACCTCTCGAACTCCCTGTTGGAAACCATGTTTGTAAGCACTGGAGGCCAACACCCAGTAGCCTCAGCACCCGCCTGGCACACAGGAAACCTCTGTGCCTCCTTGCAGGGCCAGACTTCTCAGGAACTAAAAAGAAGTTAAACAAATACGTACAAATAATTAAAAGGCTCCTATCTGCATATAGCAGCTGCACAGAGAGACCTCTGCCCACATTAGGGTGGGAACCTCTGGTTCGCTAACTAACGAAATTCCCATCAGCAGAGATGGGAAACAGGCATGTTGTCGTGCTCAGTGCCTAGGCAGGCTGGAGGCGCCAGGTGGGTGCTGAGGCTACTGGGTGTTGGCAGTTCATAGTCAGGTGTAGGTACATCAGTCCAGAACACAGCAGGCAGGAGTGTGGCCAGGAGACAAGCCGAGGTCAGCAGCCGGGAGTTCAGTCCACAAGGGAGCAGGCCAAGAGAAGGCCCAGGAACGTAGCCACGGTCATAATCCAAAACAGCCAGCAGATGCACAGTCAGGGGAAGGGCAAGGAGCAAGGCAGGAACAGACGCTTCCAGGCACAAGGCTCAGGTCGCTGGGTGTGGCAAGTGAAGTGGTTTCCACACTGGGCTCTACTCAGCTTCTGCTTTTATTGCTGCTCTAATGAGGTGTGGTGTTGCTTCCTCCTCTGATAGCCTTGCCTTGTTCTCTGAGAGCCTCACCCTGTGTTGTGCTAACAAGCGAGCACTCCTCTGTCTCTCCCACACAGCTGCCTTTGCTTTCTGCATCCTTTTCTTGTGTTTAAAAGGTTTTTTATTGGATAGGTTGACACATATAATACATAATATAACTGTATATACCCCTTTATATATAAATATATATATATATATATGTCCCCACCCCTCCCCCTTTTCTTTAAGACCCCCAACAGCACTATAACCTCTTTATTTCTTATCATTAACTCTATTCTATTATTTGTCTCTATTATCATAGGTAAAGCTCATATACATACTCTATTTTCCAAATAGTCTTTAAATTTTCCCCAGTCACTTAAAAATTCACTTGGACTTTGTTCTTTCAGCTTTCTTGTCATTTTATCCATCTCCGCCATGTACAACAGTTTTTGAATCCAATCTTCAGTTTCTGGTATCTCTTCTTGCTTCCAATATTGTGCATATAGTAATCATGCTGCCACCGTCATGTAAAATACCAATGTCCTGTCTCTTACATTGACTTTATCTATATTTAGTCCTAGTAATAGCAGTTCAGGGCTCTTCAACAACTTACTTTTCATAATTAATAACTTTTCTGCATAAATCTTAGACCAAAAAAGCTTGGCTTTTTCACACGTCCACCACATATGGTAAAAAGAACCTTCATGTTTTTTACATTTCCAGCATTTGTTAGACATGGCATTACTTACATTTGCTAATTTTTTTTCGGTGTTAAATACCACCTATACAACATCTTATATCCATTCTCTTTTAAATTTTCACATGTAGTTATTTTCATTGTATTTTTCCATAGGTATTCCCATGCCTCCATTGTAATTTCTTTATTGAAATTTACTGCCCACTTCACCATTTGAGTTTTAACCGTCTCATCCTCTGTGTACCATTTCAGTAAAAGTTTATACATTTTAGAAATCATTTTTGTTCCCCCTCCAAATAAGAGCTCTTCTAGTTCTGAATTTTTTACTTTTAAAACCCACTTTTCTTTTATCAGATTCAAACAAATCTTTATTTGTCGATATTGCAGCCAACCATACTTAAACGGTAAGTCCTCGTGGGCCTTCATTTTAAAAGAATCTCTGTCCATCCAATGCCGGCATTGTTCCATCGGCTTCTACCAACTGTGTAATGTGACTTGGAGCGGTTGGGAAAGATTGATACAAGAAATGCCCATGAGGAAGTCCCAGTACGAAACGGGGATTGGAAAATTGCTGGCTTAGACCCGTAGGGCTGTTCTTGGAGTGAGATTCAGCTCAAGGTCACTTCCATCCGACCGCCCTTTGGTGGTTCTCAAAGCAAGAGTTCCCGCTTCAAGCCACTTTCCACTGTTATTGCACCTTGAATCTGACATATGGACTCCTCACCAGTTGAACTTATGCCTGTATAGACACTGTATGAACTATGCACATGATTATATAGCTGCTAGTTCTGTATTCCTTTTACTATTTATTAATGTTGTATATGAAATGTAGTGCATGAAGTATTTATGAGATTGATACTTATGACATTGATTGACACAGATCGTTTTTGCACTTAGCACCTTATTAAATTGGATATATTTCATACTGCATTAGAATCAACACCTCCTGAGTTGCTGGGTTGCAAACAGAGTGTATATTGGAGGTGCCCTCGTTGCTTAGCCACTCCTAATACCGGCTGGGTTAAGGCAGAGTGGATGTATCTACCTGCTCTGCTCCTGATCCCAGCTGGGTGAAGTGGGGGAGGGCATAGCCATCTGCTCCACTCCTAATATCAGCTGGATTAAGGTGGGTGGCCGGCATTGCCACCTGCTCTGCTCCTAATAACAGCTGGGTTAAGGCAGAGAGTGGGCATTGCCACCTGGTCCGCTCCTGATCCTAGCTGGCTCAAGGGGGGCAGGTATTGCCGCCTACTCCGCTCATAATATCGGCTGGGTTAATGGTGGGGGGGCACTTCTACCTGCTCTGCTCTTAATACCAGCTGGTTTAAGGTGGGGGAGGGCGAGCATTGCTACCTGCTCCACTCCTAATACAAACTGGCTGAGGGGGGTGGGCATTGCCACCTGCTCTGGTACTAATACCAGCTGGGTTAAGGTGATGGTGGGTATTGTCACTTGTTCCACTCCTAATACCAGCTGGCTGAAGGGGGGAAGGTATTGCCACCTGCTCCACTCATAATATCGGCTGGGTTAAGGTGGGGGGTGGGCATTGCCACCTGCTCCGCACCTAATACCAGCCAGGTTAAGGCGTGGGGAGGGCATTACCACCTGCTCTGCTCCTGTTCCCTGCCTGGGCTTCTCACCACAGTATGTTTTCTGGAGCGATATAGTGAGTTACCTGGGCTTTCCTCTGCAGCAGCACCCTCTGGTGGTGCACCAGGGTATAAAGTGAGTTGTCTGAAACATGCTTACTCAATTATATAGTAAGATACTTAAATAACATAACTGAGACTCTGTCAGGGTCCCAATTTACCCCACTTTCATTAGGTCAACAGAAGGTCTCTCTCCTCTTACAGTTGGATGATATGGCCCTCATCTCTGTCAGGATGTCAGTTCTCTAGCCAGAGCAATGCCATATTAACTCTTGTTATAATCAGTAGTTTTCCAGTTTTCCTCCCTCTAGGCCCAGATGTCATCCAGGCCATTCATACTCATGGGAGCAAAGAGTCTTATCTATCCAGCCCAGCCAACGACCTTGATGTCCTCGTCTTCTCAGGCCTTTGCAGACAGGACTAGGGGGGAGGCTGGGAATGGGTGTTTGAAATGTTGAAACTTTAGTTTTACATGCCATTCTCAACAAAGCTTTCGTTCAGCCAGGGGCCTCTCCAGCCCTTGGATTATGGACACCTGTATCCTGAGCATAGTCTTTCAATAAACCTTTTGGAACCAAGAGACCTTGTGCTTCTTGCAGAAGGGGGGGAGACGAACTCGAGATAACTGGGATTCCATAGTCTGACAATCTCTTTGACCAAAATTGGACTGAGAAGGCTTCCGCACCAGCTAGGGCACTATTGTAATGAAGAAGATCTCAGTGTTAACTACATAAAGACAAAAGTAACTGTCTTCAGGAGAAAGCCCCAAATTTCTCATTGGAGCCTCCTTGGTAATTCAATTGAACAATGCAGCTCCTTTAAATACTTGGGCGTAACTTTTAAGGAGATACTGAACTGGAAAATTCATCTGGCCATGGTCAGATCCTCAGCCTTAAGGATCGTAGGGTCAATCTTATACTTTTTCCACACAAAGGGAGGGCACATATAGACCTAGTTTTGAAACAAGAGCAAGGTAGTCCCACACCTCCTATTGTGGAGCCGAAATATGGGGTTGGGAGGAGGATACCCTACCCAGCCTAGAGATAATCCAAAACCAATTCCTAAGAAGACTCCCAGTTCTGCTGTCCTGGTGAGAGCCGAAAGAGGTCTCCCCTCCCTTAGGGCACAGGTTCACCTTGCAGTTATAAAATGCTGGAAAAGGATTAAATTTTCTACACCCAATTCAATCTGCAAACCTCTTACTAGCAAAATCCTCCACACGCTCTGTTTTTCTTAATGCCATCCTTCCAAGATATACCATCCCTGATGATTTACTAGGGGCTTCAGGTGCTAACTCTCAACATAGGGACTGGATCTATAATTCTGAAGTGCTGATTAATCAATCCATAATATTAAAATCTAAGACTGCTCTCTGATACAAATTAATTAAATCTGACCATTTTAGATCTACTTACTTAGTTAACATTTCCACTTACAGTCTTAGAATGTCTCTTACCACCTTGCATAGGCAGACTATTCCGATTAATTGGTCACATTTTAATGAGCTAGCACTCATTTGAAATGATTGTGTGCCATTTGAGTTACATATAATGGGAGAGATATTATTAAAGTCTCATCTGAAACAATGGTTTAATTCTTAATGTTCATATTCTGCTCCAAATCAGTGGGTTGCCAAGAAGATTTCTTAAAGTTTAACTAAATCTATCTTTTTGTAGTATATCTAGTTCTTGGCAGCATTCACACATCATTGGATATCATGTAACTGTGGTACTGTAACACTTATTCCCCAGCTACGGGTTCCAGGTTACCCACATTGGCAGATATACCTCCACCAACGGCCATCATCTCCCCACCACCGCATGAGGATACCAGGGGAAAGGGGTGGGCTGAAACAGTGCCCTGTGATGCCGCAACATTACTTCCAGATGTGGATAATTTAGGTGCATATCCTTGTTGGTCCGTAGTGGAACAGCAGGATTTGAGTCCAGTGGCACCTTAGAAACCAACAAGATTTTCAGAGTATGAGCTTTCGGGAGTCAAAGCTCCCTTCTTCAGACACAGGAGCTCTGACTGTCAAGAGCTTATGCTCTGAAAATCTTAATGAGCCCTAAGGGGCCACTGGACTCAAATCCTGCTGTTCCAGCTATGGGACATTCTAGAATTCACCCCAAACTCAATGGTTATGCAGCTGAAGGTGACATCACAGCATTGCGGGGTGTCATTAGCATAAGTACCTCTCCCCAAATCTCCCAGAGGTCGCTAGCCCTTGGCACACCTGCATTTTCCTGTGTAGACAAGGCAAGTCAATTGCAAATGGTCATCACAGAATAAGAGCAGTTCAGGATCCAGTGATGTGGGGATGTGGCTTGTTCGTTGGTGGGCAGCTTGAACGACTGTACGCCAGACAGGTTCCATGGAAATCTCCTACCATGGCAGGCCTTGTGTGGCTGTGAGCTGAACCACGGAACGTGAATGACACATTTTGGGCTATATGATAAAGCTTCAAGGCAACCATTCCTTCTGTGCTTAGCTTGTAATGAGTTCTGCTTTGGAAGCCTGAAATGGGTTTCCTCAGCTTCATCGGGTGATTGCTTGCACCAAATATGAAATGGCTTTTTGAGTTACATGAGCGAACACTTTGGGGTAAATATTTATTCTGCCACTGCTTATGTAGATCTCAAACAAGTGGGAAATGCTTCTGGTTGGATCACGGGCAAAAGGGAATGTAAATGCATCCCAGAGCGCACGTTGGTGTGTGCTTGAATAAACAGTAACAGCGAAACTCTCTTGAGCAGCGCTGCAACTCTCAGAGCTTTCTCCCTCAACACTATCATTTGGGCGGGGGTGGGGTGGGGTGGCTAAATCAATGATATTTGCATTTAGCTCAGGCTTTGAAAATGTGATTTCTATGCAACAGAAAGTCCTTTGTGTGTCCAAATGAGCTGAAGAGGAATCAATGAACTTCCTTGGCAAAAACGAATGTTCAATTCCTATTACAGACAGTCATCCAAAGAATCTACAGAGAGAGTCTGTTGCATCATTTTGAAAGTCTATTTCGTAGCTGATAGCATCTATTTTTCCTTCAGTGGAAATATTTGCAATTATATTGGCTGGGAAGTGGGTGTCTTTGTGCCATCTTCTTCTCAGTGGGGTGGGCTGTGTAAATGCAGTTCAGTCTCTCTCCATCTGGCATCCGGCAAACTCTCACATCAGCTGCTTTGCATTGAAGGGGCCCTTCTATCGTGCGGTAGATGCCAAGCTCTGTTCTATGTCATGTTATCCAAAGAGGGTGGCCTCGAAGACGTTGGAGTCCTGGCAAATCTGGGTCTTGTTTTATTGATTGGTGACACTTTGGGGCATTCAGGAAAAGGGCAGAAGAATAAACACTTTTCTATCACTAGTGATTTCATTGTTCAGTGGAGCTTGGGTACATTTCAAAGTCGCTAAGCAAAAATGCCAGGCCTTGACAAGCAGACAGGTGTAAAGAAAAGCACAGCAAGCAAACTTGAGCAACTTCTGCATAAAAACGACCAGAGAAAAATTCCCGAGCCACAGCAGAAAGGCAGTTTGCCGAAACTTCCGCGGCTAACTCCTCCGATGGGAAGGTGCTGCTGTCAGGTTCCCTGTTGGGTCACTCCCTCTCCCTGCCGTTCCCCAGTTTCCCTCGCCTGGCTTCATACAGTGGTGGTAAGCAAACACCGTCTTTCCAGGGAAAAAGATTTCCCAAGATTACCCTCGAGCATTAATTTTAGCAAACAGGTCTTGCACTGCAGTTCTAAGCAGAGTCACGCCATTCCAAGTCCATTGAAGTCAAGGGACTCCGGAAGTTTTACTCTGCTTAAAAGACTGCGATTGGGTATATAATTTTCAAATGCACACACCTAATAATCTGTCTGGTTAAGTTGTCTGAAATATCTAAAACAGTTTATTTCAATAAATCCTTTTTGTTTTTTAACATTTTCTAGTAAGAAAATGAGTATATATTCTATTTTTTTTTTTAATTAAATAAACGTGTATTAAATGATGGGCTGAGAAGACTTGCCATGTTTGTAAAGTGAAAGCTGCTCTGGCAAAGGGCATTTGAAAAGGCCTCGGGGAAGAGAGGCGAGACGTCTTTGGCTTGTCAGACACGGGAGTGATGGGATCCTTTCCCCCTTTCATCTGTCAGCAGTTAAAGCCATAATTGGGAGGGTTCCGGCCACGGCAGTGGAGTGAGATGAGAAATGTCCTGGCGTTAGGCAGAAGTCAGATGCTGGAGCTTTGAGTGCAGTGGCAGGCTGGGAGATGTTGCCCCTTCCCATATAAAATAGCCAACACGTTCCCTTCTGGCAGGTAATAAGCAACTGTTTGTGCTTCCATCTGAAGGCATCGAAAAGATCTTTCCATTTGTCTGCGGTGAGAGAAAACAAATGTAAATAGAGGTGCTTGCCTCTTCATAACCCCAGGCTCCTCTGTCTTCCTCTTGAGCTGCTGCCACCTTCAAATCCATTTTCTCCCCCCCTCTCTCTCTCTCTCTCTCCCTCTCTCTCCCTCTCTCTGGAAAAAAGTGAGAGAAGGAGGGAGAGCCAGAAACGAAGCTCATCTGGAAGTGCAGGCGCTGATATGAGGTTGGGAACTCCGGGAAGGGAGATGTTAGGGCTGGGTGGGAAGGTGGGGGGCAATCCAGCCCCAGTGGTTGGGGATCCAAAAAGAGCCATATCAGCAAAGGGGACCTTCTGGGGTCTGCAAATCACCCTCTCCTTCTTGCCTTAAAAAGAAAGCATGCAGCAACCTCCCTTCATGCAGCTCATCGGTGGGAGACACAGAGACGTTTAGGGCAAATGCAATCTTTTCCAGTCTGCCCATTGGTGTTCCCAGTTCACTTGTTTCTTTGATGCCATTTTTGTACCATTTATACACCTCTGATAGTCTCTTACCATGAAACACCTGCCAGGGGTCGCCATAAGCCAGCTATAACTTCAGGGCACCACACACACAGAGACATTTTTTTTATATTTATGTATATAATGTGCAGTTGATGCAAAAATGGTGGGAAAGACATCAATTTTAACAGCAGCCTTTTGTCTCAAGGAAAGAGACAGTGACATGAAAACAAAGAGATTCGATTCGCACAAAGGAGAAGTGAAATGGGCTCCCGCCCACCTCCAATCGAACCAGCAGCGATAGAAACCCACCGACTTCCCATCACTCAGCCCAGCCTGTTTTGTGCCATGATCCAAGTCAATGCATCATAGAAGGGAGAACTGGCTGACTCGGGGGGTCGTGGGAAGAGGAAGGGCTGGGCATTCCTATTTAGCAAACCATCTGAACTCTCAGGAAGTGAGCGAGTGAGTCCAGCAGGACGGCAGCTTTCCTGGGTGGACTGGGGAGTTCACATGGCCCACGAGCAAGCCAAGCTGAGTGGTCCCTGATGTGGCACGGGCCAGCTTTTCAGGGGCTACTCAGAAGTGCCAGCAATGGGTCTTCCCAGCTCACTCATTGCTGCCTCCTACAAACTGGCAGCAGTGAGGGAGCAGGTGGCAAATGGGGAGCTGACACCATGCGTCATTTGCACTGCCAGATCCAAGCCCAGTGGCACAGAAGCACTGGCAGAGGTCCAGCCGCTTGGCTCTATTTCCTCCTGGCCACCAGTGTCCCTCCAGAGCTATGGCTCATCAGGAAATTTCCTTATAATGTTACCCAAATAGGAGCTCTCCTTAATTAGTTGGGGGAATTAGCATTAAGGAGGCAAGCGAGAAGGGGTAACTGGGATTCTCCACCTATGTCTACAGTGATTGTTTCCTTAGAGAACTCTCAAATAAACAGGCAGGTATTCAACAGGAAAGGTTTCTTTTTAAACAGAGGGATAAAAAGCAAGCTTACAGAAAACCATGCTCCGCATACACACAGAGGCAATTAAGAAAACAGTGAGAAAATGGGAAAGCAGTTTATGGGGAAGTGCGATAATTGTCACTCTTGGAGAAGAGGAGGTCTGCAGAGGAACGAACGAGAATCACTAGCATCTCACACTGAGGGGAAGTGAGGAAGCCCAAATAAGTTTGGGGGTGCATGGAAGGGTCCCAGAACACATGCATACTGAGCACATGGCCGGGAAGCCCAATTATAGGGCAAAAGGTACCCTGGGGCAAAACTGACATTTTGCTCCATAAAACAATACCTTAATGGTTTGTCCAGATGTAGGACAATAGATTGGGAAAGGTTTGATATGACTATCTGTGATGTTCTATAGGTAAAATATTGCTTGATAACCTGGTAAGTATTTGACAGGAAGGCTATCAGTTGTGCTGAACAGCCTTGATTAGGTAAGTGGGAGAGGGGAGGTAGAGGAAGGCGGTGGTGGGATTAAGCAGGGAGGTGTCTCAGGAAGCCGAGTCATGATCTCTGCTGCTCTCCAGGGCATGGAGAGCAGGAGAACAACAACAACAAGAACAACATTTAATTTATATACCACCCTTCAGGACAATTCAATGCCCACTCAGAGCGGTTTACAAAGTATGCCATTATTATCCCCACAACAAAACACCCTGTGAGGTGGATGGGGCTGAGAGAGCTCTGAGAGAGCTGTGACTGACCCAAAGTCACCCAGTCGGCTTCAAGTGGAGGAGCGGGGAGTCAAACCCGGTTCTCTTGATTTGAGTCCCACTGCTCTTAACCACTACACCAAACTGGCTCTCAGGCAAGGTTTGGGGTGGAGAAGGACTTCAGTAGGATATAATGCCATAGAGTCCACCCTCCAGAGCTGCCATTTTCTCCAGTGGAACTGATCTCTGTGGCCTAGAGGTCAGTTGTGATTCTGGGAGATCACCAGCCACCGCCTGGAGGCTGGCAACCCTAGCAAGACACCACACATCATCTCTGCACTTGCCAAGTGCTGCCACTGAAGAGATGGAGTCAGGAGGCAAAAAGAATAATACTAGCACGCATGCCAGCGCTCCTGAGCAGCTGACCGGACTGGATATGCATCTGGTAGGAAACAGGCTGCCGGACTGGATGGACAACGGCCTGGCACAGCAAGTTTCTTCTTCTGTTGACAAGATGAGAAGCGCCCTGCTGGATAAGGCTGTTGAGTGACCCGTCTCCTCCAGCCTCCTGTTTCAGACAGCGGCTGGCTAGCGATCCTGGCAGGTTATGAAGCAGGGCAGAGCGGTCAAGGCCTGCCCTGCTCCCTGAATGTGGAGGCGCCCTTTAGGGGCCACGGCTAGCAGCCAGTGATGAACTTATCCTCCATGAAATTTTCTTGACGTTTTCATTTAATATTCCATCACAACCTCCAAATCTCTTTCCCTCTCCATCTCGTCCAATTCAGACCCCACCAGCATATATTTAATATTAGAATTTTTTTTTGTTCCAGTATGTTTAGAGGGTCTCTAAACATACTGGAGACCCTCCAAGAGGTCTTTGCAATTCATCTTGGTTTTCACCATCCTTAGACATAAAAGGCAAACCGTGTTGTGAACGACTTACTTCTTATGCCCGTGCATGCACAGAACGTGGGGATAAGAAGTGAGTGGGGGCAAAACAGTTTGCCCCTCCACTGCGCAGCTGTGGGAGGGCCTGGCCCCATGACGACGGGCCTTCCTGCTGCCTCGAGGCTTCTCAGCTGGGCAGGGAGAAGATGGGCTCCCTCCTCACACAACATCCCCGTCACCTCCTTGGGCTATGGGGCCACGCTACACTTCCCGGCCGGTTCTGTGGCCCTCAGAGGCCTGTCTGTGGAGTCAGTGGGCAGGTGCAGCTCAGGGGGCTCCCTCCCCACATGACCTTCCCACTCCCCTCCAGTGGCTGCAGGGCCTTGCGAGAGCCACACTGCTGCAGTCCTACCTAAGCCTTGCTGCTAGAGCCTGCTGTGTTTGTTTTTGCAACAGGCTCTGTTGCTAGTCGCGAATAATTTGTTATTTTTTGCAAAATTGGCTACTGCCCTGTTCACCCCTATTCCACATCATTTAAGCAGGCGTTGTTCCTCTTTAATAACACTTTCCCCCCAATATTTCTGGAAGAGATTTTTGACTAAGTGGTCTGTAATTTCCTGGATCCACTCTGGCCCCCTTTTAAAAATAACATTTGTTCCTTTCCAGACCTCCAGTGCAGAGACAAACAAAAATTCAGTGTAGATCTGCGAGTGTCCTCTTCCCGGTGGCGTTCAGACCCCCCGTGTCTCAGTTGTGGGGGGGGGGTGCATGAAAGGAAGCCTCTCCTGCTGGAGGATCTCTCTGTCCTTGATGCACATGTCCCTCGGTGAGGGGTACAACCTCTGCCAAGTTCGCAAATGACTTAGCCACACGCTCTGCATCCTTCTTTCTGGGCAAGCCATTTTATGACCTTGAAGTCTCTGGAGAAAGAGGACGGCTGGCATCAACACAAAGTAATTGCTTTTCCTGTCCACAAACTTTCATTACTTTTCAGGTGCATCTTTTATGCTGCACAAAGGTGAGTGTAACTCCCAAGACCTGAACAATTGAGGGCAGTGGTAATATCTCTCACTTTCCGAGTATTTAATGGCCCCATCTAACCAGCAATGAGACTCCGACCCAATGTGCCTACGACAGAGATTTCTGTGGCTGGATAGCAGATGTCTCTTCCTTCTGCAAGGTCTTGAACTAGAGGCAGGCAGAAGTGCTCTTGTCCCAACCATGCCTCTGTCATGCTACCTTTGCCTGGCTATTGAGATGAGAGGTTCACACATCTCAAAAGTGGCGGCAGTCAGAAAGAGAGACCACAACGCTCAGGCACCCGGAGGCACCTTATGTGTACAAAAGCTTGAAGGAGGGGGAAGAGAAAGGGTTAAGCCCTTGTGTGGTGTCAGCTCCAACTGAAAACCCAAGTCCCAGATGACATTTTGTTATGAACGTGTTTCAAAGTTTACAAAACTAATGTAAGAATGGTAAAAATGGGGGAGGGAAATGGAAATGTTTGGGGTATAAGTTCACACCTGTCAATCAGGATAGTTTGGATGGGTGGCCATGTTGGTCTGCAGCAGAACAGCAGGACTTGAGTCCAGTGGCACCTGAGAGACCAACAAGAGTTTCAGAGTGTAATTTTACCACCTTTGGCTGGGATAGAGAGGCTCAAGGGTCTTCATTCCTACTTGTGTCTGGAGAAGGGAGCTGTGACTCTCTCTAAGATTCCACTGGACTCAAATCCTGCCACACCAGTCAGTCCGTCAGTCCGTCTGTCAGTCAGAGAAACTGGCCATTTTTACGTCTTTAATAGACATGGGCACGAACAGGGGGAAAAAGAACATGGTGTTCGTTGTTCGTTGCCATCCACGAACAACAAACAATGAACACTGACGAACATGACCTGTTCATGAACATGTTTGTTGTTTGTTGTTCGTGGGGGCCAGCAGGCTCTCCTCCAGCCATCAAGATCCCTACTGCACCACTCCCAGAAACCTGACCTGAGCAGGCACCAGGAAAGGTACCAATAGTAAGTAACAGCTTGGCCCCAGAGCCTGGCAGCAGCCCTGGAATGTGAAGGTGGGTAGATCCCTCTCCCACCACACACAAAGAAAATTCAGGCTCCAATGCACTCTCTCTATCAAAATGCCAACAGCAACTGTCTCTCTCCCTCTCCACTGTCTGCAAAGTCAGAGCTGAGAGCCCAACCCCTACCCCGGTCTTTTCCTCTTGTAACCAGTTTGGAGCACCAGTCCACACTTGGAAGGAAGACCTGCCTATCAAGCTAAATTGGGCTTCGATTGGGGTTTCCAGGGCAACAGCAGGAGTTCAGACAGAGTTCAGACAATCCCTGTGATTGCAGGTGCCAGACTGTCTGGCTTGACGAACAGCAAGGAAGGAGGCTTGCAACAACCACCTGTTCGTTTGGAATGGGGCCTCACGAACAGCTTGTTCACGAACAGCAGATTGGGCTGTTCGTGGGGGGGTTTAGTTCGTATTGCTGTTCGTGCCCATCTCTAGTCTTTACATAGCGCAAAACTCACAGAATGAGGGCATTTTCATGGCATGGTTTCTGACGTCATTGAGCCACGTTCCCTGAGTTTTGTGCTATGTAAAGATGTGTGAAAACAGCCACTATTAAATAAGCACGAGAGAGACCACAATTTTAAAAGGAACGGGACTAGCAGGATGCCAGTTGACAGGCACATCCTCCCAGTCAATCCTTCTAAAGAAGGAAGGATCCCTTGGCTTACGTTTCAGTTGCTAGTGTGTTTCTTCCTCTGACAGAAAAGCCGTGGCTGATGTTCTCCAGATGTTTTGTGGCATTCCTCGTGCTCCGTTGGCTTGTGCAAGACCCTTTCTGCAATCCTTTGGGTGGCAGGTGCAGCTTAAAATGGGGGCGGGGGGCGGGGGGCGTCTCCTGCATCCCTTAGTCCTATATATGATGGGCAGAATTCAAGGCTCATCTTTCTCACTCATCGTTGCTTGACATGTTTTGCTCAGAAAAGTCAGGCCACGAGGGACCTGGAAGCCAGAGGATTTGTGAACAAACCTGCTTCACACAAGACACAGGTGGCAGCACCAATCCCTGAGGGGAACATCTATTTGAAAAATACAAGAAAGCCAAGTTCCTTAATCAAGGTTTATTCAAGTGTAAGTGGTGACCCCCAGTGGAGGGTTGTCTTTGTGCGTGAGGGTGTGTGTGGAGAGGGAGGGAATAGCTAATTTCCCATCCATTCCATCTTCCAGTGATAAACAGATATAGCATCAATTGCTGAATGGCTGCGATGTGCCTACAAGCCATTCTCAGAGGTCACACTGCAGCATGGGGTTTGTAGTGTTTTGTTTGTTTAATCGATAATGTTTTCAGATAAAAGTCATCTTGCATTCTGCGATCCAGAGAGCAGGTGTTTCATCTCGGTAACAAAATGGAGAGACTGTAGATTGGGTGTACGTAAGCAAGCAAATGAACCCAATCAAATAAACAAAATGAATCATTACACCCACCAATGACTTACCAGGTGCTGCACACATCATCATTATACCCAGCTGATGACATCACTTCCAGCATGACCTGGAAATGATGTCATCCCACTAGTCTGTGTTGTTAAATATTGTTGCAGCCCTATATGAGACTTCTGCATGTTTCCAAGTTTCTCCAATCTATACTCGATTGAATTGACTATTGAATGCCCTAGCTGCTGACCCCATTAAATGGCACTGCCTAATCCGTCTGGAGTTTTGGTGAGAAAGATGAACTATAAACAAACAAACGAACAAATATGTATTGTCGAAGGCTTTCACAAACAAATACCTTAGCGACCCAAGCAGTGCGTTTTGGGCTGAGTGTTAAAGAACCCGCTCCAGTGCCATGCTGTCTCTTCTGGGTCACACCTTCAGCTGGGCAAGATTGTTGCGTGCCCCCCCCTTTGCCAGCCTGCCTCCTCCCACCAATCAGCTACTACCGGTAGGCAGAGGCAGGGGTTGCTGGGAGATTGCCCACCCTAAGCAGGTGCCTAGGAAACCTACGGAAGTGTTAGAATCGAACTAGAGAATGGAGGGGAAACAGACAACAATCACCGTGAAGGAGACAGAGCTCTAACAGGGAGTGTATAAGGCCCTGCACAGTAGGGATGCCAACTCAAGGTAGGGGAATTTCTGGAGATTTGGGGTGGGGCCTGAAGAGGCCAGAGTTTGGAGTGGGGAGGGACCTCAGCAGAGTATAGTGCCATGGGATTCACCTTCAAAGCCACCATTTTCTCTAGAGGAACTGATCACTGAAGTCTGGACATCAGTTGCAATTCTGGGAGATCTCCAGGCACCAGCTGGAGGCTGCCCTGCCCCCACAGACAAGAACGGTGTCCACTCCCTGAAGCTCAGCAGCAGTGAGGCTGCTTTTGGAGAGAATTATTTATTATTTGTTCTTTTTGTTATTTATAATCCACCTTTCTCATGGAGGCTTGAGGCAGACCACACAGTTTAACTTAATATGATCAACAGCCAGGACATTCAATAAACAATGCAATAGAAATTTGGAAAAGAGCGCAGCTGAATCAAAGCTCAAGCAAACTGACATGGAAAAACTATCCAGTAGGAACATATTTACAGCAACAGAGAGTACGCAGTAGTATAGTCTACAGTTCCTATCCCATTACCAACCCATCTCTCTGAATCATTTCATTACATCAGTTAATCCCTTGCCACGCGATGGGGTGAGTCTGGCCTACTGGGGGCCAGGGAGGGTGTTCTGGGCCCTCTCTCATAGTCACAGAACCAGAGTGGTGATGGCAACCAGTTAAGGCCCTTCCTACACCAAGGCTGAAGGAGGCAGGGCAGGAAAGAAGGGTGTATGTGGGGAGGGAGCAGTCCCTGTGGCAACTTGCTCGGCCCCACACACCATTCCATGACAGCATCATATATTGCTAAATATTTGCTGAAGGGAAGGAACATTTTGGTAGTTTGCGTGTCGTTGCTTCAAAGGTGAACTAGGCAAGATTGCAAGCACTTTGATCTCAGCTACCACGTACTCTAAATTTAGCAAAGCTTAATCTTCATTAGCAAGGAGCCGTGGTGTTTTAAAGAGTAGCGCTGATTCTCGGGCTCTTATTGATGTCCAGGGGTTGAGCTTGCTAGATCAAATCATAAAACTTGGCAACATTGCTTAAGGGCAGAAATGTTGTGAAGTGTTAATTAGCTTATATTGAAACAATTTTGGCTTTGATCTAGAAAATTCTGTTAGTGGAGCCAATGCACATTTACTTGGAAGTAAGTCCCACGTAGTTACTCACCCCCTCCCCTGCGTAGCATAGTAGCCTGTTATCAATGCCACAGACTTTTCTATGATCAAAGAGTCCTGGTGGGGGAGAAAGAAAAGGTACGGAGCTGGGGATGACTGGATTTCCCTTGGTCCAGTCTTCATTTGTTCCACAATTTTGCTTTTGAAAGCATTTCACTTATCCAGTATGATGCAGCAGCTAGAATGCCAGACTAGGATCTGTGAGGCCCCGGTTTGAATCCCCACTCTTCCAGGGAAGCTTGCTTGGTGACTGTGGGCCAGACACACTCTCAGCCTCGCCTACCTCTCAGGGTTGTTGGGAATAAAACGGAGGAGAGAATGTGAATAGCCACTTTGGGTTGCCACTGGGGAGGAAAAGGGAGCATAATGGAATGAATTATTCATAATTACAATTGAAGAATTTCCAAAATCAGTTCCAGAATTGAGTCCCTCATTATCAATCTGCACACTGATAAAAAACATTGCAACAGAATTCTTTTTGATTAGCCATGTGCATCCTTATGTTCCTGTGCATTGTTCAAACCAACACACGCACACATGCACACGCACGCACACACAGAGAATCTTGACACAACATATCCACTTTGGAGACAAAGCTCAGTAAATTGGAACTCCAAAATCTACGAGATAATTGAGATGGAACTGAGGATTTTGAAAGCCGTTCCTGGACCGAAGGGAGTTCAGTGGAGGGGTTGGGACAGCTTGCCCCGGGAATGGCTGCTGCTGCTGCTGCACCAATTCACTGCTTGCTACATCCAGTGCCCGTTTTCCAAGAGCCAAAGAGGAGCCCAGCAACACATCCAAGCTGGGTAGCTGATCCATCGGGGGGGGGCAGCTGAAGACTGAAAATCTGTTCCCAAACTGCCCTGACCCCCTGACCCCCCATTCTGCAACGATGACACAGGCCCGCACTCTCCAGCACGTTCTTCCTCCCAAACAAAAACCTGCCCTGGGGATCCCCGTTCGGTGCACTTTCACATACAACAACTCTGCTCGCAATGGGCGAAGGCATCCATGATTCCAAGGGGAAACCCTCTAATTCTCCAGCCCAGCAAACTGAAGACCAATCCAGATAGTACTGTGAGAAAGGGATTTAGGAGCCAGCCTGGATGGGGTGGCACTACCAGAAAGAACACATTGGCAGCTGTGGAAAAGAGCAAGAGTCCAGTAGCATCCTATAAAACTAACAACATTTGTGGTAGAGTGTAAGATTTCGTGAGTCTCACAGCTCACTTCTTCAGATACTTGATGTGAAGAAGTGAGCTGTGACTCACAAAAACTCATAACCTACCACAAATTTTGTCAGTCTAAAGCAACTTTAACAAACAGTTATGATCAGCACAAAATGCAAAACACGGTAATGGCAGGTAAGCAGGCAGGCATACATGACACTTATAGGTTCTGCTGGACTCACCGTTACCCATCTTGATCTGTCTCCAAATTGGCCGCTGTTAGATTGATCCTTGCAGTTCCTGCCTGTTAACCTGAGAAGGCCTTTGAACAATCATGAGAGTGTCAGTTAGGGCCTTTCCTCGAGAGACAGGATCCGTGCATAGTTATTCAGGCACATCCAAACTGGAGTATATGGCAACACACCATTTGCTTGGAAGTAACAAGACCACGGACACAATTTAATGAGTGAAAACGTCTCTCACCAGTTGAAGAAGAGTTGCACTAACTATTCATTTGCTTCTGGACACAATCCAAAGTATTGACCCTTTCCTTTGAAGCCCTGAATGGTTGGAGACTGCTTGTCTCCAGCTTTGGAGGTGAGCTAGCTGGTTGCCCATAGCACATCCTTTTCTGCTATGGCCCCTGAGGTGACAGGGGTTTGACCTCCTTAGTCGTACTTGCCCGGGTCAGACTTTTGGACTTTGCTTCCGGAGTGCAGGTCCTAATGATTGATTTGGTCAGAAGTCGGTGCTTGATGAGCTGGGGCTCTGCATGACTCCCTGATTGATTCACCTGTGACTTGACTGGTAACAGGCTGAGTGAGGGGTGGGCTAGACATCTTGAAAATCAATCGAGCCATCAATGAAAACTGCCCTGGCCGTACAGATGGGGAAAGGTCCATCCCGGAAGCCCCGGCTGTCCAATCTTGAGCACCTTGTTCTGGCAGGAGAAGGGGGCAGGATGAGTGCTGCTGCTGTTCTTTTTCCGGCCCGGTATTGGAGCTTTGGGGCAGAAGGGCACTAAAATGAGACTCGCAGGCTGATGAGAACCACTTACTCTTTCCTTGAAATGCTTTCCCTTGCTTTCCCTTTCTTAATAGTAAGCAGAGCTGAGTTGTTATTGGGCCATTTAACAGGTCAAAATGGTTGCGTTTATTGCAGCCTTTAAATCTTCACGCGTTTTCCAAACCGTTTCCATTCCTGCCTGGTGTTAAGATGATCTGTGCAGATGGAAAGCCTGGAAACCAGGCATGAGAGGAGAAGGGCCCGCAGGAAGCCTAAAGGGGTTCTGGGGAAAGGGGGGGAGAGGGAGCAGGGAAAGTGCCACCGGCGGGTGGGCAGGTGGGCCTAGCAGAGTCAGCCCAGACCGGGGGCCACCTGGCCCCTGACCCTGTGAACTCCAACAGGTCTCGGGAGGCAGGGCAGGGTTGTAATCCAAAGCCCAGAAATCTGTGAAGAGCTCTCATGCTCCTCCGCAGCAGCTTCACTAATCTGAACAAGGTCCCCTGCGGATGCCTCCCGGCACATGGGCAAAATCAACAGCTGCCCGTGCCCGTGCTGGGCTGCGGCAGTCGCTGTCCTGTGGAACGGCCTGCCTGAAGAAGTCAGGAGAGCCCCCACTCGTCTGGCCTTCCGCAAGTGACGCAACACTGAATTATTCAAAAGGGCTTTTACAGAGGTAGGAGGGGCTGCATTGTAAGGAGAGGATCTTAAAGAGATGTTTCACTCATGAATGAGGGACCATAGACTTCACCACTATGTTGCTTTACGTCCTGTCTGTTCCTGGGTAGTTCTATGTTATCTGATGCCAGTCCTAGAATTGTTTATGGTATCTTTCAGCATTTCTTCAGCTCTGTATCAGATTCAGAGCCAGTTTGGTGTAGTGGTTGAGAGCGCTGGACTCTAATCTGGAGAGCCGGGTTTGATTCCCCACTCTGCCAATTGAAGTCAGCTGGGTGACCTTGGGCCAGTCACAGCTCTTCCAGAGCTCTCTCAGCCCCACCCACCTCATAGGGTGATTGTTATGGGGATAAAAATGGCATGCTTTGTAAACTGCTCTGACCGGGTGGTAAGTCATCCTGAAGGGTGGTATATAAATCGAATAGAAAAGAGTCCAGCAGCACCTTTAAGACTAACCAACTTTACTGTAGCATAAACTTTCGAGAACCACAGCTCTCTTCGTCAGATGCAACATGCATCTGATGAAGAGAGCTGTGGTTCTCGAAGGCTTATGCTACAGTAAAGTTGGTTAGTCTTAAAGGTGCTGCTGGACTCTTTTCTATTTTGTTACTACAGACTAACTCCTCTGGATATAAATCAAATGTTGTTGTTGTTATTGTTGCTAATGCTATGTCTTTGTAAACTTGCATTTATTTATCCTACAGCACTGTTTATTGAAAGGTCCTCGAAGCCGACTGCACTAATCTCACGCTGTGTAATCTGCCTTGAGTTTCAGTGAGAAAGGCAGACTATAAATGACACAAATAAATATGTCCGGGTCTGAGTCCCAGCCCCCAGACTTGCCAGGAGGGAGCAGTAGGAGGCAACTGGGAGGCAGCGGCCCTGCCCCGCCCCCAGCCAGCAACCAGGTCCAGAACCTGCCTGCTCCAGGGGGAAGGGGTGAAAGGCCAAAGCCTCAGAAGGCTGGAGGGAGCAGGGAGAGGCCAGCTAGTCCCACCCCCCAGGGGGAAGAGAGGGGGCTAAGCAGGCTAGAGGAAAAGGGCCAAGGCAGGAAGAATAGGGACCCAGCAGCAGCCCGAGCAGAGCCCTTACCAGCCAAGGAGGAGAAGCAGCCACTACATCCCAGAGCCACACCCCGGCTAGAGGACAGCAGCCTGGCTCAGGAGGTGCTAGGAGCCAAGCCCCTCCAGGTGGAGCTGCCACAGGCATTCTGGGGGAGGGGATGGGTAGCCCTGCCCGGCATCAATGAGCAGGCAGCCCAGAAGCTGGCCGGGGCAGCTCCTCGCGAGCAAGGCCAGGCAGGCTCAGCAGCACAGAAGTCGGCTGGGGCAGCTCCTCGTGAGCAAGGCCAGGGAGACCTCAGCTGGGGATGGCTCGCATTCAACCCCACCCTGACAGCAAGGCAAGGAAGCCAAGAAGGGATTAGTGGCAGGAGGGAAACACCTGAGGGAAGGCACAGCTGGGCCAAGTCAGGAGAGGGCACAAGCCTAGAAGGAGGGCGGGGCGGGGAAAGGAAACCCTATATAAGGTGGCTAGGAAGAGCTCTGAGGTGGTGGGTGTGAGTAAGGAGAGATGGTGTGGAGCAGAGCAGAGCAGAGCAGAGCAGAGCAGAGCAGAGCAGAGCAGAGCAGAGCAGAGCAGAGCAGAGCAGAGCAGAGCAGAGCAGAGCAGAGCAAGAGTGGAGGCTTGGAGGAGAGTTCTGGGAGGAGGAGAGGATGGAGGATGCAGGGGGTAAGCAGGCCAGGTTGAGCAGGCCAGCGAGTGGACTGAGAGGGAGTCTGGGTGATGTATACCGCCCCTCCTTCCACAGAGCAGGGTCCTGCAGCATCCCTGGTGCCCCTCTGATGCCAGGGCCGGCCCAGCTGGGGCCCCGCCCAGCGGCGGCAGCGACAAGCCCTGACAAAATAAAATATGCTTGTCTCTGGAGTCATCTGTCTAAATGGAACCCCAAAGGGACCGTGTCCCACTCACCCTGAGGGCACCCCATATGGGGGGGGGGCGTGGAGAGTGTGGGCCGCTGTGTTCTTGACCCCCCCTCCCCCCCTCCCCCACGAGTGTTTGATTGACAGCTGGATCCAACATTAAAGATGCCCCCCAATTCCATTCTACCCAGGGCTGATTGCATCACCACCTGGAAAAACAACCTACAGTTTCCTCGGATACATTTTTACTTTTACGTTTCATTTATTTAGCATTTAACATACGATACTTATTAATTCACCGCAAGAAATAATAGCTCCGTGGCAAAATGCCTTTTTTGATGGGCATGACAATTGCCCTCCTTCCTTATCAACAAAAGAGTTTAATAGCACCTCAGAAATTAATGGATTCTTTAAAGCATCAATCATTGCCCAATAAATGGCTGCTAAATTAGAATTTAGCACTAAAATTGCAGGACTGAAGAGCCTCCCGTGCCGCCGCCGGGCCTGGCCACAGAACGGAGCTCATCATTCGGCGAGAGTCCCCTGTTCTTGGGCCGGCCCGGGGGGAGGAGGCTTCACTGAGCCTTCGCGCAGACCCCGCCCCCCTCCCCTCCCTGCTCAGGCCAGGCTGGAGACTCCCGCTCAGGACAACCCCCCCCCCCCCACCACCCACAGGGGCAGGATTTTCGTTAGTTAGTCAGGGGGCCCAATGAATAGGAGCCATCGCCTGCACTCCTCATGCGTGGGGAATGTTCCCTTCAGCGTTAGGGAGAGACTGCGCTGGGCACGGCTGCGGATGCTCGCAGCCCCTGTTGTTCAGATACACTTGCAGAGAGCGTGAAAGGAGGAACGCACCCCGGAGGAGAAGGAGGAGGAGGGCTTTGGCACCCCGCTCCCCCATGGCAGGACGGGTTAATCGCTGCTGGCTCAATTAGTGCAACGTGAATGAACAACTCTTTTCTACATGTGGGTCCGTGCGCGCGCGTGTGACTGGAGGGTGAATTAAGACACCATTTAATTCTGCTTCTGATTAGCTGCGCACACATTTGCCTCAGAGCCTAATTGCCTCTGACACGTGGAATGTCTCATCCGTTTCCGCCTAGGGAATGGATCCCTTTTTGATAGATTTTGCCATGGAACACGTTACAGAAATGAACAGAGAGATGCT